>NC_088207.1:35910377-37110377 GCF_037126465.1 Ornithodoros turicata
CATATCTCTGAAAGCGTCTGAGGAACACCTAGGAAAAATCCCAGACAGCACAGCCGGCACCGGTATTCGAACCCGGGTACCTCCCAGTCTTAGATATTAACTTCACCGCATAGCACCCTCCTAGCCAATCATCAACTCGAATGATATCGTTATCTACCCTAATTTGTTGGAAACTGGAGGCGTACGCCTTTTTTGTGACACCTATGCTGTTCATAATTGTCACAAAAAAAGGCGTACGCCTCCCGTTTTCAACAAACCAGTGCAGATAACGATATCATTCGAGACGATGGTTGGCTAGGAGCGTACTATGCGGTGAAGTTCATTTTTAAGAGCGCTGCTGATCTCCTGCTGCCGACGACGGCGGCAGGAGAAAACCCTGAAAACCAGCTATGTTTGTGTAGATGAGTGAAAAGTAACAGAGAGATGTATTTAGGTGTCTTTGGAGTGAGATACGCAATGTGCAAGTTCTTCGAACATTTATGTACCTGGCTTTTGAGAACGTCAGGCCACGGATAGCCAATGTTTTCCAGTGTCAGTAGCCAGTGAAGTGTGTATTGTCACGTGTGTGTGTACACTGGCGTTGTGCGCCTGCTTGGTGTCTCCGGCTTCTGATGGCATGAATATAGGATCGTTCAAAATGTTCGAAAAAAAAGTGCGAACTGTGCAAAGCTGTTGTCGTTAAGGGAAAATTTATTATGAACGTAATACACAAGCTGTACTCAACACACCCTAATTTGTTAGCTACTACTACTGAATATAGAAAAGCTTTGTTGCGTGTAAGCCCCTTCGATAGAGTGTGACAGTGTGAGAAATAGCGCTTGTCAAGCGCGTCGTAAAATTTCGTTCTTACTCTTCTTGGAATTCTTCATGCGGCCACTCTTTGTGGAGCTGTTTACGAGGAACGTTGGAATTACCAAATGATACTAATTTGGGGCTTTACGTCACGAGACACCAGCGATCATGAGCGTTGGAATTAAATTATTAATTATATAAACCGTCGTCGGATTATGCCGTGCTAATGGTGTATCTGCAAAAACAGAAAGGCGTAGTGCATGTACAAAGGACAACGCTGCCGTGTGTATGAATACCAGTTCGTCCTTCTGATTTATATTTAGTACCTGACCTTCTCGGGTTAAGTGTCTTTCCTGAACACTTTTTTTTTTTGGGGGGGGGGGGGTATTAGGGGGATTGTATTTCCAAACTTATTAATTCGAAATGCATTCGGGTCCTGTTAATACATTCAGGCAGCGGTTTATCCAGGATCGCGAACATGGGGGCTCATTACTGCAGTGACGTTCTAACAGCTTTATAATTATTTATAATTACAAAAAATAATTTGAGTATCCTCACACCACTGGCAACACTATGCAGTCCGTCTTTTTGCTGTGCGATTAACCTTTCTTATTTATTTATTTTTTTCAACTTTGTCTCGTTTTTCGTGAAACACCTTGTACATCCATAAACGGGCGGGAGAGAGGTTCGGCAGAGCGGAGCCAACTCGAGACGACTGCTTTGGCGTCATCCGTTGCTAAGTAACAAGAATGAGCATGACGTCAGACTCGTGACCAATCTACGGCTGCAGCTATTCCTTCGGGGAGACGCTCGTCAGGACCGACCGTAGCCTGGCGCCGAGGGAACGCCCTCATGTCGTCACAGTGACGTCGCGCATACGTATCTAGGCGTGGGAATTCAAACCGTGTGGATCCTACGATGCCGATAACAAATGATAGCGCTCAAGTCGACGAAAAGTGAAGCAAGGTTTCGGCAAACCAGGAAATGCACTGCCCGTGGAAACAAACTCCATGTTTCGCGTGTAATGGGGTAGTGTACTGCTCTCTAGCGGTGAATCACCCCAGGCCATAGTCATGATCTATTTGTTGTTGTTGTTGTTGTTCCATAAATCAATGCTTCCAGAGCCAACTATCCCTTAAATATACATATTCATGACATTCTCAGGTAAACATAAAAAAGCCCCCGCCACAACTTCCGGTGCCACGAAGACTTCCGGTACTTCCGTGACTAAGCACGCTCGGAACGAGCCGTATACGTCATGCAGAACTATATCTTTCGCTTTCGTGATTTGTTGAAAACGGGAGGTGTACGCCTTCTTGTGACAGTTTGAATTGCCACAACAAGGAGTATACGATCCTCTCTCTCTCCTCAAATCAGAAGTAGTAACTGTATCAATCAGCACAATGGTTGGCGCAGAGCGTGTTTGCTGTGAAACCGGATGTCGTTTTGGCACCAAGCCGGAAGCGGTGAAAACAGCATGTATAGGCAATACTCTGTATCCCACGACAATGGATGCGCAAAGTGTAAATATGGTTTTGTCTCGTACACGGTGTAAGAAGAGAGAGAGATGTCTGGACGGAGCTCCTCCGGCGGTCGAAATCGTGTTTGTTGTCCGCCACAATGACGCCAG
The DNA here is from genome assembly GCF_037126465.1 of Ornithodoros turicata. Taxonomy (NCBI): domain Eukaryota; kingdom Metazoa; phylum Arthropoda; class Arachnida; order Ixodida; family Argasidae; genus Ornithodoros; species Ornithodoros turicata. The sequence continues at coordinate 35,912,800 of NC_088207.1, forward strand.
AGGCGCTGCGCGGTTGAGGGCCGGATGCGTGCGATTCTCATACTGCCGATCGTGGAGAAGATACTGATTCAGCGCACAGGTTGTTGGCAAACTCATGTCAACTTTTCGTAATGCACTTACGGAGGACGGATTACGAATAGAACTGCAGTTCTACGTCGTATCAATCGTTTCTACAAAGGGCTATGCACCCGAACCTCGACGGCGTCATTGCTTCAGGAGAATGGTGACTGCCTCAGACTGCCTCCCGTGGAAAGGAACATGCACAACCTAAGCCATTCTCAGAAATCCAATACATGTTTATTGCACATGGACATGGGCAACAACGGAATTCCTGTCTGCTTTGACGGTGACTTCCGCCTGACCTGCGCATGAGTTTTCATCGATCTGTAATGGTTATCGTTCCCTGTCAGAAACAACTCATACGAAACATCTTGCACGTCAAAGGACATACCTGCACGGTCACCCTTCGTAGTTTGAGTATAGCACAACGATCGAATTCCTATCCGCTTGTCGCTTTCTTTTCCTCGACAGCTTCGAGAGTTTTAGGCTTTCCTTCTCCTTCTCCTTCTCAAGAGGCGCGCCGCTGCTGTGCGGAAAGGGTGTCCAATTATCACGGGAAATCTTTTGCGTACACTGATGAAGGAGCTGAGAGGGAAAGTGTGAATTGCGCTATTCCTATCTTGGAAAGAGCGCATCGGAGAACAAGGGAAGGTCGTGACGTAACGTATCCCCCTTGCAGGGCCGACCACGGGGCACGTGACGTGGACTGGCGCGGCTCAAGCGGGATATAAGCAGCGCGTGAGCTGACAAGAAAGGAAATGGGGTCTTGCTGACATCACGCGAGGCTGCCGTCCGCGACTGCTTTCTTCAAGTGGTTTTGTAAATTTGATGGCGTAGTGACGATACACCGCAGAGTGAAAATATTTTGCATGCTGGCTTCTGGTGGCCAGCTCGACAAATGAGGCAGGGTTTCGAGCCATTTTAAATGGCACCTAATCGCTCCTTTAATGCGGTTTGGTTCTCCCGAAATCCCCGATACATGTAGACGACGTTCATGGTGTGGACTGGTACATTCTTTGGGTGTAGGAACGTAACTGCTGTTGGTACTCGAACGCACGTTCCTGCGCATATAGCTCGCTTTTCTTACTATTCTCGACTACAATTCCCCGGTAAATGGAATTCACCGTAGGACGTCGACGCATAACTCACAGTAGAATAACCCTATACATACAACAGCGCAACCCTATTGTCAAAATCACTCGAGAATAATGGAAGCTGTCCTCCTTGAAGCGGAAATGCAGGCCTCCTGAAAGAAGCGTATTGTGCGTAAGGTATTGCGTGTTGCTTGTTGCAGAACAGTTCAGGTACATTATTCCGCGCGTGGCGATTGAAACGACTTCCATGGATGGAGAGATTCCATGTTATATGTGCAAGTATGCCGAAAGTCAACATTTTAATGAAACATAGAGGAGTTCGCATTTCGACCGCGAAGTGAGCATGCGATTTGGCCTGATATGAGTGTCGCAACAGAGAACAGAGAAAGGGAGAAACTTGAATTCGTCAACCGACGAATTCAATTTGATGAATGCTTTGCATATTCCTTGTGTGCGCAATACGTTATACTGTCGCCTAAAATCGTCCGTGCAATTCTTTTCTTTTCTTTTTTTCCTTTCAATACGATTGTATGGGCTCACAGCGGTATATCCCGCTTTCTTTTCCGTTTTCTTTCCTTTTCGTCTAATAAATATATCCCCCCCCCCCCGGCTTCGTTTGCGACACTCGTGTGTTGCCGATACTGTAAAAAATGGTAACAGAGGCTGGATTTTGTGAATCGTTCTCGCTCAAACGGTTCGCGAACGGTATAGCGTAAGGCCAATGAGATGAGGGAGTTACTCAGAAGGAATCCCTCGGTTGGGCAGCGGCAAAACCGTTCACGAAGCGTTTCAGCGAAAACGATTTAGTAATACTCCTTAGGAACAGAAACGGTATATTACCGAAATTTGAGTTGGTAACGGAAACGAATACCACATTCTCCCATTATGGGAAGCAGAAACGGAAATAACGAAAATGATCGGCTAGTATTGAATTGGAATGATGGTCCCGTTATGCAATCACATTAGGGCTTTTTGTTTGATGCGTTAGCATTAGAGCCCTCGCTACGAAAGAATCGTGGCGTGGTCTGTCTGTACCACTACACGGCACGCATGCACTGTGAGAGGAGAGGGGAGGAGGAGGGAAGGAGAGGGCGCGTGTAAAGCGCGACGCGGCGCTTCAGCAGTGCAGCTGTGGTGGTCGACAGGTTCAGACGTGTCTACGTGGGCACGCCATGGGTTATGAAAGCTGTGCGGAGGAGCGGTGGCGAAAGAAGGCTGAGCCTGCGAGACGGCGCCGCCAAGCTGAATCGGAGGAAGCCCGAGAGGCCCGTTTGGCTGCGGATGCTGTCTTGCATTAGCGTTGTGTAGGGTCGTGTGAAGGGTTGTGTAGCGTTTGTGAAGGGTCGTTGAAGGGTTGTGTAGCGTTGTGAAGGGGAGTTCCCAAACGGGTTCTCAAGTTCTAATGCTAACGCATTTCCGTCGGATCCACCGATGATCGACCTTGCTTTTTTCTCCCTTTTTTCTATTACCGAGTCTACACCGAAGGTGTAGATCGGTACCAAAGACCGAGGTAAACAAACAGTTTGTGGCAGCACCATCGCCACCGTGACTAGCGCTCAAAGCGCGCGAGCAATAAACCTTTGCGAGTTCAGTTGAGCTCGGGCCTTCCTTCTGAACGGTTGTCCTTATATTTACTGCAGCCTCGCAACAAGTTGAAGCCCTGCCACTCCAAAGGTCTAGAGACCGCGCCCTGTTCCCGGTCCTTGACGCGTCTGCTATGGCGCGCCCCAGTGGCCATGCCTGTTCCCTTCTCTGCACGCGATGTAGCCGAACAAAAACCCGGCAGATCAGTGAAGGCATTCTTGCCCCCGTAGATGTAGCACCGTGAACTGCACCAGTTGGCGTTGCTCCGGTCATATCCGAAACTGAGCCTATGCCTGGTTCACACTGCAACTTCTCTCAGTTGCGGGTACGGTACAGATCGAGTATGCGGATGCGGTTGTCGTACGACACGCTGTTCAGACACATGCGTTCTTGATACGGGAAACGCCTGTGCTTAACAATCATGCCTCCACCCTTGCTACGTCTGTCTATGTGTTTATCTTATCTCCACTCTCCAGTGCGCCTTCGCTCACTGGTCAGCTGCGTAGCCGAAGGTAATCTGTACCGCTTAGAGTTCGGTCGAGCCCAACTCTTGCGGTACATATGCTTTTTGGTTCGCCGTACTCCGCTGCCATGACAACCGTGCTGCGCCGCATCCGTAACGCGTGCGCAGCAGTGTGAGGCATACGCGATGCCGTCTTTGCGCCCAGAAGAGCTATGTATTTGCAAGCTGAACACAGGTGGAGCATTTTCGAAGTTCCATTTCCCAGAAGTGCGCCCTCAGAATGAGATCAACGACGATGATGCTAAGAGCAAAAGTCCACCTACATCTCATTCAATGTAGTTTAGAATTCTATTGGCCGAAAGTCATTTTGCGGAGCAGACGAGCGAACATTTTCAGTAATAGGACCCCTCCTAATATTTCAGAATGTAATGGTACATGAGCCCATTGTTGTACATCGCGGCGCTCCTAGTAGCGCAGCCGCCGCGTTCGCTACTTTTTTCCATAGATTGAGAAGTTACCCGTCAAAAAGAACTCGTTACAAGTTAAGTTACCGTGTTCAAAATGTAACTAAGTTAATAACGAAGTTCTTCAGTCTGAAATGTAACTCGCAGTCACTAAATTCCCTAAAAAAGAACGAGTTACTTCCAAGCTACTTCGGACGCAAAGTAGCATTACGCAGGTGCAGCACGCGTGAGCAGTTGAGTTAGACCTTGAGTTGCCTGCGGAGGAGCGCAACACGCTTAGATCGTTTTCGTTTATGTCCAACAATAGACCTCTCCCTGTTTGTAAACAAATGACGTCATAGTGTTCGACAGCGCCAAAATTTGGTAGAATTGAACTACGCTCGAAGCTAGAGGTGAACAAGGTCCCGCCCCAAAACCACGGTCTTTAGGGAATTACGATATGGTCCCTTAAAGGAGTACAGAGGGCCATCCAAAAAAATTTCAGATTACGACATCTGATGAAAGTATGTGTGTCATTATACCGAATAGCGCGAAAGGTTTTGACGGGTGCAATTTGTTTCCCAGAAAAAAACTCACATAAACATAGCTCCGCGCCTTCAGCCTTAACTCGCCACTCTAGCTATAACGAGGATGAGGAGGTATGATGGCACGTCACCTATGACTGCATAAGGAGACTCCTTCTGGTTTGCCGATCAGTGGGGGTCAGCGCATTGTTCCTTTGCCGCCGTAAACCTGTTTTGCCAGTTTTCCCGGACAATTGGGGATACAAGGAGCGCCCGAAGCATTACCGAGCAAGGAGAAAGGCTTTATCAGAACCCCGAACAGCCGAGTAGCAGACGACAGCGGAGTAGCAGACATTTTTCTAGGCCAATCAGCGAGCGTTCTCCTTATAGCGTCAGCGCGAGGTTCCAGGCAGATCACAGGCTGGTACTGCTCTTCACCACCGTTGCGCACGGTCGCTTTTTGCGGCATATTTTAAATTCAGTTTCTGCGATAATTATGACTATGTGGTGTAAATTACTTCGCATGGTGAATCTTACTGGCAAACTTAACAGTTTTATAAGAAGAAAACTGGGTGTTAAAAATGACTTCTGTGCTACTTTAAAGGGACGCGACCCTCGGTCCTACTTTTCTTTCAATGGGAGGCAGCGAACAAGTGCCCGTTCGTGGAGTCCAGCCCTCTCCTTCCGATTTGTTTCGGTTTCAGTCTGTCTACCAATGTCATGATGACGTTTCTCTGGTAGAGGTCTATTCGAACGCTTTGCATCTTACTCCCTGTGCGCGCACAATTGTTCAGCTTCATTTCAATGGCAGGGGTTCTTACTTCCTGTACTGTCATTGATTGAATAGCACGTTTTATGGCAAAAACATGCCAAGGAACCGGAGAGAAAGCAAGAAAATACGTGGACGTGAGTGGAAAGCGAGTTAAAAAGTGACTTGGAACTGGCAAAGTTACCCGAAAAAGGAACGAGTTCCTCTGAAAGTTATCACGGCGCAAAAGTACCGAGTTAAGTTACAAGTTATCAAAAAAAGGAACTTAGTTACAGTAACGAGTTACCTCGAACTCTGCTTTTTTCCCAGTAGCGGGTTGCGCAACCGCTACATTTTAATTGGTTTCGGGAAAGGTATTTCCGTTTCAAATATTTATTTTTATTTATTTTTATTTTTTTATTGAACTGACAACATCGTAATGTACACAGAGTAATGTAAACATCGTAATGTACGGGGCAGCGAAGATTATTTTGCGCGCTGGAAAGACTAAAACAGAAGAATACAGACACCCGCACAAATGAGTTTTTCCTCTTGTTTCGTTTGTTCACTACTTATTGACGCCAGGGGCGGATCCAGGGAAGATCCTCGGGGGGGGAGGGGGGCACTAAAAAAAGAGAGAAGACGGGAGGGGGGGGGGGGCGTCGCCATGTAAGACGGCGAGCTGCTGCGCATTCATTTCACACCAGAAATTGATTTATGATCTACATGTTGCGAAGCTTAGCAAGCTGTAGAGGAGCGCCAACTTAGTCCCTTACAAAAACATGCTCGTAGTCCGTTCAAAACAACGCATAACTGAAGGTGCTTGGTAACTGGTGCTACACCAGTATCACACAGTACACCAGTATGGGAGCTGCCATGACACCAAATTTTCTCCAAGGTGGAGGATGGTTCTTGGAACGGCGAAGCGGAGATTTCGTGACAAAAAATTTTCACGGACTACTTTAATTTCATACTGTGAGTATACATCCTCATGTACGCATGTGCAAAATCAGCTTCAACTTTCGCTCCGCCATCATTATTTACGTGAAAATGGGATGTTTCGTCGCTAACGCTAGGCCTAGTTAAGATCGTGATGCCAAGAAAATAGCAAGAAGGACGACCTTTATACGTAGGATTTTGCATTATATAATTGCATTTTGTTTATACATACATCTTTGCTCCTTTTTGGTTCAGTGTACTTACATTACGTGATATAAAACTTCATACCGGCTGTCGTCTGCTACGAAGAAGCGGTTGTACCGCCATCCTGGCCAATCACTTCTGCCAGCAACCATTTCTGCATTTCTGAGCCTTCCCAACATGCCTCTCTCCGTGCAGATGGCGTTGATAAAAGTGGGCGCAAAATCCGTCGTTTTGGTCTGTCACCAGTGATATCCGTTTCAATCCAAATCCATCAATCTTCGCCAAAATGGTAGCACCCAGTAAATAAGGGTGAAGTATAAGTACTGGATGGATGTAATAATAGGCAACGGTATTTCGACCTGTGATTGGCTAGATACTTCAAAAAAGTGGGTGGAGCTTCAGGTATAGGTAGGTCCCATTAATGGCCAGACTCCCTTTGGCATACACGGCACTGGTCCGGCGGGAAGAGCCGCTCCTTGTGTTTCCTTCCTCCATGCTTGTAACTCTGATGGCATCACAATCCTCCTCCTCCTCCTCCTCCTCGTCGTTTCAGCCTGCAGAGCGGGTCGAGGGGGAACGCGCGCATCGATGTTAAGGGGCGTTTTATTCCAGGAAAGATACTGCGCACAGAGAATTTTTTGTGTTAGTTGTCACGTCAAGTTACATCCTTGCGTAATTCGCCAGAAACAGAAAATCTTTTGGACGGCTTAATTTCTGGGCTCCTTTAATTAATTTTTTTTTTGCTACCTGTAACGTTTCTTTTCTTTAATCTGTATCTTTTGTTAGTCTTTATCATCTTCGCTAGGTTCTGTCGCAGGACAGCTTGATTGCTTTTCTTTTATTTTACTTCTTACGAAGAGTTTATTGAAGGAACAGAGGACAGAGAGGACGGCCGGCATGACAACAGCTTGGGGGTCGCCTCTCCTGTCTGTCCTTCATTCCTAGTTTTGCACTGCCCCACCGTGCACACACAAGCAGACACATGCACACGCATCAATTAAATAAGGCAATTACCAAAAAAGACAATGCTCACTGCCCACAGGCGTACAAGTCTCATGTAATTGTAAGAGAACAATTGAATCACGTGAGACTTCCAGCTAAAACAATGTAAACCCGGCAGAAATGTTTCACCCACGTCTACCTTGAGACAAAGAAGAAGAAGGAGAAGGAGAAAAAAAAACACTGCACAATCAGCTTTAGTAAAGCGCGAAGTGCGTGAAATAACCATAGAGACATTTTACTTTGTTTCAGGCAGGGTTTCGGAGTGAAACGTAAACCGGAACCAAACACACACGCAAAAAAAGAAAAAAGAAGAAAAAATGTTACTTTGGGTGAACCGGAACGGAATGGAAACCGTATTTTTTTTTTTATTTATTTTTTTTTATGCGGCGGTTGGAAACCGAAAGAATCTGTTTGCGGCTGCCTGGAGCGGCTGCCTGGAGTCTACAACGCTAAGGCGTCCTCACTCAGCTTCACAAAGAGACAGCACGTTACGAAAATGGTAGGACATATGTTTCTGCTGTTCAGACTTACGTATAGACGAATAGAAACGGTAACTAATGAAATGCGTCTAAGTTTGATTGACAGGTCGAGCCTCTATTTTAGGCTCCTCCTAATGGCCAGACTCCCTTTGGCATACACGGCACTGCGCCAGACGAGCGTAGCCACCCTCTAGCGGTCGCTCGAGTCAAAATCGCCATTGCTTCTTGTCCACCACGTGATCCCCCCTAAAGTTTCGGTTTTGCAAGGCTTTATTTCTCGCGCTACTCTGTGTATGATTTTGGTTTTTGAAAGTAATTTATTACGAAAATGTGAGCACCGTCGTAGAAACGACGTGTGGTAATGCATTCCTGTCCCGGCTGCGGCTCTCGTTGAACTGAAATCAGCTCTGTCACGGGAACACGTTTTGTTCGTAAGTACACGGTAACTTGCTTTAGTCGCCCGTGTGTCTTCGAGTCATCTTGAATTGTTCATTTGGGACCTCAAACTCTGCCGCAGATTCATTTCATATCTTCTGTTGTTGTATAAATCTGATTAATGGAACGGCATTCTTTACCACTTAGTCAAGAAAAGCACATACGTTGGAAGTAACCGTTGCCACACGTGATGTTTCCGGTCCCGCATACTCCTTTTGCGTTCTGCACACTGTGACTGGTCTTGTAATAGAACAGTAAACATTCGAACACACAGAAATGAAGTGCAAGCGCGGTCGCGATTTTCAAAATCGAATTCCGCGATATGTATGCATCTGTCGAGTGAATCACTCCGCATGGTTCGTTTTAGCAGTCAGGTTAACGGCTTGGTTTGAAAAAATGGTCGTGACTGAAGCGCTTTCTGTGCTCCTTTAAATAAGACTAAGCGAGACATCGTCGAAGCAAAGCTGTCTCTTCCTATCTGATTTACTTGCTTGTCTTTCAGGCAAGCATGACTGGCGATTCCTCAGAATTGATGTAATTAACATAGCGAAATACCGTAATGAAAAATAATGTAATTCTCTTGCAGTATCTCAGAATCTGTCCTGTTGTATGTTCTTGCGTGCATCCGCGTACTTTTTAGCGTCTTGCGAAACACGTAGCAGTATAAGCTACTCAGTAACATGGACAATGGGGTTAGTTGTTAGTTGCGCAAGGAATTGCAAAGCTTTGTATGTTAGTTGATGATGCACATGTCAGATTGTGTATTTTAATTGTATTGTTCACAGCAGGTACGCAGTATATTGTGTTGTGCGGAACAGGAACACGCGGAGATAACGGAAACACATATCTCCATGGTCATTTCGCAGAAAAGGCTTTGCTTGAAAGTCTTTTTCTTCTTCAAGCAAAGCCTTATCTGCGAAATGACGAGGTCTTTTTCTTCTTCTTTAGGATGGGGCTGTGATCAGCACTCCCTTCTAGCCGTTCACGCGGCTTTGGTGAGGGCGACCGTGGTTTACAGCCTTCCAATCTTGCACAGGATTTCCAGAACGTCGTTAAATACCCTTCGGACCCTGTGTGCAGGACCCCTTCGGACCCTTCGTCGTGCCTTGGAATTCCTGAAGCTGAAGAATGGCTGAAACACGGCAGCTCCTGGCTGAAGCTGGTGAGCTCCCGTGGGGGGTCTCCGTGAGCGTGAAAGGGCTCGACACTTCCTACGTTTGCGTGCGCACATTCCCCGTCACCCACTCATCAGGACAATTCGATACCGTCCAGAAACTGATTTCCATCGCGTAGCGCAGAGGACACGTAGCGCAGAGGCCAGGCTCTCACTGGCTTCATAGCTAAGGACGTCGCATCGCCGGACGGTCTCTGCCTGTGCCACCCACCTTCGTATGTCTTCCGAACCTCCAGGAACGAATAGATCAGGTTCCCCCCCAAGTCCTTCGAGCCAATTTTTTATGCTCTGGTAGACGCGAAGTTGTCTACGGTTCTGCCTCAGCATACACCGATGGCGGATCTTGAAATGGCAAGTCCGCCTCGGCATTCGTCATCCCATCCGAAGGCGCAGTTGAAGGACGTCGCCTTTCGCAGCAAACTTCATCCACAGCTGCGGTACTCAGTGCCATACTTTCTGCAGCACATTGTTGATTTTACCTCACGGGAATGGGTCGTGTTCACTGACTCAATATCTGCGCTGCAAGCAATTGAAAATTCTGGCATCCGAGGCTCATCCGCACCGTTGGTGATGGATGTGTTAATGGCTTACGAAGCAGTGTTTGTTTGTGTTCGTTGTTTACGAAGCAGTGCACAGGCTGGTTCTCCAATGGGTTCCAGCCTACTGCGGTGTCCAAGGGAATGCACAGGCCGACAGCGCCGCAGAAGCAGCTCTCTCGTCTCGGAAACGAACGCGTATTGCTCTGCTGAGAGAAGATCGTCGTTCCGTATTCGACGCCTCGTGACTCCCCTGGCTACCCTCCAATGGACCGCTGACATTCTCCCCCCAGCCATGCTGAGCAGTGTCGATCCAGCGCTCGCTTTCCGCATGCCTCGACATACCTCTGGTCAAGATGCCGCATTAGTTCATCGAATGTCCCTCGATGTGGCTTTTACAGCGCAGTGGCGTTACCGCTTGCGACAAGTTGACTCTCCCCAATGCAGTCACTGCGGTGCTGTAGAAGATCTATAACACATTCGCCTCCATTGCCCACATTACCACCCTTCCCGAACCATACTCTCCGGATCCCTTAACGAGCTAGACTCTCGCCCCTTCTCTCTCTCACAAAATTGCTTGGTCCCTGGCCACATCCAGCCCACTAACGCCCTGCCCTCAAAGCTCTCTTCACATTTCTGGATACCATAGGACTTGGATCCTTATTGTGAAGGGGCTCATTATTTCATTCCCACATCACCACCAGCAATGGGGTAGAGTATCGCCCCTGGTGATGAAACTCCCCATTCATGACCTCGCAATAAAGTTGTTGTTGTTCTTCTTCTTCTTCTTTGTTTTCACTACAATATCGATCAGACATGGGTGAAGTATATTTCTTTCGACTTTAAATAACTTAGCTCATATGGGTCGTCTAACATGATTCAATCATTATTTCACATGAAACCTGTTGCTTGTGAGCTCTACCTTCAGTGATGCAGCGGCACTGCCTTCGAAATGCATTACCTTACCTTCATTACCTTCAAATGCAACATGCATTACCTTGGAAATACAATCATGTGACAGTAAGAAGAAGGAAAAGCCTAAGGTTCGGAGGTTGGGGGGACTGCGGATATTTCAAACAGGAAATTGTTCTTGCAGAACAGCAGTCCTGAGAAATTATTGCGTTGCACAACACAGCGTAAGTGCACAAACCGTGAAAGTTACACACCACAATAAAAAAAAAACTGGCTGCATATTTGGGCATATGTGCCAAACGCTTTTTAAATGCGGTGCCTTCGTTTGGGGTGACCATCGTTGGCGGAAAATTTTTGTCTCGTGGTCCCCGTCACGTGGTCCTACAAAGCATACGGACAGACATATACGGTGATTGGTCCTATAACGCTATCGATTTCATAATATATCTCGTGGTCGCAAGTTGTCGTGTGCTTTGCGCTGCATGCTGTCTGCATGAATGAACATGCAGTGCGCCGTTGTTAGACACATTGGTCAACGAGGTGCCTGAACGGCAAGGGTGCTGTGGCGAGAAAATAGTGGGAAAATTCTTTTATTTGGAAGAGGCGCCACGTTCAGTGTTGCCAATTTAGCGGATTTCCCGCCAGATCTGGCGGATTCGACTTGCATCTAGCGGGAAAAAAATGTCTTTAGCGGCTAGCGGAATTTCTGACGGGGTCCTGGCTGAATTTAGGGGATTCTAGCGCATTCAGACTTTCGCCTCATTTTGGCTGAAAAGCCCGAAAAGCCAATTTATTCCCTACAGTATGCTAACTTCCGAACCGAAACCAGTCACCTGGGTAAACTCCCCACTCTCCAAGGTAAAAAATAAAGTTGTTGTTTGAAATTTGGTATCTGCACGGCTGTTTGCGCGCAAGAAGCTCACTTCCGATTCGCTCTCTTTCCTTTGTGCTAGAACCTTTTTTATCTGTTTTGGAGAACACACCACCAGTACCTCGGTCAGACCACAACATTTAATGTCTTATATGTTAGGGCCGTAATCTTGCGCCGGACAGAAGCGACTTTACTCTGTCCTTAGGGCACGAAATTAAGGCCTTAACTACTAAGGCCTTAAATGCTGCTCTCACCCAGCACAGCATTGTTGACTAGGGGAAATGATGACACATAACCCGAGATTTTGCACCAGAACACGAATTAAAGTTTGTCTGGACATCTTGCTCCCTCTTGTAGTAGCCCACAAAGTCTGCCGATTGCTGTTCCCAATCCGAGGTGGCTTCGTTTCTCTTCTTCACTAGCGTCTATGGCAGTGTGCACTCTTCTAGTTTGTTGAAATGCCAAAAGTGAGTTTCAAACAAAAACTTTGAAATGAATGGCTTCGGGACCCTGTGCTAAGGAATGGTTCAGAACGGCGGCAGATTGGACGAAACGGTATAGTGCTGGTTCTTGTTCTTCGGTAGTGCTGGTGTGAGTCTGTGATGGGTACGAAGTACTCAGATCTGAAGGCACATGGAGCAAAGCACAGAGAGGCATTGGGACATTTCACGTCCGGTCAACAGCAAGTTCGCATCGCCCCGGAGAAAGTCGATCCAGCGCATGAGGCTGAAGGCGGGACAGAGCTCTTTATTGCTGAACACAGTTCAGTGCTGACCGCCGATCATGTCAGGGAACTGTACAAGAAGTCTTTCCCGGACAGTGCGAAAATTCCAGATAAAAGGAATAAAAGATGTATCGTTCCAAATGTTCAGCTATCTTGACGAACGTGCTTTATAGGCACTTCAAGGATGATCTTCATCGCACCTTCAGCCAGCTGAACTTGATAAAAGACAATTTGCGCAATAAAATGAAGCCGGACATAGTCGGGCCTGGTCATGACCAAGATACGGGCTTGAGAAGGCATGCGAGGAGTTGCTTTGAGTACGACCTCCTCGGTACGACGAAGAAGAAATGAACGAGAGTGCGAAGCATGCTCCTGAACACCATAAATGGAGGTGAAATATACATAAATATCAACGTGTTCATGCACTTTTCAGCGTTAAGCGGATTTTAGCGGCTTCTTCGCAAAATTTAGCGGATTCTGGCGGAATCGGTTGGCTACTTTGGCGGATCATTCGTCTAGAATGTTGGCAACACTGGCCACGTTATTCTTTAAAGTTTCCGATGACACTAATGTTAATTGCCCTGCAGTTGAGAGGAGCAGCTCGGATGACGCTGTTCTGTCACGTATAGTTTGGGCACAACATTGTACGAAACCAAATCGAATTGCTTTGCTGCTCTCGATATAGTTCACATCAACGTGATCCTCATGCTACCCTAGACCTTTTTTAAACTTTATTGTTGATTTCCGCAGAAATGGGAGGTACGGGAGAAAAAGCTACACGATGCAGCTTGAGGGAGTCCGTACCCTCATCGATACAAGGGTCACAGCAACCAGAAAAGATCATATTACATATACATCTAGATTGGTAATATTTACACAGTTTCACAATTTTTATGATTAGGATTTGCTAATGAGCACTTAATTTTTTTTTTTAGTTCCCTGCGTGACATTTTGAATAGTGGTAAACCAGGGAAAAAGCATTCGTTTAAAACGCGGGCGACATTGTATGTAAGCATTTGCCTCCCGTATTCCGTTCTAATTGCTGGTATATGCCACGTGTCTCGTATTGTATGCTGTCCTATGCACTCTTACATCTGCTAGTTTATGGATACAAGATACGTACCTATCATTCGCAAAACGTAATTTTTTGACTAGAAGAAATTCGTGAAGGTACGATGCGCGCACAACATTGAGACCAACACAAAGTGATTCCGTGTGAGCAGTATATGAAACGTTTGCAATACAGCGAATGATCTTTTTCTGCAATAAGGCTAATCGCTCGATATTTGTTATGGTGGTGTCCCCCCATACTAAATGACAGTAACATAAATGTGAGTAGAAGAGACTATTATAGATCAGTAATTTAACAGCTTTGGATAATAAGGTACGGCATCTGAACAATAACACCAACGACGCATGACAATGTTGCACAGAGACGTACATGCAAGTTCCACGTCATGTCATATGCAAAGTGCACTCCCAAGACCCTTACGTGATCAACAAGTTGAATAGGGAATGTGTCAAGATAAAGTGATTGGGGTACGATGATTTTCTTACTTTTAGGGGAGAAGATTACGGCTTTAGTCTTATTAGTATTAAATTTAAAGTTGTTTTCATTGGACCATTTATTTAGTTTACTTAAAAGAATGTTCGTGTTGGGGACTCACGAGTTGTGCCGTAGCGCGATCGACTGCTGTCTGCATTGGGTTTGATGGTGGCGATGAGGTGGGCCGAACTGAAGCCTGATGCTGGTAGTTGCTGTCGAAATTTGGGATGGTAGGAGGCCGAATTACGCCGAACATGGTGTTCTTCGTTCGGGTCACAAAATGTAGAGGACTATGGTATTCCCCTATACACGAGTCCTGACCGGCGATGATGGAATGTCCCAGCGGGCAGATGCGCGTGCCCTCACGCTAGGACGGTGCCGGTAGAACTGAGCCAGCGCAGTAGCGCGTGGCAGCAGGGGCACATCGTCTTCATCATCGGTGGCCACCACACATCCCTTCCCCAAGCAACGTGCCGCCAATCTAGGCAGGCAGACCGCTCGAATTCCCATGTCACCCCCCCCCCCCCGTGCCCCAGAATCAAGTCCAAGGTCTCAACATGTAAACTTTTGTTTACGAGCCTTTTGTAGAGTCTCGTCCCGCTTTTTCCTGTTGTTGAACTGCGCCACCCTATTTTTTTCGGCACTTTTTGAAATCGGGTGGTGGTGGTGAAAGAGCTCGCTGTTCTCGGCCTCCCAGAGGTGGGCAACGTCACGACTGACGCCCTGGGCGAATGTGCGCCCTGGCACAACGTCTAAGGGAACTATGCCGACATGTGTCTGAAAGCGTCTGAGGAAAACCCGGGACCCGGTGCCATGCCTGAATGTCCGCTTCTGTTATCTGTACTGCTAGAACACTGCCAATCTGTTGGACTATTTCTGTTGGTTTATCAACCTTCATCCATTAGGCTTAAGGAATGAGGACTGGTCGATTGAGCTAAGGTGACCAGCGTTCGAAACCCCGAAGAAATTACATATGGACCCTTCCACATAATTTTGGCCATCTTTTTCCTTCTTCTTGCACACATCCAGAACCATCGCCATTGCTCTCTCGAGGAGCATCATCCTCTTCTAACTGACGTTCGCATATAGTTCACCATAGTTCGGATCCGCAGTCGCCCGTTAAATCTCAATAGCCTCCAACCATAGCCTCCAACCATAGCCTATACTTACTTCCTATAACACTGGCTACCAGTAGTATATGATCAGCTCAACTTGCCCACAACTCACACAGTGGCCTGGACGCCATTAATGAGCAATTAGAGCAATTTGGGACCCCTCACAGTAATTAGGATCATTCAGTGAGTCATTACACTAATTGGGAAGCATCTAAGACATGTCCAGACCGCTGTGTGAGTTGTGGGCTAGTTGAGCTAATAAAAAATAAAAAATAGGTAGAAAATAAAATAAAAAGTTGAACACAGATCTTGAAGAAAGCGGTCCCGAACGGCCGCTCACCATCGCTGGGCAACGGAGCACAGAGGCAGGCTGCAAAGCATCACAGCTGTGGCCACCAGTTCTGGACATCCTGTGACGTCATCATGGCATGTCTGGGCAGGTTAGGACAGCTCTGGACATGTGAGGAGAAAAACACTCGTAATACAGAGGCTGGGAAAGCAAGAGTATGCTAACCATCAATAGCAATCAACAAAAAGAATGAATTACACACCAAATCATCCCACCACAACAGGAGCGCAGAACGACATCCGACACCCAGGCAGAGAACTGACTCATAATGGTTTTTTCTCCTGTATAAAGCCCCGCAGCTGCACTCCTTTGCGGTTACTTTCTCGACTAATCTAACGACAAAATTATTAAGAATCACGCCAGCGCTACTCACCGACGTGCACGGGCATGAAAATCGCAAACAAAGCGGGGACAAAGTTGGCGAAAGAAATAGTTACACAACAAATCAACCCACCACAAGAGGAGCGCAGACTGATGCGACAGCCAGGCAGAAAAAGAGCGAGTGTAGGGACTGCGGAGAAACTGAGCGCACGTCTGCTCTCCGCAACAGCCAGCGAGCAACTGACTGGGGCGTCGCGCCGCGGCAGGTACGCATGCGCGCGCGCTCTTAGCTCCCTCCGCGGCGACCACCTGCGAGAGGCTAAGGGAGAAGAGCATTCCTGCGCGCTCTTCTTGCGTTGCTCATTGGTCGTGACGTCATCCCATTGTCCCAAGGCTACACCATTTTTTTTTTCACATGGTCAACACAACTGGACAAGGTCAATCAGAAATGAAGCCATGGCATGACGTCATCAGGCACCTGCGTGGCTCAAGGACGCATACGCTCTAGACAGGGGACCTATTATTTATTGAATCACTATCCCAAGATTGTTTCCTTTATTCTTCTATAACGATTGCATAGGAAACTATTGCAGAAGAGCACCATACATGATAACTGATCGTAGGAATTCCGAAGTCTTACTAAATGAGACTTGCAAAAGAACAAAATATCCTAACACGTAACTCCATCAATCGCTAATAAGAGGACTAGGCACTCAACAAATCAACACAGAGTACGGGTAACAAGGAGCGCAGAACGATGCGTCTACTTCATCCGACAGCAAGGCACGAAACTGAATCGTAATGCTTTTTCTCCTCTATAAAGTCATGCATCTGTCCCTATTGCGGTTGATTTCTGAACTAATTTAATCGCAAAATTATTAAGAATTGTTCTAGCACTATTCCCATTCGGGGCAGCACTATTGAGATCGTCAAGACAAGAATGTTCCTTGCCAAAAAAGAAAAAAATACAAAGCGTCAACAAAGGAAAGCATGCATGTCGGGGCATGTCAGGACACGTCAGGACACATCGCACGACTGCTGGGCAACAGAGGAAACCAAACACTTGAACAGAGTGAAAAGACACTCACCATCATCGGACACGTACACTACATTCCCTCATGGTAAATCCGTTCGTTTCAAAATCCACCACAATCGTCACACACCATTCATCAGTGACGAACCACACATCCACACCCCATCAGAGGCAGACAGAACCCCACCTAAGCTATGCTCTTCCACTGACGGCCAACACAATTGCTAGGAGCAGAATTAATGCGTCCACACCTGCCAGTGTCCAAGAGAGAAGTGAATCCTTGCGCCCGCTGCAGGCCGTTCTCATTGATCGTGACGTCGTCCTATCGTCTCAGGGCTACACTGTTTTCTTCCACTAATGCTCCTCTGGACAATGTCCACCTGAAACAATAGTGTCGCGGTATGACGTCATCATGCAGCTCCGTGGCTCAAGGACGCGTATGCTCTAGACAGGGGACCTGTTATTTATTGAATCACTATCCCAAGATTATTTCCTTTATTCTACTATAATGATTGCATAGGGAACTATTGCAGAAAAACACCATACATGAGAGGAGATTGTAGGAATTAAGCATTTCATTCCCAAAGTCTTACTGTACAGGAAAAAACAAAATACTGGTTCAGCAAGACATGTCCATCCCATCCGAGAGCCAGGCAGCTAACTGAATAATGACGCTTTGTTCCTCCTGAATAAAGCCATGCACCTGTCCCCCTTGCGGTTACTGTCTGAACTAAATGAATCACAAAATTATTAAGAATAGCTCTACTCCCATTCAAGGCAGCAATATCGACATCGTCAAGAATGTTTCTTTTCAAAAAGAAAAAGCTACACGTAGAAGGAAAGCATGTCAGAACAGGTCTGGGCATGTCAGCGCATGTTTGTCAGACAACAAGGCGGAAAAAAGTGAAAAGAAACACTTGAACAAAGCAGAAAACCAACATCAAACTATTTCTAAGCACACGCACTCCTCTTATTCAAAAACAGTGCTCATCATGAATCCGTCCAGGACAATACACACCATTTTTCTATTGCTACACCTTTTTCCAGTAACGGTCAATGCATTGCTACAGACTGCGTGACATCATCACATCCTGTCTGAAGAAGACATTAATAATAATAATTGGGTGTTTACGTCGCGAGACAACTGAGATCATGAGCGACGCCACAGCGGTCGGTTTGTGGATTGCTTTTGCCCACCTGAGAGTTCTTCAACGTGCGATGAAAGCTCCTGAACGTCCCTTGCGGAGGACGGCGTGTCTAAGCAACTTGTACCCTGCCACCAAGTTGCTGGCGTCCTCGGCCGGGTTCGAACCCGCGATCTCGGGATCAGAAGGCGAACACGCTACCGACTGAGCCACCGAGGCCGGTCTGAAGAAGACAGGGGCAAAGACAAAGACTCCTATTATTTATTGAATCGCAAGAGTATTTCCTTTGTCCTACTCTTAATGATATTCATTCTTACATAAAATTCAACAAAAAAAAATCACCATGCATATTAACAAATTTCACCCCAAAGGCTCATCATGGTCATTAGAATGACATCACCAGTAAACTACCACTGCTCTTTTAAAATAATAAGTGAGACCACTCAACATCATCCCCAGGCTTATGTAATACATGACCCTTTCTATGCTCATACATTCGTTGTCTGAGGCTACACCTGCGAGCAAAAAAGGCGCGAAGGCCTGGGGGCAAAGTTCCATTCGCACTCGACGGAGGACTAGACAGAACGCCGTTACGGGAACATGATGGCATTCCCACCCTATTAATGATTATTGCATTGCAGTTTAGAAAAACTACTACAAAACTATAATTTTAGGAGCCTATTAAAATTCTACTTTCTATGGAAACTATAATTGTTTTGTTATTTGGATCGCTATTAAACAAGCGCTCCAATTTTTTCTCTCTTCCCATTTCAGCCTTGTCATGCAGTGAAGCAGACTCACATCCAAAATAATTAATTTACATTGAGGGTGCCGTGCTTCAGGAATTCCTATCCTGCACTCAGGTGCAAGCATTTCTGCACGGATACCTATAACAGCTGATTTCCTCAACACACCATGCTCCTAATTACATGTAACAAACAAGCAGAAAAACCCACTTCTCAGCTGTACCATGCGACTTTCTTCTGCGTAAAATTGGTGAAAAAGGGAAAGGGCAGCAAAAATTGCGTGCACTTGTGCTTGACTTCAAAAACCGAAGCATACGCTAATAAACTAAGAAAAAGACACCCATTTCTGCTATCATATAATTCTTTCCCTTCCCTTTTTTCTTACTTTGCATTAAACATATCCCCCCCCCCTGAGAAAAAGACACCCATTTCTGCCACCTGATAATTATTGCATAATGCCACATACACAGTCGCATTGCCCTTGCGTAAAGAAAGCACAGGACAGGGATACACAAATTTCCTTAAGTGAGCAGGGGAAAGGCTGAAGTCGAACCGCTCAGGAATAATCGGAGAATCACCGCTCATCGCTCTACGCGGCTAGCACAACATGACAGCAACAAGATATTAAGCGAAGGGTAAAATTTGCAAGACACTACTGAACAAGTCCAGACATGCGACATCGCATACAAAATACTGCTCATCGGGCAAAAGGCCTAAGCCTGCGACAGAAAATCATAGAGTATACACAACTTCATTTTTCTATTTCGCGTAAACTAAACGCGGTCTGCTCGGAAAACGACGCACATATTTTCTTCGGGAGCAGAGAAATATAGGAATTTCTACTCCGTGCTCAGATACCAGCATTTCTGCTCAAAAACCTGCAAGATTAAGCACTGCTTACTTCATCAAGATATCGAACACCCAACAAAATCAAACAAACAACCCCACTTCCACTGATAGAACACTATCCAGCTTTTTACCAGGAGGCTTTCTTCTGCGTAAAAGTAGAGAAAATAAGAAAAGAGCAGCGAAAAATTACACGCACTTTTGCTCGCATAGCTATAAAAGAAAAAAAAAATAACGAGGCACACGCTAATAAACTGTGACAAAGACACCCATTTCAGCTATCAGATAATTATTGCATAATGCTAAATACTCATTTGCATTGTCCCTGCGTGAAGAAAGCACAGAAAAAGGACACACAATTTATCTTAAGCGAGCAGGGAAATTCACTTGTACTCGAGCTTAATACCATAAAGTCTGAATTTTTGCAAAGAAAACAACGCTTGAACAGCGCTACGAACGTGACAGATACATACAAACAAACAAACAACAACAGGACCGGGGTCGCGCACTCATAAAATACCCTGTCCAAAACAAAGACTTCACCAGGTTCGCGTGGCAATTCCATTAAAAACGCTCGTCCTATCGTCACACTCACAAACACAAAGTCTATTTTCGCAACCACATAAATCCATATTATACCTCAAGCCAATAATTATCCTACCACCGTCAAAAGACGGCACAGACATGTATGCGTACGCAAAACAATAGGCCCTCGTTCCGAATGTAATAGGATATCGCCACTCGGCCGGCGCGAAGCAAAAAAAAAAAAAGAAAGGAATGCACGTTCGCTATACATCCTCGAAGAAAAGGGTGCCGTGCTTCTACGCAGCGATTATTATACAGGAGTGAATTCATTTCGTTTTCCTTTTATTTCCTTGCACCCATATATTTTGCAAGAATATTATAGAGCAGAACGGGTAAATGTGAACATCATTCGCTACACTCTGTAGCTCTTATTATTTTTAAACCAAACCACTTAACATGTGTTCATAGGTCTTCACTAAATAGGTGAGCCGATAATGACTGAAAATAAAATCAAATAAAATAATAATTCCAGCATCGCTGGCTGCAAGCTTGCGTACCCAACAGAGCAGTGCGCTCCCGTCAACACGCCTTGGGCTAAAACACACCTAAAACACCCGAAGCCTTCTCTGAATACATTCTGCTGTAGCCGTAATAAAATATTTATCGCGAGGGTATTACAATGTCAGCTCTGTTGCTGTTTAAGTGATAAAACAGTGCGCCCGATCCGCGCCCCACGCGAGCCGCGCGCAGGCCCGTTCTCGCGGTTTGGCGCACTGTTTTATCACTTAAACAGCAACAGAGCTGACATTGTAGTACCCTCGCGATAAATATTTTATTGCGGCGACAGCGTTTTTAATGGAATTACCTCGCGAACCTGGTGAAGTCTTTGTTTTGGACAGGGTATTTTATGAGTGCCCGACCCCGGTCCTGTTGTTGTTTGTTTGTTTGTTTGTATGTATCTGTCACGTTCGTAGCGCTGTTCAAGCGTTGTTTTCTTTGCAAAAATTCAGACTTTATGGTATTAAGCTCGAGTAGAAGTGAATTTCCTTGCTCGCTTAAGATAAATTGTGTGTCCTTTTTCTGTGCTTTCTTCACGCAGGGACAATGCAAATGAGTATTTAGCATTATACAATAATTATCTGATAGCAGAAATGGGTGTCTTTGTCACAGTTTATTAGCGTGTGCCTCGTTATTTTTATTTATTTTTTTTCTTATAGCTATGCGAGCAAAAGTGCGTGTAATTTTTCGCTGCTCTTTTCTTATTTTCTCTACTTTTACGCAGAAGAAAGCGTCCTGGTAAAAAGCTGGATAGTGTTCTATCAGTGGAAGTGGGGTTGTTTGTTTGATTTTGTTGGGTGTTCGATATCTTGATGAAGTAAGCAGTGCTTAATCTTGCAGGTTTTTGAGCAGAAATGCTGGTATCCTGAGCACGGAGTAGAAATTCCTACATTTCTCTGCTCCCGAAGAAAATATGTGCGTCGTTTTCCAAGCAGACCGCGTTTAGTTTACGCGAAATAGAAAAATGAAGTTGTGTATGCTCTATGATTTTCTGTTGCAGGCTTAGGCTTTTTCCCCGATGAGCAGTATTGTGTATGCGATGTCGCATGTCTGGACTTGTTCAGTAGTGTCTTGCAAATTTTACCCTTCGCTAATATCTTGTTGCTGTCATATTGTGCTAGCCGCGTATAGCGATGAGCGGTGATTCTCCGATTATTCCTGAGCGGTTCGACTTCAGCCTTTTCCCTGCTCACTTAAGAAAATTTATGTATCCCTGTCCTGTGCTTTTTTTACGCAAGGGCAATGCGACTGTGTATGTGGCATTGTGCAAGAATTATCAGGTGGCAGAAATGGGTGTCCTTTTCTCAGTTTATTAGCGTGCGCTACGGTTTCTTGCAGTTACAGCTAGTGGGGCACAAATGCCGTGTAATTTTTCGCGGTTCTTTTCTTCTTTCACTGCTTTTACTCAGAATGTAGGTGAGGGGAAAAAGTCAGCATCCAGGTAGAGCAGGAGAAAGCCGCTCGGCAGAGAGTGGAGTTCATTAGTGGAGTTCATGAGAATGGAATTTGTTTGTTTTTTGTTATATGTTGTTGAGTATCAGTGTTCACTTTGCTTGATATGATGATGGAGTAAGCTATATGCAGTTATAAGTATTTGTGTAGAAATGCTGGTATGTGAGCGTGGAGGAGAAATTCCTATAAAGCACTTCTTCATGTGCATTCCTGAGCTGCTGTTTGAGTGTGCGTGCTTTTTTCTTGGTTTGTGACGTCGTCATGGCATGTCTGAACTTGTTTAGCAGTGTTGCAATTTTACCCGCCCTATTATGTTGTTGTTATCTTGTGTTAGGCGCGTAGTGATGACCGGTGACTCTGCTATTATTCCTGAGGTCTTAAGCCTTTTCCCTTCTCGCTTAAAGCAATTTGTGTGCCCTTGTCCTGTGCTTTCTTTGCGACAATGCGACTGTGTATGTAGCATTAAGCAAGAATTATCTGATCGCAGAAATGGGTGTCTTTTTCTTAGTTTATTAGCATATGCCTCGTTATTTAATTTTTTTTTCTCTTATAGCTATGCGAGCAAAAGTGCGTGTCATTTTTCGCTGCTCTTTCCTTATTTTCTCTACCTTTACGCAGAAGAAAGCCTCCTGGTAAAAGCTGAATAGTGTTCTATCAATGGAAGTAGGGTTGTTTGTTTTATTGTAGATGATGGGAAACATCCAGGTAGAGCAGAAGAATGCCACTTGGCAAAGGAGAGTTCATAAGAATTGAATTTGTTTGTTTTTTGTTATATGATGTTGAGTGTCAATATTCACTTTGCTCGATACGTTGACGGAGTAAGCTGTTTGCATTTATAGGTATTTGTGCAGAAATGCTGGTATCTGAGTGTGGAGTAGAAATTGCTATAAAGCACGTCTCCTTGTGCATCCCTGAGCTGCTGTCTGAGTGTGCGTGCTTTTTTTCTTGATTTGTGACGTCATCATGGCATGTCTGAACTTGTTTAGCAGTGTTGCAATTTTACCCGCCGCTAGTACCTTGTTGTTATCTTATGTTATCCGCGTGGCGATGTCCGGTGACTCTGCTATTATTCCTGAGGTCGCCTTTTTCCTGCTCGCTTAAAGGAATTTGTGTGCCCTTATCCTGTGCTTTCTTTACACAAGGGCAATGCGACTGTGTATGTAGCGTTATGCAAAAATTATCTGATAGCAGAAATGGGTGTCTTTTTCTTAGTTTATTAGCGTATGCTTCGGTTCTTGAAGTCAAGCACAAGTGCACTCAATTTTTGCTGCCCTTTCCCTTTTTCACCAATTTTACACAGAAGAAAGTGCATGGTACAGCTGAGAAGTGGGTTTTTCTGCTTGTTTGTTACATGTAATTAGGAGCATGGTGTGTTGAGGAAATCAGCTGTTATAGGTATCCGTGCAGAAATGCTTGCATCTGAGTGCAGGATAGGAATTCCTGAAGCACGGCACCCTCAATGTAAATTAATTATTTTGGATGTGAGTCTGCTTCACTGCATGACAAGGCTGAAATGGGAAGAGAGAAAAAATTGGAGCGCTTGATTAATAGCGTTCCAAATAACAAAACAATTATAGTTTCCATAGAAAGTAGAATTTTAATAGGCTCCTAAAATTATAGTTTTGTAGTAGTTTTTCTAAACTGCAATGCAATAATCATTAATAGGGTGGGAATGCCATCATGTTCCCGTAACGGCGTTCTGTCTAGTCCTCCGTCGAGTGCGAATGGAACTTTGCCCCCAGGCTTTCGCGCCTTTTTGCTCGCAGGTGTAGCCTCAGACAACGAATGTATAAGCATAGAAAGGGTCATGTATTAGATAAGCCTGGTGATGATGTTGAGTGGTCTCACTTATTATTTTAAAAGAGCAGTGGTAGTTTACTGGTGATGTGATTCTAATGACCATGATGAGCCTTTGGGGTGAAAATCGTTAATATGTATGGTGATTTTTTGTTGAATTTTATGTAAGAATGAATATCATTAAGAGTAGGACAAAGGGAATACTCTTGCGATTCAATAGATAATAGGAGTCTTTGTCTTTGCCACTGTCTTCTTCAGACAGGATGTGATGACGTCACGCAGTCTGTAGCAATGCATTGACCGTTACTGGAAAAAGGTGTAGCAATAGAAAAATGGTGTGTATTGTCCTGGACGGATTCGTGATGAGCACTGTTTTTGAATAAGAGGAGTGCGTTTGCTTAGAAATAGTTTGATGTTGGTTTTCTGCTTTGTTCAAGTGTTTCTTTTCACTTTTTTCCCCCTTGCTGTCTGACAAACATGCGCTGACATGCCGAGACCTGTTCTGACTTGCTTTCCTTCTACATGTAGCTTTTTCTTTTTGAAAAGAAACATTCTTGACGATGTCGATATTGCTGTCTTGAATGGGAGTAGAGCTATTCTTAATAATTTTGTGATTCATTTAGTTCAGACAGTAACCGCAAGGGGGACAGGTGCATGGCTTTATTCAGGAGGAACAAAGCGTCATTATTCAGTTAGCTGCCTGTTAGCTAGCTGCCTTTAGTTAGCTGCCTCGGATGGGGTGGACATGTCTTGCTGAACCATTTTTTTGTTTTTTCCTGTACAGTAAGACTTTGGGAATGAAATGCTTAACTCCTACAATCTCCTGTCATGTATGGTGTTTTTCTGCAATAGTTCCCTATGCAATCATTATAATAGAATAAAGGAAATAATCTTGGGATAGTGATTCAATAAATAACAGGTCCCCTGTCTAGAGCGTACGCGTCCTTGAGCCACACAGCTGCATGATGACGTCATACTGCGACACTATTGTTTCAGGTGGACATTGTCCAGAGGAGCATTAGTGGAAAAAAACAGTGTAGCCCTGAGACAATAGGGTGACGTCACGACCAATGAGAACGGCCTGCAGGGGGCGCAAGGATTCACTTCTCTCTTGGACACTGGCGGGTGTGGACGCATTAATTCTGCTCCTAGCAATTGTGTTGGCCGTCAGTGGAAGAGCATAGCTTAGGTGGGGTTCTGTCTGCCTCTGATGGGGTGTGGATGTGTGGTTCGTCACTGGTGAATGGTGTGTGATGATTGTGGTGGATTTTGTAACGAACGGATTTACCATGAGGGAATGTAGTGTACGTGTCCGATGATGGTGAGTGTCTTTTCACTCTGTTCTAGTGTTTGGTTTCCTCTGTTGCCCAGCAGTCGTGCGATTTGTCCTGACGTGTCCTGACATGTCCCGACATGCATGCTTTCCCTTGTTGACGCTTTGTATTTTTTCTTTTTTGACAAGGAGCATTCTTGTCTTGACGATGTCAATAGTGCTGCCCCGAATGGGAATAGTGCTAGAACAATTCTTAATAATTTTGCGATTAAATTAGTTCAGAAATCAACCGCAACAGGGACAGATGCATGACTTTATAGAGGAGAAAAAGCATTACGATTCAGTTCCGTGCCTGGCTGTCGGATGGAGTAGCCGCATCGTTCTGCGCTCCTTGTTACCCGTACTCTGTGTTGATTTGTTGAGTGCCTAGTCCTCTTATTAGCCATTGATGGAGTTACGTGTTAGGATATTTTGTTCTTTTGCAAGTCTCATTTAGTAAGACTTGGGAATTCCTACGATCAGTTATCATGTATGGTGCTCTTCTGCAATAGTTTCCTATGCAATCGTTATAGAAGAATAAAGGAAACAATCTTGGGATAGTGATTCAATAAATAATAGGTCCCCTGTCTAGAGCGTACGCGTCCTTGAGCCACGCAGGTGCATGATGACGTCATGCCATGGCTTCATTGCTGATTGACCTTGTCCAGTTGTGTCGACCATGTGGAAAAAAAAAAGGTGTAGCCTTGGGACAATGGGATGACGTCACGACCAATGAGCAACGCAAGAAGAGCGCGCAGGAATGCTCTTCTCTCTTAGCCTCTCGCAAGTGGTCGCCGCGGAGGGAGCTAAGAGCGCGCGCGCATGCGTAGCTGCCGCGGCGCGGCGCCCCAGTCAGTCGCTCGCTGGCTGTTGCGGAGAGCAGACGTGCGCTCAGTTTCTCCGCAGTCCCTACACTCGCTCAGTTTCTGCCTGGCTGTCGGATGGAGCACTCGCATCAGTCTGCGCTCCTGTTGTGGTGGGTTGATTTGTTGTGTAACTATTTCTTTCACCAACTTTGTCCCCGCTTTGTTTGCGATTTTCATGCCTGTGCACGTCGGTGAGTAGTGCTGGCGTGATTCTTAATAATTTTGTCGTTAGATTAGTCAAGAAAGTAACCGCTAAGGAGTGCAGCTGCGGGGCTTTATACAGGAGAAAAAACCATTATGAGTCAGTTCTCTGCCTGGCTGTCAGATGTCGTTCTGCGCTCCTGTTGTGGTGGGATGATTTGTTGTGTAATTCATTCTTTTTGTTGATTGGTATTGATGGTTAGCATACTCTTGCTTTCCCAGCCCCTGTATTACGAGTGTTTTTCTCCTCGCATGTCCAGAGCTGTCCTAACCTGCCCAGACATGCCATGATGACGTCACAGGATGTCCAGAACTGGTGGCCACAGCTGTGATGCTTTGCAGCCTGCCTCTGTGCTCCGTTGCCCAGCGATGGTCAGCGGCCGTTCGGGACCGCTTTCTTCAAGATGGCGACATCTGTGTTGAACTTTTTATTTTATTTTCTACCTATTTTTTATTTTTTATTAGCTCAACTAGCCCACAACTCACACAGTGGTCTGGACACGTCTTAGATGCTCCCCAATTAGTGTAATGACTCACTGAATGATCCTAATTACTGTGGGGGGTCCCAAATTGCTCTAATTGCTCATTAAGAGGCCATACCAGTCGGGGAGCAACTCCGATTCACGATTTTCCCGATTCTAGATGGCGCCAAGCTCGCCGATCCTTATCACGCCGTTCGCCTCCGACTCACGAAATAATCCCAATTGTGCATGGTTGACCTCGCAAGTTTAAGGCGGCCCGCACCCTCTGCGCTGTTTGTCGAGAGGTAAAGTGTCGGACTTTGACACGAAAGGTCTGCAGTTCGATTCGAGACATTCACGTCTTTTTGCTTGTCTCCTATTGCTATATGAGTACTTTATTTTTATTTTCTTGTTGTTTGTTGTTGTGTTTGTTGTCTGTACTGACTGATATTATGTAATTTTTAGTTGCTCTTCGTATTGTTTTACTAGTGCATACTTAGTGTATGCCGACGTATAGGTGTGATCGGATAGTATGGATGGCAATATGGGCACACACACAGATGGTATTATAAACGAATGTTGCCAGCAGTGAGTCTGAGCACAAGGCGATTGCCAATTAAGAAATCAGGAAATGGCCAAGGAAAGGTAACCTCATATGCTATCAAAGCTCGCCCGAGATGTCGGTATCACGGAGGCTCTCAACTGGATGTACCGGCGGCTGTAAATTAGGCTATAAACACACAGCGCTTACAATGCCAGTCAGGAAAATCTAGTGCTCCAAAACAGTATTCGCTTTTTCTTTTTTTTTCTGCACACGCTTACACGCAATTTACCTTGATAATAACTCTATTATTCATGCAAAAATGACATTTTGGTATGTATATTTCTGGTAAGTAAGCATTATCAAATATTTGACTTCATTTACAGGGCGTTGGTGCAAAATACTTTTCAAAATTTTCATCGCAGAATAGACTTCTTTACCAGAAAACTACAGTAATCCTTTCCCCCATGTTCCCTCTCCCGGCCCTCTCCCCCTTCCCGGCCCGATCTGACCAAGCCAGATTTCTCCTCCGAAATGGGAAGTGACGCCAACCGAAAAAGGAGAAGCATCCAATGGCTATTCAGCCGGAAGGAGAACCATAGCAACGATGACGTAGCAGTCGGGTCGACTGTTGCCGTGTGTGCGATTTCTACTTCTATGAATACAGGGATTATCTCATTGAGCTGGATTGTTGAAAGGCGATGTTCCCCAAGGCCAGAAGTCTTCGGCCGAAATTTGTGGTGCATTTCGGTAGCACGCGGTGATGCACAGAAAAAGTTCGGTCCCGATTTCGGTTCGGACAGTTTTCGGACAGTTTTTCGTGCCATGCCCAGAAGAAGCACAGACTATTGGCTGCTCCCAACTTGAAGACATTTTGTTGTTGTTGGTTGGTTACATAAATAAATAACAAGGGGAGGTTGAATTCGCGCAAGCGAATTCTGCTACCCCCCCCCAAAAAAAGAAGGAAAAAAAAAGAAACCATACGATCGTACGATCGTGAAGACATTTTCTTCGGTATGTGTCCCACTGGTTCGCGGGATACAACAACAACTTTATTTCAGGATGATGGGTAGGGAGTTCATCGCCGGGGGATTGAAGTAATGGGTCCCGTTACAATTTCGCGGGATACTTCCACATTGTTCTATTCAATTTTATTTTATTTTCAGATGGGAGAGAGTAAAAAGCCAGAAGGCTGTGCTGTTCGTGAATGACAAAGGTCTGCAAATAACCAGTGGGGTCTTTAGCTGAAAAAAAAAGAAGCAAGAAACAAACAAACAAAAAAGGAGAGGACACTGATTGCCTGCTCCATATGTTCGAGTCAAAAGTTACAGAAAAAGAGGTGCTAAGGACACGCTGCGAGCTTCGAACTCCCTTCGAAGAAACATCTTTCGAACAAACGGCGTCGATCAACCGGCTTGCGATCAAACGGCTTTCGACCAAGCGGCGTTCGACCAAATGGCGTTCGATCAAATGCTGTTATGCTGTTTATGATGTTTCTTACTCATGTTTGTACTGTTATCAATTACTTTTCTTCAAATAACAGCTTAGGATTTCGGAATATAATTTCGGTTATAATGTGATGAGGACGATTCGATGGACTGTGGACGGTGGACTGTCAACGGACGGTGAACGAACAATATTGGATGAAAATGAGCAATATAATCTACATATAGCCGTCAGCCAAGGAATATTGGCCGCAAACTGGCAATATTGTTTACATATAGCCGTCGGTCAAACAATATTCCATGAAAGTTGGAAATATGGTCTACATATTGCCAGCGACCGAACAATATTGGATGAAAACGGGGAATATGGTCTACATATAGCCACCGACCAACGAATATTTGCTGAAAACTGGTAATATGGTCTACATATTGCCGTCGACCAAATACGTAATACTCGATGCAACTGGGCAATATTACCTACATACTCGTATAGCCGTAGAACAAATAATATTTGATGAAAGTGCGCAATATGGTCTACATATAGCCGTCAACCAAGGAATATTGGCTCAAAAATTGATAATATTGTTTACATATATCCGTCGACAAAATACTATTCGATGCAACTGGGCAATATGGTCTACATATAGCCGTAGAAGTAATAATATTGAATGAAAGTTCCCACCGGGGACGATTTCTTCTGGGATGATTTCTCCGTATCCCGGAAATTACAGGAGCGCCGTTGTGAACAGCTGAGGAAACGGATCATAGCCGATCAAGCGCTATCACATTACTTGTTTAAATTGGGTGGTACTTGTTTAAATTACTGTTCCTCTCTCGCAAAGTTTGCTGAGTACAGACAACGCGGTAAGATTAGAAAGCGATTCTCCGTCAACAAATAAATCTTGACTATGCCACGATGTGATTCATCACTGGTGATTTTCCAAGGTTCTGCTACCTTCTACGTATTTCTGGCAGATATGTTGGAAAAATGGTAGCCATGTTCTTTTATAAAGGGGAGTGCTACAGAATACTGAGCGCAATGACCTTCTGTATTCGTACCAATGAAATGAAACGCATATGCCCACTATCCTGAGGCTCTGACTTCACGCTCGCTGAACGTGGGTATCGTCGGACTTAGTTCCCAACTCAACCGGACCGGAATACTAGTATTTTCATATATAGTTCTTTTTTGTTGTTGGTGGTGGTCAGACAATGATGTTGTAGTTGTTCTCTAATACTTTCTATGCTGATGTACCGTACTTTCAGCAGAAGCGGAGTTGTAAGGGCAGTGAAACAACTGAATAAGTGGGCGTAGAGCTTTTATAACCCACAAACATAGGCACAGAAAAAGATGTAAGGACAACTGTATAACCTGTGTCTGATCGACAGTAGAGAAATACTAGCATCCAGCGAACGATATCGCTAGCGAACTAATGCAGCGAACTATATATCCATTTTATGTTGTTCGTTGAATGGAATGTAGATCTAATTATTCATTAACACGTGAAAAAAAGAAAAAAGAACCCTATGTCTCCCAATTTCAACAAATCCGCAAAGCGAACGATAACACTCGGTCGGCTGTGATGTGCTTCATTCCATTTTCAGCCTTCTTATTTTCGGCCTTCTGACAGTTCGACGTTATGATTTTTTTGTCTTTTGGCTTCCGGCCTTCTGATAGTTCGACGTTATGATTTTCGGCCTTTTGATAGGCTCAATACTTACACTCAGTCAGCCTAAATAAATGCATTGCATTTAGCAACAGCTATTTAGAAAAAAAAGAAATAAGAAAAGGAGAAGGGAAGCTCCTAAAACTCTTTGAACTCCGTCTTTATGTACGCGAGGAGGTCTCGGAGCACAAATTACGTCTCATAATGAACTGATTATTACCCGGAAACTTCAGTACTATATTGTTAGACACTCCTTGGTTTTCACAGGGTACTTCACATTACACCAGACCTTTCGTTACTAGTTTCGTCACTAGTTCAGTTGAGAATCCCCAGTGACCCGGAGTTCCTTATCTTCCTCAGAAGGCTTCCCTTTGTTTGCGGTGCAAAGAACGACGGGTACAGGTTTTGGGTCATCCAACGCGCAACCAGCAAGAAGTGTCGAAAGATGGAAAATCCAGGGAACCGGTATCGAAAAATTGGCCGTATATCTCAAAATAACGTGATCGAAGTCGCCGTTGAAAAATAAACAACATGAACATGAAAATGCAAACACCGAACTTTTACTAACCTAATAATTAATTAACTACCTAACGTGCTGTTCCGTCGCGTCCGCCCCGCTAAGCCTAAGAGCCAAAAATGTGGATCTCGTTCGCTAAAATGACTTGGACAGATAGCGAAATTTGATGCATGATGTAAAACCCCGAGACTAGGGAACACGAAGGGACAGACACAAACACGAAGTCTCAAAAACACCTGCTCGTGTCTGACTTTTAAACATGGCATATCACCCTTTTTTCGCGAACGTGAATTTGGGTTCCGGAAAAGACGGTTGCCCATTGCGTGGGCGGAAATAATTGTGCAGCAGTCGCTTGATCGATTTTTCTTATTGGTTCACGTGGAGCGTTGACGAAAAAAAAAAAAAGAAAATAATAAGATAAACATAAAAATAAATCGATCAATAAAAGAAAGAGAAGAACAAAGAGAGCTGCAGTTCTAAATGCAGTTATCCTGAGGAACATTTATCTGTGTGTAATCCGCTTGATCGCTGTTTCAACATTACGAACATTACAGGGCAGTCCTGTTGAACGTCACTGGAATGTTTGTAAAGTCGGCCTTCCACTAATCGTAAATACGACAGATTCTCGTTAGCCTTATGAGACAGTTGACTGAGTAAGCACAAACCCGAAACGTCAAAATCGGGCAAATTGATGTTTCATGTGAAGCTAATAAACTCATCTCAATTCTCTATACGCGCACCGAAAAAAGAAGACGGTTGTTGGTCTCTGGTTGTTGGCGACAATGCCTCAGGCTCAGGCAATAATCCCTTTACGAGCAGCTAAGTAAGCTTTTGTTCTGGTCTCCAAGGTCATGCCCTAAGTCAGCGGTCCGGGAAAGTAAAGAGGACAGAGGAGCCAACAGGACGGTCAGGTGCGCACGCGCACGCTTGCTCGGCGGAAGGATACGATCCGCGCGGTTTTGCTGTCGCGTCACCAGATGGCAACACAGAATGACGCCGTTCACGGGGCTTTGAGTGGGCGATTTTGCGTACTCACGTTTCATGCTTTTTTATAAAAACTATAAGTGGTAGACATATAAATTTGATGTCTATCGATTCCTGAAATAATTCCAGAGAGAGTAATGGAAAAGTTTTTTTCGAAATGGCTATAGAAGTTTAATAAAACCTTTTCAAAGAGGGAGGAGAAAAATTGTGTATTTTTTTCGCATTCGTGACGTCGCCGTAAAATACATACGACATATATGAGAAATCCTGTAGCGCATTTCTCTTCATCTCGTCTTCCTCTTTATGATGAAAGCACCCGCGTCAAAATCTGCGCGGCGGTTACCGAGAGAAAGCATAAAAACTGTTCCATAGGAAATACATTGGGACGGAGAGCTGGTATGCCCTCTTAATGGCGTCCAGGCCACTGTGTGAGTTGTGGGCAAGTTGAGCTGATCATATACTACTGCTACCTTTCTGGGTCCCGTTCTTCAGCCGACCCAGTGGGCCATCACCAGTGCGATCCTCCGTTTTCTCCACGCTTCGAACCTTGACAACGCCTTGTGATTCTCTGACCGTGTGTGTGATTTTTCAGTTTTAGTTTAGTGTGTTTTTCCTACTTCCTTTTTTCTTTCCTTTCCTTCTTTTTCTTTTCCATTTCTTCTTATTATTATTATTTTTTTTTTTTGATTAGCAAGCCGATCTCTGTCGTGCTGACCTTTCCTTTCTTTTTTCTTAATAAACATATTACTTACTATACTCTATTACATACAACACCTACTATTACAAATATAAATGGTTTGTAGTAGCCGGTTTCCCGGTTGTAGGAACCAACACCTTCATGCTTTTCTTACTACACATAACCTAATTTCACGAATTATTCATATACCCCTGCAGACTAGCATAACTCCGATTTTTTAAGATTTTTTTACGTTAATTTGTTATGCATCGAAATAAAGTTGGGTCTCGCGTCCATACCTCGAAGTAGAAGTATACAGGGTGTTTCCTGTTATCTGCAACACATTTTCATAAAAGGGGGAGTTGCCTTAGGGCGGTTTTACTTTTGTAATTGGATTACTTTACGGGGCTGCTACACTAGGAAACCAATTTTTTCTCAATTAGGGGACTAATTAACAGATATTTTAATCAACTTTTTCATTATTGACTGTAGGGAGCACATTGCAATTGCAATATTAAAGCCTGATCACCACACGCTCTTAGAAAAAAAGGGAGTCTGGGAAACTCCCTTGGGGTGTTCACGCTCGTCAACAACAACTTTATTTTGACTTTGAACTTGCTTTTCTTGAACTTTGCTTTTCTTTCCAACATGAATCAAAGTTCATTCCAGAGTTTGCACGCCAGTACAGAAGATTATCCCCGAGAATACTGCGCGAAAGCGAAGTATTTTCGTACATTTCCTGCCGTTCTCCTTGCCAAGTCAGCACAGTGAACACGTGATCTCCCCCGAGCACCATGCCGCCGCGTTGTAAACGGACCACTAAGTAATCACACAGGCTTATGGATAGAAGCTTTTCTTGTTTGATTATGGCACCATATTCCCAACATGAAAGAGATGCAGAATCACTAGGCTTCAAAGTCACGTAGTAGCTATATTCAGCAGGAAACAAGAAAACTTTCCTTTCCACGTGGTGCATGGCGTGTGCTGATATTTTCCTGTTTGGTTTTTTGTCGGTAGCCAATTATCCAGCTTAGTGTACCGCTCGTTTCTCGGTCGTCTCTCGCAAGTACGCTGAGGGAACGGTGATCGCGGTAATCCCATTAGGACCAATGATGGGATGTAACCCACTCTTGCAGAGGCCCTATGGTTACTGGTATCCCACTCCCGTTCGTAATCACTTACCAAGTTGCAACCATCAGATTTATTTTTGGTGATAGTGATTGGTGTGTGTCGTCGCCACAGGCGATGCTCTATACCCTATATTAATGATAAAACAAGAAGAGCGTGTTGGGGATAACTTGACATGATGGCGAACGCAGGGAGACACGGACAAAGCGACACTTATAGTCGAACGCTTGTCTGTGTCTGTTGTTGTGTCCGTGTCTCCCCGCGTTCATCATCATGCCCCTCTACCCTATTGCTCACGATAATTTTGAGAAGATGTAGCAATGAGTTTCACAGTGAAGGGCGGAAGTCCTACAGCGTCCGGGAGAGCCAAGCACTTCTTTTAGGGCACGCCGTTCGTGAGCTGGATTTGACCGTGGACAAAGCAATTTTGTCACAGTGAAACGGAAAGAGTGTGTCTGATTTATAGACACTGGAAGTGTAATCCGTACGGGCAATGGAGAAGGATGTGTTTGAGATTGTTGCAAGTGACCACAGTGGCGGTGGAGTTGAGGTGGGGATATATGTTTATTATGAAAATAAAAAGGAGGGAAAAGGGAGTTGTAAGCGATAACGCAAACTGAGCAGTAAAAGCAATATCGAGACTCGTCCGATGAATTAACGCAGCACCTTAACGAGAGGTATTTAGTGGCATCCGCTAAGCGAACGTTGTATCGACTACTCTAAGCAGATACATCATCTTGACATACAGATTAGATATTAAATGCAAAATGAACGGGGCTGGTTGGTACATGAATGACTGACTTTTGTTCCGTGTGTTTATGAATCGCCGTTGTCAGTCGTTAACATATTGCCGTAAGGCTAAATCAGCGAAACTGGTCAGGCCGAAACGCTGTTGAGGGCGAACCAATGTTTCAATTTTCTTTCACAGACGACGCTGTCGCCCGCTGGTCACAACGCCGCCTGGCCGAGAGCTACAGGCCCATTAAAAGAGCAATGAGGTGACATTTGACATCGCTCGAAGTCCTGCCTCGTCTGCCAATCTGTCTACCAAGAGTCACCATGCGAAATATTTTCGCCCTGCGGTGCGTTATAGCTCTGCAATCGAATTTACAAAAAAAAAAAAGACGTCTGAGAAAGCAGCCGCGGACGGCCCACACGATTCTCGTGGTGGAGGCTCCGTACCTTGTTTCTTTGTTTTTTCTTCGCAGCTCACGCGCCGCTTATGCATGTTCGAGCTGTGGCGCTGTACGTCACTGGTCACGTGAGTGGAGTTGCATACGTCACGACGTCCTCTCGTTCTGCGATGCGCTCTTTTCACGAGAACAATGATTTTTCAAATGTGTGCGGGACAGAGCCCTCGCGCTCGCTCTGTAGGTCACTTGCGCTCATCGTTCCTTCGCAGGTACTCATTTTTTA
This sequence comes from Ornithodoros turicata, assembly GCF_037126465.1. Lineage (NCBI taxonomy): Eukaryota > Metazoa > Arthropoda > Arachnida > Ixodida > Argasidae > Ornithodoros > Ornithodoros turicata. Next base: position 35,947,639 of record NC_088207.1, read on the forward strand.
TTTGTTGGATAACACTCCCCACCGAAAAACGAAAACGATTTTGGCGGTCACCTCAGTGCTCATTTAAGACCAACGTCCATGGAGCGAATGTGCGGCGAAAAAGTTTACGAACTTCGCCCGGCGTCGGACGCCCTGCGCAAGGCGTTAAAAATGCGAGCGTTCGCACGGCTATTCCTCAGTGCTGTACTCCATAGCTTTGCCAGTGCTAAAAGAAAGTGAGGCATCCATTGCAGTACAGTGAGCAAACAGCACTACCGAAGCTACGGAGTACAGCACTGGGGAACAGCCTCAACGTTCGTGCAAGCGAGGCCCTCTCTCTCCTCCTGTTAGCGTGTGACGTCACGCTGATCTCGTTGTCGCCGGAGCCTCCGCAGCAGCCGAAGCAGCGCTGATCTCCAAAATTGTTTATCTAATGTCTAAGCGCTTTTCGGACGAAAAAATTAGCAAAGTATATTGTCGGCCGATGTCGAACATAGGGTTGTCGGTTTCATAGATGGGTTTCTAGGTGCGACCGTGCCTTTAAGCGTACAAGAAATGGACCTAGATTTTTCCTCTTAGCGGTGCGACACTCGTTTGCCTGCAAAGAGACCGGCTTCTGCGGCGCGATTAGCCTACTCATTCCCAATATAGCTCAACAGTAAGGAACAGATACCTTCTTTAACCACTGCTTGATGACCGTGGACGTTGTTGAAGTTGCTGGTTGGATACATAGACGCAGAATTCGGACACCTCGAATAGAGCAAAATATGTAGCGAATTCTGCGTTAAAAAATCCGCAAATTAATAAATTGCGAGAAACAAAATAAATGGTTCAGAAGCCGTTGAACCCCGAATGTCACAAATCTTGCTGGTCGTGAGATAGGCCCCGCGATCAACATTTTGCCTTGCCCCTCCTCCAAAGCACCATGTATTTCACTCCGTTGAATAGGCAACCGGAATGTCTGCAAATGTTAAAGAAGCAGTGAGGTGACATTTAACATGGCTCGAAACCTGAAGCCTGGCAACCAGAGTCACCATGAAAAACATTTTCGCTCTGCAGTGTCACAGCACGATCGAATTTATAAAAATGCCCAGAGAAAGCAGTCGCGGACGGCCGCCACGATCTCCTCTGGTGACGTCGGGAAGTTCCCGTGCCTTTCACCTTTGTTTCTCTCTTCTCAGCTCACGTACTGCTTATAAACGCCTGAGCTGCGCCTGTCTCAGTCACGAATCGCATGATCGGCACTGCCAGGGGGATATACGTTACGTCACGACATACTCTTCCCTCGTCCTCTGGTACGCTCTGGAAGGGGTGAGTTCGCGAATCATCCTGGCGGGTATCGTCGTACAGGGAGCCTCCCAATGTAGGCAGTGCCATTTATAGGGAGAGTTTGGCCATTTTCTGATCTTTAGCCGCCTCATGGGTGGAGCCTATTTTGACGTCAGAGTCGTCGTTCCACCGCCCAAATAGCCTGAATCCAAGCACAATCCGATTATTTGTCATCTGGTACGCATCATCTTGGTGCTGTCCGCCAGCTGATCGACAGCTTTGTTGGCGCACTGAATGTAATCTACAGGAATAACCGGCTTATGACCCACAGCCGCCTGTGATAAGGGGGGCTTTGTTGCCAAACTGAAAGGGTTCAAGGACGAAGGGCTTTCGAAGGACGATGTACGCGCGTGTCTTCCATCCTTGCGTCGTAAACAACAATCAGCATCAATATGGCGTCGGCGACCGGCTGTCGACGGGACAACAACAGAGTACGGCGAGGGAGGTCGTTTAGCCGTGACGTCCCATGAGTTCGCGCTTCAAGTTAGGCTCCTAATAATGGCCAAACTCTCCCCATAAACGGCTCTGAATGTAGGCTACTGAGGGATGCTCACATGTTTCCTTTGGTGGATAGTTCTCCGCGACTACCCAAATTCTGAGAGCAAAAAGGAGCGCACACCACTCCCTCTTCTGTACCACCATCAGCTTTCCCCTCCCTCTTCCCCACCCCTGGATGCACCGAGCCGCGACACCCGAGCAGGCTGACCGCACCTTCCCCAAACGTCACCCTTCCCCACCCATACGCCCTTTCCAAGAGTCGATGATTTTTTAAAGGTGTGCGTAGCAGAGGCCTTGCGCGCGGACTGCAGGTCACCTGCGCCCGCGCATCTTATTTGTTGCAGAACACGGCGCAGCCAAACAAAAAAACAAGAAATTATTGCGGGGTCATCTCAGTGTTCCTTTAAAGGCCAGTGCTACTCTCCTTCTCCTATTAAGTGCCCTCGTATGCGACGGCATCGATTACGCAATGTCAATTCGTGCGGAAGCAACTCTTGATTACGAAATGTACATAGGACATTTGTAGGCACGTGTAGGCTCCTTCACGTGTCGTCTTCGTAAACATACTCTTCAACTTGGCCGATTACCTCTGGGAACGACGCTTCAGAAATCAATATCGAAACGCCGCCGAAGCCGGCACACGCGACGGACGCATATAGCACAAGCCTTTGATATATGCCGCTAGCGGTGAAAGATTTAAGTCAGAGCCGTCGCGAGGCGTGTTTGCGCCCAGGGCAGGACAAATCTGAAGCGCCCCCCCCCCTCCCTCGCGCTGCCGTCAGAAACCCTGTAAACAAAGAGAAGGAAACGCTTATTTGCACTGCCGAGATCGTGAATTCAAATTCTCTTCATTTCCGCTTTGTACTGTCCAACCAACCTGCCAAGCCCTGCCGTTCGGCGCCCTCTCTGGCGAAGTCGCCCGGGGCGGCTGCCCCTCTCGCACCCCCATAGCTAAAGGCTCTCTATAAGGTACTGTAAAGCAGTAGAGCTGCACAATATCATAAAATTTATCTCACGTCACAATTTTCCACACAATTGCGCTCATAGTTTATCAAAATTAAAACTTCAAAAAAACGGGCAACACTGTGTTGAAGTCGCCACCCACTCAACCAAATGGACGTTGCTCGTAAAGTACGGCGGCAAAACTACACTGCATGCGCATCAGACTGTGGCTACGTTCCTATACCTCGCGCCCGCGAAGCCGCCTGACTAGGCAGCTGAGTAGACCCCTTTGCTTGTCACTATTGGAACAGGCTTGCCTAGCCGAGGCGCCTGTGGCGCCATCTCGTTGCTCACGCAAGAAATGCGTACGGCGCAAGCGCAGCAGGACTCGAATGCGCTAAGTTTGTAGGACATCGTGCATAAACTGTCACCTTCGCAACTAAACATGTGTTGCAACTCTCTACGCAGTTTTAAAAAACATTCCACTATGTGCAACTTTACATTTAAAGCCAGCAGAAACAGCGGGCACGCTGGTACCGTCAACGCGCGCCTCCGTCCCGGCTGTCAGATGGTCAGGCGTATAACTAGACTGCATCGATGCGCACTAGGCGGTAGCCCACTGAATAGCGGACTTGGCGAGATTTGGAACGAGTCTTAACATGGCGGCACTTCCGGTTAGACCGCTATGCAGTCGACTAACCGGGGTATTGGAACGCAGCCTGTGTCTCAAACAAAAGAAATCGGCTACATGTTGGCTACGTAGCTATCATGGGCAGCAAGCCAGTCGGGAACATAGATCACTGTTGCTTGACAAATTGGGGGTTATTTCCCACCAGACGTCGCCCCGAGCCGTTTTGCCGCAGTGCCGTGTATTAAAAGGGAGTCTGGCCATTAGGAGGAGCCTAAACAGAGGCTTGACCTGTCAATCAAACTTGAACGCATTTCATTGGCTGCATTTTTCCACGGGGGCCGCCATGACACCAAAATTTCTGCAAAATTAAGGATGGTGTTTGGAGCGGCGAAGCGGACATTTCGTGACAAAATTTTTTTCCCGAAGTACTCTTCTTTGTAAAATTTAATTATGTGAGCGTACATCCTCTTGGGATGGGGGGGGGGGGATATGTTTAATGCAAAGTAAAAAAAAAGAGAAGGGAACATCCTCTTGTAACTAGCTACAAAATCGGCTTCAACTTTTGCTCCGATTATTTATGCGAAAATAACATGTTTCGTCGCTACCGTTTTGCCTAGACCGCGATCTCAAGAAAATAGCACGGAAGACGCCATTGATGCGTAAGATTTGGCATTATATCATCGAATTTTATTTATACATACATCTTTAGGCATTTTTGATTCCATTAACTTGCGTTACGTGATTAAAAGTTCATACCGGCAGCCGTCTGTTAAGAAGAACGGGTTCTGCCGCTCTCCTGCCCAATCACTTCTGCCAGGAACCATTTCTACAGTTCTGAGTCTTCCCAACATGCCTCTCTCCACGCAGATGGCGTTGATAAAAGTGGGAGCAAAATCCGTCGTTTATGTCTGTCACCAGTGATATCCGTTTCGCGTCAAATCAAAATGCGACGTTTCGTTAAGGTTTCCCCAAAACATGAGAGTGACACACCGGTGCCGCAACATTACCTTCTTAATTCTAAAACTACATTCGTACAGGCGCTACACACTTAGAAGATCTTACCTGTAAGAGCGCAGCTGCACAGCTGTCGTGTGCTTGCATGTCTCTGATATTCCTGCAACGCAGGACACTCGCTGCTTGCTGTTTCGTTCTCGCAACCGGTAAACGTGAAATTCACCTTCACGAATTGTGATTGATCAAACACTCTGGAACTTCGCAAATAATGCGCGACAACTATAGCGTTCACTTTGGACAACGTAGTTACGCCTACCAAAATAATATGAGCAGCGTTTAGTACTCGATCGCATTCAACGCATCGAAAGTCAACATTGCAGTTCAGAAATCTCAAAATCGAAACCAAGCGACAACCAGGGATGGGCAGTATTTAAATACATTGTAATTAAAATACTATTTAAAATATAAATACATGTATTTATATTTTATATTTAAATACAGACTTGAAAAATGTATTTATAATTATATTTAAATACCAATTTTCGGGTATTTATTCCTGTAAATACTTTATAAATACTCTTAAATACAGAATATACTGACTCATATCTTAAAGTCGCTCTGCATTTGACCTTTCGGGAAGAAGGGCGAGTTTGGGGCGCAATTATGCCGGGTTTGCGCTAGCATGCGCGTGCGACAAACCATTTTAGATGGCGAGTTTTTCGCTGTTGTTACGGACAATGGTCGTGACTACCAGATTACATTGTTCTACGAAGAATCTTCGTCAAATTTAATACAAGCATTTGTTCATCGGCACCTGTGGAGATGCTGTTCTCCTTTGCGAATCTGATTGTACGGCCGAACAGAAGATGCCTAAAAGAAGCAGTCTTCGAGACATTTCTAATATTAAAATCGTCATGATAATCTAACAAATAAATGCTATTCTTTCTTGCTGATTTGTCCTTATGATCATAATTATTTCTATAATTCCAGATGACATCTTCCTCACAGTATTTATGGTAGTAGTTACGGTATTTAAATACAGTATTTATATTTTGTATTTGAATACTCATGTTGAAAACTATTTATGAAGAGTATTTAAATACCCCTGTCAACAAAGTATTTTGTATTTATATTTAAATACTCAAAAAATGTATTTATGCCCATCCCTGGCGACAACCTGGATACGTCCGCCATGTTGGAGTTTAGTTGCGCCACCAACAGGTCATGCAAAACGCGAATATACGCGTAGAAAATCGACCCCGCGAATACGGAAACTCCTGCAGCTCCAACGTCACGACAGGCATCTCCGCCAGTGAGGAAGCGCGATAGAGGTCACGTGCTTACGACTGTACCAATGGGAATAAGCGGAGCTCTGATGTCAGAGCTTGACGATTGCACGTGTTCGAGGGTTAATGTCTCGAAGAGTACCGCACGTAGAAAAGTAACAATTTTTTCCTCAATATACTACGTGCGCATCATGTAATGAACCACATCAGAAGAAATCAGCCTCTGTTCGAAATATCGGCGGCTCGCGTCCTGGGGCACTTCCCTTCACACATCTATTCTATAAATGTGTCACAAACCCTTTGACATTTCAACGAAGTGCGCCTTTTGATTATGATTCGTGTGGCGGTGTCAGACCACTCTTCTGTGGTTACATTACGTCTGCGGGTAGTTATTACTGGGATGACTGCTAGGAACGCTGAGCCAGCTTGCTATGCTATGTTCAAAGGCCGCGGGTTTCAACTTCGTAACAGTAATGGACTGTACTCGAGATATACGTATATGTATGTTTGTAGTTATGCGAAACGTCCTGGTGCAGCTGTCTGCGAAGCTTTTTTTGTTGCCGACAAAGTCACTGTAGGGCGATCTTTGATAGGGATTATTAAAGTTTCTTTCGCGTAAAACAGGATGGATATTATTATTTTTAGACACGTATGTTCCTGTCGGCCCGCACAACTTGCCGTGGATCTTCAAAAAAGATTACGAACCTGATACTGAGTCACCTTTTACCATATCCCCTGCAGGTCTACTCAATCGATCTTCCTAAAGTTTTGTTATACTCGCGAGTGCGTTATGTTAGTGTGTACGAATATGCTTCTTCTCCGTCATCATATATGCCATAAAAATTATGTCAGTTATACCACGGTTATTCGCAGTATTGCTCCGAGCTTTCCACTTTGTGACGAGCAACACTGCGAAGAGTGGCGAGTAAAGGTAGCCCGTATCCATGCTTTGGGTGTGTACAGAGGAACGTGGAAAATAGTAAACTGACATTCTTTCCGCATCTATATGCTTGCAAGAGTGGATGCAACGCTCTCTTTCGGGATGCCACGAAATACCTCTATTCAGGAAGCTGCATTAGTTCATCGGATGCGACTCAATCCGGCTTTTACAGCTGAATGGCGTCAGCACCGCCTGCAGCATGTTGACTCTCCTGGATGCCGTCACTGCGGCGACCTGAAAAATCTAGAACACATCCTTTTCCATTCCCGCACCACCAATCTTTCAGGACTGGATTGCATTGGATTGGATATGAAAGAAAAATATGGAGAGGCCAGTCGCCATCCAGTCAGGACTGGCTACTCCTAAATGCTTTGTGGGTGGAACAATAGAGCCAGAAAAAAGAGAGAGTAAAAAACAAACAGGAAAGAGGCAGAGAAGGTCAAGGAGAAGAAAGCATAAAGGCAAATGGGGAAAGGACCACAGCCCGTATTCACCAGTTCCACTGGTTTAGTGACGTCCGGTTTAAGTTGATCACGTGAGACCTTCGTCCGCCAATCGCGAACAATCACCCTGTTGATCTAACCCCGGTGCCGTGAGGTCCATGGGGGCTTGTGTGCACAGCGCATGCGTATTGAAGGCAGATGTCTCTGAGTTATGGCGACTGGTAGGTCTAATCTACGGGTCACCGTAAATTTTTCGGTGATTTACAGGTAAGTTTTGACCCACACCCCGTCCCGCAATCCCCTATAGCAGCGCCAGCGCCGCCTGAACTTTTCCGCCGTTAACAACCTCATAAGTCATAACCAAAAAACAAACGGGAGCTTTCCTCTTCGCAGTCCTTCTGTCGTCTGCTACTTTCTTCCTCCCCTCAACCATCTTGGGACAATGTGAATAATGCGTATGCGTTGTGGTCAGCCGTTCTTCACAGCCGGAGAAATCACGTGATCGATTTAAACCCGACGTCACTAAACAATGGCTTAGGTCGCTTGGTGAATACGGGCAATAGTGTCTCTAAATCAGCAAGACATTCGCCCTCTCACTGTGTCAATATTGCTTGGTTCATGGTCACGTCCAGCTCACCAACACTCTGCCCTAAAAGGACTGCTAACCCGTCTGGACAATGTTGGTGGTGGTGGTGGTGGTGGTGATGGTGGTGGTAAAAGGGCTCGCCGTTGTCGACCCCACAGAGGTGGGCAACGTCACGACTGACGCCCTGGAGGAATGTGCGTCCTGGGCCGACTTCTAAGGGAACTGTGCCGACATATGTCTGACAGCGTTGGACTTCGGTACTCACTGTGAGGCTCATCAACCGACCGCGTGCAACGCGGTAGAGTATCGCCTGTGGCAATGAAACACCCAATTATCACCTAAATAAAGTTGTTGTGTGTACTTACTTAGGACGGGGAAAGTACTTACTTAGTACTCTTAACTGGGGAAGATAAGTGTGTCAGTAAACCATCTGTTGCATTGTCCGATAAGGAGGTTGACTTCGTAAACAGTAAACCATAATCTTGTTATCTACACGGGGTGCGATGCGTTGTTCGGCACGTGCGGGGTGGCGTTCTTGAATATCGGCACTTGTCGCCTGTTACCGGTTTGTGTGATTACGTCTGCTTGTACTTTTTCTACAATACACTTCAGTTGTGAGTGTGAGTTCTGTGTGGTTCCTTCTGCCCTCGTCCATTAGCGTCCCCAAATTGCACAGTAAACTTACTTAGTGATTATAGCAGTTGCTGAAAACGATTGCCTCGACAATCTGTACATCTCTACATCTCGTGGTTCATCATCTTCTGGTACACTCGCCGCAATCCAATCCGGATACTTCGATAAGACGAATGCCACTACGCTTCTTTTCCTAGATTTCGTTTGAACGTGTGCGGCAGGTTGGCGTATTCAGATTGCCCCAGGGATAAAACTCACAGCTCGACATAAATCCGGAGAACGCGATGGCCACAAATCACTATTCGTTCTTCAGTGAATTCACCGGATATTCCCGTGAGAGACGCCCTTGACGTGACGGGCATGTGGCAGTGCACTGTTGAAGGAATCCATATTCCCGCTCATCCGGAGCGCGCTGTAACTATATACAGGGTGTCCCAGAAAACGTGTCCTTGAATTATAATAAAAAAAACTACGCCACCTAGAATCACGCGGTTAACGGCATTTGTTCTTAGTCGGTTTTTGCCGCCTCCTGATGTGAATGTCATGTATCGTAAGTTTGATTATGTAAACATTCGCGAACTGAACTCGGAAATTTGCCAAGTAAAGGTAACTTTTTTACCCCACCAATATAAAGAGCGTGCCGAATTCACTAAAATCCATGATAATTGATAGCGATATTCACGAGCTATCCCATCGGAAAAAATAGCCGAACATAATGCTTTTCGGAGCACCGGACCATAACGCGCGATGACTTTTTGAGCGCAATCGCTCTCAGTCCGAAGAAAGGAGGTTCCGAAGCCAGCCCACAGAGTGATAATAGAAAAAGTAACAGTTCCTAAAATTAGGAGAGGGAAAGCATTATCCCAGCGAAAGTCGGACGGGATAAGCCATGCCTGTTATCTTTTTCGGTGATGCCGGGGTGGGCTGGGTTTCCAACCTCCTTTCGTCGGACTGACAAAGATTGCGCTGAAAAATTCAACGTGCGCTATCCCGTGGAACCTCCGTAGAGCATGATGTTCGACTATTTTTTACGATGGGATAGCTCATGAATATCCCTGTCAATTATCATTAATTTGAGTAAATTAGACACGCTCTTCACATTGCAATGAGGTAAAAAAGTGACCTTTACTTGGCAAATTTCCGACTTAAGCTCACAAAAATTTACATAATTAAACTTACGTTACACTACATTCATATTAGGAGATGGCAAAATCCCAGTAAGAACAAATGTCGTTGACCGCATGACTCTAGGTGGTGTAGTCTTTTTATTATAATTCAATGACATGTTTTCTGGGACACCCTGTATAGGGATGGGTCAACCGAATCCGCGAATCCTCGAGTCCTAGGCAAGGATTAGAGATTAGGGAATGCGAATCCCAGAGCCCAAAACGGCGAATCGAATCTTTCAAATCCACCAACCACGTTTGTTTGTTTGTTTTCAACATTGCGGCCTCCGGAATCCACCGAAAGCCTGATTGGCCGGCGCGTGTTTTCTTCTTTGTTTGCTCACATTGCTCTGGACTGAAAGGGTCCAGGCAGGAACTCCTCCATTACGAGTCTAAAAGTAATATGGTTTTCCCTTTTAGTTTTGTAGAAAGAATTCAGACTCGAGAGTGTATTTCCTGTAGTTGATGAACGACATGTTATATAAATTACATTTTAGTAGAAGTATATGGGTATGTTTTTTCCTGAAATGGAACTATTATTTAATTTATTTTTCATTAAACAAAGATTTATTTACGTTATTTATTTACTTTAAGACTTTTATTTTATTTACGTCAAGGGCCCTTCGGGCATTACCTGACGGAGGGGTACAAATTAACTTTTCATACACAATTTATACAACACGAGATTAAACACAACACGATAAGAACGAAATACAAGGCAATAACTACACATTGAACAGTACAATAAATTGATGATTCAAGATAATAGATGTATGACAGATGCTCTGAAATCTTCTTTGTCGCGTGTGCAGACAACATTTTCAGGAAGGTTATTCCACTCTGATATTGTACGGGGGGTAAATGATCCAGAAAGAGATGATGAGCGGCAGTGAGGGCATTTAATCTTTAGTAGGTGATCTAAACGGGGAGAGAGGTGAGATGCTGGGTGTAGCAACCGTGTAAGATTTGAGGAGGTTGTAATATAGTTTGTGCAGGAGATATAGTCTGGATACATTTCCTCTTGTCGACAAATTGTGTAGCCCTACACTGTTAGAAAAATTTATACCTTTTGGGGTATAAACGGCTTGTCCCAAGGCGTATACCCTTTGAGGTATAAATGCTATACCTTCTTCGAGGTATACTATCTTTACACCTCCCTGAAGGTATATTATTTGCACCTCAGGGTATAAACATATACCTCCTAGAGGGTATATTTTGAAGACCTTGTGGTATAATTGAAGAGAACGGCAATATTCGATTTGTTTCAGCGTCATATCCGAGTGGCGGCTTCCCAGCGCAGCTTTCCACAAATATTAAAAAAAAAGGACCAAAGGAACGATAACATAAAAGAAAATACCTGGAGACACTCGCGCACAAACTCACAAAGCATGGATGTGAATCGGAGAGGAAAGAAATTAAGTAACAATTAGCATTAAATTTGAAACCAAGAAGCAAAACCAACAAATATTAGGAAAATATTTCCAGGAGCAGCTGGCATTTGCTGGAGAACAGATACATATACAACACACTGCGGCTACACATGGACCATCCTTCGCCCGGGAAGCAACCTAAGAAGTGAGGGCGTGTAAATTTATTTATTTTGGGATCAAATAATTGGCTTCCAGATGTCACTACCCAATATAATTAGAATGTTACTGTATTACTGGCTATGTTTTTAAATTAACTTATTGTTTAACTGATATGATATAGTCACCGTCACAAATTAATGTGATCCCAGACGTTGCGGGACAAAAGGTATACAAAACTCTGAAGGTATAAACGTAATATAGAAGTACTTTTTTATACCCTCAGCTGCCGTGGAAGGTATAGAATCAGTGATCTATACCTTACACATGGTTTAAACAGGGTATAGACAGTGGCGATGAGGTATAAATGTCGTACTCTAGACCTTATTTATACCTTTTTTATACCTTTTATATACCTTTCCTTCTAACAGTGTAGCAGGTTCTTGAGCCCAGATACACTAGTATGAGGTGAATAACCAGAACAAATGAACCTGGTTCCGCGGTCCGGTAACATTTTTGATGAGATAATCTTGAAAATGACCCCAATTACATGAAGCGTATTCGAGTTTTGGACGTATAAGACTGATGTAGGCAAGGTGCCTCAAATTAGGGGGTGCGAGTTTGAGATTACGGCGCACGTTGCCGAGAGATTCGTTAGCTTAGGACACGATGTGTGAAATATGAGAAGACCAGGAGAGATCAGAGACAATATGGAGGCCGAGATATCTGTAGCTATGAGAACGTGAAATAAGTGTGTTATACAAAGGGAGCAGGGAGATGTAATAATGCCATGACTACGAGTAAAGCAAATTATCTTACGTTTGTTAGCGTTTAATGGCATAAGCCAATGAAAGCACCAGTCTTATTTTGTTAAGTTCAGCCTGCAGAGCATCAGCATCGCCAGCGGATGTTATTTTACGATAAATTACACAGTCATCGGTGAAAAAAGTCTTACAGTAGATGTTAATGATAAAAGGAAGGTCGTTGATATATATGAGGAATAGCAGAGGGCCGAGTGCTGTCCCCTGTGGAACACCAGAGTTGACAGACGCGAACGATAAAAAGGTATTATTGGCAAACTCACACTGCTGGCGATTAGACAAAAAGTTACGAATCCACTCAATAGTGGGGGGACAAATGTTTAAGGACTGAAGTTTAGATAGCAGAAGAGCATGGGGAACTATATCGAACGCTTTGGAGAAGTCTATGAGAATCGCATCTGTCTGATAGTTAAGAGTCAAGATTAACGTGTAGGTCATTAGTTGAGAGCGGATTTTTAGGTATACTAACAGGGGGCGCTCTCTATCACATAGCACGCAGTATGCCAATCTTAATTGCGGATGATATCACTGTCTCCCGATAAACTGGGAAAGGGGGCGCGCACCTTTTTATGTACCAACTTTCCTTCCAATCGGAAGATAAACCGATACGATTCTGAAGGTTGGTTGGCCTAGAACGATTTTTGCGACGAAGAGCGCTACCTGTTAGTGCCAAAAAATCCGCTCTCTATTCATTAGTAACGAAAGCTAACTGGGTCTCGCATGAATAATCCTTCCTAAATCCCTGCTGGCACTCTGAGAAACTTGGGAATCGAGAAACCCGAAAACAGAGCTTAGAGCATACAGACGTTAGTGAGATGGGTCTATAGTTGGAAGGCTTTGGAGTTAATATTATCGAGGCCGGAGGATGGGGAAAGTTTAGATTGTCGATGAGTTTTGCGATACCGATGGGACTGATTCTGATGCTTTCCATCGAGGAAGAGTTGTGGACAATGTCACAGGGAGGGGGCTTACTAATTTCAGTTATAAGGACAGATGAGAAATAGTTGTTAACACATTTCGCTCGTCACGGCATCATCTGATGCAGAGGAGGGATGCAACCTCTTTTTTTTTTTAAGAAAGGATTCGAAAGATTCGAGATTCGTAAGATTCGTGGATTCGCAGAACCTTCCTTGGATTCGGATTCGGATCCGGATTCGGAAAATTCTGGATTCGTCCCATCTCTAGTTGTAATGCATTCCTTATGGTATGGATGACGCAGTACTACGAATATCAGTGCTTCAGTCACTACCCCCCCCCCCTTTTTTTTACACCAAGCCGGTAACCTATACCTACTAAAATGCACTACGCGAAGTGATTCATTCGACAGATGCATAAATACAGCAGAATTCGATTTTAAAAACCGCGACTGTGCGCAACGGTTGCAATGCCCGCCACTAGCCGCCCGTGTCGCTTTGACGTCATTGCGGTACAGCTGGCTGATTGGTTTAGAGAAACGTCGTCTGCTACACATGGAGGGAACTAGGAGAGAAACGACAAAAAGAAAAAGCGGAAGTGCCGACCCCGATTGGAGCGCGGTCACTCTTGTAACCATAATGACATCACCGGTGTAAGACAAATGTCGGCACAGTTCCCTGTGGAGCCGGCCCAGAATGCACAATTCCCCCGGAGCAACATGCCCCCCGCCGGCGGGCAGGCAGGCATCCCGGAATACCACGCCACCACGACCACATCACCGGTGACGTTTTTCTCCTCCTCCGCCTCGTTTCGTCCTATAGAGCGAGTTGAGCGGGAACGCGATATTCGGGTGCTTTTTTTTTTCTAAGGAAAATATTGCATACGGAGATACGGAGAATTTTTTTGTCTTAGTTATCAAGTCAAGTCACACCCTCCCATAATGCGTCAGAAACAGAAAATCCCTCCCTACGCAAAGCTTTGGGGCCGCGGACTACTTTTGCGTGGGGCACCCAGTAGATAAAAGCAACCAAGCCTCGAATACGGAGCCGCCGATATTTCGAACGGACACTCTTCTTCCACTGGACCCAGTAGAATCAGTGTTCGAAATATCGGCAACTCTTGACCTGAGGCTTTTGCTTTGAAGCCCGATGTTCCGTTGGCTCAGGGCTCAGTTACTGCAACGTTGACCACTGTGTTGTCCGCTCCATGACATATGCCATCAAGGTCACACTCCTGACTGTCTTGCATTTTGCGGAACAAGGCACCGTATAAATGAACTATCGTTCCCTCCTAGCATTCTCCACTACACCAACATCATGGACACTGTGATTACCCTCGTCGTTCCTTTCGTGCTCATCGTGATCATGAACTTCATGATTGGCCGGGCGCTCTACTTATTTAACTCTCGGAGAAGGCTGCGCCGTATCAACAGCTCACAGCTCATGTCCAATGATGTTGCCAAGGACGAGCCTTGCCCCCACTGCACAGGCGGTTCTTCACTTTCAAATAGCAATCCTTGCAACAGAGGTAAGAATCGCATTTGTGTTGTTCTCTTGCGAAAGTGTGTCACAGCAGGGCAATTTAAAGGGGTGGTCTCGCAGACCATGAGGTGCTCAGAACTGCTGTCATTGGTAATGCAACAGTGCGGTTTGTACAGTGCTGGACAAAAGTTTACGGAACACGCTCCGGCGCCTTCCTTCCTCAGAGTGATACGCTAGCAGCAAATCGGACCGTACGGACTTTCAGACCTGTGCAACCCAGTCACCTGTTTGGAAGTCAGTATACGGTATCATTCGCTGCTACCGTGTCACTCAGAGGAAGGAATGCGCTGGAGCAGGTTCCGTAAACTTTTATCCAGCACTGTACCAACAAGCCGTGGTTGTTGAAGTGCCTACTACGGACTAAAAATCATATTTATTTTATTTCATATCATAGATCAACCTCGCTCAGGGACTCAGCACGTAAAATACAAATCCCGTTAGTGAACACTACGCGTTTGCACGAGTTTTCGAGAAAACCCGCTAAGCTTAGCTTTATAGCTTCGGATTCTTTAAGAGTTGGTGACGTCGTCGGGAGCTCTGGCGTCCGCCTCCTAGCAACAACGCGCGTCTCTGATCTCGACCCTACGTTGGAAGACTGTCAGCAGCTGTGGTGAGGAGTCGGAACAGCCGAGCTTCGAATTCTTTTGGGCTGTCAGTAGTATACGACCTTCAAAACATGGGCAGCGTGCTTATAATTCTTTGCCGGCCCACTCCAAAGACAAACACTGAAGATTGCCTGATCATTAAAAAAAAATAATAAGAAGAAAGAAACTACAAGCAACTGCAAAAGCCGAGGCGAGCTCCATTGGGAACGACGCAGACATAATCCACCACTCAGGAAGGAACGAAATTTAAAGGGGTACTAACATGCCAAAACAACTTGCTCTCTAATGACAGTCCATGTTTCAATTAGTATAATGCAAGCAAAATTAGTTCACACAGCGCCTAAGAAGAAAAACGCAGTGAAAACAGAGCCGTCTTTGGCGGCAACGAATGGGATCCCCAGAAAGCAAAGATTGGCGGCATCCAATGAGACAGCAGGACAAGCGCACGCTTACCTATGGTGGCCGTGTGGATTTGGAGCGGGTCTTATCGTTGTATTCCTACTATGCGCGGCATGATGCGCACTGCTTCATTTTTCAATACCGATTCACTGAATTGTAGCCTACAACAGTTCTCGCGGATGTTCTACTGACAACATTTATTTTCACGTCCTTCGGACAGCGACGCCAGTCCGCTTCGCAACGCGCACTATCTAGCGGTTTTAGGTACTTGGATCACGCTAGGGGCGTCGCGGTCGCACGTCTTCGAGTTCTGTCGTCTGCTAAACCACGTGATTTCAACATGCGGGCCAATGAGGGCACTCGCCACCGTTGCAGTGCGGATGTGACGACACCGGATACAGTTGAGCAATCTGCTGCTCGATCGTTTTGAGACCGGGCAAAAAAAGTGCTAGCTAGCAAATTCCGAGCGCTCGGAAAGCGCCACGCGAACATGCGAGATTTGCTTCATTTTGACCAAGCGAACATGACTGCTCGAGATCTGGCAAAAAAAGTTGCTCCGAAATGACCACCCGAATTCGCCATATGTTTTTCACAGGGACTGCTCCATGGCGTGGCACGCGCATGCACGCGCGACATGGGCTAAAAACATCGATGCACGAGCTGAAACGACGTTCACTGCTTAGCGCCCAAACAAGAAAGAGCCCGGTATAATTTCTATTGTAGCTCCGTAACGGAATCAAAGTTTTGAATTATGATAACAAGTACGAATTTAACGGAGCGTGGAACATGATTTGAGGTGAACTTGTTTTTGCATCCTAGTGTCCCTTTAATGGTATTTCCGACTGGTAGTACCAATGCTCTAAGCAAGGGCGCTCCGAGCTGGAGGAAGGAAGAAGATGGAAGAAAGAAACAACTGCCGAAGCTGTTGTCAAAGCGGTCTGCTTTGACCAGTCGAAAGGCGCGTTAAGTAGCGGCTATCTCCAGAGAGCGCTCCGTCCACTCTGTCCCTCTCGCTCCGGAGCCTCTGCTAAACGCGGGTTTTTAAACCAAGAGAGCGTTGCGTGTGCATGTGATGTGTGCACGTTGCGTGTGCAATGCGCCTCTAAGCCTCTGCGTGTCACTGAATGTTTTTTTCCGGTAGAGCCGCTTTCCGACCTGGCTGTCTGCAGCCTTAACCTCCTCGTTCCATGGATACCCATTTGGGTACTTCTGAAAGAAGACATCCCAGAAAGCCATCCAACAGATTTTCTGTTTCTGGCGAATTACGAAAGAACGTAACTTGACGTGACAACTAACACAAAAAAATATCTGTACGCAGTATTTTTCTTTGAATAAAACGCCCCGAACATCGACGCGCGCGTTGCCGCTCGACTCGCTCTCCAGGCCGAAACGAGGAGGAGGAGGATTGTGATGTCATCGCGGTCACAAAAGAGAGCGCGCTCCAATCGGGGCCGGCGCTTTTCGCACTTTTTTTTTTTTTTTTCGTTTCTACTCCCATTCTCCCTCTGTGTAGCAGACGACGCCTCTCCAAACAAGCAAACCAGTTAGCGGGTTGCACCGCGATGGCGTCAAAGCGACTCTGGCGGCTAGTTGCGGGCATTGCTACCGTTGCGCGCGGTCGCGATTTTCAAAATCGAATTCCGGGATGTGTATGCATCTGTCGAGTGAATCACTTCGCATGGTGGGTATTAACAGTCAGGTTAACGGCTTGGTTTGAAAAAATGGTCGTGACTGAAGCGCTTTCGGTAGTCGCTGAAGTAATGACAGGATCGACTCACCGTTGGCCACACAGAGGTGGGCGTCGTCACGACTATAACAAAAATACAAGCCGGATAGAGGATGAAGGGTGGAGACGCGTAGAGGGTGCGTGAGTTCGTCGGGGAGAGCAAAGTGTTGGAAGGGTCGTTGAGCAAGACCCTCTTCCTGCAGAAAGAGAACAATGTTTGTTGCTTTAGCGAGACGTTGGGCATAAGAACCACCGGGGTAGAGGATGTCCGCTAGCGTGCTCCATAGCCTACGCACTGGATCTGCGTTCACCAACTCTCAACTATCCAAGATCGGCTCTAGCGGTGACGCCTGCTGTGGTCACTGTCAACAACCTGAAACAATCGAGAACATCCTGCGAGACTGCCATTCTGCGTGCGAAGCCCATCTCCCTCACTCCAGCTCTGGCTGCAGCCTTAAGAACATTAATTGAGGTGCAGGTGGATACAACCAG
Source organism: Ornithodoros turicata (assembly GCF_037126465.1). NCBI lineage: Eukaryota > Metazoa > Arthropoda > Arachnida > Ixodida > Argasidae > Ornithodoros > Ornithodoros turicata. The sequence goes on from NC_088207.1 coordinate 35,965,051, forward strand.
ACAGGAGGGTGGGCAGCGCGAGAAGCACTCCGACTGCTGAGTAGGAGCGCGGGAGCGCCACACTCCGCAAAAGGAGATGTCCCGTTCAGTAAAAGGGACCGCGATAGAGCGCTCGGTGGTTGCCAGTCGAAAATGCTATTAGTAAACTTCCTTTCTTTTTCCTTAACAAACATATCCCACCCCCCACCCCATTAGTAACCAAGGACAAATCCTGGCGTCGGCGTCTTTTTCCCCCGCGTTATTTGTATTCCTAGAGCTACAAACAAATATTTCGTTGAACTTGCGGCAAACCACGGAGGAAGAGGTAATAGCACATATGTCATGTTATATTATGTTATGTTACGTTCAGAGTGACCTTTTCAGTGGTTCTGTACGAATAATATGCTTCCAGCCCTCAATATTCATAGTCTGCTGCTCTACTCTACGGTACATTATAGTGCAAATTTCTCGAAAATGAGTCTTCTGTTCTGAGCGAAACTTTTAACTGGACGAAACGCCGTCCCCACGGAATATTCTAGTGTAAGTAAAGGCGAAAACAGCTCACGGGGCGGAAGTTCCTCCTGTTGAACATTCCACGCACTTCCCTGGAGTATATAATATGAGTCGGGGCTTACGTGGACAACTGCGATCATGAGCGGCGCCAATGTGGCCGGGTCTGTGGATTAATTTTGCCCACCTGAGGATTCCTTAACGTGCACCGAAATCTCGACATACCATATTTAACGTCCCTCGCGGAAGACGGCGTGTCTGAACAACTTGTACCCTTCCACCAAGTTGCCACCGTCCACGGCCGGGTTCGAACCCGCGATCTTGGGAACAGCATGCGGACACACGCTACCGACTGATCCGCCGAAGGCGGCATCGCTGGAATATCTGGAGCGGCGTGCTGTGCACATACTGTGGTTTGCGCCGAAAACCAAGTCCTCTTTCGTTGATTCAATAGTGGCGATGAACGCAACGTGCGTTCAACGTGCGGGATGCGTGAAGATTCGGAACATATATTCTTCTCGAATGTGCGCGGTTTCGAACTGCATGTTTGCAACTTCAGAGATCCCCGGACCGTCTTGATAGCCGACCCTTTGACGTCGTGAAAGTGCTGGGCGAAAGGCCTGCGATTCATCGTTAGGGTGCACAGTGCTCACGCATCACCTTCGTTAAGAGCATAGCAGAGCTCTCGTCTTTTTAGACGTTTTCTTCTTCTCTTTTTTCTTTACTAGACCTGGAGTAGCTTGTCCCGCAGTGAGCCGGCTCATATCTCTATTTTTTTTCTCCTATCATCATCATCATCATCAATAGTCGCAATGTTTACTGCTTGGATATTTCTTTCTGACGATGAGCAATGCAATCTGCGTGCTATTTATTTTGTTGATAAGTTGGAGTTGCGGGCCTCACACTATAGTGAAGTCAAAATCTCCATTTTACTTTTTTTAAACCAACCAACTTGATAAGTTAAGTAATTTTTTTTTTAATATGGAGAGATTGTTTTTTTTGTTTTGTTTTTTTTTTCTTTGTAGGCTTTTTAGTTTGTGTGCGAATAATTCTGTATCACATTCGACTTCCGAATCGAATACGGAATTCTATATTAGATACGACGTCATCATAAAAGGATTATGCGAGCGATCTGGTGTAGACTTCACGTGGGCAGCACATCCCTGAGTTTGGGGTGAAGACAAGAGGACGAACAAATAAACGTACAACACAGGGGTCTTGTCCTGTGTTGTACGTTTATTCCTTAGAATTCCGTATTCGATTTCGGAAGTATGCTGCCTACGTCTATATTGGAATTTCGAATTGAATCGATATGTCTTCCAAACCGAATATATATTGGAATAATTCCGAGTTCCGAAGCTCATCTTGTAAGGCCGAAAAGGACACAAGAGAGGTCATAAAACAAAGTGAGCGACTTTCGTATTCTGATCCGTATGAAGATATTGCGCATACATGCTGTACACATGTTTATATCCGTATACATGTTTTGCATGCGTATCCGATCCCTTGATGCATCTATTCGTTTCGTGTTTGTTTCGGCTATGTATCTATTCGCTTCGGTCTTAAAGGACATATATACTGTAGAAGTGGTTTTTTAACAAAGTTGGTTTGAGGAGTGATTCGCGAGAACTTATATTCGCGATACAGGATTCCGGGAGTGCTTTGCTCTTGCCAATCGTGCCGCGGTCAATACTCGGGCATATTTGAGCGCGTACCAAGACATCCGGTGTTCACGGGGATTGCGGCGTCAATCCCTTTCCCCTCCTCACAGACGTGGGAGGAAAAGCCCTGTACGATGGCCTTTAGGGACCATGCAGGAGGCCATACTGGCCGTGTGCAGGTCAGTCAATTCATTTTAGCAGTTCTCATTCATTATCGCTCAGGACAGTGAACAGTTCAGTTGAGATGTCGTACTATCATACAAGCTGGTTTTGAGAAGGCGAGGGAAGGCATGTTGCGGCTTCGTGGTATAGTGGTATATATGTACAGTGGAATGCGTTTGTAGGAGTAACAAGAGCGTGATCAATTTTTATTTCTTTACATATTGCCTGATGGGATAAAACAGTCTTCTGCGGCTTGCTTAAACTACCTACGCTGTATGGAGTGAAAAGGTCAAGGTAGTCACGGTCTGACGTCGAGCGCCGCACGATTTTCGCTCTCATATAGCGCGAACTTAAATTCGCAATTTCGGAGGAATGAGCGAAAAACGCGAAAAATAATTCCGCGCAAAAAAAAAAAAAAACACTTCTACAGTATGTTATGCAGCTTGTAATATGTTTCTGCTTAATATACTATTTCGTTGCAACGTTTCTCAAATGATGAGACCAACGTCAAAGTTCTTAAAGGAATTTTGCTGACTGCAAACGCTTGATTGGCATGGAGAATACACTAGCTGAAACACACGTGATCACTTACGTAATATTGAATGATTCAAAGGTCGTATTTTTGCATTTGGCACACGGGATGACGTTGCATGGCCTGCAAGACGGTTTCTGCGTGCTATTACACCACAAAAGTTTCGAGTTTCCTAACAAATTTTGACCCCCTGTCCCCCACTCCTTCCTGATGTCCTAGCCATCTGTCCACGTCTGTATATACGCCGTTCAGAGCCACAGTTGCTTCGCGGCGCTAACGTAGAATTTAAAAAGTAAAATAGCATATTTTGTCGACGTTGGGAAAGAACAGCTTCTGTTTATGGGAGGAGCCGAATCGGTCGTGTGACTAATTAAATCTCTCCCTCTTATTTTTTTTCCCGCCAACATCAACATCAATAACTGCCGTCAATGAACATTTGCGCACTTCCACGGATTTTCGAAAGGATCCGCGAAAGGGTAGGTGACGTCATCAGGTAGCTCGACGTCCGTCTTTTAGCAACAGCCCACGTCTCCGCTACGCCTCCATTCCACGTTGGAAGGCTACCAGCAGCAGTGATGGGGGGAGGCGAGCACCGAACTTCGAGAAGTAATGTTGGTAGATTGGACCGCCTCACGGCGCCATACTTCTTAAAACCGCAACTTAATTATACGATAGTTCCGCGTCACATTAACCTGATTGGTTGAAAGCATTCCGACTAATTCGGGATTTATCGGAAGCATTTCGTGTGTACCTCCGTTGTGGTGTGCTACCTCCGTCACCCGAAAACTTTGAAAGCAAGATGGCGGACAGTGTGCCCGGTGCTGTTGTGACAGGAAAAAAGCTTCACCTGTCGCTTTTCCCAAGCACCAACACTCACTCCAGCCGCATGAAACTACGAGACGTCAAAAATGTATTTAATGTCACCTATGGGCGTTTTAATGGCGAAACAGTAGATCATCTGGTGTGAAAGATTCACGATACGCTCAGGCCACGCTGGACTGAGTCGTATGTGCTTTATCGGAGAATTTTCGCGCCGCCAGATAAACCGCGGAAAAGGCGAGTCGCCGACATACTTCCCGAATCATGAGTCGTTTCCTTTTTTCGGGAATGTTATGGGTGGGAACACAATTCGTTGGTCGCACTGAAAGAACTCACTATTACGAGTGCACGCACACACACACGGCACCGTTTACATACTGAAACTTCGTTTTGAGTTCTTCATGCGATCAGTATGCGTGAAATATAAACGGACTCTACACATGAGAATCGGAGTACCACTAAGGTAAATAAGGTGGGCGAGATGTCGAGGGGAAATATATGATAATAACAATGTTAAGGCTCTGCGTGCCTCATAATTTCGATATAATATTCGCCTGCGACAGCTGCCGTGCGCATTTGCATAAACGAGACGCGTTCACGCTGGAGCTCGAGCGTGAGACCTATATTTAGCTCTCATAAAAGAATAGCATTCTGCTATCGTTCAGTTCTCAGGTACCATTATTTCTGAAGCTCGTGCCACACGTATACCACACGGGATACTTATTTACTACGTGATATGAGCATACTATCATGCAGGAGCATTCACTCCAAATATTCCCTTTGGGAAGCGCGCAATTCCTGAGAAAATTTTGTCTAAAGAGCTGGGGCAGCGGGGGTGATCTCTCCCATCTCCTCCTGGCGTGTTGTGACGTAAGATCATCCGAGCACTTTTATTGGCTGCCAAAAATCGTCTGCTACAGCGCGGGAGCAAGGCGACCAGTCGGCGGCAGTGTGCTCCTTCACCCTCTCACATTGGAGGTGAAGGAAAGACGCGTCTCCGAAGATGCGCAATGAACAAAATAAAGAAAAAAATGATGTTCCTTCACGAATTTTTTGCGGACGATCTACTGAACGGATTTTTGTTCTGAAAATGGCTACGATATCAGGTGACCGAAAGGAACAGATGTTCTTAATGGGTCAACGTCGTAGCTTTCATACTTAAAAAGTTAATTAGATATTTTTAGGTAATTAGTCATTCGACGGTTGAGCAACAGATGGCCAAGAACGTCCGCCATCCAGAGATGATATAAGTGCAAACAGGATGTCTATAGCCCTTATAATTTTTTTAAGCAAAAATATGTATCGAAGAAAAAAAGACATCCTGTATATCTGCTTTCCAAAGCTCGAGAGACATAGAAGCGAGGCCGAACGGGAAATGTTCCCGCGGAGGAGCAGATGGTTAACGTGGTCGTTTTCTACGACAATACGCATTGTATCTGTGGGGACTGAATGAGAGAGCGGAGACGCCCCTCTCGCTGTGCCTAGCTGTGCTTAGCTTGTGGGTCTTTTTTTTTAGCGTTTTCTCTAGAACCAATTTCCGCCTGGATCGTCTTACGCGCTTTTCTATTACCTTTTCTGACTGTGGCGTAACTCATAGATCCTTATATTTCGTGTCATATGCAAAGAACGTCGTCTTACTCTATTCCCTTAGCTTGTGGGTTTGTATACAGGGTATTTGATGTAACGTGTCCCTGAATGATATTAAAAATATATAGACGTTGTACAAGGATGCCGCTTGCTGCATTGGTCTTTGCGACACTTTTGCCACCAGGAAAGAGAGATTTTGTCAATTTTCAATTGCAATAAATTGAATTTTTTAAATTTATCTCGCCAATTTGCCAAGTCAACCCCTCGTTTTTCCAACGGAAATGGAAAGCGCATGTTCAATTTACCCTGAAACATCACTGAAGGGATCCAGCACATGCACGGTCAAAACTATCCGCAGTCCTACCCTACGGCTCGTGCAGTATGTCAACACACACACGCACATAGGCTCACTTCACGTGCAGGTATACTCCAGATCATCATCATTATCTCGTTATGTAGAGCTAGCTTCCATAAGCGGCAACCGAAACCATGGGGGGGGGGGGATTTATTGGCAGAAAAAAATAAGAAAAAAGGAAAGGGGAAAGGTCAGCCATGCAGCACGCCGGCTTGCTGTTCCCTAGAAAAAAAGAGAGAGAAAAGGGAAAGTATAAACAAGAGAAAAGGAAACAGCAAATACATAAATAAATACTAAAAACAATAAAAATTGAAACAGACACTCGGCTCACAGGGAGTCCAGGAGGCCCGTGTCACGCAGAAAGCAGAGCACCGCTTTTGTGACTCTCCACTTGTTAGCTCGCTGCACAGGGCCAAGGAGTGTTGCGAGAGAAACGTCTGTCCCTCCGTCCGTGCACCCAAGCTCTGAGAGGTATTGCCAGAGCACGGCCCGATGATGGTTCTGACGCTGACAGTGGAGGAGCTGATGAGAGATATCGTCTTCTACGGCGCAGCAGGGGCAAGTGGGAGATGTGACCATGGTTTTGTGCATTGCTGTGTGAATAGCGTGTCAATCTGTATTAATTGGTATTATCTGTGGTATTAGCGTGTTAGCTGTGTTCAAGCATTTCTGTTCCAACCTTACAGATTCGAAAATGCCAACATCTGACACAGGAAGCGTCTGCAGCCATAATAGGCCGCCCCCTCCGCCTCCTCCTGCAGCTGAAATCCTCCATCCAAGCCAGCTCAACGTCTTTCGAATGCTGTTTCTCGTCTGCACGGTATTCATCATCCTCAACCTTCCCAGCTACGTAGTGCGAGTTCACGTCTTTGTGCTCTCCGTCAGCGACATACAGGTGCCCGAGCACATCTTCCTGTTGCAGCGCTACTTCATGTTGCTCTATTACACGAATTTTGCTGTGAACATTGTTCTGTACAACGTGAGTAGCCGCGTATTTCGCCGAGTGATGAAGCAGTATGTCTGGACAAAATGGCAGATTATTTCCGGCATGTGCCGCAGTCCTTCTGATTCTGGATCAAGCGACCTGGGCTCCATAAAGGACAGCAAACTGGCACGTAACAACGCGATATGATACACGACGTCGTCCCGAGTAGCACGCTAGGAGTCAGGCTACAGGGACATGTGCATGAAAAATGCGCGAAGATAACCAATGTTCAATTTTTTTTCAATTGTTCAGTTGTGTCAATGGTTGAAGGCAAACGGACGTGGGAGCAGCACGTGCGCGAGCATGCGTGTTCAGATCCAATGGCCTTCCTCCGGGTATCACACACTGCATGAGCCCAAGCCGAACTCCAAGGCCTGCAAGACTCAGGAGCACCAAGGCCAGCTTGTGCGAACATTGAGGAGATCCATCGCTCGTGACGGATTTTCACCAGCTGCCCCGAATCTCACCAGCGTGGAAGTTGAGGAGATTCCTCAACGGTGCGCTCAGTAGCTTCGGTAGTGCTTAGGGCATGCGCTACAGTCCTCAACGCTGCTCGTGCGTAGAACGCTCGCAAAGCCGCTCAGGACGCCACTCACGAATTCCCTCAACGTTCATGCAAGCAGACCCAACCACAACTTCTCAGATCCAGAAATCCTTTGACGTAATACCAGTTGAAGCACTCAAAGGAGCACACTGAGCGGGCATCCGTTATACAGCAGCCATGGCAACATGGTGGATTTGTTTCCAGTGAGACAGTGCATGAGGGAGAGGGGTACCGAGGGAGAGGCCAGCATTCACCGTTGTGTACCGTGAAAGTGGTCAATTGTTTGGAGCCTGCACACTGCGCGAGGAAAGGTGCTCGAAACAGGAGCGCGAAAGCGCAGTTTGTCACGTCTAATGCAGAAACACGACGCCCGTGTCCGTAATAAAAGGACCGTCCTCTCACCTTTCATATGCTTGTTGTTATAGGAAAATTTATTGACGACAACATGCGCGAAACGCTTGCGTGTGTATATACTCTTTCATAGCGTTGACATTTCGGTGGTTGCTTTGACGGTGGCTTCTAAGAACTATTGAGGTTTTTGCACATTTCCTAGGAGCCCGTGGAGTCAAGTATCTGTTGTATGAGCTGTTCATGAACCGTGTCATTCCACTGCAGATGATGCAATCGGGCCGTTCGACTATCTCCGACATTGTCAAAAAATTTTGCTTGTAGAGCGCCTCGCGGATGAGTAATCAGAGCGGAGTTTCTGGTACCATTGCAAAATGGAAAAAGCAAGAAATGAAAAAAACTAGAACGAATGAGCGGTCAAGGCAAGAGTATGACATTCAGAGGGCTTCTTCCTAGCGTAGTGGTACAGTGCGGAGTCGGCCTTAGAAATAACAACGTAACTTCAACTTCAATGTAACCTTAAAGCAACAACAGTGGTCCAGTGAAAAAAATAATAATTTCCTAATTTGCCGGTGTAAACTTTTAATCACGTAACGTAAGCAGATGGAATCAAAAATGACGAAAGATGTATGCATAAATAAAATTCAATGAAAAATGTAAAATCTTACGCATCAGTGGCGTCTTTCGTGCTATTTTCTTGAGATCGCGGTCTTCACTAGGCCTAACAGGAGTTGCCCTCACGGTCCCGTTTATTACTTGTTTTCTTGTACGTATTCCTGAATAAAAGGAACTTTAAAGCTCAGCTCCGCCGATTTTCGACTGCGACAGAATGGAGCCATGCTTGGGCTGTGCGTTCGTTTCCGCAGAGGGAGCATACATGAGAAAAATTTTCACCCATTTGTTTGTAGTTTTTAAGAAAACAATTTTTTAAATTTTCCTGGCACGGCGGTCCTGTGGTCGGCAAACCCTGACCAATCCCGGCTTCGTCCTGGCTTAGCCGCGCTCGTGGCTTGGCTAACGCCAAATCGTCGATGCGATGGCGGAGATCAATGGGCGAAGGTGAATGTTTTGGGTGTGTTCCGTGATAATTGCTGTCGTTAATAGCCTCAAAGATAGTTTTGCCGGTCTTCTTTAACAAGCCTTACAGGATAGCCTCGTTGTGCAACGACGGCCGTCGTGAGCGGACATTCTGTGCCCGCACTGTGCTTCATGCTACCAACAAGACCTAACACCTAACGTGTGACGTACACTTACGCATTCTCAATAGCTTTGGCAGCGCACTATGCGCGGACTTGCTGCGCGTGCAGAAAGCATCACCAAAGCTATTGAGAACGTGAACGTGCTCGAAGACGAAGTATTCCTTATAAGAAACATGATAAAACGGTGCGGTGGTCCCCGATAGCTCGTGACAGCTGTTTCAGCACGATACAGCGGCCATGACGGAGTGTAAACACAAACTGGTTGCCAGGCAGAGCTGGCTAGGTGTGGCTATCCAATCCGCGCAGTTCCAAGTATGACGTCACAAGTGGAACCGCCGCCCGGTAGTTTTTCTCAAATTTCTCACGAAGGAGTATGGAAATTTGGAAAGCAATGTGCGTTTATGAATGAAGTTGGGACCACGGTTCTGAATATCACAACGTCTTCATACTTTCGGAACAGCAGCGGAGCTGCACTTTAACGGTAGCGACGAAACGTCTCATTTTCGCGTAAATAATGATAGCTGAGCGAAAATTTAAGCCGATTTTGTAGCTACAAGAGGATGTATACACACAGAATAAAATTAGAGCAGCTTATCAAACAAATTTGGTCACGAAATCCCCGCTTCGCCGCTCCAAGCACCATCCTCCATTTTGGAGAAATTTTGGTGTCATGGCGGCCCCCGTGGAAAACAGCAACCAGTGAAATGCCCCCAAGTTTGATTCACAGGTCGAGCCTCTTTTCTATAGGCTCCTCCTAATGGCCAGACTCCCTTTTATTACGCACTGCATTGCACCGGAGCCGTGTATAGTGAGAGCTTGGCCATTGGGCGCAGCTTGACGTCACGATGCGTCATTTGATGTCACGTGCTTGGCGGGAAAGCAACACTCTGAGGCTCAGAGCCGTGTATAGGCAGAGTTATTCCAATACACGGCTCTGGCATTGGACATGCGCGTAGTGCCACCAAACGCGTCAAGTGTCAAAAGAGCATTGCATCCAATGTTCCCTGACAGATTGACACGCTTCTAATTGACGCCCTCTAGTGCCCTACTCTCAATGTGCAGACTACATTCTCCGCTGGCGGAGATACACCTCTGTGACTGCAGCTGTTGAGTTGTCCGAAGTATATATAGTTGAGCGGTCAAGTAGGCATGAGCGAATAAATAGCGAAAATGTGGCGTACACTTTTCTCACTTCATGGTGTTCATTAAGTCCTTTCAAGCTCGGAGACTCGCTTGGGCCCACGTTCTCATCCAGTGTAGGCCCTCTACACGCATTTTTGAAAAATATCGGAGATCGTCGAGTTGCCTGATTAGATCACCTGTCGTGGAATGACCTTTACCTCTCTGCCACGTGTTTTCTCGGCACAAAGTGAGGCCTACAACGGCGAGCCCTTTCACCATCACCATCAACACCACCACCACCACCACCACCACCTCGGCACAAAGGGGGAGACATGGAACACCGAATTCGTTATGAACAAGTTACATAGGAAGTATACTACTTCGGCCAAGTGTCAGCTTGTTCAAATGAGTGTTGTGTTGTACTGTGTGTAACGGATGTGGGTGTCGCCTTGCCTTTTAACGTTTTGCACGAAGATTGCAGGTGTATCTAGCGACGGCGTCGCTCTTGTCAGCATCCCATATGCCGTCATCACTATACATTCGTTTATTGTTGCTGTTCGCACTTGCACGTCTTTCATCTGCAGTTACCAATGTGTTTTTTGTCACACAAAAATCACGCGCTGGCCATCTTCATTCAGAATAATTCGAGTGCGCAATATTTCACGGACTTGCCGTCGACATTGTCATAGTGAAAAAGCAATCGTTTTTCTCTCGTTGAATGTCCTATATGTCGGTATGCCGTGGTTTCTCGCTGTAAACGTGTAGTGTGCTTGAATTTAAATTGCATTATTGATCACGGCATGCAGTGTCTGGCAGGTTGTTCAGAGTGTGGGGTAGTTGAAGACACGGAATATATGCTATGTCTTGTGCTCGCTCGCGGATTCTGGACAATCACCGTTTCACTATTTCGACGGTATTGGGTACTTGCCCCCACTGCGAAGTGGTCATGCACTGCAAGCACTGATTGCATCCCTTCAAGACATCCTGGCTGCCGACAAGTTCTGACACTCTTCTTGAGTATCTGTGTTCATTGTTCGCAATTCATGTGACCATGTTTTTCAGTGTGTGACTTTTGTGCACTTTCCTATTACCCTGCTCTGTTATCCTTTTTGGGGTTCTTTCCTTCTTTTTTGATGTTGTAGCCAGTTGATAAGTGTTATACAATTCTGGTACCTGGGCGTTGTGGAGAAGCCGGCATCCACGTAGACTGAACCAATTTCTCCATCTTATTTTTGCACTTGCTCACTCACTATAAATAAGTAATGATTCTTAGTAAGTAATGCGTAGTCTAGTGACAATGTATACCAAATGCACCAATGACACTTTACCTAAGGCCCTAAACCATACGTTTTACAGTTGCCTTACCTAAAGAAAGTCTCCCAAAAAGTACGAGAAAGAAGAAAATCTATTTGCAGCAAGCGTTGGATAATACTTAGAAAATCATTGTTGTGATGTGTAGCTTAATATTCCACGCGCGCACAGAGCCACAAGTAGACCCACGGATATTGTCTGTGATAATAGAAGGGGCCTTCAGTAAGTTATACGCCCATGAAGTAGCGATTATTGCTACTTTTGGACGTGTAATTCCTGATTCCTATTCCTTAATGATAGTGACGAAAACATGCCTGTATTTTTTCACTCATTCTCCGTGAACATCATGCGCCTAAGAGAGTGAAATATCACCTTCCATATGCTGTATGTATAGCGAGCAACGGAGCAAAATGTGCAACAAAAACTAAAATAAATAAAACACGTAATATAACACAAAACCATCAAGCTATACTCGGCTCATGGCTAACTGATTTCACACGATTAACATAGCCTATCTAGTAATCCACTCCAGTATACAGACGCTCTAACAGCTGCATGATAACACGATCATCCATGACGGAGGTAAGGCACGCGCTCCTCGAACCTTGTCCTGACCGATAATCTGCATGGACTGACCAACATAACGTGGATGCGTGGAAGACTCATCTAAGCTTTATCGCGAAACACACCAAAGGAAGACGTAAAACAACATAAACGCATCTGCACTTATTCCATTGGCTCAGGGCTAGTTGGCATTCTGAGCGGTTGACTCCAACACCGCAACCCTATAGGGTTCGTGGTTTTCGGCATTTTCCGAAAAATGCCGGAAAACACCCCCGGAATGATTTTTTTCAGATTCGGAATATTCCGAAAAAATCCGAATTTCTCGTATCCTGACAGCTGCCATTCGCGGAACCGTTAAAGGAAATGCCCTTGGAATCTCCCTTTGTCGACTATTTCTCGAGCTTGGCATTATCTTCGGGCAGTGCCCTTGTTTCGTTGTGCTTAAGCGCCTATAGGAGGATGACCTCAGCTCTGTTGTGCGGTCGGTGACCGCCTTTTGGCAGGACAGTACTTAGTGACACACCTCTCTTTAGTGAATTTACTATTCAGAACCTTTGTGGTCTGTTGTTGTCGGGTTAAAAAGAGATCACGAGTGTACGGAGCTCCCAAACGGTTTCAAAAGCCGATCGCTGATCCCTTGCCCTAGCCTTCTAGTTCATGTTTGTGTTCTTTGTATTCCTCTATCTAACCCCCGCCAGTTACGACTTGGAGTGACCCTTACCAGCTCCGGTGGCGCAGCGGTAACGCGTGCGCTTGGAGACTGGGAGGTCCGCGGTTCGAATCCGCGGGCCGGCTGTGCCGTCTGGGGTTTTTCCTGGGTTTCCCTCAGATGTGTAATAGGCGTATGCCGGCACAGTTCCCCTGAAGTCGGCCCATGGACGCAGCTGTCCTCCCCCCGAGCGGATTCCGCTCGGTCTTCCACTTCATCCTTTCCTCTCCTCCTCTCCACCACCTTTCCCTTCCCGAGAAACATGCCGCCTAATCAGGCAGGCAGACCTCTCGGGTTCCTCCCAACGACACTCCTCCTCCTCCTCCGGAGTGACCCTTGTTTCCGTTCATGAGGCACTCCAAGGCACTTCGAGGCACTTCACTGTATGATGACTTATTCTTATTTGTTCTACGAGATGAATCTCGTATGGATGATATAAAGCGCGAGTTTTTCGAATATGCTGCATGCCCTGCCCCTCAGGTGGATATATCTCCTATTCAGTTTTGGACGACCCGTTCCAGCACATGGCCTTTGTTATCGCAGTGCACCTTAAGCATACTGGCTATTCCTGTTTCTAGTGCTAATGTTGAGCGCGCGTTCTCTAAACTGTGTGTTATTAATCGCAAGGAGCGAGCCGCTATGACAGATGCGAGCATGATGATGTACGCTTGCATCTATTACAACAAGAGGTAGTCTCCTTGTTTGCTGGTTTGGCACAGGCAATAAAAGACAATGAATCGATTCACTTCTTTTCGGTTCGTTGTTACTTCGCGCGCAAAATAGGCTTTCCTTCATGCGAAATAATAATTATTTTTTGGGCGGAATATAGATGCCGAAAAAATCCGATTTATAGACCCCCATATAAATGCCGATAAACACCCCCGAATTGGGTTGAAAATAAATGCCGAAAACCACAAACCCTACACCAGGGCTCCACGTCTGCTCTATTCTCTGCTGGATGCGAGGACTGTCATCGGTGATGAAGGTGAGGCACTGCTTCCACCTTGTCCTCACCCATCAACTGGACTAGCCAGCATAACGTTGATTCCTTGTAGAGCCTCCTAAGTTTTCTATCGGGAAAACACACCAAACGAAGAGTTAACGCACCATAAAACCATCGGCACTTATTCTACTGGCTCATGGCTTGCTGGCTGGCTTGAAAGCTGGCTTGAAAAAGTTGGCTACAGTCCTAACAATACTATCACTCCAATACCGCAACCCTGCAAGCGCCCACTTCGCCGTTGATGCTCCATTCTCTGCTGGAGGCGAGGACTGTCACCCGTGATGGAGGTAAGGCACTGCTTCCACCTTGTCCTCACTGATCAAGTGAGCTAGCCAGTATAACATTGATTCCTTGAAGACCCTTCTAAGTTTTCTATCACAAAACACACCAAAAGAATAGGTAACAGAACATAAAAAAATCTGCACTTGTTCTACTGGCTCATGGCTGGCTGGCTTTCTAAGAGGTTGACTACTATACTCATAAAAATACAATCACCCCAATACCGCAATTGTGTCAGTGGTCCACTTCGTCGTTGATGCTCCATTCTCTTCTGGATGCAAGGACTGTCAACCGTGATGCAGGTGAGGCACTGCTTCTACCTTCTCCTTATCGATCATCTGGACTAGCTAGTATAGCGTTGATGATTTCATGACACTTCTAAGCTTTATATCGCAAAGCACACCAAAGGAAGAGGTAACGCAACATAAAATCACCTGCACTTACTCTACTGGCTCATGGCTGGCTGTCTTTCCAAAAAGTTCACTGTATACTCATAATAATACAATCACTCCAATATTGCAATTCTGTCAGTGGTCCACTTCGTCGTTGATGCTCCATTCTCTGCTGGATGCGAGGACTGTCAATCGTGATGCAGGCGAGGCACTGCTTCTACCTTGTCCTTATCGATCATCTGGACTAGCTAGCAGAGCGTTGATTATTTGATGACACTTCTAAGCTTTATATCGCAAAGCATACCAAAGGAAGAGGTAACGCAACATAAGACCATCTGCACTTACTCTACTGGCTCATAGCTGGCTTGCTTTCTAGCAGGTTGACTACAGTCCTAACAGTACCATCACTCAAACGCCGCAACCCTGTAAGTGGTTCACTTCGCCGTTGATGCTCCATTGTCTGGAGGGGAGGACTGTCATACGTGATGGAGGTGAGGCACTGCTTCCACCTTGTCCTTACCGATCATCTGGACTAGCCACCATAACGTTGATGCGTTGAAGACATTTCTAAGCTTTCTATCGCAAAACACACAAAATTAAGAGGTAATGCAACGTAAGATCATCTAGACTTATTCTACTGGCTTATGGCTGGTTTGCTTTCCAAAAGGTTGACTATACTCACAACAATACAATCACTCCAATACCCCAATTCTGTCAGTCGTCCACTTCGTCGTTGATGCTCCATTATCTTCTGGATGCGAGGACTGTCATCCGCGATGCAGGTGAGGCACTACATCCAACTTGTCCTCACTGACCGTCTGAACTAGTCAGAATAACGTTGATGCCTTGATGACACTTCTAACCTTTTTATCGCAAAACACACGTAATGGAGAGGTAACGCAACATAAGACCATCTGGACTTATGCCACTAGCTAATGGCTGGCTGGCTTTCCAAAAGGTTGACTATACTCATAACAATACAATCACTCCAATCCCGAAACTATGTCAGTGATCTACTTAGTCGTTGATGCACCATTATCTTTTGGATGCGAGGACTGTCATCCGTGATGCAGGTGAGGCGCTGCATCCACCTTGTCCTCACTGATCATCTGGACTAGCCAGCATAACGTTGATGCCTTGATGACACTTCTAAGCTTTCTACCGCAAAACACACCAAATGAAGAGGTAACGCAACATAAGATCATCTGAGCTTATTCTACTGGCTCGTGGCTGGCTGGCTTTCCAAAAGGTTGACTATGCTCACGATACAATTACTCCAATACCGCAATTCTGTCAGTGGTCCATTTCGTCGTTGATGCCCCATTATCTTCTGGATGCGAGTACTGTCATCCGTAATGCAGGTGAGGCACTGCATCCACCTTGTCCTCACTGATCATCTGGACTAGCCAGCATAACGTTGATGCCTTGATGACACTTCTAAGCTTTCTATCGCGAAACACACCAAATGAAGAGGTAACGCAACATAAGGTCATCTGGACTTATTCTACTGGCTCATGGCTGACTGGCTTTCCAAAAGGTAGACTGTACTCATAACAATACAATCACTCCAATACCGCAATTCTGTCAGTGGTCCACTTCGTCATTGATGCTTCATTATCCTCTGGATGCGAGGACTGTCATCCGTGATGCAGGTGACGCACCGCTTCAACCTTGTCCTCACCGATCATCTGGACTAGCCACCATAAGGTTGATGCCTTGATGACACTCCTAAGCTTTCTATCGCAAAACACCAAAAGAAGAGGTAACACAACATAAGATCATCTGGACTTATTCTACTGGCTCATGGTTGGCTGGCTTTGCAATTGACTATACAGGGTGTCCCACCGAAAAAGGGACAGGGGCTAAAGAAAAAACGGAGTGCTCTACACAAATGGAACCAACTGTACGTGCTTGGCAGTTGTGTGGTCTATCCAAAAATATTTTTTCGTCGCCCCTTGTCAATTAATTAGCGGTAATTAATTTTCTAACTTTTTAATTATCGGTTTTAGCTCTCAGATGTCAATGAGGAAGTTGTAGTACATGTCGAAAAAGACACAACTGAAGTGGTTCGAGGTCGCATGGCTTGTGGTTTCGTTTTTTCTCGGGTTTCAGATGCCGGGCGGACCACAGATCGCTGCCCACAATCCGGCCCCCGCGCACGACGATTCCAGCGCCCTTTGGCGTCACATCGACCTTGAGATTAGCGCTTGGAGACCATCCTTGGGCCACGTCACACAAGAGGAAGATATTTCACCTGTTTCACGGCACACCTATCAGAGTGCACTGCAATCATCGCGCGCGGGCGCCGAATTATGGGGAGCGCTCTGTGGTGCGCGCGGCTTCTGAAACCAATTTTTGAACCTGGGAAAAAACGAAACCACAAGCCATAGCAACCTCGAACCACTTCAGTTGCGTCTTTTTCGACATGTACTACAACTTCCTCATTGACATCTAAGAGCTAAACCGATAATTAAGAAGTTCGAGAATTACTTACCGCTAATTAATTGACAAGGGGGCGATGAAAAAAAAAAAATTTTTGGATAGACCACACAACTGCCAAGCACGTACAGTTGGTTCCATTTGTGTAGAGCACTCCGTTTTTTCTTTAGCCTCTGGCCCTTTTTCGGTGGGACACCCTGTATACTCATAACAATGCAATCGCTCCAATCCCGTAACCCTCTCAGTGGTCCACTTCGTCGTTGATGCTCCATTCTCTTCTGGATGCGAGGACTGTCACCCGTGATGCAGGTGAGGCACTGCTTCCACCTTGTCCTCACCGGTCACTCGGTGTAGAGCTACCATAACGTTGATGCGTTGATGACACTTCTAAGCTTTCTATCGCAAAACACAGCAAAGAAGAGGTAACGCAACATAAATCCATCCGTATTTATATTCTATTGGCTCATGACTGGTGGTTTTCCAAAACGTTGTCTGTAGTCATAAAACAACACCATCGCTCTGATACCGCAACCCTTTCAGTTGGCCAATTCTGTGTCGATGTTATTCCATCCTCCTCTGGACTCTAATTTTCTTATAAAGCGTTTTCTTAGTTACCGAGGACACCTTGCAGGACACCTTTCGAGGACAACAGCTGCACTACGAAAGGTAGTACCTCTTCCCACCCGACGTTTGGACGCGACGCGCATATTCTTCATGTCTAAATCGGACTAAAAAGAGGACGTATCTAAATTGATGGACGGCCATATATTCCACTGATTCATTGATGACTAGCTTTTTAGAAGCGTGTCCGTAATCATGCTGTCAAAATACCGTCAAATGTACATAAGCACAGTCAGCTTTCCAATTCAAAATTGAAGGAGAGTATGTCTTATCCAGCCGGGAAAAAAAAAACATTTGTGTAAGTACGACGACAATTTGGTACAAACAATACCTTGGTGCGATATCATGTATAGATTTAATAAATTTCAGTGGAAACTGCAAGCCAAATAAGCACATGCAGTTTTACTTGTACTTATGCTGTGATGCAAAACTCCATACGCTGTGACGAAAAACTCTTGGAAATGCGAAAGTAGGAAGAATGCGCTGATTTTACGGAACATAACGCAAAAACACCGAATAAATGTGTATTAGCTGCTGCAGGGGAACGAACTTTCGCGTTGTCGTCTGCGCAGAGCCATGTACTGCCGTACTGCTGGCAGACGGCAGTCACGTGATACAACTGTATACCGCCGGCAAGCCAAAATATATGTCCTTATTACCATACTTAGGCCCGGTTTCACCAACGCTGTTTAACTTTGAACCGAGATTAAGGGTTGCTAAAGTTAAAGTTAACACTCAATTCTTTTTTTACAAACATATAGTTAGTGGCAGGATGAATGTTTCAGTGACAATAACTCCCTTTAGTGAAGCAGGGTTAAGCGTTAAATTCAAATTAAGGGACCGTCGATCTCGGTTCAAATGTTAACTAGCGTTGGTGAAACCGGGCCTTATTCGTGCTAATAATAAGGTGAAGCCACCGGGTCGCACACTAAATAAATTTTTCTAGACTGATGAGTTTGCGTCTGCTGTAGTATATTCCCCTCGAACGCCAAGCTAAACTGTCGCCTGCTATTGTATGCGCGAGTCGCGTCTGCTTTAAGTTACTAATTAGTCGAAGTAATGCTATCGTGCAAATACGTCGGAGAAATTTCTATTAGTTGCTGCAGGCGAACGGGCTTTCGCGTTGTCGTCTGCGCAGAGCCGTGTACTGCTGGCAGACGACAGTCAGGTGACACAACTGTTTACCGCCGGCAAACCAAAATATATGTCCTCATTACCATACTTACTCGTACGAATAATAAGGTGAAACCACTGGGTCGTACACTAAATAAATTGTAACTTTCTAAACGGATGAGTTTGCGTCACCTATTGTCTGCGCGAGCCGCGTCTGCTTTATGTTACTAATTAATATTTAATTTCTGTTATATCCAGTTATTCGTTTGTCGCTTTCATTTCTTTCTTTCTATACAACTGCATGTTTGCATTACTAATCCGAATTACAACGTATTAGCAATACCCTCCGGTTCCGACAATGAATTCGATTACGTGTAATGGAAGGGCGCTACTTTTGTATCACGAAAGAAGCAGTACCAAACATAAACAAGGAAATGAAGGAAACTTGCGACTTTGATCAAGAGTATGCTTATGAACCCTTTGAAGTATTATGAGTTTATGACTGCACATCAGACGTACATTTAGTTTTGCGATTCCGACCGAGTCGATTTTCTAAACTGTCGCCCGGCGCGAAACATACAAATACGATATAGTACAAGTACCTTTAGCTGGAAGAAGATGCTGGATCAGTGTCCCGACAGTGTCCCACTTCGGATTCCAAGACGGTTATTGTGTATGGTTCCAAGACCGACCGATCAGATGGTTTCTGATTTTGCAATGTCTGATCAAATAAAACCTTACTACAGTATCGCGTACGATCTTGCTCAACAGTCACAGAAACCGCAAACCAAACAAGCAAGCGCAAGCGGCATACGTCTACCTCTTGCAACTGCGGAGACGAAAAGCTCTCCAGGGATGCAAGAGTAGGAAGTACGCACTGGCTTGTGCAAAACGTGACTCGCGAAAAACACTTGGGAGGTTCGTATTTCCTATTGGTCGTTCGATGTCGTCTGCAGAAAGCCTAAAATGGCGGCAGACGACAATCACGTGACATAAATGTGCAGCTGTAACAAGGCGCATCTGCTGTTTTTATTCCAATACTTTCCCGTATCATTAAAAAATATGAACCACTAGCACATACTATAAATAAATTGTAATGGTGAATTGGGATGAGTTTTTAACTGGTACGACCCAGTCGACACAACATCATAAACTTAACTCCACAAAGTTAACGTTTAAATAATGATAGCTGAGAACGTCGATTTGATGTCGGAAATATCGCCCCGAGAACAGGTTATATTAACACTGACCAGCTAACGGATACTGAATGTAATTCACGCGCTGGTTAAACATACATGCAACCCGTAACGTCGACTAGAGATGGAAATTTAGAGCAACAAAGTAACGTTACTTTTGCAATGCCATGAAGCATGCAACTTACGTTGTTTTGCTGCTACCTGAATGGAGAAATTTACGTTGTCTTCCTGCTACCTGAATCGTTAAATTTACGTTATTTTGTTTCAGCCTGATTCGTTAAATTTACGTTGTTTTGCTACTACTTGAATTTTGAAATCTGACTTGTGTTTTCGCTACTGGAATTGCGCTTAGGGAGGGGGAATATGCTTATTGGAAGAAAAAAAGAAAGGGACGAAAGGTTAGTCCGGCGTAGCAGGACTTGCGCTATTCCTTTAAAAAAAAAAAAAAAAGAAGAAGAGAAAAGATGAAGAAAAAGGAAAAAGGAGATAAACAAAACAAAAAAGAAACACACACACACAAGTTTTTATTTATTTATTTATTAATAATACCTCAAGGGCCCTTGCGGGCATTACATGAGGGTGCATAGTTGGCATACGGAAAAAATGAAGTGATGCACAGCAAACATCAGGAGAACATAAATGTACGCAGATGATTTCGAAATGTGTCTGTATTATCGATGACGGCCAATGCTTTGGGAAGGTCATTCCAATCTTTGCTGCTGCGGGGGAAGAAAGATTCCAGGAAGTATGACGTGTGGGCGACATACAGCTGCACTTTCATAGGGTGATCGCGACGCCGAGAGATGTGTGAAGCAGGTGAGATGTATGTGCTGCTCAATGTTGGAGAATAGTGGAAAAATGGAGAAAGTTAGCCTAGAGGCTGGTCGAGCGAGAGACCGGTGACTGGAGGATGAGTCTTTGAGAGTGATACCGGTTGCAGGATAATAGCCTATTATGGCAGCGGTTCTTACTTCCTGAATAGGATACTGTCATTGATTGAATATCACGTTTTATGGCAAAAAATGCCACGAAGGAACCGGAGAGAAAGCAAGAAAATATGTGGACGTGAGTGAAATGCGAATTAAAAGTAACTTGAAACCTAACTTAAGTTACTTTCGCAAAGTTACCTGAAAAAGAAACGAGTTTGCAACACATTTCTGGTGCCGAAACACGGGAGATTTTCTCCGGACCTCAACGAGCAATCTTGCTGTCATGGAACGAGCAAAGCAGAAGCGTGCATCGAGAAGACGTCAGGTGACGAAACTCATCGGCGAAGCATCTACGGTTATCGCTAACGAATCGCCGGATCGGATGTTACTTGGGAGTCTTCTAGAACGACTACGGGTCAGCAACGAAGAGCTCAAACAACTAAATAACGAGTTCGAACAGTACCTAAAGGATGAGGACATCGAATCCGAACTGGATACAGAGTACGAAGACAACGCAGTGAGTGCCATGGCTAACTTACGGGCCAAAAGATCTCCGCACTTGTTACAACAGCCGCAACAACATCTGCTCAAGTGAGTGAGTCGTCGCCACAAGTCAACAAGAAATCAAAATCCAATGGCATCAGAGTTCACTTCATCCGTATTCTCAAGTTGCAACTGGTGAGGTTCCGCGGCGAGCTGTCAAGGTGGGGAACCTTGTGGGAGCAGTTTAAAGGAGCAATCCACGAGAACACATAACTTTCCAAAGCAGCAAAATTCTATTACCTACGGTCCCTGGTGGATGGACCTGCAGCAACCGCAATTTCTGGTCTCCAAGCAACGGAGGAGTGTTATATATGTAACACCATGATGGTACTCGCGCAGACCTTCACAGGGGTATAGAGCTGTACCCCTAAAGGTATGGCATATAGCCCTTTGTTGAGGACTATTTTTTATACCTGTAACCGAGGTATAAAATAATACCTAAGAAGGGCTAAGTTATTGAGCAGGCGATCTATACCCCTAAAGGTATAGATTTTTCTCTGAGTGTAGGCATAGGTATTTTTAGAGGAAGGAACTAGAAAAATCACCTTCGGAGGGAAGAAAAGTTTTTGACATACACACGCAAACGCATGGTTGGAACGCACGCAAACGCATATGGTTGTGAAGTAGGACGAAAACCTCGTGCACATTACTCGACATCTAATAAAAAATAAAAAATGTGGAGTTGAAATCTAAAAAAAATTTCAAGGAGCAAGACGCTCTGCGCCGTCACCAAGTGTGTATCACGATGTATCGTGAGATACACTTACAGAGCAACATATACTGATATACTGGTGGCGACTTGAGAAACTGTGGAGCAGCTTTCGTCTGGTACGCAACCCTAAGGGTGAGGACATCTAGATTCAACATTCCAGCAATGAAGATTTTATGCAGCCGTAAACTAACCATGTGGATTTAGATAGTACTGTACGGATGTGTATGTTTCTTAGTTAAATATCCGTTTAACTTAGCTGATACCGTCTCAAGAAAAAATAATGATGTGATACAGCACGTCGCGTAAGTAAAGGTATAAAAAACCATAAAGGTATAAAGAAACAGAAGGTATAAGCAGCCTCATTGTATCCGTGAAGGGCATAGCCTGGTGATCTATTGCTGGTACTGGATATGAACGCATGGTGATGAGGTATAAATATGGTACGTTAGCCCTTTTTTATACCTCTTTCATACCCTTGAGAAGGGTTGGAGGTATAAATAGGAAATGTGTACCTCTTCTATACCCTCCAAAGGTATATATCTGAAGCAGAAGGTATAAAAGAGGTATAAGAGCACATTATTATACCTTATTAATACCTTTTTTTCTAACAGTGTAGAAGCGAAATCAAGAGCATGGAAGGTGTCAGCATGGCAGATAAAAGGCAGGACAACAATTATGGAAGCAATAAAGACGCTCACAAAGCTCTTCCACCATCATCGCATGTGCTCTACAATGCCACTGGTAAAAGAACAGACGCATGTATCTTCTGCAAATCCGGAACTCACATGACAATGAAGTGTAACAGTGCAATGCCGCTAGAAGAACGTAAAAAGGAAGTTAGCAAAGGAACAGCGATGCTTCAGACAGTGCACTAAAACCGGCCACCGATCACGCGAATGTCGTTCCGGAATAGTTTGTGCTAACTGCAACGGGAGACATGCGACTGCCCTATGAGATCCGAATTGGACAAGATCAACTACCAGAAAGAACGATTCTCCGAATGACAAACCAGATGCTACCGAAGCTGTGCTATCTGCGAACATGGTCGCACCTGCAAGCGAAACCCAAGCTATGCTTCAAACATTTAGGGCATGTGCCGTCAGCGATGACAGCTCTATCTACTTTCGCGGTGTTATCGATGGCGGCAGTCAAAGGACATTTATTCGTGAGGATCTTGCCAAGTTGCTCAAGCTGGATGCAGTTGACACAATAACGCTACGTGTAAATACATTTGCCAACGCCAGACCTGCAAGTGGCAGCAGGTACAATGTTGTCCGAGTGGGTGTGAAAAACCAGCACACTCTGGCCGAGGTAACGCTTGTAATACCGTTTATATGCAATGACCTCGTCCAAACACCAGTGGAGAGCGAGTTTGTAAAAGAGATCCACCACAACGAAGGTTTCCTGGCTGATATGACTTTGCAATCACCATGTCCAACGATCCACGGTATGAGCTTACTCCTCGGATCCGATCAAATGTGGAAGCTACTTACCGGCCAAGTACGGAAATCTCAAACGAACGACCGCCTGGCAGCCGTCGAAACTACACTTGGATGGACGTTTCAAGGCCTAGTATGCACAAGAGCTTCCGTGGAGTAAAACGCCATCCTGGTCGTTTGTGTGCTGAGAGTGGACACAACAGAAACGTGTCTAACAAGTACAAGATTCTGGGATCCAGAAGCTATCGGCATCACGGACGATCCTAAATCTCCAAATGAAAGTGAGACTAAAGTAATACGCCGTTTCACTGATGGCCTCAGACGCAACGAAGAACGGTACATTGTGTCACTGCCATGGAAGGAACATCACGAAAAACTTCCCGACAACCGCGAGGTGGCCACTACAAGAGTAAAGAATTTAACCAAGAAACTGATCAGAGATGGCAACATGGACGAGTATGATTCGGCCATACGCAACTATACATAACGGACGGACACACAGAAAAGGTTCCCGACGTTGCGATAAACGAAGCACAACCGGTGTACTACATGCCCCATCGCGCTGTTGTGCGAGAGAATGCCACATCCACGAGGCTGCGAATAGTGTTTGACCCCTCATCGCACGCACCTGGCAAAGCTTCACTCAACGACCATCTTGAAAAGGGACCAAAACTCAACTGTGATTTGCTGCCAGTCCTTCTCCGTTTCCGGAAGTATCGAATTGCTATTACCGCGCTGACGTACGCAAATCCTTTCTACAAATTGAAGTACAGGAAGAGGACAGAAATGCACTACGCTTCCTGTGGTTCACCGAGGAACCGGAGATTGAGAAACCACTGCCCCATATTGAGGAATGGAGGATGACACGTGTTCCCTTTGGAACAACGGCGAGTCCGTTTCTGCTCAGTGCTACACTAAGACAACACCTCAACACTGTCAGTGATTGTGACAAGAGCATTGCAGAGACATTGGCAACCTCATTCTTCGTCGATGACCTCCTGACGGGGACAAACAGTGATTCCGAGGCACTTCACATCTATGAAACTGCGAAAAAATTTCTCGGAACAGCAGGAATGACACTACAAAAATGGGCCTCTAATTCGGCAGCATTGAAACATAAATTCAACATGTACAACGACGACGAGACAGAGAATAACAAACTGCTCAACAACAGCGAAATCACAAAGGTCCTCGGTCTCGCTTGGAACAAAACCGATGATAACTTCAAATTCACGGGATGCAACCTGCTTGAAGTTGTCACATCTTCTGCGAACACAAAGCGCGCCGTCCTACAGGCATCTGCTCGACTCTCTGACCCATTGGGAATATTGTCACCTTATACTATCCGGAACAAGATGTTGTTTCAAAAGCTGGAAGATAAGACACCACTGGAGACAACGCCACATTCGTCCTGCACTGATCTAACGAAAAGATGGAAACATCGTCAGCGACTTGTTGGTACGTTTTGGGATCGCTGGCGGAAAGAATGTCTTCTGCAACTTCGGTCGGCCCACCAGGGTTCAGCGACACATTATTACTAACACAACTTTACAAACACTTTACACACAAATACTTTGCGAGATAATGACCTGGTTATTGTGCACGACGACAGATCGCCACGCCACTTGTGGAAAATCGACGAATATTGCAAACACATGCTGGAAGGGACGGTCGTATTCGTTCGTGTACCCTGCGTTTGCCAAGTGGAACCCTGTTGCGCCGTGCAGTACAATATCTGTATCCATTGGAATGCAGGGGGTTCTTAACTCCCACACCCCATTTTGCCGACCGGGAGAATGTAACAGAACACGGACTCAACGCGAACGGAGGAGCGGACAGTGACAGCAGTGGACAATTTATTACCGACCGTTTCGTACAGTCTTTTCTCTTTGTAAATAAAGACAGTTCTAACCCAGACCCCCAACTGGTGAAGACGCTGCTTGCTTCTGTGCTTCGCGCAATTTAACGAGGCTGTGAGTTTGCAACAGCCTGCGGATTTGCATCTTACTCCCTGTGGGCGCACAATGGTTCAGCTTCATTTCAATGGCAGCGGTTCTTACTTCCTGAATAGGATACTGTCACTGATTGAATATCACGTTTTATGGCAAAAAAAATGCCACGAAGGAACCGGAGAGAAAGCAAGAAAATATGTGGAGGTGAGTGAAAAGCGAATTAAAAGTGACTTGGAACTTAACTTAAGTTACTTTCGCAAAGTTACCTGAAAAAGAAACGAGCTCCTCTGAAAGTTACCACTGCGCAAAAGTACCGAGTTAAGTTACAAGTTACCAAAAAAAGGAAGTTCTCTGAACTCTAGGAACTCTGCATGATACGCGGAAATTTGGGCAAGTTGGTACATAGTGAACGCAATACAATGCTGCATGAAGCACTACAGCGCAACAACGAGGACAAAGAAGTACGTACGTATATCCAGACAGCACAGGCGCTGTCTACAACTGAAGTTTGTTTTCCTGCGGTTCGCAGAATAAACTTCACTTGTTAGTCAGCGCCTGTGTTGTCTGGCTCCTTTTTTGTCCTCGTTGTGGCGCTGTATTGTGTTCAGACTCATGTTTACACGAAGAGTGCACGAAATAAGTATTTAAAGAGATTGAAACATTTATTTTACTGAGAAACAAGCTTTCGGATGGAGTCCGTCCTTGATCAGGTGCGATGCATTGAACACTTGTCTCCGATAACGCTCCTACTGTACATTGCTTTCTTTTCTATTTTCTTTTTCGCGCCCTCAGTCCTCTCTAATAAGAATTTGTATTTCCTCCTCACCACCTTCTTTGTCCCCTTTCTCTGATGTACATGAGTATAAATATCTCTACCAAGTGTTCAATGCATCGCACCTGATGAAGGACGGACTCCGTCCGAAAGCTTGTTTTTCAGTAAAATAAATGTTTCAATCTCTTTAAATACTTATTTTATCCATTTGCGAGTGCTAGACTTCTCCAAAGAGTGCACGACTATACATACGAGTACATAACAGCGTGCAGATCGCATTGGAAATCGGCGGTTTCTGCATATGGTAAGAAAAGTGTACACCAGCGATTTCTTTACCTCCGAAAAGCTTTTCGTGTGCGGAAACCATTTTATCAAATGGTAAACCATTCCGAAAAACAAGGGGGAGAGGGAAGCGGGCCTTCTCTCCGCGAGGATTTGGGCGTAGAATTTATCCTTTGGTGACTTTCGTTAACTGTGTTAATGAGTTGATAACTCTGACTGGTAAGTTGCAGTACTGGTCCTGAAACAGCTGGAGGTCCTCTCACAGATGACGTTGACGGCTGTTGCTTGCCGATGATCGAGTGTGTGTGGGAGCGTTGGAACGAAATTGGTTGGAGGAGCCGTTCGAAAGTAGCCCTGCAGACTTTCGGGATATATATGCTGTGGGACACATCTCTCCGTAATGGAAAAACCTTAAATGAAATTTCTTGAGCATCAGTCACGTAAGCGGTCGGACAGACTTAAATTCACAATTCATACATTATTAAATAGATAGCGTCAGTGAAGGGATACAATGATAAAAGTTATATTGTGTAGGTGGTCAGATCTTTTTTTTTTTTAAGAACCGGGTGAGTTTCCTCCTCCATTTTACTAAGTCTCAGTGCCAGGAGTCGATCCCAAAGGTTCGGATTAAAAAAACGATATTTTATATCGTACCAAACATCAACGTCGCACAAAGACTGGGTACGCAAAATATAAAAGCCGGCAGTGAACATTAAGCGCTTCCACAAATTTGCGAAAGAACGTGCAAAACATCGTAGTTGCAGATTCTCCAAGCCTAGATGGCGTCGCCGGTAGCCCCTGCGTCTGTCTAATAGCAACGGCGCGCGTGTCCGCTCTCCGCCCCACGTTGGAACACTCAATGGGAAGACGGTCAGCAGCTGTTGTGAGGAAGCGGAGGTCGGCCATCGAGTAGTACTGTTGCCAGACACGTCGGTAGACTGGGCACTCCTTGACGTCATATTTCTCAAAACTAGGAATTAATTTGATGGGTTTGTATCAGCCGGAGCTTGAGAAGGATCAGCTCATCCAAGGAACGCAAGGAACACTTCCTTTACCTTGCGTGTGAGCCCTCGAGCGCTCAAGAAGTTCGTCGTCGTTTTATTAATGATAACGTATACGTTCTTTTTTGGTACGCTGATGCCGTTTCCACGTTCAGAAGAAGCATCGATCGAATATTGCGCGAGGAAATGCCCCCCCCCCCCCCCCCCTATCGAAAAAAACAAAAACAGAAAACAGAGAGCGGCAGATTAGGAGGTCGTTTTTGACACTCCTCCTTTGCCCTTAATGGAAACGGAAAGGCTAAAAAATATGTCAGGAGTAGGGCAATATAAATTAGGGTTGCAAGCTCTGGGAAAGATATTCGCACAAAAAATAAGAGTGCAGCGCGCGCAATCCTGGTGCGCAATAGGGACCCTTTGATCTCGCGGATGGGCCAGACTTCCCTCGGCTGCCATAGAGTCACTAAATAAGCTACGTAGCTATAATACGTAGCTTATTTAGTGACTCTAGGCTGCCAGCCTGCGAAGTCATCTGATCCGCTCAATTTCGCGCTCAATATCCGTTCAATAATGAGGCGCGCGCCTTCCTTACTCTTTTCGCGATTGTATTTGGCGCTCTGCGTCCCGCGCAACCCTGGTATCGCGCATGACACACAGCAGCAAGGAAGTATTATACGTGAGTTCCGGAAGGTAACATGCTCATATCATAGGGGAAAAGCCAGCTCCCGTGGCATAGTGGTTAGGATGATCGCTTTCCACGCCGAGACTGGGAGGCGGTGGGTTTGAATCCTACCACCGGCTGTGCTGTCTGAGGTTTTCCCTGGGTTTCCGAAGACCTTCCGAACGAATGTCGGCCCAATTCCCCCTGAAGTCGACCCAGGACGCATACTAACCCCCCCCCCTCCTCCCTGCTGTCCTCTCTATATCTGTCCACGTTCTGTACGCTGCTCATAGCTACAGTTGATTTCGCAGCGCTAACACGGAATAAAAAAAAATAAGAAAAAAATGTATATTCGGCGTGCCTTCCATGCTCCTTTAGGGTGCCACTACAAACCAGTCTTTAGAAACCTACCAAATTTATGTCGTTGCAATCTACGTGCCTAACACTGGATTCTGCCAAAATATTGTTTCCCTACGCGACGCGGAAATATCATAAAATTAATTTATGGCTTTGACAAGTATGACGTCATGAGGTGCACAATTTGCCAACGCATCTGACAGCGTTGCTCCTCGAAGATCGGTTTCAGTCCCATCAACACAGCTGCAGGCAGTCTTCCAACGCGGGGCGGAGAACAGAGACGCGCGTCGTTCCTAATGGACCTTTTTCACACTCGCGTCGTATGTATCCTAGCGGCTGTCCAGCGGAACACGATCGGCGCGCGTCGAAGCACAGCCGGCTATAGGGTACGTGCCTCGATACTTGCGCCCTATTTGCAAAGAGGGCGTAACTAGCACAAGTATCGAGGCACCCTACAGCCGGCGCCATGCGCCATAGTGGCGCAATCTATTGAATATGTAGGGAACTTTCTTCGGCGCCGTCAGGGTCACAGTGCGTGCGCAGAAGCGTTTTGAAAAAGGTCCATTAGGAGACAAGCGGCAGTGCGCTCTGTGATGTCACCTATTCATGGATTATTTTTTGTTCCCCCTCGCGTTTAAGGGCAAGGAAGAAAGTGTGCTTCTCTTTTACTTCAAAATTTCGTTAGGAGCCAAGTTGAGCTGTGAGGCCCAAACGCTGGAAGACGGCCATACTATGCAGACTGCCATCATTGCAATTTCATATAATATCATTTCAACATATGTTCATACTAGCAGCCTTGAGAGAGTCATGGTGTTTAGCCTGTGGCATACATAAAACGTTAGCAATGCGAGCAACACCTTTCGTGGCAGAAAGGTAGGAGGCATGTTCGTGAGAGACAAAATACATCTGCAAGAAAAACAGGTATAAACATCTACGCTGGGCAACATCTGTAATTCTGAGAATATTTGCAGGACAATATCAGTGCAAACATACGATTGCTAACTTGAAAGACGGATCATTTTTTATTCACATTTAAAAGTAATGTCCCTCACAACATCAGGTGCATAGTGCACGAAGTCAATACACAGCTTCGTTGATTCTTCCCATCTGTTCTTTGTCGTGGAGGTGAGTGTCCTCAGATTTTCGCAACATTTAAGAGACATCTTCAGGAACCTAGAAGTATGCATCCATTCTTCATTAACATTATGGTGTATCACTCTCCCACAGTACCCTGGTAGGGCCCATGATATCAGGTGCAACTGGCAATTTTCTGGACCATACCAAATGCTTGGTGACAATGAGAGATACAAGTGTTCCTAAACTGAGCGCCATGCACTTGATGCTTTGTGATTTAAGACACCAGTCAGCGTCGAGCTAAGTGTAACATGATTTATTACAGGCATGCCGTGCCTGTGACCATGTGTCCAAGTGTGCTGTTCTGTGACCGGACAGTGGCTACAAATTCTGAACAAAGAATATGCATCAAATTCTTTGTCAAACTCACAAATGCTTCATTATTAGAGCCTGAAGTTTTAGGGTTTAACCCGATTGTTCCTCGAATTTGCACCTCGAATTGAAGGTTGCCTCTTTAGGGTGAAACCCGATTTTTACCTGGCAAATTGTCCTCACTGAGAAGTCTGTAGGAATGCACACTAACTTGTTTAGCAGCAAGTGCAGTTACATCACTGTCCATACCAAAGTACCATACTAGCAAGTTTGAGTAACTGAGCCAAATTTCACTACGAATTTAGCATACTGAAAGTTTTTCCACACAAATTTGCATGAATTTAGCGCACGTGTTTATTTACCCGATTTTTACCCCCCGAATTTGGAAAAAATATTTCCCGAAAACTTCAGGGTCTATTCATTGTCGATTACATCCAAAGCCTTCACTGATCACGTAGACAATATAAGCGACTTGTACCTTGAAACTCACAATGTATACCTGTTATCTTTCTGTTCCTTCAAATCAACTTTGATATAAACACACATTCAGATTTGACCCCGTTCTCTACCCAAACACAGCACCCCAATTCATAAGCAGTTCACCTTAGGCCCAGGGACCAATGGATTTTTCCATTAATGCAAGAGTTGACTCAAAGCACCCACACTTCTTTAAAGGGACACTAAAGACATGAAAAGCTTGTTGTTTCGTCCCTAGCTAGGGACTAACCGAAGGGAAACCGAATTGTGGGGTGCACTTGATGTGCTACAGCAAAAGGCCAGCCTTTGAAGCATGGTAAAGTGCTGGGGTCGTTGCAAAATGTCACAAGGGCACTACATTGAAGGGCACTTGGGACAACTTTGCGGAGTAAGTTCCCCTACAAAAAATTTCTTTTTTGCGCCTCCTATACTTTTGAAACTAACGCCATCATGTCATGGTACACCCTTCGCCGTGCGGTACATACCTCATCAGCCGTTCTGAACAACTTCGGTGAAGCAACGGTACGTGGTTGATGTTCTTCAGACAACAGCAAACGATACACACGGCAAGAAACAACATGTTCCGCAGTGAGGGCACGCTGAAAACAGACAACAATGATAAAATCCACATTTCTTGGCAAAAGTAGTTCATAAATCACCTTTGTAAAAGTCTACTGTAGTTGACTCTTTGCCTCGATCGCAGTTGATGAGACTTCCACATGTCGTGCTTGTGGGTCAGGGCGTGACATATTTGCTCGCTGGTTTGATGAACTGCTCCAGTTATCTGGCCCAGGACTGTTATGCATTCCAGTTCACTTCTGGCTCTAAACAAGGTCGAAACCTTGATGTCGTTAAGCACTAAGATGAGAGAATCCCTCCAGCTGCAAATATAACGTGTGGTACAAACCGTTTGCATAAATGACTGCAAAGTACAAACACAAACATTGTGCATCATTTATTTTTTCGGTTGCTCAGTCCCAAGTTACCATAAAGGGGTTGTGAATAATTCTGCTTTGTATGCATCTGATCCGCATGACAGAGTAACAAAAAAGAGGTACACAAGATACACACTCTTTAGTACACATAACAATGTCATAGAATGCAACAGGCCTGGTTATTCTTATCAGCCCTCAGAAAAATGTGACAAGCTACAGTCCCGTGTGGGTACTCCAACCTGCGGGTCACGTTTCACAATGATAAATAAGGTCCATGAAGAAGACCGAAAGACACGGACACAGAAGACGAGACGACACACGGAAGTTCTCAGTAAGTAAGTTCTCAGTTCTCAGAGACAGGTGATAAATAAGGCCCCTGGTTTTCTGCTGGGGCAAATTCGAAATTCCGAGTCACAGACTTGTAATTTCAGCGGTTTTCTCCGGCAAGGAGTCAGCAGCTGCTTGAAACGAGAAACTTTATTTTCTTGAATTATGTGGGAACAAAAAATATTTTATGAACTTACAGATTCAAAGTACTGTTGTGGCTCAGCATTACATGATATCTTGTGTTCTCTGAGAGTGAACGCTGTCTGTCACCTACAATCATTTCATACCTGCTTTTGACAAATAATTGATCGCAATAGACGTTAAATGCAAGCACGCACCCTCATTCCATTCCAAACCCGCTTACTGTATTACCGGGAACGTTCGTTACGATATCCAATGGCACAAAATTTAAAAATTTTACTATGCCGGTCAAACAGGCTCTCGGTAGAGCCAATATTGATGTTATCACTGCGTTGCGCAAACGCGTAAGTATTACCCAAATACCGCGCAACCGCCGACGGTCGGGAGGCAAAATGCCGGCCTACTACCGCTCATATGCCGGTGGAATACGTCGAGACGCTGCTGGAAGACGCCGTAAGTCGCACTTGACAACCGAAAGCACGCGATGTTTGCCAACTCTGTCAGGTTGTGCTGTAAGGTTTGTCATAGCTTTTTTGTCCAGCATTTCTTTCCGCGTTTTGTAGTTCGAGTGACATCGAGTGAGTATCGTCCATCACATCAGTGGACCATCACCCGAAAGTGCGCGCAAATCAAACAAAAGCACCGCAATATCTTTCGTAGCACTGACGGCGTTGCAAAAAGCACAGCCACGGTCGATGCGACGCACGTGGCAGATATCCGCGCACAAAAATGCGGGTGCACAAATTATGCATTTTTTTGTTTTCTTGTCAATTTTAGTGCTAAACTAGGGTTGCGCAAATTATGCGACGGTGCAAAATACGCAGGTAAATATGTCGAAGGGTCATGTGCACCTTGGTGCAGTTGGGAACGTGCGTATCTGACGCTCTTTTGCGTGAGTGTGCAATACTTCTCTCAGGACGCTGCACGTCGTAGTAATCATCCACATCACGCCAATCACGTCCTTTGACCCAATCGGATTCCCGCAAAATTCCGTGTAAGACAGCGCGAAATTTCGAGCAAAATAAGGGATTCCGCGAAATTCCGTACCAAACGAAGGATTTCGTGATGAATTCCGGATTCTGCGGAATTTTGCGGAATTGCGGAAAACCTGGGGCCTTAATGATACATATCAAACGTTAGAGAATATGACGCATTCTTACTTGTTGTTGGCCACATGCTCAGGCATGCTGAATACCTCTCGTAGAAGTGCAGCAAAGCTTTCACTCCTGCTATCAACATCATTAATGCATGTTTGCGGTGCTGGTCTGTCATCTGGCTGAGGAAATTCTTTCCAGGACATGATATGAAAAAGTGTGCTGGAGACCTGCATGGTGAAAGGTATCCAATTAAATCAACATCATCTCTGAATAATGAGCAGAACTAACTGACGGCACAATCTACTCTGTGGTGGGGCAGAGAAACGCCGGATCACTCAGCACGGTAAACAGCCACTTAGTGGGTAAAGAACATAGTGCCGGAGTCAGGCAAGAGTGCCTGGTATAACACTGTACGTATAAGCATCGTGCTAAAACATGACTCTCTTTTACAGTTGAGAATGCTGTCACTGTATAGAGATCTCTACATGAATTTAATGACATCAAAATGTTTATTAGTGGACTTGCTTTCTGCACATAACCTATTCCTAGCAGGAGACACCAAGCAGAGCCACTTCCTGAGCTTACCAGGCAGCACAAACTTCGCTTATGTGCATGCTGCTGCCAGGAATGTAATTTGTCTTGTACTAACCTTTTCCTTCAGTAGTGAAGTAGGATGGTACTGCGGCTGAGAAGAACTGGATACTTGTATGAGTTCGTGTATAAACTTCTCCTGGAATTACAAGTGTGTATGCTATATTAAAACCATGTATCAGGGTCATGTAGAAAACTTTACGGGAACAAGCGAGTATGAAGACGGAAATATGTTCAAATAAGCCTCGAGTTAATCCAAGTTAAACCCAGTTAATAGTCCAGAATAAGTGCAAGATTAAATGTAGAAATTTGGTAAGATGATGAGCTAAGTATCACCTTGATTCCGAACTACTTGTCCTACAATTATTGTGCAAGTTGGATGACATAGTTTTGGTAGCTCTCATGAGGTAAAAGGAAGAAAACGAGCACAATTACATTCAACCTGTGCATGCCACAGGAGGGGGTAAGCCAACAGAGGCTCCTGCATATTTGCAATGTGTTCCTATAGGTTTTACCACCATCATTACAAGCAGGGTGCCTAACCGCAAAAAATACGGGTTCGGTTCGGGTTCGCGTTGCTTTGATTTCGTTCAGTTCCGGTTCGACCACGCCAAAACTCAAACCGGTTGGCAAACCGGTTCGCAGCCCCGAATCGGTTCGCGAACCAGTTCAACGCTTCCATTTTATATGTTCCATAAAACTGCTTTTATCAGGAAATGCATGGCTAATAGCTTACTGCTGTCGTCTGCATCGATGTTTTTAACGGTCAGGTACTCTCCCTTTAGCGAGAGAAAGGAGAAATGTACGAACACTTATTGTCAGTAGAGCTCACGCTGATGAAGCGGCATAGTCCTGTTACTTTCTGTTCCCAAAATCTCTTTTTTCACACGCACAGTGCCAGCAAGATACACTTAAAGGAAGCCGAATAAGATGGACACTGTTACAAAGGCCCGGTTTCACCAACGCCGATTAAGATTTAAACCAATATCAACGGAATTTCTTTTTACTGGAATTTCACGCTTAACTCTGCTTTACTAAGTAGAGTTATTGTCACTAAAACATTCATCAGGTCACCAACTAACGTTTGTAAACAAGAATTGAGTCTTAATTTGAAGTTTTAGGAACCCTTGATCTCTGTTCAAAGCTAACCATCGTTGGTGAAACCGGGCCATAGACGACGGTACTTGCCGGCACACTGCATTCGCAGCGTGAATCGATCTGAAACCGTACTGAAGCATGTCGAAAATAAGCCTGCAGCCTTACTCTGTCCGAGCTCACAGCAGTGTAGTAGTTAATCCGCGACACAAGGGCAATGTGTCCCGACACAATTGCACAACCAATAAGCAGAACTGCATTTACTTTTCAAACCACGACCAATCAAACAGGCACCGTTCTGCGTACGCTCCCACTCTACTTCTTATGTTTCTGACTTGTTTAATTTTTACTGCTCACGTGTAAAGGGAAATGTTGGGCGCTTACTTAATTACATATTCGTCCTATAGACCTACATAACTGGCCTTCTCCATTCCTGTTTCATTCATCCGCGTGGCGCCTCGTCTCTGAAGAATACACACTGCAGTGCGTGCGTGGGGCGCTAGCCGCGGCGCTCACAAGGACAACTGCGCTTCAATGTGTTAAAAAGACGCTGAAAGTATACTTGCTATACGTCCTCGTTTGACTGCTAGGTGAGAATTTCAGAAATCCATGATATGGACGTGTGATGATGATACCAATGTGCCTTCGTTCGGGGATTGAGAGGAAGTTTTATGTGGCCTTCTGTTATGTCCGAACCGTTTTGTTGCGAACCGGTTACCGCTATTATCTTTTAAAGTTCTGCTCTGGTTCGGGTTCAACAGTGTCATGAAAATTTCGGTTCACGTTCGGTTCCGGCAAAAATAACGGTTTGGGTACGGTTTTTGGGTTCGGGTTCGGGTTCAGGTTCGGTTCGACACCCTGATTACATGTGCTTCTAAATGGATGGGTGAAAGGTCAGCAAGCTCTGAAGAGGACAGCAAAAAATGTGTCGATACAGGGGAGCACAGTATATACTCATGGTTACCTGCAGATACCTGTGCAGTTTTTTTTATTTGTAGTGAGAATTCCTGTGTTGCTGGAGGTTGCAGGCATGCCCCATTACTTGCACCCACTAATCTAACTCCCTTGATACCCTCTTGCGTACTCTCTTAATTCAATATTTTCCCCAATTCTTATCCCCCAAAATACCTAAACATTTAAATTTAATTTTGTAACCCACGATCCTTTTACCTTCATTCGAAGCACCTATAGCTTTCACATTAATAGCTGACAAATTGGACGCTGAACACTGAGGAAAACAATATGTATTCGGAAGCATTGACACTCTACAACTCACATTTGAAAGATGATGATATTTGGGCAGAAACATGGCACATGTAGAACCAATGGCACAGAGCACGTGTTTGACTAGCAAGTCATTTATACTTGAAAGGTCTGCCTCACCATGGCTAACGCGATCACGTATTCGGGGACCATCGGGATATGTGAACATATCCAAGAACATTTCCTGTGTATGGAAGATGTGCTATTAAATGAATTACTCCTCATACATACACATGAAACAAATGTTCACTTACAAATACAGGGCTTCCTAGTGCTTGCACCAGCTGGTTTTCCTTATTTGGCTCAACGTATTCTGCAAGGATCTAATGTTTTACAGCAATTTCATTAACACCACACATCATATAAAAGTAACTTTTACTAACCTCATCGAGCGTCGTGTAGAATGTAGACGTCTGCAAAGACAGCACCATCTCAAGGTGAAAGCATTGTCAAGCACGAAGTACAAATTTGCAAATGTCCCAAGTTCTACGATCAAAAAGCGAAGGATACGAGCCGTACTTTGGTCACCCATGATAAAGTCGTGAATAGGCGACATCATCGCACGTAGCATATGCTTTTGGCTCAGAAAATAAACACTGAGACACATGCGCATTCCCAGGATTTTTTTCCAATGGGGGCAAAGTGCTTCTAGGGCACGGGGGGGGGGGGGGGGGGGGGGGGGGGGGGGGGGGGGGGGGGGGGGGGGGTGTAAAGTGTGCAACCCTCTCACCTCTTTTCCTGGAGACGGATGCTGCACACTGTGCGCGTGTCCAGAGGTTCATATTATTATGACATCTGAGAAAAATCGTGATGACCTATGCATATAAAGAGCTCGCAATTTTTACCACTTGATCTTGAAGCTACAGGGGAAGTAGCAGCCCCCCCTTGCCCCCCTCTCAGTACACCCATGCTGATATGGCGTCTTATGTTTGTTATCTGTGATATTATGAATGGTCCATGATGATTTGGAGCGCTGATTCCAACTTCTTGCATAGTTTGCCTGGAAGCTTTTCGCTTGAAACCAACAATTTCGTGAGATGTTCATAAGCTGCAGTGAAAGAAGGAAGCAGGGGTGGCGCGATGCGACACCCGCACCCATCGTGTCACCCTATTCGAGCTGCCCAATTCGACAAGACTCACCTCTGCGGTTAGCAACCTGTGTGGACATTTGTTTGCCTGAATGAACAGTACCCTCAGGATGCATTCCACTTGAGGAAGTAAGAGAACGAGGCTTTCGGCATAACTGGAAAGCAAAATGCCTTTGGTTACAGTGCCAACTCGCCCAATCTCATGTTGCTCAAATATAGTATTTTCTAGTCTCCTAAAGCTTAATAATGTTTTCTGTCCGGATTATCTCATATCATGCAGACTATCAGGGAACATATCGATGCTACAAATGGATGTCGTTAGTTACCAAGAATTACTGTACAGTTTCACACATTCGTCGAAGTATGCTACCCTTCCTGGGAGCACCAGTTCACTGCACTTTATGAGCTCAAGAAAGTTATGTGCATCAAATGCAACGCCTGAAAGGAACAAATATAGAGATGGTGTATGTATGATCAATAAAGGCATAATGGCGTCATCATAGACCTTTGGTAGAGCTAACATACTCTGAAAATTCTGAAGTTTAGAACTCGCTTCTGTAAGGTTTACCAGCTTGCGCATTGGAATATCTCCTGCGTGGATCCCCTGCTCCGCTAGCTTCTTCCCTAAGCTCCGACACATGCATATCAACAGATATGCAAACCTGCAAGTGAACAAAAAAAGAAAAGCAGGAACCAGTTTTGTCAAGCAGCAGGAACAAAAAATCTCATTTTACAGTACCAACACTAGCACTACTAAACGAGTACGTAATATTCTGTTCTCTGTTTATTTTATTTTCATTTTGTTCATTGATGTGTTACATTATTGTGTAATAATCTAATTGTATGTATGCTCTGTAACGTGCTACACTGTTTGTGATACCTGCTTGCAATGGTTATGGGACCTGTCAGTTGTACTTCATCATTTTGTGCACTCTTTCCTATGTTATTGGTTGCCCTCTCTTAACATATCGAAAGGTGACAAAGACATAAACAAACGAGACTCATGTGGCATGGGGATGCCATGATAAAGGGGAGGAACCCTGATAAGGGCACAAGCATCTCAGGTTGGCGCAAGAAGGTGTGGAGGCTGGGGGTCCTGTGCTATGGCTCTCTCGACGAGGTTAGATGAAAGACTTCATTGAGGTGGGAAGGGGGGGGATAGTATGTTTATTAAGAAAAAAGAAAGGAAAGTGGGAAGGGGTATCCTGTGGCAGCTAAGCAAGAGCACACACTGCAAGAGCACTGAGCAGATGAACTATGCAAGTCTAATAAACGTGCCATCGTTGTTCTCTTGAATTTGCAGAGTTTGTGTGTTTTCTGGGCTGCAGCTGGGCCATTGGATAGGTCTGGTGATGAATCCCTGTGGGGTTTAGGTTGGAAATTCCCACGTTGTTTATCCATATGCCTTCTCATCATTTGGTATGGTCCTGATTGAAGCTTCAATGGCCAATAGCCATTACGAGATAGTCACAGTACTTTAGGAAGGTGGCATTTTGTTTAGGTATTCCCAGTATATTGCCTTCATTATTACCCCCCTTCCAAAATTAGCAAGTATGGGTTCATCACGTATCATATCACCTGTCGTCAACTTCTTCAGGTCTAACAAACCCGTGCCAAAAGATGTTGCGGAGATTTGTTGATGTTGGAGGTCCTATCAATATTTGGAGGAACGACATCTGAAAATAGTCACAGGAGCTTTAAGGTCGACCCATCCAGATCACATGATGCCCTTGTATATGTTCTTGTATGATATACCAACAACATTAGCTCCAAATATATCAGATAGCTCCTCTGTTGCCAAAATGTCCTTGAGCAGGAAGGGCACTTGCTTGCATTTCATAAGCAGTACCTGCAGAGAAATCTAAAGTGTACCTGAGCACGTAACAAGTACCATTTAAAAAAACAAAGGGTCATTGTTATCAGGCCATTGCTAATAGCTGTATTTTCATACTTACATTGCCAAGACTGTTTTCTAGTGTCGCTGTTACTAGAAGTATAACAAGTGAAGCAGTACAGCTACTGGAATGCAACTGCATGTATTGGAAACATGAATCGAATATCTGGAAGAAAAAGAATTAGAGATAATATGCTGATTCTTACTGCTGCAGTTGTAGCTGCACATATATTTTAAAAACGTGCGTATACATGTTTTCTGTGTGTCCACGACAGATGTTCGGCAGGAAATGTTTTAACTTGCTCTGCACCACACTGTGAGTATTGCAGCATTATGTAGTTAATTGCAGGTGACAATCTTCTTAGCTTTGCAAGGCATTCCTCTGAGGATGATATACCTGGAAGAGAGATACACGTGGCTTATTTATGGTTGTAGATGTAAATTCACGAAGAGTGTGAACAATAAGCCAGACAATGACAAGGACCTTCACACCATACTAAAAAGGCCCAGCATGGAAAACACATTACACAGACTGAAACCAGAAAAATATTTAATTTACGAAATTGCAAGTTGTGTAGTGTTTCCTGACCAGCTTTTCTGCACTTATACCATTTTACCAGGACTGTCACATCTTTGAACATGTTGGAAAGTAATAATTTTGAGGCTAGTACACAAATGTACAAGGACGCCTTCAATGCCTAATAGGGCAGCCGTCAAGAAAGCCTTGCATCTTGACTTGAAGTCAAGTGTGCTAACCATTACAACACGTTGACACGGCTTCGCTATATAAGAGACCAGCGTTATAGCTATGATGTTTTTTTTTTGTTTTTTCGTAGGGGTTGCATTATGCATATTGCCATACAGGGTATTTCACCTAAAGTCATAAAAAATTCTAACTGGCGACGTATTCGACGCAGGATTGTGGCTCTTTCGGCAATTACCTTCTGGAAACTTTTGCCGCCATTTAGGAGGGCTTTGGACAATTTTTAATTCAGGGAAATTTATTTTTTTCAACTTAACTTTGAAAATTGGCAAGCAAACCTCACTTTTTTTACAGAGATATGAAGTCCTCCCAACAAAACTTTGCACTGTATCGCGACAGAAGTAGTCGAAAAAAATTGTAAAAATTCGGCTTTAGGCAGGCCTGCTTATTGCCACAACACCGTGCTCGCGAAAGTTGCGTCTAGAGGAGGAAGTATGGCAGCCTTTATTTGTTTGCCTTCTTTGTGATAAGAAGGTTGTTTTGTTTTCTTTGTGATAAGGCTGTTGTCACCAGCATCAAGGTCAAAGCAAGGGGAAAGGAAGGTGAAACTAGAGGCGGGAACACTTCCTCCTTTCCCCGCACCTTCAGTGTGCCCTTCTTTGCGACAATCTAGCAGGCGGAGCTAAAGCGGACTTTTCACTAATTTTTTTCGACTATTCTGTCGCGATACTGTGCATAGTTTTTGTTGGGCATGTGGTTATCCTTGGAGGCCTTCATATTTCTGTTTTAAAAAAAGTGAGGTTCGCTTTGCAATTTTCAAAATTCAACTGAAAAAAATTAACTTCCCTCAATTAAAG
Organism: Ornithodoros turicata; assembly: GCF_037126465.1. Classification (NCBI taxonomy): domain Eukaryota; kingdom Metazoa; phylum Arthropoda; class Arachnida; order Ixodida; family Argasidae; genus Ornithodoros; species Ornithodoros turicata. The sequence goes on from NC_088207.1 coordinate 36,005,040, forward strand.
ATTGTCTGAAACACCCTATATAGTGGTCGCCAGGTATCCGATCTCTACATGCGAGTAGTAAACGTATGGGACTACCCACGTCATTCGGTGCATGCTTGCACAGTGGGCGTGTGCAGGTTTATGTACTTACTTCCACTATCAAAGTCCACTTTATTCCATTGCACAGTCAAGTCAAGCGCGAGAACATCGTAAGCATCGCCAGTAGCCAGCACCTCGCAGATCATCTTCCGTACAGTGTTAGACAAGCATGTTTCAGTGTTTTGTGTGCCCAACATCATCATTGCTGTCTACTAGCACTAAGTAATACGTGTACACGTTACAAACACTTAAATGTGCGTTTATTCGCGCAGATTTCGCTTTCATTCGTCACTAGTGCTAGCTTCCACATTGGATTCTCTTGGATTACGGATTATCGATCTTTGCAACATGGTAGCCAGATGCACGAAATACAATTTCGCCCTTCCGCGTCGTGCTGCGTTCGTCCACAATTCTGTAGGCGTCATATCAAAATTGGCACAAACTACAGTGTTAGGGAACCCTGATTCAAAAATACACAGCTTTACTTATTATGAAATAATTTTTGGTTAGTTAGTGGCGTAATAGACGTGAAATCAACACAACTAACCCAAGATTGCGGAGCATCAGAGGCTGGCTCCCGGCTAGACTTCCGAAGCCTTGCCGAAGTTTGCCGAATGCGCCTATGTAAAATCCGAGGTGTCTGCTCGCTCGCTAAGTGTATGTTATAGGGTTTGTTCAAGAACTGTTTTTTTACACGTGCACTGAAAGAGTTTATGGTGTCGAAAATTGTGAGAAGTCATGTAGTGCGCATTGTGAATGTAAAATATAGCCGCCGGAGCCCATATTATACGGATATTTACGCATGAACGTATGTGGAGTGAGATGAAATGTTAGGCCTAGTGGTTGGGAGATGATGAGAATCAGCGTCGTTTAGGCCTAATCGTGGGCTGTTTATTAGTATCCATAACGCTGTGTTGTCCACTGGTATGGATCATATATACATACTTAAATGTATAACACCCGTGAAGTAGTTTGTATCACAAGTGTACGCCCTGGAAACAACGCTGAGAAGCGGTATCCGAGGTACCACCCTCTGAAGTTCCAAGTGTGAGTACCATGTCGGCGCATTCAACATCTCATCCGGTATCATCATCGACGACGTTCGTGGACAAAATTGATCCATTCAAGAAGGGTTCCCTCAAACGAAAACAGAGGAAATCTCAAGGCTCATCGCGATATAGGTCAGCAAATGATGTGGAGCTCCAGCCGCTACCTCTATTGAAAGGTAAGCATTGCATTCCTGTGCTTATGGTTGCATTTCTCTTCGTGTCAGATAACCTCGGAAATACGTGTTACATAGTGCTTTCGGCAACTCTGCTTTTGCTTCAAGCCGAGGTATGACATGTATCAACCATCCGCGGACGTAGATTGGACTGTCCGGTACGTTCTATCCCATCCGTCATGAAAATACGCGCTTTGTTGATATTCATCTTTCTTTGAGCTCATGCGAAACGAAACGTTGTATGTTGCGGTGAAATCAGTGATTCCTTCCTCCTTTGATCCAATGTGTGTGCCATCCTCGGTCGAGTGTGACCGGGGTTCAATGGGATCGATTGATCGGTTTTCCCGTCACAATCAGAAAACGATTACCATTCTTAATTGCAAACACTATTTGACATTAGCAACCCTTCGCTGGGGCTGAGATGCAAAGCAGCGACGAGGAATGTGCCCTTCGCAGTGTCGCATTTGGGACTTGGCTCCCATGACAACTTTTGGTGGTCACGGCCTCCAAGCCGTTAGCGGCGTCAGGTTTAGCGAAATAAATTGTTACATGTCACACAACGTGCAACGGTATCCCCCGTGCTCCGCTTGGCAGGATTCGTCTTGGAGACGATTAATTTCAGGCCTCGTTATCGAATGCGCTCAGCCTTGCAGTTGGGGAAGAATCTAAATGCTATGTCAATATGCCGTGTGTACCACTCGCTGTTAGCCAAAGCCTGTACAATTCACTGTACGCGTACGTGATTCTTGCGACACTCAACTAAGGCGGCATCTGTAGCATTTCTAAAATGCGTTTCGATATGGGAGAACACGTGTCGGCGTCAGAAAACATAATCTGTCCATGATCTAGCATTTCATGCAGCCTTTTATTGGTGTGGTCAGCAGCATCAAGCGTATGGAAGTGAATGCTGCATTGATGGGCATGCATAATTGTGATCAAGTTGGCATGCGTGGAAATGGCAGATCATCCTGTTTGTTTGTGTGTTGACAAAGGAAACCGTGCCTTCTAGGATATTTACCTCGATCGGGGTATTGATCTGTTAGCTGAGAAGGGTAGGAAACCTCGAAAATGTAGACGATGCAAAATGTTTTCAGTATTGTAGAGGGGAACATTATCCTGAAGACATGCTTGCACTGTATTTGGCATATAGTATTACATGTTGTTGTTTTTTGAATGCTTGTAGCATAGATTGTGTTTGGGGCTTGAGGCTCATAGTAGAACATAGCACATAGAAGGCATACTTGTTGCTGATATCTTTGTCGCTGCAAGTATGTCAGCATTATAAACGTCAGGGGATTTGCGCTAAAAAATGGGTGCCGCCAGAAAATGATTCTGTTGCGGTGCAAGTGTGTCAGACAGACGAAGGAAGGGCAAAGAGCCACTATATTTGCTCGGCAATTGTGCATCTGACAGGCAGCCTGCTGACATATGCATTACAGTAGATGACACGTTCCTGTGGCGCCTTAATCCTGGCATCTGAATTTCATTATTGCTGGGATTCTAAATGGAGCAGTATATTGCTAAAAAGAAAATATCTTTTTTTTTTTCTACTGTGCGTACTTAGGGTTCTTCGTTTTCGTGTTAAACCCGATTTTTCACGATAGTCCCCCCCCCCCCCCCCCCCCCCCAAGTTTTCAAGAATTCGGGTAAAACCCGATACCTACCCGAAATCCTCGCGGTCCTTCCACTTGTCATTCTCGGTAAACCATCGGAAAAGTCAATCATAATATCAGCAGAGACAGCTATTTGTCTTCCGTTTATGATCCCCTACTGCAGGAGTTAAGACAAGCTTTTTTTGTGGGGCTCGAGCAAGTGTTTGAACACGACAGTCATTCACTGCCCCAGTTACAAGCGGAAATATAAAGATTCTCGTTTCTCGTCCACGTGTTACAGCAATGACTTGTTTCATGTGCCTTTCGTTTCGCCCGAAAATTCCCCTATGACGTATCAAATAGTGATCGTAGCGCCCGATTTCTCCCCGTATTCTCGTGTGTGCAAATAGCGCCTGATTTTTACCCCCCAAATTTGAAAAATCATAAAAGCCGAAAACGAAGAACCCTATGTATACTGTGCACATGTTTAGTGAGAAGTGTCTTGCGTTTCCTTTCAGCCATGCTCAGTGTCAATATTTACAATAGGGCATGGAAACGTTCTCACTGCTGTTGCCATGAACGCAGTTGTGCTATGTTTGAAAGGAATGTGACTTCTGTTGTGGTGCCTGGTAAACAGTGTACCTACTCTATCACAAAAGTCACTTTTCTTGACGATTGTTTCGTGCAGATGTGGCGAGCACAGAACAGGAGGAGCTCCTGATTCGGAAACTGCGCCAGTGCAGCGTGGTGTTTGACTTCATGGACCCCGTGGCAGACATCAAAGGCAAAGAGATAAAGAGAGCCACTCTGAACGAGCTGGTGGACTATATCACAGCTGGACGAGGCGTCCTCACAGAGTCTGTATACCCTGAAATTATTCGCATGGTAGGTGTCTATTACTGGCCACTGTTTCTTTGCAATTTGCACCCAACTGCCTTGAACACAGCACACGACGTTACACACGTAACGCGATACACCGTTGAGCGGGGATGTGGGGGCAGTGGTGGATCTGGGAGTGGGTGGGCGACCGCCCCCTCAAATGTCAGTTTATACGTTGGATTTCCCTCTCTCCATTCCCCCACTACGCGTTCCGACAAAGAAACCACACTGCCCCCCAGACCGAGGGTCCGGATGCGCCCCTGTGTGGGGCAATAGTACAATCACCCCTCCCCCATCTACCTCTGCGGGGGGGTCCTCGCCCCTCTTCCATGCACAGGCATCAGGCAGCATATCTGGTATTCTGTTCTTATACGACAGATGATTTGCGTCGTTCACTTTTATGAACTATGTGAAATATGTCTATAAGTAATGTTTTATTAGGTAGTAAGGAAAATGTGTTACTTTGCTGGAACATATTCATGGGTACCGTCACTGTCTGTCTGACACAGAGCACATCTCCATATCTGTTACTCACACAGTTGCATCCCAAGTAACTGAACGCCGTAATTGGAAGCGTTTTTGGGCTCATTCCGCACCCTGTGGAGCATGTGTTCTGCAATGCCATCTTGGTCTACGCAGATAGTTCTTGGCGTACCAATCCTTCCAACTCCACCTTCGCTGTGGCGCTGGACTTTCAACACCCCTACGGCCGAAAAATTCGTCCCAGTTGAACACAATGATTGCGAAATTCCCCAAAACACACGCGCCGCAGTAGTTCACCCGCAGTGCAATATTGAAAAGGTGGCTATTACATTTAGACCATTTTTTGTCCACGCAGATATCATCAAATCTATTCCGCACGTTACCTCCAAGTGAAAACCCAGATTTCGACCCTGAAGAGGACGATCCAACATTAGAGGCCTCCTGGCCTCACCTTCAGGTTGGAACTTGTTCTCCTACATTCTTTTTTTTTTTTATCTAACTAAAGCTCTACGAATGGTGTGCGGGGAGCATTTAACCCGAAGTAAACTTTTACAAACACAAGATAATTTTGCGAGTTCTGTCCCGAAAGACAAATGGCTCTGTTTACAGTCATTAGGAGCATCTTTGGCAGTGCTTCAAGTAACTGATACGTTCTTGAATCTCATCTGTTGATGGCTCCTCCATCATGACTGTCACCCCACCTGTCACTTTTTTCTGTCCTCTTTCAGAAGATCCTTGTAGTCTGGTGTCACACTTTTGTTCTCTTGACAGGATGCTGTGATTTCAGTGGGGATAGAGTGCCCCGTTAAATACATTTCAAATCTCGTAAAATCATTACGTAAGAAGACCCCAGTGGTTGTTTTGGGTACCTTAACAAAAAGAAAGTTATTATTATTAGTATTACCTCCTGTATTAATTTGTTTGAAATTTGGTGCTTTTTGGGGCACAGAAAGGAGCTTGCAAATGTTAGTGTTACATAAAGGCGGTGTAAATGAATTGAGTGATGGACCCCCAAGGTCACACGTGCCACGTGACTCTAGTGGTTGTAGTGTGCATCTCGAACTAGTGTATTTCGGTTCAACTACTGGAAATATGGCCGCGGGAGTGCAGCACGAGTTCATGAAAATGTGGCACCTCCTTCGACGTCCGCGCAACGTTTCATGCACCGTGGAGCGAACGCCATGAATGTGGTAGATGGGGTTGTTGGCGACGTCTCATCATCAATCCGATGCGTACCGTTCCGTGTTAGAGCCGCAATTTTGTTAAGATAGGCCGAATGTTTGCTCATCTAATCAAATAATATGTCAACGGCCCCTCAAAGAGGTGTGATGCAGTGCGTGAGTCTGTGCCAAACGACGTGAGGCTTACGCTTTTCTATTCGATTGGATTCTATTGGATTGGATGCACCAGGCTTGGATGCACAAATAATATGCGCAGATTGGATGCAAAAATAATATGTCAACAGTCCCTCAAAAAGTTGCGATGCAGTGCGTGAGTCTGTGACAAACGATCTGACCTTTTTATTCGATTGGATTTTATTGGATTGGATGCACGAGGCTGACTTGTACATAACTTAAGTACTTTTAAAACTTACTTAACTCAAATACTTTTTTAACAGTAACTTTTACTCACTTCTGAAGTTACTCCTGAGACGCTACCTGTCATGATCTTTTTTTTTTTTTTTTTTTTTTCGGGAGACAGGGAGGTTGAGAAAAGGATTAACGTCGTCTGTTTTGGTTGCGTTTACTTGTTTGTGCGTTTCATCTCCGATATTCCTGGGTATCCTGGGTCCTTCTGCGGCACAGCCTGCAAAAGTGGGCGGCACCTTAGGTGAATACTCATGGGACATATATATACGGGAAATATACGGGACAGTGTGTTGGTCTGAAGAGCATGTTAGTGAATGCCCACGGTCTGTCGAAGCCAGGGTAGGGAAACGTTGTTCCATGGAGTAATGGCGAGCAATGGGGGCTGTAAATGTTAGTACTTGAAATTAACTATTGACTGAAACGATAGATGTGTTTTAAAGTGGCTTCCTCGCTTGTGTTTGTTTTGTGCTGCTCTTCCTCCTCCTCCGATCACAGCATCGAGTATCCGCACGAGCGACATTATCGGGTAAGGTGTCCGCAGAGGAGAGCATGTACGAAGAAGTTGTTGCAGGAAATTGAGAGTATCCGAATTATATCCGTTTCTATCTTTGCTTTCTTTGTATTTGTTTGTAAATTTCACAAATTCTCACTTGAATAGTGTCTTGAAGGTAATGAGTAACTTTTGAGGGTATTCGGTATTGTACTCAAATACTTTTCAAGGTTCAGTATTTAGTACTCTACTCAGTTGCTTCTTTGTCTGGTACTCAGTAACTTCACTTAAACTTCTTGACTGTCTTATAGAAGCATGGCACAAGGGCAGCACCTGACCTGCTCTTTGTTAGCATTTTTTTACAGTGCCCCGTACACTTTTTGACAAATCGAAGACAGCTTATGTCGCAGCAGGGTGCCTTTCCTCGTGCCTCTCCTCCAAAGTCACGTAGATTTGTACATTCCTAATTTTTCATGGCATTTTTGTAAATTGAATATTAACGCATGGATTTACATGTTGTGTCTTACCTCATTGTGGTTTCTAAGTTTGCTGCATTCAACCTTAATTTAGTGTATTTTGTTAGAGCATATTTCATGGATATTTTTGAGGCTATCTCTGAAACAAGTTTAGTCACAGAGACAGTCATTGAAGGCAGAATGAGCTCCTGCTGTCGACACACCAGCCAAATTTTTTACATAGCAGGTAGTGCCTAGGGAATGGCGAACCCAAAGGTTTCATTTAACTATCTATTTTTGTTTAGTAGAGCCTCGGATTTTCTAAATTCACCAGCTCAAGATCACCATCTGCTGCGGCTAGATGGCACATATCGTACAATGTAAAGTTTGATATCTTCTCTGTGTAGCAATGGCAAAATATCACAAACCTTCTGCAACATCGGAAATCACATACTTCCACTTCTGGAACTGCTTTATTTCTCGGTGTCCCAATATTACATAATGCCCGCCCTGCGTGATGACACATAGACTAGGTTCACTTTCGTTTAGAGCAGCCGTGCATTCAATTGTGCTTTCTCTGCAGCTTGTGTACGAGTTCTTCCTAAGGTTTCTGGAGTCCCCAGACTTCCAGCCGAGCATTGGGAAGAAAGTAATAGACCAGAAGTTTGTTCTACAGGTACTGCACATGCTTGTCGTTGTTGTTGTTGTTGTTACATGCTGTTTGCCTTCAATGGGAGGAGTAACTTTGACTTCTACATCGCAGCTCTTAGAGCTGTTTGACAGTGAAGACCCCCGAGAACGAGACTTTCTCAAGACGGTCTTGCACAGGATCTACGGGAAGTTCCTCGGACTGAGGGCATTCATTAGGAAGCAGATTAACAACATCTTTCTAAGGTGATTGCCTCAGTTTTGAATGAGTTCAAAACTGCAAATGTTGTAACTGTTCCATTGTGCTGGTCTCAGAAGTTGAATGTTTGAAGTGAAAAGTGCGGTGCAGTCCCTCCACCTGTCCCAAAAATGAGGTTCACTGAAAACGAAACGATATTACTTGGTTCAGGGCACCTTTCCTTTTTACTGTTAAGCTTTCGCTTTTCAAGCTACTGTCCCCGTACCCTACCCAGTATGTATGGAATTTGAGGGTTGCTTACGAGTCTACTGGGTAATCAAGTGCTTTTTTCGAGACTACCATTTTTGCTTCATTATCTTCCTCTCTCGTTTCTGTCTTTTCCCCTTTCTTTTCTTTTTTTACTAAATTGCTAGTCACCTACTTTTTTTTTTTTTTTTTATGGTTTATGAGTTATGGAGTGCATCTTTGTACTGATTATCAGCAGTATGTGAACCCGTGAGGATATGGCTACTTTACATTTCTGTGAATGAAAATAACGAAATATGTGTTAAAGGAGCATGGAAAGGAAATTTAAATGGCTGAAAACCGTTTTTAATTTGTCAAGCAGTGTGCAAAAATCATTCTCGTAAAATATTTCGGCTGAACAATGTTTTGTTACAGCGCAATTCGATTTATAAAATCGCTTCCGTGGCGGGAGGCTCGCGCGCTCCAGCCACAAGCCACTCCCCATTGACTGTGACGTCAAACGTTAAACGTGCTCTCATTCGCTACGGAAAATTCGTCTGCTTCGGACACAGCATGCTCCTTGTTGACAGCGGTTCATTATGTTCTGTTGGTTTGAGGCATAAAACAGAGGTGCAAACGAATAAAACATTACGCTCATAATGGTAACGCGATCGTGTGTCTTATAGTCATTGTTTTTGTTTATTATACACGTCTCCAACTAACGAAAAGTACCAGCGCCTTACATGAGGCGATACGCAGAGTGGCGGTTCGTGCTGTTCGCGAAGCGATGCAACATGACGCGACTCACCTCGTATTCGTTCCTGGAAAACAAGACAAACAAAGTGCGTTCTTTCTGTTTGCATTTTATTGAACTAGTTCAACGATCGCAACTTCCACTCGCACTGCACCTGCACGTCCCCATTCCCTTTTGGAGGAGTGCTGACCTCAATCCACACGCGAGTTCCTGATTTCGTTGCACTGCGTGTCTTCACCGTGACACCGAAAAGAATCGGCTGGCGGCAGACTGATCGGACGACCAATGTTTCCGACGCCATGTTCTGTAAAAAAAGAAAAGAAAAAGAAGGTAGCCGTTTCTGATGCGCATGCGTCTCTCGGTAGAACAACGCGCGCGAAAGGAGCCCGCCGTCACCTTGACAATTGTCGGTGTCAGATCGCAGCCGAGGTCACTTGCGAGCCCTAGGAGTGGACGCAACGTACAACGTCACATCGTGACGGAGGTGCCCGTCATTTCTCACGTGTCTTCCACGGGAGTAGGAGAGAGCTCTCCGCACTCGTGAGAATCAATCGACTGCTGCGCGCGATATTTTTCTGCTATGCTCATATTTCTTGCGTGAAAACGTTATTTAGTGATCGGACATTCCATCACGATCAAAAACTAATTTTTTTTTTCGGTCTTAGAGCACTGCTCCTTTAAGGCATGGTTGTGACTCTGATAATAATGAGATTTTTTACTATGCACACGGTCGCTGTAAATAGGACCGTGCTGCCATTTCGGTGCCGGTTGCCTTGTGGCTATAAACTGCATAAATTTATGGTTATAAATTATTTCTGCCTTATGGTTACAGCTGCTCTAGGATAATCCTAAATGTGAAAGTGACAACTTACAATGTGATTGGTGCAGGGGTATCCTTCACAAAGTGAACCTTCGTTACCGCTCCACGCCGGTATGCAAAAAAATATGCAGAGCAGCACACTCCGTGAGGTGCTAGTTTTGTGTGTAGTGCCAAATTGGGATCGTCTACGAAGACATAGACATGATGCTATAAGATCTGACTGTTTTTCAGAGCCTAGATTCATTATGTATGTTGGCGTCCTGGGATATACCTGAGGACCTTGTGTAATGTCTGTTGTATGTACAGTGATGCAGCTTAGTGAGTAATCAAATCTTGGAATTACCCAAGGACTTACGAGATGTGTGACATCATAGAAGTAGTTTCCCCCTCACAGTGGTGGAATGGTTTTTTCAGGTTTATTTACGAGACGGAACACTTCAATGGTGTTGGGGAGCTCCTGGAAATCCTGGGCTCGATCATCAACGGCTTTGCGCTCCCACTGAAGGCGGAACACAAGCAGTTTCTGGTCAAAGTTCTCATTCCTCTGCATAAGCCAAAGTGTTTGGGACTCTACCATGCTCAGCTGGCATACTGTGTTGTGCAGTTCCTGGAGAAAGATGCAACACTTACTGAGCAAGTGAGCACCCTATGCTTTTGTTAGCCTTAGCCTCCTGGTTCAAACATTGTGTCCGTTGTTGCCTGGGAGAACTTTGAGAATTCGCTTCAAACGAGTGACATATTGTATCTTATTTCTAGCAGACTCATGCTTTTCCTGTCTCCAGTAAGCACTTCTTGAGGCCTTTTAGGCCTATTTAAAGTGGAGCCAAAATATTCGAACACTGGAAAAGAACTTGTTTTCCAAATTGGGGAGTACTAGTACTGTGTACTGAGTATTAGCAAGCTACATAGTGAAATTGGGTTCTGTCACTGGAAAATTGCAGATACCATGGTGTAGGTGGTGATGGTCTTGTAAGCTGTGACCTACTCAGGATGCATGCCATTCTACTTTTCGTCGTTGATATTTGCAACAGTGTGAATTGATTGACCTGAGCAAAAACAACTGTTTCTCTGAACTTGAGGGAAATCTTGGAGGGCGAGGAACCGAAACACTCCTCATATTGGTGACGCTTACCCTCACCCATTCAGTTTATTTTCGTGATTTTATGAGAGTGAACAGTTCACTGCTGACAACATCCTGCATCTACTATTGCAGTATAATTCTGCAAAATTCTCTAAAAGTACTTCGCTGTTTTGAGTAAAAATTTCACTGTTGTTTATCGATAGTGCTCGTGAATATCAGTTAAGTTGCCAGTCTTTCTCGGCATCATTATCGACACAGAGCAATCGGGAACATTTACTCTTTCTGCAGTCAACGGAAACTTTTCGAGGGCGTCTAGTCTAGCCAGTTTTAAAGAAGTGAGCTGAGTGGTGTACCAAGTTCGCTGTGACTGTTGGAGGACTGACATTCGCTTGCACTGCAACCATTGGTTGTTGTCAACATGTCCTTGGGACAGAACATTCTACGACTATATACGGACTGTGGGACGACACACGAAAACTGGGAAAGTGGAGCGTGCCCTCTACAGGCCGGTGTGAATTGTTCTGCTGTGGGGTGTCATATTTCTAGGTGTTAATTGTGAACAGCCTTATCATACCTGGAATTCCTTCAGTACTTGACAGCACAGACGGCAGCATCGTATGGAAAGGCCATGATTCAAGCAACACCGAGAGAACTTTCTATAATACCAGGGACAACAATCCAGGTGTTTCAGAACAAAATTATAGTTGAGTATAGTGTTGAGGTCTAACATTTTTTTACATAGAATTTACATCTTTAAAATCGTTTATGATCATTTATGTGGCTGATTCATCAGATATTTTGTGTACGGTTTGGTTTAGGGTTAGGTTAATGTAATTAGTTTAATTAATGATTAGTTAAATAATTATTGAATTATGTTAATGAGATTACTTAGATAGAAGCAAACTGAAAGTCGCCAAAGTAAATTCTACGCCTAAAGCCTTGCGGACCCAAAAAATTTTCCTCTCAAATGTAATGTCACCGCAAATTTTTCCTGTGTAAAGTGTGTTGTTCATGCAGAAAAATACTGTATAAACTGAAAGTCAGTGCTGTTCAATATTCTGTGCATTTCTGGCAGTTAATTGGGGGGGTGTTGCAAAGATCTTTGGGGGGGGTGGGGGTCAGTATGGGGAAAATCCCGGCAAGTAGTGTCCATGGTCGTTTCTGTCTCACAGCACCGTTTACACTGCTGCTATCTCGTCCAATGCTTGTAAATTGTGTGTATTGACTCTGAACAATTGTACATACCAACATATTTATATCAGGGTATTGTCACCTGACAACGCACATTACTGATTCCTGTTGTTTCTTGTCAGGTCATGAAAGGTTTACTAAAATTCTGGCCAAAGACGTGCAGTCAAAAAGAGGCAAGTTTGCTTTCTCATACGTAGCAGCTCTGAACGAGTGATATTCAGTTTCCCTTAACTGTCCCTGTGTCGACGCAGGTAATGTTTCTCGGAGAAATTGAAGAAATCCTGGATGTGATAGAGCCCACGCAGTTTGCAAGAATTCAGGAACCACTCTTCAAACAGATAGCCAAATGTGTTTGCAGTCCTCATTTTCAGGTAAGGTGCAAAGCTCATCTTGGCTTGAGCTGCAGAACATCAAAAGTGCTGCGTCAAAACAAATGTACTTCAGTGTCCTTTTTGTATGTTTGCTTTATTATTTATTTGCTTTATTTATTCCCCAAAACAAGAGAGTGCACGTTCAACATTGGGCAATTTTAGAATGCAAGAAATCATGTGGGTGCACTGCCTTCATGTCCACCCCTCACGGGGCTTTAACTAATTTGTCGGGGAAGAAGAACAAATTTTTGTGGGTCTCATTTTGGTGAACGCATCTTGGAAGTGATAAGCCACTGACTCTTCACAGCCCAGACAGAAGTTTCAAGTCCGGTGTTGTGGCAGTTAGCGGGCTAAATTGGAGGCTCAGGGTTGAGAACATTTTTTGTGGCCCTAAGCTGATGCTGTGGAACGCATCTTGCAACTGCAGGTGGCCGAACGAGCTCTGTACTTCTGGAACAACGAGTACATCTTGAGTCTCATAGAAGAGAACAACCAAGCGGTTATGCCCATCATGTTTCCGGCGCTGTACCGCATTTCAAAAGAGCACTGGAACCAAACTATTGTGGCTCTGGTATACAATGTGCTGAAGACTTTTATGGAGATGAACTCCAAGCTCTTCGACGAGCTCACTGCCTCCTACAAGGCTGAACGACAGAAGTGAGTTCTTCCATTTAGCTCTTTTCCCAAGATAACAATATTGAAAACAAAATGATGCTGAGTGTTCAGGGAGTTTTGTTTGCCACATGAATTCATTTTTATGGGTATTCTCTCTTTATTTTTTTTCCAACATTCTTGGTCACTGAAGGTGGACTGCAGGCACATTGGATTAACTGATGTGGCTGATATGCCATGCACAAAAACTTGTTTTATTATGTGTTGCCCTTCATAGAGCCCTTGGAATATTGTAATAAATGAATAAAATGCTTGTTAATAACGAAATATACCTAGAAATTAACACCCAACTTGTCTTTGGTGATTGGCCATATTACAGGGTGTTTCACGTAATGTGTCATGGATTTTTTTTTTAATTAGCTGCCCGAAAATTATGCGACCAATGCTATTTATCTCTTTGGGGGTGGGGGGAGCATTTGCCATGACTTCGGAGCACTTTTATCAATTTTAATTCACGAGGAATTGAATTTTCTGAATTTGACTCTAATATTTGCCAAGTGAACTTGATGTGTTTTTTTTTTTTGCCATAAACAGAAAGTGCATGTTGAATTTACCCCATTCCATTGCAAAAGACACTTACTACCATAATGGTAAGGGCAGAAAGAAAATTGCGAAAACCGTCATTTCGAGGCACGCAAATTTTCGGTGGAGCTCAGTTCTTCGTCAAGTTAAAGTGCCACTACGGACTATATCTCGTGTCTTCAGAATCCAGAATCAGCAACAGCTGTTGGAGCTGATAGGTCTGCCCCCATGTGTTAATGTGCCTCCACCCAGTTCTGTTGGGACTGCGGGAAAGTTCTGTCGTTTTTCTGTCCATTTTCCTGTCCGAGATAGGAATGGACTCGGTGATAAGAGAAAAGATAGTGTACCGTTTTGATGTTATCTGTTTAGCTAGAACAGGAACACCGTGTGAAAGAAATTGCTACGGACAAAGCGCACCTGCGACACTGTCTTCTTTACAAATTTCAAAGAGGTAATAATGCAAGTACTGTGCGCAAAAACCTGTGCACCACATTTGGAGAGGAAACAGTGACGACCCACACGTGCCAGCGATGGTTTTCACACTTTATAGGAGCGGTGACTTCAGTTTGGAAGATGAGCACGTTCAGGACATCCCTCTAAAGTGGATGACAAGCTTCTGAAAGACATGCTGGAGGAGGACCCCCATTTGACTTCGGTTGAGATCGGAGCAAACCTTGGTGTACACCATACAACCGTTCACCGTACAACCGTTCTCGCGCACATCCATCTCTTCGGATTTGTATGGAAGTACTGCATGTGGGTACCCCGTCAGCTGACAGCAAAAAAAATTATCCAATCGCACACGGGTGGGCCCATCTCTCTCTGTGCGTAACGAGATCAACCCGTTCTTGGACCGGCTTGTTACTGGGGGAGAAAAATTGATTCTGCATGAAAACTCAATGTGGAAAAGTGTGTACTGCATTTCCTGGATCATTCCATTGCTGTCCCAAAGCCCGAACTTCACAAGAAGAAAGTAATGTTGTCGGTCGTGTGGGATAACGAAGGCCCTGTACACTATGAACTGCTGGGACACCATGAGCAGGTCACCGCTGAACGATTCTGTCGCCAGCTTCAGCGGTTAAGCGATGTCATGTGAGAAAAGCTGCCTGTACTGGCAAATAGAAAGGGCATTGTCCTCTACCACATGAGAATGCTCGGCCCCACGCTGCAATGGTCACCCAGCAAATAATAAACAGCCTCATTGGGAGGTTCTGAGTCACCCGCCGTACTCTCTAGACCTTGCCGCTTTGGACTACTATTTGTTCGGGTCAATGCAAAATGATTTGAAGGACAAGTGTTTCACTTCTGACTATGACATCTCCAAGGCCCTTGATGGTTCTGTTCCAAGGACGAGAACTTTTACAGAGATGGCTTCGAAAAACTTTCTGGAAGATGGGAGCAAGTAGTGACGATGGAAACTATATCCAGGAGTAAATGTGCTGAAATAAAAAATGTGGAAGCATTAATGTTTGTTCGTTACAAGTGACATTTCTTTTCCTCAGACCCATGAACTTACTAGCCATTAGGTTCTCTTGCAATCTTGCAGAAAGATAGTAGTATTGAGAAGGGTGAGAAATATGTGTTGCAGTATATTTAGACCTCGTGTTTTTGGGTTTTAGGATTTTTGAAATTGAAGGTGGTAAAAGTCTGGTTCTATTTCAGGAGCTATAAAATAGGGCAAAATCTGGCAATATTGCATGAAAAGCAGATTTTTCGGGCGAACAATTTAAAACAAGTGCTAATCGCATTTGAAGGAGCACTAAAGTGCAAAAATTTATCAGCGCCGAATGAAAGATGCCGTTACCATGATACCAGCGCATAAGGAACAGTATTGATCCATTGCGTCTTTGTGATTTATGCGTGAATGAACACAGCAGTTTGCACCTTCCCTCTATTCTCCTCCTCCTCAGGAAGCGCGAAAATGTGGAGCGACCTTTCATTGGTCCTTTTCAATGAATTAGCCATTCACCGCACGAAGTTGTCTGGGGAGACCAATGGGAGGCCGCACCACGTTGTCGTGCTTCTTAAAAAGGAGGGAAGGTGCAAACTGCGGTTTCGTGTTCGTAAGTCACGAACGATGCCTCCGTTGACTTCAATGACCGTTCATTTTGTGTTGCTGTCAAGGCAACAGCACCTTTCATTCTGGGGGAAAAATTTTTGCACCTACCTAACAACCTATCTAACTAACTATAGTCGTGTTCAGCTTAAGAAGGAAACGAAATCTAGTCCGTAAGCTCTCAAAATATTACTGCGCTGCAGATAGGATGACTGGCCGCAGAGAAGGTTACGCTCTCTCCCCGCGCCAGATAAGGTAATCCATCATACTCGCTCTGCCTCCGTATTGGCTGATAATACTGGCCGCATGACGCTACGCTGCAGCATAAAGTGAGCTCCCCCTCCTGATGGCGCACGGTGGCGCTGCAGTATCTCTCCTGGTGCGCTATTGCGTCTCCTTACCTCCAACGGCATATGTAGTTGATGGACTCGATGTCTTTTCCTTCTTAAGGTGAACATGACTCGGGCGCAACCTCACTTTTCTAGCCCTAAAACACAAGGCTCTTAGTATATTGCTCAGTGTGGGTGACACCGTCCCTAAGCTCTTTGTTTTTTGTGAACACCAGGGAAAAGAAGAAGGAAAAAGAGCGTGACGAGCTTTGGAAACGGCTTTCACAGTTGGAAGTCAACCATCGGTCTAGGATGGGCAACGCCACCAGGAACAACCCCTCCTCTTCTCCGCCCCCACCTTCTGCAACCAACTAGTGCCCAATAGCCACCATTGCAGCCACAAGCAGAAAAAAGTGAAATGAGACAAAAACATAAAAGAGAAACCAGAAAAGTAAAAACTGTTGATGCTGCCGCCACCGCTCTTACACCCCCCCACACCCTCTCGTAGTCATCGCTTCGCTTCTCTACACCATGTTTTCTTTTCGTTTTTTTTTTTTTTTTTTCCTTCCCACCCACCCACCACAACCCAGCAGTCACCACGTTTCTTTGTGTGTTCCGTGTCCGGCCCTCCGTAGATCTCCAGTCCTGCTATTATTCTAACCTATGTTGTTGCGATTTTTCTGTCGGCCTTATGTTTATTAAAGTTTTTTCCCATCTCCGAGCCGCTTGCTAGGGTACTGGTGGTGATTGCATTGTGTCAAAAAAAGGATTCTGTTGGAACTGGATGGCATCATATCGCCGGGGGACTTGGGCGTGAAGTAACTCGTGCGGTGATTCTTGTCGGATGGCTAAAGAGTGGTGAACCAACCAGTGAAATTGTGTGCACGTGCCACGTGCAAACTTCTCGTTTCTAGACATCGTCGTCTGATGGCTGTTGGGTCGAGTAAAGTTGCACAAAATTGGGAAAGCGGAATTTTCTTGAATGTGTAATGTAAAGGGGCACTAAAGCACAAAATTTTTCCTTGCGGAAATACAAAAGGAACGGAATTCTTCCGTTGCATCGTTTGTAACTTAATCCCGTTCCTCCCAATATTGCTGTCAATGTAACAGGATCTTCTATTATGCACTGAGACATTTATTTTTTTTTTTTTAACTTCAGTGTCCCTTTACGGAGAAAGAAATATCTTCCCCTGTACTTGAGATTTTTACGCCATGCTACCACCGAGCCTGGGAGGGGTACCCTTCAGTCACGGGTACCTTAGGAAGGCGGATGCTCTCGGGAAGCATTCACAACCTTCACTCGCGACGGTGCGACTGCAAAAGGGCTTTGTTGATGAGGGAGGAGTGCAATATATGAGCGGGGAAACACAGGAAGCACCTTACTTTTCGGTGTCATAAAGAGGTTTCCCTCGTGTGTTGCAGACTAGTTGCAGCTTGAATTGTAGCAGTGTGATTCAAAATGCCTGTGTTTGTTTGGGGAGTGTCGCAACCTAATGCACTGTATTGTCGGCATTGCTATAATTCGTTCTGTTCTATTTAATTGTGGTCGGGAGACAATATAGGTAGTACACCTTGATGATTCTCTTCTCCACTTGTGTTTGAGTGCAATGAAAACTTTTTTGCACGCTCCTACGAAGTCCCAATAGGAACAATTAGCATTCTGCTAACCTGATTTTGTATTAATCAATGAATTTGTCAATTTTCAAGTTATGTTGGGGTATCCACAGCAGACTTCCATTTTGCCTTCAATGCATTCAATTCTTGTCGCATCAAAATTAGCATCGAAATGTGCCATTAGAAAGATTCATTTGAACAATTATTTTTTGATATCTTGCAAAACAGTGCTGTAGGCTGTGGGCCATGTGTTGCTTGACACTCATGATTACTCTAAAATGACTCCTATTTTCAGAAACCTTAAAAAAACTATAAATGTGGAAAAGCAAAGGCAGAGTCATTGGAAGACTCATGAGCTCGTACTGCTTGCCCCTTTGTGTGCTCTGTCCATATCCACAACACCTGCGTGCTTTATGAATGCCAATTGTCGTCTTTGCATTCTTACATGGGATGACGGCACTCGTAAATGGTAAAGAGAAATTGTTTCCTTGAGTGAGTTCCAATCATGTGTAAAGTAAAACTTTTTCATGAAAATCATGTCACACCTTTACTATAGCTACTGCATCACATTGATGAAATACAGCTATCAATGTTTATTAGTATCCTTAATATTATAAAAACTGTGCACTCTTTCCAGGTGTTGAGTGTGGTACACATTAGATGAGGTGCACATTCCGAATAATTTTGTGAACGTTCCATGCTTTGGCAAATTTTCAAGTTTTGCCAGTAACTAATCTGGTGTTTCTCTTTCTGACCACGTTCGGTACAGTTTGTTATGCCAAGCCGACCAAAATGTGTCCTTTTTGACAAACCGCGAGAAATCTTAACAAATTTGGAAGATAAAAGTTCAAGCTATGATGTGTTCTATTACAGCACTACGGTGAACCAGATAATCGCTGAAACTTCCCTGCTTTATTCAGTGCCTATGGTGTCATCCAGTTCTCTCTAGTTTGTTTACAGCTTACCATGGTTGTGACCGTGATCGTGCTGAACTGGAGGCCGAGCATTGAATCCTCCTTTTGACATGTGCACACACACAAGGAGAGAGAGAGAGAGAGTTTCTCAAGCATTCATTAGGTGGCTCAGGGGTGTGCAAGAGGTGTACATAAAGCGTGATGCATCTGTCCAACTAAGGTGTGATACTTGGGAACCGTGGGTCAACCTTGCCAGTGTTATGTTATTTGTGTGTGCGCGTGTGTGTGAGCTGCATGGTTTCTTTCTCACTGAGTTTTTGCTTGTCTTCCGTGCCATTTCCATTGGGTTGCGCCGTTTGAAAGGGAACGTTCCTGCTTTGGGCGTGCACTGCTTTGTAAACGAGGAGGACATGTGCAGTGGTCGGTTGGTTGCAGCCTCGTGCAATGTCCGCATTTATACAGTGTGTCTGAATTTAAAATGACTAAGCCTTGTCTGGAGCACATTGACACACAACCATGCATCCATGAAACATTTCTTTTTTGTTGTGGCCTCTTACACATGTCGAGTGGGACGTCGTGCGGCATGTTGATAATTACGAAGCGCATAGTGTCTGCCGCGTTGACTAGTAAACCTTGGGTAGTGGAGTCTGGTATCACATCACACCCAGCTCTCGGTGTCCTCATTGTACATTTGTTTCAGTCAATAAAGCAACTAGTTCTAATGTGAATATGCAAATAACTACAACTTGAGTCATACGTGCTAGTATGTTTGCGAACTTTCCTCCGATGGCGTCATGCCGAGATCTGGGCCCGCCTGCACAAACGTGAAGGAGGTACCTCGGTGCTGTCCTCAGCAGCTTTAGCAGTGCTCTACGCACGAGCAGCATTGAGGACTACATTGATGTGCCCGAAGTGCTGCTGAGGAATCTCCAACTTTCGTGCAAGCGAGCCCAGTTTACTTTTTTTTTCGCACACTAGCGCACCATAGTTTAAGCCTTGTACTTCTACACTTAGCTAGGTTAGTGAGCTTAGCAAGTTGTTACTTGAATGCCAAATATGAAACGAATGTGCAGCCAGTGTTATGTACAAACTGTTGTTGGCCAAAGATTCCTTGTATACTACATTTTTTGCAGTACAAAAAAAAAAAGTTTGCAGTTTAGTATCAATATTCCAGTACATGAAGCCATGTTACAGTGTGATTTCTTTTTGCTCTTTGTAGTAGGTTATTTTGCTCAAAGCTAAGTACTTGCATGGTAACCCCCAGTCTCTGCGGGTGGCATTGAACTGTTTGTTGAATGAACTGCAGCAAAGAAAACAGCATGTGTGATAGCTTTTGTGCTGGCTACAGGAGCAAGCTTAACGGGTGGGAAAAAATAGTGTTCTACCTTTCGTTTAGTGGTGCAGGCTGTGTGTGTATGTGTGCGTGCGTGCAGAGTTGGAGGATTTTGTCCAAAGCATCAGGTGACCCTCGTAAACCAGGTAAAATGAAAAATAAAACAAAAGAGCTGCGGAACTTGCACCCTAGAACTAGAGAAGTGTGATGCTTTTTGTATCGTTCTGCAGTTAGTTGAGCACAGTCACTGCAATTTCCACAGTTTTTGGTAGCAAACATGAATTGCAGGAAAACGAGATCCTGCCAACGGCCGTGCGAGCTGAGGGAATATAAGCTTGCTCTAGCGAAAGTGCTATGGCTGTGAATGCAACCTGGAGGAAGATTTTTTTTTTTTTGTGAACCCACAGCACCCACAACTCGTTTTTTTTTACCTCAATTTCTCTTTTCATTTGATTGTGTGTGTGTGTGTGTGTA
This sequence comes from Ornithodoros turicata, assembly GCF_037126465.1. NCBI lineage: Eukaryota > Metazoa > Arthropoda > Arachnida > Ixodida > Argasidae > Ornithodoros > Ornithodoros turicata. The sequence continues at coordinate 36,025,031 of NC_088207.1, forward strand.
CACTATCAGGACAGGTGTTCCTCTATTAGTACACGAACAAGGAGCGGTGGTCGCGCCACCCTGGGGCGTCCAAGAACGGAACAGCCACAGACTATTTGTGACGCATGCTAGCTGTACTTAAGCTGATGTCTTAAGCTGTCGGTGAGAGATCCAAGTACCATCAATGATGCAAACTGGACAAGGGCAACCGATGCCCCTTTGGTGTCAATGTTTTCCCTTTGCTGCCCTTTGGATGTGTAATATAAAATAAATAGTGCTGTTTGTTGAGGTAGCAAATCTTTTCATTGCACTTGCCTACATACTTTTTACGACGAGGTGAACGGCGTGACGAAAGCATTTTACGAGAAGTGATAGATGGGCAGACCTGTGTATGCTTTACTTTCAACATTTTTTTTTTCCTTTTTTAATTGCCTGCTGGTAAACATCTGATAACGAATGACATGGCATACACCATATAATTACGACTATTAACCAATGACTTGTAAAGCAGCACTTGTCACTGCAGTTGTGCGACTGGGTAATGTAATGCATAAAACGAAGGAGTAAAATAAAATATGTGACACGTCCACTAGTAAACATCTTTTCCGCCCAGGGGTTCAGTGCACAAAAGGACGAATGCACGTACGAAATTGTGTATATCGGTGTAGTAGTTCCTCTATCAACTTTCTATCGAGCCAATTTAATCTTGTGTCAAAATGTAGCATAGCTGCTGAGGAACAAAATAACTTGTGTTGAGAGAAAGAAAGCAGATATAGTTCACATGTACGAGTACCGTGCATGACCTCTTGTTATGACAGTTATCCGGATTACCCTGATCCTGACCCCGGACAAGAAACAAGGGGCCGCAGCAACTTCCATTAATTTCTCCGAGATTCAGTTTCGGCCAAAAAATTCCAGGGAACTGCTGAAGAAAATATCCGACAACCGCCTTCGCTTATCTGGTGGTGTGTCCAAGACAACGTGCGACCAACATTTCACCAAGCAGGGATGACAACCACTCAAGAATTATTTTCCTCTCATTTACTAGTCCAGTCCACTACAGATGGTCGCCCGAGTGACGAAAACTGTTCACTTGCGGAGCTGTGTTCCCAAATGTGGAAGTCAAGTTTGACAGCTGTGCACAACGCCACAGTTCTGGAGTATGTCAACACTGATCAGCATTATGACACCTGTGACATGATTGGCGATGAAGACGTCATTGCATGTGACAAGCCGTTTGGCTCAGGCAGGCCCGACTAACGTCTGTTTGCCTGTTATGAAAATAAAGGTTGTTATTAACACTGTCATTTCGTCAGATGGCCAACATGAATCGGACGACAGCGAAAAATACAGGGTTGCGACCCTTGAGAATGCTGCGAGTCGCCAGATCGAAGTGAACGGCTCTGGTGCTTCCTCAGCAAGAGAGTAATGATTCTCAAGTTACCAAGCTGAATGTTATGCAAATGACGACTGACAGTTTCTTGTGTCCTTAAAAGTAAACACTTTTTTTTCACAAGAGCAGCTGTCACCATAGTGGCAGATGCATGAATACACTAGGTTGAAATAACATTGATCAGAAAAGTTATGCATCCTTTCGAAGGGCGCAAGGGGCTTATCACCCAACAGAAGGACTTGTGAACAGGTGAGAAGTGCCCATGAGAGATGAATACATGGTGTTGACATTGACCTATGTAATGAGGATATCTACAGCAGAACATTGCTCTCTGCAATGTGTGTGCGTAGGGGTGGCTCCTCTCTGCAGAGCAAGAATCTGTGCTAGGAATGGGCACCTCAACCTATAGTGAACGTGATGGGCAATGTGCAATGGTCATGAGCATCCCGGCAAAACTTAGTCCCAACCAGTTGTTCATTCATCATCCAGTGCACAGAAAGCAGGGCAAAGAAACTGGTAACAGCTGTATGGGGTACAGATGTTCCACTGCGTGAATTTACTTGTTAATTACTGCCAGAGTTGCACTGTTTTTTTTTTTTTTTCTTTGCACAAGATACTAAAAATACTGTAGTTGCTTCATTTTCCATCCAGTTTTCAGTGAAATGATTTAGTTCAGTGTTAGGAGAGGGTGTGGGAAAAAAATGCACAGTTGTATGTGTTGAATATTTGTATCGTTATTCAGTTTCTGAAGAACAAGTGAGTGCGGAATTTACAGTAATCAGTATACGTTGTTGGGATAGTTGGTTCACATCTAAGAAAACTTCGAATGTTTACTAAACAAGCAGGAAAGAAGGGGAAACCTGTTTTTCTTTCTTGCGAATTGAACATTCGAGTGCTTGAAAGCGAGCGCCTGTCCTGTCTTGTTCTATATGTAGCACCGTCTCCAGTTTTTTCTTAGTTACAGTAAACCTCTTGTGCTAGACGCGGCCACAGGCAGAACCCGCTATGGGAAAGCACGTTCTCCTGTTTTGCAACCCATCGTTGCATTGACGGTAGAGACAATAAAATGCTGCCTGAAATGTTTGCAGCACAAAATCGGAATTGTTACAAACAGGGTCTACAAGAGAACGCTTCCTGAAAATGTCACAAAATGTGTGGGATGACTTCAATAAATGCTGTCAACGTTTTGACAGATTACAGATTTCACGGGCGTGTTGTCCGCGAAATAAAAACGGTAAAGCAATTCTGAACTTGATGACAGACCTAGAACATTACCTGAAACAATTAAGCGCGCCTAATACATAGCAGTGAATTACCCATATTTAAATGCCTACGGGCGGCGGACAACAAACACTGCAAACTTCCAAATAAGGGGAAGCCAGTGAAGCTTCGCATCAGCGTTCTTATTGGTCGATGTGGCATCACGTGTGCCCTTTACGCTGTTGAGTCTGGTTGAGTCATCTCGATCCTGTTCTGACTCCGCCAAAGTAATTAGTCCTAGGTATCAAGCGCGGACACTAGTTTTATTTTCCATATCCTCTAGTTGAAGTTAAATTCACAATGGAGACTGAAGAAGTCCTCTCCACATTTTTTTGCAAAAATTTAGGTTGCCTACTCGGGCTTGCAGCGCACAGGTCTCAAGTGATTGGCGGGTGACTCCCCCCAGAAACGAAAAAAATGTCTTTCACTCATCCAATAGAAATCATAGCTTTTGCTCAGCGCATGGATACAGTTGTTGTGTGCCTCGACGTCTTCACATACGCCCTTCCCGTTTTGAGAGGCTTAGTGAAACTGCATGTCGTAGTCTCTTTTCGCCGTGTAGTAAATTAAGAAACACAATGGTAAGTACCAAGTCTTTATCGTCTATTTTCGCGAATGGAGATGTACGTAATGCATTCCTGCAGTGACGTTTGTTTTGGGGGTATATAGTACTAGTACTGCTTTGTATTATTACCGGCCGGCTTGTCCTCCATGCTGAAAATCTACCCTGTGAGGCCTAATGCACCGAGCTAATTTTGGCTACATTCTGAACGCATTTTGAGCCCGCTTCCCCTTTTACTTCACGTTTGTGTTTTAATGGCTTCTTAGGGGCGTACATTTGCGCTTCTATTTCGAGGTGGGCGAACGATACTTCTGAGCTTTACCAGTGGCACTTTCTCTGGTGAAGACATGTTGGCCTGATAAGGCTTTTGTGATGCACAGCGGGGAGTGTGAATGACAGTGGCCACAGTGCATGGCTCCGAGTGCTCTGAGCAGAACCAAACACTTCGCTACACGTTTTGCAGGCAGAAAATCATCGTGGGGCGGTTCTTGCTCACCAAGCCTAACATACACACAGCCGCCGTCGACAGTTAGGCTTAGAAACCTGAGTAATCATCCCTGCGACTGCAATATCTATTGACATGTCAGGACCAGTAAGATACATTTGCATTGGCCTGACGTTTGATGACCTTGCTCATCCCGGCGACCGCAGTAGATATTATAAAGGATATCCTTCCTTTCCTCCCGTGTGTGATCCTCGTGAAAGTTTTCCGGTCTACCGCCCTTGCCTAGCCGTATCTCTTGTTCTTTGCTTGCTGTTCCTCCCCGAAGAAGTGAATGTTATGCTCTACTTTCTGCGTGGGAAATATCTTTTTGACCTCGTTGTTGAGTTCCATGTGAGCGCTCAGTGCCTGCATCCTACAGTTGCACTTTGTTCCCCCCCATTTCCGGTATCCTATCAGATTCCCAATTAAACACGAATCTTCACGTTAGATGACACCCTTTCGTGAGCCTACCGGTGTCATGTCAGAAAGGTGTTCAACTGTAGTAATTGTTCCCTGCTTGGCGTAACCTGTCACGTATCTGAGATTGCGCCCATAACTCAGCCCACTTGTAATCTGCTTAGCATCCCGGCAACGGATCGCAGAAGTGCGAAAGCTTTGTCCATTTTGCTTTTGCACGCATCGAAGCTGCATTTGGATGAAATTGTGGTCGCATGATTGCTTTAACTCATGAACGCGCAGGTGAACCGTTGTCCGCTGGGCTTTGCCCAAAAACCCGACTCCATGCCGCGATTTCAGTTGAGGCATCTCAGGTAATTTTTTTTTTTTTTTTTTTTCGTATGCATATTTTGATGTTACGGACACTTGAAAAACAAAACGAGGAAAGGTCCCGGGCGTCGATGTCATGTATTAAGCTCGTGTTACATTGACCTGTGCGTGGAAGTACAATAACGCAGATGGAAGAAAGCGTAGGAGAATAAGATTGTGTGGTGCAGCCTAATCGTAACTAAGTACGGCAGGCTATATTCACCCAAGCACCAATCTGAAAATTTGCAAAACCTAATTAAATCTGTATGAATTGAACCTAAGTAGCCTTTCACATTGTGAATAGGAAAACTCTGTAGTAATGTCTATTTTGTGACCAAGAAAGGCCACAAAGGCCTTGGTGTTTGCACACACATCTGCAAATAAATAGGCACTAGAAACAAAAGGTGGTCACCGACAACGAAGCAGTGAAAAATGTCAGTATCGTAGTGGTAGCACAAGAAACAATCCAAATGATATCAAGTCACTAGGAAGGGGAGAATGTTGGGTAGTGATGCATGGGAACATATATTGTGCGCAATGGACGACAACTTAACATAGCTCATGTAGATATTGACCGCATCCTTTTGCATTTTAACAGTTGCATTGCTCCCTGGCACTGTTGTGTGGATGTGCCATCCATAAGTGTGCATTGGAATGGGAAGGGGTAGATATAATTTCTGCTCTGATGGGTAGAGTTGTGCACACAGCAGTACATGGGGGAACTGCTGTGCTGCTCGCTTTTTAACCCGGAGTATATTTTTAGCGGGGCTATATTTTTGGGCCACATGTTTTCTTGCTTATGTTGCTGCTATCTGTTTGTGAGTCTGGCTTTGCCAATGTGTGGGAGGGATGCGAGAGGTGGGGCAGAACATGGGGGCAGTGTTTTTATGCTGCAACATTGATACATGAATGAGTATGATGAGCATATGCATATGAAGTATAAATTTGTTTGCAGTCCTCTGGTGTGACAGTATCAAACGAGGCTAAGACAGTCTATGAAGAGGTGAAGAAAGACAAGAAGTACCGCTACATTATTTACCACATCAAGGACGAAAAGGTGATAGATGTGGAAAAGACTGCCGACCGAAACGCCACCTATCCACAGTTCCTCGAGGAACTGCAGCAGTTCAAGAACGAGTGTCGCTACTGCGTCTTTGACTTCCCAGCCAGCATTCCTGTTGAGGGAGCGTCTGAAAAGGGAAGCATGTCTGTCGATCGTCTCGTACTAATGACCTGGTAAGTAGGGTTCCCAGTCGCAGATAAGGTCGTTTGTGTCGTGCACAGTTTGGTAGACAGCATGATTAACCTGGAAAGCTATGAGCTGAGGCTAGCATTTGGCATAGAGATCACAGGGGGAGAAACTCGAAGATCTGAGGGGAACAAATGATTTGTGTAAACTGGTGGCCCTCCAACATGTTAAAGGCACTCTGCCTTGTCGTGCGTGGTATCCAATCAATCTAAGTCGTTTATGTCCTATACCATGTTAGTTTCTAGGAGTTATGAGACTTCTACAGTATTTTGGAAACATCATTGCAGAGTTTGGCAATGTTTTTCTGCTTGCAATGGAGGTGCTGGCTGGCAAATCGGAGTCTGTGATGAAATTTATTTGTTTAATATAGGTTATTAGAGAGGTTAGCCAAGACAGGCTAACCTCTCTAATAACCCATATTAAACAAATTTCATTGCCAGCTCCAATTTGGAAGCCAGCACCTCCATTGCAAGCAGAGAAACATTGCCAAACTCTGCAATGATGTTTCCAAAATACTGTAGAAGTCTCATAATGAGTCCTGGGTTGGGTCCTGCTAACAATCTTACCAAGCATAATGTGAGTTAACATTTGCGATGCTGCCACCTTTGTAATTTTAGACCCCCCAAACTGACGCAGCGATTTGTGCCACCAAATTTTTCAGGGAATATTGCTTTGTCCTGTAAATACACCTCGTGAACTTGGTTGAAAAACATGCAAAAGGTGTTCTGGGAGCAAAAAGGGTTCTGCTGCACTGTGTTGCTCGCCGGGTTAGTTTGGGTATGAATACAGCGTTAAGGGCAGATAGGTAGGTGCCTGTGAATGCATGGTATGGATGGTGGATAAAAGCAGATTTCAAAATTATCAGCTGGTTGAATTGTTTAATTTTAGAAGATAGAAGTAAGGTAAGAAGGTAGAAGTACAGCTGATTGGATCCCTGCCATGGCAGCAATGAAGGGATTTTGTTTCATGTGTAGCAATGGTCTAGGAATTGGGGATGACTACGTACTCCTAGTACGTTCACTGATATACTACGGCGGCGACACTTCAGTGGCATGAGTACGATGGCGACCACATTAGGGCTTTGCTGCCCTAACCGCACGTCACTAAATATGTTACCTAGACAAACTTGGATCTAACCCGACATTGGGCATTGCCCAACATTGTCGCCTCCTCCCCGTTACTGCCGCTGATAGGAGTGTCATTGCCATAGTTTAGCAGCATTCACATCTGTAGCGTGAACAACAGACATTCGATCCCAGTGCACACGCGCAACAGACTTTTTTGCATTAGTTCAGCTGATGTATCACAGCAGCTTCAGGCCACCTGGTGATGAAAGGCAAAGATGCCAATTTAGGGGGTAGTGGTGTGGAGGTTTGTTTCACACGGGTCACACAAGGTTGCTGCTATCAGAGGGAGCACGCAAATAGTGCTGCGTCCTGTTTGTAGCAGATGGAAATTTCCGTTACAAATGGGAGAACATTTTTGCCCTGCCATCACAGCCCTTCCCAGATAAGAGACCTTTGCCACCCTGCATGTTGATAGTGGCCTCTAGCTATGATATTGGGTCACTCTGATAAGTCTTGCATTCTTGTCTGCCAGTCGATTGCCTGGCAAAACGCCATTTCCTTGCTTCGTTGAGTGCAGCATTTGATGGCCTGTAATACATGTTGATTCGAAATATATTCGTTAAACGGGTGGATTGGCAGTGCACGCAGGCCTCTGGGACACCCTAAACAAACCTATTGTCCCTGGAGGCCTTTGCAAGGTATGCCCTTTTTTGGTAAATTATGTTTTTGCTATTGTTCCCAATAGATCATGACAACGGACAGGAAAATCCCAAGGGAACTGCATATTCTGTTGAATATGTAGCACCTCGCACTCACCGATGTGGGATGTCCATTACCACCTTTAAAAAGACTTCGTTCAACAAACTCTCATGCTTTACTGTTATCACGATGCTTGCTGAATGGAGAGCGGAGTTTTAACAAACTAGAAACTTTGCTCCGCTTGACCAGCATCTCTCTTTATATTTTGTCATAGTCTTGTCGCAGTATGACCTCTTGTTGTTGTTGTCAGGGTGTCGGAGCGAACCGAAAACTGGAAAAAAAACGCTGTTTTGGTGCTAACCGAATCAAAACCGTATACGTTTTTTTTTTTTTTTTTTTTTTTCGCTCAGGAGTGAAACCGAAAAAATTATTGAACGGTTTTCGGTCCAAGCAAAAACTTCGCCGGTTTTGTACTACTAGTAGGTGAATGAAACTGTCGTTGTGTGTTCTGAAGTCAGGTCATGGATACTTTACGAGGGTTACGGTGCAATGCATGTCTGTATACTATGACCCTTAGGCTCTTAGGCTGTAACGTTTTATTGTTCGCGCACATAGACTTAGAGGTACATGTGACCAGAGGTGGGTGTTTGTCCTCACTAGCCTTGCCCTCACCTCAATTTTCTGGGAGAAATTTTCCTCACCTCACTTGAAATATTTTTCGAAATTTTCCTCACATCACCTCAGCTCACATTTTTTAAAGCTGTTTGTGTATTTGATGTGAAGATTGTGTATTCGATGCACGTTGGCTTTGAGTGACTGCCAATGTAAATGCATATACCTCAAGCGTGAGTGCATACAGGGTGCGGCACGAAACGTGTGACCATTATAAGAAAACGGCTTAACAGAAAAATATGGGGTAAACAACTTTCTTCTGGACATTTAGTTTGTCACCAAATACAAATAGTTTCATCAATTTGTTTTTGAAATACATTTTCGAAACTGAACTCATTAAGTTGCTTAGTCAATGTAACATTCTTTTTTTTTTTTTTTTTGCTGGAGGATTTGGCCTAGTCAATCACAGAAAACGCTTCGTGGAACGATTGTTATACCGATAAAATTGCGCGGAAATTGAGGTTCAATTGCGGGTATGCGAGTGGCGTGCAAAGTCTGGCGTCAGATCAGCGGCGAGAGGGCAGTCCCCGCCCAGATGAGACAGAAGCTGCGGATCGAAGGAAAGATATCCCGTGTACGCGTGAGAAAAGTTTTCATAAAGTGGGCGTTCATAAATTTTTCGTCACCTCACCTCAAACATCACCAGAAAAATTTGCCCTCACCTCAAATATTGTGGTGAGGGTGAGGAAACCCTCGCTGCCCTCGTGAGGGTGCCCACCTCTGCATGTGACCGGTTGTGACTCTCTACCAATGTGCCGTAGTGTTCGTTTTAATTTCACCTGCCCAAACTCCCCTCAACTAAACTGCGACCCAAGGGGGCTGCGAAACGGCTTCTCTATCGGTAATGTCGCGCAACGTGTCCCTTGTTTGAGAGCAGCGAAGTTGAATACATTTACGTATCCGCAAGGCAAGCGCGTGCGAAGTGGTGCCTCTTTTGTGGACAGGACACGAAGAAAAGAAAACTAAGCCGCCGAGCGCGTTTGTGAGTGAAGGTGTTCCTTGATTTGCGTCGTACTCGTGCGGTAGTGCTTGCTGGCGAGGAAGCAGCAACAGGCATTCGTGTGGGACGCGATTGCACCAATCCTGCAAGAAAGTACTTTACGTGTGGCATCATGACAAACAAGTTCATCTGTATCATGTGCTTCAAGCGAGGAGAAAACCTATTTGAACACAGTCGCCTACAGGAACCAGGAGCATATCAATTTTTCAGCTGTATGCGGAATAAACGGGTTTACATCTTGCAACATTGATTTTTTTTGGGGGGGGAATGAATATGCCCACCAGAAGCGGAACCGGTTAAAACCGGTATGAACAGTTATTTGTTTGCTCCGGAGCAGAACCGGTACCGGACCGTCTATGCTAGAACCGGAACGAAAAACGTTTCGGTTCGACACCCTGGTTGTTGTGCCATTAAGCATCCAGTCAATCAATCAACCAGCATCTCAGGGAGCAAGCTATTGCTGGAGGAACTTGCCAAGGTTTATGGTTATTTATGGCCAGTGGAACTCATATTTCGATTTCATCAGTCCTTTTACGTAGCCATGAAATACTCATGTCCGAGGAGGAATTCTTTTGCAATGTACAATGCTTGTAATCGATTAGTGGAGAGTATGCATTGAACTGTGTTGTACGGTTTAACCTGGCAAAACCAGATTTGCATTGTCGCTTTTGGTAAAACCCGAAAAACCCTGAGCATAAAACTTGCCGAAGTGCAATAGGCCATTTGAAAAAGTTCCAGGGAGCAGCGCGCGCTCTGGCAGAGCGTGCCGGGAAATGCTGTGCAAAACGACAGCGATTTGCTATAGTCTCCGATCGTCGTCGTACTGGCGCATGCGCCGTCGCTGTCGTTTTGCACAGCATTTCCCGGCATGCGCGCTGCTCCCTCGAACTTTTGCAAATGGCCTATTGCAGGCATCTACGTGGGCACTGGAGAAACAGATTCATCTCTGCTGCATATCGTTCGGTTTTTCCTTTACTTTTCTTTAACTCTGTTAGCTTCCAAAATACAGATCAGGTTTCAGGAGCCATGAAACCCCAAAGCACAAGGTTCTAAAGTATGCATGCACTGTGTTGCTTTAAGCTGTGTCAGCTTTGCTCTTGTCACGCAGTGCTCCAACTAGTCAAATTGGTGTTGCAGGTGTCCGGAGTTAGCCAGGATCAAGCAGAAAATGTTGTACGCCAGCAGTTACGACGCCCTCAAGAAGGCCCTAGTCGGGGTGTACAGATATGTACAAGCATGCGACTACGAAGAAGTTAGCCAGGAGGCAATAGAGGAAACTTTCCGCAAGGGCGGCAAGTAGTGTCCTCTCCGTACCTTGACACCATCCCTCCCACCCCTCTTTTGTGGACTATGTGCCCCCAAAGCCCCTGACTCCTTCGCCTGCAAAGGGTGGAGACCCAGGACTCAAGGGACATGTCTCAAGTACCCATTACTTTGTTTTGCCCCCCCTCTGCTGGCTTGTCGACATTTTTTTTTTTCCTCCCCACTTGTAACTCCGTCGTCGGGAGAAAGGGCCGGGGTCTGTGTGAGTTTCTCAGCGGGAGATGGGGAGAGGTGCACTGTGGCTTCTGAAGCTCCGCATCTGTGCTCCTTTCCTTGTCTCTCCGATTATCTTCTGGTCTTTGTAACTTAATTTATTTGGAGCCTCGTTATCCCATGCAGTGCCCTGCCTGGCCCCATCTCTCCAAAGCTAGGTTTATTTTTGTGGCCGGCGAGTTCGGGAAAAATTCGTTTCAGCCCATCTTTTGATGGTTCGTTCAGCCCTTATTTTGAAAGTGGGGGTCTCGAGGGCGTTTGTAGAAAATTTTTGGGGCAGCCTGGTACGATGTGGAATAAAGTGGAAGGTCGCTCGTATTCTTGTCACCTCACCTTTTTTTTTTTTTTTTTTTGTATTTTGTTACAGAAGTTGCATGCATCGCAATTGCATAGCAATCATTGGCGTTACATTCACTTGGAATTTTTAATATTGTAAATTGATTTGTAACGCTTGAGTCATCTTTGCTTGCATCCGATGCCAGCCGGGGGATGCAGCCTGACCTGACTGTGGAGAAAGTGAACAAATAAATTTTGGAACTTTTCTGACTATGCTGCTGGTGTTCCCTGGGGCATTCATTGTGGTTCACTCGAGACACTGCAGTACTAGTGTGTCCAACAGAATGAACACTGATGTAATTCAGGGCTTGCACAGGGCCTTCAAACTCTTGAATACCCTTTAATCTGGAAGTCCACATTTCAAGGCCTTGGAAGCCCTTAAAGGAGCACTAAACAGGTATACAACGTGCACTTTTTGTTAGTGCATTGTCCTACGTTCCCAGTGGTGGACGTTTTCCAAAAATTATTGGCACCAAAAAGTAAATGGTTCTAAGCCAACGCAATATCCAGCTCATGCCTCGCCCTGCTGACAATAGCCGCTCGTCATTTTGACGTCATGCTCCATCAACCAGTCAAAATACGAGACGCTTATACATTGATTTATTGTAATATCGGGAAGTGAGGTAAATTCTAAACATCTCTCCACTCTAAATGCACACGATAGCCAGTTCAAACCATACCAGACCAGAAGTCCGCAATGTTCCATTTCATGTGCGCACTATATCTTCAGCGCTGTGTTGCTCCGCGAGGTCACGGCGATGTTCCCACAACCGGTTCTCCCCGCACGCCGCAGCGTGTCTCAACGAGGCCCGTCATTGGCTGGGAGTCCGATATCTCCCCCATCTCCAGTGACTGGAATACAGCTTTGCTACATGTGCGAGACGTGTGACGTAGGTGCTCTCCGAGAAGGAAGGAGAGTCTCACGCGGATTATGCTCTTTGGATGGCATTGTTTGTTGGTAAATATGCTCGCTAGAAGCAAAGGAATTACATGTTTGGATATTGTGAACCACGTTCTTTCACCGGGCGTCGTAATTGGGAAGTGGTCGGCGAGCTGATTGGTGCCCCTTTAAATTCTGGGAGTATTTCTTCACGATAATTATCACACGTGACGAAGAACGTCACTGCTTCAGGTATCTCCTTTTCCTCCTGCTTCCCAAACTAGTCCTTCCTCAAGTGTTTTCACCTATCCGACCACATGTAGACTGGCATTGCTTCTGCCTGATAGCATTAGGAAAGGTCGCATTGCGCTTTTCTGCCGACCAGCGTTCACGTGTTCACCACGGGCGTCTGTCCCATTCAGTGTGAACTTATTTACAGCTAGTGCCACTGCTGTGACGTTAGTGAATATGCTCGGAAAGCATACCTTGTAAGCATATTTGCAAACCCCAAATCATCTTTCTGGATACAACCTTTCCCCTTCCTAGGTGGACACCGCCTTCACCTTTCTGGATGCCATAGGACTTCGATCCTTATCGTGAAGGAGCTCATTATTTCATTTCCCGCATCACCACCAGTAATGAGGTAGAGTATCGCCCCTGGCGATGAAACTCCCCATTCATCATCTCACGATAAAGTTGTTGGCAAACCCATGAGGGCTATTCATCACAGAATGTTGCATGCAGTACTAATGGTTGTTTTGCTTTTATATATTGTAATTTCTCTGCAGCAGTAGTGTGTATAGAACCACGTCTAATGGCGTTTTCGGGTGATGCATTTGGGGCACCTTTTTCTGCCCGGAACCTGAGCGGTAAATTTGGGTGATGCACTATGGAACAGTTAGCATGCCCAAAGAGCAGTTTTTTTTTTTTTTTGGCTCCTGCCGCGAGAGGCCACGCCAGGACCACCAGAACTGCTATCAACTCCCTTCTGCCCTCGACGGCGAGCGTGCGCATATATGCACTATGGACCTCGCGAGTGTTGTCTGCTATGTATTGCTCCTGCGGCTGTGCCCGTAATCTGTTTCTTCGTTGCGTTCATCATTGACGGCATGGATCTTTACGAAAGTAGTAGCTATGAAAGTTCAATTGGCACCAATAATGCAAATGACAAAGAGGAAGATGTGACCAGCTTCTCGCATACTATGCGTGATCCGGACTGCAACAGGCGCTGCCCGAAGTTCACGAAGGCACAATGTGTAGAGACTAGAGAGCGCGCCCCTCGTAGAAGAGCGGTAGAGTGCCCGACAATGGACCTGGGTGCTCTCGCTCGGATTACCAGATCAGGGATATGATTGCTGTGCCAATTGTACCAAACTGCACCATCGCCCTAGTCCTGCTACATCCTGCTACATTTTACCCATATGTGAATAATACGCGCCGAGCCTGCCCCGAAAGCCCAAAAAGCATGCTGGCCGTACGACCGACGTTTCGAGAATGACACTCTCCATAACTAAAACGTGAGTAGACAATAGGCGTACGCATGAATGCCTCATCTTGTCTGTACCTGAGTTACACGACACTACCTCGCGTCCTGCGTTTGGGCCGCTCGATAGTAAACAGCGTTCTCTTCTTCCGTAGGTCGTTCTACGAAGTTTAGTACCGATATTCTCAACGAAATCGACGAAAATGGCGACAGAATATCAGTATTGTGTCGGCGGGGCTCTCAGGGCAGCGGATTTTGTCTTGTGCAACCAAAGTATCCATTGTAAGCAGCATGGCGTTGTAGCGGTGAAACGTCACGCGAACATCGAATATGCCAAGCAGCACCGGGACGACTCCGGAACCTTGAAAAGACCGAAGTATGTGCAACAGAGCTTGGACTTCACTTGCAACACAGGAGCCCTATCAGCAAGTGAACCGCCCTACGCAGGCAGACTCCCTTCGTTCTCGAATGACATTCAAAGGGATTCCGTATTCTTGGGCCAATACTGTCACATATCTTTATCCCATAATGTCCCAAGACTCGGAAACTGCCAAACATTAAGGCCGACTCACTTCTTAAAGTCCATGGGGAATTTTCGTTCGCAGGGTTCTCGTAAACCTCGGTAAATTTCAACAAGAAACAGGTGCACGCGTGTTCCTCTCGAGTTTATCTAGGGAATGACATATTTTTGAAGACCTGACGCCATGCACTGGTTTTTGGCGAATTAAAGTTTGTCATATTTTCAATATATGGGAGATGCAACAAAATCTCTTCTCTCGACACGCTCGCCCGCGATATACGAACCAATATGATGTCAAGATTCCCACTTTGTGATATGCAACGCGCATCTGAACGCTTTCTGTGTAACCGAAGATTAAGTCGTAATTTCATTTTTCTGTACAAATGTGTTCACAACATTATACATGCAGAGTCTGTCATTCACCTTTTGCATTTTCATGCTTTAACTAGACCGCATGGTGTGTGATGTCCTCTGCCCTCACTTTAAGAAACTGGTAGTGGAAGAGCTGAACAGTCTTCTATGCGATTGTCGTGGATGAAACTCGCGTAGTGGAGCCGAGGTGCCAACAGCAAGATGTTGCGCAGTTTTACTATGAGGTTACGAAGGAAGTGGTTGTGAAACATTTGGAGTCGTTCCGGCTAGGTTCCGCGACGTCCGATATAGTGTTCAACGAAATCGAGTAGGCAACACAAGACCTTCCACAAAATAACTTAATCTGCGCTTTTATCGACGGGCCAAATGTGATGAAAAGTTTCAAACGGAAGATGGAGGAAGCAAACCCAAGTATAATAGACGCAGGCGAACGTTGTCTTAAGGTTCATAATTCATTTGGGTATGGCTTGGACGGCTTTGGATCAGATGTAGAAGCAGCAGTAGTGGATCTCTACTATTTCCTCAATAATTCTGCTGTGTGAAGTGCTGCAGTGAAAACACTGCAGGAAGTGCTTGGACTGCCTCAGAACGTGTTCCTCCGTCATTTGAGGGCGAGGTGGCCTACACTAGGGCCTGCTGTAGGTCGACTGATTGAGCAATTCTCTGCAGTGAAGACCGTTGTGATGTCAGAGAGCCAGTGTCGTTCAGGAGGGCAGCTTCGTGAACACTTGAGGAAAGCATTCGCAGACAAGAGCTTACGCGAGATTACTTTTTGTCAGGAATGTCTCAAACATTTTCATATAATTCCTGACTTTGTTTCAAAATTCGGAACCCTTATTACATCTAGTGTATGACGAGATGGCATCTTTTGTAAAGGAACTTTTTGGGCGTTTCATGAAATCGGAGCACTATACCGTTCGAAAACGGGCAACGAGTTGCCCTCGCTGCAGCTCTGAACTGGAAGGGAAAAGTTGAAGTTTGGGAGGAGGCAGAGGCCGCTATGTCATCGTGGGACCCAGCAGAGGAGGCATTCAGGTTGGGTGCAAGGACTTTTTACATCAAGTGTACCACGTACGTGGTACGTGGTACCTGACGAGACTACCCTTTTGCAATACCGTGCTACGAAGCCTTCGCTGTCTCCACCCTTTATCTAAGGAACTAGTCTGGCAACTAGTCTTCCACAAGTGATTCAGCCTCCTGATGTGCCATCTCTAATGAGTGAGTACACAATCTTTATGCTGCTCCCTTAAAGTGCCCTACGGACTAAATCTCGTGTCTTCAGAATCCTAGCGAAGTTATGTGACTGAAAACGTCTTGGCTCACTTTCCATTCCTGCAAAATATTTTTGCTCTACGTAACGCCAAATCTAAAGGAAATTAATTTTTATTTTTGAGAACCGTTACATCATGTTAGGCTCCGACGGAGCACGTGGCTCTTACCTGGCAACGTCGTTGCCGTTCGCGTCTTCCGGGGAGCTCACTTTTTGCGCTCCGTTAGCGGAGCCCCACGTGACATACCCTCCGACCGCTCCGACCTTCGAGAAAATACAAAGGAGGAAGAAGACGTATCTCCCATTTCCCCCTCTTTCGATCAGCGTCACGTGGTTCTCCACGACGTGATCCTCCCCGGACGCCGGCGTCGTTGCTAGAAGACGAGTGCCCTCTCCAGAACATGACATCATTGCAATTTGTGGGCTTATGATTACGGCACCCGCTCCTGGCGTCATGGGAACTTGTGGAGGCTCAGCAGATCTTCAAACAACTTTATTGCGAGAGGATGATGAATGAGGAGTTTCATCGCCAGGGGCGATACTCTACCCCATTGCTGGTGGTGATGCGGGGAATGAAATAATGAGCCCCTTCACAATAAGGATCGAAGTCCTATGGTATCCAGAAAGGTGAAGAGGGCAGAGCGTTGGTGGGCTGGATGTGGCCAGGGACCAAACAGTTTTGTGAGGGGGGGGGGGGGGGGCGAGAGTCCAGCTCGTTAAGGTGTCCGGAAAGTACGGTTCGGGAAGGTTGTTAGTGTGGGCAATGGAGCAGAATGTGCTCTAGATCTTCTACAGCACTGCAGTGACTGCGTTGGAGGGAATCAACTTGTCTCAAGCGGTAACGCCACTGCGCTGTAAAAGCCACATCGAGGCGCATTCGATGAACTAATGCGGCATCTTGACGAGAGGTATGACGAGGCATGCGGAAAGCGAGCGCTGGATCAACTTTGCTCAGCACGGCTGGAGGGAGAATGTCAGCGGTCCATTGGCGGGAAACCAGAGGAGTCACGAGGCGTCGAAGTACGGAACGACGATCTTCTCTCAGCAGCGCAATACGCGTCCGTCTCCGAGGCGAGAGAGCTGCTTCTGCGGCGCTGTCGGCCTGTTCACTCCCTTCGACAGAGCAATGGGCTGACACCCATTGGAGAACCAGATCTTCAAAAATTGACAGAAATGCACAGTGTTCGTAAACGGGTTTGGAATTTCGCGTATAGAATCCTTGAACCACATTTTCATTGATTAAATGAAATAAACGCTCCGGAGCCCAGAGTCGCACTGTAATTTCAAGAGAAATCTAACCTGCTGAGAAGCAGCAAAAACATGCACATCCCATGAAGTTTGTCTTCTGTGCCACGAGTAAAGGTAACTGCCCTTTCTCTTTGAATGAAAGAACTATCAGGGCCTCCTGGAAGATTGCCTTATGCCACAAACATGACCTGGAAGAACGCATTCAGTCAGGTTGCTTGATTGCCGTTTCCAAAGTCTGTGGTTTGGTGGAGCAGTGCCGACGGAGGACCGGTGCGGGGGCGGAGACCTGACGCTTCCCCATTTTACCTTCTCATTTTAAAGATGGTAGTCTGTATTCCACCCTTACCTACCCACATCACTGAGCTCAAAAGCTGAATCACTCACTGCCGTTGCAGGGGTAACACAGGATATGCTCCGGCAAGTGTGGGACGAAATGGCCCTCAGAGGATGTCTGGTGTGCTACCAATGCCAGTCACACTGATTATTGTTTGAGGTAAAACTGCTTTGTTTCAAAGTAACACCTAAACCAACGTCCTAAGCCTCTCTAAAACATTCACCACACATTTTTGAAAATCTTTGTATTCCCAGCTCCGAGTAGTGCTATTAAAATGAGTCGTGAAGAAACAAATGTTCAATAGGAATAATTCCGTGCGGAAGCCCGTCTTGCGTAGGGTCCAGTGCTGTCTCCCCCCATATTTGCCTGGTACGTGGACATCAATGGCATTTTAGGAATGAGTGAGCCGTACGTGTCCACGAACTCGCTGTAAGGGCCTTCCGAGAAGGAATCCATGCGACGGTCGCGGTATGCCCTCTCTTCTTCTAATGCCTGCAAGAATACAGCCAGGATCAGTCTCTCATGCACGACACCATGCTAAAGTATCTCAGCAGCACGACGTACTAGATCATAACGACCATTTCATAATCAGCAACCCCTATGAGGAGCCCGTCCGCACTATCCGCTAGGGGCGCTAGTCATCGACACGCGAGATCTACATTATGATTGGACAATGGAAATTTGGATTTTGAATGCGCAGAAGGAGACATACGACTAACGTAGCAGACGACAGCGACAGCTATGAAAACGCGTAGGATGATGACGATGATGATCATCATCTTTAGAAAGAAGCACCTCCCGTGGGACATCCACCGTTTGTACAAAAATACTAAGGTAAGCTCAAGTACAAAGTATCGCAGAAATTGAGGAAGCAATAACCGGGCCGATGAGTAGCGCCACCGCTAGCTTCTGAATGCAGCGCTGGGAAGGGGTGGAAGAGATGCCTATGACATGGTCGTTATAATCTAGGTCGTGCTCAGCCGTACTTTTGCTGCTTTTTCTTGATAGTGCAGTGCAGCGCCATGCACCCTTGTGAATGCAGTACATGCTGACAGTAACAGATACCAGACAGACGGCCAGAAACAGGTCTGACAGGAAGTGTTACACGAGCCTACGAGCCACTAAAAATTACCCTTTGAAGCTGAGTGTGCAGTCGTGCCATGCAGTAACATATCATGAACAGCGAAATCAGAATAATGAGGATGCCGCTGATGATAAGGACAAGGGCAGCCATAGGCATATCTGGAACATACGGAACGCACGTGTATGTTAGCCATGAATCCCCGCGTGATAATGTCAAAAGGAAAGGGGCTCAAAATATACTCAACAGCACATGGAGCTGACAAAGTACTTCTCGTCGCTGTCGTCCCCGCAGTTGTCAGTTTCGTCACACATGAAACCCTTCCAGATGCAGCGAGAGTTTGAACACCGGAAGGATTCATCGTTGCAATCCACTTGTGTAGCTGTGAAGGTAGCAATATGTGAACCTCTGCTAAAAGGTATGTGTCGAAACAGCAGTGCTTTCCTGCATTTCTAGGTACCCCAGCGAACTTATGTCAGGTGCAAACTTTGTGGACATTCAGGCAGTCATGTTTCAGCTTTTGACAAACACTGGGAACATAGATGTAGATGTATACAGGAAGTAAATAAGGAGTTTGTTCGGTAAGTTACGGTGTTCGCTTTGAAGGTCACTATGAGATATGCGTAGTCTTCTTGTTGCGTTACTCAACTTATACAGCGCTATTCTGAGAGAGTGCAAGGAAACAAATTGTTAATTACACACATATCAACATGCAATGTAAACTGTGATTGCTGGAAAGGTTGTTTGAGGTGGAAACATGTCAGCACGAATGCACAGTTTCTTATAACTTATGCAAATTTCACATGCCACATGGTCAACTACTGCAGGCTAATGCAAGGCTGTTCGAAAGGGCGGAGCTTAGGTGCGCTTTCTGTTGTCGTGCCCAAACTGATAAAGCCATGCCACAGTGATAGACTGCAATATCACTGATGCACAGATAACAACATACGTACTTTTATTGAACCCCGTGAGGACAAGCTTCAGTATGGTGCCGGGTTCGTAGAATTGGGTCGGATTGAGGTACAAGCTGATGTTGAGTGGTACACCGGTGTCGTAAGACTTCATTGTTTCACCACATACAGTTATGTGACTCTTCCCAGTATCGGCTGTAAACTGAACGGAAGGGGTTGATATATTTGTGTCCTTGGCCTCTGCGGAGGTAGTCTCACCTCAACATAGTCGATGCAGACGTCATCGACAGCTTTGGAAGTGCGAAGCTTCATCTCTTGTATGAACAGTACGACTCCATCTGAGTTGTTGGCTTTCACTTCGAAGGTGCATTTCTCACGTATTATCTGTCTTGGTTGCACAGCGGTTAGTTTCCTAGCAGACTTGAGCCCCGTGGCTTCCAGACTCAGTCCAGCTTTGCCACAGAGGTCGAAGAATGGCTCTGCAACGTTTCCAGAGATCGTGATAGGATATTGAGGGGAATATATGCAGGGCGATTAACATTTGTTTGTTATTTTTTAACAGAATTTTTACAAAAAGAACTATCAGCGTAGTTCTGGTTTCGGCTCATTTGCATTTATATACCTCATTTTTATACCTCAGACTGCGTGCTGCATGCATTTATACCTCAAACTGCGTGGATGCAGAAATTCCTGAAACTATTACACGACCCGACAAACTGTATAGCCACGCACACACCTATACACACACAACGACCCCATCACGGATAGTATTACATAACCGAAGTATAATAAGTGGGGCCCGGGAATTTATGCACTATAGGTCTTCCCTAGTATGCGGCGCGTAACGTCTAAATATGCACAAAATATGCAGAAATATTATGATGCCGGGAACGTTCGTCCGGAAGCTTTTGCGTCGCGTGGAACTATGTTTTCTAAAAAAACATTCTACAAATGAAAATGCACGTTCCTTATTGAAAGTTTGAACGTACGTTCACGCGTGCATGCTCAGGCATTCCTGATTAGTTATTGCAGTATGCCACCATAAGCACTCAGGTTTTCAAAAGTTCACACACGCGCCATATGCAGTTTTTCGTGGGATGATTAAAACCTTCGTTTTGTCAATTGAGACACTGTGGTACACGAAAATGTGCGCGTCTTGTCGCTAGATGTTATTCTCCAAGAGACTGGTTCCAGACTCAGCTTTTGATGCAAGTAGGAAGAAATTAGCACGACTGGCCGCTGAGTCATTTTTTTCACGCCAACGTCGTCAAAAATGTGCCGCGATACACGGATGCTTGCGCGGCTTTTTTCTTTTTTCAAACTCGCTGACTACTTATCGTGCGTTCTGTTTCGAGAAGTTCGTTTAGCGTGCTAATGGTGCTAGCCAGGGAAAGGTAACGTTACCGGCTCCGTTACTGGCCCATGTTTGTTTCTATCTCTCGGATTCGGTTAGCACCGTTCTTTTCGTTACGTTTCCCGGTTTCGGTACCGTCTGTCCGCACCCTTCCTCTTGATATCGTTTATTCCCCATACTATGCCTGTAATCTTTGTAATATCTCAGCTGGCTTGGCGTTCTCCTTCACGAGGAACTTGATTGTGCATCACTGCAGAACCACATCACTGTTCCACACCCACACACTACCCTCCGCCATGCTAGCTGCCGCTGCTGCACCCGCCGCCGACCCGAGAAGGACTCCCATACAAAGAAAAGTAGGACCGAAGTTCGTGTCCCTTTCAGGGACCATCGTAATCCCCTCAAGACCGTGGCTTTCGGGCGTGACCTTGTTCCCCCTAGCTTCGAGCGTAGTTCAAGTCTACCAAATAGACCTTGTATTGCCAACTGTAGGATGGGACAAGCGTAAGCTTGCCCACATCACGCTTGAAAAATAAAGCTCCACCTGTGGCAAAGCAAGCGCAAGCAAAAGCAAGCGCCACCTGTGGCATGCAAGGGCTCATGGGAACTTATAGAGCCTTACAACATTACGAGACGGACAGAGGCGGAGGTAGAGGAAGAACAACATTCCCGGTGTGCGCAGCAGCAGCGACAGCTACGACGGGGCAGTGTCGCTCCAAGTTCTCACGCTGCTTTGCGCCGCGCGCTTGGTGGCCCGCGCATCTTTTAAAATCGTCTATTAGTGGCAGTGTCGAACGCTATGACGTCATTTGTTTACAAACAGGGAGAGGTCTATTGAGGTACAGTGCCCTGTAATTGAGGGCATTGAGGATTGAGGGACTCAAGACGATTGAGTCTTCAAGGAATGTAACGTCGGAACAGCACGAGGAATGGGGTGCCAGAGTTTATCAAGGAAATCAGAAGTGCGCGTTAAAAAAATAAAAGAGAGCCCTGGGCCGTTTATAATAGACTGGTAAAGACACCTTGTGAATGCCATGTGACACCTTGTGATACCTTGTGACATCCCATGTGACACTTTGCGACATGCCATGTCAGGTATGCCGTACATGATGGATATCCACAATCTAGTAATCCAAAAATAGTTTTAAAAATACCGGGGATGTTTACCGGAGTTTATCGGAAGAAAACGAAGAAATGTCGGAACCCTAGCTATATCATATGTCAGCATTTTCATGTCAGCCTCAGCTTGGTTGATTTCCATCACGTTCAAAATAACATAATTTAGTCTACCAGTTTAGGCCAATCCAACTACACGCGTTTCGCGCAACTGGAGTTCTTACTTGTTAAGTGCTATGCCATTGCACCTGTCCATTGCAGTTTTCCTTTGTGAATGTGCTAATACACAGACGCCGACTGCGTGGGGACTTGGGGGCATCTGAGCCCCCCTCCACCCTCAACATAAATTCCCAGTGGGGGCAACATATATCCCCCCGAAAAGTTCCACCCAGCTGACACTCAAAGTCGCGAATCCGTCAATCCCAAGTCAATCCGAAAAGTCGCGTCTTGTTGTATAAGTGAATATGACAATCTTGTAAAAATTTGCCTATTGACAGACATGCCATACTTGACCCCGGACACCCGCTCGACCTCTGTGCATTAAGTGGGGGCAATGTACCCCGTAACATCAAGGGTTTGTGCTGGAGGGGAGGCATTGTGCCCCAGCCTCCTGCGGCGGATTGAAAACTCTCCGCCTATGCACTGATCTTACCTTCGATATATCCTTCGTGACATAAAATAACCTTCCAGAGAGGCAGCATCATGTGGAAAAGCATACACCATTCCCTATAAACGCTCATACTTCGGAACGGCGTTGAGTGAGTGAGTGCTAAGAGGAAGTGGAACGCCGTTGCAAAAACTTCACGCGTGGTACGTGAAGCCGCTTCTTCTTCGTCCTCGGAGCAGTGGCCGCTTCTGAAGTCGCTAGCTAGCATGTACCAAATTGTTCTTTGTTTCCTCCAGTCCGTCTGGTCATTTGCATTCATTTTCAATTTTGCATTAGTCGAATAGGGATGCCCTACAACAAGAGAAAGTGATTTTTTAATGCTTTTCGTTCTTGTACAATCGTCCACTGAAAATGAATACCCATAGTAACTGTTTAACATGAAAGAACTGATGTTCTGAGGCTGGACCAACATAGAAGGGACAAATACATACAAAGCCTCAATTTGCCTAAGAAATTAACGATGAAAGATGAAAGTCACTGAAAAGGTTAGCCAGCTGTAGGACTCGAACCCACATCTTCTGGATTGCCGATCCAGGTCCAGGGCCGGTCCAGAGAGAGAGTGGCTGGTTGTCCCCATGGCTCTGGTTGTCCCTTCAGATGACGCACCCTGGAAGTCGCTGAGAAGGTGTGTTAGCTTAGCTCAATTGGTAGAGCCCTGGACCGGCAATCCCGAAGGTATGGGTTCGAGTCCTACAGCTGGCTAACCTTTTCAATGACTTTCATCTTTCACCCATAGTAACTGTGACGGCCCGCCCAATAAATTTGATTTTATTATGCGATCTTAACCATATAAAAGTTGCACAGCAAGCGGTAAACCCACCAAGAGCGGCAAAGCAAGTACCGTCTCAAACAACCGAAACCGGAGCACCGAAACCGAAACAGCGCCACTAGCGCCACGGAGGCACACACCGCCTCCGTCTGGTCAAAAGACAAGACGAACGCAGACAAGACAAGGCCAGCGTGAGTCCGTCGTGTGTTTACACGACCACGTGTGATGCTGTGTATCGCTCTTCTGTTGCCTATTACAACGATATTTGTGAATCTAGTAACCACTGAACGCCTGGAGGAGGAGGAGCGTTTGAATTGTGGTCTGTGCTGATTTGGACAAGTGTCATGGACGGACTCTTTTAAAATGGGAAGAAAGAAGCACGAAATTGCAAATGCCGTTGTCTTGGTGTCTGCAGACACAATTCTTGACAAGCTCAAATGTAATGCGCGCAGTTCGCTTTAGGCTTTCGATGCAAGACGTTTCCTTCTTTGTCCTCGGTACTTAATTTGTCTGCTTTGGTTACACATGCAGGCGTGGAAGCTAACAAAGTAAACAGTCTTTTGGTGGATCATATTCAAGAGCTGCTGCTGTGCACAAGCTCAATTTCACAGATCGCAGTCTTAAGAGAAGTATGTCATGACTCACCTGTTCGCCAATGACATCGCTTTCTAATTCCACGTTTTTTCTTAATTCCAGATTGGCAAAATCATTCCTGTTCGCGATGGTGACATGTATCGTGATCTCTGTGTTGAAGTTGTGGCAGAGTTGTATCTGACGGCAGGCACTGGAAATCCCGTGAAAAGAGCTGCATATAGGTTGGCCTTTTGTGCTATATTAGACAGCTTTCAATGCCTACAGTAGACATGCCAAATCCATTTTAAGAAACGGCACAAGCCACGGGGCACAGATAGTGTCTCACTACTGCTCGCCACTTTACTGCATACTTTTTGAGGTTTCTTCCACAGATCATATTCGGTTAGAGGACAAGGGCATAATGTAGCTATTTACATACGTTGACGGCAGAGCATCATGTAGCCCACGAACCTGGTGCACTATAGCCGCCATTGCTTGTGGGCCATAAGAGCTATGATTATCATTATCAAAATCATGAAGGAGCAATTTCCAAAAATACACAGTGGAGGGGGGAGTGATGACACAAGTCCTTTTGACTAATGGCATTGAAAACATTATGCTGCTTGTGCCAATGATTCTAGTATGGCTTCCTTGGTCCCTTCTTTAGCACAATTTTTAACATGTGTTACAAGATTGTGGAAAAGACAAGTGTCAAACCTGAATGACATGCCAAAAAGTGGTATCTGTTACAACATAACAGTCCCATCTGTGGTAATGATCAGGAGTTAGACACAATGTAATACCGATCGATAGAAGTAACCATATTTGTGCTTTAAAAGCATGTTACTGACGTACAACAAAATATTTCCACGTTTTATGAACTGAAGGGTGTGAAGCTGCCCTTATAGAGTGATTGCACCCAAATCACTGCTTTTAGCTTTCTCATGGTTGCTTGCAATATTAGCAAATGCCAGTCATAATTTCTGAGAGGACACCAAAAACTGTGCATACAACAACAGCCAGTAGAATTGCGCTAAACAAACATTTGAAGTACCGCGATGCCTACCGTGATAGTTGAGTTGAAATGGACTATAGTTCCATGTGAGTGTAACAGAAGGTGCTAGAAAACTACAAATTTGTACGTCATTACTGAAGTGCTCCTCTGTTGCTAAGTGCATCACGTAAGGATACGTTCGGATTCCTGAATACATAAATGGTCATAAATACTGGGTTTTATAGTTTGTTTAACTTGTATTAATGCTGTGCATTTCCTGACCTTGTTCTCCATCCAGTGTACTCGAAGCATGTCCTGACAGTTCATCAACTGAGGATGCAGTGTCCACTGTGCTGAAGAAGTCCCTGTTCCAGGAATCGTTCTGTTGTAAAAGTGCTTCTCATGTTGTCGACAATATCACCGTCCTTTTCACAACAAGTTTAGGTGATTAGTGCTCTTTGCATGTTAATTTTCTTCATTATATTAGTGTAATTTGCGCACTTGAGGGAGACCCAAGCTCTGTGCTTGTGTCCTGTGCCTTTGCAGTCATATGAAATGCATATACTAGTATGTAACATACCATTGACTATAATCATTAATAATGATAACTGGTTAAAGGCCCAAATAAATTCACAATTCTATTATAGCAGAGTAAGCGTTTGGGCTGGTTGGTTCATATTGAATTAAAAACAATTAAAAACCCCCAGTGCTGGGTAACGAAAGAAAAACAACAGATAGGCAAGCAGATTTGGAAGAACTTGTTTCTAGTGTATGGCGCTCTCTTTTGGTCGGTTTTTGCGGGGTGAGAGGGGTGTCACTGGTTTGCTCGAAAAAAATAAACTTCACTTGGTTGCAGTTCAGTGCAGGTCCTTGTCCTTTTATCCTCTGTCCTTGTCCTACCCAGCACTGGGGGTTTTTAATTGTTTTTAATTCTATTATGTTCATGAAATACCTCAACAGGATAAATTGTCTGGGTTCTGAATATACATATACTTCTTTTTATAGGAACACTAGCACTACAGAAGTGTTTCATGGAGAGTAAGTGAGACCATTTTACTGCACTTTCCCCTACTGAGGATAGGAAGCAAAAAATGTGAACGTTATTCCTTGCTTCTGAACAGGCTTTATGTACATCAAGTGGGTGTTTAAAGAGAGCTTTCGTTCCATTCAGTAAGCCAGTTGTATCTTTGCACGATGGATTTTCTACAAATCGTGCATACAGTTTACTGGAATGAAATGCTTTACTGTTACAGTACGTGCAGAGATGCGCAAAAAATGGAGGAGACATACCAGGTGATTTCTAAAGCTGCAAAAGCTCTGAGCCTTGCACTGCAGTTCTATGAGGCAAGAGGTCAAAGTCAGTACGAGAAAGAAGTGATGAACAGTATTGATGAGACCTTCCCACTGTTTGTGGAAATCCTAGTCTCAGGTAAATGTATGCCACACATACTTTTTTGTTATAACTACTATACAGGGTGTTCCACCCAACGTGATAAAAAATCATATTTAAAAATGTGCTTGTCTGAACATTATGGTTTCAGTACTGTTTACATCCGGGGAGATCTTGCCATTACTTCTGAGCACTTTTATCAAATTTAATTTGAGAGAATTCAAATTTCTCGCATATTCTTCTGAATATTGTCATCACCATTCTCATGTAGATTCCTCCATCCTGACTTGTAAGCTAAGTGTCGGAATGCTGCTGCCGGTCCTCATGAAATTTAGGAATGGCACAACGCTTGAGAAGGTACTGTTTGAAAGTGTGCTCGTGTAATTGTATGCATTAGAGATAACTGTTTGCTGCAACACAGGTGCATTGTGAATGGCCAGATGAGCTGATTCCCTGCCCACCTCTGGCTGAAGTGTGCTTTCTGAATGGACTCGTTGGCTCTCTTTCATCTGACGAGCTTGTTTCCATAAACGAGGGTTCTGGCGCCCTAGTGGCTATCGACATTCTTGAGCGAATCCTGAATGTTCACAAAAGGCATATATTAATCTTTCATTGTGTGCTTCATACTGCTCTGAGTTGAGCTGGATGTTTCTTCTATTTTACGTTTTCATTCTGTGATCTAGATCAGAAGAAGCATCATTTCTGCTGACATGCGCAAAAACTACCACACAATGGACAAATAGAGCTATGTGAGTTGACTGTGTGCTGCCCTACAATAGCTTAAAATATGCCTAATGCAGTGTTATGTGATGAAGATAGCAATACTATTTTGTTTATTTAGCTGGAAACCAACTGCCTAATTTCGTGACACGTCATGAATATTTCCAGCATATTGGCAGCTAAACTTAAATACAGTCCTGTATTATAAAACACTGTTGACTAGATTTTTTTGTTTTAATCCTGTTAATCTCCTACGAAGCTTGCAGTTTTTTAGTGGAAATGCACTCCTTTATATGAAATATATTGTATTTGAGAAACCTGGTGCTGCTCATGTATGTCTCAGTTTAATACAGAGAATAAAACATGCCTTTCAAACACAAGTCCAGATACTAGTCGAAACGTGCATAATTAATTCAGGGTTCATTAGGTGTTCTTAATTTGCAAAACATTTCTGAAAGTCTGGTGGCTAAGAGCTTCAATTTTTGGCAGTGAAATCCTCGAGAATGCCAGGATCTCTGAACCAATGTCTTCTGCATTGCTTTCTGACAAGACAGTTACAAAGTCGTTACTGCAGTACGTGTGGTCATATTGGGAACACTTTATTGATGTGAGTATGCCACGTCGATGCACATTATCATAATGCCGTAAGGAGCTAGGTTTCGATTGTTTGTTTTTGTTCATCTTGCATCATTTCAGGCAGTTAGTCAGCAGGCTCAAGAGGTGTTCAAAAATGTGCTTGATATAAACATGCACATACTCAAAGGTACCTTTGCCATGTGGTGATGCACCAGTATTTTTCACCTGTTTGAAAGTAGCCATAAATTTCATATCTTCCCTCACACCTATCACAGATGGCGCAAAATATGAATTTCTTGAAGAGGTGGCAACATTCTTGCTTGATTTGCCATGGCACAGGAAGGGAAAATATTCAGCCCTTTGTCATCTTGCTGATGTGTATGGGTGCGCCGAGCTTCTCAGACTCAAGCCAGGGCTAGTGGAAGACTTACTGCGAGCTGCGGAAGAGTTAGCCATGTGCTCTTATGCAAGTACCTTGGGTTACAGTGTCTTTCGATGAGCTATGCGACATATTTTATTATACACAGAGGTTGTCTTTCTACACAGGTGAAGGATCTGACTAAAAAACTGTGCGTCCATCACGTAAAAGGAGCCACTGAGCAGGACTTTTCAAGTACATGGCTTGTTCCTTTTTTGTCTATTGTGCAGAATCACTGTCCAAGGACTTTACTTGTGTCACTCTTTCAGGTTAGCATTCTATCGTAAAACTTTCTTTTCGTGAAATGTGTATAAAGTGAGTTACACGTGGGTAGCACACTTTCCTGAGACTGAGAGTAAAGACAGGAAATGGAAAACAACGTGGATAACACGAAAGTCAAATGGGCTGATTTGCGGAAACACACAAACAGGAAATGAGAAAGAGACAGGGAGGTTTAGCACAAATCAATGCATAACGGTGATCTAGCCTGTTGTGGCTGCAATTGCTGCAGGTCATCTTTACAGAGTAAAACAGGGGTGGCTTTAACTGTAGTGGCCCTCATTTTCAGTATGCTGCAACAGTACGTGTCTGCGCATGAGAGAAAGAAAAAGGTTGGAGAAAGCACGCGACAAAGGGTCTCTCCGCTGAGAAAGCAGCAATAAGGGGGCATTCGCAACCGGGCCACAGCACTACGGTGAAAAGGATGAAGCAACGTGGACCGTTCGTGTAGTTGTTGTGGGAGCTTATTTAAGAGCGATCCAATGAGACCGTTCGACATGCACGAGGGGAAAGGGAAAAGCTAAGGGGCTGCGGAAAAGGCTGACCTGCTTGCATAGTGTATTGTTTTGTTTGAGTAGCAAACAATTAGGCCACCAGACAAAAAACTTCAGCATACTGCTGAAGTTCGATAGTCCCACAAGTACACAGATGTGGATGCACAGTTGGGTGCACAGCATCCTTTTCGATTCTTCTGCTGACAACACCAGCAACGTTGCAATGTCATGGTTATCTGAACAACAGTGAGAAAACAGGAAGAGCCGGGTCGCTCTTTTCTTTGCCCTCTTCTTGCATTAACTTGCCAACAACTGTGCTTCTCGAAGTGACGGCTTCTGCAACATGCTGTCAAGTATGCCGGCATGTAGGTCAGCTCTGTGTGCAGCGCACCAGTTTCCCTCTCTGCCCTATCGTCCATGGGTACTATGCAAGGTACGATGGATATCATTGTACTAGGGGTACTACGCAAGTAGATCAGCTATCTATGCAGCTCCCCAGTTTTCCTCTCTCCCCTATTGCCCGTGAAGCGACCTCAGTGGTCCTTCTCCCAAATAAGGGGACAACATCTCAAGGTCGATGCACATGTGGTTTCTTCTGTGGTCTCCAGTACCGGTCTCCGAATACCCCTTATTGCAGCCTTGTGAGTGGACAGACACTTCGTCACATGATTTCGTCTAACTTTAGCCCCTCCCCTGCGCAGAGACGGTCATAGCATATTTAAAAATAACGAAAAGTACGGGGCCAGTTGGTACATGACTGACTGTTGGCGACTTTTGCATTAAAAACCAGAAACAACGAACAAAGCAGGCAGGATGTACAGCTTGATGTGTCCTGTCTGCTTTGTTCATTGTCCCTGGTTTTTAGCGTAAAAGTTGCAAACAGTAAATCATAGCATATTTATTTTCAGCTGTTAGCTATGCAGAAGGGAATGTATTTTTTTACGGAACAGGGAAAGTCCGACTTGCGCATCCTGCTTCTGGCAAAAGAACGTTACGTTGACTTTGCAAATTTCCAAGTTCAGCCGATGAAATGAAATTTCTTTTAATTCAAATTTGATAAAATTACTTGTATGTGGCAAAAGTTCAGAATGGATAAATGGGTGATCGCATATGATGATCACATATTTTTTGGTAGCATGCTTTTCTATTAAAATTTGTTGACATGATTACTGAAACGTCTTGCACGTACTTATTATTGCAGCATATTCTTCCAGTGTTTGTCAGTTGCTACCCTAAAACAATGGACGTCATTTTTGAGAACATGTCGCAATGTGGAGGTAAGTCACAAAACGAGGATAGTTTCGATGCCTGTTCCAGGGGGTTCTGAGAATGTTTCGTGGGGGTCTCTTGAGGGCCTTGACAGCACTACATCTCTTCGAAGTGCCAGCAGACATATCTATATGTGGTTATGTTTTGTGTCATTTATTGTAGATGACTTAATACCTGCCACACTGACGTGCCTTCTGTCAGACAAGTCATGTCTTCAAACAAACCTTTTCGAGCAGTGGAAGGATGCCTTGCTTCAAGGTGTATGCCACCGAGATGAACAGGTCTGGAAGCTTGAATGCTATACCCTGAATAAAGCCGTTTACGGCCAGTCAAATGTGCCAACCACATCAAAGAAAACTTGCATCTTTGGAATTGTTGCAGGAACTTTCGTACAGTGAAGAACAGACCAATGTTAAGTGTAACATGACACTTAAATGACCATATGGATAATTGTGTTGTGATTAATGTTAGGCCTTGTTTATGTAGCATTGGTGTTTTTGTTTGATGTTAGTGCTAACCTACCTTAAATGCCTACTCAAGAAATACATCACAAATGTTCCCCTAAATACTCACTGCTCCTCGTGCTACTGAAAGTCGTGTCGCTGCAGACATACCACCTGAAGTCTTGTTGACATGATTTCAGATCATGTATTTGTGTTCTGTAAGCAAATACAAAGTGTAGAAGTATGTCTGGCAGTTTCGAAGGGAAAGTATATTACAAACTTAATATATTTTCTAGTTCTCCCCTGAGTGATGGAAATGTTGTTTTCCTGTATCTTTAGGTCCGTCTTGATGCACTGGCTCTGCTAGTTGAACATCCGAAATCGTGTGAACCGGTTCAACCTCAGTATCTTGAATTGCTAAGGCATTTTGTGCACCTGAACATTTCAGTGCAGTCCCCTGCATTCCAGCAGCAGATAGTAGCATCCATGAAGAAAGTAAGCTAGTCTATCATGGATGTTTTCATTGCTTCATTTTTCCATAAGGCCCACTGTATTCTTGGTATCATTAGTTGTTCCTTCACTGTTACAGCTTTTACACAGGATGTATGACAGCAGTAGTCTCCTAAAGAAAATCGCCAGAAAGTCAAATAATGAATGTGTCAATGTGGCGTGTGCTCATCAGGTACGTGTCTTAGCAGCAGGTGTAGATGAATAAATGTATGTTATATCTAGGGCCCAGATTTCTAGGCATTTGCCTAGAAATGCCTATAAGCGCCTAAATGCGACATTCTCTGGGTTGCCTGCCGTTTTATCGACTCTGTTGAATTGTAGTCTTTTTTAGCATTTTTAGACGCCATAACAGCCTCTATTTTAAGGGTCTAAGTGCGAGTGCGCCTTTCAGGCTCGTGCTGAGCACTGCATTTTGCTTTTTGTTTCTGCGGGTTTGCGCCTTTTGTTCCTTTTTTGCGTTTGGTTTACTTCAATACCTTGGTTTGCTAGAAGGGGTCTATGATCAAAAGTATTACTCGATACAGCATGGTTCCAGGCCCCCTCAGCATTCGTGTAGCAGATGTCAAAGCTTGTATGGTACCGTAGCCTTTAAACGAGCATGTTTTCCTTGATGGGTCATTCTGAAACACCAACAACGTCAAAGAGCGCACCAGATTAACGTGCCTATTTTTGCATTTTATTGCCCATTCTGGCGTTTTTGAGGGCCTAAATGCCTGCCTATTTCCACCGTTTTTAGTGCCTAAATTTCCGGGCCCTAGTTATATCGCTTGGCTTTTATGATGAGGGTCAGTGCCATAACTTCACCTGTAGTACCCCTGCAGCGAGATGTAGAGATTCCCTCCCCCCTTAATGCTTATTTCGGAAGTATATCACATACAGACTGGAAACAATGGGCACATTAAGCAGCGGCTCTACCCAAAACGCTTGGTGGACTCTGTCCCTCGTTCTCCAGTGCCTGTACTAAACAGCCTTTCAGAGCCACGAGTGTAGTACGTGCCCCGGCGAAGTTTCCAAGGCGGCTCATTGGTTTTCCAGCCTCCCCTTCCTCCGTACGTCACGGAGCTGGATCAACGCTTACGTGCTCCGGCCTGCAAGCTGGAGCATGAGAGTTCATCAAGAGCATAACGCTCTGCAAAAGGAGTGACACCGTTAAGTAAAACGGAGTGCGCTCCCTGCGCTCTGGAGCCGCTTGTTAACATGCCCATTTCCTCATAATTTATCTCTTATGCGGGCTAGCGAGTTTTGACAACTGAGTTTCAACAAGTGGGACTGAGAACCAGAACATACATGCCAGTTGTTTAGCCCACATGTATTCTATATTAATTCATCATCAACGTAATAGCAGTCAGGGATCCTCACATCCTCCTCAGCAGGGAGGCGATACTCCCTGCTCTTCATGGACAGGTCTGGCTATAGTGTGAAACGATGTAGCTGTACTGGAGAAACATGAGGAGCAGTTGTTCCATCATCAAATTCAGCCCTGGACAATGTAGGGCTTTAGCCCTCAATGAGAGGCTCTTCGTTACATTTTCAGCAAATTACCGCAGGCAGTGGAGTAGACAGTAGAGCATTGCCTGCTGCAATGAAACACGTCAATCATCATCGTCGCAATAGAGTTGTTGTTACGAGAAGCAGCGCACTGGTCCCATCTTTGGGCTCTGCTGTGGCAGTGGTAGCTGATCCTCACTGCTGGTAGTTATGCTATGCCGCTGCTGAGGATAACAAGTGTGCCTACGTCTACATCCTGTCAATAAAGGGATGAAATGTGAAACATATTTCTTTGAATGGATGTGCAGGACTTTGTGTCTTGGCTGCAGAAGTATTGTACAGACCAGCTTTATCCAGGGGCCAATTTCAATCGCCGTTCCACAGCATTGCAACTGCTGCAGCTTCTAGCTAGCATTCAGGCTTCCAAAGGTATAAAGTTACTCTTTCATCTAAATTTAAGGGATTGTGCTGCTAAGCTAGGAACCAT
The DNA here is from genome assembly GCF_037126465.1 of Ornithodoros turicata. Lineage (NCBI taxonomy): Eukaryota > Metazoa > Arthropoda > Arachnida > Ixodida > Argasidae > Ornithodoros > Ornithodoros turicata. The sequence goes on from NC_088207.1 coordinate 36,057,679, forward strand.
TATGGCAGACTGCCATAATGGTTCCTAGCTTAGGTACTTATTTTCTGACTGTATTTCTCCAAGGTGTAAATTCTGTCATGGAACTGAAGTGGACCGTGCATCAGTCTGCAACACTGTTACAATGCCTCAAAGATCCGTATGAAACGAACAAGGTGTCTGCCTTGCAGTTGCTGCGGTTGGTACCAGCATCGACACTAGGCTTCGAGGTACGCTGCCGGCAACAGTGCCATTCAGAGCGCCAAAACCAGCCCGAAGCTGACACATGGATGGAGCAGAATAATACATATAATTATGCAGATTGTGGGTACTCAGCTACACATGATGCTCGATAGCAAAATACTGACGAATGCACATAGCATTCTTCAGTGCATTTGGGCATTCAAACAAATTGAACAGCTTTACCAAATGTACAGCAATTGCTTCGCCACACACAGTATTCATTACTCCATCCATTTTTCTTGTTTTCAAAGCCAGTCCTAGTATTTGCAGTATAGTACAACTCAGAGTTCGAGGTAACTCGTTACTGTAACTAAGTTCCTTTTTTTGGTAACTTAAGTCGGTGCTTTTGCGCCGTGGTAGCTTTCAGAGGAACTCGTTTCTTTTTCAGGTAACTTTGCAAAGGTAACTTAAGCTAAGTTGCTAAGTTCCAAGTTGCTTTTAATTCGCTTTTCACTCATGTCCACATATTTTATTGTTTTCTCTCCAGTTCGTTCGTGGCATTTGATGCCATAAAACGTGATATTCAATCAATGACAGTATTCTATTCAGGAAGTAAAAACCGCTGCCATTGAAATGAAGCTGAACCACTGTGCGCCCACAAGGAGTAAGATGCGAAGCATTCGAATTGTTGGACATACATGAAACTATCTAAGCGTGTTGCACTCCTCTGCAGGCAACTCAAGGTCTAACTCAACTGCTCACACAGGCTGCGCCTGCGTAGTGCTATTTTGTGTCCGAGGTAACTTGGAAGTAACTCGTTCTTTTTTTTTTAAGTAACTCCGTAACTGCGAGTTACATTTCAGGCTGAAGAACTTCGTTATTAACTTAGTTACATTTTTCACACGGTAACTTAACTCGTAACAAGATCTTTTTGACTGGTAACTTCTCGATCTATGGTCGAGACTAAGCAAGGTTAGGTCAGGTTGGGTTTTACGTATTTGACACGTTCGAGTGAGTCGGTTCATGTTTTACACTGTGTAGCGCAACCACTACAATCCGAACAAAATGTGAAACATATTAATAACCAGTTAGTAGACACATCAATTGCTGAATATAATTGGGATGACTGTTTGGCGGACGACCGCTTGGCTACATATAATAAATTTCAGCAGAAACTAAGCGATATCAATTTCCGTGCCAGTAACCAGGTCGTACTGAAGCGTAGAAGACCAGAATTATTAACCTAGTTACATTTTTCACACGGTAACTTAACTTGTAACGAGTTCTCTTTGACGGGTAACTTCTCGATCTGTGGTACAACTCCACTGAAAGCAGTGGTGTGCTGCATATTCTTTGTTTGTCTGTCTGTCTTCTTCACGATTGTGCCCCGGCAATATGTGTTAATGATGTCACATTTCTTGCATGTCTTTCCTCACGCACAAGAACGATCAACGTATACATGAACTCTTTGAGGCCGCACTACAGTTATCAAGAAGCGCTCGACCTCCAGATTCTGTAACTGCGGCCTATCTCCTAGAGTTTCTGGCCGACTTCGATAAAACTACGCCAATGGTGCAGCGTCTTTTAAACGAGAAAGGGGCAACACATAATGCTTGCCTTCCCGAGGAAGGAAACAGTGCTACGTTGTTATCCTGCCTGCGCTTGCTACTAACTGAATTACGTCACCAGTTGGAAGTGGCTAAGGGGAACATCATCGAAGCAGCTTCCTGTGGACCAATGTATGGCACGTTGAGGTGTGTGAGGTCACTGCTGAGCAAGGTGCCATGGAGGTCAGTTGTTCTCATTAGGTAACCGGGTTCCTTCAGCTCACGCCTCATTTCTAACCTGTTTTCTGTTTCACTGTAGGAGCTTACTGCAGAACCAGTTGCAGTTTTGGCAGACATTGTTGGATGACACAATCTGTATTGGATTTCAAGTAGCCCAAGTAGTGGGGCCGATTGTAACGAATGCATCTCCTGAAGGACAGCTGAACCTCGAAGGCAACACAGGTTATAAGGTTTATCTTTCTTTGTGCTGTCGATGTAATGACATTCTGTAATTTTGTACTGGTGATGTCAATTGCTAAGCCATGATAGCATGGCACTCTGTAAGCTCTCGAACTGGCGAGGCTACATATCCAGGAAGACCCTCGTAGGCTGCTGAGAAACTAAACCTGATAGAACATGACAAGCTGACAAAGTAGATAGAAGTAGTGATGAGCCTAACGTGTGTGTCGAAACTGCAACTTACTTGACATTGTACTGCGAGACCTTCCACCATTGCTCAGTTTCCCTTTACATCATATTCAGTGCTTTCACCTGATTGGTTGACTGGCATCCCTGTCATGAAAAAGACCTGAATAACAAAAATGCCTGACTGCAAAACATTGTGACATAGTCATTAAGAGTTCCCCAATCACGAACATGCTTTATGCAACCATAGCTATGGAGACAAGTTGCCAGGATTGGCCTTCAATCTGGCTCGAATAAAGGCATAAGTTCTGGAGCAAAAAAAGGTATCTATTTGTACAGCATGAAATATTTAGGGCTTTGTGTGTTTAAAATCCTTACAGAGATCTTAAAACAAGTCCAGGAAGCACTACAAAAAGGCCTTGGACGCAAGTTTAATCTGTCTGCTGAGGATACTGGTGGAAGCACGCTGAATGGTGCGTGTGACGTTGATATGACAAAGGCACTTGCTGTGGTAGCACAGATGCTTCTGCTTTGTGGCTGGCGTGCACACAGGGAAGTATCACTGCTGTTCGGAGAAATATGCCAGACTTGCCCAATGTCCCCAGCCGATTCAGAGTCCAACGAAGGCCCACTGTCTGTGAAGCAGGTACTCAAAACAAGGTTATGTAGATTGCTGCTCAAGTTTCTATTCGAGTCTTCTGGTGATCATTGCAGGTACTCAGCATCGGCAACTTCTTTATGGAAGAAATGTCGACCATCAGACATCGTGGAGCCTTTGAACAAGCTTTCACAGCATTTGTAAAAATGTGCCATGTCCTCTGGAGGTATATCTATGGTGAAAGCTACGTTATTTCCCACTGTTAATACTTGTGTTCTGGAACAATTTTTATAGATCTAAATGTGTAGAGCTCTCAAGTTTACCAGCGACCTGGATATCGGAGCTTATGGTAGCTGTTGAGCAACGAGGACTAAGCGCAACACGTAGGAGTGCAGGAATTCCCTTTATTGTCCAGGTGAGACTTACCTTTTCCAGCTTAAGAGGTAGCATACTGCTATGCTATTATTACTTTTTGTGAGGCTTACAATTTTCATTTTACTTTTAGGCCCTGCTTGTTTCTGAGCCAGCAGTCCTAGGATCTAAGACATTCCACAGGGCTATGCAAGAATTTTTAGCCATAGCTCATCCAGGTTCAGATTCTGCTGTTGAATCCAAGGTAGTCAGCTTTTGTACATACTTCTCTGTATATCGAATATTCCTGCGAGAAATGCTAGGCTTTGTCGTAATAAAACGTTTATTTTCATTTTCAAGGTTCATGCCATCAATGTCTTGAGAGCATTGTACAGGAATGCAAAGTTGGGTGACATAGTTGTACCATATGTTGCTGATGGAGTGAAAGTGGCGCTACTCGGCTTCAAGGCAGAGTCTTGGGCTGTAAGTGGCACCTCTTTCAGGTGGAACTGTGGGACATGGTTTGAAAGTGCACTGTTACTCTTTGGAAATTAGTCCCGTGGTACAATTGTAATTAGTATTTATTTTGCAATATATGATCTTTTGTTTTCCTATATGTATTCCCAGTGCAATAATCTTTAATCCACAGTTCACGAGTCTACTTATAGCATCTACATTTTCCACTAAACTTCCTGCAGGTACGAAATTCCGCCACGCTCCTATTCAGTGCACTGATGACGCGCATTTTCGGTGTCAATCGAAGTCGGGAGGAACCCCAAAAGAAGAACTGTCTGACAGGTCACATCTTCTTCTTGAGATATCCTTCACTATTCCTATTCATCCTTGAGCAACTTGAAGGACAGAAGAATTCAGACGGGCACAAGTAATAGCGGCCTTTCTCGTTAGATAATTTCAACAGCTATTGTGCAATTTCAGGAAAATTGAGTCAAATGTCTATCCCATCTTGCTGATGTTGGCAAGGTTGTATCCATCCGCTGTGGAAGGCAGCTTTAGACTAGCTGACTTCATTCCTCATGCGATGCACTGTGCAACGAGTCCTGTTTGGAAAGTGAGGACTTTGGCAGCACGGGCCCTGGTACCCCTTTTAGCACCATCGGAAAGGGAGCATTTTGTAATGAGGTGCTTCGCGTCCCTGCCAGAGCACCAGCAGTACACCACTATGCGTAACAATTCAATCCATGGAACTTTGATGCAGGTATGTCGCATGGTCATGTGTTCTTTATCGTAGCTTCTCTCTGTTGCCTTTATTACAGATAGAACACATCTTGAAGTGTGATGCAGAGTACCTCTCAAGTCTGCAGTTTATGCAGCGTCTCAGTAGCAACTTGATGAAGAATCTTTGGCTCGCTACAAGGTTTCTATCTGTACCTTTTACCAGTTCCCCCAATATACGCAGTGGCCACCCTACAAATAAAATGCTGCATACCAAATTTCACTGGAGACTATATTAGCAAGTGCATGCAAGAGGGAAGAAGCGAAGCTGGGGATGCCTTGTGCACTCTGATGGCGGTCTTTCAAAGGAAATGGAATTATGAATAGTATCTCTATGCATAATATTTCTAAAGATCTTTTCTGAGTCATACCTTATAGATCTGTCCTTTGCTCATGCCGCATACAGAGATCCTTCTAAGTGGTGCTACAGAGACTAAAACACAAGACATGCTCTTTCCGCAAGACAGCAACAAGGAGGCTAATGTGTGAGGCCCATTCTGATGGCCAGCTCCTCATACCAAGTGCTGCTGCTAATAGGGTTTCAATAGATCGTTTCTACGTACAGCAAGTGTAGTTAAGCTGATGATAGTCCCTCATGGCTGATCATGTGATATGAACAAATGTTACATTTTAGTGTACCAGCATTCTTGTGTGACCTTATCGAATGCATATAGTATTTCATTTTTCAGGGACAACCCATGCTTGGTAACGCGTGCAACTTTTGTAAATATTATATCGATTTACATCTCGAATGTTCCTTCAGATGACTTCAGCAGTAAGCACACTTAATTTGTTTTCCGGATTTTTCTGCATATATATTAGAGCTGTGCGAATATTCAAAATTTCGAATACGAATCGGATATCTAATGCTTTTCTCAACCTATTTTTGCCATTCTGCAAGTGGGTTTCGCCTCATTGCATCCAAGGGTTAGGTGAAGCCCACTTCACGTTACCGCCATTTTTTCTTCTTTTTTTTGGCTACAATCTGCAAGTCGGCTTCACATCATTGTACTCTAGTGTTAGGTGAAGCTCGCTTTACACTGCTTACAGTACCCTGTTACTGAAGTCTACAACTTCTGTGACCTCATGGCCAACACTGTACTCTGGGCACTGCATGTTCCAGTAAATGTACTCCCAACTTTCAGAGTTATGTTCAGTAACAGAGGGAAATGTGTGCAGTTTCTAAAAAAAAGTAGAGGAAATTCACAATGTAAACATAGAAATAAGGAGATGCACACAAGGCAGGCTGCGTGGATAATGTTGATTAACTCTCTGTGCAGTTCATCCCACTAATGCAGTCTACCATACACAACACAGAGGGACCCTTCTCTCACGATATGTTACGCTGCATGAAAAGGCTCACAAGTTTGAGCAGAACATTATCGAATGAGCACAACACCACAAAATATTTCACCATGAGATATTCGAAATTATTCAAATTGAGCCTTTTCTGATTATTCGAATTCGATTCGGCTTCTGAATAAATTATTCGGATTCGATTCGCAATGGAAATTTTGCTATTCCCACAGCTCCAATATACAGGGTGTCTTTTTTTTTTCGATACAGATTTTTCATAAAAAAACTATAAGGGCTATAGACATCCTGTTTTCACTTCTCTCATCCCTGGGCCGGCAGATGTTCTTGGCCATCTGTTGCTCAACCGTCGAATGACTAATTACCTAAAAATCTTTAATTAATTTTTATTATAAAAGCTACAAGGTCGTCCCAGTGTGAACATCTGGTCCCTTCGGTCACCTGATGCCGTTACCGTTTCCAGAACAAAAATCTGTTCGATACATCGCCCGCAAAAAATTCGTGAAAGAACACAATTTTTTTCTTTATTTTGTTCATTGCGCATCTTCGGAGACTCGTTTTTCCTTCACCCTCAATGTGAGAGGGTGAAGGAGCACAGTGCGTCAGTGCGAGCACTCATGCGTCGAAGATGAGCTCGAACTTCCGGCAACAAAACAAAAAGAAATGTATCTGGTGACGCTATCCGAACTGCCCTTATCTTGGGTTGCATTTTCTGTTTTCTTTTAATCTTTTTCCAGGACGCAAGAGGCAATAATGTGCTCTTTCACCCTCTCACATTAGGGGTGAAGGAAAGACGCGTCTCCAAAGATGCGTAATGAACGCAATAGAGAAAGAAATGGTGTTTCTTCACAAATTTTTTGCGAATGGATTTTTGTTCTGCAAACGATAATGGTATCAGATGACCGAAGGGACCAGATGTTCTCACTGGGACGACCTTGTAGCTTTTATAATTAAAAAGTTAATTAACGATTTTTAGGTAATGAGTCAACAGATGGCCAAGAACGTCCGCCGCCGCAGAGATGATAAAAGTGAGAACAGGATGTCTATAGCCCTTATAGTTTTTTAATGAAAAATCTGTATCGAAAAAAAAAAAAAAAAAAAGCACCCTGTATATAATTACTTTCATACGTTACATACATACTGAATAGATGAACATTTATTGTGCCATTTTTTTCCACAGCAGTGCCACTAATCAAGGACCTTATGGAAGTTGTTTTCAAAGATGCAGCTGCATTTTTGGATGCCCAGATTCCATTTATGCCTGGACAGCCTCTGTGGGAGACTGCAGCCTGTAACTTGCTTCTGCATCTTGGTTCATCCTGTTCAGACTCGCTGCTCGGCAGGAAACAGTTTTTGCACATTGTGGAGGGAATGCTCAATCATGGCTCACATGAAATTTCATGGACAGCATTGAAATTTGTACGCCAGTTTCTGTGTGCTGTGACATGCGGAAATCGGCATTCGATAAATTTCGTACCATTTACTGATGGGGATATTTCAAAGTCAATTTACAGGGCAACGTTTTTGATGCTGAAGAACGCACATACCAAAGCAATTGGAAACCCTGCCTGCATTATAGAGGTATGCAGTACAGCTTCTTCAGTAAGCAATACCACACGCTCTGTCGTGTTTTACTGCTCTTCTTCTGCAGGCATGTGCTGTGCTGAATGGATGCTGTGACTTCTCAATAATGTTGTCGCATGCACAGCCCACATTAAGTGATGTAAGTACCACAATATGCAACATCATGCTGTTTCCGCTGCCCAGTTAACTTCATCAAATGGTGCAGTGAAAACCTTGAAGATTGGACACTGAAGTGTCGACAGATACAGAAAATTTTCCATGTTGGAGGTATTTCCAAGATTGTTAAGTCAGCTTTGTGCAATTATGTTTAATTACTTATTAAAAACAGGGATATTTTAGCATCTTGCAATTGTGCTGCTCTTAGAAGCCCAGATGTGCCAAGGTATCAGTGTAGCCCAACAAGCAGGATACTTGTGGCTTCTTTCAACGATTTACAAAGAAACCTGTTCTTCAATGTGAAGCTGCAGCATGAAGTTTGTTGAGCTGTAACTGTGTGTGCTTTAAAAGCTTACTCGACAGGAAAGAATGAACAAAATGCACAAGTGCAAGTCAGTGCATGTCTGGCCTGCTGTTTTGATATTTCTGTCTCCAGAATGTAGTGGGATGGCATGCTATTCTATTACACAGACATTTTGTAGAGTACAGTAACAACCAGTGTCTTTGTACACTTTCATAATATTTCTTGCGCCTCACATAACGAAAAAGGAATGACTGTGACAAAACATAGACAAGAACTTGCTTTGGAGGTTACTTTCACTTAACATATTTACAATTGGTGCTCATCCTGCCATGCACTTCTGTGAACGAGCTGCACACCTATGGCTTTTGAATTGCATGTATATTGTAAAAAGCAAGAGGTTTATACCTTGATTCACTTGTGCAGCAAGTGCTACATTAACAGTTTGTAATATGTCTGACGTAGGTGCTGCAGCTTCTGACAGAGATGGTGGAAGACTCGACACAGTATGTTACAGAATAGTTTTGGTATTATCGTCGCAACTTGCCAGTAATTTTCCATCGTACTTCCTCTGTTTCACAGAGAAGCAGCTGCCTGTGCGTTATTGTGTCTCTCATGCCACGTTGCCTCGCAGATAATAAAACAGCTAGAGGTAAGCTTCATTGCCACTTTCAGCTACTACCTTTCTTATCAACATTCTGGTTTTTCTTATATCAGCAGGCTGCTTGCAATCCCACTTCTAATGAATTCACAGCATTATTTAACTGGATGCACACATTGGTCTGCAACTCAAAGCCAAACATGGATTTTAACAGAAGACTGACAGCGAGCAGAGCTTTACCTATGCTTGCTAATTTGCTCATCAATGGTCCAGGTTGGGGCAAGTCTGATGGGACTTCATCATTATTGCACTGTTATACTGGAATGGTAAAAGTGAAATTAGGCATTCCTTTTGCACTTAGGAGTGACAGGTGATTTCGGGAGTCAGTTTTGGAAATTGATGGTAAACTTCTTGCAAGATGATGAGCTGCCCATCCGTGAACAGGCTACTGAGACAGCGCATTACCTAGTGACAGCCCTAAGTGAGTATGCTACCCGTTTAAATCCAAGAAAGTTTGTCTTTATGTTTCTACAATGTGAAAGTAGGGTATTTGGCTTGTCTGAATACCATCTTGTTTATTCGTATGACTCAGAACTACAACAAACAAATTCCTGTATGACGACCTCCCTTCCGACATCACACATACAGTTGTGTCGTAACATGATCACTAGTGGTTCTGTACTGAGCTGAGGGCTACTGCATGGAAACAGCTCAAAATGGCAAATCACGAGTATATAATGCTTAGTGGTAAAATAGAACAGGGTGTATATATAGAACAGCATGAGTGGTAGTGACTCTGTGAGAGCTGGAGATCGCTACAGAGCAGCTATAAACTTTCAGAATCTTTCAACGAGTCTTCTCTGGTATGGTTCATGTTCTGGATAGAACATCACCGCTAACATGGTCACGCCAAGCACCATTCTGAATAGTATTGCTCACTTTTGTGATGATTTGGTTAGAACTTAGGGCACAAGAGAAATTGTCACAGAAAGCCATGTTTTGCTTCATAGTATAATAGTAGTAGTACCAGCATCCTGCAACCCCTGTATGTAACAGCCTACTCCTTTCCCTATGTTACTCTAGAGTTTCAGGACTTGCCAGTGTCTGTGTTTTCCGAGAGGACGCCGCCGGATGTCACACTTGAAATCTGTATTCGACTGACATCACCATTCGAAGCAGTCCAACTATTACTGGATTGGATGCTCACGTGTCAGATGATACCATTGGATGCAGAGGTTGGTTTCAGTGATGGTTTTCGTGTTTGCACATTATGACACCTTAAGCTGTAGTAGCTTGTTATGACTGCTTTAAGTTGCATAACGTCACTCATAGTACATAGTGAAGCCCGCGTATAACGATATTGACGGTAATCGCGAATTCCATCGTTATACGGGGTATATCGTTAAACGAGGGCTGACTATGGCGGGCTATAGGCTGACCTAAACAGCGCGTCCCCGAAAAGTCGCGCGCCACCCCGCGTGTAGCAAAAGAAAAAAAAAAACAGATGCTAAAAACAAAAACAAAAAAAAGAAACGCGAAGCTGTGTGACATCGCACTGGCTTGGGAAAACCGCGACCAGAACTCGTGGAGCGAACCAGGGAACATATCGGACAACTTCTGGCAACACTATACGTCACCATTCCGCAAGTCGGCTTCACCTAACGCCTGCGTGCTTTAGGAGAAGCTTGCTTTAGAACACTGTCGCGCGACTCGCGGGTGGAAAGCACGCGCTAGGTCTTTTGAATCATTTCGCGAATTTGAGCAGCATTGGTCGAATACGGAGACACAAAAGCGTTACTACCTACCTCTTTCACTGACAGCATTGGAAAATGAACCGTTGCTGTCTATTTTCTTGCCTCAATTTTTATTTTGGTTTAATTCTTTTGACGCGAATTTCGGAGGATAGGAACTTTTTCCGCTACCCCGTGAGATTTGTATAGTCGAGATTCTACTGTATCTTATCGCAGCGAAAATCTCCGCGTGGTTACGCGCACGGGACAGCGTCCAACATCGTTATACGAGTACTCGGAACCGCGGTCTCCATCGCTGTAAGCGGGTCGTTTCCCCATAGAAACAATGTATATTTTGACAGTAAAATCATGAACCATCGTTTTACGACGGATATCGTTATACGCGATATCGCTATCAGCGGGTTTATAGGCTTCAACGGTATCTGGAAGCATTTGGTACTCTCATGCTCTACAGATGGTGTAGTAACAGTTTGATGTCTCTCTAGGTAATCAAACTTCTTTGCTACTTTTCTTTTTTTTTTTTTGGCAGTTTAATGGGTTTCACTTTCCTGTATCACACATATGGTCCTATCATCCTCTAATGCAGATTTCAAATCTCGCAGCGACAGACTAGATACTGGTAGGCTTCCACAGTGTACATGAGGCTGCCTTGGATTATGAATTTCACTAAAGCATGGTTGTGATACATTTAACATTAATGCTGAATGATGTAGAGGCTGCTAGATTCCCAGCAGTTAAATTGCAGCGTCCAGGAGAACTGCACAAACTTTAAAATTCACACTTTGTATACCTATCGTGCGCTACAACTTGCATAGAGACAATGTGATGGTATAATGTATATAATAATTGGGAGTAGATTGGCTATATAGTCGCTCAGGAAGTATGTAATAAGTTTTGGAATTGACTGTAACATCTACATGATTATGACTGTTGTTACCTGGTGGATTAGAGAATGTGATGTCCATGAACTGACTTCAGGCATGCGTTAATTTTCTCGCTCTAGAGTGACGAACATCCGTTTGAAAAAGGAGAGCTGAACACATACTCCGAAGAAGTTGTAATGACGGACCTCTGTTATGGCTACCTTTGCTCGCTTGCTCTGGAGGTTCCTCCTACTTCTACTTTCCGTTTGGAACCCGATCAGTTCACATCTCATGAAAGCGAGCTCACTCTGAGTGTCGCTGATATCGTAGTCTACTGCCTGGAGCAATGTTCGCAGCTAGCTTCTGACGTATTTGCAAACGCAACGAATACGACATTGAACCGGCATGCTGATCCACCGCTGATAAGAATGTACCAGTGTGCAAGTGTAGCAGCAGCACTTAGAGGAGCAGCTACATGTGAGGCATATAAAGGTTTTGGTGATACATCAGCATTGGTGTGCCATGTGCAAGGATTGGTGTACACAACAGAATTTGTAACTGTGTTACTCCAAAGACTTCGGATAGCGTTGGGAGGAGAGCGTGTTTGAGCTCCTAGTTTTTACGTTGACCGTGTAAAATAAAACAAGTTTTACTCTCAGAATACAAAGTTCTATTTTCACTGTTAATTAGATCTGTGCGAATAGTCGTTTTCCAAACCGAAGCGAACAGATGATTTGCCAGCTGGAGGGCTTGGCAGGGTTCATGAGCCGCTGAGTGCTGCTTCAAGCGGTCCACAAGCGTAGTTGTGGTACTCAATGGCATCTTATAAATAGTGCCACTTCTAATGCATTTCACACCGCCTTCACTTCATCGAAAGAATTCCCAGACCTTGCTGGTGCTGTGACAACTGCACCCAGCAGGAACAGCATTCGAAGCATCTTGCATTGCCCTGCAGGTGATGTTCACTGCACTTAACTGTTTGCGAGATGCAAATCTGAATACCAGAAAACGTGTACACCACAAAACACCTGAAATGTGGAGCGCCCTCCCACACTTTTCGGGCTTACGCGCGTAGCTTAGGAGGAGGAAAACAATATATTCGGTTTGGAAGGGTCATTCGATCTGAAATTTGAATCTAGTATCCAATTGTGTGTGTACACAGTTGTGTGTACTAACAGTACTGCTGTGCGAATGTTCGAATCTTTCGAATATTCGCACAGCAGTACTGTTAGTACATAAACACACAACCAAGCTGTTCACAGGTGGAATACATATGACAGTACAAACCCACGTGCTTGTTTATGCCAACATTCAACCTTTATTTTTCAGCTGACAACTTAGAAACAGTAAAGAGCAATCTATAACACAAAAATATGGAGCGTAAGAATTGTGACTGCATAGTTACTTTATACAGGAAAGCTTAGTTATAATACAAATTAAGTAAGCAATAGCGCTCGATTATAAGCACATTTTATGTACAAAAACTAGAGCTGATGCACAGTGAGGTCCTTTCATGTCGTAGAAATACGTTTCGTGAATCACCCAATGTCTCACATCTGCCTCAGCTTTGCCAAACGTTGTGTGAGTTCATCCTGTTAAAGAAAGAGCAGTTGTAGAACCACTTCCATGGAGCAAGTTATGTAGGAAAGTAAAATCTAATTGCGAATGTTTGCATGGCTAGATGGGTTCAGGTCCTAAAGCCTAGGTCTAGCCTCTAATTACAAATGTCATTGCTGAAACGCATTTCACTATTACGTTTTCTGAATTCCATGAAATGTGTCTTGTTTCATCAATCCTTCAAATTAAAACAATAGGAATTATGAAATATAAAAGTGCTAAAACTCTTGACAAAGGCACAACAACAACAACAACTTTATTTTTAAGATGAGGAATGGGGAGTTTCTTCCCCAGGGGCGATACTCTACCCCAACAAAGGCACAGACAGAAACAAGCCTAAAGGAACCTTTTACCTAGGTTCAGGCCCAGGCTACAGTACAATTAGGTCTCTTTACCAATATCTCTAAACTATTGTGTGACCCTCATCAAAGTTTATCTCTAGAAGTGTATGGCATCCCTCATGAGTCACGAAGAAGAGTAACAGAAAGTTTTTCATGTTGAGCACATGCTCATAGAGGATTTTCCATGAGGTACGCTATAAATGTCGTAAGTAAATGCGTAGAGCACACTGAGATGCTCCTAAACGTAATTACTTAATTACTACATGTACCTCATTTCCCCTTTCAAAAATGGTAGTAGAGCAGACACTCGTGACAAGTTTCACTTATTGCGCATAATGGAAGGTCAATCAAATAAAACCAGAGAGGACTGAAAAATTCTCACCTGTTCTACAGAAGCTGCTGTAGACTGTCCAATTGTGCTGTTTACTCCTTGAGGAAGCTCCATGTTTAGCTCCAGCCTGGAATGCAACAAATATAAATAATGCATTGTGGTGTAGTTTAGTGCTGCAAGAGCCCATTATACCTACACATTGCCCACACGACTGACTGTCCTCTTCTATCAGACATCTATCTATCTATCTACTGGACATACTTCTTCAGTCATTGAGTTTAATGTGGTCTATTACAGCTGAGGTTCCACTAATACGATCAAGATCCAAATGACCAGTGGTTTTAACCCTTTGAAGGGTACGGGTGCCCCCTCTCTTTATAGTGAAGTTTGGCTGCTTGGGGCTTCTCTGGGGAACTGTGGCGCCATCTGTGGGCTATTTTTACAAGCGTACTGGTAATATCGCTGGAGGGTGAGCATCGCCCGTACCGCAGATGGCGGCATGCTCAGCTACTTCAGGACACCAAATTCATATGCACCGACTAACACTAAGGCCTCTGTGTACAGACGTGCAGTACCACACTCTCGCGGACCTTTACAGACAAGTAGAAAAACACAAAACAGGTTCTGTTATACATAACCAGAGTGCAAATATAAGCGATATGACTATCAAAGCCTTACGGAATACTCGTAGGAATACTCTTTAAATAACTTTCCACAAGTAATCAGGTGTGTACGTTGTTTAGGAAGCCTTACCCATTTTGGCACGCAGCTGTAATTTTTGCCAACCCTTCAAAGGGTTAATGATGGATGATAGGAAAGTTAGAATAGATAGGAAAGGAAATCTTTTTGGCTGTCTGCCCAGAATGAAAAATAATCTACAGATACAAAAAAAGAATGCTGCCCATGAGAATGGTTACGATGACAATTTGGCTTTATGCGTCTACTATGACAACTGTTTGGTTCGTACTGCAGTTAGGTCATCCAGGATGCTGCAATCTATAGTTCTAAAGACTCAAATCTGTTTACTTAATCCCTTCTCGACTATGGACGTATCACTAATGTGTCACCAGTTGCCCCTGTACTCCCCATATACTTTGGTTTGGTTACCACATGTGCAGTCCCTCAACCATTTCAGATAATGGCTGCTCACCCAGCTTCATCTGCTACTTGCTGCATAAGTCCCTCAATCTGGTGCTGAGGTGCGGTAACAGTCGTCGTCGAGCTCATACTGTTCTCCATACATGTCGACTGAACGTCAAGGTCCTCAAACTGCTTCTCAAATTTGTCCATGAGACCCGAGATCTGCAAGGTGTGCCGAAAACATTTGAGTCGGTCGGTACGTGTTGGAACATTCACAAGAAACATTGGTGGGAGTCCTCACCTTTTCCAGGTTCATACTCTTCATAGCCGCATCCATAGCTTTCACCACTCCTGCCATTGATGTGGTCACCTTCTTCGTGGTGACTGCTGTCTGCACTCGACTTGCAACCGCGTCAATTCGAGAGGCCATGCGCAGATAATTCAACGCCTGGTTCTTTTGTCGAATTGAATTTTCTGCGTGAATTCGAGCTCCTTCCAGGTTATTTTTCTGGATGGCCTGTATTCATGAAAATGCAAATGGTGTACAAGTAGGACATGTTAGGAAAAGCGATATAAATATCACTGTCAAATATCTGAGTAACCAGATAAAACGAGTTCAGTGTAGCAATCCATAAAAATGCTATGCTCCACGGGGTGCTCCAACTACAAAGGGGGGGGCTAGTAGATTTAAAGTTGTTGTTGTGGTGCACACATGAGGAGAGACTTGAAATTCTAATTATTTGCTTAAAGGGGTTGGAACACTTTCATAGATGTGGTTCATTACATCGTGGACACATTTTACTGCAGGCCAGAATACTGACAAAAAAGTACTATTCTTCTATGTGATGTACTTAGCTAGATATAAGCCCTCAAACATGCTCCCCAGCAAAGCGCAGACGTTACAGAGCTCAGAGCTGTATTCATCCCCATTTGCAGCCGTAAGCACGTGACTTCTCGTGCTGACAGCGGTGAAGGCTGTGATGTCAGAGCTGCATGTATTTCGGTATTCATGGTGCCCATTTTCTCCGCTATTACCCTCTTAGCTGTAAAACTTTCAATGCAGCTTCACATCGATGCAAAGAACCGTACTTTACGTTTATCGTTTACCTTTAATATTTCGTCCTAATAAGGTTTCTTGTTGGTATCGCTGGCCACCACTACCTGAAGGTATCTTTCCCGCAAGCGTTTGGAATTCACAGGGAGTTTTCCTCGTTCAAAACTTGTATTCCTGTTCCCTGGTCGAAATGACCACCTTCAGCCACGCTGAAACATCGACATGCTTTTGCAATAGAGAGTTTTGCTCTGTTATCCCATTGCTGCCCTTTAGCAACAATGTGATCCGTGCTACCTCACTGTTCTGGGCAAGATGTACTGTCTGCCCAAGGAAAGCTGCTGCTGTGTGACCAGCCCCTATGCAACTTGTATAATATCAGTAAATTGCTGCCATCGATTGAACCTGCAATCATGGGAGCCTGTTGCTGCAAGATGAACGTCAAGCAGGCATAAGATATCCAACTGAGCAAACCAGGTGAGATTAGGTTTCTTTTGTTTGATTCGTGGACAATAGTGGTGTCTGCAAACACTTTTTTAATCCGTGTTAGCGCCGTGTTAGCATCCGTGTTAGCATCCGTGTTAGCGCCGCAAAGCGACTGTGGCTATGAGCGGCGTACAGATGTGAACACATGGAGAGAGGGCAGCAGAAAGGAGTGGCTGACAGGGGGATTGGTATGCATCCTGGGCCGACTTTCGAGGGGAACTGTGCTGACATTCGTCTGGAAAAGGAAACCCAGGGAAAACCTCTGACAACACAGCCAGTGGTAGGATTCGAACCTACCACTTCCCAGCCCTCAGCACGACCTTGGCTACCATCAATGAAGCGGGACGCCTTAAGCCACCCGGCCATGCCGTTGGTCTGCAAACACTACAATTATACTTTGTAGAAGCTGCTCCCGGTTCACAAAGTTTTGAGCCTGGCAAGACAAAACGTGTTGTTTTGTGGCGGAGTCTGTACAATGAGCGAGTCACCCTGATTCTAAGTTGTACTTGATCATGGTGATACTTTAGCACGTGCCCAAGTTGCATCAACCTCTTTCGTTGTTCCCTTGCTTGTTTGAGAATAAAGAGCTGCAAACATAGCACGTATACCGCGAAACAGCTGCAGATATTTCGAAGTAGTCCTGCCTGTTACATATGTTTGCACCACTCTCTGTACTGCAGGACTGTACTCACCTTTTTCAGCTTTGTTTTCTCTACCTTTTCTTCTTTCTCGCATTTTTTAGCATTGCGTTCTAGTTCCTTCGCAGCGAATTTCAGGTTAAACAGGTGCTCTAAACATTTGTTAAGGAATCTACTACATCAAAGAAGAAATTGCTGGAACGTAACACTGGTAAGATCCAGCCCGAAACAAATGCAGCTTTAAACTAATTCACAATCAATCAATAACACTGCACTGACATTGAGTTAATGTTCTACTGATAAAACCAGTTACACAGGGAACTATGCGAAAAAAAGGATACTTTCCATCGCCGATGTCATTTCGACTGTCTTCCAATTACGGTGTTATGACGTACTGGGGTGATGTAACAACCGGATTATTTGGCTTTTATTCAGTAGCTAAACACAGCAAATCACATTGGACCCCTCTGGGGAATACAAATTTTGAGATTACAAAACAATAACACAAGCTATCACACGAACATAAAGCAGCTCATTCAGCTGTGAGTCACGCACAATGTTGCCTAGCGATGCTGGCGGTACGTTCCGTTTTCTGACAAATACAGCCCATGTACCACCACCGCTCTCTACGGCGGTTGCGGTGCGGCTTTTTACGGACGCACCTGGGCCACCTGGATGCAGTGGCGTCACTAGGGTATGCGTCACCCGGTGCGAGATCACCGTCCCCCCCCCGCAATAATGTGTTCCTTTCCATCCGAGACGATATACGGTAAATGCATATCAATCATATCAATACAATCAATCATACAATACATATGAATACACGGTTATCATATAGTACGCAGAAAAAAATGACATGCCCGCCGAGGGCTTCTTATGCTGTTTTTGGCGTCACCTCGCTACCGAAAAAGAGAGGAGACGGCGATACTGGTGCAGCACGTCACCCCCTTCTGTCGTATCACCCTGATCACCCGGTGCGGACCGCACCACCCTATAGTGACGCCACTACCTGGACGCACTACGGCGGCAAAAGTGTTTGTGGCTCGCAAACTCTTTTGTGCGAGCCGCCGGCCAGAAGTGTTCGGCACGCATCTACGCCCAGTGTCTCGCGTAACCTCATACTCCACAGCAGTATATACTCCTCTTGCACTCATATATAGCGGCACGTTCACGAGCTACACGCTCCGGTACCGACCGTTTGACCTGTTTGACGCTGTGTTGGCCCACGCACGTCTTCTGCATGAACAACTGAAATATGGTTGCATCGTCGCCGCACCGTACTGTGACCTATCAACGCAAACCTGCCGCTTGACCATCCTCATTCGTGTTGACCCTTCGCTCCAGGCGAGCTATAGCAGCTACCATTCGAGACACTACCCAGAGGTACCACCGCCAGAGAAGGAGCATCATGAAGCTGTAAGGGGTCTTGAGATGAAGACTCGTTGTGTCCGCCCTGCGTGCCTTATTGAATCAATCAATATGCGACAGATAGACTATATGCAAGAGAATTGAATATGTAATGCACAACTTGTGCTTGTTTGTGTACATGTCAACCAGAATACTGAGCGCTCGGTATTCTTGAATATGTAATCTGCGCATGAGCTTCATCAAATTATTGTTCTAATTCAGCAAAACGTTTATCGTCCTGAAGCTGAAAGCAGGATCCGGCTTCTGGTCGGTGCCACAGTAGGATACAATGTCGCATGTTATTAGCGCATAATCAATTCTCATAATCTTTCTTAAAGAAATTCAACACTCAATTTTTTGTTGTAATTCATGGATGTTTATTAGGGGCTTGTAGTTAATTAAGCTTTGTCTCCAAGTCATGAACGTAGCCGCTTAACCACGGTGCTAATGGTACCAGCAGAATTGCGATATGATACAAAAGAAACATCCTATTGAAAACGACCAGCCGTGCAGGTGACCCTGTCTTTGGTGTTCAGCGCTTATCTTTAATTCCCCTTCATGCTTGAGCAATGAGACATGTCAAAGCGTCATTTTATATTTTCTCTGGTCGGAGTTATCTGTACCCCGTTTATGGAGGCATGAAAACATAGATGTTTCTTTTCTTTTCTTTCTAAAGAAAGGTCAAGCATCAAGAAAGCATCAAGTGTCTATATGATGTGTCTGTCCTTGAAGCGCCCCAAGACTCATTACCGAGGAAAACACGAATGTGACACAACCGTTTGTGGATACACGAGACGGATATTATGGAGCTGATTGCACTTAACATTACCATACATCATGTACTTTCGCGTTTTTTATTATCTTATTTCTCTCGTCGTTGTTAATGGAATGTGATCTATAAAAAGCCCTCTGCTCATCGAGAATGGTACGACAACATGAAGGCTCCCGGACAAGTCGTAGGTGCGTAGAGAATTCAGCCTCTGCTTCTGCTAGCCGTTGCACTTTTTTACGCTGCCTTAAATTTTGGAAGCCCAGAGAAGACGTTTAGCCATTTAGTAGGCACGTAGGGCCTTCTAAACGTTTCGATTACCCGTTTCTCTTTCAGGTTGGCTCCTGGTACCGATGATTTTTGTCACAAATGCCGACGGAAGTCCAACCATGGTCACAACAACACAGGGATCAGTCCGCGGCGTACGATCCTGCCATGGTCTTCCCTGTGTAGAGGCATTTCTGGGTATCCCATACGCAGAGCCTCCAATCGGGAAGTTGCGTTTCAAGAAGCCCGTTCCTAAACAACCCTGGTCGGAAGTCTGGAATGCTTCTCAGCTTCCACCCGCCTGTTTCCAGAGGAAAGGAAATTTTCCCCGCGTTCCGTGGCAGAACGACGAAAGACATAGCGTTGAGGACTGTCTCTACTTGAACGTTTGGGTCCCCCAGGAAAAGAAGGGCCTTCTACCAGTTATGGTCTGGATACACGGCGGCTCGTTTCGAATGGGATCGACTGACTTGGATATGTACAGCGGCGAAACGCTGTCGTCGTACGGTCGGGTGGCCGTCGTCTCCATGAACTACAGGTTAGGCTCTCTTGGCTTTCTCAACGGAGGAATACCAGACGTACCTGGCAACATGGGCTTATGGGACCAACATCTAGCTCTGCAGTGGGTAAAAAGAAACATAGCAGCATTTGGTGGAGACCCGTCGAGAATAACCATATTCGGTGAAAGCGTCGGAGGCGTGTCCGTTGGGATTCACGCGGTTTCTCCTCTCAACAGAGGCATATTCAACAGGATCATTATGCAAAGCGGTACACCTTACTGGGCGCTTCCATGGGAAAATCATGGCGCGTTAGACAGATCCATGAGACTCGCAAAGAGTGTGGGTTGCGTTCAGAACAACGGCACCACTCAGATGGACCAAGCGATCGTGCGGTGCTTACAAGAACTTCCAGCTGAGGATATTTTGAAGGCAGAGCTTTCACTGTTTCCCATTCATTTATTTACGTTTATGCCTTCGTACGGGGATGCACTGGTTCCTACTAATCCAACGCAAGCAATCAAAGAAGGCCGCATGCTTCCGGTAGATATCATGGTGGGCAGTAATTCTGACGAAGGCACCATCGCTTTCTATACCTTGATTCCCGAAGGGGTGCCTTCTAACTGGACTGCACAAGGGATGGACCTAAACCAAGCGAGGACGTTTATTTCGAACGTATTCCATCAGTTCCCGCCTGCCGTAGTCCAGAGCATTATAAAACACTACCTGGACGACGTCGAGCCGTCTGATTCGTCGGCTGTCTTCAAAGCAATGACCGACTCCGCAGGGAACTTTCTGCTCGACTGTCCAACAGTGTTCGCTGCGGAAAGTTTCAGTGCTCATCTCCGCAACGTGTACGGCTACCAGTTCGCCCATCGTCCTTCAGTCAGTTTCTGGCCTGAAGCGTTTGGTGTCACCCACACCGAGGAGATACCATTTGTCTTCGGTCTTCCCGTACGCTACAATCAAAGAGGCTATTCCGCTGATGATACCAGGATGAGTGAAACTGTCATGAACGCGTGGACGAGCTTTGCCCGTACTGGGTACGTGTGATGTTTGCTTCCTCTGTCTTCGTCTGGATTCGTATCGCTGTGAAGCAATGTCTTGTCTGATAAGATTGCATACACGCGAGTAAGCTGATGGACAAAATCTATACTAAGAAAGCCTGAGCTGTGGGTACAGCGGAAAAACGCCTTAGCATTGCTTCTGTTTCTATTATTCAATGCTGCAGGGAGTCAATCTCATCAAATGAGTCCAATAGCGTAAGGCCTCAGGAATGTAACGTCATAACGTTTGTTCCAATTACACTGACAGTTTGATTGAAACTCAAAATTAAAAGTTGCGGGCAACACTCATGGACGGGGGGGGGGGGGGGGGCAAGGGGGTGCGTTGCCCCCCTGGCTTCCAGTACTGTAGGGTTTTTGAGCCAAGACAATGTAGTTGCGGGGGCAGTTGCCGCACGACCACCCCAAACATTCAGCCCTCCCCCCCCCCCTTGGAAAAAATCCTGGCGGCGCTCCTGGCAACACTGTGCCGAAGTAGACACCATCTACGCGTTGCCCGTCATGTACGGCAGCGAAACTACATCTCATGTACTGGGTCTAACGATGTGTTGTCAACGGCGCCGCCCCCTCCCGCGTGGAAAAAGAATGCTGCATTACATGGGCGCCAGTGTTGCATGAGGGTAGTTTCACATCAGGCGTCGCCTCGACCGATTGTATTGCAATTTTCCCAATTTTTAGAGCTATATTTTTCACGTGTGTGCTGTGTTGCGAGGTATTTATAAGGAACAAGCGTGTGAGCTGCATGCGCTTGCTTTGCGGTTCCTTTCACTTTCGTCCACCTTGTTACTGCGACCTTCTTCTAGTGACTTTCCCCTTAGCACTTTCTCCCCTCATTTTCCCTCTCCCGTTGTGTGCTATGAAAGTACGTGAGCTATCTGCGCACTCCACAGTTTCCCTCTCTCCCCTAGTGCCCGTGGAGCGACTCCGTTGGTCCCTCTCCCAAACAGAGCCGTCGCGAGGCAAGTTTGCGCCCGGGACAGGGTAAACGTGAAGCGCCCCCCCCCCCCCCATTTCTCACTGCCGTCTGAAGCTCTGTAAACAAAGAAAACTCAACAGCGCAAGGAAACTCAACAAACTGCTCAGTCGCACTGCCAATATCGCAAAGTCAAATTATCTTCATTGCCGCTTTATACAAACAACATGCCAAGGCCCACCGCTCGGCGCCCCTCTAGCGAGGGCGCCCGCGGCGGCTGTCCCTCCCCCCCCCCCCCCATCCCTACGGCTCTGCTCCCAAATAAGGGGGTAACATTTCAAGGTGGGGCGCACGTAGTTTCTTCTCTGGAATCATGCCGGTCTACGAGTACCCCTTCTTGATGCCTTGTGAGTGGACAGCAGTGGTTCAGAATCCCAAGCACGGAGGGGTGTCGGGGAAAATTGGGGAGGGGGTCATTATTATAGTTACATCATTACAGCTTAACATATCATTGCCGACATGTGCCTCAAGCTGAAATCGCAAGGGCACCCACTGTAGGGGGTAAGCAGGTGACAAAGTTAGGGGGTGTCACTGAACATTTGGGAGGGTGTTAGGGGGGCGTAAGGGGGGTCTGGAAAAATCACTGGTGGACAGACATCTCCTCACGTGATTTCTCCAACCTTTATCCCTCCCCTGCCGCAGAGACAGACTACCGTAGTCCTATAGTTTCTGTTGTCGCTGTCTGTAGCTCAGGCTCTTTAACATGGACAATGTCTTGCCGCTTGGTGTCGATAGCCAGTAATAATGGACAGCCCATTGTGTCTGATATGTTACAGTCGTTCACCGAAAGTGATAATATTTGATCTATCGCAACAGCACGTGTTATAATCTTTTATATGGACTATTTATCATCTATATTTGTTCGTTCCAGTGTACCAGAACTTCCGCATGCCGCAGCTTGGCGTCCCTACGGTTCCAGGGGTCATCCGTACGCATTATTCAAGCACGGCAGCGTCAGACTGCAATGCCATCTTAACAAAAGGAATTGCGACTTATGGAGAAAGATTTTCTAGGCTGACTCCTATATACAACTGCCAGAGTGGATATTTCGCCAACTCGTCGCAGCACGCCATTAAAACTCAGGGATGAAGGCACTAGTATTTGCAAAGTAATCTAATTGCGTTAGAGACGTGTGCTGTTATTTTGACTGTCTCACACAATGATACTCGTTGAGTATATAGAATCGAATCCCATCCATGTTCATCACTTGACTGCGAAAAAAAGAACCGTCATTCCATAATCACTGCTTCATCTCTTGCGTCGTTGTATAGTACAGGTTGGGACAAAATTTTACGGAACACGCGAGCGGCGTACTTTTTCTTCGGTGCGACAACCTATATAGCTGCCGCTGGAAGCGGGTGAGTTCACTCGTGTCGTGTTTCGGAGGAGTGGAAGGGTTCTCTGTTAGCGACACACAGGACAGTAGTATTTCCGGTGTCACTTGTGTGCGCTTGGGAGGGAAGCTACCGCTGTGTGTCGCTAACAGCACACCCTTCCACCCCTTCGAAACAGTGAACTCATCCGCTTCCAGCGGCAGCTATTACAGCGCCGAAAACGTACTGCACACTTTGAAACGGAACATGCGCATTTTTTGTACGGCGTGAGCTTGATATCTTGAGAATTTTAAGTAGGGTGTCGCACCGAAGAAAAACTACGCCGCTCGCGTGATCCGTAAACTTTTGTCCCAACCTGTACTACAATAATGAGAAGACGGTTAGGAGCAACTTTTATTATAAGCGTTAACAAGACTTTTGCGCAGAGCCTGCACATCATGAAAGTCTTATTAACTTTCTAAATAAATTAAGCTCCTAACAATCTTTTCATTATCGTTACACTACACAGAAACGCGGATTATTGACATCGCCTTGTCATCTTATATTGTGTTGCAATCTTGCATATCGCTCTTCATCAGTGGACGAGTCAATAACGGGACCGCTATAAAACTTTCAAGGGGCACTGCAACTTCCGCCGCAACTTCATTTCACGTTGCTTTAGTGCTTCGCTCATATCGTATAGTGGGTGCTTTTGCTGCAAATTTTTATTCAATTACGAAGTTACAATCCAAACCGTATCGACCATTGTTTCCTCTAGCACCCCGCCACCATCGCGGATGTGCGCGGCCCACAGCGGAGTGGTTTCGCTTCAAAACTTTTTCGTGATAAACAGTAGCGCTAAGGAAAATCATGTTGGTTGCACATAATGCTCGTTGAAATATCAATCTTCGTCTGAGAACAAGTTGCCTTTATGTTTTGGTGCTCCTTTCATCGACTACTTACTTCCTTTATCGTAAATCGTCCCGTATTGTGAAGAGCTGTGAAGTAATTAATTAATACCTTTAGAGCATTTAATACATTCCAAGGCGGTTAACTGTAACATAATAACACTTTGTCTTGCAACATGCACTCAAAAAAAGGTCACTTCTCACCGCTGAGGGGTGCCGTGGTGAGAAACTTCACCCTGCCACCGCTGTGCCCGAGTACGTCACCGCGCACCGAATGGAACACAAACTACTAGCTGACGTTCCTTTGTGCGAGCCGTGTGCACTGTGTGTGCTTTACTTTCAACGGTGCAGTTTAATAAGGCAAACATTTCTTGTGTGCGAGTTTCTCAACAGGAAGAACAGTTTGTAGCGAACATTTTATGGAGTGTTCGGTACGTTTTATAGTTACCTGGATCTTTTCCAAGGGAGGAGGGCAAAGGCGTGCAACCCCTTCACCTCCTTTCCGACGGAGACTACGGACTGTGCGGGTGTTCAGAGGTTCATATCGTTATGACATCCGACAAAAATCATGACGACCTCTGAATAAAGAAAGCGTGCACAATTTTCGCAAGTGACCTCGAAGCTTCAGAGGGGGGGGGGGGGGGGGCACTGTCCCCCCTTGCCCCCCTCTCGGTACTCCCATGATTACAACATGGTTGAATCTCCCGGTCACTTTATTTGGCGCTATCTAAACCTAAAAATCATCAATAAACGCTTTGTCCACAAAAAGAGAAGTGAGAATTACATCGTACACGACAGAAAACGTATTTGCCTGCATTCGGTTCGCTGTACTCATTACCAAGGTGGGACAATGAAGACCCTAGTGGCTCTGCAGATGTGCTGGTCAGCGGCAAATGGTCAGCGGCTGGACTGACGCCTCGATGAATGTAATTCATACTGTGTCAGACATCTGCGGTCGTTTAGGCGGATACGTTAGAGATGCGTTTGTAACATTGTGTACCGTCAGTTGATTGATTGATTGATTTGTTTTTTTTTGGCGCAAGAGCAGCTCTGGCCATACTGCGCCAAGACAATGGTTAAATATAGCAAGCTTCTATATAGTTAAACAATTAAAAGCTGTTTGATTAAATTTGATAATTCCGATGTTCGAGAGTGTTTGCAGTGCCGTGCCTTGTTGTTTGTTGTGTACTTCTACCTGGATATCGCCAGCATTGCTTTCTTGCATGGTAAGATTTTCCTATGACTTTGTCAAGCTCCTTCGCCACAATAAAAGGAGATATTTTTGCTAGTGGCTTTCCCTCTTCCTTAGACTTAATGATTAGGAACTTCGGGAACCAGGGGTCTGGAGACAGGTCCAGCAGGTTCGGTTCAGGTCTCTCGGTGCGGCTCCGTTTTAGGCGCCGATCAGTTTTTTTAGGGTGTTGGTTATCCATATAAAGAGATATTAATAGTCAGTACAGCAGGTGTGTCGCCCACCATGGAGCCCAACTTAGGGAACGTGCCCTGCACGCTAACACCTACCTCTGCACTACACCCTAGTGCAGCTTCTGGAGAGTGAAAGGACTGCCCAAGGTTGACCCTTGCCGCCAAAGAAGGTGAAAGGAAGACAAAGAAGATAGTGAAGAGTGGAGAAAGAAAAAGTAATGAAAGGGGAGATGACGACTAGCTGGATAGTCCTGGCCGGGCCTTCCAGGACCACCCGTCTATGGGAAGTAGGGGCCAAAGTGGTGTGTTGCTTTCCCAGAGGGGCCCCGAAAGGTCCAAAACAACCTCTGGGTCCACTCAAGCACCAGGGTCTCCCTTTCCCCAGACACGGGAAAGCCACGCATAGCTATACGTGGGGGTCTCCCTCCTGTGGCGACCCAACCGTTGGTGCAGGAGGGGGCTACTGCGGCTGCTACCGGGCGATGGGGGCGCCAAGTTCCCGACGCCGGGATTGTGTACCGTCAAAGGCCAAATATGATGATGGGTTCGCGATTTCTCCCGGTTTTGGAGCAACTGACATTTCAGAGATGGCAGAATTCACTGTAACAACGTGTTAAACTAAGGTGAGTGTTTTAAGGCCGAGTAACCTGGACCACCAACTCTCATTCTGATAGATCAGTTTGATGGGCAGTATGATGGATGGATATATGAAGGAAAATGTGGAGATGGTGCGGTTTCACAAATGTTGCTTCGTATGAGTAGTACTACCTATTGTAAAACTGAGTTTTATTTTCTGCACACGTGTGTCACCTGTAGAGCGTAACCAAATTGATATCCCATCAATTAAACGCCAGGCTTAGTGCCGCGTGGCTACGTTTTGATGTTTGGTCGCCTTAAAGCACATATAACGAGGATAACGCCGTTATGACGATGGAATGCTTAGCCAATACAAGTTAAGCCAAAACGGGAGACGTAATACTCCACAATCAATAGCGTCTGACGTCACTTTTAGAGAGACTTTGCTGTTTTCCGGCATAGGGCAGGGTTCTTACAGTTATACCAGACTCTCTAACGCTTGCACATTTTACTTTGAAGCCTCTGGTGCACGAGCAGGCGTGATAATAGCGGTGTGATTCATCACGTGTACGCCGTTCTTCGAGCCGCCGTTTTCCCGTGGACGCCGCCATATTGAAAGCGCAGCGCCGTGTAGCCGGGGGAACGCGTTGAAAACTGTTTGACTGTTTACTGCCCATGCCAGAGAGAAGGAAGGCACACGTGTCGTGTGCTTCGTCGATGGCATCGCTTTCCTTCTTGCTGGAGTGTGCTGGGAGCGAAAGCGCTGGGTGTGAGGCTGGCTGGAAAACGGTGTATACATAGTTGCACAGAATCTTGATATGCGTGTTCTGATGCACACAGAAACTTCCAGTCAGATGTTAACCAATTGATATCTAACATGGCTCGAAACGCTGATTCACTCATCAAGCAGTTGTATAATCAGGAAGTTGTATCACTGTTGTATGCAATGAAATAAAAGGAGATGAAGTTGTTGAGTCTGGCATGAAGGACACGCTGGTGTTCTGCAGTTCTTGGGAATAGAATTTAGTCCCGATTGAGACATCACATTGGCGACGAGGATGAGTTCGAGCCCAAGCGATCTATCAGGAACATCTATTCTCATTTTTTTCCCGCTCTGCCCTGCATTTCACTGCACAATGAGATATACAAAAAAAAAAAAAAAAAGAATACGCCCGGGGAAACTCCAGGTGTGCGCACCGTTCATACAAAACACACGGTTACGTTTCCAACATAAGCTGCAACGACCTTGTCGCATCATAACCTTGTACACAGTGTCATTAATTTTATACAATATGCGCTGACGCTAGGGTTGCCACCTTTTCCGTCGGCAAATACCGAACACCGGAGGGGGGTTGCAAGCGCAACGTATGGGCTTTGTGTGTACAACACCTTTGAATCAACACGATGTATGAACATTTCTTTTTAAAAACCAAACGTTGCTTTAGTTATCTCAGACCACGAATAACTGGGCGTCAAGGGGTAAACCAGCAGAAGTCGATGGCATCCCGGTCACGCTGAAAGACCAGACAAACAGGAAGGGCCTTGAGTGGCCGGCTGGAATGCATAACGTCGCATTTTTATTAGTCCTATCAGTTTCATTTGCATTGTATCCAGTGCTGTGTGAACTATCTCAAACTATGCGTTCTATGGGGAGCTGCTATATACTGCCGCGATACCCTCCATTTTTCCTCCTATCCTAGATTGGACGAAGTGGATTGTGAAGGATCGTATCAAATTCTTGAGTCTTGAAAGCTTAGCACTGGGCATAGAGAGTTCTAATAATAGGTTCTCTACAGTACCTCCCTGTGGATCAACGTAGCTTTGAGTGCTCATTTTAGCTATCGCTCAATCTATGGTGACGATGACGCAATCGAAAAACACAAGTGGTAAGGTTTTTACTCCGACTTGGCCAATTCCCGAACATTTTATGTCCGGATTACATCTTCGCCTGGACACCGAACGCCAGCCTTCAATTTCTGAACTGTTCGGGTGAAATCCGGACAGGTGGCAACCCTAGCTGACGCGCTCACGTATACTGCTGTTGTCCCACAGCTCTGATGTACGCGGCTGTTGTCGAATAGAGTGGTACGTGGACATGAGCACACGCAAGTGACATGTGATGCGGTTCTTCAAATGAAACAGCACTCCATTTGTTTTATATCTTCGCTTCGGCCGTACTGAGTTTCCGCACGAAAACTCGGAGATATTTGCATATATTCGGTTTGGAAGAGACATCGCGGCAAAACTCACTGGTGCTCAATGTGGCGAGTAAACTCAGCATGAGCAGTGATGCTACTAAAAAAAAAAAGTTTTTTTAGAAAAAAAAGTTTTGAGCATCGAAATATACGTTTTGGGTAATATGACCATAGTCAGTCAAATACGAACCATTTGACTTCGCCAATACCAAATGCCGTTATTTTTCTTTGATTTTCGATTCGTATTCTTTTTGATTTACCTGTCATTTGCATTTTGCGCACTGCCGATCGTGCAGGAGAGACGTCGAGCCAAAAAACTGCCATGCCGACCTCCTTTCACGACGTCGGCGAGAGCTGCCGAGAACGACAGCTGGCGACCAATTAGGTGACACAGAAAGGCCACGCCTCCTAATTTTTCGTCTGCTTTGGACGACGGACCAGGGGCTAGATTTTGAACTTTTCGCTATCTCGTAACGCTTGCTAAACGCTCGCACTCCCCGGTTGACGGCCAATGCGCGTGACGGAATGAGCGCGCAAATTTTGAAAAATAGCTATAACGATCGCTATGTGCTGATCAAGATTGAGCCCCAGCTCCGGTGGCGCAGCGGTAACGCGTGCGCTTGGAGACTGGGAGGTCCGCGGTTCGAATCCGCGGGCCGGCTGTGCCGTCTGGGGTTTTTCCTGGGTTTCCCTCAGATGTGTAATAGGCGTATGCCGGCACAGTTCCCCTGAAGTCGGCCCATGGACGCAGCTATCCTCCCCCCGAGCGGATTCCGCTCGGTCTTCCACTTCACCCTTTCCTCTCCTCCTCTCCACCACCTTTCCCTTCCTGAGAAACATGCCGCCTAATGAGGCAGGCAGACCTCTCGGGTTCCTCCCAACGACACTCCTCCTCCTCCTTGGACGACGGAATGGCACTGTGGTGGGAACATGAAAATCGTGCGAGCTGACGTGTCGGCGGAAATGCACCTATACATCCGCCGTTCGCGACGTCGCGCCGGGCGTCGCCAAGTGAGAACTGGCCCTGAGTGAGCATGACTGAGCAGGTAGACGTGTGCGCCGGTGAAACTTTGACTGGCGGCAAACACACGTCAGAAACCGCACAAAACCTCAACCTATCGTCATCGCGATCAGTAAATCGGCGAATACGTGCGTGAGTGCGATGTACGTCGTGCCTATTTATAGTTTCCGTATCGTTACAAGCAGAGAAAAGTAAACCCGACTTTGCGAGAGGGCTAAAAGCCCGCGTCCGAGAACAGGGACGAAGTGGCTCCCGGCGCGTCGGTTGGAAGCCGGTGGCAGCGGCGGCGGCGGCGCACATGTCTGGACGTCAATGTATCCGCGATCATTGCGTTCGTGGGAATAAAGACTACATGATGATAATAACAAACGTTTTTTAGCTCTATAGTACAAACAGTATTTGGGAACGATGTTATAGATGCTCTTCCATTATTTGTGGTTAAAGAGACGGTCGCATCCGTTCCAGTCATTTTCGAGACTATATAGTGTCATTTTATTCGTTCTGAACCACTGACCACGGCATCGAAAATACCACGCGAAACAGCGGCGTAGTGTGACTGTTATTCGACGGAATACATGACATGGCAGACGCCGGATGTTGAGAATACTCCGGAATCCCCCTCTCTGGAAAAACAAGAAAACGTCACTCCCTAAGAACCAACGAGAGCGCGATCTTGAGGAAAGGAATGCCGCGCCTTTCTTCCTCTGAGCGCTGGGCTCTCACCCTGGAGTGACGTGATGCCGCTGGAGCTTCTGCACGCTTAGAAATGAACTTCACCGCATAGCACGCTCCTAGCCAACCATCATCTCGAATGATATCGTTATCTGCCCTGATTTTTTTATTTTTTTGCCCTGAGGCGTACGCCTTTTTGTGACAATTATGAACAGAATTTCTTTTGATGTGAGTCTGGGGGAGGTAAGAAATCAGTCTGTGCAGGGCTACCCTACCTAGGACTACCCTAGGACTACCCTACCTACTGGAAACAATGGCAGCACTGCCACGCGCTGCATGACTGCATGCCGCGTGCATGATTCAGAACGTTGTCCGTCCATTGGGCGCGGTATAGACACGGTGCTTCTAAAGCCACGTTATCAACAGTCTACTCTCTACTGTTTGACAGGCAATAGACAAGCGCGCTTCTCAACAGCTTCTGCCTCTCGGATTAAGCCAGAAGACAATCGTGGGAAGGACAATCGAAACATGGCTCCCGATGGCTTCCAGCGGTTTATGTCGAACCGTATTTGCCTAGTGATTGCACTGACTGTCGTCTTACTCGTGGGATTCCTGTCCAGTTCTCGCGCCGCTTCATACGGAGCCATGGTCTTCAGCAAGACTCCTATGAGAGACTTGTTCGTTGTAAGAAGGGTGAGGGCCGACGCACATGCTGCAGCTGATCGTGGTGCATCGAATGCCACGAACACTAGCGCTGTCATTGTAAGTAGTATGGCAACAGGCACAGGTGACGGCTCTGCGATACGAGTGCATCTGGCCACGTCACAGGATGCAAGCTCCAATGCAGTGAAAGACTGTCCTCTGGTTCCTCCAAATCTAGGTAAGCCGTATACTGCTGGTTTGGGAACTGCGCTATACTTGAGTGGGGTTTTAGTTATTTGCGTAACGGAAGTGTTATTATTTTGCTTCCAGCAAACAGTGCGACAATTTTGTTGGTGGTGTATTTATGCTCCTGGGGTATACATGCTGTTTCCGCCGCTTGCCGTTTGGTGCCAAAACGGCATCCAGTTTCACAGCGAACACGCCCTGCGCCAACCACTGTGCCGATCGATACAGTTATCGCTTCTTATTTGAGGAGAGAGAGAGAGGGGGTCGTGTACGCCTTTTTGTGGCAATTCAGATTGACACAAAAAGGCGCACCCTTTCCGTTTTCAACAAATCAGGAAAGCGAAAGATATAATTCTGCGCTGCGACTGATTCCGAGCGTCCCTAGTAGCGGAGCCCATGGAGCATGGTCTGGATGCTTCGAGGAAGATTTTTCATGGGAAGAGGAGAGCGATTGTGCTGTTCGCAATTGTCACAAAAAGACGTATGCCCCCCGTTTTCAACAAATCAGAGGCGAGAACGATATCATTCGAGACAATGGTTGGCAAGGAGCGTACTATGCGGTGAAGTTCATTTTTAAGAGTGTAGGGTAAACATAAGCAAGCCCCTGCCACAACGTTGTGGTGGGGGCTTGTTTATGTTTGCCCGAGGATGTCATGCATACAACAGCAGATTCCTTGAGAGAGAGCGCTTGGCCCAAATTGCTTCTATAGTGCGAAATCCGAGGTTGTGTTAATAATACCTCCGTAAGCAATGACCGCTCGCCCATGCCCCATATTATTTGGAATCGTTTGAACGCCATCAAGCCATTTGTAAGACATGTCGGAATGTGTAAGAAGACATGTGTAAGAAATTTCACCTGTAGAACACGGAAGACAAAATGGGTTTACGTGCTTGGACTGCATGATCGTTTACTGAACATTTACTGCAGAGCTCGGAATAACCCGCTTGGCCTGTATGAATAATGTACAAATTTGATTCAGGCTTTTGATTCAGAGTGATTTTGATTGACAGAGCTACTTTTGCAATGGAGCAGGTAGCACCCATGGTGGGTTGCTGAAAGCTCCAAGGTTTACTTTATTTTATTAATTTACTAACTAACTAACTAATGTACACATTCATTATTCAACCGTACATTAGCGTATAACGGCATTCGAACCGAAAAATTGTTCCCAAACATTTTCTACAGAGCCCGGAATAAACCAGTGACCTAGATCAGTATGGGAACTATGTGTAAAATATAGCTGTACAAATTCATTATCCAACCGTACATTAGCGTATAACAGCATTTGAACCGAAAAATTGTTTCCGAAACACACTTTGGAAACGGAACATACAAGGCATACAACATGTGAGTGTATGGTGTTCCTGAACGTAATTGCATGCGACCTTTCCTCTGCAGTGACTCGTATGAAAGTGATCACAAATCCACCTCCTATAGAAGAACAGGAAGAAATCTTCACTGACCTCATGCCTGGTGGAAGATACACACCGAAAGAGTGTCGTTCAAGGCATCGAGTAGCCATTATCGTACCATATAGAAATCGCAGTGAACACCTGGTGGTGTTTCTCAACCACATGCACCACATGCTGAAGAGGCAACAGCTCGACTACGGCATCTACGTCGTAGAGCAGGTACACCTTTATCAGTTCATATCAGGAGCTGGTCCTTCTGCAGTAACGAATGTTTTTGCCGGCAACGTATAGAGGAACTTGCGTCGGTATGGCAGATCAGAAATAAGGACACACACACACATACATAAATGGGATGATGATGTGGTGGGTCATTCTCCGCCATTATGGCAGTACACTGCCCCATAGCGCTTGTGGAAGGGATGAGAAAGTGATGATGATGGGAAAGGTGTCCTATTAGAGTTCGTCCATTAGTCCAGTGCTGGAGAGGAACTCAGCAACAGTTCGTAGGTCTTGCATCAGATGTGAGGGGTCCGACCGTGGCCCAAGAATGTTGGCTAAGTCGAACTGGCGCTGATCGACGCGTTCCACGAGGGCGTGCTCGCGATCGTACTGTCCGCAGACCAGAAGGACGTGATGGAGGTCACCGCGCACACCACAGGCTGGACGCGCCGAAATCGAGGAGGTGTTTGAAAGCCGGTGTAAAAGCCACATTAAGTCTCATGCGGTGGAAGACTGTGGGAAAGGAACGCGGCATTCGGCGGGAGAGAGTAAGGGACAATGTGGTGTCAACGGAGTAAAGCAGAGTGTGGGTGGTGTTGTCACGTTGCCATTGAGACTACACCATGGGGACAGTGAGGCTTGAGACGAAAAATAAGGAGCAGTCATCGTTGTTGCCCGAAGTAGGATGTGGTAAGTAAGTAGGTGGAGGCAGAGGCGGAGAGTTTTCATTTTCCCAGGGGGGGGGGGGGTATGTTTATTAAGAAAAGAAAAGAGAAAGGTAAGCCAGATGGATGTCGGTGTGTTATTCCAAAAAAAGAGTAAAATGGGGTAGACAAAAAAGGCAAAGAAAAAAGAAAGCAAATGGAAACAAAAAGAAAAATGAAGAACACAAAACTAAAGCTGAAGAATCACACACTCTGGCGGGATCTTATGATGTATGCAGAACTGGTATAGAAATAAGAGGAAGAAAGAACAGAAAAAAAAGAAAAAAGAGAGAGAACGTAAACAGTGAACATGTGCACAACTGAAGGCATTACGCCTTTGAAAACTGACTGCAAAAGGAACAAAACGCATTGAATCCTCGGTGTTTGACCCGAAATGCGCGCCATATTATGAATATGGCCAGTGAAATGAAGCAGCGGGAGTTGAACCCGCTCCCAACGGATATGCGTTCCGAAGAATCTACTGTTACACCTCACTGGCAGCTGCTGGTACCTTATCGACTGCTTCGTTTCATTGATCTGATTGCTTTGGGCGAAATTCAGGCTATGTGTTGTGTTTTTCTTTCTTGTCTTACTTTCTACTGTGATGAGTATGGTGGGCGGATACATATTTTACAAATTGCAAGATGCATTTTTGGGGTTGAGGCCTCTTCGCTCTTTTGACCCGGGCGCGCAGAGCCCCAAAGGTTGGTGTCAGTCTCTTAGCGGGACTTCCCGGGGGAGGCGGCGCCCCCCCCCCTAGTTCATGTTCCGAGGGGGCAAGGGCCCCCGCGCCCCCCCGCAGTCGGCGCCTATGGGTGGAGGAATTCCAGATGGAAAATAGTTGCGCTGGAAGTTAAAATGACGTCGATACAGGCTAGCTGGTGAACGAACTCCATAATGAATGTACCCGAGCAATGGGCAGAAGACAGAGAAGACAAGAAGATCGACAAGAAGAAGACAGAGCGCTTCGTGTTGGTTTTCTCTTTTGCAAGTTTTTCTGGGGCAGTAGGGCAACGAATCATCAGAGTGTTGGGTGATCGAAGCGCCATTACGCTTCCTCACAGAACGCAACAGGTACGGGATCGGCTTTTCGCCGCTGACTCTATTACAGTGATGTCGTGGCTGTGGTGCGCTTCTGCGATCCCGCTTCTAACAGGGACACACATGCAGCAACACAAGAATGGTGGTGGTTCGTCCGAAATCTACCTCCCGATACCCACCGGTAAAATGGGTACTGACTGTCGCCCTACTTGGCGCTCGGTTCTTCAAGGATGGGGAATTTTTGGGGAAGTCCCGTAACCGCCGCAACCCTACTTTCCAACAGACACAAGCATGGAACACACGAATGCAAAGCAGCTGGTCCTCTCCGCTGCGACGCCTCTCCCATTCTTTCCCCTTTCCATAATTCGCCCCCTCTATACCCCTGTGTGAAGTGATGGGTGCCGAGGGTCCGTATAGGAATGGCACCTCTGCAGGCTCTGCTATCTACAGGGTGTGAGAAGATTTCTGGATACATTTCAAAACGTTATTACAAATCGTACATAAAAACAACCATAATGCAAATTGGCACAGTGCTGTAGATGTCTCGGAAGTTTTATTTGAGTTGGCCCTCAATATTCTACCGCAGTTCTACCGGTTTGCAGTATGATTGTTAATATGTACGATTTTTAATAACGTCTTGAAATGTGTCCGGAAATCTTCTCACACCCTGTATATGCCAACCACTGCTTCTTCCCTTTCGCTTTGAGTACGACATTTGTGATATTCTCACGTTTGGCTGTCATGATTTTTTAGTGAAGTGGAGACAAGTTTTCTAACTTTGAAGTTATGAAATGATTGAGTTATAGATATGAGCTAAAAATAGGGAGGTCAATGGACACTCAAACTGAAATACAGGCAGCAACATCTCAAAAGGTCATCCTACTTCCTCCGAAGACGTAATGCGGGAACTATACTGGGCTGAAGGTTATAGCACATATTATAGAGCAATTTTTATAGAAGTCTTGCATATTAAAAAAAAAGTTCCTGCTTTAACTGCAGGCAGGGAACGACCCATTCAACCGTGGCAAGCTCCTAAACGTCGGTTTCCTGATCGCCTCGAGAATGTACGACTTTCAGTGTTTCATCTTCCACGATGTGGACCTCATCCCCGAGGACGACCGCAATCTTTACACGTGTTCGGATCAACCAAGACACATGACGGTGGCCATCAGTAAGTTTGATTACAAGTAAGGCAACCTTCAAAAACAGAGGAGGGCGTGTCTGACGGGGAAATGTGAATGCAGGCTTCTCTACGCGGATGGTTTCGGGGGCGGTTGCGCACTTAGCAAGAGTCAGGTGGAGACTACAAATGGCTTCTCGAACAAATATTGGGGATGGGGTGCCGAAGACAACGATCTGTATCACAGGTAAGGGAGGTAAAGCTCCGTTTTTACCTAATATGTTGCTCTCGTTCAGGTGACCGCCAGCCGTCGTTACAAACTGCGACCTTTATCCACTGCGCGCGAATAGAAGGACTGACCAAAAAGAACTACCTCTCTATCCTCTCGTTCCGGAGTGAAGTTTTATTTAAATGGCAAGATAATCACAGATTTGAAAACAAACAAACAAACAAACAAAAACTTAGTTACAATAGACGGTCTTAGGAAATCCCAGTGCTCTTTGCGCGTTGCATCCTGGGCGCTTACTGTCATGGGGGAAGGGAAAGTGGTTCGTTACGTTTCGTTTTTGCGGCTTTCGATGACCTTGACATATCGTGGGCCGAGAAATGAGAAATCGAAACAGTTCGGAGACCTTCTTTGGAACAGGTTCCCACAGTTCGAAGCAACGCTCAGCACTTCTGATTTTCTTCGATTCTGATTCAGCGAGATTTTCTGAAGTCGTTAATCGAAGTAGTCGTTCCCATTTCGGAACCACGCGCTTCAAGAGGAAAAGTTTGAATGAAACATGGAGTATAGCCTTGACAGTAATACGAAAGGAACGGGGATTCACTCCGTTGCGTCGTTCGTGATTTAAGCGCGAAGGAAACAGCAATTTGCGCTTCCCTTCCTCTCTCCCTCTCAAGATACGCGACAACGCGAGGCGGCTTTCCATTGGTCTCTGCAAACGATGACTCACGATGATTGCATGCCATACCCGCACCACCATATACCGTATGTCGCGCCTCTTGCAGAAAGAAAAGCGCAAATTGCGGTTTCCTCCGCGGTAGAAATCACGACCAAAACATCTTGGACCAATATTGGCTATGTCGGCCCAATGTTGAACCCAGATTGGAACAATATTGGCCACCAGCATTGCCAGTATTGGGCCAAGATGTTGTGCTGCTTGGGGGATGACGTAACGAATGAATCCCGTTGCCTTTGAAGGTAACGAGATCATTCCGCGAGGAAAAACTTTAGCACTTTAGCGCTTGTCTAATACCCCTGCCGCACGGGAACGAAAAATGCCATTAAGCGCCTAGTGAGTTAAGTTGCGATGTCATTCGCGCGGTGCCACACGGACGGTTTTAACGGCACATCTCGCAGGCGGCTTACTAAGCATACCAAGTGCCTATGCTAGTAAGTGCTAAGCGCTTACGCTAGATGTGCCTATACCAACCCACTCAGCTTATACTATAAGTTTTAATGACATGTGCCTAAATGCCATTTTCTGCTTACTGCGTTCGCCACAACTAGAATTGATCTTAGAAAGTAGCATTTTTACTTAGTGTTCATGCCGCATCGACATCATAGCGTTTAATGTCGTAAGAAAATGACGTGTGGCACGACTTCGTAAATAATGTCATTGGAGACCCAAATGCCATGAGAGCCGATAATGTCTTTGTGCGTGTCACTGTGGCTCGGGTGCGCTCTTTGTTGACAGAAGCGGGTGTTTTAACCCCCCCAGAACAATCAACGAATAACTGCCTCGACACGTTCGTTGAGTCATTCGAACACCCTAAAATATGTATGCCTTTTTGTATACAATTTTTGAGTAAAGGGGCGACGACACCCCCCACGCGGCATTTTCTTTTTTCCGCGAACCGTTAGTCTTCCACTTTGATGCCAATACATCTCC
The DNA here is from genome assembly GCF_037126465.1 of Ornithodoros turicata. Classification (NCBI taxonomy): domain Eukaryota; kingdom Metazoa; phylum Arthropoda; class Arachnida; order Ixodida; family Argasidae; genus Ornithodoros; species Ornithodoros turicata. Next base: position 36,094,693 of record NC_088207.1, read on the forward strand.
ACGAACCGAGGCAAGGCGAAATTCGGAAGTATCGTGAGCTATTATGTGCGCATGTGGCTTAGGAGGGAAAGGTTACTATTGCGGCACGCAAAATTGCTTCAAACACCGGCAATGCAAAGGCTTTAGAGTGGTGGACGAGGCACCAGGTGGACCATCAAGTTCCACTTCAGTGAATGAAACGATGGAAAGCCTCCCTTGGAAAGCTTTATTTTAAAATAAAGCTTTCCAAGGGAGCGAATTCGTAGGATATGCGATGTGCTTTAAATGTCGAGCACAGCGTGGTGTTGGCACTCCTCGAGAATATACGATGGGATGCTGCGCTTCAGTGCGATAACAATGTGGCAATATCTTAGAACTTGCCTCAGTTGTTGCCCATTCATGGAACCCAGCCCTCCCCTTCCTCTGTGTTTTGGTTTCAGTCTGTCTACCAATGTCCTGATGACGTTTCTAGGGTAGAGATGTATTGCGGAAAAAAATCTTTCGGGGTGCCCGGAAAATTTAAGCCATTGCGATGCCACAGTTGTTCGGTAGTTCTGAGCAAGGCTTAAAATATAATAAAATTTAAAAAATTTGCTTGCGTCAGTGCAAACAGCGCCGGGTTAACTGTGTGGTTTCGGAGGAGGACTGCTTCGATTTTATCAGTTTCAAATTTCTATGAATTTTATTTTATTTAAATGAAAATACATTCCGGGTACGTCAGTCCTCGTATATTTGTCTGGTTTTCATTCCCTGCCTCCGTTCGGAACCACGGGTCATAGACTGGGTCAGGAACAGGCATTCGTCTTCGCAAATCACAAAGCTGCGTTTTACTGGTGTGCTATAGGTAGGCGTATTGCAGATACGGTACTGCGGATTTCTCGCATATGTTTGGCGGATGACACAATTCGCATGTGTTCGTGGTATTTAGTTATATGCAACCGTCAATCATGTCGACATCTTCTTGTTGCGCAAATTAGAATGGTGCAAGCGAGTTGGTGTACTGTAGAACGACGTCACATTTCCTTGAGTTTGAGGAACACACAAGACAACTCTCTTGTTTGTTTGTAAGGAAAAAAAGAGAGGAGAAATTGAACTCGTCTCGCGACTTGTGCACCCTTGAACACTCTTGTTGTGCGGTAGGAGCTCTAAAATATAAAGAGGCCCAAAAAACTACGTCGTGCATACATTAACTTCTGTTGGGTTTCGAAGAGGAGCGCGTTTATTATGATGACGATGAGTATGAGGATGAGAGGGATGAATTTTGAATTCATCCCTCTCATCGTCATACTCATCGTCATCATAATAAACGCGCTCCTCTTATCCCTTTCAGTATGAGTTGGATCTTTTCAGCGTCGGATATGTCAGGGTTGGAACGTTTGCGAAGTGACAATACATCTTCCACGTAGGACATATAGGATTCCTCAGGCTGTTGAGTACGGGAAGAAAGCTTGTGCTCCGCGTCGATCTTCCGGAACGCTGGTCTGCCAAAAAGATCGCGCAGACGACCAGAAAATTGTCCCCAGTCCTGGAATTCCACTTCGTGGTTCAGAAATCACGTCTTCGCGACACCAGATAGATAAAAGGCGACGTTGTTCAGTTTGCTGTTGTCGTCCCACCTGTTGTGACGACATACGCGGCCAAATTCGTCCAACCAGTCGTCGACGTCTTGGCCGTCGATACCATTGAACGTAGGCGGGTCGCGTTGTCGTACCACCGGAGGGGCCTGCGAGGGGCCTGGGGCAGGCGGAGGGACCTGCGAGGTCGAAGGCTGGTTAGAGCCTCCTTAAGCCGTGCCATTACCAGCAGCAGCCGGCGGAGCGTTAGCCATCGGTGCAATTCGTCGACATCGAAGTTCCAGGTTAGCTGGGAAGTCAACAGTTAGCAGATATAGTTAAGGAGGGGGAATCGTTCGCACCTCCACCAAGTTGTTGGGTTTCGAAGAAGAGCGCGTTTATTATGATGACGATGAGTATGATGATAAGAGGGATGAATTCTGTCTCACACTTCACGTTTTTTATTGCTGCTGGTAACGATAGAAAGAGCCGATTATATAGGCGCCACCGAACTTCTGAAGATATTAATGTCAAGAAACTTCATAGCTAAGAGTTACGAGAGGATAATGATGTTAATTGCTTCGGAAAATGCTCGTCTCATTCCAGCTACTGGCATTTATCATTGCACTAACTTGTAACACCGTTTTATTCTCTCCCAGGGTCCGCTATCATAAATACAACATCACAAGGTACTCAATCGATATTGCAAGGTACACCACACTGTCGCATAAAGAGGCGGTGCCCAGTCCCGCGAGGTAAGCTTGCCTGTTTCAAACTTTTCTCCAGTTGAAGCAAACTTTTCTGCACGATATACATCTGTAACGCGCGCGAGCTTAGGCGTAAACTTATTAACGAAACGCATTTTCTTTTCTATAGAATGAAGCTTTTGAATGAGAGAACCAAACGTTTCAAGACTGACGGTATTAACAGCGCGGAGTACACAGTTGTAGACCTCGTGTTGAACAAACTTTACACGTGGATCTACGTGGACTTGCTGTACAAGAAACCGAAGGGATCTTAAAAAGGTTCACTGGTGGAAATCTCCTCCCAATTATTTGTTATCTATTTATTTATTTATTGACATACCCTCAGGGCAAGGAGGGCAAATAGAGGGGATTGGGGATACAATACAACAAGGGCAACAGCAGCAAAGGTAAAGTGAATATACAAATCGGTTAATAAAATGACAGCAATGAAATGATGACGTGTGTCACAGGTGCTTAAGCGTCACAGTAATGAAGATGGAAACATAATGTGGATGACCAAGGAAAACGATGAACGGTATTTACAAGTTAAAATGATCGAGCAAACGAATTTTAAATTGCTTGATGTCTGAAATAGAGGTTAGAGACCCAGGAAGGTGGTTCCATGCACTCAAGTGATGTGCGTGGTATAAATGATGAATAGAATGATGTTGTGGAACATAATGGTACTCCTACTTTCTGATTATGGTCTGTGCGGGGGGAGATGTAGGAAGGTGTGCCCATGAGCAACTCTTTTAAGGATTCATTATAATGAAATATTTTGTGAAACAGGCAGAGACGGCTGATTTTCCGGCGCACTGATAAACTTGGTAATCCTAAGGTGCGTTTCATTGTAGATACGCTAGCTGTACGACTGTAATTACCTTATATAAAGTGGGCGGCTTTGCTCTGTACGGATTCTATTGTCTTGGTGAGATTGCCGTGATCAGGGTCCCACACGAATGAGGCATACTCTAATTTGGGTAAGACAAGTGACCTACACAAGGCAATCTTGACGTGAAGGTGGGCTGAAGAAAAATTACGTCGGATGTAACCTAATGTGCGAATGGCATTGTTAGCGATGTACTCAGTGTGTGCTGTCCATGATAGATTATACGAAATGAAAACACCTAGATACTTGTAGACTGTTACAGACTCGAGAGGAGAGTTATTGATGCAGTAGACGTTGTTTGTTTTGATCGACCGGGATATTACCGTGTGTTTACACTTAGATAGGTTTGATTCGAGATTTGATTTGAGTTTCCATTTGACTTGCACCACAATGAAAGGTTATCCAGATCGGAATGAAGGATGGCTACGTCGGAGTCTGCAGTGATTTCTCTGTAGATGACACAGTCGTCAGTGTAAAGGCGGACAGAAGAGTTGAGGTAACTCGGTAGATCGTTAATGTAAATTAAGAAGAGTAGCGGACCGAGGGCAGAACCTTGTGGGACACCGGAAAGAACAGGAGGTAAGTCGGGTTCGCCGTTATTAACGCAGACATACTGAAAGCGGTTAGATAAGAAGCATCCATGATAAGATGCTATGATCAATACCTATAGGTAACGCATCTTGTGCACCAAGAGAGAGTGAAATACCTTAATCAAATGCCCGTGAAAAATCAATGAATATGCAGTCCACGTGGGACCTACGTTCGAGAGCTAGGTGAAGATCATGTGCAAAAGCGATTAGTTGTGTCTCGCACGAAAAATGTTTTCTAAAGCTGTGCTGATAGGGTGAAAAAAAGAATGATATTCACTATTCACTTGATTTTCAACTCTTTACATCTTGTGAATATATAATAATAATTCGGAGTAGATTTGTACTTCCTACACCTGCGTGGCTGCATGCTGCACGTGGCGCGGGGTGTAGGACTGCAGATAATCTCGATCGCCTGGGGTACACGGAAATCTCGGACACGCGGTGGGCGCTGGAAGCAGTCTTTACCTCCCCCCACATTGCTACCGACCTCGGCCGGTGAAAAGTGAGTGATCTCATTGTGTGAGTGATTGATGCAAAGCCGTCGAAGCATGCAAGATGTACATGTTCAGTGATCTTCGTTCCTGACAGCGTGCATACCGACCACGGAGGACAATTTTGGATCACTTAATTTAGTTTGTCGTCGTTGAAGTACCCCGCAGGTACTTCATTAATGTCGAAGTACCATGTAGTGTCCATCCATTTGCCTCGTGCGTCGGCTGACGTGATCTTCTCACGTTTCTTTTGGATCGATCCCAAATGGGCTATACCAGGCCGTTCCCGCGTATTTGAGAAAGAAGTCGGCATGGGATCGCAACTCTGCTCTACAAGACGCAATACATCAGCGAATAATATCTTCCAAGGACAATATTTCAATGGAACTACTACAACGCTGAACTTGCAGATCACAGAAATCTTATCCGTATACACAAGTGCTCTGTGCTCACTCCTAGCGGACGCGCCCCGAAGACTCTTTCGGACCGTCCAGAAACTTTTCATCACCAGGCATATATGTGACCTTTCAGATTCTTTGCAGCTGAGAGACAGTCACAATCTGTGTCATCTCATAGGTTCTCTGCTGTCACGTTGGATGCAAGAAGAGCGTCCGAGATTCGAGGAGCTTCTCGTTGCACGAGTGAGCACTCTGAACACCTGGGTTGTCAGTTTGAAGCATATTACTGTGGTGGCATTCGGAATGTGGAAGCGACTGACAGACATGTGATGTTCTGTATAAGTGTTTTTTTTTTTTTTTTTTTCGCGTGGAAATATTTTCGCGTTTTGATAGGCCACTGGCGCAAAAAGTATTTCGCGGGCATTCAAATTCGCGATCCCGTCAGATCAATTGCGATCCCGTGAACGGCAATCTATTATGGTACAAAGTGGGAAGAAGACTCTCCAACGTCGAACGCTACTCTCTCCGCAAGGACAAATAGCCCCGACCTCTAAGCAGCCTCGGACGGTTACCCTTCTGGTTCCCGTTGTGAGGCCATACGTTCTGCTTTGCTTCGTATACTGCGCCGGTACGCGAGCACCGTCCAAAGCCCGATGGAGAGTTCAGGCGCGTCCCCAACAAAGCTGGACTTGCGACCTAGTATCCTGAAGCCCCTGCAAGGTTCGTGGCTCATGGAAGTGTACACTTCGCTCAAGCAGCGCCCAGCTCTGATGCGATCTGGATTTGAAAAAGTTTGAATTTATTCCCGTAGTATGCAGGTCTGCACAATAATTTGTCAGTGTGATTTAACGTGCCCCCCATACAAACTACATGATCCTGTTATAAATAGGTACTTATACACTACCGTTGTTGTTACTTGTTTTCACTTGCAAATTTTCTGCTCTGTTCTGAGCTTCATATCGGTTGTCATGTTCGTGGGAACTTAAATTCGCGATTTTGGGGGCACACGCGAAAAATAATTCCACGCGAAAAACAAACCACTTATACGTATAGGCCTAGACTAAGTCGATTATCGTGCAAACATGGCCTTGGACAAACTTATTTGTGTGTCCCATCAGTGTTTTTCGCCGACATCGGCGACTGCAGTGGGTGAGTTCCTTTTTTGTGCATGTTGTTGATGCTGTTTATTCAGGACTCCGTTTTTGGAACCCGAACAGAAAAAGGTACCAACAACAGCAACAACAAACACAATACGAGCAGCCTATATTCAAAGCTGTAGTCACAGAGGTATATCGGGTAATGTAGTCCACACATTGAGAATGGGGCATTCGACAATGGTGGATGACGTCAGGCAGGCTTTTTTTTTTTCGTGTTAGCGCCGCGAAGCAGCTGTGGCTATATGAGCGGCGTACAGATGTGGACCTATACAGCGGGAAGGAGTGGGGAACAAGGAGGGGGGGGGGGGGACCAGGCAGACATGGAAGCCCATTCATTTATTTTGCTAGTGCGATTATTTTTCGTGTCTGCTTTAAGGGCAAGTAAATGTGGCCTAACTACGTCGCCTCCGGCGCATGTTTTCGCACCATGATGATGTACAAGAAACAGTTGGTAAGCATGCGGGTGCACTATAGGTTGTGACTCGGAAGAGTGATGTGTCTGTCAAAGCCAATCACAGATGTCTTTAGATTTGTGGACGGAGTTGACTTGCTGGCAGACATGTACAAAATACTGCACAAAAGTATTTAAAATCAGATACTGAATACTCCGCGTAAGAAGTATTTATAATAGAGTACGAAATACTCACAACGAAAAGTCATTTGAGCACGGTACTAAATAATCTAGAAAGTATTTAACATACTGAAACGCGTATTCTGAACGTGGCCGTACAAATGAAAGAAATAAACTTCATCCGCCATATTTAAGCATATCTTTTCTTTACAAGGTCTTGGCGTCAAGGAATTTTTGGTGAACTTCGGTGAACTCAAGTAAACTTTGGTGAGTTGACCTGCTGGCAGACATGTACAAAATACTGCGCAAAAGTATTTAAAATCAGATACTAAATACTCCGCGTAAGAAGTATTCAAAATAGCAAGGCCCCAAGACCACCTACCAGTCAAATACGCCTCTCCTTTGTGCCGTTCCACCGAAGAAGCGGCGACATCCGCTGGCGTAGCCGGGGAACCGGGTTCTGGGTATTCAACCCCCCGAAACAGTATCTTAGGTAGTGCATTTGGGCGAGGGTAACGGGGGGGAAAGTTCCCCATAGAACCCGTCCCGAAATGTTTTTTCGGGCTGCCCTGCTGGCGACACGCAAATTCACAAAGTCCGTCATCCTATGAGTCCTCTCACCATACAGGGCTCGGTAATCCGCATCTACGCCCAGTGTCTCGCGCAACGTCGTACTCCACAGCAGTAGATACTCCTCTTGCACTCATATACCTATAGCGGCACGTTCACGAGCTACACGCTCCGGTACCGACCGTTTCACCTGTTTGACGCTGTTGGCTCACGCACGTCTTCTGCATGAACAATTGAAATATGGCCGCATCTCCGCCGCACCGTACTGTGACCTATCAACGCAAACCTGTCGCCGGACCATCATTCGTGTCGACCCTTCGCTCCGGGCGAGCTAGCAGCTACCATTTGAGACACTACCCAGAGGTACCGCCGCCAGAGAAGGACCATCATGAAGCTGTAAGGGGTCTTGAGATGAAGACTCGTTGTGTCCGCCCTGCGTGTCTTATTGGATCAATATGCGTCAGATAGACTATATGCAAGAGAATTGAATATGTAATGCACAAGTTGTGCTCGTTTGTATACATGTGAACCAGAATACTGAGCGCTCAGTATTCTTGAATATGTAATCTGTGCATGAGCTTCATCAAATTATTGTTTTAATTCAGCAAAACGTTTATCGTCCTGAAGAGCCGAAAACTGAAAGCAGGCTTCTGATCTGTGCCACAGCAGGATACAACGTCGCCAATGTTATTAGCGCATAATCAATTCTCATAATCTTTTTATAAAAAAAAAATCAACCCTCAAATTTTTGTTGTAATTCGTGGATGCTTATTTGGAGCTTGTAGTTAATTAAGATTTGTCTCCAAGTCATGAACGTAGCCTTTTAACCACGGTGCTAATGGTACCGCAGCATTGGGATATGATACAAAAGAAACATCCTATTGAAAACGCCCAGCCGTGCAGGTGACCCTGTCTTTGGTGGTCAGCGCTTATCTTTAATTCCCCTTCATGCTTGAGCAATGAGACATGTCAAAGCGTCATTTTATATTTTCCATACAGACAGATCAATGAGACTCGCAAAGTGTGTGGGTTGCGTTCAGAACAACGGCACCACTCAGATGGACCAAGCGATCGTGTGGTGCTTACAAGAACTTCCAGCTGAAGATATTTTGAAGGCAGAGCTTTCACTGTTTCCCATTCATTTATTTACGTTTATGCCTTCGTACGGGGATGCACTGGTTCCTACTAATCCAACGCAAGCAATCAAAGAAGGTCGCATGCTTCCGGTAGATATCATGGTGGGCAGCAACTCTGACGAAGGCACCATCGCTTTCTATACCTTGATTCCCGAAGGGGTGCCTTCTAACTGGACCGCACAAGTGATGGACCTAAACCAAGCGAGGACGTTTATTTCGAACGTATTCCGTATTCCATCAGTTCCCGCCTGCCGTAGTCCAGAGCATTATAAAACACGACCTGGACGACGTCGAGCCGTCTGACTCGTCGGCTGTCTTCAATGCAATGACCGACTCCGCAGGGAACTTTCTGCTCGACTGTCCAACAGTGTTCGCTGCGGAAAGTTTCAGTGCTCATCTCCGCAACGTGCACGGCTACCAGTTCGCCCATCGTCCTTCAGTCAGTTTCTGGCCTGAAGCGTTCGGTGTCACCCACACCGAGGAGATACCATTTGTCTTCGGTCTTCCCGTACGCTACAATCAAAGAGGCTATTCCGCTGATGATAGCAGGATGAGTGAAAGTGTCATGAACGCGTGGACGAGCTTTGCCCGTACTGGGTACGTGTGATGTTTGCTTCCTCTGTCTTTGTCTGGATTCGTATCGCTGTGAAGCAATGTCTTGTCGGATAAGATTGCATATACGCGGATAAGCTGGTGGACAAAATCTATACTAAGAAAGCCTGAGCTGTGGGCACAACAGAAAAAATGCCTTAGCATTGTTTCTGTTTCTATTATTCAATCCTCTATTCAATCTCATCAATGGGTTCAATAGCGTGAGGCCTCAGGAATGTAACGTCATAACGTTTGTTCCAATTACACTGACAGTCTGATGGAAAATCAAAATAAAATTAAAAATTGCGGGCAACACTCGTGGGCGCCGTCAAGGGGGTGGGGTGGGGGAAACGATGATGCGTTGCCCCCCTGGCTTCTAGTAATGTAGGGTTTTTGAGCAAAGTGTCGTATAATTTCTGTTGTGCCTCTTTCTCCAGCTGTCTGTAGCTCAGGCTTTCTTAACATGGACAATGTCTTGTCGCTTGGTGTCGATAGCCAATTATAATTTACAGCCCATCGTGTCTGATATGTTAGTCATTCACCGAAAGTGGTAATATTTGATCTATCGCAACAGCACGCGCTCTAATCTTCCATATGGACTATTTATCACCTCTATTTGTTCCTTCCAGTGTACCAGAACTTCCGCATGCCGCAGCTTGGCGTCCCTACGGTTCCAGGGGTCATCCGAACGCATTATTCAAGCACGTCAGCGTCAGACTGCAATGCCATCTTAACAAAAGGAACTGCGACTTCTGGAGAAAGATTTTCTAGACTGACTCGGGGGGGGGGGGGGGGGTATAGGCAACTGCCAGAGTGGATATTTCGTCAACTCGTCGGAGCACGCCATTAAACTCAAGGATGAAGGCACTAGTATTTCCAAAGTAATCTAATTGAGTTAGAGAAGTGTGCTGTTATTTTGACTGTCTCACACAATGATACTCGTTGAGTATATGGAATCGAATCCCATCCATGTTCATCACTTGACTGCGCAAAAAAGAACCGTCATTTCATAATCGCTGCTTCATCTCTTGCATTGTTGTACAGTACAGGTTGGGACAAAATTTTACGGAACACGCGAGCGGCGTACTTTTTCTTCGGTGCGACAACCTATATAGCTGCCGCTGGAAGCGGGTGAGTCCACTGTTTCGGAAACGTGGAAGCGTTCGCTGTTAGCGACACACAGGACAGTAGTATTTCCGGTGTCACTTGTGTGCGCTTGGGGGGGAAGCTACCGCTGTGTGTCGCTAACAGCGCACCCTTCCACCCCTCCGAAACAGTAAACTCATCCGCTTCCAGCGGCAGCTAGGGAGTCGCACCGAAGAAAAAGTACGCCGCTCGCGTGATCCGTAAACTTTTGTCCCAGCCTGTACAACAATAATGAGAAGACGGTTAGGAGCAACTTTTATTGTAAACGTTAACAAGACTTTTGCGCAGAGCCTGCACTTCATGAAAGTCTTATTAACTTTCTAAATAAATTAAGCTCCAAACAATCTTTTCATTATCGTTACATTACACAGAAACGCGGATTATTGACATCGCCTTGTCATATTATATTGTGTTGCGATCTTGCATGTCGCTCTTCATCAGTGGACGAGTCAATAACGGGACCGCTATAAAACTTTCAAGGGGCACTGCAACTTCCGCCGCAACTTCATTTCACGTTGCTTTAGTGCTTCGCTGATATGGTATAGTGGGTGCTTTTGCTCCAAATTTTTTATTCAATTACGAAGTTACAATCCAAATCGTACCGACCATTGTTTCCTCTAGCATCACGCCACCATCGCGGATGCGCTCCAAAACTTTTTCGTGACAAACAGTAGCACTAAGCAAAATCATGTTGGTTGCACATAATGCTCGTTGAAATATCAACCTTCGTCTGAGAACAAGTTGCCTTTATGTTTTGGTGCTCCTTTCATCGACTACTTACTTCCTTTATCGTAAATCGTCCCGTATTGTGAAGAGCTGTGAAGTAATTAATTAATACCTTTAGAGCATTTAATACATTCCAAGGTGATTAACTGTAACATAATAACACTTTGTCTTGCAACATGCGCTCAAGAAAAGGTCACTTCTCACCGCTGAGGGGTGCCGTGGTGAGAAACGTCACCCTGCCACCTACGTCGCCGGGCACCGAATGGAACGCAAACTACTAGCCGACGTTTCTTTGTGCGAGTCGTGTGCAAAGAAAGTATACAAGCCTCGGTGCGTAAGAAGGCACCGGGAACACGCATATCGTTCCTCCGAGAGAGCAACAGTTCCAGATGTATGTCTCCGCCAGCGGAGAATGTAGTCCGCACACTGCGAGTAGGCCATACGAGAAAGTCACGACGCCAGGCAGACGCCACAACTTTCGTAAACAATATAATTTTACGTATGCGCTCGACACCATGGGAAGAACACCGTCTCCCACGGGAGTTTCCGCAACATGTTCAGTGTACGAGCAGCGGGCGCGCTACTTTGCTACTCGGGGGCGTGATGTATCCGCCTATTAGCCAATCACAATCACAAGTCTTTAGATTTTAGATTCGGGGTCAGAACTGACCCGTAGGAGTTGACTTGATGGGGCGGGGGATGATGTGTGGGGGAAGGTGCGGTTAGAGACACAAAGAGCTTCGCTTCAGAGAAACGACACTGAGCTCCGAGGGCGAGCAGGAGAGGCCATTTTAAATAAGCCAAGAGAGTAAGTAAGTATAAGTATTATCTGAAAAAAAGGGAAAATAAAAGCAAAGCTTATTTAGTGACTCTAGGTGCGGTAGCCTGCTCTGGATTGGCTGCTCGGTGCACCAAGTGAGGGGAAAAAGGAGGGATGTAAGAGGGACGGGAAGGACGACGGTGATACAAGAGAGGAAGGGGTGCGCAATCCCTCTTGGTCTGGGATTTGGGTAGTCCAAGAGAACGACCCACCACACAAAAACATGCGAGCTACAGCCCTCAGTAGTCTTCGTTGTGCAACCGCCAGGTAGCAAAGCACCAAGAAGCGAGAGGAGGAACACGAGAGGAAGGAGGAACGCGGAAGAGAGGTTCGGAGAACGCTTTCAGCCGCTCGTGGTTAACGGCGCATTGATTTAGTTTCAACGGTGCACTTTAATAAGGCAAACATTTCTTGTGTGCGAGTTCCTCAACAGGAAGAACAGTTTGTAGCGAACATTTTATGGAGTGTTCGGTACGTTTTATAGTTACCTGGATCTTTTCCAAGGGAGGAGGGCAAAGGCGTGCAACCCCTTCACCTCCTTTCCGACGGAGACTACGGACTGTGCGGGTGTTCAGAGGTTCATATCGTTATGACATCCGGCAAAAATCACGACGACCTATGAATAAAGAAGATGGGTAGAAATCCAGCGAATCGGTAGAATGTAGGAATAAAGGAATGTATGAATAAAGAAAGCGTGCACAATTTTCGCAAGTGACCTCGAAGCTTCAGGGGTGGGGCACTGTCCCCCCTTGCCCCCCTCTCGGTACTCCCATGATTGCAACATGGTTGAATCTCCCAGTCACTTTATCAGGCGCTCTCTAAACCGAGAAATCATCAATAAACGCTTTGTCCACAAAGAGAGAAGTGAGAATTACATCGCACACGACAGAAAAGAAAACGTATTTGTCGGCATTCGGTTCGCTGTACTCGTTACCAAGGTGGGACAATGAAGACCCTAATGGCTCTGCAGCTGTGCGGATGTTAAGGGCAAATGGTCAGCGGCTGGACTGACGCCTGGATGAATGTAATTCATACTGTGTCAGACATCTGCGGTCGTTTAGGCGGATACGTCAGAGATGCGTTTGTAACATAGTGTACCGTCAAAGGCCATATATGATGATGGGTTCGCGATTTCTCCCGGTTTTGGAGCAGCTGACATCAGAGATGTCGTAATACACTGTAACAAGGTGTTTACTTAAGGTGAGTGTTTTAAGGCCGAGTAACCTGGACCTGCAACTCTCATTATGAGAGATCAGTTTGATGGGCAGTATGATGGATGGATATGAGAAAGAAAATGTGGAGATGGTGCGGTTTTACAAATGTTGCTTCATATGAGTAGTACTACCTATTGTAAAACTGAGTTTTATTTTCTTCACACGTGTGTCACCTATAGAGCGTAACCAAATTGATATCCTGTCAATTAAACGCTAGGTTTAGTGCCGCGTGGCTACGTTTTGATGTTTGGTCACCTTAAAGCACATATAACGAAGATAACGCCGTTATGACGATGGAATGCTTTGCCTGGCTTAGCAATGTGATAAGCCAAAACGGGAGACGTAATACAAGATAAATATAGATGGTAGCGAAGCTTGCATTGGCCACCACGTCTTCAAGGGCGGCCATGATAAAGACCGTCAGCGCCATCCATCCGTTGCGGGGCAAACTACAAATTCCGTCGTAATGCCGTCACCTGGTACCTCACCATTACGTACGGCGCGTGGCGGGCGCTCGCGCTGCGCGTGCTTTCCATCACGATGTCGAGCCGCGGAATGTCAGAACCGCTGTTGAAAGGAAATCCAAGAGCAAAAACTCAAACAATTTGTAAACCGAGAAGAATCAACACTAGCGACATGCGTGCAACAAAGGACACAGGAGACCAGGTGGGGGCTTGCTTTCTTTTATCACAGGTAAATTCGTCATGCCGTTGTAAACAGTATAAATACCCACATGAGACAATTGATGTTCTGAGGCTGGAACACAGTGACTTTTCAGTGATTTCCATCTTTCATCATAAATACCCACGACAGAATAATGTGCAAATAACCAGTATATGACAGTCCATGTACTGAATAAGCACGAAAGGATAATGTACAAATTCCAGCAAACACAGGTGGGGCCCAGGAGCTTAATGTCCAATGCATGCTGCTATAGCTGTCCTCATGTACATCTCACTCTTTCCACATATCTCTCGTACAAAGAAGGTGGAAGTGAACATATTTGCACTTGAAGATCACATTATATGATATTTGCATTCTGTGTGGTGCTATGTCTGCCCACAGTTTTTGGCACTGTAACGAATGCTATGGGGGAATAAGAAGGCACAAGTCCATTGGCTCATTTTATAAGTCTGTGATACTTTATCTTGCAAAACAGGCACAACAGTATCAGCTTCCAGCAATGACAACCTTGTTCAGTGTGTACACACCCTGCTGATGACTACTTCTACTCTGATTCAGAAGCGCAGGATTCAAAATATAAAATTACGTGCTAGGGATCTATGTACACAGGTATACACTTAATACGTATCAAAGAATAGGCAAACTGCTGAAGATTCGAAATAGAAAATGTATGCTAGGCATCTATGTACACAGGTGTACAAACACTAAACATATAAATAATTAGCACAGACTACTGAACTCTGCATGGCTGTCAATATACAAATAACACAGTAAGGAGCTATGGGCAAAAGTGCACTTTGACAAATCGTATGCTTCACAGGAATGAAAGAATTACAAGAGATCATGTGTAATCTAGGTTACAACTGAAAGCACTGGATAGACAACAGAACCATGCATATCCCTTTGCATGGAAAGAAAACTTCTGGTTACATCACAACAACGTGCACAGATTACGAACTTAGTCTCGCTGCCTGCTGCAGTGCCTTCTGACGTAACGTACTACTTCGTACTTCCTCATTCCTTTCTCGTGCAAACCAGAACAGTCGTGCCCTCAGAAAAAAGTGAAATAGATAATCATACACGGATGAAACACACAAACTCAATGTCTTTGGCACAAGTATGTCCAACGCTTCACACAGCTTGGACCTGACCCCTTGGGAGGTGAGGAATGTCTTAACGTTGGCTTTGAAGGCTTCCTGGCTTCCTCACACGCACCCACAAACGTCGCAAAGGCAGGAAGAGGAACCGACAGTTCCAAAGTCAGTACTGTACACATTCTTGACACTCAAATAAAGCAATAGCTGGCTACTGTCCTGAAATGTGGCATTCCCCCGAGGAATGTCCGAAGTTGGACTTGGTGGTTTGAAATTGAAAAGACGACGATGAGGAAGAAATCGGCTATGAACAGTCACAAAGTTGCGCAGTCAACGTACAGCAAACTCGTAGCTAACAACATGGACAGCGAAAGGAAGCGGAAGAGTACTCGGCTCTGTCTATAATCTTACGTATTACTGGCAGACCGCGCGGGTTGCTCGTTAAAAACATGCATGTTGTATTAGTACAGACATTATTCGCGCCTCCAATTAAATTATTTTTGTTTACCTTCGTAGTTTGCCCCTCAACAACCACGCTGGCATGTGTATCATGAAGAGCGCAGGGTTGCTAACACAGATTTCGTATTTTTTCCCGCCTTCGCTACCGTTTATATTTACCTTGCGTAATACTCCACAATCAATAGCGTCTGACGTCACTTTTAGAGATCCTTTGCTGTTTTCTGGCATAGGGCAGGGTTCCTACAGTTATACCCGACTCTCTAACGCTTGCACATTTTACTTTGAAGCCTCTGGTGCACGAACAGGCGTCATAATAGCGGTTTGATTCAATCACGTCTATATTCACCGTTTTCCAGTGGACGCCGCCATATTCAAAGCGCAGCGCCGTCTAGCCGCGAGAGCACGTTCAAAACTGTTTACTGCTCATGCCAGAGAGAAGGAAGGCACACGTGTCGTGTGCTTCGTCCCTGACATCGCTTTCCTCCTTGCTGGAGTGTGCTGGGAGCGAAAGCGCTGGGTGTGAGGCTGGCTGGAAAACGGTGTATACATAGTTGCACAGAATCTTGCTATGCGCGTTCTGATGCACGCACAGAAACTTCCAGTCAGATGTTAACCAATTGATATCTAACATGGCTCGAAACGCTGATTCACTCATCAAGCAGTTGTATAATCAGGAAGTTGTATCACTGTTGTATGCAATGAAATAAAAGGAGATGAAGTTGTTGAGTCTGGCATGACGATAACGCAATCGAAAAACTCAAGTGGTAAGGTTTTTACTCCGACTTGGCCAATTCCCGAACATTTTATGTTCGGATTACATCTTCACCTGGACACCGAACGCAAGCCTTCAATTTCTGAACTCTTCGGGTGAAATCCGGACAGGTGGCAACCCTAGCTGACGCGCTCACGTATACTGCTGTTATCCCACAGCTCTGATGTACGCGGCAATTGTCGAATAGAGTGGTACGCGGACATGAGCACACGCAGGTGACATGTGCATGCAGTTCTTCAAATGAAACAGCACTCCATTTGTTTTATATCTTCGCTTCTGCCGTACTGAGTTTCCGCACGAAAACTCGGAGATATTTACATGTATTCGGTTTGGAAGAGACATCGCGGCAAAACTCACTGGCGCTCAATGTGGCGAGTAAACTCAGCATGAGCAGTGATGCTATATTAAAAAAAAGTATATTGAGAAAAAAAAGTTTTGAGCATCGAAATATACATTTTGGGTAATGTGACCATAGTCAGTCAAATACGATTCACCATTTGACTTCGCCAATACCAAATGCCGTTATTTTTCTTTGATTTTCGATTTGTATTCTTTTTGATTTATGTGTCGTTTGCATTTTGCGCACTGCCGCTCGCGCACATCAGAATACTACAATGTATTCCTCTTTACTGTCTCTTCATCCTTGGAGATATTCAATGGAAAATCTCGCCTGGAAGTCGATGGACATTTGCTTCAATTTCGTTGTTATTGTCGGAGCCGTTGAGGATTGATCATTATATCGTTACCATGCTTCCACGGAGGCAGCTTCGTGGAAAAAAGCGTGCGCAAGCGATCTTTCCTTTCCACGAAGTATTGTGAAAGGAATGGCTTGTTGGCCAGTGCATCATAATGTTCGTGGAAAGATGTGAGGTGTAAGAAGGTCACGTGTTAGTAGAAAACCATAGTTTAGCCGCATCTTTTTCCATTCGGGATCGTTACAGCAAAAAGCTAGGCGAAACACCGTCCCCAGGCAGACTCGTGGCTCAGCGGGACCTGTCCCGCCTAAATCGGGGCATCTGGTGATGTAAATTTTGAGCCACTTTGGAGCCACAAATTATGCTGTTTGAAGCAATTAAGAGCACAGAAGTATGCTCCGTTGGGGCACTTTAGTAGCAGTATATTACCAAGCCTTTGCTTGGGGTATAAGGTGAAATGTCAATAATTCCCCTTCCCACAGGCGCCAGTTGGGAACTGCTGTGTGGCAATTGCTAATTATGAAGTGAAAGAACTTAGTGGGACGGGGTGGCACGCGAGTGTATAGATCTGTGTAGTTTCCCTTTCTTTTCTGAATAACGCAGCCTGGAGTAGCCAGTCCCGAGTGGCTCGAGACTAACATCTCCATTTGTTTTTTCTTTTACATATCAATCAATCAGTTGCGCGCGACACTCGCGTTTGGTTATACCGCGCCTACCTTGGCAGTGCGGAAACAATAAGCTCACATAAGTAGGTACCCTTTTAAATAATGTATTATTACTATTATTATTATAAAAACGAAGAGGGACTAGAAATGTTTCATGCGAATTTCCCAATTTTGCACAAAGAATGCTCTACTTTGCTACTTGTTTTCCTGATGCCCTCCAATTCCTTGCTTCCTCGGTGCAATATTACGGATTTTTATCAGGATGGCGCAAAATAGCTCATTTTGCGCAGAATGGCGCATTCGGTGCGGGAGCAGAATCACTGCACGAATGAACAAACGGAGAGCTGAGTAGGGAATGAGGGCCAGTTCCCACTTGGCGACGCCGTCGTGAGCGGGCGGCGGAAGTAGACGCGTATTTCCCCCGCCCCATCGGAGCGCACAATTTTCGTGTTCCCAACACAGTGGCATTCCATCGTCCAAAGCAGACGAAAAACCAGGGGGCGTGGCCGTTCTGTGCCATTTGTCTATTGGCCGCCAGTGTATCGTTCTCAGTAGCTCTCATCGACGTCGTGAAAGAAGTTCGGCATGGTATTTTTTTCGCTCGACGTCTCTCCCCTCCCCACGCCGCAAATGCGCACCTATTTCCTCCGCCCGCGCACGAAGTCACGTCGGGCGTCGCCAAGTGAGAACTAGCCCTGAGTGAGCATGACTGAGCATGCAGGTAGACGTGTGCGCCGGTGAAACTTTGACTGGCGGCGGCGGCGTCAGCACCACAAACATACACACGTCAGAAACAGCACAAAACCGCAACCTATCGTCATCGCGATCAGTAAATCGGCGAATACGTGCGTGAGTGCGATGTATTTACGTCGTGCCTTTATGTTTATAGTTTCCGTATCCTTAGAAGCAGAGAAAAGTAAACCCGGCTTCACGAGAGGGCTAAAATGCGCGTTTTCGTGTCCGAGAACAGGGACGAAGTGGCTCTCGGCGCGTCGGTTGGAAGCCGGTGGCAGCGGCGGCGCACATGTCTGGCCGTCAGTGTATCCGCGATCATTGCGTTCGTGGGAATAAAGAGTGCATGACGATAATAACAAACGTTTTTTAGCTCTATAGTACAAACAGTATTTAGGAACGATGTTATCGATGCTCTTCCATTATTTGTGGTTAAAGAGACGGTCGCATCAGTTCCAGTCATTTTCGAGACTATATAGTGTCATTTTATTCGTTCTGAACCACTGACTACGGCATCGAAAATACCACACTCTTAAAAAAAGAGTGTACTTCAACTCCTTTTTTTTGCCACATATATAACACATGCTATTGTCACATATAATATATGCTATTGTCGTCGCGGTGGAGTGATCTACTATTTTTGTTACTACTACTTACGTTTATCTGCTTGTTTACGTTTATAGTTAGTTTATCTATAGTTTTTTGGAAGGCGGCCTCTCTATGCCGGAAAGATGTACTTCTGCGCCGCATACCAGAACTGTCACGCTTAGGAAGATTCAGCTGCAGACTGTACTGTTACGTCCGGAGCAGCGTGTCATATGTCCGTATCCGCCACCTGCTTGCTCGTGAGGAATAGCCTGATGTTGTTTCATTGTTTTTTTGTTTTTGCTCGAAGCAACGATAAATGAAGACAAATGTATTAAATAACGCAGTAGATTCCCGAATGCGGAGCACCCTCGTTGTGTTTTCGAATTCGAGATATTTAGAGTGAGGGAGTGGATACGCTATGGATACCACGGTGTTCTTACTGCGGCGCAGGGGCTCGCGACCTTAATAAATGGTGAGCAATCTAAAACAATGACACCAAAAACGGTGCAGAAGGAGTGTTCATCTATACCGTAAACATGCTGCTTCTTTCCGCGCTGGTTATAGTCCTTCCGAGTTTCGTTCGGTGCTGCGGGGACAGTTCAGTTATAACTGAAGACAATAGTGGGCTGGTTGGTGACATCTTTCCTTTTTTTTTTGTCTTTGTGACGCCCTAGCATGCAGTTCACTCATAGTCAGAACTGTAGCAAATCCATCTCAACTTTTCTCAACAGAGTAAGTGGTCCTTTCAGTTACATTCTCGTGCCTCTTTAGTTACCTCACAACACATGCAACATCAAAAACATAGTCGAAAGGAGCGGTGCGCTAAGTGTAAAATGCAGGAGGCGCTACAAATGGGAACACCGTGACAATAGAGAGTTTTAATGCGTGGTACGCTATACCACCTTTGAGTACGTAAGAGATAGCGTTGGTGGTTCTGCGCACGTGCAAAATATAAAGAGAGCTTCCACGCTATCAGAACAACCCCCTTACGTACGCAAAGCAAACCAGCAGTTTTAGCAAACCGTTGGTAACGTTATCGTGCCTATCTGAATCAATCGTGTGTGACTCAGAATCTTATCCACTGATTGGTTCCGGTTGACAGGGTTCGACGCATGGAACGTTATCAACTGCTTGCTAAAACTCTCTAATACTGTTATGCTTGAAAGCGATTCACGTTTTATTTCTTTTGATGTGAGTCTGGGAGGTAAGAAATCAGTCTGTGCAGGGCTGTAATTTCATCACCCGCTTACGCATCACGCCCTTACCCTTATTCGAGCCGTCGGCTCTACGGCTAAGCACCGCTGTTATTAGAGTGTGTTAGTAGACTGTTGCTAACGTCACCGTGAAGCTACCCTACCTACCGGAAACAATGGCAACGTGCATGACTCGGAATGTTGTCCGTCCATTGGGCGCGGTATAGACAGGGTACTTCTAAAGCCACGTTATCAACAGTCTACTCTCTACTGTTTGACAGGCAATAGACAAGCGCGCTTCTCAACAGCTTCTGCTTCTCGGATTAAGCCAGAAGACAATCGTGGGAAGGACAATCGAAACATGGCTCCCGGTGGCTTCCAGCGGTTTATGTCGAACCGCATTTGCCTAGTGATTGCACTGACTGTCGTCTTACTCGTGGGATTCCTGTTCAGTTCTCGCGCCGCTTCATACGGAGCCATGGTCTTCAGCAAGACTCCTATAGGAACGGACTTGTTCGTTGTAAGAAACGTGAGGGCCGACGCACATGCTGCAGCTCATCGTGGTGTATTGAATGCCACGAACACTGGCGCTGTCATTGTAAGTAGTATGGCACCAGGCACAAGTGACAGCTCTGCGATACGAGTGCATCTGGCCACGTCACAGGATGAAAGCTCCAATGCAGTGAAAGACTGTCCTCTGGTTCCTCCAAATCTAGGTAAGCTGTATACTGCTGGTTTGGGAACTGCGCTACACTTGCGTGGGGGTTTAGTTCTTTGCGTAACGGAAGTGTATTTTGCTTTCAGCAAGCAGTGCGACGATTTTGTTGGAGGTGTATTTATGCTCCTGGGGTATACATGCCGTTTCCGCCCCTTCCCCTTTGGTGCCAAAACGGCATCCGGTTTCTCAGCCAACACGCCCTGCGCCAACCACTGTGCAGATCGTTTACAGTTATCGCTGCTTATTTGAGGAGAGAGAGAGAGGGGGTCGTATACGCCTTTTTGTGGCAATTCAGATTGACACAAAGGGGGGGGGGGTGATGGCAGGATAGGCTCGCCGTTGTTGGCCACACAGAAGTGGGCGTCGTCACGACTATAACAAAAAAAAAAAAAAAGGAAACGCATAGCAAAACAAAACACAAAGGAAGGACGGACTCCTTGAGAGAGAGCGCTTGGCCCAAATTGCTTCTATAGTGCGAAATCCGAGGTTGTGTGTTAATAATACTTCCGTAAGCAATGACCGCTCGCCCATGCCCCGTATTATTTGGAATCGTTTGAACGCCATCAAGCCATTTGTAAGACATGTCGGAATGTGTAAGAAGACATGTGTAAGAAATGTCACCTGTAGAACACGGAAGCCAAAATGGGTTTGCGTGCTTGCGCTGCGTGATCGTTTACTGAACATTTACTGCAGAGCTCGGAATAACCCGGTTGGCCTGTATGAATAATGTACAAATTTGATTCAGGCTTTTGATTCAGAGTGATTTTGATTGAGAGAGCTACTTTTGCAATGGAGCAGGTAGCACCCATGGTGGGTTGCTGAAAGCTCCAAGGTTTACTTTATTTTATTAATGTAATAACTAACTAACTAATGTACAAATTCATTATTAAACCGTACATTAGCGTATAACGGCATTCGAACCGAAAAATTGTTCCCAAACATTTTCTACAGAGCCCGGAATAAACCAGTGACCTAGATCAGTATGGGAACTATGTGTAAAATATAGCTGTACAAATTCATTATCCAACCGTACATTAGCGTATAACAGCACTTGAACCGAAAAATTGTTTCCGAAACATACTTTGGAAACGGAACATACAAGGCATACAACATTTGTAACAACTGGGCACCACATGCGGGTGTAGGGTGTTCCTGAACGTAATTGCATGCGACCTTTCCTCTGCAGTGACTCGTATGAAAGTGATCACAAATCCACCTCCTATAGAAGAACAGGAAAAAATCTTCACTGACCTCATGCCTGGTGGAAGATACACACCGAAAGAGTGTCGGTCAAGGCATCGAGTAGCCATTATCATACCATACAGAAATCGCAGTGAACACCTGGTGGAGTTTCTCAACTACATGCACTACATGCTGAAGAGGCAACAGCTCGACTACGGCATCTACGTCGTAGAGCAGGTACACCTTTATCAGTTCATCTCAGGAGCTGGTCCTTCTGCAGTAACGAATGTTTGTGCCAGCAACCTATAGAGGAACTTGCGTCGGTATGGCAGATGAGAAATAAGGACACACACACACATACATAAATGGGATGATGATGTGGTGGGTCATTCTCCGCCGTTATGGCGGTACACATTGCGCTTGTGGAAGGGATGAGAAAGTGATGATGATGGAAAGGTGTCCTATTAGAGTTCGCGCATTAGTCCAGTGCTGGAGAGGAACTCAGCAACAGCTCGTAGGCCTTGCATCAGATGTGAGGGGTCCGACCGTGGCCCGAGAAATTTGGCTAAGTCGAACTGGCGCTGATCGACGCGTTGGAGAGCAGTTTCCATGAGGGCGTGCTCGTGATCGTACTGTCCGCAGACCAGGAGGACGTGATGGAGGTCAGCGCGCACACCATGTGGAATAGAGGCTGGACGCGCCGACACCGAGGAGGTGTTTGAAAGCCGGTGTAAAAGCCACATTAAGTCTCATGCGGTGGAAGACTGTGGGAAAGGAACGCGGCATTCGGCGGGGGAGAGTAAGGGACAATGTGGTGCCAACGGAGTAAAGCAGAGTGTGAGTGGTGTTGTCACGTTGCCATTGAGACTACACCATGGGGACAGTGAAGCTTGAGACGAGAAATAAGGATCAGTCATCGTTGTTGCCCGAAGTAGAATGTGGTAAGTAAGTAGGTGGAGGAATTCCAGATGGAAAATAGTTGCGCTGGAAATTAAAATGACGTCGATACAGGCTAACTGGTGAACGAACTCCACAATGAATGTACCCGAGCAATGGGCAGAAGACAGAGAAGGCAAGAAGATCGACAAGAAGAAGACAGAGCGCTTCGTGTTGGTTTTCTCTGCCCATTGCTCAGGTACCTTCATTATGGGGTCGCTAGAAGTTCTTTTGCAAGTTCTTCTGGGGCAGTACACTGTAAACTTTTTCACACCTTTAAAGGTGTGCGCTATGCACATTCAATCTGGCTGCGTAACATTGCATCTCCAGTATGATATTTTACAAAATTCCGAAAGTATTAGTAAAGATCAAGTGTCAGTGCAAATCTTGCTTTCATTATGTCTCGGCTATCGTAGGTACGAGCTAGTGCATATATGCATCGCTATCGATAATCGAGCACGCGCAAGTGTCTACAATACTGTACAATGTTGAGATGTTGCAAGACTAAATTTTTGGAGGACAGACAACACTCGAGGAAAGAAAATTTGTGCGAAACCGTGCTCCATTATGATGTTACCAAAATTACACCTAAAAAGGCGTGCGCCATGCACGCTATTACACCTTTAAAGGTGTGAAAAGATTTAGAGTGTAGGGCAATGAATCATCAGAGTGTTGGGTGATCGAAGCGCCAGATCGGCTTTTCGCCTCTGACTCTGTTACAGCGATGTCGTGGCTGTGGTGCGCTTCTGCAATCCCGCTTCTAACAGGGACACACATGCAGCAACACAAGAATGGTGGTGGTTCGTCCGAAATCTACCTCCCGACACGCACCGGTAAAATGGGTACTGACTGTCTCCCTACTTGGCGCTCGGTTCTTCAAGGATGGTGAATTTTTGGGGAAGTCCCGTAACCGCCGCAACCCTACTTTCCAGCAGACGCAAGCATGGAACACACGAATGCAAAGCAGCTGGTCCTCTCCGCTGTGACGCCTCTCCCATTCTTTCCCCTTTCCATAATTCGCCCCCTCAATACCCCTGTGCGAAGTGATGGGTGCCGAGGGTCCGTATAGGAATGGCACCTCTGCAGGCTCTTCTATCTACAGGGTGTGAGAAGATTTCCAGATACATTTCAAAACGTTATTACAAATCGTACATAAAAACAACCATAATGCAAATTGGCACAGTGCTGTAGATCTCTCAGAAGTTTTATTTGAGCTGACCTTAATATTCTACCGCAGTTCTACCGCTTTGCAGCATGATTGTTAATATGTACGATATTTAATAACGTCTTGAAATGTGTCCGGAAATCTTCTCACACCCTGTATATGCCAAACATTGCTTCTTCCCTTTCGCTTTGAATACGACATTTGTGATATTCTCACGTTTGGCTGTCATGATTTTTTAGTGAAGTGGGGACAAGTTTTCTAACTTTGAAGTTATGAAATGGTTGAGTTATAGATATGAGCTAAAAATAGGGAGGTCAATGGGCACTCAAACTGAAATACAGGCAGCAACATCTGAAAAGGTCATCTTACTTCCTCCGAAGACGTAATGCGGGAACTATACTGGGCTGAAGGTTATAGCACGTATTATAGAGAAATTTTTATAGAAGTCTTGCATATTAAAAAGTTCCTGCTTTAACTGCAGGCAGGGAGCGACCCATTCAACCGGGGCAAGCTACTAAACGTCGGTTTCCTGATCGCCTCGAGATTGTACGACTTTCAGTGTTTCATCTTCCACGATGTGGACATGATCCCCGAGGACGACCGCAATCTTTACACGTGTTCGGATCAGCCAAGACACATGACGGTGGCCGTCAGTAAGTTTAATTACAAGTAAGGCAACCTTCAAAAACAGAGGAGGGTGTGTCTGACGGGGAAATGTGAATGCAGGCTTCCCTACCAGGGATATTTCGGGGGCGGCTGCGCACTTAGCAAGAGTCAGGTGGAGACGATAAATGGCTTCTCGAACGAATATTGGGGATGGGGTGCTGAAGACGACGATCTGGCTTACAGGTAAGGGAGGTAAAGCTCCGTTTTTACCTAATATGTTGCTCTCGTTCAGGTGCCCGCCTGCCGTCGTTACAAACTGCGACCTTTATCCACTGCGCACGAATAGAAGGACTGACCAAAAAGAACTCCGGAATGAAGTTTTATTTAAATGGCAAGATAATCACAGACTTGAAAACAAACAAACGAACACGAACGAACAAACAAAAACTTAGTTACAATAGACGGTCTTAGGAAATCCCAGTGCTCTTTGCGCGTTGCATCCTGGGCGCTTACTGTCATGGGGGAAGGGAAAGTGGTTCGTTACGTTTCTTTTTCGCGGCTTTCGATGACCTTGACATATCGTGGGCCGAGAAATGAGAAATCGAAACAGTTCGTAGACCTTCTTTGGAACAGGTTCCCACAGTTCAAAGCAACGCTCAGCACTCCGAGATTTTCTGAAGTCGTTTATCGAAGTAGTCGTCTCCATTTCGAAACCACGCACTTCAAGAGGAAAAGTTTGAATGAAACATGGTGTATAGCCTTGACAGCAATACGAAAGGAACGGGGATTCACTCCGTTGCGTCGTTCGTGATTTAAGCGCGAAGGAAACAGCAATTTGCGCTTTCCTTCCTCTCTCCCTCTCAAGATACGCGACAACGCGAGGCGGCTTTCCATTGGTCTGTGCAAACGATGACTCACGACGATTGCATGCCATACCCGCACCACCATATACCGTATGTCGCGCCTCTTGGAGAAAGGAAAGCGCAAATTGCGGTTTCCTCCGCGGTAGAAATCACGGCCAAAACATCTTGGACCAACATTGGCTATGTCGGCCCAATATTGGACCCAGATTGGAACAATATTGGCCACCAGCATTGCCAGTATTGGGCCAAGATGTTGTGCTGCTTGGGGGATGACGTAACGAATGAATCCCGTTGCCTTTGAAGGTAACGAGATCATTCCGCGAGGAAAAACTTTAGCACTTTAGCGCTTGTCTAATACCCCTGCCGCACGGGAACGAAAAATGCCTAGTGAGTTAAGTTGCGATGTCATTCGCGCGGTGCCACACGGACAGGTTTAACGGCACATCTCGCAGGCGGCTTACTAAGCATACCACGTGCCTATGCTAGTAAGTGCTAAGTGCTTACGCTATAAGATGTGCCTATACCAATCCACTCAGCTTATACTATAAGTTTTAATGACATGGGCCTAAATGCCATTTTCAGCTTACTGCGTTCGCCACAACTAGAATTGGTCTTAGAAAGTAGCATTTTTACTTAGTGTGCATGCCGCATCGACATCATAGCGTTTAATGTCATAAGAAAATGACGTGTGGCACGACTTCGTAAATAATGTCATTCGGGACCCAAATGCCATGAGAGCCGATAATGTCTTTGTGCGTGTCACTGTGGCTCGGGTGCGCTCTTTGTTGATAGAAGCGGGTGTTTTAACCCCCCCAGAACAATCAACGAATAACTGCCTCGACACGTTCGTTTGAGTCTTTCGAACACCCTAAAATATGTATGCTTTTTTGTATAAAATTTTTGAGTATAAAGGGGCGACGACACCCCCCACGCGGCATTTTCTTTTCTCCACGAACCGTTAGTCTTCCACTTTGATGCCAATACATCTCCACGAACCGAGGCAAAGCGCTGTTGGAGCAAGGCGAAATTCGGAAGTATCGTGAGCTATTATGTGCGCGTGTGGCTTAGGAGGGAAAGGTTACTATTGGGGCCCGCAAAATTGCTTCAAACACCGGCAATGCAAAGGCTTTAGAGTGGTGGACGGGCTCATCAAGTTCCACTTCAGTGAATGAAACGATGTGTCTCCAGTATTTTAAAGCTTTCCAAGGGAGGGAATTCGTAGGATATGCGATGTGCTTTAAATGTCGAGCACAGCGCGGTGTTGGCACTCCTCGAGAATATACGATGGGATGCTGCGCTTCAGTGCGATAGCAATGTGGCAATATCTTAGAACTTGCCTCAGTTGTTGACTGAGGAATAGAAATAGACAAGATATAGGGATAACAAGCGCGCTAAATAGTTAGGGAAAGTCTAGGAAGATGAGTACACAATCTTCTGTGGCTCATCTCTCAACAATACAAACCGAGGCGCAGTGGACCTCTCCCTGTTTGTAAACAAATGACGCCATAGTGTTCGACAGCGCCACCAATTTGGTAGACTTGAACTATACGCTCGAAACTAGGGGCGAACAAGGTCACGCCCGAAAGCCACGTTCTTGAGGGGATTACGATGTCCCTTGAAAGGGACGGGACCTTCGGTCCTACTTTTCTGTCAATAGGAGGCAGCGAACTAGTGCCCATTCATGGAACCCAGCCCTCCCCTTCCTATGTGTTTTGGTTTCAGTCTGTCTACCAATGTCCTGATGACGTTTCTAGGGTAGAGATGTATTGATTGGAAAAAATTCTTTCGGGGTGTCCTGAAAATTTAAGCCATTGCGATGCCACAGTTGTTCGGTAGTTCTGAGCAAGGCTTAAAAGATAATAAAATTAAACAAAAAATTGCTTGCGTCAGTGCAAACAGCGCAGGGTTAACTGTGTGGTTTCGGAGGAGGACTGCTTCGATTGTATCAAAGTTTCAAATTTTTAAGTATTTTACTTTATTTAAATGAAAATACATTCCGGGTACGTCAGTCCTCGTATATTTGTCTGGTTTTCATTCCCTGCTTCCGTTCGGAACCACGGTCATAGACTGAGTCAGGAATACAGGCATTCTTCTTCGCAAATCACAAAGCTGCGTTTTACTGATGTGCTATTCTAGGTAGGCGTATTGCAGATACGGTGCTGCGGATTTCTCGCATATGTTTGGCGGATGACACAATTCGCATGTGTTCGTGGTAACACTCTTAAAAACTAAACTTCACCGCATAGCGCCCTCCTAGCCGGATCCAGGACAATTGCTCACCGGACAATTGCTCACCGGACAGTTGCTCACCGGACAATTGCTCACTGGACAATTGCTCACCACAGAACCGCTGAAGCCGGACAATTGCTCACCGCCGCTTTCACCGCACTTATATGTAACTTTATTTCGCGGTTTTATGTGATGTGATTTTATTTATCGTTTATGGTGCTCATAGACTTGACTTTTTATTTGTTAGTTGAACTTGGATGTACCTCGAAATAAAGTGATCGAAATCCTCATTTCAAAACAAACTACTGTAAATAAATGTTATCTGGCTATACAATGCACAGTTGCGCGCGGGAAACTGCCAACAGCGAACTTAGACTAACCTGGACATAGCGGTGCAAACACTGAACTTGGACAAACCTAATAATAAACTGACCACCGTACTGTTCAGTCGTCTCCGCCCTACTAAGCCTAACGGTAGCTAAAATGTGGCTTTCGTTCGCTAAACCGACTTGGACAGATATAGAAAATTCGTTAATTTTAGTGGTTAAATGATGATGTGATTTTAATCTTCCCCGTCTCGTGCCTTGGAAGATCCTGGTGACGCAGGCATGAGCGTACCGAGGGGGACAAGGTCACTTTGTAAAATTGCGCACTCTTTATTCATAGGTCATGATTATTTTTTCAGAGTCATCATAATATGAACCTGTGAACACCCGCACAGTCCGCAGCGTCCTTCTCCAGGGAAGGAGGTGACGTGGTTGCACGCTTTGCCCCCCTGGAAGCCTTTGCTGCCCCCCCCCCCCCCCCGGGAAATAATCATCTAGGAACGCCCCATGGACGCAGGTCCTGACAAAGATGATTCAGGTGTGCCTTCAAGTGGACGACCTCTCGCCTCACCCTCTTCACTTGTGGATTCCTAGATCTATTTGAAGCAACTTACACAGCTAAAAAAGAAGTTCAGCTAACATAAAAAAGTCAAGCGCCAGAAACGCGAAATAAAATCACAATATAAGTGCGGTGAAAGAGGCGGTGAGCAATTGTCCGGCCTCAGCAGTTTTTGGTGAGCAATTGTCCGGTGAGCAGTTGTCCGGTGAGCAACTGTCCGGTGAGCAATTGTCCGGTGAGCAATTGTCCGCGCCCCCTCCTAGCCAACCATCATCTCGAATGATCTCGTTATCCGCTCTGATTTGTTAAAAACGGGAGGCGTACGTCTTTTTTGTGACACTTATGCTGTTCATAATTGTCACAAAAAGGCGTACGCCTCCCGTTTTCAACAAATTAGGGGACAAAACAATATCATTCCAGCTGATGGTTGGCTAGGAGCGTGCTATGCGGTGAAGTTCATTTTTAAGAGTGTAGTTATATGCAACCGTCAATCATGTCGACATGATCTTGTTGCGCAAATTAGAATAGTGCAAGCGAGTTGGTGTACTGTAGAACGACGTCACATATTTCCTTAAGTTTGAGGAACACACAAGACAACTCTCTTGTTTGTTTGTTTGTAAGGAAAAAAAGAGAGGAGAAATTGAACTCGTCTCGCGACTTGTGCACCCCTGAACACTCTTGTTGTGCGGTAGGAGCTGTAAAATATAAAGAGGCCCGAAAAACTACGTCGTGCATACATTAACTTCTGTTGTGTTTCGAAGAGGAGCGCGTTTATTATGATGACGATGAGTATGAGGATGAGAGGGATGAATTCTGAATTCGTCCCACTCATCCTCATACTCATCGTCATCATAATAAACGCGCTCCATCCATCCATTCTCTCTTATCCCATTCAGTATGAGTAGGATCTTTTCAGCGTCGGACATGTCAGGGTTGGAACGTTTGCATATTGACAATACATCTTCCACGTAGGACATACAGGATTCCTCAGACTGTTGAGTACGGGAAGAAAGCTTGTGCTCCGCGTCGATCTTCCGGAACGCTGGTCTGCCAAAAAGATCGCGCAGACGACCAGAAAATTGTCCCCAGTCCTGGAATTCCACTTCGTGGTTCAGATAAAAGGCGACGTTGTTCAGTTTGCTGTTGTCGTCCCACCTGTTGTGACGACATACGCGGCCAAATTCGTCCAACCAGTCGTCGACGTCTTGGCCGTCGATACCATTGAACGTAGGCGGGTCGCGTTGTCGTACCACCGGAGGGGCCTGCGAGGGGCCTGGGGCAGGCGGAGGGACCAGCGAGGTCGAAGGCTGGTTAGAGCCTCCTGAAGCCGTGCCATTACCAGCAGCAGCCGGCGGAGCGTTAGCCATCGGTGCAATTCGTCGACATCGAAGTTCCAGGTTAGCTGGCTGGGAAGTCAACAGTTAGCAGATATAGTTAAGGAGGGGGAATCGTTCGCACCTCCACCAAGTTGTTGGGTTTCGAAGAGAAGCGCGTTTATTATGATGACGATGAGTATGATGATAAGAGGGATGAATTCTGTCTCACACTTCACGTTTTTTATTGCTGCTGGTAACGATAGAAAGAGCCGATTATATAGGCGCCACCGAACTTCTGAAGATATTAATGTCAAGAAACTTCATAGCTAAGAGTTACGAGAGGATAATGATGTTAATTGCTTCGGAAAATGCTCGTCTCATTCCAGCTACTGGCATTTATCATTGCACTAACTTGTAACACCGTTTTATTCTCTCCCAGGGTCCGCTATCATAAATACAAGATCACAAGGTACTCAAGCGATATTGCAAGGTACACCACACTATCGCATAAACAGGCGGAGCCCAGTCCCGCGAGGTAAGCTTGCCTGGTTCAAACTTTTCTCCAGTTGAAGCAAACTTTTCTGCACGATATACATATCTGTAATGCGCGCGAGCTTAGGCGTAAACTTATTAACGAAACGCATTTTCTTTTCTATAGAATGAAGCTTTTGAATAAGAGAAGCAAACGTTTCAAGACTGACGGTATTAACAGCACGAAGTACACAATTGTAGACCTCGTGTTCAAAAAACTTTACACGTGGATCTACGTGGACTTGCTGTACAAGAAACCGGAGGCATCTTAAAAAGGTTCACTGGTGGAAATCTCCTCTCAATTATTTGTTATCTATTCACTTGCTTTTCAATGCTTTACATCTTGTGAATATATAATAATAATTCGGAGTAGATTTGTGCTTCCTACACCTGCGTGGCTGCATGCTGCACGTGGCGCGAGGTGTTGGACTGCAGATAATCTCGATCGCCTGGGGTACTCGGAAATCTCCGACACGCGGTGGGCGCTGGAAGCAGTCTTTACCTCCCCCCCCCCCCCCACTCACACACACACACACATTGCTACGGACCTCAGCCGGTGAAAAGTGAGTGATCTCATTGTGTGAGTGATTGATGCAAAGCCGTCGAAGCATGCAAGATGTACATGTTCAGTGATCTTCGTTCCTGACAGCAGGCATACCGACCACGGAGGACAATTTTGGATCACTTAATTTAGTTTGTCGTCGTTGAAGTACCCCGCAGGTACTTCATTCATGTCCAAGTACCATGTAGTGTCCATCCATTTGCCTCGTGCGTCGGCTGACGTGATCTTCTCACGTTTCTTTTGGATCGATCCCAAATGGGCTATACCAGGCCGTTCCCGCGTATTTGAGAAAGAAGTCGGCATGGGATCGCAACTCTGCTCTACAAGACGCAATACATCAGCGAATAATATCTTCCAAGGACAATATTTCAATGGAACTACTACAACGCTGAACTTGCAGATCACAGAAATCTTATCCGTATACACAAGTGCTCTGTGCTCACTCCTAGCGGACGCGCCCCGAAGACTCTTTCGGACCGTCCAGAAACTTTTCATCACCAGGCATATATGTGACCTTTCAGATTCTTTGCAGCTGAGAGACAGTCACAATCTGTGTCATCTCATAGGTTCTCTGCTGTCACGTTGGATGCAAGAAGAGCGTCCGAGATTCGAGGAGCTTCTCGTTGCACGAGTGAGCACTCTGAACACCTGGGTTGTCAGTTTGAAGCATATTACTGTGGTGGCGTTCGGAATGTGGAAGCGACTGACAGACATGTGATGTTCTGTATAAGTGTTTTTTTTTTTTCGCGTGGAAAATATTTTCGCGTTTTGATAGGCCACTGGCGCAAAAAGTATTTCGCGGGCATTCAAATTCGCGATCCCGTCAGATCAATTGCGATCCCGTGAACGGCATGCAATCTATTATGGTACAAAGTGGGAAGAAGACTCTCCAACGTCGAACGCTACTCTCTCCGCAAGGACAAATAGCCCCGACCTCTAAGCAGCCTCGGACGGTTACCCTTCTGGTTCCCGTTGTGAGGCCATACGTTCTGCTTTGCTTCGTATACTGCGCCGGTACGCGAGCACCGTCCAAAGCCCGATGGAGAGTTCAGGCGCGTCCCCAACAAAGCTGGACTTGCGACCTAGTATCCTGAAGCCCCTGCAAGGTTCGTGGCTCATGGAAGTGTACACTTCGCTCAAGCAGCGCCCAGCTCTGATGCGATCTGGATTTGAAAAAGTTTGAATTTATTCCCGTAGTATGCAGGTCTGCACAATAATTTGTCAGTGTGATTTAACGTGCCCCCCATACAAACTACATGATCCTGTAATAAATAGGTACTTATCCACTACCGTTGTTGTTACTTGTTTTCACTTGCAAATTTTCTGCTCTGTTCTGAGCTTCGTATCGGTTGTCATGTTCGTGGGAACTTAAATTCGCGATTTTGGGGGCACACGCGAAAAATAATTCCACGCGAAAAACAAACCACTTATACGTATAGGCCTAGAGTAAGTCGATTATCGTGCAAACATGGCCTTGGACAAACTTATTTGTGTGTCCAATCAGTGTTTTTCGCCGGCATCGGCGACTGCAGTGGGTGAGTTCCTTTTTTGTTGCTTGTTGGGTATGTTGTTGATGCTGTTTGTTCAGGACTCCGTTTTTGGAACCCGAACAGAAAAATGTAACAACAACAGCAACAACAAACACAATACGAGCAGCCTATATTCAAAAGCTGTAGTCACAGAGGTATATCGGGTAATGTAGTCCACACATTGAGAATGGGGCATTCGACAATGTGGATGACGTCAGGCAGGCATTTTTTTTTTCGTGTTAGCGCCGCGAAGCAGCTGTGGCTATATGAGCGGCGTACAGATGTGGACATATACAGCGGGAAGGAGTGGGGAACAAGGAGGGGGGGGGGGGTGACCAGGCAGACATGGAAGCCCATTCATTTATTTTGTTAGTGCGATTATTCTTCGTGTCTGCTTTAAGGGCAAGTAAATGTGGCCTAACTACGACGCCTCCGACGCGTGTTTTCGCACCATGATGAGTGCACAAGAAACAGTTGGTAAGCATGCGGGTGCACTATAGGTTGTGACTCGGACAGTGGCGTATCTAGAGCTACCTGCGCCCGTGGCAACATGGTTAACATGATGTCCTTGGGGATGCGTTTTCGTGTTGTCCGCACTAGGTTTCACACTATAACCTCTCTAATGGCGGGTGCTTTAGATCATTTATGAATGCCTCAGGTTGAGTACCCGACCTGGCACATTCACATCCGACCATATAACAGCGCCCCTGTTCACCTGGCGCCCATGGCACCTGTCCACACCTGCCACACCCTAGATACGCCACTGGACTCGGAAGAGTGATGTGTCTGTCAAAGCCAATCACAGATGTCTTTAGATTTGTGGACGGAGTTGACTTGCTGGCAGACATGTACAAAATACTGCGCAAAAGTATTTAAAATCAGATACTGAATACTCCGCGTAATAAGTATTTATAATAGAGTACGAAATACTACTACTAAAAGTAATTTGAGCACGGTACTAAATAATCTAGAAAGTATTTAACATACTGAAACGCGTATTCTGAACGTGGCCGTACAAATGAAAGAAACTTCATCCGCCATATTTAAGCATATCTTTTATTTACAAGGTCTTGGCGTCAAGGAATTTTTGGTGAACTTCGGTGAACTCAAGTAAACTTTGGTGAGTTGACCTGCTGGCAGACATGTACAAAATACTGCGCAAAAGTATTTAAAATCAGATACTAAATACTCCGCGTAAGAAGTATTCAAAATAGCAAGGCCCCAAGACCACCTACCAGTCAAATACGCCTCTCCTTTGTGCCGTTCCACCGAAGAAGCGGCGACATCCGCTGGCGTAGCCGGGGAACCGGGTTCTGGGTATTCAACCCCCCGAAACAGTACCTTAGGTAGTGCATTTGGGCGAGGGTAACGGGGGGGGGGGGGGAAGTTCCCCATAGAACCCGTCCCGAAATGTTTTTTCGGGCTGCCCTGCTGGCGACACGCAAATTCACAATGTCCGTCATCCTATGAGTCCTCTCACCATACAGGGCTCGGTAATCCGCATCTACGCCCAGTGTCTCGCGCAACGTCGTACTCCACAGCAGTAGATACTCCTCTTGCACTCATATACCTATAGCGGCACGTTCACGAGCTACACGCTCCGGTACCGACCGTTTCACCTGTTTGACGCTGTTGGCTCACGCACGTCTTCTGCATGAACAATTGAAATATGGCCGCATCTCCGCCGCACCGTACTGTGACCTATCAACGCAAACCTGTCGCCGGACCATCATTCGTGTCTACCCTTCGCTCCGGGCGAGCTAGCAGCTACCATTTGAGACACTACCCAGAGGTACCGCCGCCAGAGAAGGACCACCATGAAGCTGTAAGGGGTCTTGAGATGAAGACTCGTTGTGTCCGCCCTGCGTGTCTTATTGGATCAATATGCGTCAGATAGACTATATGCAAGAGAATTGAATATGTAATGCACAAGTTGTGCTCGTTTGTATACATGTCAACCAGAATACTGAGCGCTCAGTATTCTTGAATATGTAATCTGCGCATGAGCTTCATCAAATTATTCAGCAAAACGTTTATCGTCCTGAAGAGCCGAAAACTGAAAGCAGGCTTCTGATCTGTGCCACAGCAGGATACAACGTCGCCAATGTTATTAGCGCCAATTCTCATAATCTTTTTATTAAAAAAAATCAACTCTCAAATTTTTGTTGTAATTCGTGGATGCTTATTAGGAGCTTGTAGTTAATTAAGATTTGTCTCCAAGTCATGAACGTAGCCTTTTAACCACGGCTCTAATGGTACCGCAGCATTGGGATATGATACAAAAGAAACATCCTATTGAAAACGCCCAGCCGTGCAGGTGACCCTGTCTCTGGTGTTCAGCGCTTATCTTTAATTCCCCTTCATGCTTGAGCAATGAGACATGTCAAAGCGTCATTTTATATTTTCCATACAGACAGATCAATGAGACTCGCAAAGTGTGTGGGTTGCGTTCAGAACAACGGCACCACTCAGATGGACCAAGCGATATCGTGCGGTGCTTACAAGAACTTCCAGCTGAAGATATTTTGAAGGCAGAGCTTTCACTGTTTCCCATTCATTTATTTACGTTTATGCCTTCGTACGGGGATGCACTGGTTCCTACTAATCCAACGCAAGCAATCAAAAAAGGTCGCATGCTTCCGGTAGATATCATGGTGGGCAGCAACTCTGACGAAGGCACCATCGCTTTCTATACCTTGATTCCCGAAGGGGTGCCTTCTAACTGGACCGCACAAGTGATGGACCTAAACCAAGCGAGGACGTTTATTTCGAACGTATTCCGTATTCCATCAGTTCCCGCCTGCCGTAGTCCAGAGCATTATAAAACACGACCTGGACGACGACGAGCCGTCTGACTCGTCGGCTGTCTTCAAAGCAATGACCGACTCCGCAGGGAACTTTCTGCTCGACTGTCCAACAGTGTTCGCTGCGGAAAGTTTGTGCTCATCTCCGCAACGTGTACGGCTACCAGTTCGCCCACCGTCCTTCAGTCAGTTTCTGGCCTGAAGCGTTCGGTGTCACCCACACCGAGGAGATACCATTTGTCTTCGGTCTTCCCGTACGCTACAATCAAAGAGGCTATTCCGCTGATGATACCAGGATGAGTGAAAGTGTCATGAACGCGTGGACGAACTTTGCCCGTATACTGGGTACGTGTGATGTTTGCTTCCTCTGTCTTTGTCTGGATTCGTATCGCTGTGAAGCAATGTCTTGTCGGATAAGATTGTATATACGCGGATAAGCTGGTGGACAAAATCTATACTAAGAAAGCCTGAGCTGTGGCACAACAGAAAAAAAAAAATGCCTTAGCATTGCTTCTGTTTCTATTATTCAATCCTCTATTCAATCTCATCAAATTAGTTCAATAGCATGAGGCCTCAGGAATGTAACGTCATAACGTTTGTTTCAATTACACTGACAGTCTGATGGAAAATCAAAATTAAAAATTGCAGGCAACACTCATGGGCGCCGTCAAGGGGGTGGGGTGGGGGAAAGGGTGATGCGTTGCCCCCCTGGCTTCTAGTAATGTAGGGTTTTTGAGCAAAGACAATGAAGTTGTGGGCGCAGCTGCACCCCCCCCCCCCCTGGAAAAATTCTGGCGGCGCTCCTGGCAACAGTGTGCCAGAGCCATGTATAGAGAGAGTATGACCATTAGGAGGAGCCTAGCTTGAATCGCGTCATGCGGCGCCACGGCTGAGCGACCTCACTCGCCGCGCTCAATTGTTGTCCAGTTATCAACCGGTCGCCGACGCCATGTTGATGCAAAGCGTTAGTCACGATGCAAGCGGAAAGACACGAGCGTACCGCGTCCTTGGAGACCCCTTCGTCCTTGAATCCTTTCAGTTTGGCAACAAAGCCCCATTTCACAGGCGCCAGTGGGTCGTAAGCCGGTGAAACTGGTAGGTTACATTGAGCGCCACAAAAGTACATGTTGACCATGCGAAGAACTGCATCAAGATGGCACCTATCTGATGGCTGATAAGCGGATTTCGCTTGGATTTAGGCTTTCTGGGCGGTGCAACACCGACTCTGAGGTCAAAACAGGCTACTCCCGCGAAGTTGCAAAAGATGACCAAACTTTCTCTACATACGGCTCTGCACTGTGCCAAAGTAGACACAAACTACGCGTTGTTCGTCATGTACGGCACCAAAACTACATCGCGTGTACTGGGTCTAACGATGTGTTGTCTACGGTGCAGCCAACGCCCCCTCCCCCGCGTGAAAAAAAAAAAAAAAAGCTGCAATACGTGAGCGCCAGTGTTGCACGAGGGTGCTTTCATATCAGGCGTCGCCTCGACCGATTGTACTGCAATTTTCCCAATTTTTAGAGCGATATTTTTCACGTGTGTGCTGTGTTTCGAGGTATTTATAAGGAACAAGCTCTTAAACTTCCCCAAACATGTGAACTGCATGCTTCTTGCTTTACAGTTCCTTTCACTTTCGTTCACCTTGTTACCGCGAACTTCTTCTAGTGATCTTCCCCTCAGCACGTTCTCCCTTCATTTCACCTCTCCCGTTGTGTGCGATGTAAGTACATGAGTTATCTGCGCACTCCCCAGTTTCCCTCTCTCCCCTATTGCCCGCGGAGCGACTCCGTTAGTCCCTCTACCAAACAGAGCCGTCGCGTCGCAAGTTTGCGCTCGGGGCAGGGTAAACGTGAAGCGCCAAACCCCTTTCTCACTGCCGTCAGAAGATCTGTAAACAAAGAAAAGAAAATGCTCATTCGCACTGCCAATATCGCAAATTCAAATTCTCTTCATTGCCGTTTTAAGCTGTACAAACAATATGCCAAGGCCCACCGCTCGGCGCCCGCGGCTGCTGCCCCTCTCGCCCCTCCCCCATCGCTTCGGCTCAGCTTCCAAATAGGGGGGTAACATTTGAAGGTGGGGAGCACGTGGTTTTTTTCTCAGGAACCATGCCGGTCTATGAATACCCCCGTCTTGATGCCTTGTGAGTGGACAACCTCGTCACGTGATTTCTCCACACTTTGCCCTCTCCCCTGCAGCAGAGACAGACTTTTGTAGTGTCGTATACTTTCTGTTGTGCCTCTTTCTCTAGCTGTCTGTAGATCAGGCTTTCTTAACATGGACAATGTCTTGTCGCTTGGTGTCGACAGCCAATTATAATTTACAGCCCATCGTGTCTGATATGTTAGTCATTCACCGAAAGTGGTAATATTTGATCAGTCGCAACAGCACGCGCTCTAATCTTCCATATGGACTATTTATCACCTCTATTTGTTCCTTCCAGTGTACCGGACCTTGCGCATGCCGTAGCTTGGCGTCCCTACGGTTCCAGGGGTCATCCGAACGCATTATTCAAGCACGGCAGCGTCAGACTGCAATGCCATCTTAACAAAAGGAACTGCGACTTCTGGAGAAAGATTTTCTAGACTGACTCGGGGGGGGGGGGGGGGGGGTATAGGCAACTGCCAGAGTGGATATTTCGCCAACTCGCAGCACGCCATTAAACTCAAGGATGAAGGCACTAGTATTTCCAAAGTAATCTAATTGAGTTAGAGAAGTGTGCTGTTATTTTGACTGTCTCACACAATGATACTCGTTGAGTATATGGAATCGAATCCCATCCATGTTCATCACTTGACTGCGCAAAAAAGAACCGTCATTTCATAATCGCTGCTTCATCTCTTGCATTGTTGTACAGTACAGGTTGGGACAAAATTTTACGGAACACGCGAGCGGCGTACTTTTTCTTCGGTGCGACAACCTATATAGCTGCCGCTGGAAGCGGGTGAGTCCACTGTTTCGGAAACGTGGAAGCGTTCGCTGTTAGCGACACACAGGACAGTAGTATTTCCGGTGTCACTTGTGTGCGCTTGGGGGGGAAGCTACCGCTGTGTGTCGCTAACAGCGCACCCTTCCACCCCTCCGAAACAGTAAACTCATCCGCTTCCAGCGGCAGCTAGGGTGTCGCACCGAAGAAAAAGTACGCCGCTCGCGTGATCCGTAAACTTTTGTCCCAACCTGTACAACAATAATGAGAAGACGGTT
This sequence comes from Ornithodoros turicata, assembly GCF_037126465.1. NCBI lineage: Eukaryota > Metazoa > Arthropoda > Arachnida > Ixodida > Argasidae > Ornithodoros > Ornithodoros turicata. Next base: position 36,132,685 of record NC_088207.1, read on the forward strand.
AGGAGAAACTTTTATTATAAACGTAAACAAGACTTTTGCGCAGAGCCTGCACTTCATGAGAGTCTTATTAACTTTCTAAATAAATTAAGCTCCTAACAATCTTTTCATTATCGTTACACTACACAGAAACGCGGATTATTGACATCGCCTTGTCATATTATATTGTGTTGCGATCTTGCATATCGCTCTTCATCGGTGGACGAGTCAATAACGGGACCGCTATAAAACTTTCAAGGGGCACTCCAACTTCCGCCGCAACTTCATTTCACGTTGCTTTAGTGCTTCGCTCATATCGTATAGTGGGTGCTTTTGCTCCAAATTTTTATTCAATTACGAAGTTACAATCCAAATCGTACCGACCACTGTTTCCTCTAGGACCCCGCCACCATCGCGAATGTGCGTGGCCCACCGCGGAGTGGTTTCACTTCAAAACTTTTTCGTGATAAACAGTAGCGCTAAGCAAAATCATGTTGGTTGCACATCATGCTCGTTGAAATATCAACCTTCGTCTGAGAACAAGTTGCCTTTATGTTTTGGTGCTCCTTTCATCGACTACGTTACTTGCTTTATCGTAAATCGTCCCGTATTGTGAAGAGCTGTGAAGTAATTAATTAAAACCTTTAGAGCATTTAATACATTCCAAGGTGATTAACTGTAACATAATAACACTTTATGCACTCAAGAAAAGGTCACTTCTCACCGCTGAAGGGTGCCGTGGTGAGAAACGTCACCCTGCCACCGACGTCGCCGGGCACCGAATGGAACGCAAACTACTAGCCGACGTTCCTTTGTGCGAGTCGTGTGCAAAGAAAGTATACAAGCCTCGGTGCGTAAGAAGGCACCAGGAACACGCATATCGTTCCTCCGAGAGAGCAACAGTTCCAGATGTATGTCTCCGCCAGCGGAGAATGTAGTCCGCACACTGCGAGTAGGCCATATGAGAAAGTCACGACGCCAGGCAGACGCCACAACTTTCGTAAACAATATAATTTTACGTATGCGCTCGACACCATGGGAAGAACACCGTCTCCCACGGGAGTTTCCGCAACATGTTCAGTGTACGAGCAGCGGGCGCGCTACTTTGCTACTCGGGGGCGTGATGTATCCGCCTATAAGCCAATCACAATCACAAGTCTTTAGATTTTACATTCGGGGTCGGAACTGACCCGTAGGAGTTGACTTGATGGGGCGGGGGATGATGTGTGGGGGAAGGTGCGGTTAGAGACACAAAGAGCTTCGCTTCAGAGAAACGACACTGAGCTCCGAGGGCGAGCGGGAGAGGCCATTTTAAATAAGCCAAGAGAGTAAGTAAGTATAAGTATTATCTGAAAAAAAGGGAAAATAAAAGCAAAGCTTATTTAGTGACTCTAGGTGCGGTAGCCTGCTCTGGATTGGCTGCTCGGTGCACCAAGTGAGGGGAAAAAGGAGGGATGTAAGAGGGACGGGAAGGACGACGGTGATACAAGAGAGGAAGGGGTGCGCAATCCCTCTTGGTCTGGGATTTGGGTAGTCCAAGAGAACGACGCACCACACAAAAACATGCGAGCTACAGCCCTCAGTAGCCTTCGTTGTGCAACCTCCAGGTAGATTGGCGTAGTCTGTAGCAAAGCACCAAGAAGCGAGAGGAGGAACACGAGAGGAAGGAGGAACGTGGAAGAGAGGTTCGGAGAACGCTTTCAGCCGCTCGTGGTTAACGGCGCATTGACTTTGTTTCAACGGTGCACTTTAATAAGGCAAACATTTCTTGTGTGCGAGTTCCTCAACAGGAAGAACAGTTTGTAGCGAACGTTTTATGGAGTGTTCGGTACGTTTTATAGTTACCTGGATCTTTTCCAAGGGAGGAGGGCAAAGGCGTGCAACCCCTTCACCTCCTTTCCGACGGAGACTACGGACTGTGCGGGTGTTCAGAGGTTCATATCGTTATGACATCCGGCAAAAATCACGACGACCTATGAATAAAGAAAGCGTGCACAATTTTCGCAAGTGACCTCGAAGCTTCAGGGGGGCCACTGTCCCCCCTTGCCCCCCTCTCGGTACTCCCATGATTGCAACATGGTTGAATCTCCCAGTCACTTTATCAGGCGCTCTCTAAACCGAGAAATCATCAACAAACGCTTTGTCCACAAAGAGAGAAGTGAGAATTACATCGCACACGGCAGAAAAGAAAACGTATTTGCCTGCATTCGGTTCGCTGCACTCGTTACCAAGGTGGGACAATGAAGACCCTAATGGCTCTGCAGCTGTGCGTATGTTAAGGGCAAATGGTCAGCGGCTGGACTGACGCCTGGATGAATGTAATTCATACTGTATCAGACATCTGCGGTCGTTTAGGCTGATACGTCAGAGATGCGTTTGTAACATTGTGTACCGTCAAAGGCCATATATGATGATGGGTTCGCGATTTCTCCCGGTTTTGGAGCAGCTGACATCAGAGATGTCATAATACACTGTAACAAGGTGTTGACTTAAGGTGAGTGTTTTAAGGCCGAGTAACCTGGACCTGCAACTCTCATTATGAGAGATCAGTTTAATGGGCAGTATGATGGATGGATATGAGAAAGAAAATGTGGAGATGGTGCGGTGTCACAAATGTTGCTTCATATGAGTAGTACTACCTATTGTAAAACTGAGTTTTATTTTCTGCACACGTGTGTCACCTATAGAGCGTAACCAAATTGATATCCTATCAATCAAACGCTAGGTTTAGTGCCGCGTGGCTACGTTTTGATGTTTGGTCACTTAAAGCACATATAACGAGGATAACGCCGTTATGACGATGGAATGCTTAGCCATTGGCTTAGCAATGTGATAAGCCAAAACAGGAGACGTAATACAAGATAAATATAGATGGTAGCGAAGCTTGCATTGGCCACCACGTCTTCAAGGACGGCCATGATAAAGACCGTCAGCGCCATCCATCCGTTGCGGGGCAAACCACAAATTGCGTCGTAATGCCGTCACCTGGTACGTCACCATTACGTATAGCGCGGGGCGGGCGCTCGCGCTGCGCGTGCGATCCATCACGATGTCGAGCCGTGGAATGTCAGAACCGCTGTTGAAAGCAAATCCAAGAGCAAAAACTCAAACAATTTGTAAACAGAGAAGAATCAACACTAGCGACATGCGTGCAACAAAGGACACAGGAGACCAGTTGGGGGCTTGCTTTCTTTTATCACAGGTAAATTCGCCATGCCGTTGTAAACAGTATAAATACCCACATGAGACAATTGATGTTCTGAGGCCTCTAACACAGTGACTTTTCAGTGATTTCCATCTTTCATCATAAATACCCACGACAGAATAATGTGCAAAATAACCAGTATGACAGTCCTGTACTGAATAAGAACGAAAGGATAATGTACAAATTCCAGCAAACACAGGTGGGGCCCAGGACCTTAATGTTCAATGCTTGCTGCTATAGCTGTCCTCATGTACATCTCACTCTTTCCACGTATCTCTCGTACAAAGAAGGTGGAAGTGAACATATTTGCACTTGAAGATCACATTATATGATATTTGCATTCTGTGTGGTGCTATGTCTGCCCACAGTTTTTGGCACTGTAACGAATGCTATGGGGGAATAAGAAGGCACAAGTCCATTGGCTCATTTTAGAAGTGTGTGATACTTTATCTTGCAAAACAGGCACAACAGTATCAGCTTCCAGCAATGACAACCTTGTTCAGTGTGTGCACACCCTGGTGATGACTACTTCTACTTTGATTACAACAGCATTTTTGTATTAAAGGAATGTCAAAGCATCGACAATGTTCTGTGCTTCTGCTATTTTGTGCACATTTTGGCTTGTGGTGTAGATTTGCAAGCTGCACAAGGTGCTTAGCCCTGCACATAACTGCTCCTACATAGTTGCACACAACTACTGAACTCAGCGCAGGATTCAAAATATGAAATTACGTGAAATTGAAAAGACGACGATGAAGAAGAAAACGGATATGAATAGTCACAAAGTGCGCAGTCAGCGTACAGCAAACTCATAGCTATAACAACATGGAGAGCCGAGCGACATGCGGAAGAGTACTCGGCTCTGTCTATAATCTTACGTATTACTGGCAGAGCGCGCGAATTGCTACGTTAAAAACATGCATGTTGTATTAGTACAGACATTATTCGCGCCTCCGATTAAATTCTTTTGGTTTACCTTCGTAGTTTGCCACTCAACATGGAGGAAGGAAACACAGGAGCGGCCCTTCCAACTTTTTACCATCGGGAATCGTGACGAGCGTGCCAGGTGCCACAGGTCCCCCAAGGTCGCCATTTTCCCATGTATTTGTTCCTATCCCGATGCGTGCAATGCTAGAGGCCGCCCTTAGATACCCCATTGTTACCAGACGTTGGCTTGCGTGGATTGTAGCGCGCTAAAGATCCAGTTGAAGCACAATCCAAGCCAGGCCAAGTCACCGAAGGAGAAATGGACGACTGCAGCGCCTGGTACGACAGGTACGCTATGTGATGCACGCAGCCGTGCATTACATCCTTCCGATCGCTTAACACGTTTAAAAACGGGACCAAAAAGTGAAACACGACAGAAAAAGTTGTTATACGCGTTTTATTTGGACATATAAAGGCTAGATTCATTCGCAGAAACAACAAAAACATTTTGCCGCTAAACTTAGCGCGCTGAAGTGATCCGGAACGGCAACAGTGGGGTATCTAGTGGCGGCCTTCTTCGTTGCACGCTTTTCCGAGGTGAGTTTGGGGGTTCTGAGGTGCCAGCTTCGCAATGCATTCTGGGATGCTCCTGTCTATCATGTGACCGCTCACGTGACCCCAAGAGCATGCGCAGGCCAGCTGTCACAGCAGACGACGGGAGTCGTGATTGTCTTGCAGTTCAGATATGTGCATTGTGATGAACGCCGCACGTCCAGCTTCATTTTTGTGTGTTCGGAGGTTTACTCTTGGTTTACCTTTCTACTACAAGACCGGTCAAGGTCTGCAGGACAACCACGTAGGACTAGAAACATCATTCGTGGCAGCGATGTTTGCGTGGCGACGTGGTCACGTTTTGTGTGTTTGTTGCTGAAGTGGTAAAGCACTCCAGTAATCAAATTTGTACAACGATGGAGAAAATCAATTGAATCTGCAGCTGTAGCACAGCCACAGCTTGCAAAGGAACAATTCAAAATAACTCTCTCACAGACAGGAGTACGAAACAACCGGTCGAGTACGTGCTTACGAATGAAACGTATTCCCGTGGCAGAGCTGTTTTCTGTTGAACCACAGCCACAACCGCGGTAAGAACACGTTAACACTACGTTGTTTTTGCAGTGGTGTTCACATTTTAAGAGTAAATGACTTTGGAAAAGCATAAAAGCGCTAAAAGCAGCGCGAGCAATAAAGCGTTGCCAAACCGAAACTTTAGAGAGGATCTCGTGGTGGACAGGAAGTAATGGCGGTTTTGACTGGAGCAACCGCCAGAGGGGTCCCACGGAAATCTGCTCGAAACGGCCGCTCCTGTGTTTCCTTCCTCCATGCCCCTCAACAACCATGCTCGCATCATGTGATGATGATGATGATGATCCTGGAGGCTATCCCCTTTGTATCGGGTGGACTGCGTATAATGAAGGGCGCAGGGTTGCTAACACAGATTTTGTATTTTTTGCCGCCTTCGCTACCATTTCTATTTACCTTGCGTTAATACTCCACAATCAATAGCGTCTAACGTCACTTTCAGAGATACTTTGCTGTTTTCCGGCATAGGGCAGGGTTCCTACAGTTTTACCCGACTCTCTAACGCTTGCACATTTTACTTTGAAGCCTCTGGTGCACGAGCAGGCGTGATAATAGCGGTGTGATTCAATCACGTGTACGCCGTTCTTCCACCGTTTTCCCGTGAACGCCGCCATATTGAAAGCGCAGCGCCGTCTAGCCGGGGGAGCATGTAGCGCCCTCTGTGGACGCCATCATGATGACGACGACGTAATAAACGCGCCGGCCAGTTGTCACCTGGCTCTTCGGCACTGGCCTTTGGTTGCTTCGAAGCATACCAGCTGCAGAAGAATTCTGCAGCTGTTCAGCAGCTGTTCTTCAGCGTCTCGTCTCTCTCGAGTTTCCTGCCCGTATCTTTGGCCTCTTGGGCCTTTCTTGTGGATCCCCCTGGTCCTAGTGCTGGTCCGCTGGCGGGTAATTGACCAGGGCCGAGCGCAGCCGGCGGCGATGCCGGCCACTAGCAGTGAGCCTGACCCATACTGGTCGGCGTTCGTGAACCTACGCTCTGTTCCCCTTGACCTCTTCAGAGCCAATGGCCTTGCTTTCATTCCGGTTGTTCTCAGACCAACCAATGGCGCAATCATCCGCTCTAAAAATCCCAAAGCATGCTTCAAGGCCTCGAAGCCGCAACTCCTGACTTCCGAGACATCGCTGAGGTCCGCCAATACGGCAGAGATGGCATTGTCTGCAAATCCGCCAACCTGAATGTTATACGCTCCCTTCTAGCCACATCCTCCTTCGGGGGCGTTCCCGTTGATGCCTTTATCCCGCATCACCTTGCCTGCGTCAAGGGTGTGGTGAGAGGTGTAGACGTCTCTCTCCCAGCATCCGAGGTCCTGGAGCTGTTCGCCGACGTTGGCGCGCTGGATGCATTCCGCTGCAGCAGACTCGATAACGACCTACGCATCCCCACTGAGTCAGTCGTCGTGACTTTCGCGGGTCATTCCTGCCCGTCCAAAATAAAGTCTTGACCCCTCATCTTCTGCGTGGACCCCTACAAACGAAGACCTATGCAGTGCAAGCGTTGCTTTCGGTTCGGGCATAATATCAAGAACTGTAGGTCCGATCCCCGTTGTCGGCGCTGCGGAGAAGCCCACGCCGAATCCACCTGCTCTGGTAACTCTGCCACGAGGCGCTGCCTCTGTGGCGGCTCCCACCCAGCTGACTGTCAATCATGTCCTTGCCGTGAGCAGGAGTCCTCCTTGCTTGAGATCATGGACTCTCGTCACTGTTCCCGCTTTGATGCCTGCCAGTTTAAGGAGCCGTGGCTCTGATTTCGCCAGCAGAGCTCAGCAGCCCCGAGTTCTAGATGACCGGCTACAAAACATGATCAATGCCGCCGTCAACGCCGCCGTGTCGAAGATGAGGGAAGAAATTGTCTCCCTTTGCTCCATGGTTGCGTCACTCTCCTCCGCGCTCTCTGAGTTTGGTGGTGCCGTCCAAGGCCACAAGCAAGCGACTGAGGTACCCGCTCCGGTGCCTCCCCCTCAGCCTGCTCAGCCCTGTGAACCTCTCCCTCCCTCTCGTCTTCCGACCTCCGAGCAAGCTCTCCCTCAATGCTCGTCTCCTGAGGACATGGACGCCACGGCTTCGCACTCCAAACGTGGTGCCTCTCCCCCTGCACTAAGGTGGTGCAGCCCCTGCGATAACCCCATGGGCAAGCGATCGAAGAAAGTGGGCAAACAGAAGGGTGGGGATGGAGACGTCCTCGCCGCCGCGGTTGCAACATCTATATTAACCGATGCAGAGTAGCCTTCGCGTCCTTCAATGGAACTGCATCTCGATTTCATCAACCCTGCCCGACCTCCATATGCTCATCTCTCATTGTTCACCTGACGTTATTGTTTTGCAAGAGACGTGGCTGTCACCGCGTCGCCCCTTCTCCTTCCCCGGCTTCCATGCATTTCGACTGGACCGACCCGTGGGGAAAGGAGGCGGCCTCTTGACCCTTGTTTCTCACCAGCTTGTGCACTCCGCCCATGTTGTATGGCAGATTGCGTCCCCTCTCTGCGAGGCTCTTGCGGTCCAGCTCACACTTCCCTGCAACGGGTCCCTGGCTGTTTTGAACGTGTACTGCCCAGTGGGCTTCCAATCCCCCTCAACTTTCAGCGGTGCACTCTCCAACCTGCCCCACGGATACGTGGTCGCTGGTGATTTTAACTCGCATCACGTTCAATGGGGGCTCAAGACCGACTCCAACGGCAGGGAGCTGTGGGACTGGATATGCCGTCACCTCTCTGTTGGGAATGACGGATCTCCAGCGTTCCTCCGTGGCACCGCCCGTTCTGTGCTCGACCTCACTCTACACCCCTCTTTGGTCCGCCTGATGTCGTGGCGAACCCTCACCTTGGGTTCCAACAGCGACCATCCGCCTATCGTCTTCGAAGTGGCCATTCCTGCCAGGCAGTCTGTCTCTTCGCGCTCCCTGTGCAATTTCCACCTGCAAGAGAAGAACCTGGAGCGACTCCTTCAGGAAGGTGTTGGCCTACCTGCCAGCGACCGCGCGGTCAATGCCGTGACCTCTTTGTCACTCTCGATAGCGGCTGCTACTTTTAGTCTCGTTAAGCGCTCTCAGTCAAACTGCGCCCCGTGGTGGATCGAGGCGTGTACAAGGGCCTACCGTCGTCGCAAGGCTGCTTGGAAACAAGTGCTTGCAAACACTTCCTACGTGAACTGGAAGAATTACCAGTTTCTCAAGGCTGTCTTTAAGCGTACCATCTCCGCGGCTAAGCAGTCTTTCTACAACGAGCGCAACTCATTTCTGTCCAACCCGAAGCATCGGAAGGCCCTCCACCGGCATATTACACACCTCCGGCGATCGCTGTCCTTCGAACCCCCCTGCGACTCCTCTGTCGTGCCTGATGACATTGCCAGAACCCGGCTCGAAAACATAGCCAGAGGTCTTGCGCTGCGCTTCCACAGCTCTGTTTCACGAATCCAAGCGCTGCCCGACGAATCGACATCCGGCTTCTGCGCCGTTACCGAAGAGGAACTCGACTCAGTTGTGCGTGCTCTTCCGAACCCTGCCCCTGGTCCGGACGGCATTACAGGCAGGATGCTGCGGTACCTGTGGGCTTCCCATCCTCGCGAGCTTCTAAATATTGTGAACGTATCGCTCGAGCAGTCATGGCTCCCAGACGACTGGAAGGTGGCCAAGGTGGTCATCGTTAAGAAAATTCCCACGAGGGGCCTGGTCATGGACAACATTCGTCCAATTGCCCTGACCTCCGTCCTCTGCAAGACCATCGAGCGCATTCTGCACCGCCGTCTTTCCTCTTTCTTGGAGAATACTACTGCTCTTAAAGGAGGTCTAGGGCCTACAACTTTGTTTCTGTTTTTGGTCAGTATGGAATGTTAGGCGGCCGAAAACAGTTTTCCCACAATTAGTGCAACCGTAGCTAAATTGGGACGCCTGCAATAGCTCCTCGAACCTCCCACGCGCGAAACACCCTCCTTCGCCTTCACGATAGGCACGTGATGAGCGCCACCACGCACGTCACTATGTGACGCAAGTGGTGAGGACGCTCCTCATTGGACTTGGGATCACATGATCGAGGTGAGCAACATCGCCCACGCCGGAGCGTCTGCTACCGCTTCGGAGACGCCATGCGTTCTCCGGCTTCGTGATGTCCGAAACGGAGGGTTTGACGGCTGTCCACGACACAACCACGATTTTTTGGGGACCGCAGGCACCACAGGAAGAACGAGTGGTGCAGCCCGAAATTAACTGCGTTTGTACAGCAAAAACCCCGTGCTTCTCGACAGTGTGCAGCCTGTCCGACAGTTTTCACCGCGCAGTTGGTTCAGTGGCTAACAGGTGGCGCCACAATACCGCCGCCATCGCTAGCTTTCTGCTGCTGTGAATTCTGAGATTGCACAGAAGCCACAGATATATTACTCTTGTGATCGTAATCTTATTTTCTCAGGCTGCGTATATGCTTCTTTTTTTTTAAAGAAAACGTGATATAAATCATATAAATAATAGAAGTCAACAAGAGGCAGCTCGCCATGTTCGTAGCAAACGGTTTTTCCTACGAACGAATGAGGGGCTCTCTACCAGGAACGTCACACTAGAGTGGGTGTGGTCTGCAGTTGGAGCGCTCCGGCGTGTCACCGCGGCAGCGATTTTCCAAATTAATTGCACCGTGGTGATACAACTTTGGACAGAAATATTTTGTGGGAATGCTTTTCACATACTGCTTTACAAGATGACAGCAGTTTTGGGCCATGTTAGATACCACGTTAATGCTCCTTTAATGACAGCCAGATTGGCTTTCGCCCCCGCTGTTCAATCTGGATGGCCCACGCGAACCTTGAAAGCCAGCCTTGCGCGTGAGAACGGGGAATTGTCTGCTCTGGTTGCCCTAGATATTGCCAAGGCCTACGATAGCGTGGAGCACTGCATCCTCCTTCAGTGCATGACTGCCCTCAACATCCCCCCGTATGTCATCTTGTGGGTGAGCAAGTTCCTCTCCGGACGTTCGTTTTTCTGCTCTGATGGCCGTTTTACATCTTCGTCGCACACTCAACTCAGGGGTCTCCCTCAGGGATCTCTTTGCTGTTTAACATCTTGATGAGCTCCCTGCATCTGAAGCCTGACATTATTACCATGACTTATGCGGATGATATTGCCTTCTTCGCCTCTTCCACCTCTCTCCATGCGCTGTACGAGGTGCTCCAAGCGCTGCTCTGCTCTATCCGACTGGATGCGCTCCGCACACCTCTCCTTGAACGCCCAGAAATCCGCACTGATCTTATTCCAACCCAGCAGCCAACCTGTGGGGGCCCTAACCATCGACCTGAAAATTGGCACAGAGCCTATCCTGCAGACTAACCTGCTGAAGTATTTTGGGTGTCTGGTACGACGACAAGCTCCACTGGGACCATCACATTGAGGTAGTGAGCCAAAAAGGTACAAAGGCAACTGGCATCCTCCATCGTTGCTCCAGCCCCGCATTACTCTTCCTTTACAAGTGTTATGTGCGGCCCATTCTGGAGCTCGGGTGCGGTCTGTTTTCCCACCTCCCGGACTATCGCCTAAAGAGGCTCTTTGTTATCGAGAGGAAAGCCTTGGGCCTATGCTTGGGTCTCCCTACGTATGCAGCCAACCAGGCGCTTTATGCCGAAGCTCGTATCCCTCCCCTCAAGACCCGGTTTCGCCTGCTGGCAGTGAACTGCTTCCTTTCCCTCTGCCAGAGCCCACTGGCGTTGAGACAGAATTAGTCCCTGAGGAACGTGACTCGGTGGGTCTCTCGGCGGTGGCGCAGGTCCAACATCCCCCAACTTGTATTCGTCGACTCCCTTTTGGCACCCCTGAAGATATCGTTGTCTGATCTGGCCCCACCCACCTGCCCGCTGAGGGACCTGTCTCTGCTGATCGCCGAAGCCTTCCTCCCTAGACGTGTCCTAGCTCCACCGGCCAGGCTCGAGGCCCTCCTCACGGACCACGTCAGCCCGTTCCAGTCTCACCTGGTTGTTGCCACAGATGCGTCTGTGTCCACCGGGCTGACGGGTGCTGGAATTGTCTTCCCGCAGCTGGATGCGCACTTCCCGATTCGCCTCCCGGACTTCACTCCAGTGTTTGAGACCGAGCTCCTCGCCATGATACTGGCTCTCTGCATGGTTCCTCCGCAATTCTGCAAGATTCTGCTCCTGTCAGACTCGCTGTCTGTCATGGCAGCTCTGTCGGACCCCTCTGCCGACGCCTGGAAGACCTTCCTGTACCTTACTCAAAGTCATATCACGGAAGTCGTCTTGACGTGGATTCCAGGACACCGTGGCCTCTCTATCAACGAGTTGGCTGATAACCTGGCCAAGGCATCCCTCGCTGGGCCATTCATCAACCTCTTACCTCCATTGCCCGACGCCTCCGACGTATCGTCAGGCCCGGCTGTACTACAAACCGTCCAGCAAGTCCGCCTCCTGCCTTTTTGGACGAAAAACCCCAAAACTTGGTCCCGTCAAGTTGAGGCACTCTTCCACGCCCGCAGGATCCAAAGTCAAATGACTAAATACTGTGAGGTACTCCCCTTGATTCCCCCTGACCTGGTCGACGACATCGACGACGTACTCTCCACGGTGCAGGCAGATAAAGCTAACGACACCCTGAAATCCGCCATCCTATCTCGTACTGAGATATCGGAGCGCGCCAGGATCCAGCAGCTCCTAACATCCGGGGAGCTAGGAGACCGTCGCATCTTCTCCACGCGCGGCCGATAACAAGGTCGTCGGGGCAGTACCGCTTGCGGTGCTGTTCCGGGAAGATCTTTTCTTGATCTTCTCCACCGGATGAAGCAGCTGCTTGGACACTTCGCAGACGACCATGCACCGATATTACGCCAATTATTCCTGAACAGCCCTCCGCACAAGGTCAGGATGATCCTTGCTGGCAATGACGACGTGTCGTTGGATCGACTCGCTGAACTTGCAGACATTGTTATAGGTACATTCTAACCTGTATCGATCGATTTACGCGGTGGCCCGAAGCAGTCCCGCTGACCGACATCAGCGCACAATCAGTCGCCTAAGCTTTTGTCGCATCATGGATCGCGCGGTTCGGATGCTCCTCCACCGTGACCACCGACTGCGGACGGCAGTTTCAGTGCTCACTGTTCACTGCCCTTACGCAGCTGCTCGGAACTCGCCATATCCGTACGACTGCCTATCACCCCGCGGCGAATGGGCTAGTCGAGCGACTACACCGGCAGCTGAAGGTGGCACTCACTGCTCACGCTAACCCTGCGCACTGGAGCCAACACTTCCGAGCCAACACTCCCTTCGCGCTGCTGGACATCAGATCATCAGTCAAGGCAGACCTTAGCTGCAGTTCAGCAGAGTTGGTGTACGGCTCCCCGATCCGGCTCCCAGGTGATTTTCTCACCCCCAGCCCCGCCGAGCCCCATCCATCCCACACCGCGTACATCGACAAGCTCCATGACTTGTTCCGCTCCATCACCCCGGTTGCGCCGCGCATGCGGACGCGGCGAACCGTTTTCGTCAGCCGGGACCTCAAGAACGCTTCGCACGTGTTCATCAGAACCGACCGCGCCAAGCCACCCCTTACGCCACACTACTCCGGACCGTACCCTGTGCTCTCCCGCACCCCCAAGACCGTCGTCGTCGACCTCAGTGGCAAAAACGACACGGTAGCCCTGGATCGCGTGAAGCCGGCATACGTCTCCTCCGTCATCCCCTCTAACTACTTGGACCTTCCCGCCTCTTCAGCCACACTGAAGCCCGAAGCCCACACAGCCCGAAGGACTGTGACATGGTCCCTTTCTTCCGACCGTCTCCACCGGACGACGCTCTAGAGGGGGGAGCCCTGTAGCGCCCTCTGTGGACGCCATTATGATGACGACGACGCAATAAACGCGCCGGCCAGTTGTCACCTGGCAGGTGCACAGCACGGACCTATGTTCCTTATTATGTGCTAGGTATCCACAAGCACGTTCAAAACTGTTTACTGCTCATGCCAGAGAGAAGGAAGGCACACGTGTCGTGTGCTTCGTCCCTGGCATCGCTTTCCTCCTTGCTGGAGTGTGCTGGGAGCGAAAGCGCTGGGTGTGAGGCTGGCTGGAAAACGGTGTATACATAGTTGCACATAATCTTGATATGCGCGTTCTGATGCACACACAGAAACTTCCAGTCAGATGTTAACCAATTCATATCTAACATGGCTCGAAACTCTAATTCACTCAATCAGGAAGTTGTATCACTGTTGTATGCAATGAAATAAAAGGAGATGAAGTTGTTGAGTCTGGCATGACGATGACGCAATCGAAAAACTCCAGTGGTAAGGTTTTTACTCCTACTTGGCCAATTCCCGAACATTTTATGTCCGGATTACATCTTCACCTGGACACCGAACCTTCAATTTCTGAACTGTTCGGGTGAAATCCGGACAGGTGGCACCCATAGCTGACGCGCTCACGTATACTGCTGTTATCCCACAGCTGTGATGTACGCGGCTATTGTCGAATAGAGTGGTACGCGGACATGAGCACACGCAGGTGACATGTGCATGCGGTTCTTCAAATGAAACAGCACTCCATTTGTTTTATATCTTCGCTTCTGCCGTACTGAGTTTCCGCACGAAAACTCGGAGATACTTGCATATATTCGGTTTGGAAGAGACATCGCGGCAAAACTCACTCGTGCTGAATGTGGCGAGTAAACTCAACATGAGCAGTGATGCTATTAAAAAAAGTATTTTGAGAAAAAAAAAGTTTTGAGCATCGAAATATACATTTTGGGTAATCTGACCATAGTCAGTCAAATACGATTCACCATTTGACTTCGCCAATATCAAGTGCCGTTATTTTTCTTTGATTTTCGATTTGTATTCTTTTTGATTTACGTGTCGTTTGCATTTTGCGCACTGCCGCTCGCGCACATCAGAATACTAGAATGTATTCCTCTTAACTGTCTCTTCATCCTTGGAGATGTTCAATGGAAAATCTCGCCTGGAAGTCGATGAACATTTGCTTCAATTTCGTTGTTATTGTCGGAGCCGTTGAGGATTGATCATTATATCGTCACCATGCTTCCACGGAGGCAGCTTCGTGGAAAAAAGCGTGCGCAAGCGATCTTTCCTTTCCACGAAGTATCGTGAAAGGAATGGCTTGTTGGCCAGTACATCATAATGTTCGTGGAAAGATGTGAGGTGGAAGAAGGTCACGTGTTAGTAGAAAACCATAGTTTAGCCGCATCTTTTTCCATTCGGGATCGTTCCAGCAAAAAGCTAGGCGAAACACCGTCCTCAGGCAGACCCGTGGCTCAGCGGGACCTGTCCCGCCTAAATCGGGGCATCTGGTGATGTAAATTTTGAGCCACTTTGGAGCCACAAATTATGACGTTTGAAGTAATTTAGAGCACAGAAGTATGCTCCGTTGGGGTACTTTAGTAGCAGTATATTACCCAGCCTTTGCTTGGGGTATAAGCTGAAATGTCAATAATTCCCCTTCCCACAGGCGCCAGTTGGGAACTGCTGTGTGGCAATTGCTAACTATGAAGTAAAAGAATATATAATAAAGAATATAATAAAGCATCCCGGAGTAGCCAGTCCCGAGTGGCTCGAGACTAACATCTCCATTTGTTTTTTCTTTTACATATCAATAAATCAGTTGCGCGCGCCACTCGCGTTTGGTTATACCGCGCCTACCTTGGCAGTGCGGAAACAATAAGCTCACATAAGTAGGTACCCTTTTAAATAATGTATTATTACTATTATTATTATAAAAACGAAGAGGGACTAGAAATGTTTCATGCGAATTTCCCAATTTTGCACAAAGAATGCTCTACTTTGCTACTTGTTTTCCTGATGCCCTACAATTCCTTGCCGCTCGGCGCAATATTACGGATTTTTATCAGGATGGCGCAAAATAGCTCATTTTGCGCAGAATGGCGCATTCGGTGCGGGAGCAGAATCACTGCACGAATGAACAAACGGAGAGCTGAGTAGGGAATGAGGGCCAGTTCCCACTTGGCGACGCCGTCGTGAGCGGGCGGCGGAAGTAGACGCGTATTTCTCCCGCCCCATCGGAGCGCACAATTTTCGTGTTCCCAACACAGTGGCATTCCATCGTCCAAAGCAGACGAAAAACCAGGGGGCGTGGCCTTTCTGTGCCATTTGTCTATTGGTCGCCAGTGTATCGTTCTCAGTAGCTCTCATCGACGTCGTGAAAGAAGTTCGGCATGGCATTTTTTTCGCTCGACGTCTCTCCCCACCCCACGTCGCAAATGCGCGTCTATTTCCTCCGCCCGCGCACGAAGTCACGTCGCCAAGTGAGAACTGGCCCTGAGTGAGCATGACTGAGCATGCAGGTAGACGTGTGCGCCGGTGAAACTTTGACTGGCGGCGGCGGCGTCAGCGCCACAAACATACACACGTCAGAAACAGCACAAAACCGCAACCTATCGTCATCGCGATCAGTAAATCGGCGAATACGTGCGTGAGTGCGATGTATTTACGTCGTGCCTTTATGTTTATAGTTTCCGTATCGTTAGAAGCAGAGAAAAGTAAACCCGACTTCACGAGAGGGCTAAAATGCGCGTTTTCGTGTCCGAGAACAGGGACGAAGTGGCTCTCGGCGCGTCGGTTGGAAGCCGGTGGCAGCGCCGGCGCACATGTCTGGACGTCAATGTATCCGCGATCATTGCGTTCGTGGGAATAAAGACGGCATGATGATAATAACAAACGTTTTTTAGCTCTATAGTACAAACAGTATTTAGGAACGATGTTATCGATGCTCTTCCATTATTTGTGGTTAAAGAGACGGTCGCATCCGTTCCAGTCATTTTCGAGACTATATAGTGTCATTTTATTCGTTCTGAACCACTGACCACGGCATCGAAAATACCACACTCTTAAAAAAAGAGTGTACTTTAACTCCTTTTTTTTTTGCCACATATATAACACCCTTTTGGAGAGTACAATTACGCTCAAAAGGGTGTCTCCTCACTCCCTCAAGGGAGTAGCATAACACCTTTCTCCCTACTGGAGAGTAATATTGCTCCCCGGCAGGGAGAAGGGTGTTATGCTACTCCCTTGAGGGAGTGAGGACACACCCTTTTGAGCGTAATTGTACTCTCCAAAAGGGTGTTATATATGTGGCAAGGAAAGGAGTTAAAGTACACCCTTTTTTTTTAAGAGTGCACGCGAAACAGCAGCGCAGTTTGACTGTTATTCGACGGAATACATGACATGGCAGACGCCGGATATTGAGAATATTCCGGAATCCCCCTCTCTGGAAAAACAAGCAAACGTCACTCCCTAAGAACCAACGAGAGCGCGATCTTGAGGAAAGGAATGCCGCCCCTTTCTTCCTCTGAGCGCCGGGCTCTCACCCTGGAGTGACGTGATGCCGCCGGATCTTCTGTGGCCACGGAAGCGGCGCCAATCTATAAAATTCGTTTATTGAATATCTAAGAACATTTTGGACTAGGAGGCTAGGAGTGTGCTATGTGGTGAAGTTCATTTTTAACAGTATAGTGGTATCAAATGCCGTGCCCACTGCGTCGGTGAGCGTTTAGAGGGACAGTCACATCTGGAAGCCTACACTCTTAGAAATGAACTTCACCGCACAGCACGCTCCTAGCCAACCATCATCTCAAATGATATCTATCGTTGTCTGGCCTGATTTGTTGAAAACGGGAGGTGTACGCCTTTTTTGTGGCACTTATGCATGCTGTTCATAATTGACACAAAAAAGGTGTACGCCTCCCGCTTTCAGCAAATCAGGGCAGATAACGATATAATTCGAGATTGTGGTTGGCTAGGAGCGTGCTATGCGGTGAAGTTCATTTTTAAGAGTGTAGGCTTCCAGATGTGACTGTCCCTGTAAACGCTCACCAACGCAGTGGGCACGGCATTTTGGACCCACTATACAGGATGTTCAAAATTAAGCTTTCACGAGCGCTACGCAAACACAGCGATGACAGGAAACCGGATGAGAACTTTACGCTACTTGTGTAAGAAACAGGTGCTGCTAATTATGTAGCACCTGTTTCTTACTCAAGGAACAGAAAAATAGCACCAGTTTTCTTTTGTTCGCCTCTTTATAAAGTGCTAGTGAAAGCTTAATTTTGAACACCCTGTATTGTGGCTCCACCTTAGGGACGTCGGCAGAGAGGATAGCGACGCGGACAGCCGCGCGTTCCACGGAGGAGCGCTGCGCGTTGCATCCGCGTTTTATCAAAACGTTCAAAACATCCAGCTCAACAAATTCAAACAATTGAATTTGCATCCGTAAGGCAGGATATATGCGAACGGATATCCGCGCGAATACGCCGATATAACCGCACTCGCGTGCTCTTCAATGAATAACATCCGAATGAAAAATGCATGGAATGTGCGCGTCACGAACACCTCAGAATACCGGGATTCGATTGTTCATTTTTAATGTCATTTATCGATTATTTCCGCTTCTCTATTTTTTTCTTGATCTCTATGGCTGATTTTTTTTAGAGTGACAGAATACATTTGATGGTCCGGTGCTCAGACATGCCAGAGCCAGTGCCGCTTCAGTTCTTATTTCAACAGAGTGGACATTATACATTTCCACAGCATGACCACCTCCAGGGAACCTTTATCTGGGTCGTATCGCTCGCTCCTCCACTACGGGCTATGCGTTATCTATGCACGGGGAATTATCGGCCTCTCGAGCTGCCGGGAGATAAAGTTCTGCCTAACACAGAGACAATGAAATCCCACGGTTGACATCAGCCACGTAAGTTCAATTCGTCCATATTTCACGTTATACTTAAAAAAAAAATTCACAACATCGGTGACATTGCCGACAATATTGCTTCTCGCGTCAGTAAACGACACACCGTGTCTTCCACGCCTTTCGTAAATTCGATATTCGCCAATGAGCGCTATTGTCGTCGCGGTGGAGTGATCTACTATTTTTGTTACTACTACTTACGTTTATCTGCTAGTTTACGTTTATAGTTAGTTTATCTATAGTTTTTTGGAAGGCGGCCTCTCTATGCCGGAAAGATGTACTTCTGCGTCGCATACCAGAACTGTCACGCTTAGGAAGATTCAGCTGCAGACTGTACTGTTACGTCCGGAGCAGCGTGTCATATGTCCGTATCCGCCACCTGCTTGCTCGTGAGGAATAGCCTGATGTTGTTTCATTGTTTTTTTGTTTTTGCTCGAAGCAACGATAAATGAAGACAAATGTATTAAATAACGCAGTAGATTCCCGAATGCGGAGCACCCTCGTTGTGTTTTCGAATTCGAGATATTTAGAGTGAGGGAGTGGATACGCTATGGATACCACGGTGTTCTTACTGCGGCGCAGGGGCTCGCGACCTTAATAAATGGTGAGCAATCTAAAACAATGACACCAAAAACGGTGCAGAAGGAGTGTTCATCTATACCGTAAACATGCTGCTTCTTTCCGCGCTGGTTATAGTCCTTCCGAGTTTCGTTCGGTGCTGCGGGGACAGTTCAGTTATAACTGAAGACAATAGTGGGCTGGTTGGTGACATCTTTCCTTTTTTTTTTTTGTCTTTGTGACGCCCTAGCATGCAGTTCACTCATAGTCAGAACTGTAGCAAATCCATCTCAACTTTTCTCAACAGAGTAAGTGGTCCTTTCAGTTACATTCTCGTGCCTCTTTAGTTACCTCACAACACATGCAACATCAAAAACATAGTCGAAAGGAGCGGTGCGCTAAGTGTAAAATGCAGGAGGCGCTACAAATGGGAACACCGTGACGATAGAGAGTTTTAATGCGTGGTACGCTATACCACCTTTGAGTACGTAAGAGATACGTTGGTGGTTCTGCGCACGTGCAAAATATAAAGAGAGCTTCCACGCTATCAGAACAACCCCCTTACGTACGCAAAGCAAACCAGCAGTTTTAGCAAACCGTTGGTAACGGTATCGTGCCTATCTGAATCAATCGTGTGTGACTCAGAATCTTATCCACTGATTGGTTCCGGTTGACAGGGTTCGACGCATGGAACGTTATCAACTGTTTGCTAAAACTCTCTAATACTGTTATGCTTGAAAGCGATTCACGTTTTATTTCTTTTGATGTGAGTCTGGGAGGGAAGAAATCAGTCTGTGCAGGGCTGTAATTTCATCACCCGCTTACGCATCACGCCCTTACCCTTATTCGAGCCGTCGGCTCTACGGGTAAGCACCGCTATTATTAGTGTGTTAGTAGACTGTTGCTAACGTCACCGTGAAGCTACCCTACCTACCGGAAACAATGGCAGCGTGCATGACTCGGAATGTTGTCCGTCCATTGGGCGCGGTATAGACACGGTACTTCTAAAGCCACGTTATCAACAGTCTACTCTCTACTGTCTGACAGGGAATATACAAGGTGCGCTTCTGAACAGCTTCTGCGTCGCGGATTAAGCCAGAAGACAATCGTGGGAAGGACAATCAAAACATGGCTCCCGGTGGCTTCCAGCGGTTTATGTCGAACCGTATTTGCCTAGTGATTGCACTGACTGTCGTCTTACTCGTGGGATTCCTGTTCAGTTCTCGCGCCGCTTCATACGGAGCCATGGTCTTCAGCAAGACTCCTATAGGAACGGACTTGTTCATTGTAAGAAGCGTGAGGGCCGACGCACATGCTGCAGCTGGTCGTGGTGTATTGAATGCCACGAACACTAGCGCTGTCATTGTAAGTAGTATGGCAACAGGCACAAGTAACAGCTCTGCGATACGAGTGCATCTGGCCACGTCACAGGATGCAAGCTCCAATGCAGTGAAAGACTGTCCTCTGGTTCCTCCAAATCTAGGTAAGCTGTATACTGCTGGTTTGGGAACTGCGCTATACTTGAGTGGGGCTTCAGTTCTTTGCGTAACGGAAGTGTTATCATTTTGCTTTCAGCAAACAGTGCGACGATTTTGTTGGAGGTGTATTTATGCCCCTGGGGTATACATGCCGTTTCCGCCCCTTCCCGTTTGGTGCCAAAACGGCATCCGGTTTCACAGCCAACACGCCCTGCGCCAACCACTGTGCCGATCGTTTACAGTTATCGCTTCTTATTTGAGGAGAGAGAGAGGGGGGGTCGTATACGCCTTTTTGTGGCAATTCAGATTGACACAAAGGGGGGGCGTGATGGCAGGATAGGCTCGCCGTTGTTGGTCACACAGAAGTGGGCGTCGTCACGACTATAGCAAAAAAAAAAAAAAAAAGGAAACGCATAGCAAGACAAAACACAAAGGAAGGACGGACGGATGGAGGATAGAGGAGATTGAAGGATGGGGATGCGGTGAGGTGCACGAGTTCATCGGGAAGAGTAGAGTACTAGATGGGTCGATCAGCAAGGCCTGTCTTCAGCAGGAAGAGAATGAGGTTTCTTGCTTTGGCGGAACGTTCGGCAGAAGAACCAGCGGCGTAGAGGATGTCTGCTAGCGAGCCCGAGGTGTTGCGAGGGAGATGTGTTTCGCGCGCAGAATGGTATGCTCGGCAGTCTCGCAGGATGTGTTCGATTGTTTCGGGTTGTTGACAGTGGCCACAGCAGGCGTCACCCCTAGAGCCTATCTTGAACAGCTGAGAATTGGTGAATGCACACCCAGTGCGGAGCCTATGGAGCATGGTCTGGATGCTTCGAGGAAGATTTTTCATGGGAAGAGGAGAGCGATTGTGCTGTTCACAATTGTCACAAAAAGGCGTATGCCCCCCGTTTTCAACAAATCAGAGGCGAGAACGATATCATTCAAGACGATGGTTGGCAAGGAGCGTACTATGCGGTGAAGTTCATTTTTAAGAGTGTAGCGTAAACATAAGCATAAGCCCCTGCCACAACGTTGTGGTGGGGGCTTGTTTATGTTTACCTGAGGATGTCATGCATACAACAGCAGATTCCTTGAGAGAGAGCGCTTGGTCCAAATTGCTTCTATAGTGCGAAATCCGAGGTTGTGTGTTAATAATACTTCCGTAAGCAATGACCGCTCGCCCATGCCCCATATTATTTGGAATCGTTTGAACGCCATCAAGCCATTTGTAAGACATGTCAGAATGTGTAAGAAGACACGTGTAAGAAATGTCACCTGTACAACACGGAAGCCAAAATGGGTTTACGTGCTTGTGCTGCATGATCGTTTACTGAACATTTACTGCAGAGCTCGGAATAACCCGGTTGGCCTGTATGAATAATGTACAAATTTGATTCAGGCTTTTGATTCAGAGTGATTTTGATTGAGAGAGCTACTTTTGCAATGGATCAGGTAGCACCCATGGTGGGTTGCTGAAAGCTCCAAGGTTTACTTTATTTTATTAATTTACTAACTAACTAACTAATATACAAATTCATTATTCAACCGTACATTAGCGTATAACGGCATTCGAACCGAAAAATTGTTCCCAAACATTTTCTACAGAGCCCGGAATAAACCAGTGACCTAGATCAATATGGGAACTATGTGTAAAATATAGCTGTACAAATTTATTATCCAACCGTACATTAGCGTATAACAGCACTTGAACCAAAAAATTGTTTCCGAAACATACTTTGGAAACGGAACATACAAGGCATACAACATTTGTAACAACTGGGCACCACATGCGGGTGTAGGGTGTTCCTGAACGTAATTGCATGCGATCTTTCCTCTGCAGTGACTCGTATGAAAGTGATCACAAATCCACCTCCTATAGAAGAACAGGAAAAAATCTTCACTGACCTCATGCCTGGTGGAAGATACACACCGAAAGAGTGTCGGTCAAGGCATCGAGTAGCCATTATCATACCATACAGAAATCGCAGTGAACACCTGGTGGTGTTTCTCAACTACATGCACTACATGCTGAAGAGGCAACAGCTCGACTACGGCATCTACATCGTAGAGCAGGTACACCTTTATCAGTTCATATCAGGAGCTGGTCCTTCTGCAGTAATGAATGTTTTTGCCAGCAACGTATAGAGGAACTTGCGTCGGTATGGCAGATGAGAAATAAGGACACACACACACATACATAAATGGGATGATGATGTGGTGGGTCATTCTCCGCCATTATGGCAGTACACTGCCCCATAGCGCTTGTGGAAGGGATGAGAAAGTGATGATGATGGGAAAGGTGTCCTATTAGAGTTCGTCCATTAGTCCAGTGCTGGAGAGGAACTCAGCAACAGCTCGTAGGCATTGCATCAGATGTGAGGCGTCCGACCGTGGCCCGAGAATTTTGGCTAAGTCGAACTGGCGCTGATCGACGCGTTGGAGAGCAGTTTCCATGAGGGCGTGATCGCGATCGTACTGTCCGCAGACCAGGAGGACGTGATAGAGGTCACCGCGCACACCATGTGGAATAGAGGCTGGTCTCGCCGACACCGAGGAGGTGTCTGAAAGCCGGTGTAAAAGCCACATTAAGTCTCATGCGGTGGAAGACTGTGGGAAAGGAACGCGGCATTCGGCGGTGGAGAGTAAGGGACAATGTGGTGTCAACGGAGTAAAGCAGAGAGTGGGTGATGTCACGTTGCCATTGAGACTACACCATGGGGACAGTGAGGCTTGAGACGAGAAATAAGGAGCAGTCATCGTTGTTGCCCGAAGTAGAATGTGGGAAGTAAGTAGGTGAAGGAATTCCAGATGGAAAATAGTTGCGCTGGAAGTTAAAATGACGTCGATACAGGCTAGCTGGTGAACGAACTCCATAATGAATGTACCCGAGCAATGGGCAGAAGACAGAGAAGACAAGAAGATCGACAAGAAGAAGACAGAGCGCTTCGTGTTGGCTTTCTCTGTCTTCTGCCCATTGCTCAGGCACCTTCATTATGGGGTCGCTAGAAGTTCTTTTGCAAGTTCTTCTGGGGCAGTAGGGCAACGAATCATCAGAGTGTTGGGTGATCGAAGCGCCATTACGCTTCCTCACAGAACGCAACAGGTATGGGATCGGCTTTTCGCCTCTGACTCTATTACAGCGATGTCGTGGCTGTGGTGCGCTTCTGCAATCCCGCTTTAAACAGGGACATCCATGCAGCAACACAAGAATGGTGGTGGTTCGTCCGAAATCTACCTCCCGACACGCACCGGTAAAATGGGTACTGACTGTCGCCCTACTTGGCGCTCGGTTCTTCAAGGATGGTGAATTTTTGGGGAAGTCCCGTAACCGCCGCAACCCTACTTTCCAACAGACACAAGCATGGAACACACGAATGCAAAGCAGCTGGTCCTCTCCGCTGCGACGCCTCTCCCATTTTTTCCCCTTTCCATAATTCGCCCCCTCAATACCCCTGTGCGAAGTGATGGGGGCCGAGGGTCCGTATAGGAATGGCACCTCTGCAGGCTCTTCTATCTACAGGGTGTGAGAAGATTTCCGGATACATTTCAAAACGTTATTACAAATCGTACAAAAAAACAACCATAATGCAAATTGGCACAGTGCTGTAGATCTCTCAGAAGTTTTATTTGAGCTGACCCTCAATATTCTACCGCAGTTCTACCGGTTTGCAGTATGATTGTTAACATGTACGATATTTAATAACGTCTTGAAATGTGTCCGGAAATCTCCTCACACCCTGTATATGCCAAACATTGCTTCTTCCCTTTCGCTTTGAGTACGACATTTGTGATATTCTCACGTTTGGCTGTCATGATTTTTTATTGAAGTGGAGACAAGTTTTCTAACTTTGAAGTTATGAAATGATTGAGTTATAGATATGAGCTAAAGATAGGGAGGTCAATGGACACTCAAACTGAAATACAGGCAGCAACATCTCAAAAGGTCATCTCACTTCCTCCGAAGACGTAATGCGGGAACTATACCGGGCTGAAGGTTATAGCACGTATTATAGAGAAATTTTTATAGAAGTCTTGCATATTAAAAAGTTCCTGCTTTAACTGCAGGCAGGGAGCGACCCATTCAACCGGGGCAAGCTACTAAACGTCGGTTTCCTGATCGCCTCGAGATTGTACGACTTTCAGTGTTTCATCTTCCACGATGTGGACATGATCCCCGAGGACGACCGCAATCTTTACACGTGTTCGGATCAGCCAAGACACATGACGGTGGCCGTCAGTAAGTTTGATTACAAGTAAGGCAACCTTCAAAAACAGAGGAGGGTGTGTCTGACGGGGAAATGTGAATGCAGGCTTCCCTACCAGGGATATTTCGGGGGCGGCTGCGCACTTAGCAAGAGTCAGGTGGAGACGATAAATGGCTTCTCGAACGAATATTGGGGATGGGGTGCTGAAGACGACGACCTGGCTTACAGGTAAGGGAGGTAAAGCTCCGTTTTTACCTAATATGTTGCCCTCGTTCAGGTGCCCGCAAGCCGTCGTTACAAACTGCGACCTTTATCCACTGCGCACGAATAGAAGGTCTGACCAAAAAGAACTCCGGAATGAAGTTTTATTTAAATGGCAAGATAATCACAGATTTGAAAACAAACAAACGAACGAACGAACAAACAAAAACTTAGTTACAATAGACGGCTTTAGGAAATCCGAGTGCTCTTTGCGCGTTGCATCCTGGGCGCTTACTATCATGGGGGAAGGGAAAGTGGTTCGTTACGTTTCGTTTTCGCGGCTTTCGATGACCTTGACATATCGTGGGCCGAGAAATGAGAAATCGAACCAGTTCGTAGACCTTCTTTGGAACAGGTTCCCACAGTTCAAAGCAACGCTCAGCACTCCGAGATTTTCTGAAGTCGGTTATCGAAGTAGTAGTCCCCATTTCGAAACCACGCACTTCAAGGGGAAAAGTTTGAATGAAACATGGAGTATAGACTTGACAGCAATACGAAAGGAACGGGGATTCACTCCGTTGCGTCGTTCGTGATTTAAGCGCGAAGGAAACAGCAATTTGCGCTTTCCTTCCTCTCTCCCTCTCGAGATACGCGACAACGCGAGGCGGCTTTCCATTGGTCTCTGCAAACGATGACTCACGATGATTGCATGCGATACCCGCACCACCATATACCGTATGTCGCGCCTCTTGGAGAACGGAAAGCGCAAATTGCGGTTTGCTCCGCGGTAGAAATCACGGCCAAAACATCTTGGACCAACATTGGCTATGTCGGCCCAATATTGGACCCAGATTGGAACAATATTGGACACCAGCATTGCCAGTATTGGGCCAAGATGTTGTGCTGCTTGGGGGATGACGTAACGAATGAATCCCGTTCCCTTTGAAGGTAACGAGATCACTCCGCGAGGAAAAACTTTAGCACTTTAACGCTTGTCTAATACCCCTGCCGCACGGGAACGAAAAATGCCATTATGCGCCTAGTGAGTTAAGTTGCGATGTCATTCGCGCGGTGCCACACGGACGGTTTTAACGGCACATCTCGCAGTCGGCTTACTAAGCATACCAAGTGCCTATGCTAGTAAGTGCTAAGCGCTTACGCTAGATGTGCCTATACCAACCCGCTCAGCTTATACTATAAGTTTCAATGACATGTGCCTAAATGCCATTTTCAGCTTACTGCGTTCGCCACAACTAGAATTGATCTTAGAAAGTAGCATTTTTACTTAGTGTTCATGCCGCATCGACATCATAGCGTTTAATGTCGTAAGAAAATGACGTGTGGCACGACTTCGTAAATAATGTCATTGGAGACCCAAATAAGACCGAGCCGATAATGTCTTTGTGCGTGTCACTGTGGCTCGGGTGCGCTCTTTGTTGACAGAAGCGGGTGTTTTAACCCCCCCCCCCCCCAGTACAATCAACGAACCGTTAGTCTTCCACTTCACTTTGATGCCAATACATCTCCAGTATCGTGAGCTATTATGTGCGCATGTGGCTTAGGAGGGAAAGGTTACTATTGCGGCACGCAAAATTGCTTCAAACACCGGCAATGCAAAGGCTTTAGAGTGGTGGACGGGCTCATCAAGTTCCACTTCAGTGAATGAAACGATGTGTCTCCAGTATTTTTGTTTTGGTTTCAGTCTGTCTACCAACGTCATGATGACGTTTCTAGGGTAGAGATGTATTGATTGGAAAAAATTCTTTCGGGGTGTCCTGAAAATTTAAGCCATTGCGATGCCACAGTTGTTCGGTAGTTCTGAGCAAAGCTTAAAAGATAATAAAATTAAACAAAAAATTGCTTGCGTCAGTGCAAACAGCGCCGGGTTAACTGTGTGGTTTCGGAGGAGGACTGCTTCGATTGTATCAAAGTTTCAAATTTTTAAGTATTTTACTTTATTTAAATGAAAATACATTCCGGGTACGTCAGTCCTCGTATATTTGTCTGGTTTTCATTCCCTGCTTCCGTTCGGAACCACGGTCATAGACTGAGTCAGGAATACAGGCATTCTTCTTCGCAAATCACAAAGCTGCGTTTTACTGATGTGCTATTCTAGGTAGGCGTATTGCAGATACGGTGCTGCGGATTTCTCGCATATGTTTGGCGGATGACACAATTCGCATGTGTTCGTGGTAACACTCTTAAAAACTAAACTTCACCGCATAGCGCCCTCCTAGCCAACCATCATCTCGAATGATCTCGTTATCCGCTCTGATTTGTTAAAAACGGGAGGCGTACGTCTTTTTTGTGACACTTATGCTGTTCATAATTGTCACAAAAAGGCGTACACCTCCCGTTTTCAACAAATTAGGGGACAAAAGAATATCATTCCAGCTGATGGTTGGCTAGGAGCGTGCTATGCGGTGAAGTTCATTTTTAAGAGTGTAGTTATATGCAACCGTCAATCATGTCGACATGATCTTGTTGCGCAAATTAGAATAGTGCAAGCGAGTTGGTGTACTGTAGAACGACGTCACATATTTCCTTAAGTTTGAGGAACACACAAGACAACTCTCTTGTTTGTTTGTTTGTAAGGAAAAAAAGAGAGGAGAAATTGAACTCGTCTCGCGACTTGTGCACCCTCGAACACTCTTGTTGTGCGGTAGGAGCTGTAAAATATAAAGAGGCCCGAAAAACTACGTCGTGCATACATTAACTTCTGTAGGGTTTCGAAGAGGAGCGCGTTTATTATGATGACCATGAGTATGAGGATGAGAGGGATGAATTCTGAATTCGTCCCACTCATCCTCATACTCATCGTCATCATAATAAATGCGCTCCATCCATCCATTCTCTCTTATCCCATTCAGTATGAGTTGGATCTTTTCAGCGTCGGACATGTCAGGGTTGGAACGTTTGCATATTGACAATACATCTTCCACGTAGGACATACAGGATTCCTCAGACTGTTGAGTACGGGAAGAAAGCTTGTGCTCCGCGTCGATCTTCCGGAACGCTGGTCTGCCAAAAAGATCGCGCAGACGACCAGAAAATTGTCCCCAGTCCTGGAATTCCACTTCGTGGTTCAGAAACCACGTCTTCGCGACACCAGATAGATAAAAGGCGACGTTGTTCAGTTTGCTGTTGTCGTCCCACCTGTTGTGACGACATACGCGGCCAAATTCGTCCAACCAGTCGTCGACGTCTTGGCCGTCGATACCATTGAACGTAGGCGGGTCGCGTTGTCGTACCACCGGAGGGGCCTGCGAGGGGCCTGGGGCAGGCGGAGGGACCAGCGAGGTCGAAGGCTGGTTAGAGCCTCCTGAAGCCGTGCCATTACCAGCAGCAGCCGGCGGAGCGTTAGCCATCGGTGCAATTCGTCGACATCGAAGTTCCAGGTTAGCTGGCTGGGAAGTCAACAGTTAGCAGATATAGTTAAGGAGGGGGAATCGTTCGCACCTCCACCAAGTTGTTGGGTTTCGAAGAGAAGCGCGTTTATTATGATGACGATGAGTATGATGATAAGAGGGATGAATTCTGTCTCACACTTCGCGTTTTTTTATTGCTGCTGGTAACGATAGAAAGAGCCGATTATTTAGGCGCCACCGAACTTCTGAAGATATTAATGTCAAGCAACTTCATAGCTAAGAGTTACGAGAGGATAACGATGTTAATTGCTTCGGAAAATTACTCGTCTCATTCCAGCTACTGGCATTTATCATTGCACTAACTTGTAACACCGTTTTATTATCTCCCAGGGTCCGCTATCATAAATACAAGATCACAAGGTACTCAAGCGATATTGCAAGGTACACCACACTATCGCATAAACAGGCGGAGCCCAGTCCCGCGAGGTAAGCTTGCCTGTTTCAAACTTTTCTCCAGTTCAAGCAAACTTTTCTGCACGATATACATATCTGTAATGCGCGCGAGCTTAGGCGTAAACTTATTAACGAAACGCATTTTCTTTTCTATAGAATGAAGCTTTTGAATGAGAGAACCAAACGTTTCAAGACTGACGGTATTAACAGCACGAAGTACACAATTGTAGACCTCGTGTTCAAAAAACTTTACACGTGGATCTACGTGGACTTGCTGTACAAGAAACCGGAGGCATCTTAAAAAGGTTCACTCGTGGAAATCTCCTCCCAATTATTGGTTATCTATTCACTTGCTTTTCAATGCTTTACATCTTGTGAATATATAATAATAATTCGGAGTAGATTTGTGCTTCCTACACCTGCGTGGCTGCATGCTGCACGTGGCGCGAGGTGTTGGACTGCAGATAATCTCGATCGCCTGGGGTACTCGGAAATCTCCGACACGCGGTGGGCGCTGGAAGCAGTCTTTACCTCCCCCCCCCCCCCCCCCACACACACATTGCTACCGACCTCGGCCGGTGAAAAGTGAGTGATCTCATTGTGTGAGTGATTGATGCAAAGCCGTCGAAGCATGCAAGATGTACATGTTCAGTGATCTTCGTTCCTGACAGCAGGCATACCGACCACGGAGGACAATTTTGGATCACTTAATTTAGTTTGTCGTCGTTGAAGTACCCCGCAGGTACTTCATTCATGTCCAAGTACCATGTAGTGTCCATCCATTTGCCTCGTGCGTCGGCTGACGTGATCTTCTCGCGTTTCTTTTGGATCGATCCCAAATGGGCTATACCAGGCCGTTCCCGCGTATTTGAGAAAGAAGTCGACATGGGATCGGAACTCTGATCTACAAGACGCAATACATCAGCGAATAATATCATCCAAGGACAATATTTCGATGGAACTACTACAACGCTGAACTTGCAGATCACAGAAATCTTATCCGTATACACAAGTGCTCTGTGCTCACTCCTAGCGGACGCGCCCCGAATACGCTTTCGGACCATCCAGAAACTTTTCATCACCAGGCATATATGTGACCTTTCAGATTCTTTGCAGCTGAGAGACAGTCACAATCTCTGTCATCTCATAGGTTCCCTGCTGTCACGTTGGGTGCAAGAAGACCGTCCGAGATTCGAGGAGCTTCTCGTTGCACGAGTGAGCACTCTGAACACCTGGGTTGTCAGTTTGAAGCATATTACTGTGGTGGCATTCGAAATGTGGAAGCGACTGACAGACATGTGATGCTCTGTATAAGTGTTTTTTTTTCGCGTGGAAAATATTTTTGTGTTTTGATAGGCCACTGGCGCAAAAAGTATTTCGCGGGCATTTAATTTCGCGATCCCGTCAGATCAATTGCGATCCCGTGAACGGCATGCAATCTATTATGGTACAAAGTGGGAAGAAGACTCTCCTACGTCGAACGCTACTCTCTCCACAAGGACACTAGCCAAATAGCCTCGACCTCTAAGCAGCCTCGGACGGTTACCCTTCTGGTTCCCGTTGTGAGGCCATACGTTCTGCTTTGCTTCGTGTACTGCGCTGGTACGCGAGCACCGTCCAAAGCCCGATGAAGAGTTCAGGCGCGTCCCCCACAAAGCTGGACTTGCGAGCTAGTATCCTGAAGCCGCTGTAAGGTTCGTGGCTCATGGAAGTGTACACTTCGCTCAAGCAGCGCCCAGCTCTCATGCGATCTGGATTTGAAGAAGTTTGAATATATCCCCATAGTATGCAGGTCTGCACAATAATTTGTCAGTGTGATTTAACGTGCCCCCCCATACAAACTACATGATCCTGTAATAAATAGGTACTTATCCACTACCGTTGTTGTTACTTGTTTTCATTTGCAAATTTTCTTCTCTGTTTTGAGCTTCATATCGGCTGTCATGTTCGCGGGAACTTAAATTCGCGATTTTGGGGGCACACGCGAAATATAATTCCACGCGAAAAACAAACCACTTATACAACGTATAGGCCTAGACGAAGTCGATTATCGTGCAAACATGGTCTTGGACAAACTTACTTGTGTGTCCCATCAGTGTTTTTCGCCGACAACGGCGACTGGGTGAGTTCCCTTTTTGTGCATGTTGTTGATGCTGTTTCCCCTGGACTCCGTTTTTGGAACCGCAGCCGTCCACCTGCTGCCTGTACAGAAAAAGGTAAACAACAACAACAGCAACAACAAACGCAGAGAATGGGGCATTCCATTGAGAATGGGGCATTCGACAATGTGGATGACGTCAGGCAGGCATTTTTTTTTTTCGTGTTAGCGCTGCGAAGCAGCTGTGGCTACGAGCGACGTACAGATGTGGACATATGGAGAGAGGACAGCGGGAAGGAGTGGGGAACAAGGAGGGGGGGGGGACCAGGCAGACATGGAAGCCCATTCATTTATTTTGTTAGTGCGATTATTTTTCGTGTCTGCTTTAAGGGCAAGTAAATGTGGGCTAACTACGTCGCCTCCGACGCGTGTTTTCGCACCATGATGAGTGTACAAGAAACAGTTGGTAAGCATGCGGGTGCACTATAGGTTGTGACTCGGAAGAGTGATGTGTCTGTCAAAGCCAATCACAGATGTCTTTAGATTTGTGGACGGAGTTGACTTGCTGGCAGACATGTACAAAATACTGCGCAAAAGTATTTAAAATCCGATACTAAATACTCCGCGTAAGAAATATTTAAAATAGAGAACGAAATACTCAAAACGAAAAGTAATTTGAGTAAGGTGCTAAATAAGCTAAAAGTATTTAAGATACTGAAACGCGTACAGAAACGCGTGTGCTGAACGTGGCCGTACAAATGAAAGGAATAAACTTCATCCGCCATATTTAAGCATATCTTTTATTTACAAGGCCTTGGCGTCAAGGAATTTTTGGTAAACTTCGCTGAACTCAAGTAAACTTTGGTGAGTTGACCTGATGGCAGACGTGTACAAAATACTGCGCAAAAGTATTTAAAATCAGATACTAAATACTCCGCGTAAGAAGTAGTTATAATAGAGTACGAAATACTCAAAACTAAAAGTTATTTGACTACGGTACTAAATAATCTAGAAAGTATTTAACATACTGAAACGCGTATTCTGAACGTGGCCGTACAAATGAAAGAAATAAACTTCATCCGCATTATTTAAGCATATCTTTTATTTACGAGGTCTTGGTGTCAATGAATTTTTGGTGAACTTCGGTGAACTCAAGTAAACTTTGGTGAGTTGACCTGCTGGCAGACATGTACAAAATACTGCGCAAAAGTATTTAAGATCAGATACTAAATACTCCGCGTAAGGAGTATACAAAATAGAGTACGAAATACTCAAAAATAGAAGTAATTTGAGTACGGTACTAAATAATCTAAGAAGTATTTAACATACTGAAACGCGTATTCTGAACGTGGCCGTACAAATGAAAGGAATAAACTTCATCCGCCATATTTAAGCATATCTTTTATTTACAAGGTCTTGGCGTCAAGGTCTCTCTCTCTCTCTCTCACACACACACACATCCATTGGATGATGATGAGGTGGGCGATTCACAGTCCCTGAGGCGGTACACTGCCCTATTGCGCATTGGGAACGGATGAGGGGATGTGGGGAGCACTTTCAGAGAGCCGTCACCAGACCAGTGGAGCACAAGTACTCCGCAAGAAGACGAAGGCCTTGCATCTGGAGGGCTGCGTTCGACCACGGTCTGAGGTTCTTCGCGAGGTTGAACGACCGCTTGTCAATACGTTGCATAGCAACTTCCATCAATGCACGCTCGTGGTGATATTGCCCACAAGCCAGGATGACGTGGCAGAGGTCGCCGTGCACTTCACAAGTGGGGCAGAGGGAAGACGAGGTGGAGCCGAGACGGTGTTGGAAGGCAGGTGTAAAGGCAACGAGCTCATGAGCCTCATGCGAGCCTCATGCGGTGAAAGAGTGCAGTAAGGGGGCGCGGCAGTGATTTATCCAGACCCCCCTACACCCCCCTAACTCCCCCCAAATGTTCAGTGACATCCCCTAACTTTATCACCTGTGCACCTCCTACAGGGGGTGCCCTTGCGAGTTCAGCTTGAGACCCATGTCAGTAATGATATGTTAAGCTGTAAAGACGTAACTATAATAATTACCCCCCCCCCCCAATTTTTTCTAACATCCCTCCATGGTTGGGATTCTGGATAAACCACTGGGGCGCGGTGGTCGCGGAGGAAGTACGAGCGAAAGCGCGGGGTCTACATCCGAGGGTAGTGAGCTATGTCGTGTTGCCACTGAGCCTGCATCTTGGGAGCCAGTGAGTGTCGAAAGGAGGTCTTTTCGGTCGCCCGAAGACATCATTATCGGGGAAAAGGCTGCGTGCTGATGGGCGCTCAAGGCGGCTCTGTCTGCTTCTTCATTGCCGCTGATGCCGACATGTCCGGGGATCCACTGCAATGCGACAACCTTGTGCCTTGCAACGGCCGCCTTCTTATAAGCTCGCAGGATGTCAAAGACAACAGGACTGAGGGACCCACGTATCCCCAAGTTGGCCACACACCGGAGCGCGGGTCTTGAGTCTGTAAAGACGACGGACTGAGCTGGGCTGACTGATGTTTTTTTGCATAGCAAAGATAATGGCTTATAGAGCTCGGCACACGAAGATGATGTTCTGTGAGAAAGACGGTGACCAAAGGAGACTGACTGAGATGGAATGGCAATTGCAGAGGACGAGCCATCCCGACTAGATGACCCGTCAGCGAAAACAGACGTTGACGCCGTGTACCTGTCATCATGCACAGGGTAAAGCTGCTTGGCGACACACGGGGCTGCATCCCTTTTCCTTCCATGCAGGCCAAGAACAGTTAGGAGGGTGACTGGGCTTGATAGAGACCATGGAGGGGCACTGGGAGCCACTGTCTTCACCACGAAACGCGGAACGCTAGGCTTCAGCTGAGCGTCAAGAAATTTTTGGTGAACTTCGGTGAACTCAAGTAAACTTTGATGATATGTTCTGACCCAAAACTTCGTAATCCCTCCTGTATGTCAGCTCGGGTCTTTCAACTACTGGCGCGTGTTTATTGCTTTGGTGACCAAGGATATAAAGGCCGGGATTCTCTTGTACCTAATCCCGCGTGGATCCACCTGGAAATATGAATAGGAACCGTTTTCTGACGAAGGGGTCGGGCTGTTGACAAGCAAGGCCAGCGTGGGACCAGCCTATAGGCTCCGTGCGCTAACCAGAGGGCGCGGCGAAAATTTGACACGCGCGCCACTTGTGCAGAAAATCGGGATGACTAGACTGAGCGCTGGCTGCACACTAAAACATATCACACCTTTTTGAGTGTAAAGTTGAAGTTTGATAACTCACACCAAATTCGGTGTAAAGTCAGTAGGGTGTAAGAATCTACACCCTTTAAAAGGGTGTAAATTGAAATATTTCTTACACCCCGTGGCGTAAAGTTGGTGTTTGATAACTTACGCCAGTCCTGGTGTAAAAGCAGTGGGGTGTAAGAAATTACACCCTTTAGATGCATGGGCCGATGGTGGTCTGTGCTTCAACTGCAAAGATGGGTACAGTCAATCATTACCTTTTCTCCTTGTTCTTTTTCTAATTACAAATAAACAAACATCAATCATTACCTCTATGTGCTGTATTGGACAAGAGTCCTGTGAGTAAGCTTTTTTTCTGCTTTAATAATGTCCATATTGATACGTATTAATATGCAAGTTAAAGGGCGATCCATTGTCACAATAAAATGTGTCACTACTCGTATGCTATTGCTTCACATTTTTTATTTGAGCTCCACACGCAGTAACATTATTAGTAAGCTGTATGACTCACTCCTTTCATTGTGTGCGCAAGCGGCCCTGTATGGAGTCTTGTAACATTGTAATGAATTTGAGAAACTGCAATGCACAGCTTACAGGAGTGCTGAAAACTGAATGCAATTTTTTATTTTTTTTTAGTACTGTTTCTTTCTTTTCTTCTGTTCTTAGCATGAACTTTTACGGCTATAATGATACCACATTTATTTCCATTTTAAGCCAGAAGTTCGCTAATTACACTCTGTAAGGACACAGGGCAAACAAATTTCATAAATGAATGAGTAGTGTGTACAGGTTCGGTCTAAAACGTGTGAGCAGTGTCAAATGGAAATGGAAACCGGAAATGGGCACTTTCACTCAGGAGTGGATGTCTGACATTGGCCTCGAATGTGCATGGAAAGCAGCCTTATCGTAAGTCATAACAGTCACTGGCCCCCCTCTGATCAAGTGGACGTCCCTGTTTCGCAGGATGTCGCTCCGCAGAGGGTTGACGCCGCTCGTGCGTTTCTCAAACTTTTGTCTCAGCCAGGGCACCATTTTTACATCAAGATAGGTGTTGCTATTTTGACTGTGGGGTGTAAACTGTACAGTACACCATCTTTGCACATGGGTAGGTGTTCTGCTTTCGGCTGTAGGGTGTAAATTTGTGCTGTCGTGTGTGTGCAAACATTATGCACAAGCAGATGACGTGTGTACAGATGTTTTACCTCGATGCTTTTGATGCAGCGTAGTAAAATAAATGACATGCAGATTGCAGAAATGAAGACGTTCACATTTACTGTAAAACAGGACGCATGTATCACGTGAGTAGAACTTGCAGGATAGATCATGCTTCGTTGTCGCGCCCAATAACTTGCATCCAACGTTGCTTGCGGCCGCGCTTGTACAGCCGGGCAGGGAAACGATGAAACCTCATACTTCCCTCGGTTCTCGGAGCTGCCAAGACGCAGCAATATGATGTCATACGGATTTGGGGTACGGCCCGAAACGTGCTGGTCATTGCAAAAGTCGAAAAAACCAATAGTAGCTGCATACGGAAGGAAGGAGAGAGCGGATTCGCCTTCAATGCCGTTTCGCACCTCCTCGCCGCTTGGGAGCCTTGGGGCGCTGTCGTCGCCTCCTCGCTCCTCGAAACACTAGCGCAGAGAGCCTATTGTACAGGAGGATAAATGACAGATGCGCAAACTCTCAAAAAAGTAAGAAAACAGTGAGCTGAAAATCTGGACACGGTGGGGAAGTGTTCTGGATACGGCTTGACGAGGAAGGCAAGTATTTTGAGTACTAAGAAGCAAATACTGAAAAAAGTATTTTAAACATTTTAAATATATATTTCTCGCAAAAAGTATTGAGTAGAGCACCAAAATACATGTCCCGAAGTTTAGTAGCATGTATGCAGGAAAGTAAAACTTGGTTCTGGGCTGAACGAACGAACGAACGAACGGACGGACGGACGGACGGACGGACGAACGAACGAACGAACCAACGCACGCACGCACGCACGCACGCACGCACGCACGCACGCACGCACGCACGCACATCAAATGACAGGATAGTCATCCGTGAGTCCATACGACCGTAGTTAGAAGACTCTATGTCCTGTTGTAGTACGACCTGTGGTAGGACCTCCTGTTGTTTTTAGGGCCATACACGCACAAACACAATCGGAGACGAAGTAAGTCCGCCACGTCCTAATAGACGTTGATGGGATGGGTAGTACCTCATTTAATGACAAATTGGCAGGAATGTAGTTATTCGCACGTGCGAGCACGCGCCTGCTTGTCTGCTCCACCAACGACATGCAACAGTACTTTCGTTCCGCGATGTCTTTTGGGGGAGGGGGGATATGTTTATTACGAAAAAAGAAAGGAAAGGTCAGCCAGACGAAGATCGGCTTGCTATTCCAAAAAAAGGGAGAGGGGGAAGAAAAGAAAAGGAAAAGGAGAAGAAGAAAAGGAAAGGAAAGGAAAAGGAAAGAAAAAGGAAGAACACAAAATTAAAACTGAAAAATCACACACACGGTCACACAATCACAAGGCGTTGACAAGATTCGAAGCGTGTAGAAAGCGGAGGAGCGCAATGGTGACGGCCCACTGGGTCGGCTAAAGAATGGGATCCAGTAAGGTAGCTGGGTAAGGTGTCTTTGGGATGGCTGGACGTGGTATGGAGTTCTCTGTGAGCGGATTGGATGCATATGAAGGTCGTTTAAAATGAATAAGGATACGCGTACATGTCAGTGCACGCACATCACACGTTCACGGTGCCTCCGGCCACTTCCAGCCCCCGTCGTTATCGTTGTGGGGCGGAGGCAGCAGACCTTAGCACTATAGCTCCGAGCGTTGTAAGCCAGGCGCACGTAAACTTTCAGTTTTCTATAGAAAAACACTCCTATATAAGCTTACAGAAACCTCAGCAGTCTTTTTCTCATGTTGCAGAACGATATAAGACGGAGTTCGCAAACACAATATTAATGAACGTTCTTAGCGTCAAATATTTTATTGTCATTTTTTTATCATGTACGATTCAAGCACTTCTCTCCTCTTTACTCCCCAAAATACCGTGGGTAAAAAATAAATACGTCCATGAGCTATTATCCTGGAACCGGGCACCACATGAGTTCCATTGACTTCGGCTTATTATCGTTACGTTAACCATACTTTGCTGTCCATGCGCGGAAGTCCATCAGGCGATGACATATGATACCGCAGTTTTCATCACAAGCTATACGCTGTCCCATTATGAAAGCACGTGCACGGATTAATGACGTGAATGAATACAATGAACGTATCGGCGATTTCTACATCGTTGATTGGACTACGTTGGATTGTTATACACGATCTACCCTATAGGTCAAAGCGACGTCGTCACCTCTTCAATGACGTCAACGCAGGGTCTCTGCATTCGTCGCGGCGAGCCGCGCAGGGTCAGTTCCCCGTTCGCCTGGGTGGGTAGAAGTCGCATGCAGTTCGGGCACTGATCATACTTATAAGGAAGCAGAATGGATGCTCTGCGAACGTTCCTCAGACGCCTGTCTAGGGTCTCCTGCGTTTTATTCAAGTTATTTTCGTACTCGCTAAGCATCAGGTATTTCTCTTCCTTGTTGCAACTGGTGATGCAATCGTCGATAAAATCTTCAAAATAGTTATCCATTATGGCTTCTTCGGAAATACAGGTGAGTTCCTGGCGACGGAGATCGGCGTAGTTGCTGAATGTAAAGCTTCGTTGTTGAAGTCGAGCTCCGGGTGCGTTGCAGAGAGAGTCCTGGACTGAGGAGCGTCGCGATGGAAGTGGAGGAATGTCGGAGCACCTGCGGCAGTCCGTCATGGTACTGCGTTTTCTTTTCTTTCTCGTCTTTTTCTTATGGAGGTCAATGAGGAAAAGGAATAGGCTGCCCATAAAAGCGAACGCCGAGGAGAGGTAGAAACCCGAGCGCCCTCCGAAGCGCTCGTTCAGGAACCCTGCTAGGGGCACGCCCACAAGAACAGGCACAGCCTGCGAGCACTGCACAAAACCCCAAGCTTTGGCGAAGTTTCGAGCGCGTACTTTTTCAAGCGTGTACATCTTAAGGGAATACTGGTAGCCACCAAGGAGGACGCCGTACATCCACACGAAGAGGAGGTAACCGTTGTACTGGTGGAGCGCTGTAAAGGCCAGCAACGCAGCACCGATCATAAAGCCAGCTGCCTGACATAGGTACTGCCTGGCGATGAGGCACTGGACACTGTTCTTGATGATGATCATGCCGAAGGCGCAGCTTCCCACGACAGACGCTAAGCCAAGGAAGACCTGGAGCAGGAGCAAGGACGGTCGCTCCAAGCCTTCTTCCTCACCCAGGTACATCTGCAAGCATAAAAGCCTA
This sequence comes from Ornithodoros turicata, assembly GCF_037126465.1. NCBI lineage: Eukaryota > Metazoa > Arthropoda > Arachnida > Ixodida > Argasidae > Ornithodoros > Ornithodoros turicata. Next base: position 36,170,577 of record NC_088207.1, read on the forward strand.
TCGTTAAAGTGTTCGTGCAGTATGGAAGGGTCGCATTTGCTTGAAGGAGAGCTGTTTCAACTGGGACACGCATAAGAGGGACAGTAAGCGCATAAAATAGCATATAACATAACACCATAACATCAAATGGAAAGAAGAACAGTTGCCAAGCACTGTTTGGAGAGCAGTTGTCCCGTGTGCGTAGTAACTTTGCTTTAATGCGTTGTTAAAATGCCAGCGTACTTCTTTGCAAGCCGAAGCTTCTATGATGCAGGCTGCTGGCATTCAGCTGAGGAATGTCGACCCGAACAGCAGAATAAACGGAATGGGATATTGCGTGTCTTGCTACAAAGCATCCCTTCGGAGGCTACTACATCGCCACTGTGCGAAGCTACTGTAATGCTTGCATCCTATATGCTAGTGGGACTGCATCGTAGCGGTGATGGGCAACGAGAAAACTGCCGTCGCAAAGTTAGAATATGGTAGTGTGAGCTGTGAGTTTAGTTGTTGTTTAGTTGTTTCATGGCTTTGTCGCCTAGGAGCGAGCATAGTGGGCCTAGAACGGAAATACCTTCGTAGTACACTTCGTGGGATAAGCATTTTGCTAGCCGCGATATGTTCCAATGTTCGCTGCTCCATAAAACTCCGAACAGTGTGTGCATTGCATTTCTCTTCGGTTGATGATAGCGGATAGCTAATGAATGACTGATATAGATGATAGCTTGATGACGAGTTGATGGACTTCTCGCAGACATTTGGCGCGGCTCATTGATCTTGCACGTATACATTTATGCACTGGGGCATCGATCGATAGTCTTTCAGCCTTTCTTTCCTACACCGAGAAACCGAAACGCAAATTTGTTGCTCCGAGCCGTACATTTCTTATGCGGTTCACTTACCAGGAGTACCATAGGTGTGCTGACACCGAATGCTGTGATGGCTGTGCCAGCTATGAGGATCTGCACGGTTCGCGAACGCAGGACACCGTAGTCGATGAAAGGCGTCCTATCAGAGGCACTGATGTTCTTGTCTTTCGCTTTGGAACGTTTCTGCATGCTTTTCAGGTGCAGAATTGCACGTCGTTGTGGATGATACAGCGAAGCTGGTCGATAGAAGATGCCGAGCACGAACATGATGAACATGGTTCCCGTCAAAGCCTGAAGGCCCAGACGCCATCCTACTACCCTGCACAAAGCAACGCATTGGGAACTTATTAATCATCAATATATGTCGCAATCAATCAATCTTTTCTTGGCATTGCTGGAAAACTATGCGTCCTGCTTTTTGCCCGCACGAACTGTGCTCATTCATGTGTAACACACACACACACACACACGCACAGTTCTAAGTTACTCCAACCACACTGGTTGTCTATGCTATTCGCGATTCCAATGAACTATAGATGGCGCCGCGAACTTCTAAGATGGCGGACGAAAGAAGGTCTCCCGAGCGAAGCAAGCGTATTCGGCAAGGTCTCGGCCTAATTATGTTCATCTGTTTCAGTTTTTAATAGCCACAAATGGACATGTTTCATGAAAAAGGAATTAACTTTATCATCTGGTCATCTCATACTGTGCAGTTCAACTCAGAGAAGTAGGCACAAAGTTCCCGTCCTCGAAGTTTACAAACGTCGGGAGTCGAGTGAACAAAGGAGGCATTTTAGAATTTAAGAAGGCAAAGCAGGGATATGTTTCCAAGAAGAGTGACATTTCATGTGTTTTCGAATGTGGATTACTAGTCTGCAAGCAATACCATGTTTGAGTTTCTCCTCCGATAATCCCTCGTATTTACGTGTGAGTCTTGCAATCAAGGGAACAACAGCTCCGTTGGAAGTGTAGTGTCTCTATTAATTGATACTTTTTGTCGGAACATAGAGAAGTAATCATAAAATTGTAACGCACAAGTTAACAAGTTAAGTTAATTAACTTTTTAATTATAAAAGCTACGAAGTTGCTCCAATGAGAACATCTGATCTCTTCGGTCACCAGATACCAAAGCAGTTTTCAGAACAAAAATCCGTTCGATAGATCGTCCGCAAAAAATTCGTGAAGGAACGCCATTTTTTTCTTTATTTTATTCATTGCGCATCTCTAGAGACGCGTCTTTCCTTCGCCCCCAATACGAGAGGATGAAAGAGCACACTATCCTCTCTTGCGTTCTGGAAAAAGATGAAAAGAAAACAGAAAATGCAGCCCAAAATAAGGGCAGTCGCGATAGAGTCACCCGATAGATTTGTGTTTTTGTTTTGTTTCCGCAAGTTAAAGCTAATCTTCGACGCATGAGGCGGCACTGTGCTCTTTCACTCTCTCACACTGGGGGTAAAGGAAAGCCGCTTCTTTGAAGATGCGCAATAAACCAAATAAAGAAAAAAATGGCGTTCCTTCACCAATTTTTTGCGGACGATCTACCGAACGGATTTTTGTTCTGAAAACGGTTCTGGTATCTGGTGACCGAAGAGATCAGATGTTCTCATTGGAGCAACTTCGTAGCTTTTATAATTAAAAAGTTAATTATTGAAAGTTAATTAAGACATTGCCTTAGGAGTCTGTTAATGCCCCCCTAGGGAGTGCCCTTCAGCATATGCTATATTGCAATTGATTTCATCTCGGAAAAAGTGATTGATATATTTTTAAAAAATCTGTTCACACTTAGCGTGGACACCCTGTATATATATATATATATATATATATATAATGAGGGGGGAAAGCCATTAAGGAAAGGAGTAAATGACACTAGACGTGTTTGAAATTCAAAATTACAGATTAAGATGGCTTCTATGGCTGCACGCAGAGTATCTATATATACATATATAGATAGGGGAAAAAAGACACCAGAGACTGAGGTAGGGAGTGGGGGAAAGTTATTTATTAAGCTGGCATTTAAACTAAGGGTCTGGGGAAGTCTACGTTTCGGCGGAAGCTCCGCCTTCTTCGGGACTAAGACGAGCGGAGCTTCCGACGAAACGTAGACTTCCCCAGACCCTTAGTTTAAATGCCAGCTTAATAAATAACTTTCCCCCACTACTACTTCAGTCTCTGGTGTCTTTTTTCCCCTATCTATATACAACATCCGGGTCGTTCGAACCTCCATTTTGTAGTATATATATATATATATACATACTCATGGAACGATGCGACAGCACCAGAGGACACGTGTTTCGTCGTGTTTGCGGCTCGTCAGCTCTGGGTAGCTGCGCATCGTTCGGAATTGGCAAACCAGGGGTCGCTCAGCGAGCGATATACACCTGGGAGGGTGACTGAGCACTCCTCAATGCCATGTGCACCTACCCAGAGCGGATCCAACCTGAAAGTTTCTCTGCGTGCAGCCATAGAAGCCATCTTAATATGTAATTTTGAATTTCAAACACGTCTAGTGTCATTTACTTGTTTCTTTAATGGCTTTTTTCCCCTCATTATAATTTACTGGCTTGCACTGTGGCATTGAGGAGTGCTCAGTCACCCTCTCAGGTGTATATCGCTCGCTCAGCGACCCCTGGATTGCCAATGCCGAACGATGCGCAGCTACCCAGAGCTGACGAGCCGCAAACACGGCGAAACACGTGTCCTCTGGTGCTGTCGCATCGTTCCATGAGTATCTGTTTCTCTGCGTGCAGCCATAGAAGCCATCTTAATCTGTAATTTTGAATTTCAAAAGCGTCTAGTGTCATTTACTTGTTTCTTTAATGGCTTTTCCCCCTCATTGTATATATATATATATATATATAGTGAAAAAAATAGCATAGGCTCTTTGGCTGCACGTTGAACATATGTTTATAAGTCCCAAACGTCGCCACACCAGCATTGGACAGCTGTTTCGGCCTTATTGGGCCTTCGAAACAGCCGAAACAGGCCGAAACAGCTGTCCAATGCTGGTGTGGCGACGTTTGGGACTTATAAACATATGTTCAACGTGCAGCCAAAGAGCCTATGCTATTTTTTTTCACTTAATACTTTACTGGCTTCGCACTGGGCTTTCAGAGGTGAGTTTCTCACCCTGACGGGAGAACATCACGTTCCACGTGACCTTCCGACGCCACTCGCTCAAACGTCGCCCACCTACGCATTGCTGATGAAGGCCCAATAAGGCCGAAACAGCTGTCCAATGCTGGTGTGGCGACGTTTGGGACTTATAAACATATATATATATATGTATTTGGCTGCAGCGTGTTCTGCAGCCAATACAATGAGCTCCTGCGAAAGAACGACGAGCGACGTGAATTGCAGAGCGCGCGCGAGGCCTCTGTTCTGTACACCGTCCAAAAGCCCTCCACTCGTTGAAAGAGCGTGTAAGAGAACGAGGGTAGGAGGGCACTTCGTGATGTCAGCAATTCCCCTGGTAGGGTGATCATGTGAATCGTGACGTAGACCGGCGCAGCGAAAGCGGGTCCAAGTTGTGGATATGAATGGGACAATAAAAAAACAAAGAAAGACGAAAGACACTGGGAGCCGCCGACGTCATGAGAGGAGATCGGGCCGGCCGTGCGTGGCTGATTTCTCCGGGCGTTTTTGTAAACACCGTTTTATGACAATACACCACAAAGCGAAAATATTTTGCATGTCGGCTCCTGATGGACTGCTTGACGAATGAAACAGGGTTGTTTCGAGCCATGTTAAATGTCACGTCCCTGCCCTTTAAGGCTTTCTGTCGAAGTAACCCATTTTTATTCCCATAAGCAGACAAGATAACCGACGTAACATTAGTATCAGGGCACCCAGAGATATACAGGATGTCTTTTTATTTCGATACAGATTTTTCATGAAAAAACTATAAGGCCTATATAGACATCCTGTTTTCACTTCTATCATCTCTGGGCCGGCGGAGGTTCTTGGCCATCTGTTGCTCAACCGTCGAATGACTAATTACCTAAAAATAGTTCATCAAATTTTTAATTCTAAAAACTACGAAGTTGTCCCAATGAGAACATCTGGTCCCTTCGGTAACCTGATATTGTAGCCGCTTTCAGAACAAAAGTCCGTTCGATAGATCGTCCGCAAAAAATTCATGAGGGAACACTATTTTTTGTTGTTCATTGCGCATCTTCGGAGATGCGCGTCTTTCCTTCACCTCAATGTGAGAGGGTGAAAGAGCACACTATCGCCTCTTGCGTCCTGAAAAAAGATGAAAAGAAAACAGAAAATGCAACCCAAGATAAGGGCAGTTCCGATAGCGTCACCCGATACATTTGTTTTTGTTTTGTTTCCGCAGGTTAAAGCCCAGCTTCGACGGATGAGGCGGCACTGTGCTCTTTCACCCTCTCACATTGGGAAGTGAAGGGAAGACGCGTCTCTGGAGATGCGCAATGAACAAAATAAAGAAAAAAATTGTGTTCCTTCACGAATTTTTGGCGGACGATCTATCGAACGGATTTTTGTTCTGAAAAAGAAAAAAAAAATGTACTGGGAGCTATGGCCTCGTCAAGCCTTTCCGGCTTTTTTGCCATAGCTACCCCGCACCGTTTGGTGTACGTAAAATTTCATTCATTCATTCATTCATTCAAAACGGCTACGGTATCAGGTGACCGAAGGGACCAGATGTTCTCATTGGGACAACTTCATAACTTTTATAATTAAAAAGTTAATTAACGATTTTTAGGGTATTAGTCATTCGACGGTTGAGCAACAGATGGCCAAGAACGTCCGCCGGCCCACAGATGATAGAAGTGAAAAGAGGATGTCTATAGCCCTTAGAGTTTTTTTTTAATGAAAAATCTGTATCGAAAAAAAAAAAAAGAAGACGCCCTGTACATAACAGCATTCTGTTCCAATAGAGCTTTCATGTCATAAATAGCGTGCTTACACCGTTTCTCTAACAGAGAAATCTGTTCTAGCATTACAGCAGCACGTCTTGCACACATCCTGAAAAGTATAGACAAGACAGCGATGTTTTCTCGGTTTGAGACAAAGCAGTTTCTCATACTAAACCTCACTGATGTCGCCATTCGTGTGCCGAAAGGACAGCACATGTAACCAAAATGAAACTCTTCCGACGCCATTCCTGGACCTAGACATGCACGGCAGTCCGGAACGCTTTATTCCCATCCAAACGGCTCGGGTCTAATTGTGCAGCGCATTGTGCAAGGCGTATAGAATTAACGCATGGACGAGAATACAATCGCGCGCCTATTCGAGGGAATAATATATGTCAAGAAAGGGACATTTCTGCAGTGGCAATTGTCGCAGCTGTGCGTTGAAGCAGAGAGACAACGCTAATGGTCTGCTGCTACAGTGGGAAGTATACTGCTGTGGCACAAGAATCGATATAGAGGGGATCGAAATTGCGATCGTTGTAAACTACAGAGTTCAGGAAGAAACAGTAAAACACGGTTTAAAGTGTTAGAATTTGAATTAAAAGGGCGACGGGGTCGGGTATGGCTACTCCAATATTTGTAGACTGGGAAAATGCAATGCCTACAAAATACGGAGAAAAAAAAAACACAGCTCGAACAGTAAGCCATGGACGAAATCCCAGGCAAAGAAATCCGGACTAAAGGCCAAATAACACACCAATGAAGATACAGAGAGAGAGAGAGAAACACACACACACACACACACAAACAATCTGATAGATATCAGCCTGAACAAATATAACAAGACAACCGATATGTATGATATGTATGTGACTATATGGTGATAAGGGTAAATTACCAATGCGATGACTAACGCGGTACGTACATATGTGTAACTCGAACAGTATAAATGGAACTAGGATCACATAATATCGATGAGCTTAGATGACTTCAGATGCTGCACAAGTGCACGCATTGCAGGCGGCACTTCTGGATACGGTTTAAAAAATGATATTCGTTTTGGTTGTTTGCCTTGGTGCACTTTTCTGTGTAATCAAACGAGCGACATCCAGACGGAATATACTTGTGGAAGAAGAAGGGCTAGAAGTTCCGTCGCGTTCGTCATTTTGAGCTTTCGCACGGTGCCCAAATATGGGGAGCGCGCACTTCGCAGACGACACCGACCTAGCAGACGACACCGTCTGGGTCTTATCCTGTCTTCTGCTACGGAATATCGTGCGGCTGTGTCCCAGGATATTCCCTACGGTTATAGCGCACGAAAAGACGCATGACGTTGAAGACTCGCGCTTACGTGGCCACAGAAAGCTATAACGTTTTCTCTTTCGCATCCTCTACTTCAATATGCTTGGACAGTGTCGCTCGTATACACTCTTTCTTTCTTAGACATTTGCGATATTTTTTTTGCTCCACTCCGATATTCGAAATAGGGTGCTTAAAGCGTACTAATCACCACACGTCGCAACTGCACCTTCCATCTATCATGAACATCGCAACACCTCAAGCCAAGAAAGATGTCGTACATACCGTATGCACTCCACTACAAAGACAGGCACAACGGCAACACCGATGCCTGTCCCTGCCGCGAGGACAACTTCGACGGCTTCTCTGCGCTTCTTGAAGTACTGTCCCACCATGAAGACGGACGTGTCGCGCGTCATCGCGACGCCACACCCCAGGACTACTCCGTAGCTGAAGAATAACTGGTGGAACTGCGACGCGAATGACGTGAAGAGGCATCCGAGGGCCGCCACCAGACCACCTAGCACAGCCACCAGACGTGTGCTCTTGCGGCGGCAAGCGCCGATCACGGCCGGAGACAGGAACAGAGCAGTCGACGTCGACATGGCACCGAGGCACGCTGCAACATGGAAATGAACTTCAGTGTAACTCGGGGTACGAGCAATTACACGTCAGACACAATAATTCTGCTTGCCGCCACTATTGGTTACTGATTCATTATTGAAGTGTCACTATACAGACTACAAATATTTATCTTATTTTGAAATATATAAGTCAACCGAAGCCATGATAATGCCGCCAAATATGAATGCCGTCAATGAACATTGCGGGCTCCTACGAATTTTCGAAAGAACCCGCAAAAACGTCATAGTTTAGGATTCTCTCATGTGCCCTTCTTTCATGTGTTTCTTTCTTCCTTTTGTGTGACGTAGCGCTGCGCAGCCAGTGGAGGGGAGTTCAAGAGTTGTACTTGCACATAACTTCATTTTCATATTTCACATCTCATGATTCGCGTGCAATGGGGTAGTGTACTGTTCTCAAGCGGTGAATCACACCAGGCCATAGTCATGATTTATTTGTTGTTGTTAGGATTCTCTAAGAGTTGGTGATGTCACCATGAGCTCTGTCTTCTGCTTCCTAGCAACACCGCACCCACCTTCCCGTTTTCCGCTCCGCGATGGAAGACTGCCAGCAGCTTATTGTGGGGGAGGGGTAGTTCCTCATCTGTAATATTATTCGTGCTTCGAGCTGCACCCATGTGCGGGCTAACTGCAGATTTTCTGGTGCTTATGGACGTTCTATGTCTTGCTAAGTGTGTGCCTCCCCCAGTGATTCCGCCGGATGCAGGAGTGATTCAGTGAGCCGACGTGCTGCATGGCTGACCTTTCCCCTTTTATCTTTCCCTTTTTCTTTTTCTGCCAATAAATCCCCCTCCCCCAGTGATTCCACTTCTTGTTTGACATTTTACACTCGCTCGTTGGAACCTTCTGATCTACATGTTGCACTCCACCACTCTAACCCGGTTTGTAGTCACCGTGTGTAGGCGCCCTGGGGTATCCAGTCCGACTCTGTCGAGGTTCAAATCTCAATTTTTTTTTCTTTATCACATCACCTTCACAAACTGAATTTTCTACAAACGAACGCCCACGTGATCAAACATTGCCTTGCTCATTATTGCCCTAACGAGTTTAAGACAACCGTCTGGTGGCGGTATATAGACGCTTGACCTATGAACTCATTATGAGGAGGCAATCCTGCGAGAGACTGCTGCGATATAAGGAAGTAATAGATGTTTACTAAAAGGAAATGTGCCACATCCCCCTTACAGTCCAGACCTCGCCCCCAGCGATTTCCATCTCTTCGGGCCACTGAAGGCGTTTCTTGGAGGCAGCCACTTCAGCTGCGACGACGAGGTCAAGAATGCGGTCCGACCATGGCTGCTACGCGCCGGTAAGGATTTCTACGCTGCTGGCATCCAAGCCCTCGTGAAACGCTGGGACAAGTGGATTAGTACAGCTGGAGATTACGTTGAAAAATAAAACTAATTTCTCGCCTGTAAGTTCACTTTACTTTTGCGAAAAATGAAAGGTCCCGGTTTGACTTGAACACCACTCGTATATACCTGACCCACTGGATGTCGGTGCATATCTTTTGTGCACGAACGACGACGCGTGTCACCCTATCGTTCCTGACACTGAAGAATAACATTTCTTCGCCGTGATAGGGGCATTGATAATAGAATGAATAGAATGAGATTCATGCATTCTTCATGGGCCTATACCCCGTTCCCCTGGATAACAGCGTCCAAGAGAATAAAGAGCAGAACGGTTTATCTATACTCCGCGACTCTCGTTCCGAGTTTCGGTCAGCGAACATCGCATGTGCGAGGGGGCATATGGAAGGCTTCGATTTTCGCTTAGGGAATATGCCGGCTCAGTGGAACTATATCCGGAAACCTCATAATAATAACAATCACAGGGAGAAGAGGTTCTTGGCCTGCAGACTTCGGCGCAGTTCGAAATCCTCACGGATGACCACTTATAGCGAGTATTTGCTCCAGATATGTCTGTCGTTCGATATGCTACGTATTTACTTTCTCTGCTGTCGAAAGGAATGCAGGCTGGTTGCGACATGCCTGTCTGAAATCAGAACCCTGTGGATTATCTTATCTCAAATCATTGCTCAAATTTATTTTTGAGCAATAAACACGTGCAGCGTATGGTCTTTCTTTAAATACAATATTGGAACAACACTTCCGAGGGCAACACATGAAGTATGGGCTGCAGAAATACTGACAGGCGATTCCAGACAAGCAGCAGTCAGCGTCATCACCATCCTGCAGCAAGACTTCTTCACACTTCCGGCATCGATGGCGCGACCACCCTTCCATTTACATCCAGGATGCGTATGTTAGTATCGTTGGTGCGCCTCCATAAATGTATAAAGACCCCCATCATATGTACATATAGCCACAGTGGTGCAGTCATATGTATATAGTGACAGTCTTGTAGTCATGTACATAGTCGCAGTCACGCACCCATATACACATCGTAGCTTGTGCATCGTAATGAATTCTAAATGGTGCATTAGTGTGCTAGTGTAAGACGTTGAATAAATTTTCTAAAACAGCAGTACATTGAATTAGTCTGTATTTTGTACAAATAGCATAGAAGCATAGGGAGAAAGCTGCGAAACCACTTCGTGTACGACGATGCTTTAAGGCCCCACCGCATGAGGCGTTTTTAGAGCGGCAGAACGCCGAGCTTTTCTCAGCGGCAAGCGACGCTGTCGAGAAACGCCCAAAGTTAACCGCATGCAGCGTTTCTACAACGGCGGATGCACGGCGTCCCATGCAAACGTTTCCGTGCTCTCTCAAGGAAATAAACTCTACATAACTCCACAAGTGAAAAAATCTCACACACAGGCGCTTTTGAGTGATAACATATTACAAACAACAAGATACTGCAGCAATGCGTACTCACGGAGCCATTTGTTGTGAATGCCGGTCCCGCTATTCAAAAGGCACCCAAACACACGGAGCGAACGCAGCATTCCAGTTGACAATGGATCTGTTTCACACTTCTTTTTGTGCTTTGGATGTTGGACGCTCACACAAGAATTATGTTTTTAACATCCGTAACAATCTTCTGATCTTCTACCGAACGCGATCCATCAGAGCAATCTGAGCAATTCCGCGAGCCACCATCTATGAGGTGTCCCGAAAACTGGCGCGACCGGATGGACCTAACCTGAGGCTAATCCCTGATTGGCCACTTGCGCGCGCCGCTTCCGTTGCCCGCCGCACAGAGCCGCCGATATCTGCTCGCCTCGGGCTTTGGGTGCGGCCACGACCTACTAGATAGATAAGGACCATGTCGTGGGCACCCCTTCCCAGCGCCGCATTTTTGAAAGCTAGCGGTGGCGCTTCTCATCGTCCCAGTTATTGCTTCCTCAACTTCTACAATACTTTGTTCTTCAGCTTACCTTTGTATTTCTGTACAAGCGGTGCCAGTTCCACGGATGTTTTATTCTGAGGTTGATTATCATCATCATTCTACGCGTTTTCATAGGAGTTATCGCTGTACGCTGGTCTGCTACGGTCACTGATCTCTATAGTATAGGCTGGATCGCGCATAGGGTGCTCCACAGCGTGGTCACCGGCCGCCATATTGGTGGGCCCAACGCATTCTGTCGTCTGCATTTACTTCAAGCGGGGCTGCCCGTATTTTTTAAAATTTCCTTTAAACTAAAGGGCATGTCATGCCAGTTTAAACCGCAATATATACTCCAAATCAAATCACTTCCTATTGTTTCCTATAGGAGCAGCCGGCGCCAGTAGGCCCTCCAACATGGCGGCGCGAATGCACGCCTCTCCCCCACGAGCCACTCTCCCATGAGCTATCCAGCCTTTATACATAGAGATCAGTGGCTACGGTAGTCGTACATACGATTCTGCGCGTCCAGAATTCAAACTTCCACCATCCAATCGTGGCGTGCCGATGAGTAGCGCCCCTGGCGGATCGTGCGGATCATCGTCCAATCATGTTGTTGTTCCATCGTCCAATCGTGGCGTGCCGATGAGTAGCGCCCCTGGCGGATCGTGCGGACGGGCTCCTCATAGGGGTTGCTGATTGTGACATGGTCGTTATAATCTAGTAGGTCGTGGGTGCGGCGCCGCGTTTCTATTGTTCGCCGTCGCTCGCCAAACGTCGCGGCAGGACACTGGATGAAAATGCGGAGAAACGCCTCATGCGGTTGGACCGTTACCGGCAGCAGTGGCGAGCGGCGCTTCGCACTCTCGCTCTTCAGGTGGCAGGCGCAGTTTCCGTGGCGGCCCCATTATGAAGGCTTGGTACAATCGCGACATGCACACGGCACGGTTTATTTCCCTCTCCCGGCACTGCGATTGATACCGCGCCGGCCACTGACGGTGCTGCAGGTGGTGCGATGTCATGTGATGTGGGTGGGGTGGCATCAACTGTGCCGCTTGATGTTGTGACGTCATGGCGCGGTAACGTCATTCCGTTTCTGCTACACTCGCCATAATCACTGTCAACGCCACAAAACCTCCCTGATACAATCTGGACGTTAGCGCACATGTACTCAAGACATCCTACGGCTTCGTTGATGACGGGCTCACGATAACTTTTTAGTACGGCGTTTTGCTGAAAAATGTCCCCGCTTATTACTATTACTTTAAAGTATTATTTTCATTTAGTGTCGTGGCAAATCTGATTGTCGTCAGGGCCACAAGGCTGCACCGCGCTATCAGCAAACTAAGATAGGCTGATGAGTGAGGACGAGGGTAGGTGATAGAGACTTATAAGCCGCATCCGCGGGGGCAGGAGTTTAGAACTTGCTGAATAGTCCTGGAATCTTCGAATAGACCTTGTATGCTTCTTTGATTGATTTTGCTGTGTTGTTTTCCTTTGATCGCGGAGCGAAAGGGTCGACACCCCGGGTTGTGGGAATTAACTTCCCACAGTGTATTATAGTGTGAGAAAGAATACCCTTGGACGTTTCCGAAAAAGACAACTGCTCACACTTTCTTTTGAGACACCATCTCATGAAATTGCATACATAACGATGCGTTCGTCTGCGCTGTGTTTGTTCAGCTTTCTTATTGATTCCTTTTCTTTTCTACATAACGTACCTTTATCTTCCGTTGGCAGAGTAAGGAGCCTTCTGACAGCAGTGCCCCAATCCTAAACGCTCACATAGCGAGCCTCATCGCTATGTTTACATCGTTATATTTTAAGTTGACGCGCTCCAAAGGTCACTTGACGGTACTTAAAAAGCGTTCTGTTCGCCGGGATTTCAAAGACACTTCGCGACTGTCCTTCGCAAGGGAGCTTGCGAGGAATCACGGGCGATGTGATGCAATTAACGCGCGTTACGGAATATCGACAACTTCAAGATCTGCACTGCAAGGCCCCCTCCATTTTTGTTGTTCTTAATTTATTTATCTTAGTTTTTATTTATTTAAGGTTTCAATAGAAACAGGAAGCGTTCTTCGGCAAAGCCCCTCCACCAACTCTGCCCTCTACAGGCACACATCCCTGCTTTTAGCCAGCGCGTGGGCCATCTTGAAAAATGCACCCCCGAAACCATCTCCATGTGATCTTTCGATGCAAGGAACGTGGGCAGCTTCCATATGTGTGAAAATGAAACCAACCTTGCCGTATTCTTCGTTGTGTTTCTGGATCGACTTCTATGGCAATTTGTGCCAGCAGGCGTCCTTGTGATGCTAAGTAACAACAGCAGAACCACAGATACACTTGTTCTCACACTGCATTCCTGCATCGCGTCTATTGCGCTACGTTACTGCCTTCGAAATCTACCGATGTTTCACCGCGCAGAACATTCGCTTCAGCGACGTCAAAAACAGAATGCCGAGGGATCCACGTTTAAGGCCGCTATAAAACTTGCGAACCAAGAAATGTCGTTTGCAGAAAAGACATTTTGGGAAGAAACGCAGTCACTTTCCAAACATTGAGCTCGTCAAAGCACACAAAGAAGAAAAGACAAACAAAAACAAAGTGTGCGAAACAAACAAACAAGAAGCAGGCGAAAAGTCCATCATCGAAATAGGAAAAAATGCATATAGAGCAGTCGAGATATTTAAAAGTTTGAAAGAAGCTAATTTTTTGTCTTCTTTATTCGGTTTTCTCGTTCTTGTTGTCATATACGCTGGGTGAGAAGCACCTGTATGCACGCTACGAAGTTTGTTTGTACCATAATTGTGAAAAGAAAAAAAAAGAAACTGTTCCAAGTTTCTGGCTTCTTTCCCGGCATTTATTTGAAGCGAAGGCATGTCATTATGTGGCTGAAAGACGAGCGCATCACGGTTGACGGAGCGGCTCTTGAATGTGTCGCCTGTTATACGCCGGGGACAGGGAGTATATAGTGCTGAACAATGGAAGAGAGATCCGGATCGCTTTCTCTTTGTGTTTCGCGGTCTCGGCACTCGTGCGAGAACCGTCTGATGGCCATAGTTGCATTGCGGCGTAAAACCACGGATTATCATTATAGGAATTATATCGTCGGCTTTCTCTTTAGTTTGGCAGTGGCCACTAAGATAGTGATTTTTTGTTTTCCAGTCATACTAAAGTGGGTATCCACGCCCGTAGTCATGTCGCTCTTTCTGAACATGGATATGTCGTGTACTTTAAGAACCCCACTCGAGGAAGGTGAACTCGCCGAACTGCCTCACGTGTGCCGAAGCGGAGAACACTGAACACATATTAGTTGACTGCTCCAGATACACAGTACAACGGAACGACCTTATATGGGAAGACTGGACTACCGTCCTCTAGACTTAGTGAAGCTCCTCGGAGAATGTGGCCGTGGGATCTTAGACAACGTGGGACAGCTGCTTTAATCACATTCCCTGTGGACATTGCAGCGCCTCAAGGTTATTAGACGTACTAATTTTTATTTTAAAGTGTTTTGGAGTAGCTGGCTCCTGTGTTTTGTAGGAGCCACCATCTCCATATTTTTCTTTCCTAACTCTAACTCGACCTCAAGATTGAACAACTCATCCGTCACTGTGTATCGCACATCTTCTAGTCAAAATGACCATTTTGGGTACGCTTTTACCCTCGGAAAGGTGCGGGGCCCCTGGTCCAGTCCCGCTCGCATGCATCAAGGTCTCCGTCACTTTGGGGAGTTTCTGTCATCAACCGGACGCTCCACCATGCTTTGATCACCTGAGCTCTCCATCATCATATTTCGATTCTCTACAGCACTTGGGCAGCGCCCATCCTGCTGGCTGACATCAGCTTCGTCTCATCGTCGCCTCTTTGTGTGTGTGTGTGTGTGTGTGCATCACCAGGAAATTAGCTTAGTGGAGCTCCTCCCGTATGACCTGATGCCTGGACACACACCACTGGCTAGAGACATGAACTGAATTCGCACGAAAAACATTGGACTACTTCTGGCCACTTTCTAAGGAGATGATGGCACTTTTCCATGATTTCGATCTGGCAACCACGCTAACCATATTGTCGCCAGGTCAAAATCCCGGAATACAGTGCACTGCATGCCGTCTCGTTACAGCATTTTAAAACAGCAGTGCGAAAAATTTCGAATCTGTATCTGGCGATGAGACACCCCAAGCATCACCATGAAAGTAAGTATGTTGTTGTTGTTGTCTATTGTCGCCCCCACGTGTGTATAGTATCTCATTTGCTGTGTGTTCCGTTATGTCTGTGTGCGTGTGTGTATGTCTCATCTTTTTCATGGTCATCCCACTCATAGACTGCTTTAACCCATATGCACTGAGGTATGGTATCGCCATTGTCGCGCTGAAACGCCTCATCCCATCATCATTCATGTAGTAGTAGTTGTTCTTTGTGGCCAAACATGTTTCTAAAAGTATTGAAATAGGAATGCAACCGTCTCATCACTCTTATCACCACAAGCTACAACACGGTTGCCAGATCAATGTTACGCGTTATGCTTTGAAAACACCGAAACATTCAGAATCCTATTGAGAATGGTGACATTTGGTCTAATGTGATTTGGGACATCCTAATGCTAATGCTGACATTTGAGATGGTAATATCGACATTAGCATCAGGTCTCTCCTGATGTTAACGTCGACATTAGCGTCAGGTCAGGTCACTCCTGATGTTAATATCGACATTAGCGTTAGGCCACTCCTAATGTTAATGTCGGCATTAGCATTAGATATCAATTGTAATGTAAATGTCTGCATAGTATTACATATTAATCGCACTAGAGATCATAAATCAGCATTGCAAACTCACATTTTATGTCAAAAATGAAAATAATGGGAATAAACTAAACTAATTCTTCTTGTCAAATTTGGTACTTTTATTTTAAACAAACATGCAGCGAGGAGAAATGGTTCTGTAAGATTAAAAGACAATCATCTTGCTGTGCTGCATCAGGAGATCAATACCAAAACATGGCATGTCGTTGTCACAGTACGGACTCCTAATGCCACACTTGGTAAGCGAACGGCAACGCTAAGAACACCTAACGCGATATTAGGAAAGTTAACCGCCACATTAAGAAAATCTAATGTCACGTTATAACTGTCACATTACGAATAACTAACGCCACATTAGGCAAGTTAACTGTCGCATTAAGGAAATCTGATGTCACAGTAGGAATTCCTAGTGTGGCATTAACAAAAACATTTGAGTTTTCAACTGCTCATTTTCAATAGGGAAGTGGTTGAAAAGCAATATCTCAGATGCCTCTAAGACATTCTTCCAGGATGCTTGCTCCGATCTAACGCTCTGCACTGGCGTGTATGGCGCTACATTGAAGGGTACAGCTCCCGTCAACCTTAATAACAACACTGGAAAAAATATGGTCTCGTTCCCGAGAGCGATTACGGCAACCCTTGGGGTCATGAGGAAACCTTAATTGAACAAAATTATTCTGTTAGTTTAACGCAATGATTTTGTTGACTTAACATTCCTTCAGTGCCTCCAGGCTGGTTCTTATCGCGGTCTGAAATGACACCAAAATTTTCCCGTGTTATTATTAAGGTTGATGGGAGCTGTAGAAACAACATGGCATCCGGAAAACGAAAATGCACCGCTGCGCGAAAACTTGACGGTGGAAAGAAATAACCTTTGAAGCACATGTCAGAATAGTTTCTCCAGAATGCATGGGAGAAGTTATTCTGCAACAATAAAAGGAAAAGTGAGGGATTACAGGAAAAGAGAGAGGGAGAACTCACATCCCCATTTTTCTCTTCACCACATCATCATCAGAGAGGGAGAAAAAGGAAAAGAGAGAGAGAGAAAAGAAAGGAGGAGGAACATTTTTCAGATATGCTTGAGCTTGCTTATTGTGCTCTTCACAACAACATGCTTTTTCGGAATACCTAAAATTCCATATTCTGGCGTGGATCTACTCAGCCACGGTTCGTTTGGCACGCGTGGATGAAATGGAATTTACAACCTCAGGAATTTAGCGCAAAAAAAAAAAAAACACGCCATTTTCGACACGGACAAATATGAAACGTCGCTTTTCGTGATGCTCGCTTCTCGCTCACGAAGCGGCGGGCTCGCATCAGCGCCTCGCTCGGTGTTGAACGGTTGTGCGAGCATGCCACGAAAATTACGTTTTCAATATTGCGTTGTACTATTCTGGTTGCCACCGCGCTCTTTTACGTATTTGTATTCAGTAGACTTAGATGAGTTCAACACACCGTTATGGTATCTCGTTAAGAATATGGACTTATATCGCGCCGGAGACAAGACCGGTGGTCTTCGTACCGCTGGCAGTCAAGGAGTATGTGTGGCAAAGAGGCGATGGAGGCTGACTCATCATCAAAGAGGAGGAGTGGAGTTCGTACCACATTCAGCCGCAGCCGATGAAGCAACAATTCCTCGATGCGCGAGATGCGGCTAGGCGCAGCATATATCATTAAAGGGTCAATGAATTTAAGGAAGGCATTGGTTCGTATAGCTTCTTGCTGAAACAGCTGTGTGCGGTTGGCAATGAAACGGCGGATTTTCAGCTGGCACCTGGAGCGCGCAAGAGCGTCAGCACGATCATTGCCTGAAATTCTGACACGGCTCGGAATTCATTGGAACACCACGCCATGTCCCAGGGTTCAGAGTGCAGGGCGATGGTCATGGTGTAGGTGCCACTGATGACTGCAGCAGAGTAAGAGGCCACCGCCTCCAGAGACACTTTACTGTCGGTGAGGATCGTCCAGGCCCTGGGCGCCAACGAGGAGAAAAGTCTCAAAGCGGCCAGTAGTGCGAATGCCTCGGCCTCAGCAGATGACATAAGAGGGAGCTTGAAGCCGTGCTCAGCTTCATCCTCTGGGATGCAGAAGGTAGAAGACGACCCAACTAGAGAAACTGACGCATCTGGTCTCACTTGGGTTCGATGCCGGTGGTGACTGTAGATGTGGTGCAAGGTCAGCTGGCAAGCCACAGCTGTTGGCACAACCTTCTTTTTCCTAAGGCCCGGAATTGACGTTTGTACAGTGGGATAGTGAAGCGTCCACATGGGTGGCGCATAGTAGGGCCGGGCCGAGGTTGATGTTGAGGGGACGTTGCTTCGTCAACGGCAAATAGCTTGACCGAATGCAGATGCCGGATAACGTTGCGCAATGTCACAGAGGTAAGGCTGGATGGCGGGCAAGGTAGCGTGTGTACGCGTGGAAGGCAACGCTATCACGAAGAATGAGCACCGATGATTCGCCTGCCTCCGCCAAGACACAGAAGGTTTCCGTTGTCCTTGGCACTCCCAAACAGAGACGGAGGCTTCTGGCTTGAATATCGAGCAACTCCCGCTCGTGAGTGTTGAAGATGCCATAAAGGACAGGCAGGCTATAGCGCATAACGCCAAGCAACAGGGAGCAGTGGAGACGATGAAGGTCTGCACAAATTAGCTATACACACACACACATATATATATATATATAAGGGGGGGAAATTAGCAGGAGCTCTTTGGCTGCACGTATAGCATATGTTTGTAAGTCAAACGTCGCCATGCCAGTACTGGGACAGCTGTTTCGGCCTTCTTGGGCCTCATCAGCAGTACGCAGGCAGGCTAAGTTTGAGCGGATGGCGTCGGAAGGTCACGTGGCACGTGATGCCTCCCGTCAGTGTGTCCCAAGACACCTCTGAAAGCCCAGTGCAAAGCCAGTCAAGTGTATAAGGGGGAACAGAATTAGCAGGAGCTCTTTGGCTGCACGTATAGCATATGTTTGTAAGTCAAACGTCGCCACGCCAGTACTGGGACAGCTGTTTCGGCCTTCTTGGGCCTCATCAGCAGTACGCAGGCAGGCAACGTTTGAGCGGATGGCGTCGGAAGGTCACGTGGCACGTGATGCCTCCCGTCAGGGTGTCCCAAGACACCTCTGAAAGCTCAGTGCAAAGCCAGTCAAGTGTATAATGGGGAAAAAATTAGCAGGAGCTCTTTGGCTGCACGTATAGCATATGTTTCTAAGTCAAACGGCGCCATGCCAGTACTGGGACAGCTGTTTCGGCCTTCTTGGGCCTCATCAGCAGGCAGGCAACGTTTGAGCGGATGGCGTCGGAATGTCACGTGGCATGTGATGCCTCCCGTCAGGGTGTCCCAAGACACCTCTGAAAGCCCAGTGCAAAGCCAGTCAAGTGTATAATGGGGAAAAAATTAGCAGGAGCTCTTTGGCTGCACGTATAGCATATGTTTCTAAGTCAAACGGCGCCATGCCAGTACTGGGACAGCTGTTTCGGCCTTCTTGGGCCTCATCAGCAGGCAGGCAACGTTTGAGCGGATGGCGTCGGAATGTCACGTGGCATGTGATGCCTCCCGTCAGGGTGTCCCAAGACACCTCTGAAAGCCCAGTGCAAAGCCAGTCAAGTGTATAATGGGGAAAAAATTAGCAGGAGCTCTTTGGCTGCACGTATAGCATATGTTTGCAAATCAAACGTCGCCACGCCAGTACTGCATGGGACAGCTGTTTCGGCCTTCTTGGGCCTCATCAGCAGGCAGGCAACGTTTGAGCGGATGGCGTCGGAATGTCACGTGGCATGTGATGCCTCCCGTCAGGGTGTCCTAAGACACCTAAGGAAGCCCAGTGCAAAGCCAGTCAAGTGTATAAGAGGGAAAAAAATTAGCAGGAGCGGCTGGCCCAAAGGACAGAGTGCTCGCTTCGCATGCGTTGGGTACGGTGATCGATGCCTCCTATCCTCAGCCCTGCGCAGGGAAGTACCACGATCTTGGGTCGGCGCTAACAGTGCGTCTCGGCGAGACGTCAATGTTTCACGGTGACGGCGCCCAACGTTGGCCCTTAACGTGCAGCCACGGAGCATTGGCTATTTTTCCATTGTATATATATATATATATGTATATAGGGGAAGAAAATTAGCAAAAGCTCTTTGGCTGCACGTTAAACATGTGCTTGTAAGTGCCAAACGTCGCCACACCAGCATTGGACAGCTGTTTCGGCCTTATTGGGCCTTCATCAGCAATGCATAGGTGGGCGACGTTTGAGCGAGTGGCGTCGGAAGGTCACGTGGAACGTGATGTCCTCCCGTCAGGGTGAGTGACTTACCTCTGAAAGCCCAGTGCAAAGCCAGTGAAGTATTAGGGGATGAAAATTAGCAAAAGCCCTTTGGCTGCACGTTGAACATATGTTTGTAAGTCCCTTCCCCCTAATTTTCTTCCCCTAATTCCCCCCTCCTTCCCCCTTCTTGACCTCATTCATTTTCACCTCATCGATCGACGTAAGGTGAAGGTGAGGGGCCGCTATGAAGCTCCTCATGAGCGGGTATGACTAACTCAAAGCGTTACACTGGGCTTACGTTGGCTTTGCACTGGGCTTTCAGTGGTGTGTCGCTCACCCTGACGCGAGGACATCACGTGACCTTCTGACGCCACTCGCTCAAACGTCGCCTACCTGCGCACTGCTGATGGCCCAATAATGCCGAAACAGCTGCCCAGTGCTGGTATGGCGGCGTTGAGCAAGTATACCCAAGCAACACAACATCTTGGCACAATATTGGAGCAAGATTGGACCAAAATTGTGCCAGTATTGCCAATATTGAGCCAAGAAATTGTGCTGCTTGGGTACACACATACTCTACGTGGAGCCAAAGCAATATGGTCCTCGGAGCTAAACTGGGTCCATGTAAGGCACAATAGGTGTTGATATGGCATATGTGGACTGTATAGTGCGACCCATTTGCTGCAAGGCAAGTAGAAGAATGTCTAATAGGATCTATAAGTTACAAACAGCTTCCTGACGCCGATAACGCAAGAATTACATGAACTACCTCCGTCCTACCTGGTTCCCTTACCTTGCGTCTCCAATAAAGCATAGTAATAAGGGACGTAACTTATCAGATAATAGTCCCAGTGGTCGTGCGTACACCTTTCCTGCTTATTGCGGTAATTCATATTCATGCCTCATAATCCCACAGGTCACCACTGGCCGCTTCCTTTGCCAGTGGGAAAATATTGGCATATCCACATACTCTATTGGCCCATCTTTGTTCTATTGGGCACCAATGTTCACAATAGCGCACGTCCGTTTATTCTTTATTATGCGCTTGCGAATCTGAACTCAAATTATCGGAAATGTACTTTCGTATTTCCATTTGCGAAGACTGAAACGTGTTCATATTGATGCCCGGGAAATATAGAAGCAAAGCATATGTGATATTAGATGATGATGATGCCAGATAAAAGAGCAAAATGAGGAGGATATGCAATATTAATTATGTGCTCTCCCGATCGATTATTTGTCTTTACAGGAGAATATAATAGTACCGAAGAAAGCTGTTGCGATAGAGCGCAGATAACGCAATGCAAATAGTTCCTGAGGTTTGGAGGACAGCATGTTAGCTCTATCAAAACCAAGCTCCCGCGGAGTGGATGAGCTTTTACGCGCACGTAATTGCATTATAGGCCCCTCCAATACTCACCAGTGGTGATACCTGGTTCTGCTATTCGTACTAACGAGCAGCATCTATTTTATGTTCCCTGTTGTCCCACAAGCTTTACAGCAGTTAGATTCGCCGTTCCCGAGCCTCTATAGCAAGTTGTAAAGTAGCATTTACCCTATCTGGACGGTTTGCAGCTCCAATGCTCAGGTTAAATACTGTATAGAGCAGCGGACAGGCAGTTGATGTTGGTGGCGTAATTTAGGGTGGCGTAATTTAGAAAGGGCTCGGGGCGACGTCTAGTGGCGGGAAATAATCCTCAATTCGTCGAGCAACAGTGATCTACCGACCTGTGCGCCGCCGACTTACGCCGTCACGGGCGCCAACTCGGCGCACCGATGGGCTTAATCCAGTTGGAGGGTTCAGTTCTTGTGGCAGCGTGTCAAAAGAGCAGACGTAGAGATAGATGGCGTGTCTTGGGAAAAAAGAAAAATGTCCGACAGTTCTGCTCTTACGGAATAGCAAACTGCGCGCGTTTATGCGCTTGGTGGCTCCTCGCAAATAACCAGGCGATTATTGCGCACATACCATATGTTAGATACCGTTCGTCCACCGCAATGACCGCAATGGTATGACCGTATGGCATGGGTTAGCATTTGCATGCTCGCGCCGCCGACCGGAAAACCAGCCTGACGCCGCCGCCGGTCAAACTGCCATCGGCGCCCAGGTCTATTCCCGAGAATGATTTGCTGCTCCTGACAGCTACGTAGTCGACACATAGCCGACTGTTTTTCATTTTAGGCCCAGTGTTATGCGCACACAATGTCAGTTTAATGAATGCATGGCCATGCACGAGCGTGAGTTCGGCCATTTCTACGTTACGTCACATATATATTAAAACAGAAACTACTAGTATAATTGGGAAGAAAATTATGACGTAAGAGAATTGAGGGCTTAGGCTGTGAACGATATAAACCTTCTTAGATAGCACGTCTCCTACATTGTTTGCGCCGAGAAGTTTGGGAATCGCCCCCTGGTGTTCACTGAACGAACCATGTCATGGGGATATTCCAGGACAGTATATTCGCACATTGCTTGCGTATCAAGGCATTGCACGTGTAAGTCGCATGTTCATTCCAATATGACAGTTTTTACTGTAACAGAAACGAAACCGAAACGAGGATCCCCAGAGGCTGCACAGTGGCGCCCCTAGGGAGGGTCTCGTACAGTGCTGTGCCAGATGGCACAATGGTTCCCCGTCGAGAAATGACGATAATTTCAACTCCACTGTCCGTCGGAGGAACTTGCTTTCACAAAGACACCCTGCTTTCTGCTTGTAGCGCTAGTGCACACACAAGACGCGTTCCAGGAATGCTCAGGCCACACGCTTTCAGCCCCATGCACTACGGAAGTAACTGTACTGTAACCGTGATGGATGAAGGGCTATACGAATAAGCGAGCGTGGGATGCCCGACTCCAATATAGCGAAAGCAGGAACACGCTACGTAATAGCAGGTGATACCGTTTTAATTAACAGCGGCAACATCAGTCTGTGCATGTTTGCGTGCATAGCGCGGCGTGGTTGTCTAGCGGGGTAAGGCGTCTCGGCAGTGGTTCCTGCATTGCGTCGTTGCCCTCTTTACAGGTGTGCTCATGTTCCAATTGGAGAACTCCGTGCTGTATGCCCTGCCGTAAAGCTGTAGTGGAGTTGTATCGCGAGGTTTTCGTTGTTGGGGATTTGCAGGGCGTCTCGCCGCGCGGAGGCAAAGACATTAAGCCAAGGTCGTGCTGAACACTGGGAGGTGATGGGCTCGAATCCGATTACCAGATGTGCTGTCTGAGGTATTCCCTGGGTTTTCCGAAGACTTCAGACGAATGTCGGCACAGTTCCCCCTGTAGGCGGCACGTGACGCGTAACGCCCCTGCCTTCCACTCCTTCCCGCTGTCCCCTCTCCATCTGCCAACATCTGCACGCCGCTCATAGCCACAGTTGCATCGCGGCGCTAACAGCACCGATGGTACAGGGATTCGAACCCGCGTCACCTCCCAGTCTCGGCGTGGGTAGGCATACAACGTCCGCTCGTGTGACGTTCCATGACGTTCGCTCTGTGGTGGTCACGTGGAAGCGAAGATAACAGTCAACAGGAGGACGCGAAGCCGCTGCTACTCCCTGACCGACCAAGGAGGTGGGTGGAAACGCCCTCGTTACGTCACCGTGTTGTCACATGACGACACGCATGCGTCTCTACGCACGGGAATTTCAAATCGTGTGGATTCCAGTGCTATGCGATGCCGATACTAAATTACACCTTACAACTTCACGTAAAGTGTAACGCAGAACCTCAACAAAAAATGTAGTATAAGGTTGAAAACGGCAGGACGTTGCAAATAACACCCGGGGTGTCACGCTTCTTGCTAAGACATTTTCCTCGTCTAAAATTCACGCATTTTTAACACTCTACTCTGTTCTCGGAGCGCGCTAATTATTCGGACATAAACAGATTACATCCTTTCATTAATCGCACGCTCCTTTTCCACCTATTTCTCTCTTCTCCATTTGCTTCGCATATTTTCCTTCTACATATCACACCTCCCTTTTTCTCGCGAAAATTACTCCGAGACGGCGACATTTTCCCGTTGAGCAGCGAGCTAGACACGCATTAAGCCCCTAAACGCATATTAATGAGACATCAGCCTCATGGCCTTTCAGGTATGCAGCAAAAGAAAGAGGCTTCATGCTGCGCGTAACGACCAACCAAGTTTCCAAACTTGTCGCTTCTTCCTTCATTTTTTAAATTCCCTCTTTTATCCTTGCACTTTATCCTCCGTGATCTTTTGCGTGTCGGCAACATGTCCGCCACGATTCAACCTACTGCAGTGTCAACTCAACAAAGTTTTGACAGTCTTTGTTGTTGAGGTATTGGGTTCTGCCTTGACGCCCTGTCACTTCGCAATCCGACGGCGTGACAGCCCAGCACTGTCACGAGCCAAGTGCGAAGTCCTGTAGAGAGATGCGGAAAGTGATTGACGCGTGTGACGATACGGGTTGTGAAAAAAAAAAAAAAAAAAAAGAAAGAAAGAAAGAAAGCAAGGAAGAGAAGATATGCGTTGCAGACATCGATATGGGTGTGTTTGACAAACCGAAATCGTGGGGCGGAGAAAGTGTGTCTGAGGTTTGATATGTAGAAGCTGATATGCGTAGTTGATCGTTCAGAGATACGTACGAACTAAAATATACTCTTGCGCCCATCATCTTTTATTTTGCAAGGAAGAAATAACTGAACTATTTGTGTTCATGATGGAAAATAAATTGGCGTGTGTTAAAAAAGCAGACTGGGGCGCTGCAGCTTCTGAGTATGTTGGTAGATCGCATCTCTGTGACGCCGGACCAATCATAATATTGTGAATTACTACTATAGTACATAAACCCTAGATCTCTAGTATATATTGTTCCATCAGTGTACCTTTTTATTTCTTGAACACAAGGAAAAGCAATCAAGAAGTGCAGGTTAGCGCTTCGTCATTGCCTTGGTTTCTGCCTAGTTTTAGTAAATCAATTTTCTACATTTTTTTTTTTTTTTGTCGGCTGTGTTATACTATATTTGCCAGGTTTTCTGTTCCTTCCCAGCAGATATGGAATTATTGACGTACGTGAATCAGTCCTATGTGTTTCCACTATTTGTGTTCTTATTGTTTGAGACTGCAGTGTGAACATATTTGCTGTCCACGTGTCATCCTGCCCAGCATTACACTGCACAACAACAACAACAGCTGTCCTGCACAACACATAAAACACTGCAAGTGCAGTTGGAACAAGAACTGACTGCGCTGCACAATTTAGAATGTGAGGATTCATTTTTCAGCCTCATTTAATGAAATACCTATAAAGAGAGTATGCTGCCCTGTGGATGCGTTCGAAACGTTCTTAATTGACTACAGCGTAGGTCAGTACAGGGCATCATGAGGCAAATTAATGGCAACGCCTATTTGTGTGGGAAGGTTCCTGATTAAAGCGAAAGTGGACCTGTATTCACGATACGATCAAATCACATTAGAGTGCATGCCAGAGTGTAGACGCTTCGCTGAAGGTCGCCAGAACACGGAGTTAAGGCGGAGATTTGGGAGATTTGGCGTAAAAACAGCTCAGAGGCGGGACTTGTGTGCACCTGTTTCTTCTTCGTGTCCCGTCTCTGCGCTGTTTTTACCTAGTTTTGATAACACGCAAGAGCAAATTAGTGGTTATAACGCCATGGGCAGGCAATGTTCCGGCTTTGAGTCCAAGTGCTTTCGTGATACGAGATTTCGAACGTTTGACGTTCTACACATCACGCAATGATGATGATATTGATGATTACTTGCTTTTCAGACTTCAGTTAAGGTTTTATGAGCTTTAGTGGATCTTCTGTTAAACCACTTAACGTTTTTACGTAAAAAATGCTGCTGACCTACAGGAAAACATTCAAAGCTTACTATACTGCATGTAACTTTGCTTGGCTTGGCTTGGTTAGGTTTGGCTCGGTGAAAGGAAGAATAAAATGGAGAATGTGGCGCTCATGAAGAGTGCCGGCTACTCCAGTTCAATTAAATATCGAGTGAAGTAAAGAAAACGATAGTTGAGGCAGTGAAAATGAAAATAAAATAGTCTCCTGTCGCATGATTGCCACAGTGAAGTCACAGTCGTGTAACTTTACCGGTCTTTGGCTGTCGTAAACATGGTCATATGACTCTTGCTGGGATGCATGCTATAGCTGGATTGTAGCAAGTGGGTAACAATAACTTTTGACACGTCTGACGTCACGACAGCTGCAAGATCGTTGCGTTTGACATCGCCGTCCCTGGAAACCTCTAAGCGGCACTTAGGGAGGGGGGGGGGGAGATATATATTTATTGAATGGAAAGGTAGCGGCACTTAATTCACTATTGCTGCCACCATAATTGAAATCAATTGCGTCCCTCGGATCCGCAATAAATGAATAGCTACAGCACAGTCTCAGAAGAAGAAAAAAAGGAGCCCAGCGCCCCCACGTAAGGTCACTCCAGCATAATCGCACCGTTGTTGCCAGAGTAATAAATGTATTCAGCGTCGCGCGGCGAAAACCGGAGCGATGCAACCTGATTTATTGGCCTTGACACAACCTATAGATTCGCGTGGCGATTCGCCTGTCAAACACGTTGTTAATATTTATGTGGTATTATTCGGTACAACTTTATTCAAGACTACTGCTGGTAGTCTAGAAGCATTTTTATGTTCAGTATACGAGGCTGTAAGACCTACAGTCGTAGCATTTCCTCTGTCGGTGCTAGGCGCATTCCTTGAGCCTGCAAAACTGTTTTAACTGCGAGAGTCGATAAACAACGATCAGTGCTTCTCGCAGTAATTAATCACAAGAACGCGTAATACTTTCTCGAGGAAGATGGTCATTGTTACAGGTGTCCTCGAGCAGAGGTATAGCATCTTAAATGCACTTTGTGAAAGAACAACAGAGAGCTTAATCACCACTTATTTATTCTTAGCTATTTATTTATCAGGATAAATTATCTGTGGAAAGACTGCGTACAAGGGATATGGTTCACAACTAGGATTCTATAATATTGGTACTTCATTGCGTAGTCCATGCATGCTTCTAAACCGCAATGTCCGTTGAGTTGCAGTGAGGCTACGGTTTCAAGGGTCTCCTTTCCCCCTCATCCTCGCCCAGTCCTCAGGGGTCCCTAGAGCATTGTGCGCTTCAAGGGATCCTCCTTTTCTACCGTATTCTCGCTCCGTACCCAGGGACCCCTAGTGCCCAGTGCGTTTCACGGGGCCCTGTCTTTCCACCGTATTCTCGCTCTGTCCTCAGAGGTCCCTTGAGCCTAGAGCGCTTCAGTGGGCCTTCCCTTTCTACCGTCCCTTTCAAGGGGGCCCTCTCTTTCCACCGTATTTTCGCTCTGTCCTCAGGGTCCCTTGAGTCTTCAAGGGGCCTACTCTTTCCACCGTATTCTCGCTCTGTATTCAGGGTCCCTTGACTCTTCAAGGGCCCTTCTCTTTCCACCGTGTTCTCGCTCTGTCTTCAGGGTCCCTTGCGTCTTCAAGGGATCTTTTCTTTCTAGCGGATTCTCGTTCACTCCGTCCCCAGGGATCCCCAGAGCCTAGTGCTGCCGTCGAGAGGCTTTCTCTTTGATTCTCGAAGCGTACCCTGCCGCAGCGCCTTCCCTTGTCGTTCCCTCCACTCCAGGACACGCTGGACCACCATCCAGCAACCCCTGAGTCTCCCGAGACAGGTGACGTAGAGAGACGAGCCCGAGTGAGCTTCGACATTGACACAGCGACATTGTTGTTGGATTTGCGGGATGCATCATTGGGTCAAGGGAAGACGAGAGAGACGAGAAAAAGATTGTACATCGGAGACAGTTACGTGACTGAAACAAGGGCATCGTGAAGCGGACTTGGCTCTAGGGACGTACCCCTGAAGAGCGGAGCAGGAACACGACGAGAATGAGTCAGACAAACACACAAACACTCGTCTATTCGTCGTTTTCTTCATTAGGACTGCAGCAAATATACGCATGTATAAAACATAAAACACGCTCTGGGGTGGAGATTTGTCAGCCCCACAGTACCGTATCCTATTTTCCCCCTTCACCTAATTCTTATCTCCTTCTCACCCTTCTCAAATTACTGCCCGCCTGTCACCTCATGTCCTATCCGATACGTCGTTTGCCTTACAAATGGCACTTGCGCGGAAAAGACAGAAAAAGGAAGAGTCATCAGCTTGAGAAATGGTTGGAGAGAGGATAAGTTGTCACAGTCGATTAACCTCCCGGACACGAAAGTGAATGAATGGAAATGAGAAACGAGTGCGATGCCCTTTCAATCAACCCCTAATGAAGCAGCTGCTTCCACGACACAAGAATTTTGTTGACTCCTCCGATTGGTTCAATTATGCCTGGGGGCACTATTGCGTAATATTTAAATGGATTGATTCTTCGCTGAGGTTCGATCAGCAGCTTTGAAGAATGAGTATAGGCTTGTGTTTGAATAAAGAACAGATTCGAAGAAGCATTCGCCATTCTGTGAACCCCCATAGTTGCATTCTCCTTTGCAGATCTGTATCACCAAAAATATAGTTGAGTATAAATCTGTATCACCAAGGCAGACTTGTGCGTAACGCGTTACTAGTAATTGCGTTACTTGTAATCAATTACTTTTTTGAGTAATCTTTCGAGGAATCAGTTACTTTACTGTGAAAGTAATTTTTCGAGTAATCAATTACTTTTTGGAGTAATCGATTACTCAGTAATTGATTACTTTTCCGGCAGAGATGTTCTGCCCATAGTCTAGCACCTCGTGCCATCAGCCTTTGTTGGATCGTTCTACTATAGCAAGTACAGGTCATTGTACTAACGTTCTGGAATTTCAGGGTCACTCTCCCTAATCTTTTCCTACACCAGTGTGGTGGTACCTGAAGGTTTACAGGTTTAGTGAGTCATGGGGAGGTTCCAGGCAATGTTCTTCCACAATCGGGTCAACGTCTTCCCGGGCGATAAATACAGTAGACGTACAGATGCACCTGTCCTAAGCGTTTTTTGTTTTTCGTGTTATTTCAGCTGTTCCGCTATTGAACCTTTCTTTCTTTCTTTTTTCTTTTTTTTTCTGGGGCACACAAAGACCGGTATAATTTGTGTGAATGCAGAGTAACGACCGGAGTAACGCGCTACTTTTTTACTCATTACTCAATTACATTTGGAGTCGAGTAATTGGTAACGGTAATCAATTACTTTTTGCGTAGAAGTAACGGTAACGGTAATCAATTACTTTTTTCGAGTAACTGGCACAAGTCTGCACCAAGGCCAAAGAGCGATCATTGGCTGCAGCAAAACAATTTCTTCTTTTAATAAAGAATGCATTTCACATAAAAAAAGAAAAAAAAAGCTCGCGTGGCTGTGTGGTTAGCGTGCTGGCCATGTCACGTCGAGACTCGGTGGTACCCGGGTTGGAATCGCGGCGCTGTCTGTGCTCTCTGGGGGCTTTCCTCAGACGTTGCCAGACATGTCGGCACAGTTCCAAGTCGGCCCTGGACGCACATTCCCCCAGAGCGTTACTCGCGACATTGCCCACCTCTGCGAGGCCGACAACGGCGAACACTTTCAGAAGCACCACCTCCACCAGCATTCCACAAATCAGGAATAAAGTCATGCAAAGCGTGTGTACGTGCATGCCAGTACCACGTGATGGCGCTCCATTTGTGTCTTTTGGAGTGAGGCACGTGTGACATCAGGGGTGCATCAAGTGATTGTCACGTTCGAGCACACCAGCCCGATCATCGTTTCAGCTTCTTCACGTCTGTGTTCCATGGCAGAGCGTGATCCCCAGACCCCAGATAACCGCTCAGTTTCAATCCACTTTTAGGTTCAGTTTCAAACTGGCCATGGGACGCTAGCTACGACGCAAGCGCTACGATTGCTGTTATAGCTATGCGTGCAGACTCTGTCCTGTTCCTCAAGTATAGAAACAAATTCATACTGTCATCTGCAAACACGCGTATTCCTTTTTCATACAAAGCGTGCATCAAGTGGCATACGGCGCCATAGGCTCTCTTAATGTCTAAAAAGACGAAAACCGGACTGTTAGCACACTGTGCAATGTATACAATGCAGCGAACACATTGAACGAGTCAGCGCACGTGCCATTATAAAAAAGATTGTATACGATGGCGCTGTCCATGCATAACAAGCGAGTTAAGCCCGTGTGTCAGAATTTGTAATAAACTTTGTCTCTTTCGCTTGCCCTCGGTCACGAACGCATCAGATTCGACGTGCAACGCATTAGTACAAGTTTTAGTTCCGCGTAGACGGTAGATTTTATGAGGGAACATAAAACGCAGTGCTTTTGTAGCGCATGAATTCACAGGTCCACGGGGACTACGCACATCTGATTCAATGTGTGGCCACGTGAGCTCATTGTAAGCGACGCATTAGTTGTGGCTTCCTCCTGGTGGAAGGAACGTGTTGGACAATGCTAATGTTGCAATGCTGCAAATATGCCGTTGCTGTTCTTCCTAAAACTATACGTGCGGTAGAATGATCGTTTTATATTTAGTGCGCGAAGATAGGGCACGTGAACCGCGGATATCTTGTATACATTTCATGGGACGTCTCACTACCTGGCATTTTCAAACGAGGACACGTAACGAGTGACGTGTCATCGAAAGGCGTTTCACAGAATCATGTGTTCACGTAAAACGTACCGCGAGCAATAGACGGCCCTCTGTTTACAAACACATGACATCACGAAAATAACGGTATACGAGGTTATATTTTGCTGTGGTGGGCAAGAAGCGGGAAAAATGCGTCGCCTGATAGGCTGATCAAGCGGATAGTGCCAACCAGCATGCTTTGCGCGGCGGCAAAACGTAATCGATGACGTATGGGCTCAGGTCGTCTATGCCGCATGAAATGTTTGCAGGTACACATGAGATTGATGGGTATTATCAGTTGAGTCGAGGGGTGACGTAGACTGAAAGCCCCAATCGATAATCATTGAAGGTCGACTGGCGACGATTTACATGACAATCGACTGAGTAGCCCAAGTGCGCTGAAGAATTTAGGAGGCTTACTGGATTGAAGCGCTGCTGCATAATCTGCCCGATCCGATTTACATGTTGGAGTTCTGCCCGTAGCAATCGTTTAAGCTGTTTCACGACTTGTTTCCGCTGTGTCAAATTCCACTACGTTTAAATTTCGTGGATTAGCGTCCCTCGAGCATTCAGCACTTTGATGTCACAGCTCTATACTTTCTCGCAGATCGCTTCGCAGATGGGACGCAGACGACACCAGCAGACGACGGTGTCGTCTGCTAACGCCGCTCCCGGTTCCGTGCGAATGATCAACAACACGCGATGGGACTTCTGCTCCATGAGCAGCTTTTTTTTATTTTGCTTCCGCTATAATATTCCGTGGGGACTTCGCTCGTGTAAATAAACGATAAATATAGCTACGGGGCGTCGGCAACAATCCACGCAAATAGCTGAGTAAACGCAAACCCCGCGTGGCAACACTGTGTCGAATTTCATCGGACTTATCGGTCTTCTCCATTGTTTTTTATTTTATTTTCAGCGGCGTAGTGGTCGTGGCGGACGAGTTGACTGCGAAACCAGGACCACAAGTCGCGCCAGATGGAGCATTCGATCGCGCTGTCGTCTAATTACGATGATGGTGAAAGGGTCGCCTTTCGAAGAATGCCGGTCACTCGCTGCTTCATTCGTTTTGTTACAAAAAAGGGTAATGCAATGAGTCACTGCTGGCTTTCACCAAAATTATGAGAAGAACAGTGGCGGTTGAGGACAACGCACCGCTTACTAAGGTAATGCACCACAACTCGCAAATAGAGCCATTACAACGTCCGCACTGCTTCTATAATTAGGTTCGACATGTCAGAAACGGGTTCTTCTTCAATGAACAGCGCAGAGTAACAAAGTCCAACACCGCAGGTGGAGAAAATAAGCATGAGCTATATTTGCATGGCCCATACCTTTGGTCGCGCTCAAAACCTGTCAGACCAAATGGGCGGTTCGCTTCGTTATAAAGCCGAAGGGACATCGATCAATCATTGCCTGCCACTGGAAAGCAATCTATAGGTTCATCTAGGTCGTACGTCCTAGGAAGCTGTACTGTTTTCGATGCTACACGTACTCGAAGTTCACAGCAAAGAAAGGGCGTTGCGGAGTAACAGGCTACGGTGAAGCACACGTTGCAGAACTCGTCTGAGGCATTGCAGTGCGGATATTCTCTGACTCGTATATTACACTTTATACCGGGTGTTTCACGAAAGTTCCCCACCTGAGAGCCGCGGATATCCGGTCAGACATGCTACAACTTACACCATGCTAGCGCAAGTATACCAAGTCAAGCACCGCCAACGTACCGAGTCACGTACCGGTAAACACACTTACTCACTCTCATCACGTTCTTTCTTTACATTGTTCACACAGACGACCGCACCCCTAGCGGACAACTGTCTCAGTTAACCTGTCATGTCATGCTTTTTCATCGGCTACCATTGCTTAATCGAAATATTCAACCACAGGGGTTGTGGTGTTTTTCCATCCATGTTTCATTGACTCAGCTACTATACTATATACGATTGCTAGCGGAGGTCCATCAAAGAATATTATGCACTACATTCTACACTGCACGCAGCTGTACCGCCTATTTGCAGGCGCATATTTGCTGCACAAAACATCACCATTCGGAAGCAACACATTCTCCGTGAGATGTCCTCCTCCGCTGCATCCAACAGGATTTGTTGCTCCAAACAAAGCCCGAGAATGAAAAACGACTGATGCTCCATTAGGTACGCAAACTTGGCGGGAGAGGGCGATAAACCGTTTCTTCCACCTTCTTTTATAAACACGGGCTGAATTGCTCGCACCAAAGCATCCGTGAAAAATCGGCTCTCTTGTCTCCCGTCCCTTTATTGTTCTGTCGTACCGATGTGCCTCTTTCTCACGACCATTATTTTAAACGGAAACGCAGGAAGAACGCAGGAAAGGAAAGAAAATTCAGTCCTGGACACATCCTGTAACAAATGCGTGGTTCACGAGGCTTAACTTAGCTAAGGCATTGTATCACGCAACATCTGCGTCCACAGCGTATAACGTTGCTCGCGACTTGTTGTGATATCGGATGGTCGCGAAATAAATTTGGGACGTGCTAGATGCGCGGCGTCCGTGCTTTGAGCGAAGAACGTTGTATATGTCACGTCACTGTATATTCGCATGTCGCTAAGCCTGTTTGTTTGCGGAGCAGGAAGCTGCGCCGCCATTCAGGATGAAGTAATAGTGACTGCGACTGACGACAAGTTTGAACTGCGGAACACAGGCGCGTTTTTTGTGTTTTGCAACTGATGTATAGGAAAAGGGGACGAGTTGCGGCGGCTAGTTGCACGTACAGTAATCGAGTGGTCGATACCACAATCGCTTTCAATTAAAACTTTGCTTCCCGATAACAGTATTCTCTCCGAGATCGAACGGTGTCGGCGCGCTGCGGAGAAACGATGAACTACCGTAGTGTGTGTAGCTTCGTCGCATCGTCTGCTTTTACACGTTTATTCCGCGCAGTAGGTGGAGCATTGGGGAACCGAACAGTATCGTACCATCGCGGCACAAGTGATCTTCCGGTTACACAAGAATTGCGGAAAAGAACCATCAACTCCGAACATCGGCAGGCCTGTTGTCCACACTAGAAGGGGACGGTGTCGCCCCCTATAAGTCGATCTCGCAGCGAATAGGAGAAGGCAGATTTTCTCTAGAATAATACCGCTGCTTTTTTCTGCGCCCCTTTTCAAGCTTAAACACGTGAGATCGTTGACGATGATGCCAGCCTTAACCAGTACATTGCAAATTATCCATACTGTGCTTTAAGTAGGAATCGGAATGGCATGTATGCATGCTTATCAGCGCGTTCTCTCTTCTTCCGCAAATACTTTGTTTGGTTGTTTTCAGAACACACCCGTGGAGCACGTGCTGTCCGTGTCCTCGTTTCTGCACTGTAAGTTTATCTACAGCTAGCGAAAATTCCGCCTACGACAATTTGCGCGTGTGTGAAAAAGAATAATTTACATGCGACAGCGCGTTACGTTGGCGGACAGTGCGCCCAACAAAAATTTCGTGCTGTGCAAAGACTCCTTGGAGTGCATTCCTTTGCACGTTGGAATCAGCGACGACGACCAACGTGCCGGCTCGCGTCCCCAGCGATCGTCGACTGCACTCCAACTTTGCCAACACGAGAAAACAAGTGATAGACACATACTCAGAAATTACTTGGGGGAACAACACCCTGGCACCAGGGAGACCATGCAAAACTACTAGTTCTACTCTCACACGAATGGCCTCATTATGAACATGAAGACAAACCCCCACAGGTTGAAGGCATGATATACTGTTGCTCACCAACTACATAGCAGTCACACATGCAGCCACGTAAGAGAGGCGGATAAAGCGGACTCATGCGATCTAGTTAACGTTCGCTTCCGAAGAGGTTTGGCTGCACCGTCTCAAAATTGTTTTCTTCGCTTTGCTTTTCCCGAGCGCTCTCAGGAAGTAATATAATCGGCGCCAGGTGCAGAACATGCTAGCAAACGACAAAGCCATTATTTTCATTCGCAGGGATCTGGAAAACTGCAGCAAGCTTGTCGAATTTGTTGATTGCAATCAATTCCCCGACTGCATGCTCTAGGGAATGACATCATTTTGGCCCAAATATCGCGGGCGGGCGGGCCGAGAGAAGCGATTTTGTTGCAGCTCCCATAGACTCCCATGTATTAAAAAATTGAGAAACTCTAGTTCACCAAAAATCAGCGGATCGCGTCGGGCCTTCCAAAATGTGTTATTCCCTAAGTAAACTCGAGGAGAACACGCCTGTACTTGTTTCGTGTAGACATTTAGCGAGCTTTACGGGAACCCTGCGAACAAAAATTCCCCATAGACTTTCTTAAGAAGTGAGTCCGCCATAAGTGACGCCAATCGCAGACACTGTCGACACTGGAAACGCTTCGGTAAAGGTTGGGGGTTCGGGCAAATCACATTGCACACTGTAGGAGCGGCAAGCCAGGCGATAACTTGCACGCAAACGCAGCGTCTCCGAGAGGCAAGTCAAAGCACGAAGTCCCAACTCCGGACCGACGCTTCTGGATATGAAACATGTACGAAGATAGAGGATTCATACCTTGAGTTTGAGGGGGACTGAAAGGACGACACAGCTACACTAACTCACAACCAGCAAAGAAGTGTTTACTTTTCACATTTCAGAACACATTAAGGGGAGAGGATGTTAAGAAGGGAGGGTTTCAGATCAATAGATGGGTTACTAATGCTTTCCGGTATACGAGCCATGTGTGCCGCTTCCATGATGACACGTGTCCGAGTATCTTTTACCCGGTATACTCACTCAGTTTGTTGCACTCAGTTTTGTTGAACAAGGGACACCCTAGTACATGTTTGGCGATTTCCGATGTTCTATCACAATTCTTAACAGCTAAGGAATGTTCTCTCAACCGGTCCACAACACACGGAGCAGTTTGCCCGACATAGCATGCTCCACACGATAACGGTA
Organism: Ornithodoros turicata; assembly: GCF_037126465.1. NCBI lineage: Eukaryota > Metazoa > Arthropoda > Arachnida > Ixodida > Argasidae > Ornithodoros > Ornithodoros turicata. The sequence continues at coordinate 36,206,061 of NC_088207.1, forward strand.
TCTGGTACACCACAAATGTCTTGCAAGGAATAAACCGGTTTTTATGTTTTGTATCACATGCCATTTCACTGTGATTCATGGCGAATGGCGTTAAAACTCTCATCGTATTTTTTATGCTGTGAGTACCTCTTTGCTGGTTCTGAGTTATTGTAGCTGTGTCGTCCTTTCAGTCAGTCATCCTCAAACTCAAGGTATATGAATCTTCAGTCTACGTCACACCAGCTGGCTAGCCTTATTCTTCTTTCAACTGTATACGAAGAACCCCTGATATGGCCGTGCAAGTTTTCGACCCCTGTTGGACACTCGTACCTATACTTTCGAACCCAACATCAATATACTATGTATACTCATCTTCAACATTTATCTGAACCTGCCGCAACCCAACTGCAGACATGAGGCTTCTCTCGCACATATGCTACATCAGGCCAACAACGGCAGTCTGCGTGAAGATGGAACGACTCATTCGTTCAGAGAACACTCTTCACTTCAGCTGCTGACACAAGTACATGATCTTCGGAACTCAACCCTAGTTCCCTTACGAATATTCTGTCTTTCTTCTTCTTCGATTTCTCTTCTTCTCTCGAATAACCACTTGGAAGCCACCATATATCTCTCAGAGCCACATCAAACGACTGTCAATGCCCTCCGCAAACTGCCGGCATAATGCCATTTCACAATGCCGGCAAGGGAGAGAAAGGTCACAAACGAGATGAAAAACAGTAACGCCTTTACGAGCGATGCCTAAATAACGACCCGCATCAATTTCACTCAAGCAGTGGCATGACCCAGTATCCCTGCAATATCATATAGAAGAAAAGGCGCAAGAACAACATTAAATTTGACTCTGTACACGGACTGGACATCACCTCGATTTAGGACGTAATAGATTCTTATTCTTCCACGAGAGTGCATGTCACAGCTTTCGAACAACAGCCCTCACCACGAAAAGCCGCCATCTTCCCATCTGATTACGCCTGCAGCAGACGAGAAAGACAAGTTGGAGCATCGACCCTGGATCGACGTGGACATTCTTTTCATTCTAATGAGGAAAGTGTAAAGTCTAAGGAGACGCAAAATTGTATTTACAGCGACGCAGTAGCAAACAACGGGGAGCGGTGATGTACTGCGAGTCTGTGGGTGTTTCTGTGATCATAAAGTATGTCGCCATTCAACGACCTCCTTCACTGGAAGGCGTGCTCCTATCTCTTTCTTTCTCTCTTTCGTTAGAAATGTGCTTCTTCCAGCATATACACACACGTGGTTCGTGTGCAGCCTGGCACCGTTTCCGCATGCAACGGTCCTTCCAAGCGGACATCACCATCCTGCAACTCCAAAGCACAGGACACCGCGCGGCGCATGCCGTTGTTCTGGGGGAGGGAGGTTCGCGGTTGCCATACACTTTTCAAACAGAACTGTAACACATTGAACAATGTTTATCGGTGATGACGGTTGGCCACGAGCGTGTTGTGCGGTGACGACAGTGCATGAATAGAATAGCTGGTACTCATGCAGAACCACTCTTTTATGAAAAAAAAAAAAAAATAGGAGAAGAAGAAAAAGACAGCAGTGACATTAAGGATTACTCCAAAACCGAGCAGTTTATCAGGAGCGACTATGCATTTTTTTTTTTTTTCGTTGAGCGTTATCTTATCACTGCGAAATTCAAGTTGCAAAGAATCAGCCTTTTGGAGAGCGGCATGACATTAGATGGGCGGTCGTATATGCCGCCGTGGCGTAAGGAGTATTGCGTGACGTACGAGGGCCCCGACCGGTACGCAGTCCTCCCATGTCACGGAGTGACGTGAACCTCACTCCTTCTCTTGAGTGCCCTCTGAAAGAGTTGGTAAGTTTGGGGAGCCGTCTCCACGGGCAGGCCAGTTCACATGTGATGGCCATCACGGACATCATTCGCCATCACATCGAATGTTGTGATGTCGAGCGATGGGCTGATGTGATGTGACGTTGGTCTCGAATCATGTCGTGTGATGTGATGCTGAAGTTGATGTCGAACGATGGAATTTGAAGTTATGTCTAATGACGGGGGGGGGGGGGATGTATTTAATAGGAAGAAAACAAAAGAAGGAAAAGAGGAAATGCCAGCAAGGCTGATGCCGGCTTGCTATTTTAAAAAAAAGTAACTCAAAATAAACTTAAAAGAGACAAAGAAAAACAGTCAGTGCAGCACAGGCAGGACATGGCGCAAAAAAGCCCGATCAGAGGGCTGACGCAAGGCCCAAATCTTGCAGGAAGCGAAGCAGGGCTGTGGTGACGGCCCGCTGGGTAGGCCGAGGGACGGGACCAAGGAGGATGCATGCTCAAGGACATTGTGCTGCACCCAAGATGTATTAGACGGCGACGGAGGGCTTGCCGTTGGGGAAGGTGCTGCTGGCAGTGCAGAAGATAATGAGGAATATCGGCCACTTCGCCAGAGCTGGAATACAATGGGGAGCTGGACTGGCTCATTTTATATAGAAGCAATGGAGTGCTGGCAACGCTACGACGGAGGCTGTGCAGAAGTGATTCCTCGTGGCGACAACAGTGACACGCAATGAAGATGGCAACCGAGTGGTCGATGGACTGCATGTGACCGGTGTAGGACGCAGCCTCAGATCTGAACGCGCTTGGGCACGGGCAGTACATCGGTGGCGAATAGATAGATGGCAAGCCGAAACTCTAAGGGGTCTAATGACGGGTTATGAATGGTGTCGATGGGATGCGATGCTGACGTCGAATGACGATCTTATGACGTTGATGTCATGGGCTGTGGGAGTAAGACCCATCATGAGGTGATACTGAATGCATTTCTAGAAACCTATGGCTCCAAGGAATGTGGGAGACCTGATAACAGTGACACCTGATAACAACTTGAGAGCAATGCAGCATAAGTAACGGAGTTCGTAGCTTAATTGGTACACGTGGACGCTACATATTTCAAAATTGGAACGCTTCAAAGTTGTGGAACGACCCAATATTCGATGAGCAGCTCTGTGCCACAAAATATACAGACGCTGACGATTCATAAAAAACGCAGCGCTGAAGAATTTGCATGAAACAAACGTCAGCGGCAGTTTGCTGAATGATGATTACTTAACTTGAAGACGTTCTATTCTTCGTGTGCCTCCCTTTACGAGCCGGCCGGATCCCGGCGAGTTCATTTGCTAAATCGCGTTCATTTGAAACGGGAACCTAAACTGATATATAAATCACTTTGAACGTAAAAGAGAAACGCCCGTTCTGCCTCCGCATGCCATCGTCGTCATTTGGAAAAACTCCAGCTGCGTCACGAGTGTATACATCTGAATTGTAAAAGGTGTAGACTATACCACCGGCCCTCAAAATATAATGCTCGAAGACAAAAGGGTAAGGACCTCCTCCTTCTTTTTGCCAATGGGTGGCTGATAAATGCAGTAAAGTTGAATAGAGCATGAAAGAGGACGTATTGGAAAGTTTTCTCTAGCAAAGAAACCGGCGTCGAAAAGTGCTCGAAGGAGCAGTCAATCGTATCTGAAGCAAGCAGAGAGCTCGTTTGTTGTTTTCAAAAGCCCTAACCGACGAACATTTATTTTCCGCGGGACTTTTTTTTATTTGATTGTACTTGTGAAAAAAAGCATTGAGTGCGATCTTTGAGTCGAAACATGGTGGTTTTGTTGCTGGAAGCGTTGAAGGCCTGGAACGGCGGAGCAGACAATGTAACAGACATCAGTGCTCACTTGTTGTGTAGTACTTTTTATTTTATCTTGTCGAGTCTTTCACGCCCGGTGAATCAAAAGCCAAGCTTAGAAATCCTTTGAGCAGGACACGGGTCATGTTGTTGCTAAATGGCCATCTAAAACATCTTCCGCGAGCGCATTTCTTATGACCACGATTGGCCTGCTTTGTAGTGGACGCTGCAGCCATATAAAGCACGCCCGCTGTGCGTGTGTGTGTTTAAGGAATGGAGGTTTGCTTTATCGCGTGCGTTTCGAAGATGGATTGAAAAAGGGAGATATGGTCCTGGTGAGGATGTCAAGTTCCGGTTCACTTCACTGCGACGCTCGATCAGTGCGATATCGTACCAAGAGAAGACATGGCCGAAACCCTTTTTGTTCGGCGCTGCTACTGACATCGGGGAACAAAGCAATGATTGAGGAAGCTAGGTGAAGATGAACCTGCGCAAGGGAAGTAGAATGTGAGGGAAGTACATGTGGACGAGGTTAGGGACTGAAAAGGACTGATTCCCCACGCAGAACGTGCGAGAAAAAATTAATGGAATAGTAAAATGAAAAGCCTTAGAGTCTTTAGTCTGAGTCTAAATGTATGAAAAGGAAGGCAAACCGTAGTTGCGATGCAGCAATCCGAAATCCAGCCAGTCGTTATCATCACAATGAAAATAGCGTTCTTGTTGTTCTTGTTAAGTCTCATTGTACAATTTTAATCTTCCTTATCAAAACCAACACATCACGCGAACTATTTGGAATGCGAAGACCATGACACTTAAGCGGCCATGAAGATGGATTCAGTCGCAAAACTGTCTGCAGCAATTCTCAATGGCGGTTATAAAGCCGGTACGACCGCACTTGAGACAATGGCTCGGCAGACTGGTTGTCTCCATACAATGTACGAGACATGCCTTCGTGATTTAATTTCGCGCCACGAGCGCTGGACGCGCTAAAGAAGTCCGATCCGGCGATCAGCATTCGGCCCACGAACGGTAGAGCGCCTTCAATAAAGTCCCGCTGCGCCTCCATCCCTTTCGCGAAAGAATGCTGGACGGGCGCTGTCCACTAATCCTAACATTGGATGGGTTCATATCGTCGCGTGGGTCCTTATTCGTCATCTTGTGTAGCTTAGATCTATAGCATGTGTTAGAAAAGCATAAAGTGTAAAGTATAGAAGGCTTACCCGCAATAATGAAAACGTTATGTCTGCCACTCGATGCGTGCTCAAGTGCTCCTGTCAGAGATCTTAGCGTGTTTTCGAATCTCATGTACTATATAGTATAGCTACGGCGACCCTATGGGTATATTAGTAATTGACATGCCCACGGCCTATACAATTGGAATTCTAGAGCCGCATCACAGAGCCCGGCTTCCGAGCATGGATCTGCGCACATTTTCACGCTGACGCTGTGCATACCATCTGCGCATAAATCCGCTCTGATTGTTGTTTTCTCCGAATTGGCGAGTTCTTTAAAGTCCTTGATTTTATTTTTCTTCGTTTCATACTTTATTTCCTTTCTTTCGAATTTTCACATACGCGACTTTATGTCATACAGTGTACATGCTATATGGTCGGGAATACTGACACACACACACACACACACACACACACACAAATGCAAATTGATCAGAAAAACTATCACATATTCACCGATTCCTCGCTGTGCAGTCTGGTCGAAAGTTTGACAGTGGCAGGAAATATGACGGAAGAAGAAAGAGGAAGGCATGACGATTATATTACTGTTTTCTTTCGCTATCTATACTGCATGGGATGGTTGTTACGTATTCCTGAGGCAAACAGCAGTGGAGTGTAAGACACGTCAGCTTGACATCAGCATTCGGCTGCAGGCTGAAGGCACTGCCTGAATTTCTGCAAACTTGTGGAAGGCTGGTATTGCCTTCTTTTCTTCCGGTGATTTTTTTTCGGCGCGGAGAGCTACACGATCGGAAACCCTGCAGGTATACGAGCACTATCACTGTCGCTGAATCTTACTGAATTTTCTTCTTCGCACTGCCTCCATTATTTCCATAGTGAAGTGTCGCCCTTGTCTTTCGGCTCACTCTTGCACAGCTCATATTATGCAAATGTCTTTGTTCATTTAATGCGTGGAACTTTCGCGAAACTTTGTGCCACCGTGCTGGAACTAACGCGACGCAGCTGTTCTTAGCAGTTTTATTTTTATTTTTTGTGACATCTGTCCGACACGCCCTGGGTGCCGTCTCCCTTCTCTGCTCTCGCTTTCTACACTCTTTCTCTATTGGTACTTCACGGTAGCGGTAGCAGAAAAAGATTGCGTTGCTCAAATTCGCATCGGAATTCTATTCCTGTTAACAACGAAACCCGCCTACAGGCCACTTGTTTGAATAAAAAATAAAAACAAATAGAGAGAGAGAGAGAGGAATAAAAAGGATGCAGCAGGACGCTACACGCAGCGCTCCGTTTTGCGCATTCTTGGCATGCTCTATGCGACAAGTAGCTCAAGTACAGGCTGTGTCACATATCAAGCAAGCTAGCAATCAACCAATCAATTTATTTTGGTGGTGGTGGTATTGCTGAGAGAGCTCGCCATTGTCGGCTTCACAGAGGTGGACAACGTCACGACTAACGCTCTCGGGGAATGTGCGTCCAGGGCCGACTTCTAAGGGAACTCTGCCGCATAGCACGCTCCTAGCCAACCATAATCTCGAATGATATAGTTGTCCGCCCTCATTTGTTGAAAACGGGAGGCGTACACCTTTCCTGTGACAATTATGAACCGCATAAGTGTCACAAAAAAGGCGTACGCCCCCGTTTTCAACAAATCAGGGCAGGTAACGATATCATTCGAGATGATGGTTGGCTAGGAACGTGATATGCGGTGAAGTTCCTGTCTAAGAGTGCACATATTCGCCTGAGTTTACTTGTCTAAGTATTGCATATAATATTGCTACTCATTAAAAGCTTCCAGGCAGAACCTACGGGAAGGTCACCTGCAACGTTGACTGCTGTGAACTTGTCGGGCACGCCTAACATTCGACCGCACCCACCTGCTCCCATGCGAGTGCGGTACACCACGCGAAGCCGGTCTTTGACATCTGCCTAATTCCGTGCGTAAAATGAGTTTTCATTGCAGCCCTCAAGGGCATAAGAGAAACATAACCTGCGGCAGCGTGGTTGCGCCATTCGTGTATGTGATGCGTAGCTGCAGTCGACTTCTTTCTTTGCGCTGGTGTATTCGTATCGTTGCTCGATCGTCGTGACACGTCGCGCGGAACATCTTTTTCTTCTTCTTCTTCTTCCGCACTTGTTCCGAGCCAGCTGAGTACATAAAGTTGGAATATGTACACGGTGCAGTACCCACTGTTAGATCTTAACAGAGATCCATGTATAAATTAAGCTGCAACAATAAGTAATTGGTAGCAGTGAACTCGAAGAAGCCTTCCAGTTAAAAAAAATATGTAAATATATATAAAACGATGTTGATGCCCAAGGATTGAGACCTTTCTGCCAAATTAGCGACTTCTTTGCGACAAATTAACGAGAAATTTCTGCACTGGCCGCATAGTCGAAGGTCACGGACAAAAAACACAATTGTTGCGTGAATTATACTTGAATTTCATCGCGCGTTTGGCGTGTAGACGCTGTACGTCTTTCCTTCTATATATCAAGTTGCCGCCATCCTCGTGCCTCGATGTGTGAGACTGTGAGGGAACATGTAAGATTATAGAAAGGGTGTGAATGATATGTCCGTCCCGTGAAATATCTTGGGGCTCCCACAATTCACGGGAAAACAACAACTTTATTTGGAGATGAATTTGGAGTTTCATCGCCAGGGGCGATACTCTGTCCCAGTGCTGGTGGTGAGGTGGGGAATGAATTCACGAGCAGGCCATGCAGATGCGGTGTAACTGGTACCATCCCTGACCTGAGTGTCTTGGTTCGAATCCTGAAGTCGATCGGCACGCATTGGCTTATTGTGGATCACTTGGATTTTGTCCCGATGTTCCCAGCGCTGTATTTGCCTTCCGAGAAACGTCCACCGCGAAGGCGTTCCATGAACAAGGCGCTCGCTCCACAAGGGATCTGCTCTGCTCCCAGCTCTCGTTTTATACGTGCAGAATATGTTCTGCTTCCCGGTAACAGAACGACTGAGAACGACCGACGACGAAATTACGCCTTTCGAAGCATTCACATATCTATACGACTTCACTTGACGACGCATTTTGCCTTTAGCAAGTCTGCGCCAAGACCTGTCTTCGCTCGAGATGGTTTGCGTGTTTCATGAACCCTCCCGCTGGCTTATTTCGTCAAGTTGCAGCCTGCTAACTTCAACAGTTTCTGGGAGCGAGATTTTCGTACAATTCTGCGCTTAAAATTTGCTTTGCAGTATGGAAACACGACATTTCTTAGCGTCCCAACACATAATATGTGTTACACCTGTCGTCTGGCACCAGCACTTGTGCAAAGGCCCTGTAAAACAAATTGATGACGCATCAGCTCACGTAAAGCCAAGGCAAGATTCTGAGTGTCATTTGACTTCCCGAAGCTGCCGTACTGGAGCGCTATCCAAGTCGGGTTCAAGGTAGCCCGAGCGCTGACTTGAAATTTTCACTATACACGTGTCAAGTCGAGCTCGCTGCGTAAGAACGCTTCAAGCCGAGGAGGGTTTCTGAAATGCATTGACACTCTTCGAAGGCAGCTGCAAGTCGAGCCGGGATCAAGTCACGTCCATGAACCCGGGGGACAGAATCACAGCGAAGCACGGTTTGTCGACTCATAGGACCTTGGAAAAGATAAAAATTTGACACACAAAACCCAGGTTTGTTTCGCGTGGTCGACTCATTTCTCTTTCACGTTTTTCTTCAGTGCCACTAACGTCTGTTGGGAGAACATTCCTAATGTTGCCAAACAATGTAACTACCGCAAATTCTGGAGACACACTGCGGGTAAACGAGCTATACTCGTAGTACATTATTATCATAGCATTGTAGCAGAGCTCATGACACTGATTCCTCGCTTCACGATAGCGGTGCATCGCGCAAGACAGGGACGCGTCACGGAACATTTATCGACTACGGCCTCATCAAGTCCCCATTCAAGCCTCTGCATCTTTAGTGCTGACAAACGCACCGTAGCTCACCTTAGTCCGGGGGACTTTGTAAAAAGGCAACGTCTAATGTTGACAACTGACTCTACGTAATCCCCAGCAGGATAGCCTCGTGAAGGACAGTACCCCAAAAGCCGTACGCCCAGCAGGGTGTAGGCCATCAAGAAGCAGCCGTGCTGTGCGCGCTTCAGGAAGACGTTTACCATGCTTAATTGCGAGTGCATGCTTCGTCGTTCTCGCGTCAGTAGAAAAAAACAAACAAACAGAAACAGGAAGAACGTTTAGCTTGCTTCCGTTTCGCAATTGAGTTTTAAAACTGTTTGGTTTCCGTGAAAACAAGAATAAATATAATAAAGAGTGCCATAGGGGATCTTACTCAGGGACACGAAGGGTAGCGAAGAGAGAGTGAAAGAGGGAGAGGAGGATTTCAATAAGCACAGAAGGGCTAAAAAGATGTCGGTAAGAGTTGAAATTAGGATTATAAGCCCTGGGATACGTATGCGCACAAAAGGTACGAGCGCAGCGCGCAAACCTGGTGAGCAAAAGAGCTTTCTATCTCACGGGTCTGAAAGCCTCCTCCCCTTGGGTGTCAGTCAGCGACGTCACCTCATCCGTCCAATAATGAGGCGCTTTCTTTCTGTCTTCTTCTTTCGTTTCTACTGTCGTATCTGACACCGCGCGTCCCACGTGTGACACAGCGACCCCCGGTCGCCTTCCTCCCGGGCGGGGGGGGGGGGGGGTCGAAGTAGCTTGCCGTTGTTGGCCGCCTTCCTCCCTAGCTGTAGCAGACGCCTCTCGGCAGCCAATAAAAGTGCTCGGATGAGCTGACGTCACAACACGCCAGAAGGAGCTGGGGGGTTCACCGCCGCTGCGCGCATTCTTATACATAAATTTTCTCGGGAAATGCGTGGTTGCCAAAGGAAATATTTTGCGCCAGAGTTCCTGAAGGTAAGAACTGATGTTCTGAGGCTGGAACAACATAGAAGGGACAAATACATACAAAGCCTCAATTTGCCTAAGAAATTAACAATGAAAGATGAAAGTCACTGAAAACGTTAGCAAGCTGTAGGACTCGAACCCACATCTTCTGGATTGGATCTTCTGGATTCCAGCCTGAGAACATCAGTTCTTTCATGTTCAACAGTTGCCGCCTGCGTCGATCCCGTCGTATGAATGTGTGTATGAGTGAGTAAAAATGTAAGAGTGAAAGGAGGATGAGTGAGAGAGAGTGACTGGTTTGTCCCTTCAGATGGCGCACCCTGGAAGTCGCTGAGAAGGCGCGTTAGCTTAGCTCAATTGGTAGAGCCCTGGACCGGCAATCCAGAAGATGTGGGTTCGAATCCTACAGCCGGCTAACCTTCTCAGTGACTTTCATCTTTCATCGCTAATTCCTGAAGGTAGCACGTTCACATCACGAGCTGCCCTTCATGGTCCTTTGAGGGGATGGTTTTGATACGGTGAGTTTTCTTGCATCGCACGCTATCCCTTACGTACGCAAAGGCGGTAGAGTACGATGCACTAATACTCAAACACCATTGAGGGCTTGTGCGAGACCTCTCATGCTCCGTTCTATACTTGTCAACTGGAACATTATCGGGAAAAGGTAGGAACATTTGAAATCGAGCATACAGTGGATGCTTCGTACACATGACATTCTCGGGTTAACATAAACAAGCCTCCGCCACAACTTCCGGTGCCACGAAGGCTTCCGATCCTTCAGCGACTAAGGCCGCTTGGAACCAGCCGCCCGCCATGCCGAATTATATCTTTCGCTTTCCTGATTTGTTCAAAACGGGAGGGGTACGCCTTTGTAGCAATTCAAATTGCCACAAAAAGGCGTATACGACCCACTCTCCCCTCAAATCGGAAGCGATAACTATATCAAACTGCACAATGGTTGGCGCAGAGCGTGTTGGCACCTAACCGGATGTCGTTTCGACACCAAACCGGAAGCGGTGAAAACGGCATGTACACGAAGACTCGAGGGCTTCCACCCTTTGGTCCAAATGATCAATATAGCCTCGACGATAGCCTCGACTCCTGATACGAACCGGATACCACCATCAGCGGCTTTACGCCTCGCCACGTTAGCACTATTTGACATGAACACAGAGACGAACAAAGCAAAGAAGGCTCGTTTGCCGCCGGTATTTCCCGTCGAATGGCTCGGGGACACTACCAGCAATGATCGAGATTGTCTTTGGTTTCCTTTGAGCCCGACAGTAGGGTCCCACGTTCTGGATTGGCCAACGTGAACGATATCGATCGGGTTCTTACGCTATCCTTGTATTACGACATCATTGTTATCTCACCTACATCTGGCTTGGAAAGTGCTGTGTGAGCTGTCTGTTCCCAGTCGAGAACACCACGTGCTCAAAGGACAGTATAGATATACGCACTGGATGTATAGCTTGTTGGCGAACGAACTTAGTACGAAACTACTACTACTAAGCTCATTGTAAGCTAAGGAAATATAATTATACGAAAGGAGCGTGTTCTTCTTCTCGGGTCCGAATGTCTTTAATGTTGTATACTTTTCATTTTGAGTTCAGTTGAGTTGAGTTGATAAGCATTTTTTTTTTTTTTTGTTCGAAGTGCGATTGATCAAACAATAGATGACGATCTTTGAAGGAAAATGCAATCAACTTATATGTTGGGTTCCAGGTTTTCGCATTTATTCGAAAAAATCCGAAAGATATACGCCGGTAAAACGTTAACAAATTAGGACTTATCCGGAAAACTCCCCTTTTGGGGGCTCCACTAACCGAGATCTCATCAGAAAAACCATCCTTTATTTCCTAATGATTTTATTTTCTTTTTTATTTATCTCATTCTTCTTTCATTTAATTTCTTTCTTTGCGGAATAGCAAGCCGCCGTCCCGTTTGGCTGACCTCTCCCCCGTTTTTTTTCCTTTCGTCTAATAAATATATACAGCCCCCCCTTCCCCCCATGCAGTAATGACTGGTTCACGCGATTCATTTCACTTTGTGACAAACTTGCATTGGATCACGGGTTTCCACTCCCCCCGATGAGGAAGGGAAGGGTATCGTGATCTGCAATTTCTGCCGCATAACAGTGTGCGTTTTTGCAAGGCAGCTTCTCATCTACTCGTAAGTATATATTGTTTCACAGCCGTGCCTTTTCTCAAAATAGTATTGTAAAATTGTATTGTATCTCAAAATTGAGTTGTAAAAAAAAAAAGAAAACGACGAAAAACTCAAAATCCTCGTAAAATAAACTCCGGAACACACACTCCGGATACGACAAACATAAAATTCGAAAATATGGAACCCTGCCTATATGGTACAAAGTCGTTCTACTTTACCTCGCTTAAAACGACCTTTTTATATCGTTATTACGAAACAGTTTCCGCTAATGGTCACCGTTAACGACTAATTCCTTTTTAATTTTCATGGAGTCGATGCGTTCTCGCCAGTTCTAGACGAAGTTACGGACCTAAACGCACATGTGAAGAAAAAAATTTAAAAGGAAACAGTGTCACAAAAGTTGAGACTGATAGAATACTTTTCCTTTATCCCCCCTGTCCCCCACTCCTTCCTGCTGTCCTCTCTCCATCTGTCCACGTCTGTATACCCGCTCATAGCCACAGTTGCTTCGCGGTGCTAACACACACGAAAAAACTTGTGCTTTTGGGGAAGAGACACCTTTGATAGGGGAAGGGCGAGCGGAGCGAATACGAAAGCATGTACTGCTAAAGTAATTACTAATAAAATAGCAGAATTGTGGCGTCATACGTCAACGTGTTCCTCTTGCACGGCGTCAGCTTATGTCACCGTTTCCTATGACCCCTCAGTAGTCTTAGACAAATGACAACGTTTCCAGACGGCAAGTCATCCGATTTTCGGCAACCATCAAAGTTCATTAATAAAACCATCAGGGACAATCAGCAGAGCCGGCGCAGCCTATGGAATAACGATGCGGACTACAGAACCATCCAGCTGTCTCTCATCGAGATAAATGAAAATTTTCACTAATCCAGTCGCAGCTAAAAGCAAGCAGATGAACTCGCGTTGCTCGGGTCCCATGTCGTCTAAGATCTGCGCGTAATTTATCTCACTTTAGTGTCGCATATCTTATTTCAAAAGTATTGGTTTTGTGCTGCGAATGCTTCCATTAGTCTACTCAACTGTCCATGTATTTTGTGCCCGACAATATCCAAAGCTCAACCCAAGGTATTCGCTCTAAGTTGTAAATGAGACAACGCTTCTAATAATAACAGCAATCATCAATCGGGGTGTTACGCCGTGGCAGAACTATGATCATCAGCGACGCCACGCCGGCACGTACGTCTACGGGTGCCATTTGGAGCCACTTGGACCACGTAGTGTACCACTTCAATTTCACCACAGGAAACACACTGTTTAGCGTTCTAAGTAACTAAGCCCCTTTTTATGCCTAAGCCCGCTCAATGAGCGGAAGTCATCCCCATATCATCGTCATCATGTATCTCTCACTCTCTCCCCCTTTATTCTTAATTTTGCTTTATACAGTGTGTTATTGTAATCAGATGGCAGCAAGTCATGGTTGTGTGTAGTCTCGCCTTTCCTGACAGTCTGTTTCTAATCTAATTGCATACCGCAGAAGTGGCCACCCACACTGCCGCAGACAAACACTCTGCTATTTGTAGCTACACGATTGTTCCCCACTCGGATACGTTCTTACGACGAAAGACGGAGGTGTTTTTGTTTAACCAGAGCAATGTACCGAAAGCGGCTTCTTAGCAGAGAGCCCCGAGAAGCGCTCCAAGGCACGACTGATTGACGCCGAAACCGCCCCGCCGAGAACTCGCCAGTAAGGCTTCCCACTTTCTAGGCTAGTCACATTGAGCTAAACATTTCGGCGCCCGAAGTCGTTTTCGTACCAAATTTTTCCTTTTTATTTAGCTCTCTCAAAACAGAACTTCACCACATAGCACGCTGAAGGCCAGCCACGCTCTTACAAATGAACTTCACCGCATAGCACGCTCCTAGCCAACTATTATCTCGATTGATATCGTTATCTGCCCTGATTTGTTGGAAACGGGGGCGTACGCCTTTTTTGTGACACTTATGCTGTTCATAATTGTCTCAAAAACGGCGTACACCTCCCGTTTTCAGCAAATCAGAGGAGATAACGATATCATTCGAGATAATGGCTGGCTAGGAGCGTGCTATGGGGTGAAGTTCATTTTTAAGAGTGCAGTACACAGAATGATACCCTTGTAACTGATGGCTTGTGGAAAGCGCCGAGTGTACGCCTTTTTGTGACAATGGAGAACGTAAATGCACTCTTAAAAATGAGTTTCACCGCATGGCACGCTCCTAGCCAATCATCATCTCGAATGATATTGTTATCTTCTCTGATTTGTTGAAAACGGGAGGTGTACGCCTTTTTTGTGACACTTATGTTGTTCATAGTTGTCACAAAAAGGCGTACGCCTACCGTTTTAAACAAATCAGAGCAGATAACGATATATTTCGAGATAATGGTTGGCTAGGAGCGTGCTATGCGGTGGAACTCATTTTTAAGAGTGTGGATAAGCGTAAAAAAAAAGAAAGAGAGAGAGTTTCAACCAACTCCAACTCAGACGCTTTCAGAGATACGTCGGCACAGTTCCCTTAGAAGTCGGCCCAGGACGCACATTCCCCAGGGCGTCAGTCGTGACGTTGCCCACATCTGTGAGGCCCACAACAGCGAGCCCTTTCACCATCACCACCACCACCACCATCTCTTCAAAGAGTGTGTGGCTTTTTGAACAGCCTACACTTTAAAAACAGAACTTCACCGCGTAGCACGCGCTGTGCGCCGACCATTGCCACGAATGATAGGGTTCCGATAAGGTAGGCATGATTCGGATTAAGCTCAGATTGAACTTGGAACTGATTCGAAGGAAGAGAGGGGCGTACGCCTTTTTGTATCAGCTATAATATATCCAAATTGCCACAAAAAGGCGTACGCCCCCTCTCTCTCTCCGGATCAAGAAGCGATAACCCTGTCATTCGTGGCAATATGCACTCTAAAAACAGAACTTCACCTCAAAGCACGCTGCGCGCCAACTATTGTCACTCACGATTGATAGGGTTGTCGCTTCTGATTCGAAGAAAGAGGGGGGGGGGGGGGGTACGCCTTTTTGCGTCACTTACAATATATCCAAACTGCCACAGGAAGGCGTAAACGTCCCCCTCTCTCTTGGAATGAGAAGCGATAACCCTATCATTCGTGGCAATGGTTGGCACGCAGCGTGCTGTGCGGTGAAGTTCTGTTTTTAAAGTGTACTTAAAACATAATTTCGCCGCACAAAAGACCTAAAAGTTGTATAAAAAAATGTTCAGTGTCACTTCATCGTGGGTCTTTTACAAAAGTTTTCTTATACCTTATACAGTGTGTAAGAACATTAAAAGGCGAAATGAGAAAATTTTATACTGAGGCACTTTTAAAGTTCGTGCTTTAAGCACGTAAACTTTATATGGCAATCGCACAACAAAGGGGAGATGACAGATCGTCTGCACGCTGGTCGAAAAATCCGTCCGATGCAAATGTGCCCCGAGCGTCATAAATCAGACTCGAGGCGGAAGTGTGTGCCCAAAATAATTCTTGATCCATTTAACAGTCTCCGGCGGATGACGCAACGAGAACCTTCACGTAATTTGTCGACGATGACAAACGAGGAATGGTAGACCAAGTCTCCTATACTTTGATATCATCATTAGCGACACCTCTATGGAGGGTGACCGAGGTCAACACGGAAGGTGTGCACGGCATGGAAGCCCGTATAAGTTACCTTTTTTTTTTTCTTTCTAAGATCCTGGGCTTGCATCGAGAAGCAACTGTGGCCATCAGCGGCGCACAGACGTGGACAGAGGGAGAGAGGGCAGCAGGAAGGAGAGGGAGACAAATGAGCGGGGTAAGCGCGTGTGCGTCCTGGGTCGACTTCAATGCGAATTGTGTCGGCATCCGACTGAAAATTGTGTCGGAAAACCCGTGGAAAACATGAGACAGCACCGGGGGGATTCGAACCCGAAACCTTCAGTATGACATTGGAACTACCATATCAACGACCAAATGCCATGCCCTGCCTCCTAGGCTCCCTGTGAGCCGTTTTCTTTAAGGGAATAGCAAGCCGGCGTGCTGCATGGCTTACCTTTCCCTTTTTTTTTCTTCTTTTTCTGCCAATAAATCCCCCCACCGTGAACACGCCTCCGTTTTCCTGTTTTCTCTGTCGTCATCATCATCGTGATCATCGAACACTCTGCCATGGCGCTGGCCCCCACCATTGGTGATGAAGTGTAAAAAGTAGTAGTAGTAGTTCTTCTTCCGTTTTGAGTTTAATATTATTTGGACTTGGATTATTTCCGTTGGTGGGCACAAATAAATAAATAAATTTTCCTTTAACAAAAAGTGGTTAAGGCAGATTAATTGGAGTATAGCCGTCCCTCTCCACTACCGTACCCTATGTAGCATGTACTTCCCCAGCGATTGCGACTAGAACGCCAGACACGCCAAGACTTCAAAACATGCGCGTACTATACAGGGTGGTCCACCAACCATGATAGAAATTCATAGTAAAAAACGTAGGTCCCAGAGAGACATGTGGTCAAGGGATTTTTTTCTGCCAATAACTTTTGCCACACATTTTTATTTCATTTCAATTGACGGAAAGTTAATTTCTTGAATTGAACATCGAAATTGCACAAGGCAACCTAACGTTTTCTTTGCGGAAATGGGTTCCCCGTGGTCACTTTACTCAGTATAGAACATAATCCCACTCGTAATGCAATGGCAATTGCCGAAATAAATTCGCCGAAAATCCGTGGAAATGAGCCCTTGGCTCCGCCTCTTTTTTGACGGCTCGTAGTTTGAGCGCAAAGCTGCGAAGAAAGGAGGTTTCATTAACACGCCGCACGAGGGGGGAAGGGTTACAAACCTTACCCACGGAACAAACACGCGCGGTGAGTGCGGGAATCAGAGCTATCTTATCAATAATGAGGTCACCCGACGGCTTGTAACCCTTTCCCCCCTCGTGTGGCCTGTCAATATAACCTTTCTTTATATAAATATCTTTCAATATAATCTTTCTTCGCAGCTTTGCGCTCAAACTACGAGCCGTCAAAAAAGAGGCGGGGCGAAGGGTTCATTTCTACGGATTTTCGGCGAATTTATTTCGGCAACTGCCATTGCTGATGATGATGATTCATGTTTTATTGGCGCAGCGGTAACAACCACCATAATGCGCCAAATTGCCATTGCATTACGAGTGGGATTATGTGCTATACTGAGTAAAATGACCACCGGGAACCCATTTCCGCAAAGAAAACGTTAGATTGCCTTGGGAAATTTCGAAGTTCAATTCGAGAAATTAACTTTCCGTCAATTCAAATGAAATGAAAATGTTACCAATATGTGGCAAAAGGTATTGGCAGAAAAAAATCCCTTGACCGCATGTCTCTCCGGGGCCTACGTTTTTTACTATGAATTTCTAGTATGGTTGGTGGACCACCCTGTATAGTTCATCGGCGAATCGCTCGAAAAACGATCTAATGATGATGATGATGATAGTAGTAGAAAAAATATGAAGATGTGAGCCCGTTCACCGCGGGACAAAACTATATCCGAGTTGCATTACAGAAAGCTCAGCACACTTTAAATCGACTTTTGATGAGCACTTCAGCTTGGGGCAAGACAAGTTGTGATTGTATACCCTAAGGGAATTCTCACACGCAGCAGGGCGCCGAAGACGCGATCAAGCTTTCACACCATCAACTTCCAATTCGTCCTGTCGGGAAGGGGAATATTGAGTATTTCTTTAACCCAGGCAGTTATGAATCAACGAGAGCGCAGTCTTGCAACAGCGCTATGACGGGAGTGCCCCTCGAAGCCAGATCTTAGATATCGCGAACTTTCCTGCAGAGATGAACGTACTTTGAGCACGAAACAAAAGGAAATAAGCTTTGCTCATCACGATATAACTCACTCTACTAGCTGCGTCCCATCTTGGCGCTGTGCATTATATGCGGGCGATATATTGGGAGGAGTGAGTTTTCCCTTGACGTACGGCAAACGTACCATAAGCTCCGAAGTCGCATGGGAATAGGTTGTTTGAGATGCCCATCCGAACCTTGGCAATGAGGGAAACAAACGCCAAAGCAGCTAAACAGGATATCAGGTTAATTCCATGGAGGAAACAAGCCCCTCTTTCGAGAGCCCAACCCAGAGCGCCCGCTCACTTCGATTTCCTATCCGTTAGATCAGTTCATGGTCTATAGGCGCGAAGCCCTTTCCATGTTCTTGAAAACGCCGCGGTACTTAAAGGCAATCAGATCCCAGTGAAACTTATGAAACAGATTGAGGTCGGTGATTTGCAGACATTGGGGGTGACAGTAGCTTCACAGGAAGTGTGACCCAGTAAGGGCACACGCGCTTCCAATAAATTCATCAGCCCCTTTGGTCGCTTCAGTTCCCCTATTCATTCTTCTACAATAGGGGGGGGGGGATATGCTTAACGGTCGAAAAAAAAGGAAAGGGAAAAGTTAGCCCTACAAGAGGCGTGCTGACGCGTGCAGACGCAGGCGTGCAGACGCAGACATACAGAAATACAGACGAAGACTGCTCCCTGCAGTAGTCGCTGTGCAGGAAGGGATCAGGGAGATGTCGCAGGGTGACTGCCCAAGAGTCCAGCAGCTCGAAGGAATCGTAGCAGCGCAGTTGTGACTTCAGCTTGCCCAGTAGGGCCAACTAGCACCGAGAGGGAAAGCACTGGCTAGCTACCCCAGATGGGGCGAGACGCCGGACCGAAGACTGGACCGGTGTCCTTTGTACCGCGGGCAGGCGAGAAGGATCTGTCACAGGCCTGATTCCACATGGCACGTACGTGGGGCAAACAGGAGAAGGCAGTTGGCAGAGTGGAGCTCGTGCCACATTCAGCCACAGCCGATGAAGCAACGTCCCCTCGCAACACGGGAAGCGGCCATGCACAACATGGGCCATTAGCGAGTCAATAGATCGAAGAAAGGTATTGGTGCGCATAGCTTCTTGCTAAAAGAGCTGCGTGCAGTTGGCAATAACGCGACGGATTTTCAGCTGGCACACAGAGAACGCAACGGGAAGGACATCAGCACGACCATTGCCAGAAAGTCCGAAATAGTTCGGAATCCACTAGAACCATACGCAGTGACCCACAGGGAGACACTTTCAGAGTACAAAGCGATGCTCATCGCATAAAAACAATACGGCATAAAAAGCAAACAAAGAGTAATTTGCAGTTGCAGAACTCGACAGTTGTGGGATTCGGGAATGGTGACGCGATATGATTGCGTTTTACCACGGAAGCAAAGAGCTTACAACCGGTCGCACAACCGTTCCTTGCATTACTGAGGAACAACAACAACAATTATATTCTAACGATGAAGTGGGGAGGCTTTCCACTCTAGGAGTGGAACACTACACCGTTGCTATGGGGTCTGTAATATGAATGATGAAACATTACTGAGGAACTGCGTGGGCGCCTGAGCAAAAGCAAAGCGGAGAATAACATAGCTGTGATGAAAGATGAAAGTTGTTGCTCATGTTCAACATAGCTGTATTCGGAAAGAAAAATGACTCACATATTCCAGCGCTTCGAGTACGGCTACAAGAGAAGCGCAAGGTATTCTAAAAATGTTCGAAAATGTTACCGCCAACAGTGGGGTAGAGTATCGCATCGCCTGTGTCGATAGAACACACAATCATCGTCAAGAGAATAAAGTTGTTGTTAGTGTCATCAAGGAATGGTTCGACTGACATAACTGCTCTTCTCTCGAGGAGAACTTTTGCTCGTTTTTATAGAAGGGCGTGATGGAAAACCTCCTACTACGCGGCTGGCAGCCAACGCACGCTGCACGGGCAGCAAATTGGTCAACGTCGGCACCCGCCACTTTCTGCGCACTCCCAGTAAGTGCAAGGAACCCGTAAGAACTCTTCAGTACATTACCGGACGTCCCGTACACCTGCCATACCTCCTTAATAATGTAACGTAAACTGTATGTCGACAGGACGAACTTTCGCGAAGTCACTCGGCGTGCAGCTGTTTCTCGTTTCAACAACTATACAAGAAGCACCTATTTTCGAGCTCATAGAAAGAGCCGACGTATATACGTGAAAATACCACCGTGTTCAAACGCGGGGTTCTATTTACAGCCGCCCGTGTCCGACGCCTTCCGTCGGTGCCTCCGGCTGCTTCTGACAGCTCGCTGAGACATTCCGTGTCAAATCTCACTTCACGACGTTTCGTGAAGTTACTCAACTATACCCAATAAACGATTCTGTGAGGTACAATACACATCCTCGAACAGGCGATATCGAGAAGCTGAGAAACAAGCGCGCGCAATTCAAAATTTTGTCGGCGATTTAGTTCAGCATTTATTACTGCGCGCATAGAGACGGGAAGTATTTCATTTCAGCGCGCATTCCACGCTAAGTGGAGGGTCTATTTATTTCTACATTTTTTCCCCGATACCGTCATTATTATCATCACCACGTGAGGCGAATTTCAGGGCGAAATTTCCTGCGTATGATTAATTACCTTTTTTTTTACCTTTCCCCTTCGGTCAATTACCGACCGGCTGATGATACAGTGGTTTCTATTTATTAGGTTCTGTTCTGCTTTGTCCTCTTTCCACTTCTTTGAGTGAGTGAGTGAGTGAGTTTGAGTTTGATTATAGAAAAAAAACCGGAAGATGTTGAATTCGTCACTGACGAATTCTGCTACCCCCACAAGGAGAAAGAAAAGGAGAAAGAAGAAGAAAAGAGAAGGTGAAAAGCTAAAAATAGAAACACATCACCCCTCCCAATCACTTCTTTCTTATCGGGCACTCCCGCAGAAAACGTGTCCATTATGTCCAACGTCCACCGAGTAGCGAGAAATTCCATAGAAACTGCATATAAGTTGTGTAGTAAGTCATCATCATCATAATCAATTTATCTGCGGTTGTTGTTGTGTAGCTGCGAACATTCACAGTAATATGAAACATTTCTGCAGTTAACTTTCCTGCTCATTGGGCGATTACTACGATGTCGCTTCTTCATGCGACTCCATGCAACAGCGCAGCAAATTCCAGCAAGATCCACAAGTAAAATGTCGTAATTAAGTCGCAAAAACACCGCTGCATGTAAAGTCGTAAACATAACATAACACATGTAAACATACTAAGTTTGCGCCCCGACGTAACATCCCACTATCCACAGGTGGCGTATGAGTACTTCGTGAGCAAACTTCCCCTCTTAGTACGGTCTTCAGACACGATCCTTCTGCACCTCAAAATATGACAGCATTGCAGCTATACCGTTGTCAAGCACCGCCGGCGACAAGTTGGTGCCGTTCAAACTATACTGCTTTTGTGCCGTAAGTTTCAAAAGTTTCATGGAACAAAGACGCTGAAGAATATACGCGAGTGCACGGAATAAATAGGGGGTGGAAGTTGTTCATCATCATCCATTCCCCTGGACGTGCATTGCGACGCGACCTTATCCGTCATTTCATGATGCGTGGCGTTTTGAAACAAAAACTTTCCCGGATTTCATGGTGACGGTTGGAGCAGGCCCGCCGCCGCCTGGGGCTTAATTAAGCTACCGGATGACGACACCAAACTATTATCAGACTGCTCAGAGCAAATGCATGAAGCCGTGATTCCACGTCTTCATGAGTATGATGGTGTTGATGACGATGGTTGGTTTGTTGGTATATCGTGTTAGTTTCGTGCCTTCTGGGTTGGTGTATAGGTGGCCCTTGACCTTCACGGGCTTGGTTTTGGGGAATTTGATAATTTCCGATTTTTCGGGTTACCGTTTCACAGTTGTCAGCACAACATGGTCACAGAATTTCGAAAAGGGCGACCGTAGCGTACCGTGTGTCGTACTACATCACGTGTGGTCGGCAGAGCTCCGTGTGAAGCCGACCCAGGACGCACGTTTTTCCCCTTCCCCATGAGTAACATGCCGCCGCACCAGCAGGCACACAGTTCGGCAATAGCACGTCACCAATCTGTCCACCAGTCAACACAATCGCCATGATGTGCAAAGAACCCTGATATAACAACGAAAAATGGTAGAAAAGTATACCAATGCTATACAGCGCGGAATATAAAGTGTGCAGGACTTCAGATAACGATGACGCAGGCAACGCATTATATCATAATGTCGGGAAGGAGAGCAGTATGCTATGTTTCAACATATATGACTTATTCAGAATGCTGTACATCGTTTCTTTTTTTTTTTTTGTATGTGTGTGTGTGTGCGTGCGTGGAGGGGGAATATGTATATTGAAACAGAAAAGGAGAAACAGGAAAGATTAGCAAGGCAACGAGACGGCTTTAGACGTTTTTTTATGTGGGTAAGGCAAAAAACGCGTGTAAGCATATAGGACATCACCTACCAAACGATCGGCGTTGCTGGATTATAGCTCGGAACCGTTTATATTAATTGTACGATACTTCTGCCACTTACCGTTAAATTGGAGCAATTTCAAGCCATCATCAGCTCGTTTGAGCCAATCACACTGCCTACGCCTGGTCTGTCGCTGTGTGCGAGCGCGTTGATGTTTCTGCTGATGATGCAGCTTCAGGAGCAAAATACGAAAAGTATAGTCCAAGAAATGCGTAAATAGCCGCTGGGACAGTGATAAATTGTAAGTAATGCCTATATGCAAGCAGTGACGCACAGTGCATACGTTAATAGCCGTACAATTTTATTACATTTTCTTGAAAATCTCTATCACACACTGTTTTAGTATCTGTGGCAGTTATGCAGTATAGTGTATCTATATATGCTTACTTTTGGCCTGCTGTTCAGGATCTATAATTGTATTTCTGTGTCATCATTTTTGTTACAACGACCATACGTTTGTACACGATTTGTTTCTGCAGCGGCTGCTATCGTAACGGAGTCGAGGCGTCCCTCAAACTGTCTTAGCTTTCAGCCTCTATTCGTTCTCATCAGGTTGATGGAAACAAATAAAAATAAATAGAGATTTTCCTCCAATAACGAAATAAAGCTTCGCGTACAACCCTGACGTCATTGTTAGGGTTTACCAGACGACGGTACATGTGACATCAGTATACGCTTTCAGTAAGATATCGAAACTGCTTTATCGGAGAAAGCGCGTGCCGAAATACTGCGTTGTATACTTATACAGGGTGTCCCAGAAAACATGTCATTCAATTTTAATAACAAAAACTACGCCACCTAGAATCATGCGGTCAACGGTATTTGTTCTTACTAGGTTTTTGCCACCTCCTGATGTGCATGTTATGTAACCCAAGCTTAAGTATGTAAATTTTTGCGAACTGAACTCGGAAATTTGCGAAATAAAGGTCACTTTTTTTACCCCACCAATGTGAAGAGCGTGCCGAATTTACTCAAATACATGATAATTGACAGGAATATTGAGCAGCTATCGTGCCGCAAAAAAAAATGGCCGAAAATCATGCTCTATACGGAGCTCGCACAGGGTAGCGCGCGACGAATTTTTCAGCGAAATATCTGTCAGCCCGACGAAAGGAGGTTGGAAACCCAGCCCACACCGGCACGGCAGAGAGAGAGAACACAGACATAGCTTATCGTTCGGCTATTTTTTCCGATAGGATAAATCCTGAATATCCCTGTCAATTATCATGAATTAGAGTAAATTCGGCACGCTCTTCATGTTGGTGAGGTAAAAAAGTGGCCTTTACTTGGCAAATTTCCGAGTTCACTTCGCGAACAATCACATAATTAAAATTAGGTTACATGACATGCACGTCAGGAGGTGGCAAAAACCTAGTAAGAACAAATGCCGTTGACCGCATGATTCTAGGTGGCGTAGTTTTTTATTGGAATTCAATGACACGTTTTCTGGGACACCCTGTATAGGGCTCCTAATTCTCTACGGTACAAAACTATCGCGTTTGTTTGTTTGTAAGAAAAAACTATCGCGTCTTTCTTGCTGTAGTACGCCGTTTTCGTTTATGGCAAAATGCTCTCGTGTGGCGACCAAGGGATCTTCCTGCACGCAACGAAGAAAAAAAACAGCTAACGGCGTAGTAGTACTTGAGAAGAACAAACTTCAAGAAGTGAAACTTTTGAAGCTCGAGCCGGTCATTAGGAAGTCCTTGCTTTGCAGCACGAGGGGGGGGGGGGGGGGTATATATAAGTTTAATAAAGAGGAGGTGGCGTCCACGCAAGGAGAGGTCAGCCAGACCTATGTCGGCTTGCTACGCCCTGGTGGAGCAAAAAAAAAAAAAGGAAACGAGGGTCTGTATTTAAAGGTAACTTTTTTCCCCCTTGCATTTCGTTCACTCATGTGCACCCTGTACCTGCATGCCTGGGTTTCGAATACACTTACCAATTCCCCCCCCCCCCCCCCCCCAACATAAAGCAATACACGAAAACTTACGAGGTAACACCCACTTGCGCAGAAAGCACTATCTTTTGATCTGTACGACGAGACGGAGTCGGTAACGCCGAAAAACCTAATTATTTCCGAGATTTAATCAACCTCCCTACACGTGTGGCATTCACTGACCTCTTCTGCAGTATAACCGAGAGGCCAAGCAGAGAGCGTGTTGGCTAACACCCACGGCTCCACAAGGACACGCTTCGTCATGAAATGTTAGCGGATGCATGCACTGCTCCGCCCCCATGCAACTCTTTTAAAGGAGCAGCAGAGTTGCATTGCACCAGCAACGTCTCGCACAATATGCAGTGAAGACAGACATACCTATAGGCGTGGAACGCAACGGAACAGTGGAACGCAAAAGCCATTTTCGTCAGTCCCGTTCGTCAGTCGACCCAGTGGGCAGTTACCACCAGTCTTGGGTAAGTTACTTCTAAAAAGTAACTGAGTTACAGTTATAGTTACTTTCTTGGTCAAGTAACTAGTTACAGTTACAGTGACTGAGAGAAAGTAACTTAGTTACATTACAGTTACTTTTTATAAGAATGACCATGAGAGGATGATACAATTGTTAAAAACATACATTTAGTTACATTTACTTAAGTGCAACAAAAGTATATTATTGCACTTAACCAGTAGCTGTATGAGTCAATAAAGCGGCTCTCCCACGGCGAAAAATACATGTGTATCCGACCGAAGAGCGAAGAGCACAAGGCATAGGGCACATACCGATTAGGTACAGAAGGAAGCAACACACTGTTAGCGGGGAGTAGAGTACGGTAGGGTGAAGAAAAAAAAAGGTAACGACATTTATTCGAGTAACTAGTTACATTTTGCAGTTACATTCACAGAAATAGTAACTAGTTACAGTTAAAAGCTACTTTCTGGAAATGTAACTAGTTACCCCTAAAAGTAACTAGTTACAGTTACAAGTTAAAAGTAACTTAGTTACTACCCAAGACTGGTTACCACTGCGCTCCTCCGCTTTCTCCACGCTTCGAACCTTGTCAACGCCTTGTGATTGTGTGACCGTGTGTATGGCTTTTCAGTTTTAGTTCTGTGTTCTTCCTTTCCTTTTCTTCTTTGTCTTTTCCTTTTCTTCTCTTCTTTGTCTTCCCCTTTTCTTTTCTTTCAACTTTTCTCTTTGTTTCTTCTCTTCTTTTCTTCCCCCATTTTCCATTTTTTTAAATAGCAAAAGCAGAACTCAGTCTGGCTGACCTTTCCTTTCTTTTTTTCTTAATAAACATATCCCCACCCCCCATTTACGTCTTGTCTCCACAGGGCACACCTTTTTTAGAGGACCGTTTACGTCGAAAACCAAAGTATACAAGCTAGCTGGTGTGAACTTCCTTTATAGGTGTCATACCCTTGAGACTGACGCGACAGGACTTACACGTCGCGCACAGATTAAAATCCAGCAGAAATGTTTAATGCCGACGCCGCGGACAACGTTGACAGGACAACAATGACAGGAGCAGACCAAAGAAGGCTAGCATTTGATGGAAATGTTTGAGTCGATGTGCGTTCTGTGAGTTCAGTTCTGTTGCCTCAGTGTCAAGGATATGACACTTGGAGAAAGTTGAGTTGAGTTGAGTTGATAAGAAAATAAAATAAAAAAAATGGAGAAATAGGCACTCATTACGAAAGCCGGCTACTCCAGGTGACTTAGGAACACACAAATGGCTATCTACAATATAACCAATGAGTGGCAAAGACCCTCAGTCAATCACTCACACACGCTGTCCACACACACTGTCAGTCACATTGCGTCCACCAACTTGGAGTCTGCGCAAAATCGCAGAAACGCCTGCATGGCGTGAAACTGATGGTCGGGTGTACAAGGGTCCAGAGCCTTAACGACATCAAGTGGCCTGCCATCCAGCCGAGCTAAGGAAGCTTGTAGAGATTGTCTGTGCTGCTGATACCGTGGACAGGATAATAAGATGTGTTCAGAGTCCTCAACAGTCTCACAGGTGCCACAGTTGGGTGACTTCCTCTAGGTACTGGATCGACGAGTACCTAGAGGAAGTCACCTCGCCTGTTTGAACGTTTTCTGTTGTACGTCAGTTAGACCCAGCTTCGTGGCAGTGAGTGATAATATGGCTCAAATGCGGACCAGTTGGTGGAGGAACTCCAAGAGCCTGGGTCCGAGCACAGAGAAAGACGTCTTGAGTCGCCTGTGTCCTATCGTCGTTATTCCCAGACTCAGACTTTCTTGTGATATGAAATTCCTAGCAGCGCATGGTTGTCTCGCCGCTATGCAACGTGTGATAGTATGCTGCTCACCACAGATTTGTGGCTCTAGGGTTTACAACAACAACAATAAATGAAGTAGTGACGATGACATGGGATGTTTCCCCGTGGTAGCCACAGGACCCTACCCCACTTCACAGTGGTTAATATGAGAGGATGAATTATGGTGAGGTTGAAGCGACGACAGGTCGGAGTTCTGTTTAGAGCTCTTCGGGGAGTCCAGTGAGTCTAGGGTTTAGGATAGCTTGCTTCTACAGATTCTTCTACATCTAAACTTTAACTCTCTTTGCGGTCGGAGCAAAATGAAGATCACATGCTCGTACCACAATGCGGCAAAAACACGCTTGACTCGCGAACAGCTGTGCTGGGCAGGAGATGCGATCGTTCTAAGAAACGTAAAAGGGAACTGAAGCGAACAGCGTTAGATACCACCACCACGTTATGAAGCAACGATAGATGAATAATACTACTTCGGGTCAGTGTCCATGATGTCTATGGACGCGATCGCACGAGGTGCTAACAGTACCGACGGTACAGAAGGAAAGAAATAAAACGGGAGAGGTCCTCGAATCCGCAGCGCCTGCTTGTTCTAACCCTGCAAAATTATATTTAACCTGCAGAGCTTCTTGTTTTCTTTTTTTTTTTTTTTCAGGCATGCGATAGAGCTCACTTGGTAGCGAAAAGAAACGAAGCGCAGCTATCCTTAACCTACAAGGGTACAGTTGCAAAACGCACAGCAGAACACTG
The DNA here is from genome assembly GCF_037126465.1 of Ornithodoros turicata. NCBI lineage: Eukaryota > Metazoa > Arthropoda > Arachnida > Ixodida > Argasidae > Ornithodoros > Ornithodoros turicata. Next base: position 36,233,250 of record NC_088207.1, read on the forward strand.
AGGCGATTGTAGGGTGTTTAGCCGTGTTCCCCGTTGCCCAATGCGCACACGTACACGAGAAGATCCTAATGACCCTCCCTCTGCTCGGCCCACGCAGCTCGGCTCGGTCTCACGTGGGCAGTGACGTGTAAGGACATATCTAGAGCAGTGAACGCGTTTCCGCTGATCTTCGGTGAGGCGTTCTCATGTACGTTTTCAATAATGGGTTGCAGTACAACAGCATGGTGCCACATTCTCTGTCAGAAGGAACGAGACTTGCGTTCGGTCCATTTAGCATTGATTACACCGTCGACACTCGCACCTAATCTTCCACGGGTGGCTAAATGAGTTGGATGCTACTTCTGTCCATTAAGTGGTCCTTCTTAAGTGGTACAGAGTACAGGAAACAGCTCGTGTACAAGCAACAGGGAGGAACTATGATTTGTTTAGAAAAAAGAAAAAGGGTAATGTCCTTCTCGCAAAGCACGAACGAAAGTCGCTGCATACGGACGAGCCTCACAACGATTAGTGTTATTTCGGTGTCGTTTTCATGCGAAAGGCGGTGGGGCGATAACGAGAGAGCTTCAGGGTGAAGTTGAAGGGTAACGCCTTGTGAGTTGAGAGAAACCATCTCTGCCTCCCTTCCCCCTTTTTGCCTTTTTTTTTTTTTCGGAATCGCAAGCCGGCTCTTTGCCTGGCTAACCTTTCCTTTCTTTTTTTTCTTAATAAACATATTCCCCCCATTTCTGCTGCCTTCACTGGAGCTAAATGATGGTCGCGATTAGTACGCTGACCTTACAGAAGGAAGGCGAAAGGTTAATACGAGGCAACACCTTTCAAACGGTACACGTACGTTCGTGGGGCTACTTATCGGTACTAAGCTTTTTGTGAGTGTGCGTATTTATCGCGGGGACACCACACCAGTAAGATTTTCGGTGCATCTCTGTTCGCAATATTTCATGTTGTACCCACAGCAACGCTGTCTGATACTGCGCCACGAGCCGTACCGGCAGTAACTTCGAAAGGCTGCACCACGCGTCAACGCTCCGCGTCCTGCTGCGCCGCGCATAGGCTGCTCTAGAGCTGTACGCGTGGCGCGATCTATCGCCGTTCAGCGCTACAAGTGACACCCTCACATCGCACACGAAATCTTGAGGTGTTCAACAACAATGCTATCGCATTAAAAAGGAGAGGGAGAGAGACGTTGGTGACGTACCCAGGACTGGTTACACACACACGAACTACACCTTAATGCAGGCTTACTAATGGTATGCGTGTAACAAAATGGAACCTTCCGTGGCTTCTCTGTGCACCGTAACCATAAACAGCATTAAAAACGTGCAGTGAATGCATCCCCGTTGCATAACTCGGGCTAGACTGCTACTCTAGTTTCCTTGTTAGCTTTCAGGAAAGGGCTTTGTAAAACGGTAGAAACAACAACAGGAGTGACTGTGCGACTAACACATAACTGCGTGTTTGCGTGTAGTGTTTGTTGTCGAGATTGTGACGGATTTTCGATTAGACTGTCAACGCTCGTTAGGTACTGCGCGTGGATCCCTTTAACGAACGCATTGCCACCGCTAGCCAGAGAACACAGAAATCGACGAATACGTGTGACAGCGAAGCTCTTGTTCACATTGATAAATGAGAATTACGAAGACAAAATAATACAAATGAAGCTGTGATTTTTTTTTATTTGTGAATGCACATCAGTCAGGAGCTCAGTACGTATGCGATATACACGACTGTTTTCTTTGCCTCGTAGTTCTCCACAATGTTTTTCCTTTCTGTTTGTAGGTTAAGACGCCTGTCCCATAATAAGCAAGACACGCCAATCCTTTGAGCCCTTGCGTTTTGTACTGAGTAAATAAATGGTGTGACTGATGCAGTCGCCCTGCAAAGCGAGACCTAAGACACGGCGAAATAAGTTAAACCGACCTCGAGTTTTCCGTGACAGCTGTCACGAAATATAAACTGCTCACCATATACATCCGCAATAAAAATAACCGAGAATCAGACGGGAAAAAAGAGAGAGAGAGAGAAGATAAACAGAAACAAGACACAGATATACTGCTGCACTTTTGAATCTCGATGTGGAGAACACACGGTTTCAGAAAAGCTCTCCTATGGGATGTATGGAGGTACCGTAAGCAGAGCCTGAAATAGACAGTCAGACGGGAAGAAAGACTTCTAGACAGTGCAGAGAAGTAAAAAAATCGCCTTGACAAATCACGGCTGTCACAGACAAGCACTCAGTCACAGATGACGACTTCATCCTTCCTACAGAGGCAAGACAGCCAATGACAATGTTCTGTCCCTCAATGAAAGACTCCTTCGCCTCCCCCATACACGCAAGCAGACAAAAAGTGGACAGAAAACAACATATCGTAGTCATCAGTCCACGTGTCTCTTGTCATCTGTTTCCGCTGACTTGCTCATGTCTCATATAGCGTTCCGTCTCGTAGTCCTATAGCAAGGAAATGTACAATCCTCCAAATTCCCTTCCGCATGAAACCGCTATCGCCAGTGAGCTTCATTGAATTGGGGAGGCTATTCGACACTATTTCCGGAAATAGAGGGTGGCAACTGGCATGTGAGCCACAGCACAGCAGCAATAGTAGATTTTCAGTCTTTTTCTGCTTTTTTCTGACGTATATGAGCCCGTCCTTTCCGATGTATTGTCCCCGTGGAGGGAGCAGTGTATGTCGATATGTCTTAGTTCTTCCCTCCCAGAGAAAGACGAAGAAACAGGAAAACAGAACAACATTCAAATATGAGCGCGTACACAGACAGGACTTGTTGACGCTCCGTTTGCTAGCTTGAAAAGGAATTCGCAACTCAACGTTTTATTCCTTTTCGTTCTTTTTTTCTTTTTTTCAACGTTTTTCAATGGCGGAAAGAGTGCCATTGATCTGCGATTTTGGTTAAGATTTATGGTGCACGAGTGACAGCTATCAAACCGTGTTGTAGTGTACATGGAGTTTGTCTTCGTTTGTGAAATAACTTCGATTTCGGGCTGTTGTTTCGACGCAGAACAGGACTGTTTTGTGATATCGTGGGAAAAACGATTGGTGAGGAATGTCTTTGCCTTCTCTCCGAAGAATTACAAGTAACAACGTAAGCGCCACAAAAACAAAATCGCAGTTTGGTACTTTAATAAATTAAAAAGCGTGCAAGCAAAAAGTAAGTTGTGTTTGGTAATAAACTTTATGACCTTAGCAAACGACAGACGGTACAAATGACATGATTGTATTGTTGAGCAAAGAACAAACAAATGCTTATTTTATATTATCTTTAATATTGTTTCGTATGAACGTAATCAGGGTGCATGTACGCACCTTCATTACGTTCATAAGAACACAGGTTCATAAATGTTCATACTGATAAGTGAACAGGAATTGGTAATACGGGTAGGACATAGTTTGAAAGCAACGCGAAAGCACATATTCGCTCTTCACTCTTTAAAGCATAGCAGTGTAAAATTTCGATTACGTTGGGCGTTATTATTCGGCTACAGCTGTAACCGTGCAAATGTAATAACGAATTATGTGTACCTGCTACTAAATGTTTATTTGTTTCTTTTTTTTTTTTTTTTACGGCGCGGTACTAATAAGTTGATAACTTTGTTACGTCTCAAGGCTACAAATGTTCAAGATTTCATTTTTCTGGAACCACACAATCTAACGTGGAGACCAGAAAACACACACCCGCACACGGTTGCCAGTGCACCAAAATGGAATACGATGAAATTCATAAGATAGGAGTTGTTGGATCGCGGAACTGTTCTACTTCCGGAACTGTGGAGAACACGGAGCACGTGCTGGTCACCTGCCGACGCTTCGACTCTAGTCGGCGAACACTTAAGAACGCCCTTTTTTCTTTTTTTTGAAGAGTAGCAAGCCAAATATTGGCTGACCTCTCTCAACACTTAAAAAAAAGAAGAAGAAGGTAATGGGGAACCGGCCAAACAACACCAACAACGTGCGCTGTGTGCCCTCGCGAACTACCTCAAGGACATACGTGCTGAAGTAATTTTTCAAATTACTCAATGCTTTAACACATCAAGCGTCATGGAACAGTTGGTCGCACCAGTGCGACCTGCGTTTCGATTTTATCTATTCTTATCTATTCTATTCTACGATGAAATTAATATTAGATTAGATTAGATTAGAAGTAGAAAGAAAAAAATGGGAACGTAGGCCGCACTGGTGCGGCCAACCGTTCCATGACGCTTGATGTGTGAAAACATCGAGTGATTTGAAAAATTACTTCAGCGCGTATGTCTTTGAGATAATTCGCCAGGGCACACAGCGCAGGTTGTCGGTGCTGCATTGGCCAGCTCCCCAGTGCCTTCTCAGCACTAAAAGGTCGGTTGTCGATTTTAAATTTTAGAAGAGTGACATTCAGGTGCAATCTTTTTCGCCATTCAAGCAACAAAAACCTTTGCTCGAAACGTCTTGTCTCCAACTTTATCTTATCGTTACTATGGTACGCCAGTCCCCCTTTGCTCGTAGTACCATATGCGGTTTGCGTGATTCTTGAAAACTTTGGACACCGCATACTTTTATAATAATAATAATAGTTGGGTGTTTACGTCGCGAGACAACTGAGCCGCATACTTTTAAAGTGGTAGCGTTATGGAGGGCACGCCAACGTCGACATCCCTGTAGATCCGTCCGTAGCAGCCGTGGAGAGAGAAGAAAGAAAAAGTTACAATGTCACCGAAACGAGTGAGGGTGCCCTAAGATCAGGATCGGAGGATGGCCATTACTGTGTATTAACAAGAACGACATTCCCGCAGAAGCGGAAGATGCGAAAAGCGTCATAGCTTTCTGCTGTCACGTGAGCGCGAGCGCTCAACGTCATGTCTTTACGTACACTACTAACCTTGGGGAATATCCTGCTACACAGCCACAAGGTATTCTGTAGCAGACGACAGGAAAACACGCTGACGGTGTCGTCTGCTAAATGCGCAGTACGCCACTCCCGATATTCCGCACCGTGTGAATGCTAAACATAACACGGGACGGAACTTCGGCTCTGTGAGCAGTGTTGTCGCTTTTTCTTCCACTAGAATATTTTGTGAGGATGTCGCTCGTGTGAATATATGGTTAACCTACCACATTTAAAAGTCGTTAGGCAGAATGCCCAAGTGTGCAGCCAATATTTTTAGTTCCGCGGTCACATGACTCGTAGGCGATTTGTGTGCATAGCGTATAGTAGCGAGAGAAGCAAGCAGTGCTGGTATGAAGGTGTTGATGTAGGATGCTTTCTTTGCTGCTTGTCTTTACGTGCGTGGGACACCTCACCGGACGGGGTCCGCATATAGCCCGTCCTGTCGCAGCGCAACCGGTAACATAGCTGTAAAGATGACTTCAGTAAACTGTTGTTGCTTTGGAGATGCTAGCGCCCAAATGTATATAGCGCAGTTTGAATATTCAACGACGGTTTGACATCACGCCTCTTTTACCCCAGCAGTGATGCTCGCTCTCCTTGATGTTCGTAAGACGGCAGCGTACCGGTATCACCGCGTGCCTCCTTCTGGGCATCTCCCTCTGTCAGCTAAATGGCGGAATGACGAGACCTGTCAGAGATAATGGGACGTCCAGCGGACATCGCATTAATTACCCGCTTAGCTGGAGGCAATACATCGGACAGCGATTCCGAAGCCATTGCACCACGTCGTAGCTAAGTATGGGTCTGCCGTGCGTGCATACAGGCGCAGCGTTACACGGTTCAGGTCAAGGTGCGAACAGCTTGCCGTTGCTGGCTTCGCAATTACGCCACAGACCCATATGGGTCTCGGCATAGTAATCACGACTCGTACACGCTGTTACTCAGGACGGCTGACGAGAGTGTTCATTAGGCACTTTGAGAACCATGTATGGTGTCTACCAAATTGCAGCCTTGAAATTCCCTGATTTTCCCAGGTTTTCCCTGACTATTTCAAGCGAATTCCCTGACCAAAACAAAAGGGAGCTTGGTGCCTGCTGATACGTTTTGATCCCTCATAAAAGAGATCATTTATTGAGTATTAGTTAGGCTGCCCTACTTTTCAGCCTCTGAGCTTGTCGTTGACGAACTGCTACTCGAGGCAACACTGCTGCGGCGTTACCGCTCAATTACCGCTCGGCACTCGCGGCTCGCTGCGCATCGACACAACACTTGTCTGCAATTTTCCCTGACTTCAGCTGCTTTTTGGCAAATTCTCTGACAATCCCCTGACTTTTCCAGTCGCATCAAAATTCCCTCATAATTCCCGGTTTTCCAGGTTGGTAGGCATCCTGAGAACAGTGCACGCAAACGCTTTGGCACCCGCCCCGCCCCCCTTCCCAAAAAATATTAAAATGAATAAAGGAGCCGTCATTGCGCAAAGCACTGTTTGGGTTCCGTGCATGCGCAGTTTGAGTGCAGATACCCTATTCTGAAACTGCATCTAGTGGTCGTGCTCAACCTAAGAACGGAACGTTTAAGCCACGCCCTATGCTTGTTCTTATTGGCTGCAATAGTAAGCCGTATCACTCTACGTCGCGAGAAGTAGTACACCTGCGGCACCTGGTGGCGCTGCAGTGTAATTTCTCACGCGGAGTAACACTTGTATAGGGTTGACGGACCGTCGGTGCGCACAAGGAAAGCGAAAGCTTCGTGCGTCGTCGTGATTTAGGGTGAGGGCGAAGTGATTGAAGACGTGGCGAGTCCTAAAAGTTATTTTATTTTTATTCTTGCGCTGCGTTCGTATTGTGGCAGGGCCTTGCTCCAGGGGGCGCACGCGTTACTCAACTTCTGTGCACATTATTTATGGTGTCACCATGGACGTTTAGATAGGTCCGTTTACTCGAGCTTTTCCTTACGTGCAGGTCGGATATATATAGGTGCGTGAGGGAATGGTTACAGTCGCCCATCACCAAATGACACAGCTGCTGCTGATGATGGTGGTTAAAGATGTATAGGGACGCAGCTACAATATAGCGGTATACTTCGCAGATATTAACAGTATATGACTAAAAAAATCTCAAAATGTAGTCTCCTTCTCCAGGATCTTAAGTGACACGGCGTTGGCAGACTATTTCGGTGTTTTTCGGTGCATTTATTTCGGCATTTGTTGTTGTGCAAATCGTTCGAGAACCACTATACCTGAATAAGTGGGCAGATGAAGTATGTATAGTGCGCGTTTTGTAGACTTTTTTTCCCCTCTATTTTTATTATAACAAGTTTGCAATAAGTTTTTCCTTTTGCTAAGACGGACAATGTTCACGGAATAGTTTGAAAGTTTTTGCGGGTTTAACCGCAACGCAACATAATTTGCAAATGGTCACTTTTGCAGCTCTACATCGTAATCGCAAAGCCAGCTCAGTGAAAGGTGAGTGCCTCGCAACTTCGTATGAAACCGTAACTTAAAAGCCCGCGATATGGGGAAAACATAAACGGCAATAGCTGTATATATACAGGGTGTCTTATTTTTTTTTTTTCAATACAGATTTTTTATTAGAAAACTATAAGGGCTATAGACATCCTGTTTTCACTTCTGTCGTCTCTGGGCCGGCGGACGTTCTTGGCCATCTGGTGCCTAACCCTTCGAATGACTAATTACCTAAAAATCGTTAATTAACTTTTAATTATAAAAGCTACGAAGTTGTCCCAATGAGAACATCTGGTCCATTCGGTCACCTGATACCGTAGCCGTTTTCAGAACAAGAATCCGCTCGATAAACCGTCCGCAAAAAATTCGTGAAGGTTCGTAAGGGACCAGATGTTCTCATTGGGACAACTTCGTAGCTTTTATAATTAAAAAGTTAATTAACGATTTTTAAGTAATTAGTCATTCGACGGTTGAGCAACAGATGGCCAAGAACGTCCGCCGTCCCCGAGATGAAGTGAAAACAGGATGTCTATAGCCATTATAGTTTTTTATGAAAAATCTGTATCGAAAAAAAAAAAAGACACCCTGTATATAAAAAGAGCGATTGCGAAAATGTCGGGAAATAAAATAATTCAGTACTTTGGCTTTTATGTCCCAGGGTCCACCTGCATATTAATTTTGCCCTTATGCCGAGTGCCGACACATGCACTATTACGTATCAGATGATCTTGTGGGAAACCTGCAAAACAGACACGGCTCAAACGTTTGAGCGGGCATAAGCTCCGAGACAATTCCAATAAATAATTTATGTAATGAACATTACTGTGTATGATTAACACCGAATGTGGTTGCAGCACAGATCGTAAACGATAGGCAAGAGCACGTTGGGTACAGACTCGTACGCAATAAAACGTCATGCGGAAAAAGTGGTATCTCCCTGTAGGAAGCAGATTTATTGCCCCATTTTTACAGCTTCGACCATCATGTACTATTTGGACTCATAACCTCGTAAGTTCAGAAAACGTCATTTTTGTTCCTTGACAGGGAAGCGAACATTCGCTCGTTCGTTTACGATATAGTTTAATGTCACGAGATTTACAATGTCTCTCTGAGTTCCAATCTTTAATTATATCTGTGGCGAGGAGTGAAATTTATCTTTATGATTTCGTTCGAACAATATCAGTCTGCCCATACAGTAAAGCAGATTACTGGCAATGCGATATGATAGCCGTTGGCCTCAGCAGGGAAAAAAAAATAAAAAATCAGCCTTCATTTATTTATTTTATATGCCCATAAACGGCCCTAGAGCCTTCATAATGGTGCAAAGACAAACAATAAAATATTAGACATTCACAAGAACGTAAACTTCATTAGCAAAAACTGGTTAAGAGCATTTTTAGTTATTTTTTAGCCTTTGAGATAAAGAGATAAATGTCACAAACTTCATAAATCATATTAAATAAACGTTTTCAACTGTATTATTGGATTCAGTAAATTCACTTCAATAACTTCGACGACTTGATAATGTCTTGGTTGTCTCGCGGGAGCGTTGGAAAAAATACCTCGGGTCAAATATTCACGACCAAGAATACCATGCACACACTTGTAAAGGAAAACCAAGTCACGAGTTGTTCGTCTAAAGTCCAACGAGTTCATGTCACAGCGATTTAGAGTTCTCAAGTATTCATAATAGAAGCGCCTTCCCAAATAACTATCGATTTGTATGAACCGATGTTGTCAGCCTCGGTCATAACAAGAGAAGGTACAATCCTAAAAAAATAATGGGGATCACTGAACCGAAAAGGGTTAAAAACTGGACGGTTCGGTAGTTCATACTTTAAAATCGCTATAAAAAAGGCCCAGTGCCGGGTATATAGCTAAAAAAGCTGTGTTGTGTATTGTGTCTTTTTAGCTCCCCTGCACGTTTTTTCCCTTCTTTTTTTGCGATTTTAAAGTACCACTGAACCCACGGGTGATCCTTGTAAACCGAACACAGGGAAAAAGAACTCACAATATAGTTAACGTGTTCTGAAAAACTTTGCAATCCATATAAACATATACGCCTATAATTCTGTATTTATCAAGGGAATTGCCTCAGGACGAGAGCCGCCGATATTTCGAACGGAGACTGTTCTTCTTCTGAGCCTGTCTGTGTTCGAAATATCGGCGATCTCTCGTCCTGAGGCAGTTCCCTTCATTCTCCCCTACCGCGGTTCGCTGGATTTCTACCCGTCTATATTTCTGTATAGTTTTCTGTGTTGGTGTTTCTCTTCTTCCGTTTTCTTTTCGGGAATAGCAAGCCTCGTGTATGGCCAACAATTAATTTACTTTCCTTTTTTAACCATTAAACATATCCCCCCCCCCCCCCCATATAAACACCGAGGTCACAAGCTACGTCCAGTGTCTTCAAGGAAATCCTATGGTATAGGCAAAGTCAATGGCGACAGCAGGGATCGGAACCGGTATTTTTTTCGGTCCGGTTCGGGTTCGGGTTCATGCATATTGGTTCGGTTCGAGTTTAGCTTCGCTGAACCGCAATTATCAACTTGAACCGGTTCAGGTATATCGGTTCGGTTCAGGTTCGGCTCCGGGATAAACGAACAAAAAAAAAGAAAAAGCGGTCAGCGGTCGGGACACTTACAGGGATTGGAACCGTTACTTTTCTCGGTCCCGGTTTAACCGCGGTTCATCGCCAGTAATTTTGCTACATGAAAGCGAGCTTACCCTCACCGCACACGGTTCTAAGAGAAAGGTGTGAGATAACCGTTTCAAAAGGCGTCTACTGCTTCCTCGCCACGACCACTTGCTTCACAACAGGAAGCGTTCTTAGGGAAACGCACGAAGTTTTGCATAGTTGCGGTTTCACACAATGCCTCTTCGTTGCACAAGATGGTCAGGGCATCCGAAGGGAGTAGCAGGGCTCTGATATTTTATTGTATTGCACTCCCGTGGTCGCCTGCTGAAAACGAAAAGGGAAATGCTGGAAGCCTTTTGGCAGAACCCGGTCAGGGCCTTCATTTGTTCCGTCAGAAAACTGGCGATACAGCACAAACTTTTATTCTCATCTGGCATCGTACAAAGAATAAATAATCGAAAAAAAAAGAAGAAAGGTCGGTTGATAGTACAATTAGGTATTTCACCTCTGAACCGATTCCCGAATCGGTAACCGTATCAGATTTTTTCGGTTCAGTTCCGGTTCGGTTCAGGACAAGCAAAAAAATTGTTCGGGTTCGGTTCGGGTTCGATGCAAAATAATGTTCTTTTCCGGTCTTCGGTTCGGGTTCAGTTCCGGTTCCGATCCCTGCTTTCTAGTGAAATACATCAGAAACGCTTTCTGAGAGTTTGGCAGAACACGGCTGCAGTTGCACCATGATTGTATACAAGACTGATGTGGTTTTGTAGCAAAAAAAGAATAAAGAAATACTTGCAATTTAATAAATGAAGGTAAATAAAGGAAACATATAACTCTTCATTCGAGTGCAAAACAATTAGGAAAGAAGGAACAGAGCGCCGTCATCACTCACGAGAGAGTATTCAAGTGCACCCTGTTAAGTCAGAAAGGTCTTTGTATAAATTGCTCTACAAGTTCTCCAGACCCCTTTACAGAGAGCTGAAGTGCCGCTTTTCTTCTGCTTTATGTGCCGTCATTTGGAGTGGCTGGTCATACAAGCAGGGCAGTTCCTTCTCATCACAGGAGGCAACTTTTAAGGAGCTCCCACGGGAAATTAGAAGACATAGAAAACAAATATAGAGAGGGGAATAGGAAACGCTGTGCCCTGGAATGGAAGTCACGCCGGTCATATTCATTCAGGGAGAAAACATTACGGAATGACGCAATGTAGCTCATAAGGTGCTAAGGAGCACACAGGGAGGGTGTATGTTACCCCTAAAAATTTACAAGGACCACGTGACCTGTCTTGCGACTACACAGTCTACGGTCTATAGGACTAGACTATGGCGATGTCACGTTCTTGTCTATAGATAAGATGAGTGTCTGGATCTACAAGCAGTACGCGTACCCATTATTGTCGGTCCTCGAACCGTTCACCATAAAGACAGTGGCTTTCGACAGTGTCCAACTGGGGAAAAGAAAGAAAAATATCTCGAACCTTCACAGGTGTATACTCCAAAATACGACACAGGCGCCGACTCGCCTTAATGGCTACGAAGACTATAAAGTGGCGTGTATACATGATGAATGAGGAGAGCGTATCTCGTGAGCGTATCGTGCCCGTCTGCTGATTCCAAGGTTGCGGGATCGACGGTGAACTAATCTGGAGCAATGGTACCTTCATTTCTACGGAGTGTCTATGCTCCACGACAATAGGTGCCTGGGCAAAAACGTACTAGCGGCATGTGGACACAGTCTAAGCCAGCTGGTCGGGACACGACAGATCATGCTGTATATATGGGGAGACGGCCGGTCTCAATCCCACCTGCGACTGTATCGTGTGAGGTTTCACCTGCGTTTTCGGAGGGAGCTTACAGAGTGGTGCTGACCTCGAAGGGGAGATGTAAGTGTAAGGGGAGATGTAGGTGTAGGTGGAAGGGGAGGTAGGTGGGGGCCGGGCACTGTGGGAAAGCTCACGGTTTCACTGGATGGCCACGTGACATCACAAGCAAACAAAACACTGCTCTAAAGTCTACTCCCTCACAGAGTGTAAAGACGTAACTTAACTACTGTTCTCCCTGCACTGACAGCTCAGCATCACTCACTATATAGTTCCGCTATACAAGACATGATCAGTTCAATATACCAACACTAGGGAAGAGCATCTAATGGTCGGTTCCAGATATACCTATGCGATAGGAATAATGACAAAGTTTGTTTTCACTTGGGCTGGAATACGGAGGGTATCGAACGGTGCAAAGTCTCCAAAGATCGGGGAGATTCCCTTTAAAATGCACTCTTAACAGTTATCATGAATGTACACCGATCCACCGCGCATATTGCATATTTCAACGCAGCAGCGCTCGCGGACGCGTTCAGGTAACCACAAGTAGCCCGTCACCTGTAACGTGCCTTACAATCCAATCCCCTGTGTCACATTGGAAGGCATCCTGTACCCACAAGGTTCTACCAACATCCGTCGGAGTGCACGGGATGCGTTGCTGGCCTTCGCTTCGTTCGTATGACTGTCTTCGTTGCTTATTTTTTTTTTCAGGAGTGAAACTTGCCGTCTTGGCTGAGGAAGCAGACCTCATTTCTTTTTCTTTTTTTTTCTTCAAATTATTATTATTGCTTCTCCCCCCCCCCCCCCCCGCCCCCAATCCCATGTCTTTCTTTCTGCTTGTCGAGCTGAAGCGCACGCAGAAAGACTGAGTACCTTACAAGCATGATGACTGCATTCATATGTTGTCAACGCATTCAACGACACCACTACATATATGTAAAAACGCATGTTATAGCGACGATGACAGCTGTCAGCCATACATCTATGTGGCGTCAACAAAGAAGACAAAAAAGTATAGTCTGCAACGAACAACGCTCTCACTTCCCCCCCTCCCCCCCATTTGTGGTTCCCTCGTGGCTCTACCGCATTCGTCAAGATCAACATACCCAGGGGACGCATTTGGGAAGCTAGAGTTTGGCGAAATTCATTACTGTTTACTTAGATGCTAATGTACCGGAGGACAGCCGCAGCGTAAACGAGGAAGTACCTTGCTCGCAAGCAGACTTTCCTCTGTGTGCATTTGTTCAGCAAACAAAGTTATATATGGATGCCCTATAAACCGGGACTTCAACGTGTCGCTCATAGTTCGCGGATCCCGTATTATCCGCTATACGAGTATATGTGCTCAACGAACAGCGAGAGAAGGCACAGCCTCGTTTTGTGGACAGCCGTTTTTAGCGTGCTGGAGGAGCTTTCCCGTCCGGATAGCTGCACCTTTATTTACATCCAGTAAAACAAAATAAGAGGTGTTAAAATCCCAGGAAATTTTAGAGCCCCGAGGAGACGGATTTTCTCCATTCTGATTTTGTGATTGTGATTATGATGGTGGTGAATAGAAGAAAAAAGAAGTAGGGTGGTGGGGTATTATGATTGACTGATTGATTTGTAAAAGAAAAAAATGGAGAATCAGCCGGTGACATGTCGAAGTTCACAAAATTATGTTCGATATCGAGCTCATTTGAATAACAAGGACTCCACCGAATCCCGTCCATACGCTATATTTACCTTAAAGGAGCACTAAGGTGCAAAAATATATCCTCCTGGAATGAAAGACATGCCGTTACTTTGACACCGACACAAAAGGAACGGGATCCATTCTTTGCGTCGTTCGTGATTTATGATCAATAGAATAAATAAATAAATAAATAAAATAAAATAAAAGACGCAATCGACACGCTTTCTCTCTCCCTCTCCTTCTCAAGAGGACCGACAACGCGGAGCGGGCTCCCATTGGCCTCCTCAAACGTTTCGTCCAATCATGGCGTGAGATCGCTTGAGGAGACCAATCGGAGGCCTCTCGCATAGTCGCGCTTCTTGAGAAGGAGAGGGAGAAGGAAAGCGTAAATTGGTGGTTGCTTTTGCTCATAGATCACGAACGACGCAATGGGTGGATCTCGTTCCTTTTGTGTTGGTGTTAAGGTAACGCCATCTTTCATTCCGCGAGAACTTTTCGCAGTTTAGTGTCCCTTTAATATGCTAGTTTGGTTAATAATTTAGTTCGCTACAACATGTTGAAACAACGCTTTATTATATATGTGACCGCATTTTGCAGTCTACCATACCTTATCAACATTTAAATTCCACTTTCCTTTCGTTGAGCGCTGCCATTACTACCAACTGTGGTGCGCCGCTTCTGTTCAGTGCATTCAACTATGCATTGTCTCTTATCGCTCAATTTGCAGTTTCTTTCTTGCACGCAGCGAATCTGCACCTCTGTTAGTGAAAGCCGTTACTAAAAGCCCTTAACGAGAGCTGTGCTCACGTTATACGTGATTTGCTTCGTTATGCCTTCTCATGGTTTTGCCCTGCATACTTTGTTTCGGGTACTGGCGCAAAGAATGTCGGGAAAGAGAATCGGAATGATCGAAGGAAAGCAGCTGTTGTGGAAGGAAGGAATTTATCGTAGCTGTATCTTGGGCGTTCGAAAATTGAAAAGGGGGCCTCAGCGTTTCTTAATGCCCCGTGAGACTTTTATAAACGAATTGCACCGCAGGGAGCCTCTCAGCATGGAAATGTTCCCCAAAACTATGTATTATATCAGAACGACATTACTGAATTATGTATTGGTCTCAAGAAAGAGAGACAGTAAAAAAGCAAAAGCAGAAGAAAAAAAAAGCAGTACAAGCTTGTGCTGTGTTTGTCAAGTTGTGTGTTCCAGCATCAGAACAGTAACTTTCCACCAGTAAAGTGGTCCTGTAACACTGATGCAGATATGGTACTGCAGTTAGAGCAGACAACATGTAAAATAGCCTGATTGTAGAAATATGTGCGAGAGTAGTTTAATAAAAAAATCTCGGCTACTGTCTCAAGGACAGGGTTCGTTGTGTAGTGCGTTGGGGGCCATTGGTATATTTGATCTACGGTAAGTTGAAATAATGTGTCGTTAACTTGACTCATTGGTTAGTTTATTTATTTATTGCACCCCAAAGGTCCGAAGGCATTACTAGTTGACCCTGCTTGTTCTTTGTTATGGCTATTGGACATCTTGGGGTTGCATTTGTTCTTTTATCTCACTTTCTTTTCTATTCACGTGGTCTGGAGTAGCCTGTCCCGACTTTATCGGGCCTCACATTTCTATATTTTTATTTTTCAATCAATGAAAAATCTGTTGTCAAAGTCACATGCCTTGTATCCATGCAATATATCTGTACTTGAAAGCGTGACAAATATGATCCTGATTTGTGGAAAGCGTTTCCTATATCGTTGTATCCTGACAATTCAGATTTTGCAGCCCACGTTTTGTAATTAAGACCCTACACCATACCATACCATATTAACCTCTGTGAAGTGGGGTAGGGTCCCGTGGCTACCACGGGGAAACATCCCATGTTGGAGTTGGAATTAGGAAAGAAAAATATGCACATCCCATGTCATAATCACTTCTCCATTTATTGTTGTTGTTGTTACTGAGACCCTAACTTGATAAAAGACAATCTGTACAAGAATGCATTATAAATCGTAGTGTATTCTTGCATGCATTACAATTTATAATGCCAAATTAGCATAGCGTCAGTTACATCATGAAATTTCTTCTCATAGTTGCGGTATTAAATCCAAATTTTCCTACACCTACCAAACGTCCATGCACCTAAGTACCTAAGTCCATATTATAGTACCTAAGCAAATGTTGAAGAACTAGAACAGCTAATTTGTAGAGCTAGAAAGGTAATCGTGACCAATTCATTTTTTATTTTACTACGCAGAGATAAGGCTAAACAGTCTCCACTCACCAGCTTAGATTACGTCGTAATCGCATCAAGGTAGTTTGCTTGTGTAACTCTTACATTAGGAAATAATCGCCAAGCTATTCGACAATCAAGCGGAGAATGGAAAAGGTCGTACTGGAATTTCCCGCCAAAAATGTCAAACGTCGCCGATAAGAAACGAGCAAAAAATTGAAGATGCATATCACAGCCAGTATAAGCGGAAGAAAGGTAAAGGCGGATCGATTAAACGTAAACGTTATATAATACGACGTAATCGCGCTTGCCGAAAATCTTGCTGAAATGAAAGCCCGTACCTACTTTGTATTCTTGGCGCCGTTTAGAGAGTGTGGCCGCGTTAGATCTGCGCTATCCAAATTGAGGCGCGGCGCGCTAATGAAAGTGAGAAGCGCTGGCATTATACTGTCTGCGTATGCCGAGGAATGTGCACGGACAAGCAGCGCACCAGCCCACGCCCTGCGCCTTCTTTAAGGCAAGGTAGACAAATAAAAGTAAGCTATACGTCACGCCAGTAAAGTGATAAGTCGTGAGCTTTCTTGTTAATAACTATTTCACCCAAAGACTCCAAGGGACGTAAAATATATGCAGGATATGATTGTTCCGACGATTTTCGCACACAAAGTTCACCACGAACCAAGTTATATTGTAGTATATAGGGTAATAAACATAAACAGCATACGATAAATGCTTATATAGAATAGTAACGAGACAGCGTGTATGTGATGATATGAAGCGTAACGCGACCAACAGCACACAGTGAGGTGTGAATGTGTCGTTCTATATGGCATACACCTTTTCGGTGGAAGTTCCACATGGTCCGGAAGGCAGTTTCGGAAGCAATCTCCGTATTCTGCATAACACACAATTTTAAATTGTACATTCTACACAAATAACCATTTCACGGAGGTGTATTCCATTAAGAACAATGTCTCAGGAGTGCTTTCCCGTAACGCCTTCTCCAACACTCTTATTACATCTTTCAGTTCAGTCTACCGAATAAAAAATGTGCTGATTTGCAACCTCCCCTTTTACTGACACAACCGTAAAAAGAAAAAAAAAACAAGTATTGCATATAGCTCTGTGATCGTAAAATATCATAAAGATCATCGAGAAGCTCACGTGAAACAAACATACAAGGTAAGCAAGTACTACAATAAAAAAGAATGACCTTGACTAAAACATACTACTCTCATGAACCGCACAAAAAATTTGATTTTCCCCGAGCGTTTCCCCCAACCATAGCAACGCACGACCACTGCCCGTCGCGTAATGTTTCCGAGACAAGCAGGTACGAACTTACCACCCTGTTCACTTGCCTAGAATATGTGAAAAATGCGATAAAGGCCGATCAATGATACATAAAAAATAAAAGAGGAGGGAAAAAGCTGAAGGGCTCTCGCCTCTGTGTCTTCCTGCGAACGAGTTACCGGAAAACACCGTTATTGTCAGTTTGAAAGAATTCCAACCCGTCTTCCAAGTGGACGGTAAGTCACGAAGAAAAAGTGACCGAGCGAGGCGATGAAGAAGAATAAAACGCAAATTTAATATCGGGCCTTCCGAGGAGTAAAAGGGGGGCATATTTTCTGAACGGAAGCGAAGAGCCTAAAATACTGAAAAGGGAAGCTGCCTTTTGAAGACGGGTCTAGGTCTTTATGGGATTTAAAAAGAAGGAAAAAGTGCACTCACCCGCGCTATACTTTATGTAGCCACAAATTAAAAGCAGCAACGTCATGCCTACGTCACCATTTCACACCGACTTTTTCAATCTTCTCGAGACACACACACACACACACGCACATAAACATAAACAGACGATGATGAGATGGGGTTGATGCCGGCCAGCAGGCTGGGCGCTGGGGCTGCGAATTGCGCTGTGTGTAATGCGTTCAGGGAAAGATACTACGTATTCAGGAGCGGGATTTTATAAGAATGCTGGATTTTATGTAAATGATATCAGGAAGCCTTGTTTTAGTCAGCAAGGCTTCAGGTGTTCCAGCACAGTGACACTGAGTGTAAAGTCTGAATAGATATTTGAAAATGTATCACCAATCCGAGGTTTTTCGTTCATGTAAAAACAGTCCAAGTAAACGGAAAGCAAAGCAAAAAAAAAAAACGCCTTTTCACTCGTCACAATGTACGTACGCTGGAGACTGTCCTTAACTTTTTCAAATAAATTGTGAGCGCTCTGCTCACGTTCAACTGAACTGGGATCCCTTTCGACTCACAGGAGCTAAGAGGTGAAACATGACCCTTCGTCGCTCTTGTCCATTTTTTCATCCTTGTGTCCGATTTAAGCGACGCTCAAAGACAGCAAGGATCAGTGCAGATAAGCCGAAGAGGGGATTTTAAGTTTACAGCGACTTATATAGTCGTGCTAGGGATGTAGACCTCGTTCTCCAAATCTTCTGTTTGCTCCGTATCGGTATCCTTGGGAACGTTTTGCTTTGGAGCTTCTCCATCGCTCCCCCTCGCTCTGCGAAGCAAAATGCCAAATGAATATCAGGTGCACGTATTTCCAAAAATGAAGTAAGACGAAAAAAACCCCGAGATACACAGGAATTTACGAGTGATTGTTTGCCAGCTAATAGTGTAGTCACGTACCAACAATGTCGTGTCAGTAATAATAAGCAATTGTCTTATCGAGATAAACGCGCAAATGTATGATTGCTCGAGCGTTCTGGATTCCAGGCACGAAAAGATCGTGAGTTCATATGTTTCGTCATAAATAACCCAATGATGGTTTCTGAAATGTTGATCAACGAGAACTGCCAAGCAAACGATCACTATATCACGTACAAAGCCGTTGCAATCAATCAGTTCTCTCGCAGAAGCATTATTGTCGTGGTGGTGGTGGTGGTGGTGGTGCAAGGGCTCGCCGTTGTCGGCCTCACAGAGGTGGGCAACATCACGACTGACGCCCTGGGGCAATGTGCGTCCTGGGCCGACTTCTAAGGGAACTGTGGCGACATATGCCTGAAAGCGTCTCAGAAAAAGCGTCTGAGGGATTATTGTCGTGAGACTCCGATAAGACTGAACCTCGGTCAATGGCGCTAAACAAAACGTCTAGCCCTAGTCACGTGTGTATGCATTCGCCTATGAAAGCACATACCGACTTACTAGTCATAATTGCGGCATGCATGATGTCGTGTGCAAAAAATAACAGCAAAGAGTGCGACTTTTCTGGGTTGACCATTTTGAGTGCCTTTCACTGCTGAAGCCCAGATACGAAATAACGAGTGAAAATTGAGGGGTGAAATCAGAAAGTCTAATCTCGATAAGTCACATACAACGTTTCGGCGTTTCGCAGCGCACATATACCGCGCTTCGAGAACGCTCACTTAAACCAACCATTTTGATTAAAACGAAAATTATATGAAATTATAAACTGATCAGACAAGAGAGACTATATTATTCGAACAACAATTCCCTCCAAGCTGCGTCCACCGATTTTGATAAGCGTTCGTTTAGGCGTTCTTTGTCAACATCTAATTACATTCCCTCCTCCTGAGACGCGGTAGTCTCGATTTTAAGTGGGATACGAGATCGCTTCCGTCGATAACGGAGGAAGGAAAACATAAAATAAAAGCTGCTAAGTGGCCACAAGATGTGGGTCACTCGCACAGCCTCGTGTGTGTGTGGATTAGACTTCGTTTCCACATCGCCAGGTCTGGCCGATACTTCCTCCTCACTCAATGCCAGGTCACTCAGACGAGCGATGAAGACATCGATAGGACTCATTTGCGTACGATTTTTCTCCTGCGTTGACGAAGTTATCGTTTTCCTCACACGCCGGATGTCAACGAAGTTGCTGGAGTGAAACACAACCTAGCCTCGCCTAGCACTAACACTGGCCTAGCCTGGCCTAGCCTAGCCTAGCCTAGCCTAGCCTACTAACTAGCCTAGCCTACTAACACTCGCCTAGCCAACCATCATCCCGAATGACATCATTCTCTCCCCTGATTTGCTGAACACAAGAGGTGTACGCCTCTTGGTGACGCTTATGGGGTTATGTTAACTGTCGTAAAAAGGCGTGCGCTCCGGCATTCCCGCAAAGCAAGGGTGATAAAGGTATCATTCTGCGCAAAGAAAGGTTGGCCTTCAGCGTGGTACGTGATGAAGCTCTTCTCTTGAGGGTCTACCTTGACGTTGATGGTGTCTCGATTTGAAGAGGTTACGACACCCCGCGCGAAGGTTTGCGGGATAAATTACAAATACATGCCTTTTTGCACCGCTTCCGGTTTGGTGCCAAAACGACATCCGGTTTCACAGCAAACACGCCAACCACTGTGCCGATTGATACAGTTAACGCTTCTGATTTGAGGAGAGAGAGGTACGTATACGCCTTTTTATGACAATTCAAATTGCCACGAAGAGGCGCACACCTCCCATTTTCAACAAATCAGGAAAGTGAAAGATATAATTCTGCATGGCGGCTGGTTCCGAGCGTCCTTAGTCGCGGAAGTCTTCGTGGCACCGGAGGTTGTGGCGGGGGCTTGTTTATGTTTACCCGAGAATGCCATGTATAGGGTCAATTGCATCTAACGTTTAGTTTAGTTTAGTTTAGTTTATTTCACTGATGTACAAAACAGCAGACCAAACATACTGAAACAAACTGAACCACTTAAGAGAACAACAGAACGTCAATTCCCATTTCAAGTTTTACAGCGAGGGATGCAACAGACGCGTAGAAACTCAGCACCGTGAATACTGAAACTCATCCGACGGTGACGTCACCGTGCCGTACTCTGCCAGTGAGGAGCCGTGGGGGAGGTCACGTGTTCACGAGAACCAATAGGTAAGGCGGATTTCGCGCCTTTCTGTTTTCAGAGCTCAATGCTGTCTCAATGCACCATCGATTACGTACGGGATCTGCGTTCACGAACTCACAAGTGTCCAAGATCGGCTCCAGGGAGGACCCCAGTTGCGGTCACTGTAACCATCCGGAGATTATCGCGCATATCCTGACAGAATGCCGTGCATACCATACTATGCGGGAAACTCATCTTCCCCACGGCAGGCCTGGCATACTGACGGACGTCCTCTTCCCCGAAGGTTCTTATGAGGAACGACTTTCAAAAACTCGCGGCCTCGTGCGCTTTCTTCGAGAAACTGGCCTCGCGGAGAGACCACTCAATAGTGCGCCTCTCATCTACAGTGTGCCTCCGTCCCATCAGTATCGGTCATCCTGCCTATCACCTTTGTAATCCTCAACTCCCCTCTCCCCATTTCCTTCTTCTTCTTTTCTTTTTTTTTTTTTTTTTTGTGGCTATAGTCGTGACGATGCCCACTTGAGTGCGGCCAACAACGGCAAGCTGCCTCGACCCCCCCCCCCCCCTGTTTTCAGAGTGTGCAGCAACACGTCAAAACGTTTGTTTCCAACGAGTCATTTCTCTTTCGCAAGGCGCCGTTTCATAATTCGTCTCATAAAGGACGTTATTTCTTTGTGAGGTTCCTTTCCAAATCGAGTTACTCCTTTTTAACCGATGTAATCGCATAACGTGTTATTATAAGCTTTTCACCCGATGTTGATAATGATGCTAAAATGCCGATGGATTTCGGAAACGTCATTTTGTAACCGTGGCTGAGATCATATGAACTTCAAGCATAGCTGAAGGGTCGACTTCTGTCTGTATAGAAACGGAGAGTAAAGGGACACTCGAATTCATATATTGGATTGGATGAGATGGATGAAAGAAAAATGCGGAGTGAATGTGTTGTGAAAGTGTACATGTCAACACAACATGCCACCACACATCTGTTCAGAAAGTTCGAATGCAATTGCAAAAATGTTGCGCTCTAGATTTTCCGTGTACTGAAAAAAGAAAAAGAAAAAAGAAGACAAAAGCTATGATTGAAGCAAAAGCTTCAGTTCGGGAGCCGCCTATATTTTGAACAGGGACTGATCTTCTAATGGCCCCAGTATAGGATCTACCAGCTTCTACCTTCTGCTCCAATCTGCCTTTGCCGGTCCGCTGGATTCTCCCTGCACTTTTCGACGTAACAAAACTATGGTTTCGCTCTGTCCGCCAAGTGGCTTTCATTCTTCCGGTAACTGGCAAGAAGATAGTATTTATAGCCGGCTGCATCAACTTGACACCTCTGTGCAGAGTTTCATCAGCCTTAGTGCTCCACGTGATCTAAAGGGTTATGATTACGGAATTGGGTCCATTTATTATGCAGGTCCCGCTCTCACTCGGCTGAGCCTCCCTTTCTTTCTATTTCTTTTATATATATATACCCGGGCAACGTTGAAAACGCGGATTTGAGCTTCTTCCGGAGACATTAAAAGGATATCGCGGGCACTACTCCCGAAACATGATTATCTCTGCACTCAGTTTTTATTGTTCGCAAAAAAACACCAGGCAGAAAGGACAAATGAAAAAAAAAGTTCAAGTTTGTTAGTTCTTCGTTTTTTATTCTATAATTTCTGCAGGCGCCAGGCGAACGGAGAAAAAGTCGTACGTACTTAATTTCATTAGACAGACAATTGAGCAGACAATTAAAAACGAACGCTCCCAAGCAGCCCAACGTCTTGGCCCAATATTGGTCCAATATTGGTCCCATCTTGGCAATACTGGGCCGGCATTGCCAATATTGGGCCAAGGTGTTGTGCTGCTTGGGCTATAACACTTCATACTATAACCTTAACCTCACACACGAGGTTTACAGCCCGTTCTGTAGCCTCCCTTTGCGCCTAAAGTATACTGCCTGCCGTTTCGGAATCTGTCTTGCGCCAGGAACAGGAGGCGTGCTCCGTATGGTTTATCTCCGGCATCACACGATACCCGTATCAACAAGATCGCTATACACGCTCCTTTATCAGTGGGCCAAGGGCGTGCGCGAACTCTCTTCAAGCCATGATGAATTTTCATTCAACACTTCCACTCCGCAGTATCTGGGTTACATGCAGCATGCTCGAACAAATAAATAACCCAATTGTTTATTACTGTGCTAATGCGGGTGAAAGGAAGTAGCTTGCGCCAGCTTCTCGACTTGCGCGTCGAAGTTCGTGCGAGACGACCTGAGCTCCTGCGTCATTGATTACGTAACGCCGGTGATAACTATCAGCTTTATCAGCCTATCAGCCAACGCGTTTTTTTCCGCTTCTTGCCCACCACAGCAAAATATATCCTCGAAAGGTATTCTCGTGACGTCACATGTTTATAAACAGATCAACAACAACAACTTTATTGCGAGATGATGAATGGGGAGTTTCATCGCCAGGGGTGGTACTCTACCCCATTGTTGGTGATGACGGGAGGAATGAAATAATGAGCCCCTTCACAATAAGGGTCGACGTCCTATGGTATCCAGAAAGGTGAAGAGAGCTTTGAGGACAGAGCGTTGGTGGGCTGGATGTCGCCAGGGACCAAGCAATTTTGTGAGAGAGAGGGGGCGAGAGTCTAGCTCGTTAAGGGATGCGGAGAGTACGGTTCGGGAAGGTAGGTAGTGTGGGTAATGAAGAAGAATGTGCTCTAGATCTTCTACAGCACCACAGTGACTGCATTGGGGAGAGTCAACTTGTCTCAAGCGGTAACGCCACTGCGCTGTAAAAGCCACATCGAGGCGCATTCGACGAACTAATGCGGCATCTTGACGAGAGGTATGTCGACTGTCGAGGCATGCGGAAAGCGAGCGCTGGATCAACTCTGCTCAGCATGGCTGGGGGGAGAATGTCAGCGGTCCATTGGCGGGTAGCCAGGCGTGTCGTGAGGTGTCGAAGTACGGAACGACGATTTCCTCTCAGCAGCGCAATGCGCGTCCGTCTCCGAGACGAGAGAGCTGCTTCGGCGGCGCTGTCAGCCTGTTCATTCCCTTCGACACCGCAATGGGCAGGAACCCATTGAAGAACCAGCCTGTGCCCTGCTTCGTAGACAAGGTTGTAAGCCATTAACACATCCATCACCAACGGTGCGGATGAGCCTCGGATGCCAGAATTTTCAATTGCTTGCAGCGATGTTGTGTCAGTGAACACGACCCATTCCCGTGGGGTAAAATCAACAATGTGCTGCAGAAAGAAAAGTATGGCATAGAGTTCCGCAGCTGTGGATGAGGTTTGATGCGAAAGGCGACGTCCTTCCACTACGCCTTCGGATGGGATGACGAATGCCGAGGCGGACTTGCCATTTCGAGATGCGCCATCGGTGTATGCTGCGGCAGAGGTAGAAAACATCGCGTCTACCAGAGCATAAAAATGGGCTCGAAGGACTTGAGGAGGAACCTGATCTCTTCGTTCTTGGAGGTCCGGAAGACGTACGAAGGTGGGTGGCACAGGCAGAGACCAGGGGGCGTCCGGCGGCGTGACATCCTTAGCTATGAAGCCAGTGAGAACCTGGCGTGTCCTCTGCGCTACGCGATGGAAATCACTTTCAGGACGGTGGCGAATTTTCCTGAGGAGTGGGTGACGGGGAATGTGCGCACGCAAACGTAGGAAGTGTCGAGCCGTTTCACGCTCACGGAGAACTTCCACCGGAAGTTCACCAGCTTCAGCCAGGACTTGCCGTGTTTCAGCCATTTTTGGAACTCCAAGGCAGAGACGAAGGCTTCGGGCAAGTCCGAAGGGTATTTAACGACGTTGCGGAAATCCTGTGCAAGATTGGAAGGCTGTAAAGCACAGTCGTCCTCACAAAAGCCGGTCGTGACTTGCAAAGGGCAACGTCATCGGCGACACAGAGAATGCTACTTTGCGAGGAATTATCGATTTTAGGCCTGCCATTACCACATTGAAGAGTGTAGGACTCAGAATGCTTCCTTTTGGTACGCCTTGATGAACAGGAAGCTTAGGGCTTTGGCCGTGGGATGTGCGCACAGCGACAGTTCGGTCCGTAAGGAAATCGTGAAGCCAGCTGAAGAGTCGGCCACCAGATACTCCAAAAAAGCACAAGGCGTGGAGCACACAAATGTGCGAGACGGTATCATATGCGCGCTTGATGTGCAGGAAAAACGATTCGCCGATAAGCACGAGCATGTTGGACTGTAGAGACTAGGTCGAGAACTGGATCTATGGAGCTTCGGTGGCGACGAAATCCAGCCATTTCTTGAGGGAACACACCTTACTTTTCGAGCCACCAGTCGAGGCGATGTAAAACCATTCTCTCCATCAGTTTTCCCATATACAGCTTGTCAGGCTCACAGAGCGAAAGGAGGATAGGGCATTTGGGGGTCGCATAAACAGAGGGTCGCCTATACCTGCGTCACCATATGCAAGCAAGCATACACTCTTAAAACAAAGCTTCACCACATAGCGCGCTGAATGAAAACCATTGTACACAGCGATACCTCTATCCCTCGTGATTTGTGGGAAGCGCGGAGCGTACGCCTTTTTGTGAAAATTAACATTTTTGCATAAGTATCACAAAAAGGCGCACGCCTCCCGTTTTCAACAAACCTGGGGAGAGAACGATGTCATTCGGGATTATGGTTGGCTAGGAGCGTGCTATGTTGTGAAGTTTTTAAGAGTATATTCTGCCGACGTACCCTGTATAGCCATCACTCTTGAAATGCTAATTGAAATGAAATGTTAATTGTCACAAGGGGGGGGGGCTAATGGCAGGATAGGCTCGCCGTTGTTGGCCACACAAAAGTGGGCGTCGTCACGACTATAGCCAAAAAGAAAGAAAGAAAAAGAACGCAAAGCAAAACAAAACACAAAGGAAGGACGGACGGATGGAGGATACAGGAGGTTGAAGGATGGGGATGGTGGTGAGGTGCACGAGTTCATCGGGGAGAGTAGAGTATTAGATTGGTCGATGATCAAGGCCTGTCTTCAGCAGGAAGAGAATGAGGCTTCTTGCTTTGGCGGAACGTTCGGCAGAAGAACCAGCGGGGTAGAGGATGTCTGCTAGCGTGCCCGAGGCGGAGCGAGGGAGATGGGCTTCGCGCGCAGAATGGCATGCTCGGCACTCGGCAGTCTCGCAGGATGTGTCCGATTGTTTCGGTTTGTTGACAGTGGCCACAGCTGGCGTCACCCCTAGAGCCGATCTTGAACAGCTGAGTGTTGGTGAACGCACACCCAGTGCGGAGCCTATGGAGCATGGTCTGGATGCTTCGAGGAAGATTTTTCATGGGAAGAGGGGGGCGTCCCTCTTTGGCAATTCTGTCTGGCAGTTCTGTCCGCTAGACAGCTTCTGGACGTGGCCAAGTTGTCTAAGTAGCGGAGCCCCCTAAACTGGGAGTGGATACTGACAGGCTTTTCCTCGGCTTCCAGGTAGGTCTGGGTAATTCCAGAAAAGCTGGGTATTCTAAGCGCCGTTCTTATCCCTGCCCGATGGAGGCGCTCAAGAGCCTGCCATTGTGAAGGTCCCAGATCCACGTACGGTGACACGTACAGGATACGCGAGAGAATGAGGGATTTGTGCAGCGTGAGCAGCGAACTTGAACTGCAGCCCCATGACTTGCCACTGATCCTTCGGAGTAAATTAAGAGTCTCCTTGCCTTTACACACCGTTTGGTTTACTAGCCTAGACCAGCGCAATGAGCTGACAATTGTCACAAAAAGGCGTACGCCCCGTGCTTTCCACAAATCAAGAGTGATAGAGGTATCACTCTGTACAATGGTTGGCCTTCAGCGTGCTATGTGGTGAAGCTTATTGAGAGCACTTAGTGAATACAAAAATGGCGCGTCTATTCTGTTTCACTCGTTGCGGTGCTGCGCACGCAGTTAGCTACTATTGCTGGAAGTCCGTAGATGAGGTATTGTTCCCACAAAGAGTTTTTCCTGCTCAGAAGTGAAAAGGTTTGACATGCAACATTTTCGTCATGCAGATGCTTTCCCACGTATACAATGTTTGCAGATACGCGGATATATTCAGTGTCCGTGTGGATGGGGATTCACTTACATCAATAGGTGCGGTTGCAGATCATGCAAACGCGTGTGGTGTGCGGATGTGTATCAGCCACGGCTCGTCGATGTCACTCCTCCCACTCCCTCAGAAAAAACGAACCCACCTCCCCGAAAAATAAGGCAGTAAATTGGAGAGTAATGAAGTAATTACAGCTTTTGCTCCCTATGTTTTCTGAGAACTCTAAAACAGAACTACACCCGGCATAGCACGCGCTGTGAGCCAACCATTGCCATTAATGATAGGGTTATCGCTTCTGGTTCGAAGAGAGAGACAGGGGAGGGGGGGGGGGGGGCGTACGCCGTCTTGCTGCAGTTTGGATATATGAAAACTGGCACATGAAGCGTACGCCTTCCTCTCTCTTCGAATCAGAAGCGATAACCCTATCATTCGTAGCAATGGGCGCACAGCGTGCCGTGCATCCTGCTATGCGAAACGTTCTGCTAAAGCAAGAAACCTTGTTCTCATTCTGCACGAGGCGGGACTTGCCCAACGACCCCCCTAGCACTTTGCACTCCCCGAAGGACTCACGCACCCTCTACGCATCTCCACTGGCTGGCTGGTTGCTGGCCCACTTCTGTGTGGCCAGCAACAGCGAGCCGATTCTGCCATTACCCCCCCCCCCCCCGCCCTCTGTTTTTAGAGTGAGCGCATTAAATTTAGTCCTCGGCACTGCAAGCAGTCCCTAAACTTCGCATAAGCTTCCGTGCATTTAGTCCCAGGACGGACTAGTGGTTTTGGCGAGGCACGTACCCCCCAAAAATGAGTAGAATTACTCCTTTTACTTCTTAGAGCGCGTGACGTTCGTTTACTTTTTCGTTCTCGTGGTGGATGGGCGAGGGGAGGAAATTATAGGCCCGCGTTTTAGATTGGGGGGATCTGGTTCGTGGGCGCACTACTAAACACGTACTGACCCCCCTTATTGGTGACATTATCGAGTGCGGACAGCGTTATACCAGTTGAGCAAAAGGAGTTTGTGTGTGTCCGATACAAACTCTCGAATGCACATTGCGCGCTCCCTGAGGGTGCACGTTGGTGTTATTGGACGAAAGCCTTAATTACAGGCGGGAATGTTGATTGCAAATTTATGCTCTCAAATGGTGCGCTCCCATCGCCAGCGGCATCAACGCCACAGGGCGCTAACGTCGTCGACAGTAGTTTATATGGGAAGTACTTACAGTCATTAAGCGGTTGGTTTCTTTTGCTTTAGAAGTTCGGAGTGTCATTGCTTTTTTTTTAATTTTTTTAGTACTGTTGAGACCTATTAGATGAAGTAGCCAATTAAGACGTATTCAGCAAATATGCGTAGTGTGCAGACACGTCTGTCTCGTCTTTAAACTACGCTCATGGTCATGGTAGATGACCATACATGACACGTGGTCACTATAATGCCTATTCTATGTACCTTGTCTGTGCTGCTCTATATACAGAATTAAAGGGCATTTCTGGTTTCAATGCGGAGCTGTTGCGCGATTATCCCTTACCCCATTTCACGCTGCGGATGGCTAACGACGAGTGAAGAAGAGCTACGCAGAGAGATAAATCTACACGAAGCAGCCAGGCTGCCAATAAATTGATTATTAACGATTATTCCTTTCGAGCGCGATATAATTTACTCGGGGCTCCTCTTCGCTAACTCAGTTTTCGCTTTCGGTTATAGGGTGGCATTATCTATAGTTACGCAACACTTTACGCGCCGTTAATACTAATGAATGTTACTCGCTCATTTAATTATGCCGAACACTGTAACGCAACAAGGAGTACCAACTGCGAGAAGAGAAGTGAAGAAAATTAAGACAAGAGAGCAAATCAAAACTGTCTTATTATACATGTTTTTCGGTAAGGTTTAAAAACAGCACGTATTTATGAGGATAAAATGTTCATAGATCATTTTATTTCGATCGTTGGCAACAAAGTGTCATCCCGGAAAATCAATGCGCACGGATGCGAAGAACATTAAGAATCCATTAGTAAGCCCGGTGGGTAAAGTGATAAGCGTACGATAAGACCGCGTCGGATCCGCGTGTGGATTATAGATTGAGGTGTCAAGGTTCAGAGAAAGTACCCGTGAGTTGGTTAAAAATGGTAACTGGGCGCAGGAACAAAGTGGAAAGGGGCAAAATTTCTCAGACACCAGTGCAGCTTCAGAACGGTGTGTCAGTTTTACCGTTGTGAGAAGGATCAAGCTTCAACGCGGAAGATAGAATAGATAGAGAGGATGGTAGATTTAACGCAGAAGCGGGGTTCATGATCGTTCAGCGAGATACCATCATCCTTTCTCGCCAGGTGCTGCACCAGGTGCTGCAACGAACCTCGTGCGTTCACTCTTCCAGTACAGTGAGCCATAGTGTAAAAGCCTGAGTCTCTGCACACAGACAGACGATCCATCCGTATCCAGACTCAGGATTTTACATTATGGAGTTCATCCAACAGCTATAGCTCACCCATCTATGCCATTTCGTCAGTGGTGAGTCAGTACGCCTCTTCCACTGCTAAGAACCCGATGAGCTTTTCCTTTCCTTTTTTCTTAATATATATTCGCCCCCTCACCCCCGGTGCGCTTTTCTTGCACAGAAAATGGCATCCAAACCCATAAACGTCGAAGTACACGCTTCGGATAGCACTGAGCAGTTCTTGCTGTATGTGACCAAGCCCGTGTAATCTGTGTATACAGAGTGTTCCAGTGAGCACGCCGCGAAGCTGTCAAAAAAAAAAAAAAGAAAAAAAGAAAAATAATAAAGCACGACACGAGATACAACGAACGGCGTTTACCTATGGGGAGATTTTGCTACGCTATACGAGTAATTTCACCAAATTGTAATTAAAAGCAATTCAAATTTCTGCGGTTGAAGTCTGAAACTTGCAAGTTTTGTTGCGAGAATCAAGAAGCGCACCTTGCCGTTTAACCCAAATCCACAACGAAATACGCTGCCTAGTGCAATTATAACAGCTGGAAAAGGCATATGGGAAACTGGTTACCTCAGAAGCGCCATTGTTGGGCTCTGGTTGTGAGCGTCGCGGTATTGGTGCTTTTCTGCCAGCTGAATTATGTATAGTGCAAAACCGCAACCTGAGCAGTATAGGATATATGGAACGTTATTTTTCCTTTTGTTCAGTGAAGTAGATGATCACGTTATTTCGCTACATCAAATGATTGTTGGTGCTTGTTCACATGGTCCGATAGTGAATAATGTACTATCGTGCCTCAATCAACTTGTAATGGGCATATATGAATATGTCAGCATGCTTTTCATTCAGCTTAAGCATTCCTGGAGGACGCGCCATTAACTGGTAATGGACTGCCGGTAAACACGTCTCTGGGGTATGAAGGGCTCTGGGTTCATGAGGCGTTGTTGCCTTGTGGGCAGTGACAGCGCGTTTGCCATAGGACGCTAGCATGCCCTGCTCATGACGCAGATTGAGCGGGCGAAATAGTGCATAAGCTTCTTAACCGATCCAGAAATCCAGGTAGTCAAGGGTGGAAATTACCACTATACCTATTAGCAGATCCATATTTTCGCACGTGAAATTTCCCATGTCCCAAATAGGGTTCGGAATCCCGTGCCCTTTTTACAATCCCGGGATTTCTAAATGTGAATCCGGGGATCCCGGGACGGGATCGGGATTTTTTGCAACTATATCCAGGATGCCGTACAGGACTTGTACAGGACTATCACAAATTGCGATACAGCGCGCGTTTCCTGTCATTCCGCCATGAGAGCATAAGACTGCCCCCGCGGAGAGCCACGGCCACAGTTCCGTGACATCAACCAATTGGTATTAAATGTCAATAAAGAATAGAGTTCTCAGTTGCCTTTATCTCGCTCTCAGACCCCAAACGTGCACAGGATGCCCACATGCAATTACCTTTTCTTGCCTCTACCCACGAGACTGTCTGGAAACATTCGGTATACCGCGTCTTCACGTAAATCAATACATCGAACGAAAGGGCCTTCTGGAGATGACAGTTCCCACGCTTTGTGCTGCCCTTCTTGCAATAGTCAGCGGAATGCCGCACACGAGAAATTTACCTGAAGTTCAGGCGCTTCTAGCACTTGAGCCACTTCTTACAAGTGTTGACACCGCTGTTGAACTTTTTACTGGTAATCGCAAAGTGTCCTCAAACTACGATTCTTCAGTGGGACTGCAACCTGCTTCGCTCTAAGCTAGAGGATTTCAGAAATTTGGTGCACCTTCATGCCTTTCCAATGGTAGCGTTGAACGACGCAGACAACTTTTGGCCCCATGAGTGTTTTGTGGGCATTGCTGTTCGGCTGTTTGCGCGTTCGCGTTTTTCGTGACAACTCAGTGTGTGTTTGCAATTGTTTTGTGTCTGAATCACCCCCGTCATCCCAATCATGAAGCCAATAAAGAGGATGATGATGGCGATGATGATGACTCATCATCATCACCATCATCATCCTCTTCATTGGCTTCATTCCAGGAGTTTTCCACCAAAGTAACTGGTGCAAGTGATGTGGAGTTGCGGGCCTCAAACTCGTGAAGCCAAGACCTCCATTATATTTTCTCGTAAAATCAAATCAAATGAAATGAAATCATGAGGAATCGACGTGTACCATAGTGTCACACGTGTCTGTCTGTGCATAAGACACGATCGATCATGACTTTGTGGAAGACGACAAGAAAGAAAAGACGAAGCGGTGTTCAAAATTTCCGCTAAGGAGATGAGGGCACCATCGACCGTTTGGTCGCACTTGTTATCGATTCGAATTTCGTTTCTCTGCTCACACTCCCGTCATGTTCGAAACGTTCGATGTCCCGTTCCTTTTCTCTCTCTCTCTGTCTTAATAGTTAGCTTACTCGTTAGGTCGCTAGTCTGATCGGAGCAATCTCTTTACTTCTTGATAAAAAGAAAGTTTAGTACAGTATATCCGCTACATTTCTTTGCAGCATCGATTCCCGTTATCGTCCAGTGAATTTTTGTTTCGTTTTCTCTTTCTCTGCCTTGCTCGTCTACGTTGATAACTCGGGGCTTTACGTCGCTAAAGAACTACGATAATGAGCAACGCCACAGTGGGCGTTCCGTGTAGTATATTTTGTCCACCCGGTGGTTCTTTTAGTGTGCGCCGAATGCCCAGCACACCGCACACCGTATTTGACGTCCCCAGAGATAGACATGCGTGCCTACGCAACTTGTTCACTGCCATCAAGTATTTTCTGGTCTAGAAAACGGAGAGATCGCTTTGCACGCTGAGACTGGGGGGTGATAGGGGTTCGAATCCTGTCACCGGATGTGCTGTCTGAGGTTTTCCCTGGGTTTTCCGAAGACTTTCCAGACGAATGTCAGCACAGTTCTCCCTGAAGTCGTCCCAGGACGCATACTGACCTTACTGTCCCCCACTCCTTCCTGCTGTCCTCTCTCCATCTGTCCACCTCTGTACGCCGCTCATAGCCACAGTTGCTTCGCGGCGCCAGCACGGAATAAAAAAAATAGAAAACGGAGAATATCTACAAACAGAGCTTAGAAACAGTACCTCGAAGAAAGAGGGGGCGTACGCAATTTTTTGTCAATTTGGATATATGATAACTCACACAAAAGGGCGTACGCCCCTCTCTCTCTCTCTTGGAATAAGAAGCGATAACCCTATCATTCGTGGCAATGGTAGGCGCAGAGCGTGCTATGCGATGAAGTTCTGTTTTTAGAGTGCGTACGAATACCTACGCATGCTGAGAGAGAGAGAGCAAAAAGAGAGCAATGGAAGTGTTGAATGAAGGGCTCATGTGCCGTAACTGGGCGCGGAATCATACATATGGATGATTCTGGGACGTTCCTGGGGTTTGCCTCTACCGCGTCGAAATTCCTTTAAAAAATTGGTATTCGTTTCATTCCGTATTACAAGTCAACCTCACCTCAAAGACTCAGCACGCGAAGTATAAATGCCGTTAATGAACGTCACACGCTTCCACAAATTTTCGAATGAACCCACATCATACACTCTTAAAAAATGAACTTCACCGCATAGCACGCCCCTAACCAACCATCATCTCGAATGATATCGTTATCTGCCCCGATTTGTTGAAAACGGGAGGCGTACGCCTTTTTTGTGACACTTATGCTGTTCATAATTCTCACAAAAAAGGCGTACGCCTCCCGTTTTTAACAAATCGGGGCAGATAACGATATCACTCCAGATGATGGTTGGCTAGGAGCGTGCTATGCGGTGAAGTTCATTTTTAAGAGTGTAGTTTCGGACACCACAGTGCGTGCTGCTGGTACACACCTTGCGCTGCCAGTTAATCCTGGCACCGACTGTGCCGTGTGTTCTGCCGGCACGCGCCGTCGCCACCTCCAAAGCGCCCACTCGATATTGTGCACGAGATAAAACACGAAAGCAAACCAGATTTACGAAAGGAAACGTTTCAGCATGCCACTTAGCTGAGTGCGCGGATCACAGAAGGAATTCCAAATGCGAGAGAGTCAACAGACATCGGATGTGAGACTTGTAAGTACATCACATGCGCTTTTCATGCGCTTCAGATAAAGGAATCCGCCTGTCGCAATGAAAAAATAAATAAAGCAGAGAGAGAGAGAGAGAGAAGAAAGTTCAACCACTAACGCGGTATTGACGAAATAAGCTCGAGACACACTCTAAAAACGCTCGCTCTGCTCGCTGTGCTCCAGAGTTGTACACGTTACTCGAAAAAAGTAATTGATTACAATTACTGTTACTACTGCGTGAAAATAATTCGTAATAATGCGTAATTCTTTACCGTTACAAATTACTTCATCGAAAATGTAATACGTTACCGATTAAAAAATGTAACGCGTTACTTTTCCCGTTACTTTTAAATTGTGGACCATAGCAAAGCCAACAAGCCTGCAGTGAATGTAACCATGCAGATCTTGTTGCAAATTCTAATATGCCAACATACTTGATAAGTGAAATTCACAAATATATTTGGAAGCAACATACAAAACGCATACACGGGTTTATTACAGGTTTATATACACATTTAAAACAACATCGAAACATCCGCGTCGAAACTTCCCCTTCGTTTTGTTACTATTGTTATGTTCAGCCGGCACAATTGATCAATACAGTCACCTATTTTACTGTTGCTCCAGTAGGTCGCGGTATAAGGGGTTATCATATTACTGTGGCGTGCATGGAACACGTGTGGACTAGAGACGGGCGTCACAGTGACATCTGCGTCATTGCTAAAGTCGAACTCGTGGTGGAACAGAAGAACAGATTGGCTTGCCGAAAAGAGTTGCCATTGTTGACAGAAGGTTAAAAAAGTAATCGATTACTCAGTAATTGATTACCGAAAATGGTAATCAGATTACTTGGAAAATTACTTGCTCACAAAATTAATTGATTACGTTACAAAATTACTGAAAAACTAATTGATTACTAGTAACGCAATTACTAGTAACGCGTTACGTACAACTCTGCTGTGCTCCAACCATTGCCAAGCATGATAGGTTATCGCTTCTGATTCGAAGAGAGAAGGGGGCGTACGCCTTTTTGTGGCAATTTTCATATATCCAAATTGCCACAAAAAGGCGTACGCCCACCTCTCTCTTCGAATCCGAAGCGATAACCATATCATTCGCGGAAATTGTTGGCGCACAGTGTGCTATGCGGTGAAGTTCTGTTTTTAGAGTGCAGGGATACAAGGGATAAAATGGATACATACTGCAACATCTGAGGGCACGTTGGTTTCGTCTTCACCAAGGGGTTTTTCTGTCTGTGATCCTGTGTTGGTGTGTGTCCTTCTGTCTCAGGTTCGTTTCCTGCTAGTATTCACAAGATCACCTTTGCCCTTTTGCCTAAGCATGCAGTATCCACGCACGACGTATACAGTTAGTAAGTCACTTTGCAACGTACGCTACGGTACACGGTTCGTTAATCCGAAACGCTATCACCATACGCGAGACTGACGCTGTTGACGTTTTAGTACACCGTGAAAGGAGACGATACGGTTTATTAACGTTGTAGCGCTCCTGCATGGCAAATCCCGAGCTCTGAACCGTAAAGCCTTTCGAAGTTACTCTGTTGATGAGCTCTGTTATGGCAATCCATTTCGTTGCATCCACGAAACGCTTACTGGTAATCACATTGAGCCCCATACAAATGCTACACGAGTCTGCACCGCCATCTTGCTTCTGGCGTAGTTGGCCTTAGCCCTCTTCTTCTTCTCCTCGCGGAGCCCCGCAACCCGCGTAACGTTTCCGATAACGCGGTGCGATATTCCTCGAGGAGATCCGTACCGGCGATACGCTAGCGAAGCTCTGCTATAGCGTCGCGCATGCGCCATGAGACCAACGCCGTAGCGGAGATGGAAGAGCGGTCTATTAAAACTCTCTAATAAGAGATTCGAAGTCAACGTACTAAATGAAACGAGGAAACGTGCAATGTGCCTTTATACATCGTTATGTACGAATTGAGGAATCAACTATTATTTCTGCAAAAGAATTAATGAATATTCTAGGTTACTGCTTTCTCGGATGAATATGAGCAAATATATGCACGGCAGTAGCAGTCACTTAATCATGGAGATCGAAGTTCCAGTACAATGCCTTTGACATTTTCAGCCTAATTCTCTTTCTTCACATGTTCGATCAATTACAGTCAACAGGTGGCTAACTTCCACATGAAAAAAAAAAAATCATTTTCTGCGGGGAGCGTACATAGCGTGGAAATAACTTATGTATCCTTTTTATATGACACCACCGATAATTAATCAACGGCTTTGCACGTTTAATATTATACGTGCCAAATTACCAACCTTCGAACCTAGAACGTACTTACGCACAGGAGATTAACGTTAATCGAGTTAAATGAGTTTATCGAGTACACTTTCGCTCGCGTGCACTGCGCTCACCGGGGAGTTTCTATTACTGCACTTCCTCGCATCTCTTTTGCTCAGACGCTAGTCTTGCCAAACTGAAGCGCGGCGCATGTACATGGCAATAATGAAGGGTTTGTACGCGACTTCCATGTGCATTTATCCAGCGACTCCTATGCATGGGCGCAGGATTTTTTTTCAACAATCCTTGGGCGGAGTTCACCAATCACCAAACGGCAATTACATTGCGACCCCGTGGCATTTCCTTTTTGCGTCTTGCTTGATGACTGCTTCGGGAAAATTATTCTATAATTATTCGGGAAAATTATTTCGATACCGTTATAGGACGTGGCGTGATCCCAGCAGGCGGATGCCGCACCGCTATGGAATGCTGCACGCGCATATGCAGAGCTTCCCAGCAGTTTGTCTGGGTACCAGAAGGGTACTAAATGTTGTAGGTTTTGTATTTCGGGGGGTTATGGTGGACATACCTGCTGCACATACATGTTATGATGTGTGATAAAGAAAAAAATGGGGTTGTCCTCTTTGGCGCAAACAGAATGCTTTAGTCTACCTAATCTGTTGGGTGCTCTTCTGTAGCATGTTGAACAAGCGCTACACAATACAAAATACATGAAGCGCTTGGCCCGTGTCTTCAAGTGTATTGCGTCGTGCAGTGCTTGTTCAACATAAATAGTTGCCAACTTGCCCAACTTAATGTTTAATGTTGCATCGGTTTCGCCTTAACGGAACTGATGAGGTACCGACAAGGGTACAAAGGGATTCGTGGACCGTCGGCTTTAAAACTGGACGAGTATCGCTTGAACAACTTCACTACCCAAGTAGGTATGCCCGAAGGGGTTCTGTGACGGAGGCAGGGACTGAGGACATTCTTAAACGTAACACACATTCGTCCACCCACTTGCCACGCGCAATGGCAGCCCAGCTGACACGTACATCCCACCAGTCCAACAACGCGCTGAAACAAAGTGTTGGAACAGATCAAGATAGATGACTATACAGAAGGCAAAGAGAAGAGAGAGCCTGGAGGCAAAAGGAAGAACAGCGCAATCCGTCAGTGAACAACCTCTTGCCGGATACGACGTGAGAAGATTATCGAGCAGTCGCCAATCACGTGCCTCCAAAGACACTTCGAGACATAGACTTTGAACGTCCTCTATCGCTTGCTTGGCCCTTCTAATCGAAATGGATCGCCTTGTTAATGAAAGGCGTTAGTCGTGACTGCCTTGCTGTGCCAACTATATACGTTCTCAATCCATAAAATCGAAGGAAGAACAAATGGAGCGCAGGAATAAAGGCGGCACCAACGCACTCGACTACAAAGCCATCACATTATGTCACGCGAGAAACCTCAATTACCTCCTCAATTACAAGATTGTCCAAAGCCTTCCTACACTGTTAAAACAGAACTTCACCACATAGCACGCTCCTATAGTCAACCATCATTCTGTGTCCTGATGTGTTCAAAACAGGGTGGAGGCGCCTATCTGGGACATGCATAATGTGTCCCAGATAGGCGCCTCCTCCCATTTTCAACAAATCAGTACACAGAATGATATCATTCGGAATGATGGTTGACTATGAGCGTGCCATGTGGCGAAGTTCTGTTTTAACATGTGTAAGACTATCCGCAATGTGATTGCAAGGCGTTCTTACGCGACTTATACACTACCCTCTTAGAATTGAACTTCACCGCATAGTACGCTCCTAGCCAACCATTATCTCGAATGACAACGTTCTCTCCCCTGATTTGTTGAAAACAGGAGGCGTATGCCTTCTCTGTTACAATTATAATTGTCACAAAAAAAGGCGTACGCCTCCTGTTTTCAATAAATCGGGGGAGAGAAGGATGTCATTCGTGATTATGGTTGGTTAGGAGGTAAAGTAAATCTCATTCCGTTTAATGCATGAAGTTTGCACTGTGGCTGACGTTGCCCACCTGTGTGAGTCCGACAACGACGAGCTCTTTCATCAGCCCCCCCCCTCCCCCCCCCACCTTGCCGTTGGGCTAGGGTATCACTTTATTGTTTAAGAACACAACCACGAAGCAGCTTTCCTGTTCTATTTTTGTAACAGAACTGTACCATGAGATGTTCAGTAAAAGGTTCCAGCAGATCGTTGACCAGGACGCATAAGCAATTCCCCTGAATAAACAACGGTACACGGCCATGACAAATCAATAGTGCCGTAAAAGAGCAATAAAATTACACTTAGCAATACTCGAAACTCTGCTTCCCTCATCAAGCAGTCCATCAGGAGCTGAACGGTGATTGAATGATTGATTGAAAAAAAGGAAAATATGGAGATGTAAGCCCCGGCAAAGTCGGGACAAGCTAGTCCGGGACACGTGAGGAAAAAAAAAGTAGAAGAAAAACGCAAAGGGCCTAATGGAAAGAGCAAATAAGAAACAAATCAACCCGATACATCTAAGGGACACAATAAAAACGAACAGGGGCCAACAAATGAATGGTAATTGAGACAAAATACAGCAGTGGCCCTCCATGCACCTTGCCCTTAGCACAGTCGCCGAGACAAGCGGAGACTTCAGAGGGTATCGAGAAGGTCATGTGATTTCAAAAATTCCATAACTGCATGCATGGCCGGCACTTGGTGGCCCACTGGCCAGCATCCAAGAACGTTTTCGAGGCTGAAGAGGCGATCCAGGTGGGCCAGCGATGACCGCTGAGCGGTGTCTTTACCAACCGGCCTGAAGAAAGTAGTCAAGAGCAGTATTGCGCGAACTTGGTGGCACGCCTCGATCTGACGTCATCACATTGGTATGACTTAACATTACTGTAGCGACCCACGAGGTCGCCACCGTTCGTGCCACCGACACGTCATGGCGCCACTTGTGGCGTATCCCCACTGCGTATATCATGCGTATACGTCATGCAGTAACGTCAACATCTCTCATCCACTTACGTGCTCTCTGAAAGAGTTTGTGGGGGTTTCACTGCTCCTTTAACTCAGACAGATATCATTTGTCAACAACCCTAGCGAATGAGAAATTAATGTAAAACGAAGTAAAAAGTACATTCGGGTCTCTAATGATCTAACGATGGTGAAGACTAGTAAGCTTTTACTCACAATTAGCGGGATGGTCTCTCCCGCAAAACACATTAGAGAAACAAAACGAGTAGTGAAGACAATGCTCGTCTCCTCGCGTTGCGGCAAGGAGCCCCAATTAGGGTAAAACAGTCGTTTGCAGATGGATTTGTGGAATAGCATGCCCACACACGAGTGAGGCGCGCTTAGTTCCGCACGGTCGTACTGTAGGCTAGGGTCCTGGGTACCGTACCACAACGAATGCCTTTTTGTATTTAGGATGTGGAAAAGAGATTACCCGAACTTCAGGGTTGAAGCAAAAGTAAAAACTGATTTCTTCTCAACCGTGTTCGCTCACTGATTTCTGTCTTGGCGGTGCAACGATCGAACAGAGCACACTTACACTGTCTACCTTAGTGTCGAAGTGAAAAAATAATGACATCGACCACATATCGAGCAGAAAACCTTGGAAGAGGAAATGTTATTTTGCTTATTGCCTACACGCTGTTCAGTCTCAAATGGAGTGCAATCTCTGGGGACAGCTGCGTCCAGTGAACAGCCCTTTTGAAAAAAGTGATGGGCATGTGTGGTTATGAAACAGACGTTGAAAAAAAAAAAAGTAAAATTTTGCTGGCTGACTAGGAAGTTTTAAACGTGGTACTGGTTCTTCCTACGCGTAGGGATTCTGCGGAGTCTACTGAACTGCTTGTCCGAAATCTAGCGTCACTGCTCCTAGAGAGACTATACCTTGCAAAAAGTATGTAAAAGGTACTCAGTACTGGAGTTCTGTTGTCAAGCACAGCGCTTCAATACTGACGAATTTTCGACTTTAAAGTACCATATCGACTGCTGATACACTGGTGACACCACGCGCAATGCATGTTATGAAGTTGAAGCGAATGCTATGTGGCATATGAGTGCCCTGCGTGATCCCTCATGACTATTCGCAGCTGGCTGTACTGTTCTCCAGTATGTAGGCCAAAGTTGAAATGCCTGGCCTACCTACATAGGCACGTGTTGTCTATTTGGTGACAACACACATTATCTGACCCAATACGGCGGGAACAAGATAACGGGTAAAATGTTTCATTATAGCGATGCGGGCATTCTTCAACTTGCGCCAAAAAAAAGGAGGTAAGTTCACCTAAGGATCAGAACTGGACTGGAGGGTTTTCACTGGTGCGTTTCACTGGTAATCACGCAAGCACTTTACAAATACCGCGAGGGTAACGGTATCGACTTGGAACATTCAGCGACTTGGAGTTCACGCTTGCACGATACCTTACCAGCACAACACAGCGTAAGAATTGCATTGCTTGGAACTCACCTGCAGGCACGAGGAACGCTTCCATGGGAAACTGCTTCCGAATGAGTATGATCAGTAACGCAAAGGAGCTATGCAGCCCACACGTGAGCAGATGCACGAGCACGGCACAGAAGCACACCACCCAACCCCATCCCCCCTCGGGGTAATAGTGCTGTCGGATAGTGGACACACTGGGCTTGTCCAGAGCCGCCGCCGGCACTCCAGGCACTTCTTCGCGGGTCTCCTTGTGGATAGCGTCCAGAACGCACGACACGCTCGGAGACCGTTGGATTGCTGCTTCATTATTCTGAATGCCCTGGCTGATGTAGTAGGGACTCCTAGGGTCAGTCGAGACGGCAGACTTGGAACGGTACTGCCGCTGTCGGGGCGGGCTGAGGTCACACTCGTTGGACGTGGAAGGCTGCGGCTGCCTCAACTCCGGCTCGATCTCCGGGGGGGCTGTGGGCATGCTGCGGCGGGATTGCCCGCATGGTACTGCTGGGTACCTCGCTGGCTCGGAGATAAACGGGGCGAGCGAAGGAGCGACCGCGTGCGAACGGGCGCGGGAGTCGATACGGTGTGTGCTCTGCTGCGCTCGCCACGCCAGTCGCGCTCGTTCACCTCTCTCTCCTGCAGAGGAGGAAGGGAAGGAGGGACGGGCGGAAGAAGTGTGTTGCTGTGAGGCTCGGAAAGAGTGGCTTGTTGTTGCGTGTATCCATTATGACATTTTCTCGCAATAAACTGATCGTTAGTTTGGAATGTAGCGTTCTCCGTGGGTCTACGTTGCCGCTTCTGGGGCTCTAACTCTGAACAAATGGATGCTTTAGTAAGACAGACGAGTATGGGGAGTCCACTAAGAAACAGAAAGCAGTTATGAGAGCCATGATGTGTGTTGCAGCTTTCGCTTTTCTTTGTTTTTTGCGGTTATTTTTCTTTTCTTTTTTTTTTCGTGTGTAGCCTACATAGTAGGTGCGGTAAACAACCATATACGTTTCATAAATTTTCAGCGCGCATATAACAAAAAGTATGAATATAAGCGACAAAATACAGATTTGTCCGTGCCCTCCGTTCACTACATTCCAAATTGGCAACTATACACCGTTTTCCAGCCAGCCTCACACCCAGCACACTCCAGCAAGGAGGAAAGTGATGACAGGGGGGAAGCATACGGCCCGTGGGCTTTCCTTCTCTCTGGCTTGTGCGGTAAACAGTTTTCAACGTTCTCCCCCCCCCCCCCCCCAGTTTGACGGCGCTGCACTTTCAATATGGCGGCGTCCACAGGAAAACGGTGTATATACGATGACAGAACGGCCTTACTGCACTACTGGCTGCCGTTATCGTGTTTTCCGCAGCAGTGCCGCCCCTATGGATGAGGAAATATGACTGCATTACTGACTCGTCCAGCGTGTCGTTCCAAAAGCTCAGTCGCCTATCAGTATCGAACGGTGCGGGCTTACTGGAACAAAGAGCAAAGCGCAGCAATGAACGGAGTTACAGCAGCCATCCAACGATGATGGGGGTGAGGAGCGTGTGGAGCACCGCTATCTCTCGGGCTGTGTAGAACTGTAGTGCTCCGTACCGAAAATAATGCGGACGAGACATCGTGAACTGAGGATAGGTTCAGGTTCATCTTGAGAAACTCTTGGCAATGGTCCGAAGTGGTTCATCAATGTTGCCGCAGGACTGCAGACATTGTTATGATGCCCCTTTCTCTCTCATTTTTTCCCCTTCCCGCCCAACCACAATCGATCTTGTCGGACGAATAATGATGTACCTTAGGTTCAAGGAGAGATGATTCCAGGAGCGGGAAGCTTTCCGGCTCTGTCTGCTCCACTTTGAAGGACCGGGGATGTATGCATGTGAGAGTGACTGCATGTGGGTGCTCTTTGTTTGTGATGTCCTTGTTTGTTTCTTTGACACAGCCCGGGGCTCCCAAGTGCCCTGCGACGGCCCTATGTGGTTGTCATGGGGCCGCCGCCTATAGGGCTTGGCTGACATAACGATGTTGTGCTGACTGTTGTGGTCACGAGGTGCGCACATATTAGTGTTGGCTACCGACGCTGATCTGATATAGCGGCATCCCTTATGCAGATATATGGAAAGGGTCGTCACTCTTTTCTACATTTGCTATGTATACAGGGTGTTTCACCTGATGTGATAAAAAATTCTAACTGGCGACGTACTCGCGGGAGGACTTGCGGCAATTACATTCTGGGAACTTTTGGCACCATTGAGGAAGGCTTTGGACAATTTTTGATTGCGGGAAATTTATTTTTTTCAATTGAACTTTGAAAATTGCCAAGCGAACCTCACCTCTTTTTTTTTACAGAAATGTGAAGTCCTCCACGGATAACCACAGACCCAACAAAAACTATGCACAGTATCGCAACAGAAATAGTCGAAAAACATTAGTAAAATTTCCGCTTTAGCCCCGCCTGCTCGATTGTCGCAAAGAAGAGCGCACGGAAGATGCGGGGAGAGGACGAAGTGTTCCCGCCTCTTGCTTTACCTTTCTTTCCCACGCTTTGACCTTGATGCTGGTGACAACCGGCTCATCACAAAGAAAGGCAAAACAAACTTTTACCGATTTTTATCCTCAAGTGTTTTGGAGCATCCGGCTCCTGTGTTTTGTAGGAGTCACCATCTCCATATTTTTCTTTTCTAATTCCAACTCCAACTCCCGGGGACACTTCCTATGCTTCAGACGCACATTTCGCGCGGGCTTCTGTACGAAAATCAAGCAGGCGGGGCTAAAGCGTAATTCTTACTAATTTTTTTCGACTATTTCTGTTGCAATGCTGAGCATAGTTTTTGTTGAGTCTGCGGTTATCCGTGGAAGACTTCATATTTCTGTTTTTTAAAAAAAAGTGAGGTTCGCTTGGCGATTTTCAAAGTTCAATTGACAAAAATAAATTTCCCGCAATTAAAAATTGTCCAAAGCCTTCCTCAATGGTGGCAAAAGTTTTCAGAAGGTAATTGTAGAAAATCCCACAATCTTCCGGCGAGTACGTCGCCAGTTAGAATTTTTTTATCACTTAAGGTGAAACACCCTGTATGTGCTTGTGAGTTGATCGCGCCATCCCAGCTGCGGACGGCCGTGTCGTCCAACACACGGTCCCGCGGTGGTGAGTTCGGACTCACCGGTGCATCGCTGAGAATTGACATGAACTCCCTGGGTGGGGTAAGTGCGGTGAGTGTGCTCTGGGATGGCGGCTCTCGGTGCACCAGGGGAGGCTAAAGACGATGGTGATGCAGGAGAGGGAGCGGTGTGCAATACCTCGTGCTCTGGGATTTGAGTGGTTCAAGAGAACTACACACCACAGAAAACATGCGAGCACCCCTCGGTAGCCTTCATTCGGAAGCTCCCTGTACTGCGGTAGCCACCAGGATTATTGGCGAAGTTACCCGGGGAGACGTGCGGTCAGGCTGATCGGGGATGGCGGCTCGGTACACTCAGGGAGGGAGGGGAGAGATGATGGTGGCACAGGAGAGGGAGGGGGGGGGGCAGTTCCTCTTGCTCTGGGTTGTGGTGTCCCAGGGACACCACAGACAACATGCGAGCAAACCTCAGTAGCCTTGATTGGGATGCTCCATGTGCCTACGGTAACCGCCAGGGTGATTGGCGAGTCCACCTCATATTGCGAAGTTATCCGGGTCGGCACAAACAGTGTGTATCGGTGAGACGTCAGTGTCCAACGGTGTTAGCAACACCTGTGGAAGCCGCATGCACTGCAAGCCATAAAGAGCAAATTCGCCGCTCCAACTGGCTGCTCCCCACCTAGCGAGCCCCATTTGAAGCACTGAATAAAGGATAGTAAAAGTACGCCGGCCGATATGTTTCGCGGTGACCCAAAACTCTGCCGCAAATTCACGTCGTGTGCGATGGAGTTTCACAGCTTACAGAGCTCAAACAGCAACAGTACTGCTCAGTTCCGCAGTGCAAAAATACAGCGGAGAAGAACATTCAATGCCGAGAAGAAGAAGAGAAAAAAAGATACTCCCAGGAGCAGCGTGAACGAAAACAACGAAGGCAGCGGGAAACGACACGCGAGTTACGTTATTTGTACAATTCTTGAAGCGTGTCTCGTGGAAGAAAGCATGAAGCCGGTTGATTCATTCGTCGGCAATCCTTCTTTTCTCTGCCATCTTGATGACGACGGGAGCGCCTCTACAGGTAGTTGGAGAGGCGAATACAAAAGAAGAGTAACCGAAGCTCTACGGCTGCACGATGAAGAATATGTTTATAAGCTGATCGTGCCCAGCCGCTTCGACAACTTTTTTGTATATACAGGGTGTTTCACCTAAATTGACAAAAAATTCTAACTGGCGACGTACTCGTCAGAGGATTGTGGGACATTCGGCAATTACCTTGTGAAAACTTTTGCTGCCAATTAGGAAGGCTTTGAACAATCTTATAATTGAGGAAAATTTATTTTTTTCAATCAACTTTGAAAATTGCCAAGCCAACCTGTTTTTTTTTTAACAGAAATGTGAAGTCCTCTAATGATAACCGCAGGCCTAGCAAAAACTATGCACAGTATAGCAACAGAAATAGTCGAAAAAAATTAGTAAAAGTGCTGCTTTTGCCCCGCCTGCTTGATTGTCGCATAAAAGCACGGGCGAAAGGTGCGGTGATAGGAGGAGGTGTCCAGCCTCTTGTTTTACCTTTCTTTCCCCCCGCGTTGACATTGATGCTGGTGACGACAGTCTTATCACAAAGAACTCACAAGATATGTCCTTGTTTCATTCACATTTGCCAGTCAGAAACAGAAAAGGCATTTATCTGGGAAGCTACTTCCGATAAAAGTGCTGTCCGCGGAACCAAGGTCAAAGCGCTACAATGAGCAATAAAATAAGGCAGGGACACTTCCT
This sequence comes from Ornithodoros turicata, assembly GCF_037126465.1. Lineage (NCBI taxonomy): Eukaryota > Metazoa > Arthropoda > Arachnida > Ixodida > Argasidae > Ornithodoros > Ornithodoros turicata. The sequence continues at coordinate 36,277,886 of NC_088207.1, forward strand.
CCTATCGCCGCACCTTTCGCGCGCGCTTTTTTGTGACAATCAAGCAGGCGGAGCTACACTCTTAAAAATGAACTTCACCGCATAGCACGCTCCTAGCCAACCATAATCTCGAATGATATTGTTATCTGCCCTGATTTGTTGAAAACGGTAGGCGTACGCCTTTTTTGTGACAATTATGAACAGCATAAGTGTCACAAAAAAGGCGTACGCCTCCCGTTTGCAGCAAATCAGGGCAGATAACGATATCATTCGAGATTATGGTTGGCTAGGAGCGTGCTATGCGGTGAAGTTCATTTTTAAGAGTGTAGAGCAGCACTTTTACAAATTTTTTTCGACTATTCCTACTGCGTATAGTTTTTGTTGGGTCAGCGGTTATCTGTAGAGGACTTCATATTTCTGGGGAAAAAAAGTGAGGCTGGCTTGGCAGTTTTCAAAGTTGGATTGAAAAAAAATTGCCCTCAATTAAAAATTGTTCAAAGCCTTCCTAAATGGCGGCAAAAGATTCCAGAAAGTAATTGCCGAAAGTCCCACAGTCCTCCGGCGAGTACGTCGCCAATTGGAATTTTTTATCACTTTAGGTGAAACACCCTGTATATGTGTGTATCTATATAGAACATTCTGAATTTCTGTCAAATTACGTAACAAAGTTCTGACACCGAACTTCTCAGCGAACAGTTGCTACCGTCTGTACAGGGCCGGCAGGCAACATCTGGTCCTGGATTTTTCCACCACGTAACACCAGGTTGGAACACATACAGGCATGTGCGAAAATGGGGCAATGCGTTTAGAAAGAGCCAGCTGCACTGGGGAACGCGCAGAACTCTACATCAGCCAGATTTAGAGAGCACTGCTCTCGTTTGCCGCACGTGAATGTAGACGTGCATGCGAACCTTTCCGTCCCAACAAATTCGCGAAAGATATACCGTGTACTTCCTCAGTCGAGACGTTATACTTCTCACGTGAAAAACTGCCGCGCGCTGTCACTGCAAATTGGTGGCGTGAGGCTCGTTTCGTTCCCTTCTACGGTCGCACACAAAACTCTGGGCCTTCGGCGATGAACAAGAGAAACCCTTTCCAGCAATTTTACATTATGACCTCGGATGTTTGCTAGTTTTCAGGTCTCAATTCGCGCCTGTCCGCCCCACCTAAACATCACCTCACCTAAACGTGCAGTCTCCTTAGTTTACTGCTTGATTTTGATATTTTTTTACGCTGTCTTGGGCATGCCGTCCCATAACTCTCTCCCATAAAACTGACTTCGTGGATATACGGCTTTTTCTCACCAGACGATGTAAATATTGGTCAATTTTTTCCCCCTCACCGGATCGATAAAAGCACAGGAGGTTTGAAGTGGAACGGAGCAAAGAACGTGCTCAGCACAGAAAGGAAAAGTTCCTCCATCATGCTAAATATACGATCTTGAAAAAAATTACCATGATAATGCACGATTCACACGGCAGTACCCGTGGTTGGAATAATGCAGAACTGGGGAGGATTCTTTCTTTTTTTTAGTACCAAAATGGTACTTGCCATAATGTGCACTGACATAAGTGTCCAAAGATAACATTTCCTGTTCACATCGTTTCTACTACATTTACGTCGCCGTTACCCAAGAGAAAAGTATAGCTCTGAGACACATGAGTAGTAATTTAAAGATGCCACTGTTTGCAAGGACCAGGAGATTTGGATACGGGTACGCTGGATTTTAATGTAAAATTGGCCCAGTCACAAAACCTTCAAATGCTTCAAAACCTTCGGTGCTCTGCACAGCGGGTTTGTAAAGTGGACAATAGATACATAGTAGGTACGACGAACTGGTTAAGCAAGGAAGCCCGGATAGGAGCACTTATGGCGACAATGTGAATGACGGACGACGAACTGTGGGTTCACAGTTCAGCGCCGATGGCAGTTTGTCGCTATAAACGGGTGGCCACTCGTCCACACAGATGACAACCCGTCCTATTGCAGCGACCAGTGGCGTCCAATTCTAAAGTGAAATTGTGCTTGTTCTGCCGAAACGAAGCCGAAACAGCCGAAAACGAAGGGAGAAGTAAAACTGCGAGATCTCAATGATGGTAGTTTGACTTTTATAAGTTTGACACAATAGAAAAAGAAGCGGTGCAGCAGTTATAAGGAAGACACGGTCAGTACAATCTGTGAACAACTCAGACATCAGACGCAACCGTTCCTATGTCCACCAGCTGCGTCTGACAGTGCTACTCCGTGGGTCGAAGAGCGTGGGTGTGCCTCGAGAGAAACAAAAAGGGAGAGTCGAACTGGTTGTCTCTAATCTTTAGGAAGGGTAGTCTAAGTATCTAAACAAACGCATTCAGCGAAGTGCAAATGGAGAATCGTTTGCAGACGGTTCATCTGCACGTCGTTCCGGTACAAATTAATGGCGCAATAAAAAGAAGATAGGAAAATAGATTCTGGCGCAGTTCAACGAAATGCGAAATTATGTGAGTGTCGCTGCAAGATCGACCTATAGGGGGCGACACCGTCACCTTTCTAGTGTGGAATGTGGATAACACGCCGACCGATGTTCGGAGTTGATTGTTCTTTTCCGTAATTCTTGCGTATATTCACCGGAAGATCACTTGTGCTGTGATGGTACGATACTGTTCGGTTCCCCAATGCTCCACCTGCTGCACTGAAAGCGCGAAAAAAATTGTAAAAGCAGACGACGCGAGGAAGCTATCCACACTACGGTATTCTTCATCGTTTCTCCGCAGCACGCCGACACCGTTCGATCTCGGAGCGGCCAAACCCTAAAAAGCGACGCCTAGACGAGCGTCGTCTGCTGTTCATAATGATTACTTTTGAAAAATCAGGCACACGTCGTACGTCCGCACGCTTAAAACATTACGTCATCACATAACACGCCGAGTGTCAGCCACTGTTGTCACTCCCTATTTGTGGGAAGCGGCGGGCGTACGCATTTTTGTGACAGTTATCAAAACCGTATAAGTGTCGCAAAAAGGCATACGCCTCTCGTTACCAACACATCAGGGGAGAGAACGATGTCATTCGAGGTGATGGTTGGCTAAGGACGTGAGGTGCGGTGGAGTACTGTTTTGAGAGTACCAGCTCCCGTGGCCTGGTGGCCACGATGATGGCATTCCACGCCGAGAATGCGGGACGCTGGTGCGAATCCGAGCGCCGGCTATGCTGTCTGGGAGTTTTCCCCGAGTTTTCCTCAGACGCTGTAAGCCAAATGTCGGCACAGTTCCCGGTGAGGTCGGCCCAGGACGCACGATTCTCCCCCCCCCCCCACACACACAGACGCACGCGATAGTCGTGGCGTTACTCGCCTGAGCGTAGCAGTTCCATCGTCACCACCACCTGTTTTGAGAGTGCGGTATTGCGATGTCTGCATTACGGTGCATAACGTAAGACCCCGAGACTAGGGAACACGAGGGAACAGATATAACACGAAGTTCATAGTGTTGTGTCTGTCCCTTTGTGTTCCCTACACTCTTAAAAATGATGGTGGTGGTGGTGGTGAAAGGGCTTGCCTCTTAAAAATGAACTTCACCGCATAGCACGCTCATAGCCAATCATCATCTCGAATGATATCGTTGAAATGATTTGTTTAAAACCGGAGGCTTACGCCTTTTTTGTGACAATTATGAACAGCATAAGTGTCACAAAAAAGGCGTACGCCTTTCGATAACGATATCATTCGAGATGATGGTTGGCTAGGAGCCTGCTATGCGGTGAAGTTCATTTCTAAGAGTGTAGTGTCAGGGTTTTACATTATGCATCAACTTCACTAGCTCGCTTGCTTCTTTGCCATCTTTTCATTGTTCATTACGGTGACGCCTGGCCTTTCATTGCACGGTCCATCCTACACTCTAAGAAAAGGGGTGTGGCAACTTCCATAGTTACCACTTAGGTCAACATAGCGTCTGATAAAGGGTGTAATAGGTGGTATAAGCAATTATCAGATATCCAAGTTGCTATACAAAGAGGCGTACGCCCCCCTCGCTCACCGAATCAGAAGCGGACAACATGCTATGCGGTGAAGTTCTCTTTTGAGAGTGAGGTAGGCAGGTAAAACTTTACAACCTTTTAGGCACAACATATGCGACAACTATTACCTCCTAAAAGGTGTAACTGCTCCACCCTTTTTAGTAAGAGAGTATACCTCCGAGTATATCGCGTGCACAGACATCTGTGTTCCTTTTTGTGATAAATAAGCTGTATACGCACTTTTTTCAGCACGAGGGTCGCAACAAACAAAAAAGGTAAGTCGCTTCCATAACTCCTTTTGGCTTCTGAATCCACGATCTCCGTATTCTTTTTAATCCAATCATTTTTTGGCTGCGGTGGATTGTAAGGCAAATATAGTGCGTTGTTGCACGAGAACAGTGGTTGTGGACGGATCTGTAGCTCGCGCCAGGTGTAATAAATTTTGTAGATTTGCACGATAGTAGGTTTACACATAAGGTGAGTCACCCTATTTGTGTGGCGACATGATGCGCGTGCGCGCAGGGTAGGACATACTGCGGATAATTTCAAGAAGAATGGTTGTTGACGGACCTATCGCTCGCGCCATGTGTCTTTGACCTGCGCCAGTGCCACCGAAATGCAGAATGGCTGCTTAAAGGGGCGCTGATGTACAAAAATTTCTCCCCGTGGAACGGAAGATGTCGTTGCCTTGACAGAAATAGAAAACAACATTCCTCGGCATTGCGTCGTTCATGGCTCGTGCGCGAATAATACCGCAATTCACGCTCTCCCTCTCCTTCAGAACAAGGGCGACGATGCGAAAAAGCCTCGGATTGGTCTCCTCAAACGATCTTCCGCGATGATTGGGCAAATCGTTTAAGGAGACCAATCACAGGCCGGTCCGCATTGCCGCCCTTCTCGCTCCTTCGTGACGTTGACACACAGAGTCGGGATGTCGTCTGCTTCAGTTAATCGCCACAAACGATTTCAAACACGAGGTTTATGTGGCTACCAGTGGCTTTCTATTTGGCTTATTGCGGCTCGTCTCCCTACACTCTTAAACCCGTACCCTTTATTGTAACTTTTAGAAACATGTAACTTCTGTGTAGACGTAGATTTCGAGATTTCTTATAGGTTACACCACTGTAACGTATATTTAGAGGTTAAAAGCGACCAAGGTCATGTCTTTACAACACGAATAGAAGTTACATCTCGGGAAAAACAAAAACAGCTTGTTGTAACTTATAAATGTACCCTCTACTCCGACACTGTAACTTCTAAGCGAAATCTCCAACGATAATCTCTTCGTTAGTTTCTTATCGTTTGTTTTCCTTTTGTTTTTCAGCATAATGCCGCGTTTCAGCCTCTCATTCGAGACGATAGTTGCGAATCTACGCTGTTATTTTTTATCTGTTTCAGCGTCACCTATACGTCAACTACATGTTATCAATGCTGTATGAACACAGATTATAAGTTCGCAGTCTGAAATACTGATAGTATGTTTCTTTCTAAAGGGTGGAAAACAATTGTCAATGCCGCAACCACCAAGATTTCCGATTTCGCTGCGTAGCCGAGCCTGGTCTAGGTCCATCCACACTGAGAGCGGTTTCCTTGAAACGCTTAACGCTCGTCGTCCGTCCATTAACAAGTGTAATCTGTTTTAATCAGTGGTTTTCCTCGCGTTTATCATAGTATCGTCAGGAACAACGGAAAAGCTAGATGTCGCTAGCAAACAAGTATATTTTCGGTGTTCTCAGGGGAAAGTGTAGTGAGTGCGAAGATTGCAAAGAATATATAACCGAAAACGAACGTCACCACCGCAGTCCTAATTCACACACTTCATACACTGGGTAAGTGTACATTTTGTGCTAGGTACGTGCGTTATTTTGATAGCAAGAGCTCTTAGCGCAGGTTTGTTGTGATTATGGCAAGCGTTTTGCGGTCCTGCATATGAACGCCACTTACGCTTGCTACTTTTCTGCTCTTACTTGGTCGCCAAGTCAATACACCGGCGTGCATTTTGCGAGCTGCGGATATATGCATAGAGAGATATAATTCGCAGCTTCCTACTTGTTGTATTCTTACGATATTCTAAGACTCAATCGCGGAGTGAACGCCTTCCCGCATTTATGCTGCTTTGTACCTTGTGCTTTGTATGGATTTGAATGGTTCCGTAAATGTTACTCTCATTGCCCAAACTTTTGTTCCCAGGATCCCACATGCAGGTTCACATACCGTCACCAGCGCAATGCAGTACCTCACAATCTCGTCCCAGAGCGCCTCCAACGCTGATAACGCAGTAATGTAGTGTCTCCTGCGTTACTGTACACTCATATTCCTCAAGGTTGTGTGCGTTTTATGTAATACTGTATTGCCATTTGCGCTCGCCTCTGCAACACGAATGTGGAATAAATTTTTTTCTGCTGCAGTTCTCCATTTCGTTGGGTGTGTTCAGCTTAGCAAACATAGGTCAGTTGTTTTGACTCGCTAGCTTCCTCGCGCTTTTAGGCATTGCTTCTCACTTAGAAGATAGTTCTTTTTTCCACATACATGGTAAAGCGACCATGGTTTCTCCTCACACCAGAATCGCACTTGTGCACAATGTGTCACCTCTCGACAGACTTCTGTTTTTGTAATATACATATGTTCAAGATCTCCTTTTCTGCTGGTTCATTTTGGTACCTTGGTGTGTTCTGTAAATGTCTGTCCATATCCCACGCACAGGGTGTTTGTTTTTATTCGCATCACACCAGCGCTCATTTGACAGGTGGGTTATGTTAATTTTCGCAAATTAACCCATCCGTAGTTACAAACATTTCCGACATTTCCTGACGCATGTGTTTGTAACTACGGATCGACTAATTAGCAAAGATTCACATAACCCACCTGCCAAATGAGCGCTACTCTGTTGCGAATAAAAATGAACATCCTGTATAAAAAGCCGCACGTTGGCGTAACCTTTACGGGCAGGTGCTGGATTGAAGGCCGTAACCTCTAATTAGTGGGTTTCCTTGTAACTTTTATAAAAGGTGTCACTCAGAGGGTACCTGGTAGCTTCTGAAATAGAGGGTAAAATATTGCGATTTTTTACCCTTTACTAAAGGGTACGGAGTTAAGAGTGTAGCTACGGCCGCCGAAAGCGCGGTCGTGATTGGCGGACAGTACGTCACGTCGTTGATCGGCGTGGCGATGATGGGCCCCTCGCACGCCTCCAGAAACTCACGTAAGAGAATGAGTCATATTAGAACGTACAACGTAGAAGTTTCACGGTAACGTTTCCGAAAAAAATGATAAGCAAATCGCCTGATTCCTTTGGAGTAGTTGACATCACGTTGCTGATATCTGATTGACTCACATCGATACGGAATCGGAATCGGAGGGCCCTTACCATTTCCTAAAACTCCCTATTGACGTCAGTACGTAACGCACGTGGGAACGCCAATCAGATGGCACGTGGCGGTACGTCAACTGGCTTGACCGATGCAGGCGGATGGTAGGCAGTCAGCGCTGTGCCGTGTCCGTAGCAGACGAATTTTCAGTGGCAAATCAGAGCTCATCTTCCCTCTAAGTCACGGCAGCAGGACCGGGATGCGCCTGCAAGGTTTCGCGGTTCGCAAATTGCTGATTTTTCGTGGCGGTTTTGAACGGAAATTGAGCTGCGCAGTACTAAAACACAACCCTGCGAACCTTTCCCCATTATTGATGAATTAAGCAGGGGAATCTTAAATTTCCCCGCTTCGTTAGAAGAACGTCGTTCGTCCCCGGCGTGCTTACAACATTGCCCCTTACCCCTCCGATTCCACGCGCGTTAGCTCGTCGATGCAACCGTGGCCATGGGCGGTGTGGACAAATGGCAGACGTAGTCCAATGGAGAGAGGTCAACAAGTAGAATTGGAAGTATAATTCCGCCGAAAAATCCACACAGCATAGCCAGAAGCGGGATGCGACCCTGCTACCATCCTGTCTATATAGCATGTTCCTGGAGGTGCAAAAAGTACCACAAACAAGCGGATGATATTGCTGGTATAGTCGGCTACGACTCAGGTGCTCTCGACATTAGTGTGACAATTAAGTAACGAAAAATACATTCCGTGTTGACGCATTGTTCACTCTCCCTTCTGGAAAGCGGGAGGCGTACGCCTCTTTGAGACACTTATGCAGTATATGTTAATCGTCACAGAAAGGTCACGTCATGCGCTTTCCACAAATCAGGACTGACAAACTGTATCAATGCCAATCAATATCAATTTCGTGCAATGGTTGGCCTTATATGTGGTGAAGTTCTTCTGATTTGTCCACAGTGAGACGGATCCGCGTGACAGTTGGCTCCGAGCTGTGTTATGTGGCGAAGTTCTGTTTTAAGAACGGCAAGTTGCACCACCGCCATCTACCGTCTGTTTTAACAGTGCGTGTTTCTAAAGATGCACTCTTAAAAATGAGTTTCACCGCATAGCACGCTCCTAGCCAACCATCATCTCGAATGATATCGTTATCTGCCTTGATTTGTTGAAAACGGGAGGCGTACGCCTTTTTTGTGACAATTATGAACAGCATAAGTGTCACAAAAAAGGCGTACGCCTCCCGTTTTCAACAAATCAGGGCAGATAACGATATCATTCGAGATGATTGTTGGCTAGGAGCGTGCTATGCGGTGAAACTCATTTTTAAGCGTGTGGACCTTGCCGGCATGCACGGAAGCACTCCGTGAAAAATCAGAGGTTATGTGTCATGCTGGTCCTTGCGCTTTACTGCGGAAAATGCGTGGGTTGCGATAGTATCTGTTTTAGACGAAAACAATGTACACGAAGTATCCAACGAGACAGCAATTTCTTGAGATGTTTTCGGCCAGAGCTCAATTTGCAAAGCAATTTCGCCGCTCGTTACTTTTACCCCACACAATTTTATTCCCGAAACGGCAAAGCGTCCGTAAAATGCACTCCATCCATGCAGTCTGTTAAGTCAGAACTTGTTGCTTGCATGAAGGCAAGACGGAACCAGCAAAATGCCATGCAACAAGCGTGGGATTCCTCAACGGATTTCAGCAATTCGTCTCCGAAAAAGAGTCATCGGAAAAAGAAACAAGAATGCGAGAGAACAATTCTGATCTTGCAAGAAAGAAATGATTCTTCAACGCACAAAGCGAGTACCACATAAAAAAAGAAGACAATAAGTCGACCATGCCCAGTCCACAGAATGGATTCAATTCGCCAGAACCATCAGCTTGATCGCCCATTCTCCATTCTTAGAGTTCTTTTTCCATATTTGTTCGGGCACTAAACCCAAGTTTGATACTGCAGTCAACTAAAAACCGAAATACCAAACGTACTTTTCGTGTACAAATAAGGATCAATAAAAAAGAAGAGACGCATCAGCCTTAATGATGCGACGTCATCTTCAAGGCACCCCTGCTTTCAAAAATGCGCTGCAATATTCGATAGCCAGTTTTGGTCCGCGCATTTATTGAAACGACATAAATTTACGGGCTACACTACGAAAGTCATTGTCGCGCCGCCACCGAAAATATAGGTGCCTGCTAGCTTCCTTATATGCCGTTCCTATTGTCCACCAGAGAGATGACATGATTGGTACATATCGCGCAGCGCTTACGTTGTGGCATTTTCGCCTTTATCGATGAATTATACGGCGAGTTACTGCGGCAATAAAGCTTGGCGCACAGATAGAAAGGCGATGATTTAATGTGCTGCACGCATGACAGCGTGAAGCGGTTCGCTGTGTCTCCATGATTTGTCGTGTGCGGTTCCGTGTTGACCAAGCGCAGATCGCGTCAACGGCGGGAATAGGTCTGGTGTATTGGAAGAAAAATGGGACGAAAGCTAACATCGCAACGTACAGGGATAGGGTATAGCTGCGTTTTGTTGACGTAGGTAATGACGTTTCGGATACTTAGAATGACGATGATGATGATAATGACTTCGGCGCAAGACATCGTAGTTATTTGACAAGTCAAAATGGGCACTTCGCCGCATAACAGATTCCTAGCCAGTCATCATATCCCGAATGACATCGTTATATCTGCTGCGATTTGTTGGAAACGGGAGGTGCACGCCTTCTGGTGACAACTGATGCAGTTATGTTAATTTTCGCAAATAGGCGTACGCCCCGCGCTTTCCGAAAATCAGAAGCGATAACGGTATCATTCTGTGAAATATGGTTGGCCTTCACCACGTCACGTGGTGCAGTTCTGTCATTAGTTTGCACTTTGCACTCCCGGACGAACTCACGCACCCTCTACCGATCTCCACCCTCCATCCGCCATTTTTTTTTTTTTTTTTGCTATAGTCGTCGATGCCCACTTCTGTGTGGCCAACAACGGCGAGCCGATCCTGCCGTAACCCCCCCCCCCCTCTAGCTTTAGGTCCCTTAGAAGTCGGCCCAGGACGCACATTCCACCAGAGCGTTAGTCGTGACGTTGCCCACCTCTGTGAGGGCGACAACGGCGAGCTCTTTCATTAGCACCACCACCACCACTACCACCTCTGTCTTTAGAGCGTGGAATAGACGCGGTATACCTCACTTTTTTAAAGTTCCGTGTCAAAGCAATTGCGGCTATGGCTGTGAGAGGCGAACAGATGTGGAGAGGTGAAGTAAGGACAGCAGGAAGGAGAAGGAAAGTGGTTTAGTGTGCGTCCTGGGACGATTTTACGGGGAAACTGTACCGACATCCGTCTGGAAGGTCTGCCGGAAAACTCGAGGAAAAGCTCAGACAGCAGTGCCGGTGGAAGGATTGGAACCCGCCACTTCCTTGTCTTCAACGCGACCAACCAGTAACCACCAACGATAATATTAATCATTTGTGGCTTTACGTTGCCAGACAGCAGTGATCGGTCTGTGGATTAATTTTGCCCACCTGATGGTTCTTTGCCGTTTGGTGAAAGATCAGCACGCGGCACACCGTATTTAACGTCCCTCGCGGAAGACGGCTTCTCTAAGCAACTTGTACCATGCCACCAAGTTGTTGTAGCGTCCTCGGCCGGGTTCGAACCCGCCACCTTGGGAACGGTAACCTTGCGAACACGTTACCAACTGAGCCACCGAGGCCGGTAACCACCAAGGAGCGTATGCTTTGGTTCACTTGGTCATGTCGCTTCTCTCACCTCTTCGCTGTTTGAATTGCCTGAACATACTAAGCAGCCCACGCGTTCTATGTAGAGGCAATGTTCGCACATTAGCCTTTATCAACTATCAAGCCTCTATTTGTTTGTTTGCTTGTAAGGAAAAAAGCCCCTGTAATATCCCAAAACACGTTCGTCCTTTGTTGGACACACAGTCAATGTATGGTGGGCGCACTTCTCTTTCGTTTCGGAAGCACACGAAACATACAGGAACAACATCATGTGGCTGATGTTGATGAAAAAAAAAATAATAGGGAGAGATTGAATTCGTCACACCACAAACAACATCTTGTGGTGATAGTATACGCTTTAGACCATTCTGTGGTATAGAAGTATCCCATGATCTAAGTGTGTGTATGACAAGTAAACGTAATTGAATAATGGCGGTTGACACACGTGACAAGTAAACGCTGACACGGCAGGGAAGTGTTGGTTCCGTACGACAGGGGTGACACAAACACGCCATTGTTGTAACTACCCTCAAGCGGGTGCTTTTGGCAAACCTGTCATCTTGTCCTGGTCGCACGACATAGAAGACGTCATTTTCAGGTCATGTGACTTTGTTTACATGTCGTATTGCCGCTTACTGACATATTTTCGTCGTCATAACGCCAGGAGATGAACGTATTTTGCCAGCGTAAACTATGCGGTGCTTCTTCCGCAATATCGTAGCCCATTTCTCCTTAGTTTAAGTACATCGCATCGGCTCAGTGAGTCTTAACGCGCGGTCGTCATCACATTTTTGGAAGTCGTCAACAATACGAGGCCTTATGTGCAAAACTGCGCGTTTTACTGCGAGATTATCGGATAAAAATAATTACCGTGATCGAAAGACATCCAAAACGTTGCGCAGACACAACAACCGCATTGTTTACAAACGGTTTGGCCGCCGATCACGGGCGCCGCCATCTTTAAGGCCACGTGCGCCTTGACGTTTCCTGTGACGTGCGACCAGGACCTGTCCAGGATGCATTGCGTTCGCCCAGCACGCTTTCGTCTACGGAACAATACATTGAATGCCACCCCTGTGTTCCGGACAGCCGCGTTCAAAGAAGCCGCTAATAACCCTTTGAGGAACGTGTCACGCTCTAAGGCATGTTTTCTTTTTTCTACGAGCCCCTACGTCTTCGCACAACAAAGGGATGACAGCTGTCTGTTCATATGATACCTGCTTACAACATGTCTGTGTCGTGCGCTTGCCCGATTACGCATACTTCTCACGCTAACGGCATCAACCATTTCAGCTGACAGCTACATTGATGCACCGTAAAATGTCTATACGTATTCGTGGTTGCTCAGACAGCATGTTCCCAAGTTGATTCCATGCATCGATCCAATATAAAAAGAAAGTTGCGAGAGAAATGAGAGTACTATACTGCATTACTACTATAGAAGATTGAACTGCAGCCTCTTCCTTTTTTGCGGATTATGATAGTAAAAAATGTGCCGAAAATAAGCTGAGAAGAGACCAAGCGACACCTCGAAGAAACTGTCCAAGTCTGCGACTGTGATCAGCCGTCGTAGTATCATCCGTCATTTATAAACTACGAGGCTGGGAAAAGGCCGGATGGTTGGCAGGAAAGGTCGTGATAAGCTGGGCTTGAACAACAACATCGCCGTCGGCATAGTGGATGAGTCTTCGACGGAATCTCACATCCATCAGTAAGGCAAAGAAGGGGCCATGTGTCAGGGTGTAGTAGCTATATCGAGGCTTCGTATACTGGTTGAAGTTCTTTTTGTTTGATGGATCACGCTGTCTAGACAAGTGCCCGCTGCCTAGAAGGGCGTAGGAGCGTCCGATAACTGAAGGGGTCGGAGCCGCAGAGTGACATGCCACAGAATGACGAAGTCACAAATTCGCCGAGGAATTTTCTGCAGCACATGCATAGATGGCGGTGCTGTCGGGTATGTGAAAAAGGTTATGAAGACAGGTTGGTCACGGAAAATTAGAACCGACTGAACTCTCCATTCATGCGGGTAGTTAACGGCTAGCAAATTATCCGGGTGCTGCCAAACTGAAAGCCCTGGTGTCCAGTGGGTGTGACACAACCAAAATGCACAGCGCGAGCATTGGGGTGAAGCGACAGGTTAAGGGCAAGAGGCTAGATCGTCATCCGTAAGGAAATGTCCAAGAGCTGCGATGATCAAACGTTGTAACTATACTAGTTGGCCCAAAGACCAAGTCCAAACCACTCCCTAACTCAAAGAACCAGCCGTAACCATGCCTATGGCTAAAACGCAAACAACGTATCGATTCTGAAACGGTCTCCGTTTGCGCGGAGACGCTGACAGGAATCACGTATCTTCTCTGTTCTGCGCCTTCTTAGCTTCCGGACAAAGTTCGGTGCCGACGTCGTACTGGCAAAACAAGCATGAATCTGTGATCGTGGAACTCGATATTGCCAAGAATGCTTCGAGGCATCGCCTGAGGACGCGTTGTCGCAGTCGATAACGCCAAAATATAACAACACCAGTAATGAAGAAGACTTGCCGATGCTATGGTGCTGTATTGATTGTCCGGTCGGACGGAAAATGGGGTCATTCGATGTATTGTGACGGGCACCCGTGTCGCCCCGAAAGTGAGAGCTGTCTCGGGATTCTGCTAAGACCTTTATTGTGGCGTGCTAGCATCCATGAATAAAGAGTGGCATATGCCGACAAAAGGATGGCTGTTCCTTCGCGGTTTCATCTTCAAGGGATATATATATATATATATATATATATATAGTGCGGGCCGCAGAATAACTTTCACGTTATTATCGTCGCAGTCGGCTGTGCATTCGTTGCAGTGCACCAGACGCTGATCAGCATGCTTCCGTAGCGCAGAAGCTTAAACACATCAATAACGGGTTAATTCTGTAAAGATAGTCGAGGAAAAGATCTAGTATTTGCCAGGGCACTGCTGGTGTGCCGCAATTTCGTGCAATCGCCCACAGTCGGCCACGCAACGTAAGGGAGAACATGAACAGCTCCTCCTTCAACAAATTAATTTTTACAAAACCTAACATGGTTGGTTCCGGCTGCCGGCTTTCCTATCAGATTCCTGCTACTGCCTCCGGTTGCTTGGGTGCTGTGTTGCGGTGGGTCTGCGCTGAGAGCTACTGCTGCCGCTGGGCTGATAAGCCGCAAGTCCAGACTCTCTACCGCCCATTCCCATAGTAAAGTTTTGCTTATAACCTTGTTTCCGTCTCATGCTAGCTACTATCCGACTAACCCTGAGGGCTCTGGCGTCCGCATCCAGTGAATGCACTGTGAAATCACGCGCTGTCGCCTACTTCAGTGGGTATTTTCTTGTGGTCGTCGATGCTTTTTCTAAGTGGGTCGAAGTATATAGTGCCAGTGACATCGCCATCTGCGGCGGCAACCATGGCCTGTCTTCGGGACATTTTCTCCACGCACCGAGTTCCTGATCTTGTGGTCTCTGAGAATGGCTCAGCGTTTGTAAGCAGTGAGTTCAAGCATTTCCCGAAGCGGAATAACATTAAGCAGCTACTCATTCCGACATACCTAATGGAGCAGCTGAAAGAGTAGTACAGACGGTAAAATCCAAATTAAAAAATAGTGCTGTTGGTGATCTCAAGACGCAAATAGACAGGTTTTTGTTACACTACCGTACTCAACCTCATGCAGTCACTGGCAAGTCACCAGCCGAACTCCTGATGGGAAGAAAGTTGAAGACGGTATTGAACTGACCCGAGCTGCGAGAGAAGGTGGTGTTCCAACAGCTGAAACAGAAGCTCTGGAGTGCTTAGCATGCGCGAAATCCCCGAATCTAGAGCCAGGCGACATGGTATACGCCCGGAACTTCAAGGGCCTGCTTGGGTTCCCGCTGAAGTGACAAGTCGTAGGAGCTCATCCCCAGTCAACTTGTGCGTGGCTGACGGGACACTGTGGCATCGTCAGACTTTCAGACTTCCTGAGGACTTCACTGAGCGCACAATTCGCTCTCAGAATCCTCCCCACCGGGCGGCAAGTTCTGCTATAAACTCCCAGGTGAGGGGAACTCGCGTTGCGTACCCCTGTACAGCTTGAAACTGACTGAACATCGTTGCGGGGAGCTCTTCAGCAGCCTTCTTGAACGTGAGGAAGTTGTATGAGTAAACTTTATACTCGGTAGACCCTTTCGCGCTACGAATCGCTTGATGGCCATGAGAAAGGTACTACGATTGATCGTTTACCAACTCCAGGTGAATGGCTCTGGTAGATGTGCATGTAAATAAGGCTACATAAGGCTTTGAATTACTGTCCTCCGCTTTGTAGTACAACGGACCAGCAAAATCCACGCCAACGACTTCAAACAGCTGATTATCACACAAGAGCTCAGCGCTTGTAGCAATTCAATTGTTAAACTGTTGGTGAGGATGTATCCTACTAAGGTGCTGTTCCGTGTTGTTTGTCGCGATTCCGTTCACTTCTAGCGGATGCAGATATGCAAGTGTATATGCAATTCGGGGAGAGGTGATGTTTTTCTCCTTTTTTTTTATTTTTACCTTTTCATTTCTCTTGTTATTTTCTTTTTCCTTTCTGTGCGGTTCATTCATTTAAGAGTTCATTATGGGAGTAGCAGAATCCAATTTCTCCTCCCCCTGTTTTTACATTCAAACTCAACTCAACGTTTTTTTTTTTTTTTTTTTTTTCCAGCAAAACAGCATTCATAGTGCTTCCGGCAACAGCAGGAATGAAGAATAAGGACGCAAACGAGGATATCCCAAATGGAATCGCAGGAGCCCCTTTTGCAGCTAATCCGTAGACGTAAGCCGACTTACTCCTTGGAAACGGCCTAACTCGTTCGCGTATAGTCTCTTACGGAAGGTAATCAATGTAGTGGATCAAATCTGTTCCTTTTGATCTCTAGCACGGAAAGGACAATGCTATGGGGCAACGACAACAAAACAGGCAAGACGACGATGATGACGACATGAGGCGCTTTACTGCATGGGTTGCGCTACCCTATATACCGCACTACATGTGAGTTACTATATGAGCGCTACGGAACACTTGGTACGTGCTTCATGAATGAACCTTTCTGAGCTGTAGAAAGATCGAAAATCCAGCGAACCAATGAGAAGAGCCTCAAGACTATGGAGCCAGAAGGACACACACATAAATGGGATGATGATGTGGTGGGGAGCCAGAAGGAGGAGAGTTCGTGCATATAGGAAATATCGGCAGCTTTCCTACTGAGGCTCTCCGCGAGCTCTGTTTGATGCAAGCCCCGTGTTTTCTGTTTGTTGGCTTTTTTATTATTGTTGTTGTTGTTGTTGCGCTGTGCAGCACTCCAATGAAGTTGCGTAAGCAAAACAGCACGACGGTACGTGGTATAGCCCGTGACATGAAAAACCTTGTGCGCGGTTTAATGACATTGCGGTCCACTGGTGCAATGAGCAACGCCTCACATTTCTTTTAGAATGTCTGTTCCGTTTGAAGCCCAGAGCACGCCGCATATTCGAGCAACATGTCCGTGGTAAGTAGTGCCAGTGTAGCGTAATGGTCAGCACACTTGACTGGCAATCGAGAGGTTTACGCGGATTCGATTTCTGTCGCTGTCTGGCTCTTTTGACGACTGTCATATTTTGAAATGTCGTGAGCGTGACACCAACCCTTTATCAGCGGAAATCGGGAGGTAGCACCGGTTCATGTACTGGAACCGGTGCTGTACGTGGTTTTCCCAGACTCTGCCAGACATGTGTCGGTATACACTCCCCCACTAATAAAATATCGCAAGCTGCGCAATATATATTGCGCAGCTTGCGAGTGGCCCAATATTGTCTGGATATCGGCGCGTACTGGTGCAATACTGGAGCAATATTCGACCAGTATTGCCGACATCCACCGAATATTGAGCCAATATATATTGTGCTGCTTGGACACTTACGGTCTCTTCCCCCATAATGTAGCGACTTTGTGAGCCATTTCAGATACCTATAGCTGCTTCGTGAAACTGCAATGAAACCACAGCAAAATAAACCCATAAGTGCAGCGTATTGCAAATAACCCATATCGAATGCCTCTCGAAGCTCGTCTCAGCTGTGTATTTCTTCTGAATTGCTAGAAGACTTGTCGTTAATGAAGCTACTTGCTCTCTTCGAGAGCAGTCACTAATTGAATGTCTCACAAAGTGACGAAAGCGTAATTAAACACGACAGATTGATCTGAGTCTGTGCGGCGTTACGTAACCATGTTGGCACATGCAAGGGTAATCCCAGTTACATCTTACAGAGGTCTTGAAACGAACGAATAAGCACTGCGAACGCTTTGGCTTTAATCATGTGGTTCTGCATTTAACCGTTCGGCATTCTCTCAGGAATGTTGGGAAATAAATTGGAATCGCAGGGAAGCAAGAATGAATGAGGGAGGGAGGGAGAACGTTCATTTATTTTAATGGCACGGAGAAAAGCAAGAAGCATAATGGATTGTTCCCTCAAAAGATGATGTAACGAGTTTTAACGAAGAATTTAATGAACATTTAATGGAGAGTATAAAGTTCTGAGGACCTTGTATAGCCACCTCTTACGCAGGGTACGCTTCCAGTACACATTATTAGGTTATAGGGCTATCATCTAATGGTAGATTGCAACTATAGAGAATCATCTGGTTTGGTTTCATCTGCGATTACTGCGAAAATTTCTTGCTCTAATGTGATATTATACAGGTTCCGTACGATTTTTCGCGTTATTATTGATGTATACCCGTACAAAGCTGCGAGGCATTGGGCGGGATAGGCGAGATGCAACGGTTTGTAGCGTGGCGCGGTCACTATAGTTACACGAAAGGCTTTGCTGAAGCCTTCAGCGAATACCGTATTTTTCGGTGTATGACGCGCACCCCTAAAAACGGGCCGAATTTGAAAAAGTTCCATGTACAGTCGACCCCCGTTTATCCGGACTTCATTTATCCGGATCCCGCGGTATCCGGACAAAAGGCACGGGAACGAACTTCCCTCCATGTATTTTGTTCTCGTTTATCCGGACTTCAGCTTCCAGACTCGGATAAGAATTCCAGGGAACGAAAGTCGAAAATTCTTGTAATCCAGCTTCAGTTATCCGGACTACCGTGAGTAAGAGGAGACGCTGACCCCGCTTCTTCACCCTTTTCGCTGTTTGGGGGTTATTCCCGTCACACGTCAGGGACTTACATTCCTCCGTAGGGGAGACAATCGTGCACCATGACCCCCTTTTCTATTTGTGTGCCTTGGGTCACGTTGACCAGTCGAGTCATTTGGAAATGTCTCGAGCAACTGTCCGGTTCTAGAGGGGAAAACTCTGTGACGGTCAGATATATTTCGGACTCGCCATTTTTGAGTGCGCGGGAACTCATGAACGTGCCGAGCTATTTTGGGGAAGCTTCCCTCTCCTACACCTCTGGATGAAAGCAAGAGTGAAGGCCGCTTTCCCGGAGTCCCGAAGGTCATAGGCGAAAGTGGACCATGAATGAGGTCACCGACGGCTACATAAGCCGACTCCCAACAAAGGACTGGGAAGAGAGGAATTTGGCCAGGCAGTCTGTCAGGCTCGGCGCCGGAAGACTGCTACTGTCCGCTACTGCTACTGTCTGCTGCTGCTTCCGTCGTGATCGACTCGTCGTTCCCCAAGGCGTCTACGGGATTCGAGACTTCGTTCGACAACGTTCCACTGGTGCGCCATCGACCCTACGACAGCTTCTGCACGGGTACTCCGGCCCAACCTGCCATCCCGCCTCAGATCTCGAGAGAAGACTACAAGACGGTGAGCTTCCCCGAGCGGCGTGTTCTCACTCCATAGACTGTCGCGTGTGTAGCCTTATTGTCCCATCCAATTTGTACATACCGTCTGTAAATAGCCAGGGTCATTAAACCCTTATTTATTTGTGCTTTTGTGGTCCGGAGTCTTCCTTTGCCTTGTGCTGGGTCCCGCCATTCTCTATATTGTGCTCCGTCAACCCCTTATCCGGTGACGTCACATTTGGTGGCAGCGGTGGGATCAAAGCACAAGGAATAGCGTGGGACATATCCCCCCACGTTGAAGGGAAGCCTCGCAGGATGGCAACTGCAGTACAGGCGGCTCAGGGAAGCGCGTTGGGCGCAGGGGTGCTAGCGTTAGGTTCCATGCTACCTACATTTACAGGGGATGGAACCGGGATTACGATCGATGAATTTTTCGCTGTCCTAGAACAGTTAGGGAAGATGGGCGGCTGGCAAGATAACCAGCTCGTAGGTATGGCGAGGTGCAAGATGATGGGTAGCGCCCATAGCTTTGCTTGGCAGGACGAGGAGGCACTCGCTGTAAAGTCGTTCGAGCAGTTCAAAAGCCTAGCGATAAGCCGTTTCGATACAGAACCAAAAAGCGTGAAAATGGAGAAATTTCTCTCAGCTAAGCAAGAAAGAAACGAGGACGTGCGATCGTTCGCAAATCGCGTGCGTTTGCTGGGGAAGGGCACGTTGTGTGGTCTTACCGGAGGGACAGAAAAAGCGGAACTTGCAAAAGAACTCCTCGATGACCAAATGCTGTCTGTATGCGCGATCCTGTTAGGAGATTTGTCTTAACCCGTGAACCAAAAACTATGAAGGACGCAGTCGATGCCGCTGTAAAAGAGGAACAGAATGAAAAGCTAGTGTCAGAACGTGGTGTCGTTCGCGCAATTTCGACCGACTGCTTAGGAGAGGTTGATGATATGAAGCGAAGGCTCGACCGTCTTGAAGCTCTGTTAGAACAAAGCATCCGGCTGTCGGAAGAACGCATCACAGCAAACGCACCCAGACGCGCAGACCGCCCTCGCGGGGAGTGTTACAATTGCGGGAGGCTCGGGCATTACGCTAGAGAGTGCCGCGCTCGACGTTCCGCATCGAGGCGAAACAACAGCAGCGAAGGTGGCAACCGCACAAAACCCGCAAATGCTGAGCCGGACCAGGGAAACTAGAGATTCCCTCCTCTGTAAAAGTCACGGAGGAGGGGATAGAACTTCTCGTTGTTAGGTTTTGTGGAGAGACCAGTCCCATCGTCGAATGCAAAATTGATGAGAAGGAGTACAATTTTCTTATCGACACCGGATCCAAAGTTAGCCTCATTAAGGAGAACGTCTTAGAAGATATGTGTCCGAATTGGACCGAGCTCTTTGAGGTTGCGGGTGGTAAGCACACGCAGCTAGTAGGAATAACAGGTAGCCCGTTGCCCACCAGAGGGAAATATAAAATACCGCTTAAGCTAGGAGACACGAGGTTTGAACATCCGTGTTTCGTTATTACGGAGGACGTGACGTTGTCGGTTGCCGGTATTATTGGGCAAGACATGATCTTGGCCCATGATATAGACATTCTGTCAAGTAAAGGGGTTGTCGTAATAAACAATAAGTCCGTCCCCGTGGTAAACTCGAAAAATTCGGTGCCTGAACACCGTAACACGTCGAGAGATAAACAGCCCCTGAGGCATGCAACAGCAGTGCGCCTCGTCGACGGGTGCAAGATTCCGCCGGCGTCTGAGGTGGTTGTGACTGGCAGGCTAGACAATTCTGGGCAACCCGGTGAGATGGGCGTTGTCGAAGGACGAATAGAAGTTAACGGACTCGCTAGCGCGAATTTACTAGTCCGCGTTGGTAGCGAAGGTAAAGTTCCGGTCAGGATAGCTAACTATAGCTTAGCTGAAGTACGACTGCCGAAGAATAAAATTGTTGCTTCCTTTGCCGATGCTGAATACGCCGACCGCACAGAGGTGCTGAGCTGTAATCAGGCAGAAGCGCTCAGCACGACAGACTTTATCGAGAAATTCGAGCTCAGTCACATTTGTCCGGAGGAGCGCCCGAAGGTAGCCGAGTTAATTAACAACTACAGTACCACGTTCGCTTTCGACAGACTCGATCTTGGCCGCTGTGATGTAATCAAACACCGTGTACCTACGATGGATGCCCACCCCGTGTACCGCAGAGCGTATCGTGTCCCTTATTCCAAACGCGAAGAGCTTGACAAGCAAGTAGACGAGCTCGTTGAAAAGGGAATTGTGGAACATTCCACTTCACCCTGGGGGGCGCCGGCCCTGTTGGTAGAAAAGCATGACGGATCCTTCCGTTTAGTCGTCGACTACCGGGACCTTAACAAAGTAACGCGCACCGACCCATACCCGCTACCTAACATCCAAGAGACGCTCTCAACGCTCGGCGCCGCGAAGTATTTCACAGTGGTCGACATGGCCTCTGGGTACTGGCAAATTGAAATGGACCCGAACGACAAAGAAAAAACGGCTTTCAATACGCCGTCTGGACATTTTCAGTGGTGCAGGATGCCCATGGGACTAAAAAACAGTGCTGCAGTCTGGCAGAGAACCGCGGACGTTATTTTAGCAGGCCTACTCGGCAAGTCGTGTCATGTTTACTTAGATGACATCATTATATTTAGTAGCAGCTTCGAACAGCACCTGGAGGACATCGAACGGGTACTCAAACGCTTGAAAGCGGCTGGCTTAAAGCTTAAACCATCGAAATGTCAGTTCCTGAAACCCGAGGTGAAATATCTGGGTCATATTGTTTCTGCCGAAGGGGTCCGGCCCGACCCAGAAAAGGTCGCCTGCATAAAGAGCTTCCCGGTACCAAAAACCGTCAAAGAGGTTAGACAGTTCCTCGGGTTGGTGGGGTACTATAGGCGTCACATGGAGAATTTTGCGCAGGCAGCCAAACCATTAACTCAGCTCACCTCCAAAAAGGTATCCTTTCGTTGGAGTAAGGAAGCCGATGAGTCCTTCCAGAGTTTGAAAGAGAACCTGACTAAGTCACCCGTCTTACGTTTTCCCGACTTTTCGAGACCATTTATTTTGACAACGGATGCGTCTAAGATCGCGCTCGGAGCCATCCTATCGCAGGATTTTGATGGACAAGAGCACCCTGTGGCATTTGCGAGCCGACAGCTGGACAAGGCGGAGTCCAACTATGCCGCGACCGAGTTGGAATGCCTCGCGGTAGTCTGGGCAGTCAGACATTTTCGCTGCTACCTATACGGGAGGCCATTCACTATTATCACGGATTGCCAAGCGCTTAAATGGCTCATGAACGCGAGAGACCCAAATTCTCGGTTGTCTCGCTGGAACCTCTTGCTCCAAGAGCATGATTTCGAGATAGTGCATAGAGCGGGTGTAAAGAATCAGAACGCAGACGCTCTGAGTCGGGCAGCGGTACGTGAGTTAGACGTTTTCTTTCCTTCCCCTGAGGAGGCTAGGTACAGGGAAGAACAGCGACGAGATACTGAGCTGAAGCCCATAATAGAAGCTTGCGAAAAACAGTCATCTCGGACATCTGGCAACTATTATTTGGACGACGTGGGCCTGCTGCGGTATAAGCATAATGGTGAAACAGAGGGAACAAGAAGCAACGACAGAATGGTGGTACCGCGTGCCCTCGTCAGGGAGATAGTAACTCTATACCATGATACTCCATATTCAGGACATCTCGGGGCAAGGAAGACTAGGATAAGGATAAGCAAAGGCTATTTCTGGAAGGGCATGCGTAAGAGTATCCAGAGTTATTGCGCGGCGTGCGAGTCGTGCATGATCCGAAAAACCCCCAAAAATCGTAAGCCAGCGCCGATGCAGATCTTTCAGGAAGTAGGGCAGCCCTTCGAGCGTACCGGCATGGATATTGTCGGACCATTGCCGGTAACAACGTCCGGGAACCGGTACATATTGGTCTTTGTGGATCATCTCACGAAATATGCGGAGGCGTACCCGATGGCCGACCAGAAAGCGGACACAGTCGCGAGGATGTTCACCGAGCGCATCGTATTGAGACACAGCGTTCCCAAACAGTTACTTACGGACCAAGGAACAAACTTCACATCTTATGTAATGAAAGAGGTGTATCGTCTGTTAGGCATAAAGAAACTGCAAACAACGGCTTACCACCCACAATGTAACGGTGCAGTTGAGAGACTTAACCAAACAATAGTGCAAATGCTCTCTCATTTCGTGGCGCGCGATCAGAGAGATTGGGACCTCTGGCTCCCATACGCCGTGTTTGCCTATAATACAGCGGAGCATGAGAGCTCAGGTGAAAAGCCGTTTTTCCTCTTGTACGGCCGTGACCCCGTTCTTCCGGACGTCATGCACGAGCCTCCCTCGGTGAACTACGGAACACTAGAGAGTTACCGCGCGGAACTAGTACAGCGCCTTGCGATAGCCCACGACATCGCTAAAACTCAACTCAAGTCGGCTTCGGAAGTGCGGAAGAAAAAGCACGACGCTAAATCTGAAGAGGTAGCCTACGAACTGGGAGACAAAGTATACGCGCAGAATATCACAGTAACATCCGGCATGGCGAAAAAGCTCTCGCCGAAGTGGAAGGGGCCTTTCCGCGTCATAGAGAAATTATCCGACGTGACCGTGCGCATTAAAGACATGCAAAATGGGAATGAAAAAATTATCCATGTCAGCCGCCTAAAGAGGGCAGGAGAGCTCAATGATGTCGCCTTAGATACTGCGGAGAACTTCCCTAGCAGCTCACCTACCAACCGCGTCACCGACGACACACAGGCGAGTCATACCGTTCATCAGTATAATGCAGACAGCAATGTCAATGATCTTTGGCTGGCCGAAGTGGCCGACAACGAGCCTGCTCTGTCCCTCCCGGGAGACCTCCCGTCCGCGTCCTCTCTCGCACACGCTGCGATGCCTCAACATTCCTACAATCTCAGAAGCAGGGGCGCAATGTTGAAGTAACTAATGCCAAGCAGGGCTACGGTCTTTCCTCACATCAAACAAAAAGGGAAAAATCATGCGCGGGCAAAATTCGCGCAGCCGCTGCGCACTCGTCTTTGTTTACTGTGTTCAACCTCGACTTACCTGAGCCATATTCCCCATTGCTAAGATAGTTAACGGCAGGTGTCCGCCGCAAAACCTCAAGCGCTATGGAGTGTCGACCCAAAGCTCTGCAGGGAGCAAACTGTGTATTGTGATGTGAATTGCTGTATGTCAGACAGACTATACATTGACGCTATTGTGTGACGTCGAGAATTTTTATGTGCATAGAAAATTCTCGTTCTGGTGGGGGCGGATGTGACGGTCAGATATATTTCGGACTCGCCATTTTTGAGTGCGCGGGAACTCATGAACGTGCCGAGCTATTTTGGGGAAGCTTCCCTCTCCTACACCTCTGGATGAAAGCAAGAGTGAAGGCCGCTTTCCCGGAGTCCCGAAGGTCATAGGCGAAAGTGGACCATGAATGAGGTCACCGACGGCTACATAAGCCGACTCCCAACAAAGGACTGGGAAGAGAGGAATTTGGCCAGGCAGTCTGTCAGGCTCGGCGCCGGAAGACTGCTACTGTCCGCTACTGCTACTGTCTGCTGCTGCTTCCGTCGTGATCGACTCGTCGTTCCCCAAGGCGTCTACGGGATTCGAGACTTCGTTCGACAACGTTCCACTGGTGCGCCATCGACCCTACGACAGCTTCTGCACGGGTACTCCGGCCCAACCTGCCATCCCGCCTCAGATCTCGAGAGAAGACTACAAGACGGTGAGCTTCCCCGAGCGGCGTGTTCTCACTCCATAGACTGTCGCGTGTGTAGCCTTATTGTCCCATCCAATTTGTACATACCGTCTGTAAATAGCCAGGGTCATTAAACCCTTATTTATTTGTGCTTTTGTGGTCCGGAGTCTTCCTTTGCCTTGTGCTGGGTCCCGCCATTCTCTATATTGTGCTCCGTCAACCCCTTATCCGGTGACGTCACAACTCCAACCCGAGGGCCTGCTGCTTACGGCCCGTTGGCCGATGAAGATATTCTCCTAGCTGAGCTGCGATCCCTGATGCAGAGGCTCACTGCGACTGCGGTAGATGATGTTGCGGTTTCTGACTACGTTGACGTTGATAAGGATGATGACGCGTGTGCAGCTATGACTGATGACGGTGTGATTGCTGCTGTTGCCTCCGATGATGTGCAGCAAGACGGTGCCGATGACGCCAGTGAGAAACAAGGCGCCGACATCGATTCTTTGCGACCGCCCTGACATTCTCCGAGCAGCGCAACAGCGTGGCTCAACTCTATGCAATTACAAAAGTTTGCAGGAATCGAGTGCCTACACTACTATGTAACAGCTGTCATTGACGAGATTTCTGTGTTTTAATTAAACCTCGCTCTGTAGGACGTTTCTAGTCGGTCGTTTCATTTATCCGGATGCCCCGGTATCCGGACGATTTCGCCGGGAACGGCACCGTCCGGATAAACGGGGGTCGACTGTATAACGCGCGCCGCAATGTTGTTACACATGCGCGTTATACATGGAACTTTTTTTCAAATGCGGCCCGTTTTTAGGGGTGCGCGTTATGCACGACTGCACGTTATACATCGAAAAATACGATATGTTAGGATGTCGTAAAATAACGTCATAATCTTATAGTTCCGGAGATCAACCTCTACCTGATTCAAAAACGAATACGTGTTTCATAGTTCAAAGCAGAAAACAAAAAAGTGGAATATAATATTTCTAAATTAAAGGGGCACTAAAATGCAAAAACAACTTTCTCTCAAATGGAAGTTCGTGTTTCAATTAATATAATGCAAGCAAAATTAGCTCACACAGCCAGTTTGAAAGAAAACGCAATGAAAACAGAGTCGTCTTCGGCGACAACGAATGGTATTTCCAGGAGGGAAAGATTGGCGGCATCCAATGAAACAGCAGGAGAAGCGCGCGCATACCTATCGTGGGCGTGTGGATTTGGAACGGGTCCGATCGTAGTGTTCCGTATAGGCGCGGCATGATGCGCACTGCTGCATTTTTCAATACCGATTCACTGAATTGTAGCTCACAGCAGTTCTCCCGAATGTTCCACTGGCAACATTTATCTTCACGTCCTGCGGACAGGGACGCCAGCCCGCTTCGCAACGCGCACTTTGTTTTTCACCGGGACTGCTCCGTGGCGTGGCACGCGAGTGTACGCGCGCAGCATGAACTAAAAACAGTAATGCACGAGCTGAAACGATGTTCACTGCTCAGCGCCGAAGCAAGAAAGAGTCCGGCATAATTTCGATTGTAGCTCCGTAACGGAATCAAAGTTTCGAATTATGATAACAAGTACGAAATGTTAGATAGCATGTAATGTAATCTGAAGCGAACTAGTTCTTGCATTTTAGTGCCCCTTTAAAGTCAGAAATATATGATTGATGAGAGAAATACCTGCAGTCTTCAATCTATCTCTCCATTTTAGCATTCCATCTATCTTCTATGCTCTACAGTGTTTCAATTAAATTGCGCCGCAAAAGAAATCAACTTTGCAAAGAATTAGTCCATAGATTGAGAAGTTACCCGTCAAAAAGAACTCGTTACAAGTTAAGTTACCGTGTGCAAAATGTAACTAAGTTAATAACGAAGTTCTTCAACCTGAAATATAACTCGCAGTTACTGAGTTACTTAAGAAAAAGAACGAGTTGCTTCCAAGTTACTCCGGACACAAAATAGCATCACGCAGGTGCAGCGCAGTTGAGTTAGACCTTGAGTTGCCTGCGGAGGAGTGCAACACGCTTAGATCGTTTTCGTTTATGTCCAACAACAGACCTCTCCCTGTTTGTAAACAGATGACGTCATAGTGTTCGATAGCGCCAAAATTTGGTAAAAGTGAACTACGCTCGAAGCTAGAGGTGAACAAGGTCGCGCCCGAAATTCACGGTCTTGAGGGGGTTGCGGTTCTACTTTTCTTTCAGTGGGAGGCAGCGAACAAGTGCCCGTTCGTGGAACCCAGCCCTCTCCTTTCGATTTGTTTCGGTTTCAGTCTGTCTACCAATGTCATGATGACGTTTCTCTGGTAGAGGTCTATTCGAACGCTTTGCATCTTACTCCCTGTGGGCGCACAATGGCTCAGCTTCATTTCAATGGCAGTGGTTCTTACTTCCTCAATAAAATACTGTCATTGATTGAATATCACGTTTTATGGTAAAAAATGCCATGGAGGAACCGGAGAGAAAACAAGAAAACATGTGGACGTGAGTGAAAAGCGAGTTAAAAGTAACTTGGAACTTAAGTTACTTTGGCAAAGTTACCTGAAAAAGGAACGAGTTCTTCTGAAAGATACCAGGGCGCAAAAGTACCGAGTTAAGTTACAAGTTACCAAAAAAAAAGGAACTTAGTTACAGTAACGAGTTACTTGTACGGAGTTACCTCGAACTCTGCGTGCGCTGCAATGAAGTAGCGGACCAACCCGGCCCGCCCTCTTTCGACTTCAACGACGAGCAGAATATCGACATGCCCAGTTTCGCTTGCGCTGCACTGGGCGGCGCGGACGTCCCACGCCTGCTAACGCCTGCTAGAATCGACGTACCGCCTCCGCGAGAAGGAAAACGTTGATGACCTCCTCTCACTCTTTCGCTACGCGGGCATATAAAGTCGCGATTCAGCTAATCGCCGCAGACTATTTCATATACGGCAAATCTCTGCCTTCCAGTGGCTGCCCAAGCGGTTTATGGCGTCTGGTTTCCATGGCTGTGATTGGCTAGCTCTCATCGACTACATACATCACATTAAAGTAGTGATCACGCACGTTGTTTAACCTACATTGATAGGTTGATTGATAGGATAAAAAAGGAAAATATTAACCTAGACTACTTTTCTCTGTGTCAGAATTGTTATTCGTCTTTCTGCCACTACACAGGTTTTATTTTTTTTTTTTAAATCTTCTGTCTGTAGAAGAACTTTGCAAGGGGGTCATCGCGTCGGCAAAGATCACTACCTATTTCATATAAATAATGGTATAAATTTTACATCATTTTGGCGATTTGACGGACGGAGTCGGACGGTGACTAGATCTGAACTGACGCTAAGATTGTTTTCATATTTCTAGTTCCAAGAACGTTGGTATAGAATCTTGCATATATAGGTTACGGCCAGAATGAAACATTTTGTTTTAGTTCTCGAACTTCCGAATTTTTGGTGAGTTTTGCCAAGGTTCGCAGATTCTACCTTTCTAGTCAAATTTGAAGTGTAGTTGATGAAGCTTTTATTCTGACACAATTGAGTTTAAAAGGGACTGTAAAGTGGAATGAAACCACAGTGTTTTTATGTACCACCAGGTAGAACTTGGCTTTGTGATGACACACAGAAGCCATCACGTCTCAATCCTTCATATTTTTCATACTAACGAATTTTTCAAAGACTGACAATTTCGCGATCTTAGCGTCCACTGACGTCCGTTACGCGCAACTTTGGGCTCAGGTATCACGTGATATTGAAGCACTACGTAACGCATTTGAGACAGGTTGCTAATCTGTTAATATACACCGTTTTCCAGCAGGCCTCACATCCAGCGCTTTCGCACCCAGCACACTCCAGCAAGGAGGAAGTGATACCAGGGAGGAATCATACGGGTTTAATTCTCTCTGGCTTGTGCAGTAAACAGTTTACAACGTTCTCCCCCGGCTAGATGGCGCTGCGCTTTCCATATCGCGGCGTCCACGGGAAAACGGTGCATAAGTGTGCGTAAACGGTGCATAACGGTGGCGTGCGAGTCGCCTCAGGGTTGCTTGTAGTCCGAAAATTTTGCTTGGCGCAGCAATCTTTGAAATTCGAAAGCTAAAAATATGCTCAACGCACAGCAGGACTATTACGTATCTCCGTCCATGCTGCACGCTTTCAGAAAAGCACACAGTTGCTATAGGTTTACCTTTCACTTTACAATCCCTTTAACTTTAGTTTTGTTAACAATACACAGCACGGACATGAAAATAATGTAAAAGGCGTGTGCAACGTCGTCTTTGCGCCACGGCAGCACGCTAGGTGGTGCCCATAAGGTATCATCCAGGATTTTTCATCTGGCTAGCGAAAGTTCATATAAACACACTCCGACGTACTAAGTGGATATACAGTGTCACATTACAGACATAAGACGAATACGTGGCAGGTTTTCGAGCCCTAAACCATGTGCTTCCTAATGTGGGGACGAGATAGACGCTCATGAGCAACGCCAGCGTCTTCGATGCCAGCTTTCGTCCAGCTTTTTCGAATTTCCCCAACGAAAGTTCTAATTTTGCGAACTTTTGCGAACTCGAACATTGACAGGATCGCATCGTTACTAGTAATCATGACGTCCCTCTCTCTCTCTCTCTTCCTTTTCTTTTTTTTTCAACAATCCTCGTGCTTGCAGTTCTGGATAAAGCACAGCGTAGACGTTACTGGCACGCCTATTGGCTGAGCCCTATCGCAGTCGGTGGTCAACCCCATTTGTCATTCCAACGTCTCGCAATCAGAGACAAGAAAGCGGTCATTTTCGCAGGAAACGGGTTTTCGTCTGACATTTCCCTTCGGTGCGCAGTGGAAAGCTTAATCAGTCGCAGCACTTACAGAGATGACAGAATCTTACGGGCGACAATCAATTCGCGCCCCTAATCACGGTTCCATTTCGCCATTCACACTTACGTTTAAACTTCGGCAATTTCCGTTCACACTTCGAAAGAGATGTTCCGATATCAAACGAGCCTCGTTACTTTTGTTGCTCTTTTTATGAAACAAGGATGTCCGCTTCTAAGAAAGTCGAAAAGAAAGTGAGCGACAATCGGCGATATTTGGCGCCGGACGGAAAGAGACTTTCCGAAATTCCTTCCTCCGCCACAGCTTCTCTCCTAAAGGCTCTCCATTTAGCGAATCCTGTACGTCTCGAAACCTATTGTTATAACGGAGAAGTATCGTTGGATGTACCGGAGCCAAAAATAAATTACGTTTCGGGCTACCGTGACTTGCGTCTTTGATACTTGAGTGACGCTCCTGTTTGGGTCTCACAAGGAGATCGATCACACTGTCAAACGTCTACAGGGGTGAAACCGGCTGAGCTGTACGGTGTGAGCCACGGCTCTTCGCTAGCTAGTGACAGACAGGCGGGTGAGTTAAAAAAAAATAGAACCACAGGAACTTCCTCAGACGCTGTAAGGCAACTGTCGACACAGTTCCCTACGAAGTCGGCCCAAGATGGACGATCCCCTCGAGGCAACACGCAGCCACATCAGGCAGATCGCTTGGCAAGAAATTTTGGGAACGTGCATTTCGTCCATATATCCGAAGCGTAACACAGTCGCACCGTCGAACGAGATTCCCCCACACAGTCCCGCTCAAGGACCTTCTCTGAGGTACACACTGGCCAGTAGCGTAAAGACGTTCCCATCCAGAAATGCTCCTTTCATCCTGCGTCCTTGTCGGTGTAAAAGTCGAAGACGTGGACACCACTCCTTTCAGAGATACTCTGAGAGGCTGGTCTCTGACAGGTCTACCTCCCAAGGAAGAAAAATTTGCACGGAGCGCCATACCGTATTCACTGTTTTCCTCAGTAGTTGAGTAAAGATTCTTTTCCATTGTTCATCGATGGCAGAAAAGTGGTTCCGTTACAGATTCAGCTATGTGACTTTACCGCCGGCCGCTTCGCACCATCATCCAAAGCACACCTACATAACGCACTTACAAGGGCCTTAGACTCCCAGGTTGCCAGTCCAGTCCTGCTTTGGAGTGCCCTCACGAAGAGCCAACAAACGTGCACCTTATTCATCAACTCAACCCGCAAAGGCCAATCTGACCTGTCGCACGCCCGAACGCTTTTTCATGTTCCTCCCCTTTCACGGAACAGACACAGACAT
Source organism: Ornithodoros turicata (assembly GCF_037126465.1). Lineage (NCBI taxonomy): Eukaryota > Metazoa > Arthropoda > Arachnida > Ixodida > Argasidae > Ornithodoros > Ornithodoros turicata. The sequence continues at coordinate 36,308,528 of NC_088207.1, forward strand.
ATCTACTGCCGCCGAAATTAATAAGATACTTCTAGCAAAATCTCGGGAACTTCACGCACGCGCACCCTGTGGACGTGCCCTGGACCACACCCAAGCCATGCCCATATTAGGACGACAGGTAGAGAAGAGTGTGACTTCACCTGCACGTCGTATAATGACGTCGTTTGTCATTAGGGTGAAGCCAAAGGTGCTTAGAGCAGAGCGCCAGCTTGACTGAGTTTGCAGTTCGGCGTTGCACAAGCAACAGGACATTCCTCTATGACATTTGCAAAAGGGAGGAGTGACGTCGACTCGATCATTACGTATTTTCGTTTCTATTCTTCTTTCTTTTTTTGTACGGAGTCGGTGCCGCAACGTGTCTGGTGATTGAAAGCGTTTGACGGAAGAGCATAATTAAGCACACTCGGTGTAACGCTCAAGATGAACCGACTCAGCAGCTTCGCCGTGGCGCTGTACGGGATCGCATGCATGTAGCACAGACCTGCACAACTTCCGTGCATTTCTTGGTGTCTTACAGCATATGCCTATGTGTAACGTAAGCTCCTCTAAAGGCCTTTGTCATGTTGAGAACTTTTTGTTTGCTTTTGTTTTCGTGCTAGCTGAACAGGAGTGCCGCCATGAAAGACTAATCAAATCTCGCATTCCACGAATGAACACCCAAATGTAGCGCTTGCGATCATTTGATTCTGTTGTCCTACTACTTCGTTTATTTTCTGTTTCCCCTACCGCTTTTTGAAAAATGCAGAGGTGTAGAGAATATACCAAAACGGGAGAGTGAGGAAGAAAGACCAACCTTGAAGGTAATCGAAGTATAGGTGTTCTAGGGTGTCTTTAACGACGTTGAAAAAAATTGTTAGTTGGTGTAGGTTTATGGCGGAAAAACAACAGCGCAAAATAAACTTTAAAAAAAAGCAGACGTCGAAGATCAAAGCGAGAGCAAAGGTGTATGCTTCAAGAGTTCTCTACAGTTGAAGACCAGCCTCTGTTACCGTTCATCTCCACTCCACTATGACGAAAGAAGTGAGGGCACAATGCTACAAGCTTGCTTTGCTCGTGCATAAGAAGTTTCGGTTTCGTCTTGCTGCTGCCAGGAAAGCTTTCGGGTCATGATGGTCCAAGACTGGAAACCATTCCAGCGTGCCAACAGCAAATTCGTGAATCATTGGTTCCTATACCGCGTTATGCGAAAGCACGAAGCTGTAACGCGTTCGCTTGTTTTTATGGCCGCTGGCGCATCATGGATTCCACATCCCGCCTGATCGCATATATGGCTCGAATTTCTATCGCGTAATGACGTGTGGCGAATGCCTTGCCCCGTTGAATGCACAACCGTGTCAGACTTACGAACCACTACACTTACACTGAAACGCAAAGAAGCATATAAAGAAGGGAAACGCGAAGAGCGTATACGAGAGAGAAGAGCATGATAAGGCTCTGTTCAAAATAGTGCCGATCTTTAACGCTGAAAAACCATTTACTGGTCCAGATGGACGCACAGAAAACTGCATCGATCAGTTTAATTCTCTCAACGACGCTTCCAAAATATCAGAATCGTAAGCTCTGAAATCTCCAAACACAGAATACACTTGAGATAACTTCATTCTATAGCTTGTTTCTCTGTGAGGACGTCAAGCGCACTCAGGCACCGAGGCGCCGTGCACATGCACCTACAGCGCGCATAATACCCCTGTCACACAGGCTAATTTGCTGTTATTTTCGTGAAGCGCACTCATCCAAATCGAATGTCACTTTTCACTAAATGCTTGCTACACGGCATAAGTAGGTGCCAATATGGCAATGACGATAGATGAGAATGAACAGCGGTAAAATTTTTAGGCGTGTGCCACAATTCCGTCGTATAAGAATGTTTTTCTTTGATTTAGAAACACTACCCGCAAATCTTCTTCCAACATTAAACATATTTGTCTCAAATATATGTGACTGTGACGAGCCGCCACAAGTCAGGCTGAGTAAGAAGCATATCCAAAACCTGGTACTCCATATGACCGCAACCAATATGCCCGCCGGCAGATCGCCAGACTGCGAAATTTCACAGGCTGTTAACGAGAGTAATTACATGTTCTTTCGGCACAATGTCACACTGTACTTGAATCAAATAAGCATTCTGTTAAAAATACTTGTTTGAAAATATTGTTGCTGCCAGGGCCTTTTGTTTTTTCCTCAATATTTTACCTGCCTGCCGTCGAGGCTATACGCACTCGGTCCGCCGAAGTGAAATGAACTGAGGTTGGGGAACTCCTTGAATCGTTAGCGCACTTTCTGTGGAGTGTCACTAAAAGATGCCGTCTGACAGTACACGAATGACAGTATAAGTGTCACTCGTTGAATGTGTCACTAAATTAGTCCGTGTGACAGTTGTATAAGTTACAACTCCCCCCACAAAGTAACCGGCTTTAAAGGGAAAGTTCGCTCCTCAACATGAAGTCAGGTGAAGAGGAGCCCAGGGAACGCCCTCGTGACGTGAGACTGACGCCACATATACCTCTCTCTGCGTGAGGGTTTCAATACGCGCGGAAACAAACATTTACGTACTGGCGCTTGGACAGCGAGCAATCCCGTTAGCACTTCTCTGCAGAACTCTGAAGTCTATCACCCCGTTTATTAATTGGCGAAATCCGTGACACCGCTCAATAATTTGAACATATAGGGACGTTTTTTTTTACCATTCTGCCCTATGCGTAATACCTCGGTGCGTCCGCTATGGGAGATGGTATAGCTCTCTTTGTCACATCACATCACATCTCTTTGTGAATATGTTCTGCGTGCAAAAAGACATGAAGGAGTTGCAGAACTTTGCTGCCCGTTAGCATTCATTTCCTTCCCTTAATAAAGTTATTTCATTTCATTCCCTTTTTCCTGCGCACTACTTCCCTTGCGAACAAGTCGGTGCTCCACAGACCAATGGGCGAGCGCTAAATGAAATCCCCGTATGTATGACGTTGACGGTTCTTATGTCACAAATGCACGAAGGGCTTATTTGTGCAATTGTACGCGGAAGGCTATATACAAAGAAGTAGGTCAGAAAGATATACGGGAATAAATTTACGCATCCCGCACAATCTCCATATTCAACTAATCTCCCCGTCAAAACCAGGCTCTTGGAGTAGATCCTTGTCCTCCTCCCATGAACTTTCTTTTACCGACGAAGCAGCCATGAAAGAAACAGCAACTTTATTTGATGATGATGATAAAAGCAATATAATCCCGTTGACATCAGCTGATGTAGTGAGCTCAATCGGGAGCAATAGACAGCAAAGAAACGTGGTCTGCGATGACGAGTATAGAAGTGGAAGTTATTACTACCCATAAGTCCATTCTCCATACTTTTCTTCCTCTTTGAAGTGGGGTAGGGTCCTGTGGCTACCACGGAGAAACATCCCATGTCATCATCACTTCTCCTTCATTTATTGTTGTTCATGTCTGCCTCTGGTGAGCAGCGGCAGCATGAATAACCACTACGCGCCTCGTGTTGTAGCAGGAGTGTGCGAAAGCTCAAAATAATCCACAAAGGAGGAAAGAAAAGCTCCATGTTTAAGTCAGTAATTATTTTTCTCTGGTCCAGCACGCGCTTTCATGAAAGGACACGAAAATAATGTCCAGCGTGCCACGATGCCACGAAGGAAAGAACATGAACGGGAGTTAATCGATTCGTAGTGAGGCAGAAAGGGATTTACAATGTCGCAGCACAATGAAACTAACTCTAAATACTAGAAAAATTACGCCAGAGGGCTACCTCGCACAGAAAGGCAAGGAAATAAGGCTGAAAGGCTCTGGAAAGGAGGAAAATTCGGAATCAATAAAAGAAGAAACGTAGTGGGAAAGACAAGGAACGACATGTTTCTCCTCTATTATCCATGTTTGTCGTCTGCGTGTAAATCCGATCCGACAGTAATGGAGTCACGAATATCACAGAAATGTCGGCAACGTCCATTAGATGTAGCGCTTGCCAAACACAAGATGAGGTGGTGAGGCTTAATGGCCGAGAACACTGGCGCTAACGGAAAGAAAGTGACCGACAGTTACGCATGACGGCATGAGGGCGCCTCCTGGCGTTCAACATCGAAAGCAAGTATTGAAGGGGCACTAAAGTGCAAAGATTTGTACGCCTTCCCTCTCCCCTCTCAACAAAAGCGACAACGCGGACAGGCCGCGGGTTGGTTTCCTCGAACAATTTTCCTCGACGATTGGACAAATCGAACGATGCAGTCCGTGAATCCCGTTCCTTTTATATTGCTGTCAAGGTAACGGGATCTTTCATTCCACGATGAGAAATTTTTGCACTGTAGTACCCCTTGAAGACTGCGAGGCATGCTCACTGCAGCTCAAGAGCGTTTCGAGCACGAAGAGAGACGAACACCTACTTCTAGCATTGTACAGCTAGCATCAGAGTTAACTTGAACGCCATTCCAGCCTGCGGACCATGGTGGTGCTTAGTTGAAATAACTGCGCAGGGTGTTTTGGTCATCTATTTACATCCTCGTTATGAAGGTGTTGTTTTCTGCTGAATAGAATATTTATTTCGCTCGTTTACGAAATGCGCATAATATGACCAAACATCACCGAACATGATCTCGTGGCTCGTGACAGTTTCCGATGCTGCTTAAAAATCGCGAACGTGTGTGTTACACGGTTGCCGTCCCTTAGAAATAAAACAATGTCATCCGTCTACGCTGATATTTTAACTTCTACAGTCTCAGTATACAAGAAATACGAGGTATGTACTATAAGCGCATTAACTTGTAGCGACCTCACTAAGAGAATTGGACTATGTATAGATGAGGCCCGTTAGGCGTACATGTCCGTTGTGAAGAGGAACATGGCGGCAGGACCACTTTCTATTGCCAGCGGAGTCACTATGGAGAGCCTAGGATGCATCAGCCGGTTCCTCATATTCTATGCTACGGTTGTGCAGCGAAATTTCCAAAGCGTAAAAGATGTCATTACCATAATTAGCTGTTCGAACCTTGTCCTCATCCGTTGCATCGGTCTGCTAGGCACTGCCAGGGTGGTTTCCTTCCCGCTTGGCAGTCTGGACCGAGCCGTATCCCTCAGCGTTGCGTGTTTGAACCTGGCCGAGGGCGACAGCAGACTCGGCCGTCCGCCAATCACAGAACACGACGTCCACTGGTGGGAACGAAGCAGCCGACCGGCAGCGATGCATGCTCACCAACGCAATCCTACGCAAAATATTAATTTCACGCGTGCAGAGGCAATATGCAACATAGAGCGCCACGCAACCACAAGCAAGTGGAAGACAGGCTGTGGCGACATGGCTGCATCTATGAATCGACCCTAATCCTTCACACAGCTTACCACCACGGATGCTCTGACCATTAGAAGCACTACTTCACCGGCTCCAACTGAATATGTCCCGTTCGCAAATACGTTTATACGCAAAACTACTATACTGCAACCGCTCGACCTTTGGCGTGAGCGAAGATTCGCAGCATATACTGACAGAACGCGGTCGCTTTCGTATAGACCAGCAGGCGCTCCCAAGAACCTTGAACATAATCGGTTGAACCTTTTGACGTAAGTGAAACTGTTGGGTAATCGGCCCGCGACAAACGGTACGGCGTTCACTCTTATCTTTTCTTTAGGTCATATAGAGGATGAGACATGATTTTAAGATTTGACTGGTCATGTGCGTTTACATAATCGCTACACCCTTATTTAGGGCTACATCTGCATATTTTTCAGCTATACTTCCATAACCGCACTATACATGTCTCTTTTAGAATACCTGTTGATCATCTACGGTGTGATAGCGATTGTCTTGGGCTAATCAGCAACGCCTCTCTGCAAACGGCCAGAAGACACACGTGATCGAAGTCGAAGTCGCTATGGCGCATTACTCTAGAAGTGACATAATTATCTGTGCAGTGACATTCCATGCCTTTGCGTTGCAGAGTCTCGAGTTTCGTAAAGCTATTAAGTCGGGAATAAGCAACTGTCTTGTGTGGTTCCTTGTCCTCCTGTTTCTTTCGTCACCATTTCAACGGCGCTATACATGGTACTCTGGAGGTGCAATCAGATTCCGAGCTTATTGCCTATCAAGTTCCACACAAAGTACACCTTTGCCGCAAGATACAATCTTAATGAACTCATTAAAACTCTGCTTTTTTCTCCGGAAGCTCACAAGTCAAGCTCCTACAAAATATATGTCCTCCCGGAGAGCCCTCGCCGTCGTGCACAGACCACGCGATTATAAAGAGCATCCATTATTTCGGAACATTGAAAAATCATTCTCTTCGTCGCTTTCGGCTGTGAAAAGTCGGTGCGATTTATCTGTTTACTTCATCACCGTTCCTCTTCTTTACGCCATTAGGGCCTCGCGATTAATCAGCCAAAACTTGTGGCCCGCACGAACAGTGGAATCCTTCGCAAGGCCGCCGCGAGCTTATTTGAATTATTGGTTCCATTAAGCCGACTTCTTCCTCGCAGCCAGATTAACTTCCTCCTCCGGGTTTTAATTAATTCAATCAAAGTTTTATTACCGAGGCCGCGTCGGCAACCTTTATGCACTCCGTGTACCCTGCATTTAATACCCATATAAAATTCGCATAGCCACCAGCGATATGATGATATTGTTTTAACGATGTGCGGCAAAATGATGCAAATAGCGCGTCTCCGGTTTCTGAATATCGTTATATATATATATATACTGGACAGAGTGCCTGTTCGGCGTGTGGGTACTGAGTAGCCCTTCATCCGCGCGAAAGCACACGGCACATTCGCCCCGCCTTTTTATTTTTATTTTTTTGTGGAGTCAAGGTCATTCAGAGTATGTTGCTTTTGGCATCGCAGCTTGTTGTGTGTGCGCAGCTTTTACTAGGTTAATGCGTTCAATAAGCGAGCATATTCCTTCTATGGAATTTGCGCTACTGCATATTGCTTGCCACGATATATCGACTTTTGTGAACCTTGAGTGTCTAAGACTATCGTTTTAAAGGGAACAGAATATATTAATTCTATAACTCGGGGCTTTGCGTTGGGAAAACACTGTGATCGTGAGCGAAGCCACAGTGGCCGAGTCTGCGTGGATAATTTTTGTTCACCTAAGGGTTCGTTAACGTGCGCCGAGATCTCGACGCAGAGCACACCACATTTAACATCCCTCGCGGAAGACTGAGCAACTTGTACCCTTACTCCACGTTGCCACCGTCTTCGGTCGGTTTTGAACCCGCGATCTTGGGAGTAGCAAGCCTTAGATTATGGCTAACAACTCTTAACTCATAATAATAATAAGAAGAAGAAGACTGAGCCACCGAGTCCGGCAGGGACATGAACTGTGTAGGTCGTTATTTAGCAAATATGTGACGGGGTGACATGATACATCCCGGTGCCCCAAAATGAGCAAATGCGCCGTCTAGTAATAATGAAATCGATTCGATGAATCAGTATTGAAACGCTCGGTGACTTCAGCGTCGAGTGCCGAGCAAAAAGCGCCTTTTCACGAAATGTTATTGGCACTGTTCTTGTGGAAAATTCATAATCAAAGGATACGTGAAGTTTACGTAAGTAAGTACGTAGTGCGGGTTTAGACATATTTATGTAGAAATGTCATGAAAAAGGCAGAGCCTTCGCGTCGAAGACCACATCCATCACATGCCAACCCGTGTCGTCCTGTTGAGTATACTTGTGACGTAAAAATGTGACGCGTGAAATTGTCGTGGTACCCCGTGGTATGCAGAACTCTGCCGAAAAAGCATGGGACCCACAATTTCTTCTGACGGTATTCCGCAACAAACTCCGACTTTCACAGTGGCGCATACGCGTGCCTCATGAACGGCGCGCGAATTCGTTATGTTTGCAAGGAAGCTCCTGACTGTGACCCAAACCAAAACCAAAACTAAATGAGACCTAAAACCAAAAGTGTCACGTGTCATTCACTCAAGAGTGACTCACGCTAAAGACTTTTCTGTGGATATCACCTCTACCATCTACAAGAAATGGAGCTGCACGCGACATATGAAGTCACCACATTGCTCTAGCAAACACACAGTTAAGAGACGAAGCGCTGCGTAATTTCGAATCAAAACCGAGCATTATGATGTGGCCTATTCCTTCACAAGTAAACCAAAACAAACGCAAATTTTATATGAGCTACCCTTCACGATCCACTACCATGTCCATTGCTATAATCTGCCACTATATACCGGAGCCTCAGTTCAACGTTGAACCAGAGATACAGTCGCTTCCCTGTTTTTATGCGTAAGAATATAATGTTAATACCGAAAGGCTGAGGGCCTGCTATTACAGGAGCTGAAATGACTAGAAAGTACGCAAAGCATAAAGCAGAAAATAGACTACTGGAAGTAGAAACGGCGCAACTATGTCGACCGACATCATTCACATCCCGAATGAACCATCTTAAACGTAAGACTAATAAAAAATAACAACACAAAGAAGTAAAAATCGTACTCTGTGGCTCGTCAATAACTTGCATGCTGCTATATTTTTTTCTCAAATACGGTCCGTCTGAAATACGTTTCAGCTGTGGAGGGAACAAAATGCCACTCGCGTCATCTGCAGACATTGTTGGGCACTTGGCCTAAAAGAAAGAATAGGAGCTGTCAACATCTCCACAAAATGTAAACGCCTTCTTGTGTTCATTGCCCTCCGCGTGGTAGCTTATCGCTTTATGACTTACACATCTCGTTTTACCGCTATAGGCACGCCATCAGGTTTCAAGAGGTGAAGATATAGTCCACGAGATAGACGGTCCACAGGAACGCTCATTGTAACGCATGACTCGTTGAACATTACATACGTTCGTCAGCTCGCAAGCCACTGTGATACAGCATCCGAGCAATTTCTTCCAGTTGTCATGCGTCAAGGTGTCAAGAACCGCGTCCTTCCTTGCCTATGTTTGATACCTAAATGTTCACCAAGAACCGTCTTTGCGTTGCGTTGAAAAAACTGCAATGGGGGAAAACGTTCGATCGTTCACTAGGGCTCACCTTAACAGCGCGCCGCACGGCTAATTGCCTTGTACTAGTTACAGTTAACGAATAATCAATATCGTGTGCGATTAAATCTGATGTCTATGAAGGTGCTCACAACTAGGGCAAACTGTCAGGTTGGGTGTTCAATAGTTTCTTTCATTTAGATTGTAATTCCACAAATGGAACAATCGTTATCTGAACGGTACGCGAAGCGGTGATTACGTGTAAGCCGTTGTTTTGCGATCAACTCAAATGGAATCCATCTTTCCTAAAACGACCCAGCGAGAGCGCGCAACGGAATCCTGTTATAGGGAAACTTATTAAACAGTACGTATCTCGCCCCCACACTTTTTTTTTCTTCTCTTCTTTATCTATCTGTCTACCCGCACTGACCTGCTGACCTCATGCTGTGCTGTCCGTTTCTGTTTGGTGTGTTCTTCTATTCGACACTGTAGATTTACCTTTATGGAGCACTACATACAAAGACTGCGTTATTGTTTTCCTTTTTGCCGCATTGCTTTTTATTTCTCGATTTTAGATTCCTTGCTGCTTCTTTTGCCTCTGAATGACGGTCCACCCAGGGCATTTTTTTTTCTTTTTACACGTGGTCTCTGTCTGTGTGGGATACACGAACAAGCTCGAGTTTCTACGAGGGCGTGGCCGCCTGTCGTGTGCGACGCCGCTACGCGAACAAGCGGGAACGTGCCAGCACTCCGCTCCGGCGGGGGGTCGTGCAATACACCTTCATCGTGGATGACTGACCTGCACGACCGCGCTGTGATGTCTCATGAGAAAATAGTACACGTGGAGGAAAGAATGAGAAGGACTGAAAAGTGAAGCTGAAATTGAATGTCATATGGACGTGACGTCATCGCTGGTTTTCAGGTTTCTGTTTTGCGGTCGTCTGCATGTCTATTTGAAACTTGCTTACGAAATTCTGAGGGCGGGTGTGCCCGTCGTGCGTCAAAATGGCCCGGACGTTGCGTGTGCAAAGCTCTGCCATTGGGCTTCGCTGCTAACGAGATACATACGGGACCTGGAGAAGTTAAAACTCGTTCACTATCCAGAAGTCACTTGCAATAAAAGCGATTTTTACACGTGTACACAACGAAAAAAAAAAAAAAAAAGGAAGCGTAGACCGGGAAGCAACAGACCTCGTATTCCAACTGTAGGATGGGGCATGCGTAAGCTTACCCACATCCAGTGTTGTACCCGTTACCGAAATATGGTATCGCGATACCGATACTCGTTACTTGAGTAAAAAGTATCGAAATACCGATAACGATACTTCTTTTCTAAAGTAACGAATACCGCTACCGTTACTAAAAAAAAGTAACGCGATACTTTGCCCGATACTTTTATTTGAAACACGAAGATGATGCAACATAGAAATACTGTATCGCTTACGTAAACAGTTTTGCAGTAAAAAGACAGTAGACTTTTATCAATAGCTCGTTCTGGAACTCGTCTTCTGCCATCCTTTCAGGCCGTGGTCTCTCCGGCAGTTGGCAGAGACCAGTATGACAATTACGTTAGTGTCAGGCCCACACACCCTGGAGTCCGATTACCAAGGAATCCTATCCGAAGTTAACAATGCCACAGTATATGTGAGCGTGACTCAGTGCGACACGGCAGCTAAGCAGTGGAATCCAGAGCGTACTGTCAATGACTTGACCTCTGTTCGTTGACCTCAAGTCTTTTGTTGTGGTTACTTTCTCCAGTTTCTAAGAAAAGCAGTGAACATGTGTTTGGTATAGTAATTCTATAATTCCGGTTACGGAGCACTTGGACATGTCCACAGGCTTCTTGTCGAGGGCTAGGCGGACCATTGACAATGAACAAGAGTGAGAAATGTCGTCGGTGAAGAAAGGGTGGGGCACTAAAAAGTATCGGTATCGGTAACGATACGGAGATCGCGTTACCATAAATTTGTAACGGAAATACTCTTCCGATACCAATTTTAAAAAGTATCGCGATACGCACTCCGATACCGAAAAAGTATCGATTACAGTAACGGCGTTACTTGTAACGGCGATATGTACAACACTGCCCACATCACGCTCCAAAAACAAAGCGCCACCTGTTATGTATTGGCATCATCGTGGAAGACCAGCCATATTGGCTGGCTCCCTTAACGCACTAGTCTACAACCATCGCAACGCCAACACCCGAAGACACGCAAGGGCTCATGGGAGCTTAGAGCGTCCTAGAGCGTTACGAGACGACCAGAGTAGGAGGTAGAAGAAGAACAACAACATTCCCGGTGTGCGCAGCGGAAGCGTCTGCCGGGGTAAACCACAACCGAAGCAGACGACGGAACCGGATCTTCAACTTGTCGTTATCCCATAAAAGGCGTTAAATGCATCACTTCGGTGGTGATGAAAGGGCTCGCCGTTGTCGGCCTCACTGAAGTGGGCAACGTCACGACTGACGCCCTGGTGGAATGTGCCTCCTGGGCCGACTTCTAAGGGAACTGTGCCGACATATGTCTGAAAGCGTCTGAGGAAAACCCAGGAAAAACCCCAGACAGCACAGCCGGCACCGGGATTCGAACCCGGGTACCTCCCAGTCTCAACGTGACATGGCCAGCACGCTAACCACTGAGCCATCATCACTTCGGCCCATGATTCGCTACGTGCTCTTGCGCGAGCCTACCACAGTGGCCTTGGAGTGCGCGAACTTTAAATATAACGATCGATCGTTAGTGAAAGTTGAAGATCGTGGCCCTCAAGTTCCCATGCTGCTTTGCGCGCGCGCTTGGTGGCGCGCGCATCTTTTTAAAATCGACTATTATGGCTCCTGACGATGTTCCCTAGGTTGCAATTACTGCCCAATTTAGTCTCCTGGCCCTGAAATTTACTTTCCAGCACTGCAAATATTACGCGTCATTCACTGGAGTCCCTCTTCAAAACATTTGCCTGCAAACGCGGCTATTCGCTCTGGCTATTTCTACATGCAGCGCTGTCTCCAAGTGCATTTCGAAGAGATGCATCAAGACGCATCACATTTTAGCTGACGCCGTTTTGATAAAACAGCCTTCTCATTCCTACGGCGAACATCTCCCGCAAATCGCACATCTCGTTCTCGTCGCCAGGGGTCGCAAACCGCTACCCGATGAGCACATACTGATAATGAAACATTGGCATCGATGCCGGCAAAGCGAGTGACACGCATTCGTTGGTGGGGTCATTTCCGGGATTATTTTCTCGACACAGTAGCGAGCAAAATATTTCGAATGCATGGTGATTGAGCGACGCGTCCGTCCGAGTGCCATCAACATCGTACGCAGACGACAGAACGGTCGTCTGCTTCATTGAGTCTTCCGCCTCGACGCTGTGTAGGCTCGCTACACAACCGCGCGGCCGAGGCCCAACAAAAAGGAAAGCCGCACCGAGGGCAGGGGACACGACAGAGAGGGATGGGGGTACGCTACTGCGCGATAAACGAACCGGGCGGAAGATTAGTCGAAACTCAACTTTTGGAGCACAAACTTGTGCCGTTATCTGTACGGTTCACCCCATGGTGGGGTGGGCGACGGGGGGTTATTTCATATACATAAAGTTATCTTATATCCGCTGTACGATTCCTTGCGTCATGCCGTGCCGGAAACAGAGGTCCCCTCCTTTCACCCAATCCCTGGACACACGCCAGTGGGTTCGGCTTCTGCCATCGTGGCTTCTGCTTCGTTATTGGGGCCACCATGCTGCCAATGACAATGTCTGCGAGTTAAAGGCACCCATAAACGAATACACATAGCTTATTAAGACGACGACAGTTACATGCATGGCGATAGACTGACGCATAAACAGATAATTAGATAATTGCGCTGGTCGCAGCCTTGTCTGCGGATAGAAATAACGTTTTGGACTCCGGACGGATAAAATGTGGATAAAGCCGCGTGCCTCTGCGATGCCTGCGGATATACGCATTTCACCCGCAAATGAGCATTGGTGTCTCTACCCCCAGGGGGAGCCACAATTGACAGCACGCAACGAACCCAGTATGGCGTCGAAGTATAGCCATTGCTTGCATTGCTGTGCCTTCAACTACTATTATTTGCTCAACTTCTGTGCCATTAACTATTGGACAACTGCGTGGATGATATGACATGACGTCCCTGAGAAAGTTTGCCTGCTGAAAAGTAACAACGTTTGTATAACATGGCATTTTCGTCATGCTGTTTTTCTTTTTTTCTGCAAATGCAACAACCGCGAATGTGCGGATACACCTATTTCAACTAGCGTAGTTGCGGGTACGGAAAGTATCAATCTTATCCGCGCTCATTTCTACTCATCATCATCAGCTGCCTATATGATTTATGGCGTATTCGCTACTTCCCTCATCGTGTGGTGTGACGAATGCAGTTGGATGGCATAGGATTGCACTCTTGATTTTCTAACCTTTAATGGTACGTCTGAAACGCTAAAGTTAAGCTGTTTTCTTGCGTGTTCATTTCTCCTATAACAAACACTGTATATATACGACGACGTCTCTTGATCCACACTCATATAGCTTGCACGCCCATAGGTCGCGTTTAGACCCCGTCACCGGCAACCCAGGAGGGAAGAAAAAAACCTAACGGGTAAATACGTCGATTTTCCAATACGTTAATCGGCCCCGGCGGGAAGTACTCATTCCAGAGCCTCATTTATCAATCTTTGCACTCGGGCATTTGATGAATTGCTCTCTGGTAGATAATATGCAGCACATTCTTAGTCAATACCCGTCGAACTTTTGGGGCGCTCCTTTCCTTTTAGCGTCTTTCTCCATCAACGATAGCAGAGGTAAATCCAAGGGGTAAGTCAGCGTCCAAAATGCACAAGCACAATGAAGTACACGCACTGTTTATTGACACAAGCTTTCATGCAGTGGACTGCATTTCCAGTTCACTGCATGAAAGCTTGTGTCAACAAACAGTTGTAAGCTTCACTGCGTGTACGTCATTGTGCTTCCTCAATGATAGCAAGCCCGGCAATGTTTGGTTGGTTGGGTGGTTGGTCGGTGGTGTTTTATTACCGAGCGATCTGCCTGCCGATATGGCCGAATGGAATCTGCGTCCCAGGCCGACTTCATTGGCAGCTATATGCCGACAATTACCTTATATCTTATGAACGAACCCCCGGGAAAACACCCATCAGGGAGCATATATAGCAGCTGTCGGGGTTCGAACCCGGGCCACTTCGCAGTCTCGGTGCGGTATATAGTTTTCGACTCTATTTCTTTATATAATCTTGTAACATTTTCAAACCCATTCAATCTATAATTCATATTGGGGAACAGGCACTGCTCGCGACACGGTTGTCTGAAATCGCCTGTCAGTAGTAATGCTGCCCATATTTACTTGGTTGTCATCGAAAATGTTGTTCCAATATTGTATTTAAAGGGGGGACCATATGCTGCACGTGTTTCTTACTCAAAATAAACGATCTTGCAACACCTGGAGATTGGAGATGGGATAAACCACGGGGTGCTGATTTCAGACAACCGTGTCGCAAGCAGTACAAAATATATTGCTTAATTTTGACATTCTAAATCAGTATATTAGGTTGAAGATACGAAGTATGGGTTCTTCGCCGATATGCACGCATGCGCATATACATGATATTACTTTGTAAAAAATGACTGGTGTAAAGGGCATTTTTACTCTATTTGCGCGAATTTTCAGTTACTAGCGCAAACCTTCCGCTATAGTATCAAACCAGCGTGCAGGATGCAGAAAACTTCCGCACAGATCTAGGCAGTGGCCGGAAAAGTACTAATAACGACACTAATTAATCAAATAATAAACTAGTCAATTAAAAGTTCAATTTAACAATAAATATAAATAAATAAATAATCTAACAAAATTAATGCCTACGCCTAAAAGTCTGGGGATGACCCTAATACCACTATAAGATTGCTTTCCGATTACTATATACGATTGGCATGCGGCATCAATATTGGTCCCAATTATCGCCACGACAATAATTGAATTGTTCGCACTGAAGTCGAGAATTTGTTATGGAGGGTGGGCATTTTTGCTTACCACATTACCACCACATACCTACATTACCCGCATTTACTACCCACATTACCACCAGCTACAGGTTATATAGTGACTGTACCACCAGCAATGGGATAGAGTATCGCCCCTGGCAATGAAACTTCCCAATCATCATCATAAAATAAAGTTGTTATTGTTTACTTCCATAAAGAGCACGTATTAGGTAACTTAACTTTAGTCAAATCTTTTCGTCTTTACGCCAGTCTAGTGGGCTAAAAAATTTGAGGACAATCTTTTTTTTTTCTTCTTCATCTTGTTTTGGCTGAGGGACAAACAAAACCGAAAAAGACAACAACAAAAGGGCTTTCGTTCCTAATAACAGCCGTTTTTCCTTTAGAGTAACGATAGCACAACACTCGCAGCAAGACGGCATTCTTATCAATAGAGAGACCCAGGGCTGTGAAATAGTGAGGTGCAGGTTGAGGACGTTACAATGACCAGTCCAGGGAATAGGAAAAACGGAAGAGGAGCAAACTATCCAAGTTCCATCCTTACCAGGTTGCACTATCATGCGTTGTTATCGTTCCTCACATATCTCATTCTATCCGTCTCGGGACGCACAAAGAAAAGGTAGACGCGATTTCTTTAGCTGATTCTCAGCCGACGAGGCAATAAGGGTTATTTCTGCACCTTTTTTGTCCGACAAGGTTCAGCTAGTACATAAAAGGTCACATTGAAATAGTCTATCCAATTATTTTCTTTTCTCTATCGTTATCATTATCATTATCACCAACCAATTATTTATTTCGGTTATGGCGCTCATAAATGTACGACGAAGAAGGGGAAGGAAGGAAAAGTAAGACGAAGAGAGAGAGAGAAAAACTCTTGTTATTTTCAAATGAGGATCTATTTTGAAGCTATAGGTCAGCCAGGAAGGTTACAGTACATAACCATGTAGCCCCTATAAGATTGTGCAGCAAACATAATACACATGTTAATAAATAGGCAGAAATCAGAAATTCAGAACCACCAGTTACAGATATATACAAACCATAACAAGTAAAAAGTATAAAAATATGAAAATGTCCTTGGACTATTTCGAGCGCCATAGAAGGATACCACAGATTTGACAACGACCTCTACTGTAGATTCCGCCGAAAGAAAAAAAGTAGAAATAAAAGTAAAAAAATTGTTGAAGACGCACACTCGTTTTTTTTTTTTTTTTTCGTATTACCTGATGACGTCATACCATACGTCATCTCATGATGACATATGGTTGCAAAATGGGGTTGTACAAGCACGCTAAATCCAGCAAAACTGCAGCTGTCTCCGCGCAACAGAAGGAACAGTCGTGAACGTAACAACGTAAGCTGTAATAAATTGATTGATTGATTCTGTTTTTTTTTTTCGCAACAACAACAAGGGTCAGTAGTAAATTGTATTGTGCGAAAGAAAACATATTCGTGGTATATTTATTAAAAAATACTAGGCGAAGGAGTAAATACCGTTTCATGGTAATTCCGAAACCGTTCATCGTATGCAAAAATGGGACACTTCGCTTCACTCAACCAAAAAGATTGGACGGCGAAGTCGGACGGGACTGTCCGGACGTGGCGTTGAGCTACCCTATATGCTAACGTTCACACGTAATGAACATATATTCGTCTTCTAATGGTGCATTGGAGGCAGGCTGTACTACATTTAATTATGCAACCGCACTATTTCCAAGTACGAGTCTGGTCGCATACAAATCGAAATAACTACGCGGGCATTATTGAGATCAGTAACGCCGCGCGCAGTAATCAAGTCATCTATTCTCATCCATGCACAAGCAACTGCGCCGTCCGACAGAGACCTACCTGTAAGTAATTTAGGAAGCGCTCCATTATATACCTATTACATCATTACATTTTGCTATGCTATATGATTTCAGTCTGGTACCCCGTCCGACTCGATTCGTAATGTTCTGTGGTACACGGTATGAAACAGATGCCGTATTGATTTGTTATCGGTGATTTCCATACGTCTTGGGAGCGTGGTTTATACCCTATAATTTCTTGCGCCGAATGGTGACGTTGACGTACGGTGTTCGAATTTATTGAGGGCACATACATATAGTACACAGGCGAATACAAATTAACTGTTTAGCTTATGACGAATACAAATACGTATGTGTAATAGCGTTTCATTACGGCAACAACAACAAGAAATAAATCGTGACTATGACACGGAGTGATGCTGGATTCATTATGGCAGTTATATTATCACATTGGGAAAATGTTGAAGTTCAGAACGTAAAGAATGTGACACGCTATACCTACGTGACAGGTAGAAGGCTTGCAGAGCCTGTTTCGAGTTTCTGCGTGAAGTGCGTTGTGAATACCGAGTCACTTTCTTGAAACGAGAGCTTGACTGGAAATGATCTCAGATTTGTTCAAATAATGTGATCACTCCTCGTTTTTTATCCCACGTGATGTGAACGTGACCCGGTCAACTTTCGAACAGACACTGTTATGACGCAACCACGTGAATCATTCCAAAGCAACTCAAGATTTTTCTACTATTTCGATTCAGTCATTTCACAATTAGAGAACTGCACACGCACATGCATCCACAGAAGAATACCATGCTCCTATAGTCTTTTTTATTCTGTGTTAGCGCCGCGAAGCAACTGTGGCTATGGGCGGCGTACAGACGTGGACAGATGGAGAGAGGACAGCAGGAAGGAGTGGGGGACAGGGGGGTTAGTATGCGTCCTGGGCCTACTTCAGGGGGAACTGTGCCGGCATTCGTCTGGAAAGTCTTCGGAAAACCCAGGGAAAACCTGAGACAGCACAGCCGGTGACAGGATTCGAACCCGTGTCACCTCCCAGTCTCTGCGTGGAAAGCGATCATCCTAACCACTATGCCACGGGAGCTGGTGCTCCTATAGTGGATGCCTTCTTTTCTCTTTTATGAGGGTTCCGTATGCATAATGTTTTATTTCCCGGCAGTCCCGAGCTGTGCTTCCGGGAATTTAATGCCCCCAGAGTGCTTTCCTTTGTCTCGCCTCTCTCGTGCATCGATAAGAGTGAGGGCGAGCGTCCGCCTGCGGCCCAAGAAAATAAGATCGACTGAAGGATTCCGGCTGGGCTTGATCCAAAGATCGGATTCTAGGTCGCCGTGAAGCCTCTCTTCCTGATCTTGCGTTTAGATCAACATTCACCGCATTCTCCTTGGGTTCCTGACGCGCCCACACACGCAAATGAACACCGATTTTAAAAAAAGCAGCTCACGGGACCGTGTAGCGCCAAACACAAGGGTCGAACCCCACATATCTCCGAATGTCAAATACTGTCGGGGTATCGCGTCTCCACTATAGGGAGTCTGCTTACGAATGTACAACAGTATAGTATGTACTAAAACTCGCTAATGTGTAACAACCGATGCGAGATCAGTCGTGGTATACAGAGAACACAAGAATGAATACATAGCTATCAAGTATAGTTGATTGATTGATTGATTGATTGATTGGATGCTTAATGACGCAACAACAACTGAAGTCAATATCTAGTAGAGAAATAGCGGTCATCATGACGGCTTTTTGCAGCGTCACGAAACACGATAGGCGACCCAGAAGACAACGTACAATACGGAAGATGTTAATAGTGTACATAATTTCAACCAACATCGAGTCATTACTCAAAAAGTGCAGTTACAACACAATTATATTTTTCAGCCAAGCACTGCTGCAAGTTGAAAGCAAATTCAATTTCTGAATTGTGCTATCTTTCAGGTATATATAATGCCATGCCGCGCTGCAGGGTACTGGAAATAAATAAATATGTACTTATGTCCTATTCCCATCCTAGCCCACCCCGAGATGGGCTATATTTTGACGTACTTTGGCACGGAATGGCACACCAGGCAATGCTCCAGCACGACGTTACAGTCCTGCTGCGCTATAGGGTGCCTAGAGTCCTATACGTAGAGTGCGTTAGAAAGAGTTAGCTTCCAGAGTCCAGAAACAGTGAAGATGTTTGGAAGACAAGCCAAACCCCCAGGAACAGCGTGTGCCTTTCCGAAGCGGACCCTTTCTAAAGGTCGTAGGCCCTGTCGCTTTCCACTAAAGCTGACAAGGGGACGAGAAGACGATTAGTTGCTGAGAATATAAACGTATGGCTCGCGGGATTAGAATTGCGACACGCTCACCAGCACCGTGTGTCGGAGATTTCCGGCGCACGTCAAAAGAACCCCCAGGTGGTCGAAATTATCCGTACTCCTACCCTGCGGCATGTGCAACATGTCGTCATCCTATAGTCAGATAAACCTAAACGTGTCAGATAAACGTGTAACATCACGACACCATTATTATTACTCGCCCGTAACAGCGTTTCGCTGGAACTGCAGTCACGCAATCTTCGCAGCCGAAGGCATCAACAGGTGTCTCATCCGTCAACGGTTGCGCACTGGATTAGTTATAATTAAGCGCAGCAGTCCGCCTCAAGGAAGGTGCCGCCTTCTCACATTATTTCTCACCCGGCATCACGATTGCACGAGGAGGCATAAATATGTGAGGACACCCATCCATCTCCTTCAGCTAGTTTCTTGGTCGTATAGCAGGGAAAATTGGTAGAGTGCATTTGTGCCAATGAGTCCTGCCCCATCCAAGGATGATCAAGGAGGTTAGCAGGAACGACTTCGAATACATTCGTTCGGGCGGCATACGCAGAAGCTCAATGTTGAGAACGGAATGATGTAAACTGTGAAAATCGTACGCGTACGTAAACACCAAATCATCACCAGCAATCTGTGAGAAGTACGTTGCATTTACCGTTTCACATAACAAAATTTTCAGCGCCGCTCAGATATCCGCAGCAACAAAGAATCACAGCAAGTGAGCGGGTGTAAATGAAAGCAATATGGAGAAATTAGCTCGCTCTGCGTGGATGACAGCTGCAAAGCTGAATAACGCTTATCAGTATCACAGTATCGAAGGTTCCGAGGTTACATCCGGATATAGAGTCCCTTCCTGTGGTACGGTAAATCGTAGTGCAAAGAAGTAAGAGGCATGCCTGGTGTAGTGAATTTGTAGGAAACATTTGCTTCTGTTTGAGGAGACAACGCGAAGACAAGAGACACGAACGGAGGAACTAAAATCAGCAAAATGAAACATGAAATCGTATGTGGTGGTGGCGGCATGTTGCTCTGGGTGATCGTGCGTCCTGGGCCAACTTCACAGCGAACTGTGCCGACATCTGAGAAACGCCAAGACTGCACAGCCGACGCCCAGGTTCGAACCCAGGTCACCTCCCAGTCTCGGCGTGGAATACCATCATCGCATATGCGGTAGCACATAGCTCCCGCGGCCTTAGTGGCTACCAATAAAGCCGCGGGAGCTATGTGGTATTGCAAAAGTTTGTATTTGCGTCCTTTTGAACGGACACTGCGTTGTACACTTTTATTGTGATAATCCGTGGATTTATCTCGCGAGACAGCAATGGTCGTAACCGACGCCCTAGTGATCGGTCTGCGCACGAATTCTGGCCACCAGATGACTCTGTAGCGCGCGTCGTCACCTGGCACACTGTATGTAGCGTCCGTCGCTGAAGAAGACATGTCAACGGAACTTGTAATCAGCCACCAAGTTGTCGGGGGCCCGCGGCGTGGATCGTACCCGCAACCTTATGAGACCAGTAGACGGACACCATACCACAAGCTCTCCGACTATTTGACTTTTACATATTCCTATACGTGTTTCCTCTTTTTTTTTTACTGCACAACATACTTAAGAAAGCACATGCATGCAATGTATAAACAAATACGTACAAGAGGGTGGGTTTTCACATGAACTCCAGGGGTGCTCCCTCTATTGACGTGGTGCGCGAGGTTTTGGGCGTAGAATTTACTTTGGTGAAATCTCATATAAACCACATGAACGATCCGAAGGATGCAACTTATACGTAAAAGAAATAAAAATATAACGTGGGCATAGAATAACTTCTCATATCGGCCAATTCAAAACCGTATGCGTGTGAAGAAATACGATTACTAAAACGTGCTCTGACGCTACGCTTCCATCCACTGCAACACCCGCAATAATCCTTGTTTGTACCGATACTGACGATTTCGGCACACATTCCATCATTTCATTAATCCTTATCGAAAGCACCGTCCGATCCTAGAAACGCCCATCTTTTAGAATACGTAATCCGATTTGCAAAATTAATGCTCGTTGAAGAGTGTGTTGTAAAACTGTGTTCGGCCAAAAAGGGTCTGCAGCTGGACGGCTGCGACACGGAGTGATAAGTGGCTGTCATGACGCACCCAGGAGAAGGGGGGCACGGAACTCCAGTTTCCCTGGAAGTAGAGGGGAAACTGTCTCCCTTTTTTTCCTGTGTCTTAACTGCGTTTCTTGTTTTTTACTTGTTCGCACTTGGAGGTCTCTGGACCCCAGGAAAAGGCATTAGTTTGTTAGTCGCAAAATAAACCTCGCTGAGCAAAGACGTCTTTGTGCTACGTGTCTTCTTATCGGTCCCTTTTACCGGGCCAACGACAGCTTCACGGTGTCATCCATATATTGTGTAACGAGTGGGATATCGCAAGATATTATTCCACTACATTTTCTGGTGCCGAAACCCGGGATTACACTTGTGAAGTTCTATCGCCATGGATCGATTGAAGACAAAGCGTTCGGTTCGACGGACGAAGAACACCAAGCTGGTCAACGAAGTGTGTTCATTGCTGCAACAGCCGGACGTCACCGTCAACGCCCTCCACAGTCTGCGGGACCGTCTCATCGCTAGCAACGACGAACTGAAGCAACTTAACGTGCAGGTCGACCCCCTCGTTGCGGATGAAGATCTGGAAGCCGAGTACTCGACCGTCGGAGACTACGAAGATGAGTTCGTGAAGGCCCTGAGTGACATCAAGAGTAAGTTGGCTGATTTACAAATGTCATCAAGCGCGTCTGCTCCTGTCAACAGCTCGGCGACCGGCCCCGAAAAGCCCCGCAACACGGGTGTAAAACTTCCTAAACTTCAGTTGGTTCAGTTCAAGGGAGAATTATCACAGTGGCAACCGTTCTGGGAACAATTTGAGGCGACAGTCCACAACAACGATCAACTGTCGGATGTAGAGAAACTGCAGTACCTGCGTTCGCTTCTGGTTGGCCCAGCAGCTTGTGCAATATCAGGATTACAGTGCACAGCAGCGTGCTACAAGGACGCGCTGGACATTCTCACCCAACGTTTCGGAGACAAACGCCGTATCGAACGTGAGCATCTCCACAATCTGAGACACCTTCCTCGCGTGAAGTCGTCAGAAGATGTTCCGGCGCTCCGAAAGCTGTACGACCGGGTCCAAACGAACACACGCGGCCTGCAATCACTTGGGGTCTCCAGCACTACATATTCCTCCATGATGGTGGACATTCTTTTATCGGTGCTTCCGTCCGACATCGTGGTTGAATATCACCGAAAGTTAAGCACGATGGAGTCCTCCTGCCGACTGGAAGATGACGCGCCCTCTGCTGCATCTCGAGGATCGTCGGATGCGGCGTCGGATGCCTCCCAGGCCTCTACAGAAATGGTGAGGCTCCTAAATTTCCTGCGCGTGGAGATCGAGAGCCGCGAACGCGCCGGTGTGTTGGACAGTAAATGGGACAACACACCGGCACCCAAACGTAAACACGGAGGGAACCCTCCATCGGCGCTCGTGCTCCACAGCACCGGCAAGGTGAGCTCCGGTTGCTTCTTCTGCGGATCAAAAGGCCATAATGCAGATACTTGCACGGGAGACCTTACATTGGAGGAGAAGAAAAGGAAACTTGGATCATCGAAAAGA
Source organism: Ornithodoros turicata (assembly GCF_037126465.1). Classification (NCBI taxonomy): domain Eukaryota; kingdom Metazoa; phylum Arthropoda; class Arachnida; order Ixodida; family Argasidae; genus Ornithodoros; species Ornithodoros turicata. The sequence goes on from NC_088207.1 coordinate 36,331,304, forward strand.
TGCTTCCGGTGTACAAAACAGGGGCACATGTCTAAGAACTGTCGGTATGGGGGAAGATGCGCAAAATGTGGTGGGAGACATTGTGTATCGCTATGTGATCCATCCTGGAAACCGAAGTTACCGCAGGATGCCGCCCAGCAGATGACCACCACCAACTTGTTCTCCGCGAGTGCCTCTCCGACTTTACCGCACACGGAGGTGCTACTTCAAACTTTCCGCGCTTGGGCTGTTACGGATATCAACTGTGCATACGTGCGAGGCATAATTGATGGCGGTAGCCAACGAACGTTCGTCCGTGAGGACCTCGTGGACAAGCTGGGATTACCAGTAATTGGAACAACCAATATACGCCTCAATACTTTCGCAACTTCGTGCGCAGACCATCGCAGCAGAAGCTTGAGGGTTGTTCAGTTGCGTCTAAGGAGCCAGTACAAGACCACAGAACACATCCTCGAGGCAATCGCCATACCGTTCATCTGCGAAGACGTGGTGCAAACGCCCATCGACGACTCTTTCGTAACGAGCTTGCGTCAACAAGGTATGGAGATTGCGGATCGTCTCCTTTTCCCATCTATCGCTGGCGTCGAGGGAATCAGCCTGCTTGTTGGTGCTGACCAGATGTGGAAGCTTTTGTGCGGGGACGTCCGTCGCTGTGAGAGCCATCCAGACCTCGTTGCCATCTCCACCGTGCTCGGATGGACATTTCAGGGACAGCCCTGTACCAGAAGCACCATTACCGACGCCGCTAATGTCATGGTATGTGTGCTGCGAGCAGGGATACAAAACGATGACCATCAAACCTCCCTACGCCAGCTATGGGAACTGGACAGTATCGGAATAACAGATGATCCAAAATCTAGCACACTACAAGACGAAGAGGTCCACAGAGAATTCGAAAAAGGCATCGTTAAAATTGACGGCCACTATGGGGTCTCTCTCCCTTGGAAGGCAACGCCAAACACTTTGGACGATAACTATGCCGTTGCCGAGAAGAGACTGCACAGGTTGGTCAACCGGCTGACCTCAGATGGCTGCCTCACCGAATATGACGAAGCTATCAGGGGGTACCTGAGACAAGGTCATGCTGAAAAGGCTCCGGACGCCACTGGAACACACGGGCGTGTGTACTACATGCCACATCGAGCGGTTATAAAGCCTGACTCATCATCAACCCGGCTCCGAGTGGTCTTCGACGCGTCCTCGCATGCCAGTAAATCAAGTTCCCTCAACGACCATCTGGAGAAGGGTCCCAAGATCAACTCTGACCTAGTTCCAGTGTTGCTCCGGTTCAGGATGAACGCAATTGCCCTGACAGCCGATATCGAGAAGGCCTTCCTTCAGATCGCCATTAACGAAGCAGATCGCGACGCTCTGCGATTCCTGTGGTTTGCTGACGTGCCGACAGTCAACCATCCGTTGCCGGCGGTAGAGGAATGGCGCATGACACGGGTGCCATTCGGGACAACCTCTAGCCCATTTCTTCTAGGAGCCACCTTACAACACCATCTCAGGAATGCGCGGGATGACCAAGCGGACGTCGCGACGATTTTGGAGCGCTCGTTCTACGTAGACGACCTTCTCGCGGGCGCCTCTACAGTGGAGGAGGCAAAGACAATAAAGGACACAGCTCAAGCCTTGATGGCGGAAGCAGGCATGAACCTAACAAAATGGAGTTCGAATTCGACGGAGCTACAGCAGCATATCAACGGCACGAGCTCCACTGCGGCTCCATCAATAACGGAACCCGAGAAACGTATAAAAGCGGGAGAAGTTTCCAAAGTACTTGGAATAGTTTGGGACCACAAGAACGACTGCTTCAGGTTCTCGGGTGAACACTTACTGGAGGTCCTCACCATCCTACGGAATACGAAACGTTCCGTACTTCAGATGTCCGCACGGGTATTTGACCCTCTTGGATTTCTCGCACCGTACTTCATCCGCGTGAAGATCTTATTTCAGCGTCTTTGGGAGATCGGTTTGGATTGGGACGATCCTTTACCAGACGGCACACTGGCTGACTGGAGATCATGGAGTTCAGAGCTGAGAAACCTACCAACCATAACTGCTCCGCGATACCTAATGACGGGAATAAGTCGGGCGGAAAATCTCCAACTTCACGTATTCACCGACGCAAGTCCGCTAGCCTATGGCGCATGCGCCTACCTCCGAGCAGAAGACAACGATAGGCAGGTCAGCGTCAACCTAGTGTTTGCGAAATCTCGTGTTGCACCGCTGAAGAAACTAACGTTACCTCGACTTGAACTCATGGGAGCAGTGATTGGGGCACGAATGGTGTCATTCTTGCGGACATCCTTCCTTGCTGAAAAGCTGCCCGTGTACTTCTGGACAGATTCCACAATCACGCTCTGTTGGATTCGCGGGACTGCCAATGCCTGGAAGCCATTCGTCGCAAATAGAGTGTCCGAAGTACAGTCGCTGAGTGACCCGGACGCGTGGAATCACTGCCCTGGCTCTCAAAATCCGGCGGACGCACTGACACGCGGACAAACAGTCGAAAAACTACGTGACAGTCAACTGTGGTGGCGCGGGCCGAGCTGGCTTTCAGAACAAGAAGAACATTGGCCTCGCCAGGAAGCTCACAGCACGGAAAACCTACAGTCTGTTGAAGTAGAAAAACGACGACAGGATGTCATCGTTATGACCACCGTGGCTGCACCGCCACCGTTGATGACAGTGTCAGGCTTCAGCTCCTACACAAAGTTACTTCGAGTCACCGCGTGGTTACTACGGTTTGTTAACAAGTGTCGGAAACAACTTCTCGCGTCTGAAACGTTTTTGACCACAGCTGAAATCAACAGAGCGGAAATCCTGTGGATCAAGCAGGCTCAGATCAACTGCTACGCGAACGAAATCCGTCATCTAGAACACGAGGGTCAGGTGCAACGTGGCTCATCGATCGCCGACCTTCAACCGTACATAGACGACGATGGATGTCTAAGAGTGAAGGGACGTCTGCACTACGCCAACATTTCGGAAGAAACGAAACACCCAATTCTTCTTCCAAAAGACAGTGATGTGACCACGCTAATTGTAAACGCTGCTCACCTACGAACTTTGCATGGTGGACTACAGTCTACGCTGTCTGATATTCGGGAGAAATACTGGATTCCTAGCGCCCGGCAGGTGGTGAAACGGACAATTTTCAAGTGTCTCATTTGTCGAAGGTGCCGACTGGAACCTGCCAGTGCTCCCACTGCGCCCCTCCCGAAAGAGCGAGTCGACCAGAGTCATCCCTTTGACGTTGTAGGGCTTGACTATGCCGGTCCGCTGTTGGTAAAGACAACCGGACAACACGAAAAATCCTACATTCTGCTATTTACGTGTGCAACAACTCGTGCAGTTCATCTCGAACTAGTGACAAACCTGTCGACCGAATCTTTTCTCCTAGCACTGCGCCGCTTCGTTGCGCGAAGAGGCCTACCGAGCACGTTCTACAGTGACAACGCCCTCACCTTTAAAAGAGCTGCAAAGGACATTCAAGTAATGTGGAATATTCTCCGCACAAGCGAAACGCAGGACTTTTGCAGCAAACATCGCATAACGTGGCGGTTCATTGTGGAGCGGGCACCCTGGTGGGGAGGATGGTGGGAGCGGATGGTGCGTACAGTAAAGAGTTCACTTCGGAAAGTTCTCGGCAGGCTGAGCCTCACTTTCGAAGAGCTTATGACTGTATTGGTGGACATCGAGGCATCAATCAACTCCCGTCCTTTAACCTATATCCACGCGGATGCCAGCGAGCCTGTGGCGCTAACACCAGCGCACTTCCTTATCGGGAAAAGGCTGACAGCTTTGCCAGAAGTTGAAACAACGCCAGCAGTTTCCACTCACCGCAGCATCACACGTCGGTGGAAATACAGACAACGTTTAATGAACAACTTCTGGCAGCGCTGGCAAAAGGAATACCTCCTAGAGCTGCGGTCAGCCCATTTAACGCAGGACCGGAGGTCAAAATCACTGAAAGAAGGGGACCTCGCTATCCTTCGAGAGGATAATGTGCCACGACACATGTGGAGAACGGTGCGCATTGTTGCCAGCCACCCTGGAAGGGACGGGCACGTACGGGCCTACACTGTGAAGATGCCGACAGGTACCATCACCAGGCGGCCCGCGCAGCTACTGTATCCCCTGGAGGCCTCAGAGTCGCCCACACCCTCTTAAATGAGCAATCTTTGCATGCTCATTTCGGGGGGGAAGATGTTGTAAAACTGTGTTCGGCCAAAAAGGGTCTGCAGCTGGACGGCTGCGACACGGAGTGATAAGTGGCTGTCATGACGCACCCAGGAGAAGGGGGGCACGGAACTCCAGTTTCCCTGGAAGTAGAGGGGAAACTGTCTCCCTTTTTTTCCTGTGTCTTAACTGCGTTTCTTGTTTTTTACTTGTTCGCACTTGGAGGTCTCTGGACCCCAGGAAAAGGCATTAGTTTGTTAGTCGCAAAATAAACCTCGCTGAGCAAAGACGTCTTTGTGCTACGTGTCTTCTTATCGGTCCCTTTTACCGGGCCAACGACAGCTTCACGGTGTCATCCATATATTGTGTAACGAGTGGGATATCGCAAGATATTATTCCACTACAGAGTGCCTACTTGATGAAAGCGTTCGCATTAAGATAAATACGCGACATGCTCAAAGCTGAGCGGACGTAATGGAATATCTGAAACACTAGGCTTTCTCTAGAAGGAACGTGAATTATGTGTCGGTTACAACACGGCAGATAGTATCGATTGTACGAAACTCACAGACACCGTTTCGGCCACAACAGTCTGACATTTCACGTTTTACGTCCGATACAACGGCATCACTGCACTATAAAACAGTAGTGAGGGCATTATTATAGTAATGCACTTTGCACTTTGTAATAGTAATTATAATGATATATGTGTACCATTTTTGAGGGGTACCTGGATCTGCATTCCAAGCAGACTCGACCGTAACTTAAATAGGCTACTCAAGATACTCTCTTAAATATATTTTTGGGAGTAACTTGAAATCCGAAGCACTTTTAAACGGTATTCAGTATCTTAACTTGAATACTTTTTGGCAGTAGCTTGTTCTCATTTCTTGAAAGCTGCTCCTAAGACACTCCTTCTCATGTATTATTCTTTTTCTTTCTTTCACTTTTTTTTATGAAGGGAGGAAGGTCGAGAAAAAAGATAACTTCATGATTATCCTAACGTTATCCGTTTTTATCTTCGCTTACTTTGTACTTGTTTGACGGTAAATTTCGCAAACTGTAACTTTAGAGAGAGTGAGAGCGTGAGGGAGTGAAACAGAACAAAAAGAAATGGAGAAAATTGGCACCATCAACGTGGAAGCCGGCTACTCCAAACCACGTAAACAACTCTGAACACATGAACGTACATAGACACTTGGAGTGCCAACACTCAGATACGAAGAGTCACACAAAGTCACAGCAGTCAAGAAAACAAAAAAGAACAAAAAAATGGAAACAGAGGCGCAAAAGTCAAAACTTATCGCCAGCGTCAATTTCACACAGGAACGAGACCAAGGCACGCAGCGCAAACTGATTTTGATGCCGGGGGTCTCGTACCCAAAAACCGTAGGTAAACCAAGAGGGTGACTGTCTAGGGCCGCGAGCGAGCACCGAAGTTTAGACCGGGCATCAGAGTATCGCGTGCACAACACCAGTATATGCTCTGAATCGTCGAGAACGCCACAGTCAGGGCAGTTCGGTGAGTCCGCCTTCCCTATTTTGTGAAGCAGCCGAGCAGTATATAGGGAACATTCAGGCGGAGTCGCTGTGTGTCCTGAGAGTGTCTTGAAAGTAACGAGTCACTTTTGTGAGTATTTAGCATTCTAATCAAATACGTTTCAGCGCCGGAGTATTTAGTACTCTACTCAGTTACTTGTTTGCTTGGTGCTCAGTAACTTAAATACTTTTCTGGGTATCTCGTTCAAGCATGATTCTATGTTTTGCTGCATGGAGTGTAACAGACGCGTAGAAAATTGGCATCGCGAATACCGAAACTTATCTGGCTGTGAAATTATGGCGGGTGGCTCCACCAGTGAGGCGGCCCCGGGCGAGGTCACGTGCTTTCGAGAACGAATGGGAATGGCCCAGGCTGTTACTTCTCCGACGTCAGAGCTTGACGCGTACGTGTGTTCGAGGGTGTACATCTCGCCAAGTACGACACGTTGAAGAATAATTCTTTTTTTTCTGGAGCACTTTCTGGCGTAATGTAATGGACTTTCTGTAATGGTACTTCGTCTATCAAACTGCCAGAACTGGTTTAAGATACTCATTCTCAGAATGTATCTGCAACCACTGTTATAATACTGAAGAACCTGCAATACTAACATGTCTTATTGACCAACCGTCGCCGCCGCGCTTTTTCGGCACTTTTCCAGGACAGTACCCGACAAATGTTCGGTTACGGACCAGGCATTTACTATGAGTTTATCCAAAGTTTCTTCCCATACCTCAAGGCCAGAGGTTACTGAAGGCTTCCCTGCAGCTCTTCTACCGATTTAGCCAGCGACTCTAAAGACAAATTATCTCGCTCGCAAATTCCTTGCCCTCTTAAAAGAGCGCGACAATGTCACTCTAATCCTGTAGTCCCCACCCACTACTACTACCTCATCAGTTACGACGCACCCGCGTGTGTGATATCTCATTTGCGTGTGCCATATGTGTGTGCGAGTGTGTGTGCCTCATCTTTTCATCGTCATCCCACTCATATATTAACCCACGTGCACTGAGGCATGGTACCGCAGCTGTTGCGGCGAATCAGCTCATTCCATAGTCATTCATGTAGTTGTTGTTGTTGTTCATTCTGCATGACTAAAGTAGTATTAACGCAGTGTTTGTTAAAACGCCACACGATCCTTTTGTAAGGGAAGCTGTTCTCAACCCTCCTCTTGAGACGCGGACTACGCATGCACATCCCGTGACAAGATGTTCACGTTGAAATGTCATCTTCCAATCGTCGTTAGCGCACGAGCTGTGTATATTTCTACTTTCTTTTTTTATGTTGCACTATGCTATTTCTGCTACTTTCTATCTTTACAGATGATCAGTGTTGCCTATCAGTGAGAGTCAGTGAGAAGGGTTGAGGATTGGGCTAGTTGGTAATGAGACATGTGAACTTTTCTTCAATAAACTTAGTTGGAAGTTAGCGCCCGTCCTGTCTGTTTCTCCGTTCTTTGCGCGTGTATCTTGCGCTCTCAGTTCAGTGTATACTATTGGTACTATTACTCGCGTTGTACAGCGAAGGGTTGCTATTGCGTAAAATACCCAAAATCAAAATACTACTGCTCATTGTTACAAACGTCGTGTATTTGTGTTATAATACAAACCACGTGTATGGTAACTATTAATAATTAGTAATCGTTTGTTCTACTTTCTCTTCTTGGTTCCGTGTAATGAGGTAGCCTGTCGGGATTCACATATCCGTATTTTTCTGTCCGCAATCGGTAAATCAATCAATCACCCACCACTGGCCCTAAATGAAAGTGCGGCGTGAGCGACATCTCTCACGACGGGAGAAAGAAAAAAAAAAAAAACGTGCGTCGAACAAAAACTGGATTTGCCATGTAGACGGCGTAAGCACCTGCCCTTTATGGAGCGATCCCTACATTTTACGATAGAAGATCACATCGTGTAACTGGGATTCATCACGCTACGCTACACCCAAATGTCTTAAGCGATTCGGCAGCCGCGATTGTCCTCCAAGAACAGCCGCTATAGCCCCGTACTGTAGTCAGACCCGTCTGCTAATCTTAGCTGTCAAACTCGATGCCTTTTAGCAATAAAGTTTTATATCAGCTAATGCGACCTACCACCTACGTCCGAGTTATATCTTGCTTTACGGGAAAGGGGTGAGGGGGAGGACACGAAACGGTCTCTCTGTGCGCCTCCTATACTTACGTGGCAGTTTCGGGCTTACGTGCCCATAAACCTGTTCCCGATCCAAGGATGTTGAAAAAGTTAGATCAAGAGTAATGGTGCGAATGAAATTATTCCGCTTAAACGTTAGTCCGAATTATATGCGGTGGCACCCGTAAATGGCGTCATCATGTACAAATACCTCCTGCATGACACTTTAGTAAGGTGTTCAAGTAGATACTTTATGGTAAATTTTAATATGTACGTTGAGACAAGGACTATGGTACACTGCTATATAGGCGGTCTTTCGACAGTGTTCGTAATACAGTAAACCCTCGTTATAACGCAATAGCTTTCCTCGAATTGACGGCTGATTCGAAGTGTCACGCTGTCTCGACCGAAATGAACGTTTCGTACCCGACGATTCGAAGTGTCCTGCCAGTCGCCTCCGCTTTGCGAAAGGCAAGACAGCGGAAGCCCGTACGATGAACCAGCTTATGGCTTTCCCCCTTTCTCTCTCTTTGTTTGTTACAAAAATTAAAAGGCTGTCAAAGTGCTCACCACAAAACACCACCTCACCAGTGTTGCGCGCTTCCGAGGCCTCACAGGCACTGTTTTTGTGGCACACCCGCCCTTATCGAATTGCTGCTTGTATCGCAATCCTTCCGCGTCTCGTTGATTTCCTTATAGCGTGGGTTTACTGCATATTTAATACACAATGGCACGTGCATAATACCAGCGTGCATATTTTTCTGTACTGTATTTTAAAGAGAAAATTTCACCTTCACCATTTCACATCGATGGTGACATTTCGCAATTTGGTTCGAATAAACGAGACGATGTTCCAAATCGAAATCCACGCACACCTAATAAATTCGCCAACTACTGTATTCAATCGTGTGACAACCTGACGTCTTGGCACGGCCCACATTATTAAAGTTCCTTTTTCTGAATACACAGTACGCGCGCTGACGGAAACAATTTATAACACAGGGCCCTCCTGTACAGCTCTTTAGAAAGTCAACAAGTAAATGCGTCTGTCAAAAGCATTCGAGTACGGCAGCAAATACTCCGTAGACAACGCGTGTGCCCTGCCTGTGAGCCTTGACAGGCCTACATGCATGCTACTTGCTCGGGAGACGAAACATCAGTTTACGTTTTTGCTTGGCTGTCACGCAGTCACTGACCTGGGGAAATTGAAGCAAACAGAATAGCTTCACGTTCAGAATAATGCTGTCGTTGAATAGAGCAGCGTTCTCAGGGGAGTCGGTAAAGTGACTATCGCGCCGTACACCTCTATCGCTTGTGCGCGCGTTAAAAAAAATAATGATAGGCCGTTTGCCGGGTTCAGCAGCCACCGCGGTTACCCTGTGCTACAGTATAGACTTTGCAGATGCATGTCTCTGTAATGATTTTTATCTCTGCCTGGATCGGAAGTGTTTGTCGTTGCTATGTACGCTGTAAATGATTCACTGGAAGAAAATCTTTGTAAGCGGGCAAAGCGTCCATTATTGTTGCAACCGCTGGAGCCCCACAAGCCCTGCTGCGGGTCCCAGTATTGCAACTACAAGCGCATAAAATACCCAATGACACCTTCACATATAATGTCGCGGCTTATTCTAGAAAACGCCGGTGCAAATTGAAATTAAAATTGCGCCTTCTTGTTGCTGTGTCAAAATCTGACATATAGGCATACGAGGTTTTGGAGTACAGCGCCCCCCACCCCCACCCCCACCCCCAGAACCGAAAGTTACACACGATCTATATGATACAGTTGTTATACAACGTTCTGAAGAAAAGTGTGCAAAACATAAAAATACATTCACATATCAAATTGTATATAAGTGCGTGGTTTTCCACTTTTCAGCAAAATAACATATTTATTTATTGTTTCATTGTATTAGTGTTTCAAGTTTCGATTTATTAAGGCGGAGTCAAAATATACTGAACTGGCTTCACCAATACCACATGCTAGAACCAGATCCACGCCTCTGTCTGGCTGACCCTTTTTTTCTTTCTTTCTTTAATAAACCTTCATGTCCCCTAGATTCACGTGCATGACCTCCTTGATCGGTATGTGACGTCACCTGTGGAGCACCTCCCCCACATGTGGAGCTCAACGAACAGCGGCATATGGCGCAATTTCAAGCATATGGTGTAGTGTTTACGGCACTTCGTTTGCTATGGTTTCCCACTCTGGGTGATTGAACCCCGATGCGGTAACCGAACTACAGTGTGCCCCTCTTGGCTTGCGTGTTCATCTTCTATTTATTTTGCCTCGTTATTCGAACGCACCGATTGGCGCAACGTTTCACCGAAACGTTTAATCACTACGTACCTGTATGAATGAAATCCTCCTCGTACTGGACCCTAACGTATCCAAGAAGTAGTCCGTATCCACCTGTGAGACCACCGAGAAGGCAATGCACCAAGAACGAACACAGGCACACCCACCACCCCCAGCCGCCCTCAGGATAATAATGTTGGGTGATGGTTGCTACTGCACTCTCGTCAACGGCGAGCGACACTGAATGCATCCTAGCAGACGCTGGCACCGTGTTGTCTCCCACTTGGGTCCACACCTGACCATCTTGGCCCATAATAACCGAGACGCTGGTCGACCTTCTTAACCTATTCGAACCAGTAGTCGCCGGTCCATGGATTTCTTCTCTGCTCCGACTGAGCGGACAATGCGGTTCGTGCACGATGTCGTCGGGTGCCGTAGACGACGTAGACGCCAAGTGTCTTGTTCTTCCGGTCGCTCCTTGTGGGAATGCTGGTGGCCGTAAAGACTTCCCGGAGGAACTGGTAAGGATGTCGGGACTCGACGTCAAAAAGCTGCGTTCAGTCGACCCAGCGCTGCTGTTGCGGCAGAGATCGTCCTTGCAGACGTCCGAAACACTAATCATGGTCTCATGACATCTGCGATGACTTTAAGTGAAGAAGCAGTCTCGAAGGAGACACGATCCAGCTCATTGTCGTGGCCGAAGAGCACTTTCGGAAACAAAGGGAGCAGACGACAGCTTGAAATCCTTGGAATTGGACTAAGTAACCTGCTCTTGGACACAGGATGCGTCGGTAGTGAACGCGGAATGCACAATGGTCATCCTTGCAGACTTTCTTTCAATGGCAGAAGTACGTCTTGTATCCGCACCATCTGGGGAGTTGGCAACTCATAGATAACACATTCCGTGCTCACATGAAGATGCGGACTACACGGAATTACCATACCGCACAGAGAACGTTCTCGCCCCACTGGCGCATATGCGTCGGTTCCTTTCGAAACAATCGGCGCGTCGACGACACCGTCAGCGGCACATCATCGCCGTAGGACGAAAGCCGACTGAGCAACGGTAAACGACACGAAAAGGCCGTCAGCCCGTAACGCAGATCGGAATAACAACGACGACATCTCCAGGGCCTTCGCACATAAGTAACCCACTTTACTCCTGTCCGTTGGGAGCCCGGGCAAAACACGACACTTTCTCGGATGTGATGAAGGTGGGATACGGCAGGCGGGTTGTCGAGAAAAGCGTGCCGAACAGGTAGCGTAAAGGCCGGCGTTTTGCACGATATCTTTCGGGTTGGCTGCCGAGCAGGAGTAGTCGCACGTTCCTTCGGGCGCCAAGCGCTCGATTGGCGGCCAGCAGTCAACTTGGGCGGGGATGAGGGCGGGATGAAGCAAAAACGCAACCGGCGAACTAATTTGTCAACACGGTTTCGGTGGTTGCCTTCAGAGTTAGGCTTAAGCCGTCACTGCGTGCGGCGTATATATAGATCGGACCGACGTCCGATCGTCCACGACGTGACCGTCCAGTGCTGGCGTTCAGACACGTAGAGGGGGGGCGTCGAGATTGAACACGTCCGCCTAGGAGTATACGGTGTGGTTTGGGGACGTATACGGGGCCATAAAGTGTTACGTGGGAAAAAGAAAGGACAGGAGTGGAATTTTATGGATTGAGGATGTGTGTATCGCCGGCATACTGTCTATCGTGTGAGGGCGACATTGTGAAATATCGCGTGATCATTCTGCATCTTTGGGGAATTGATAAAATATTGATGGAGGGAAACTTGCGTAGCTTGAGCACAAGCTATAATCGCTATAACGCAAGCCCGCTCAAAGCATGCTTTGAGCGGGCCTTTTACAGTCGTTATTTGCAAGCCACCAACATCTCTATTTCCTGCTCCCCCCTTTTCTCTCTCTCTCTCTTTTCTTTGTTATCTCCAACATGCTGCGCAATTGCACAGCTGCGAGTCAGCGAATGCAGTAGACCTGGAAAAAGGTACACGAATTGTAGTGCAGCACAGTATAACGCTCTACCCCAGGATTCCGAAGAACGAATACAGAACTATAGAATGGTGTTCAACCTAAGAACAGGATTGCGAGTGAATCTTTTTCACTACACATTTAACCACCGAAGATAATTAACATAGTGTTTGAAACGTATACATAATTTTTCAGGTTATACTTACGTTTGATAAAATATGTAAAATAAAAAACGTAATAATAATATATTATAGAGATGTCATTTACCGCCCGAAATGCTGTTCTTAGGTTAAACATGACTGTATAGAGAGGAAAGATTTACTTCCACCAATCACGTCAGCGGCTTGAAGCAATCAGAAACTATATGCAAAGTAACACTTTCCAGCGAGCAGATACTGTAAGGGAATTGTCCTCCAAGGACTCCAAGGAAAATACTCCAAGGGACTTCGATAAGAATGCGCGATCACAATTTTACTATGGGCTGTTACACAAGAGAAGCCTCCATCTGCTTGCTATCAAACATTGCATGGCAAACACGTTACTCGTCCAGTAACAGGCACTGAAAGGTACCACAAAGCGGCAAACATGCAGTTTATGTCGGCGGCATAGTTTACTGTGTGATGCTTGTAAATTCAGCGCAAAGTTATACACGTGACAGAACTCTCTGAATATTTTTAGTTGGCTAGCAAAACTGAGTTTTAAAAAGACTCGGGGCGACGTCTGGTGGGAAATAATCCCCAACTCGACAAGCCACTATTGTCTATGTACCCGAGAATGATTTCCCGCCACTGGTGGCTACGTAGCCGACTCGTAGTCGACATTTTTCGTTTTAGACCCAGTGTTATCTGCATGCAATGTAGTTTCGACGCCACCTGACCGCCAATGCGAAGTGGGTTGAAACTTCGACACGCAGCGTTGTCCGTAGTTTTCAACTGTAATTTTATACGAAAAAAAAAAAAAACCATGAGTGTACTTGGGACGAAAATGGTGACGTAAAAGTCCTGAAGGCTAAGGCTACCGAATAGTTGATTTTTTTTTTATCTATATTGAATGTCTACTGCACTATACGACACCCTTAAACATCGCCAAATCGCTTCCCCAATCGCATTCATAATACGCCACATGTTCTGTAGAACGAACGACATTATTGGAAGCCTCGTATATATACCGTATAGCGCTCGAGTTTGACGTTTTCCCTTTCTTCCTTTTTTGACATGTTACTCACCGTGCGATTGCCTAAAGTGCGTTACGACTGCCATCGTCAAGTTTCTCGTTTACCCACCAGCACGGCACGGAGGGACAAAACCAGGCTGCACAAGGTCTGATCATCCCATTCTCTTGTGTCATCCTGAAGGCTATCCTTCTCCTTGCCCATCGTCATTCCGTCTTCATTAAAAAAGGAAAGAAAAAAAAACGTCCATGGTCATTACTCTGCGGAGGAATCGCAACAAGTGTCAGATCCTTTCGAGAAATTACAGGACTACGCGCAAGTTTAATCTGCGTGTTGTACGTTGGGTTATCGAGGACTCCCGACATTATTCCGGTCCATGAGTATCTGGCTGACAGCGTAAATTGCTTAAAATGGGCCACTCCTATATAACGGCACGCTATACGCGATCGAGGCGCTGGCAGCAACATGCGGGCAGCAGGGTGCCATTCTCTGATTACGTTGCGCGCCGAAGTTTTTCGATACTGCTGTTGCGATGGCTAATCTTCTCATTTCCATAATAATTAACCTTCCAACCCTACGTTCCCCAATGAAGCAGCGAAATCTTTCCAGCATCGTTAGGGTGCACGACGACACTGTATGTATGCATCCCTCCTCCGTGTGCTGCTTTCATCTTGCGGCTTACCACCCCGTCCATAAATCAGTGCAGCCAGGACAAGCATTTCCTTGTTGCCAACGATAGCCAAGCATCGACCGTTCCCCTATTAATCGTCTACTACCATGCATTAGGTTACTCATTATCCAGTCAATACATTCCAGCCGCCCCTCCATATTTCACGTCCCTCCACGGCCTCTCCCAGTGCGATACTTCGTCGAAGGGGGAACAACATCCTAGCCTTTCCGTGATAATGACGTCCATACGCATATTACAGCTTGCAACAGGTCGGAAGCCGTATTGGATAAAACACGAACACGCGCAGTTACGTGGGATGTTTTAATCTCTTCCTTTTAGACGCGCGTTTGGCAACATGAGGCTGTTGTTGCACAGCCTGATATCCCACATAAATTTACAGGGTGAATTTAGCAGTCATGACATATTTCGATCACGACGTACACTCTAGAAAAAAGGGAGTAAAATGGGGAGTAATTGCAGCTTCTAGTCCCCTATAGATTGCAATTACTTCCTATTTTAGTCCCCTAACCCCGATATTTACTCCCCAGGACTGCAAATTGTCACTGAACTTGGCAGATGATTTTCATCATGCAACAGTCTACGTCAATATGTGCTCTTGGTCAATTTGATGGCATAAGGCTGTATAACCCAGCCAACTTTTCCGCCCACACAGAGTAAGAAACAGTTAGCGCTTCTTTCTTCGCAAATTGTGTCCTATGTATGTCGCAAGATTTTTTATCACTCGATATATCACGGTTGACGATTTGATTCAAAGTATTTTCATGCATGGACACGAATTATGTACCTGGGACTCTTAGAACAGAGCGTGAAATGTAGTCTCCACACTGTGCCATTCATTTACTCCCGAAAGGGACTACTATTTGTAGCAATGCATTTAGTCCCCAAAATGAGTAAAATTGCTCTCTTTATTTTATTTTTTTTTTTGTTTGTTAGAGTGTACAAGTACGACATGGTGTCTATTTCGCCTCGAGTGTAGTTTCCCTTTCTTTTATTAATAACGCGTCCTGGAGTAGCCAGTCCCGAGTGGCTCGAGACTACCATCTCCATTTTGTTCTTTTAAAATCAATCAATCAATCGCCTCGAGTTTTGCAGACCGATAGCCATTCGTCTGTACAACAACAACAATTAATGATGTAAAAATTATGATGACATGGGACGTTTCCCCGTGGTATCCGACCCCACGTCAAAGAGGTGAATGTGAGAGGACGAATTAATCGTGAGCGCAAAGAGATGACAGGTGGGAAGTTCCGTTTAGAGCTCTCCGAGGAGGCCAGTAGCTTGAACGGAAGCAAAGAGGGAGCGAAGAGCCCGCACCGGTGCGCAGGAGAGCTCCATGGGCCAAGGACCGAATGCCGCCTAAATGTTTGTTGCATTCTTTTGCAAATATGTTATCGTCCTGTGTGGTAACAAATCGAAAAGGCAGGCAAAATCTTACCCCAGCATGCATTTTGAACGTCTTACCTCGCTGAAATGCCGATGTTTATTTTAGTGTTTGTTTCGGTTTCCTATCACCACATGCTGGTGGCGCAACGCACAAAACAAGATTAGGGTGCCTCAATACTAGCTCCCTCTGCACAGAGGGAGCTAGTATTCAGGGACCCTTACGGTGCCTACATGCGTGTGTGCATGTATAGGCTCTCTTGGGACTCTAAACAAGATAGGATCACTGCATGACGTAAGCATGTCGCATTGTACCGCATTGTTGTGGGGAGCGCCACATGGATGTTGTGGTGTGAAAGACGTGGTGCAGGCACAACAACAACAACAAAAAAAAAAATGAGGCTTTTGGGTGAGATAGGGCATTCAAAATGCGTGCGATGAGATTATGCTGATTTTTTTTTTATTTGATTCTGCAAGACGATAACGTTCGATAAAAAATATGTAAGAAAACCTCTAACAAAGAGAGGAATTTGGGATGGCCTGATTCTTCTTCAATTTTCATGACGTGATCAAAATGTGTAGTGATTGCTAAATTCACCCTGATATCCAATCTCCTCCCACATGACGGAACCACGGCAAAACCGTCACTACACTGCCAGGAAACATTTATCCCTTACATACGATACCGACAGATAAGCCATTAGGAGCTGAAAACGTATATGTAAAGGACAGAGGGCATATAGGAAGACGTGCAACGGCAAACGGTAACAAGTGGAGTCTATCTCGTTCGATAATCTACTGCAACTCCGTCTCGATCGATCGTACCGGCTCATATCAGAGAGCGTCCTCCTCTCAGGATGGGATGTCAGTCTCGAACAAAGGAGTGCTCAACCCGTTAGAGGACGACGATTAACGAGGGAGTGATCATGAGGCCTGTCCCGCCATGCGCTAATGGCAGCCTTGACGTACAGCACAGTTTTCAACTGTCACCAAGTGGAAGACGGTGACAGGTGTGCGAGATGTAGCCCAGAGAAAGCCTTCGTGGAGCACTTTGCGGAGTGGCGCCGAAAAGAGAGTGGAAATGAGACGATGGAAGCTCAGAAAATTGATGTATAAAATTGGTATTGGAACATAGACAACGTGAGTCTATACATCGTTAGCCGTAAGTTCATTATTTTCTTTACCGTACTTGTTGCGACAATAATAATAATAATAACAATCATATTATTATTATTTATTTAACGATGTTGAACTCCACCACAAGTTCGTAGGTCTGTCTTGGACGCACTAGGAGATAGCGTTCTACGGTATGGGATAACTCTGCTTAGCCATTGTAGCGAATAGTGGAGAACCAAAATTAATTCTATCTTGCGTAGCTGTCTGAAAAGTGTAGCATACAAAAACTGTCATGCAGGTTATTCGGGTGATCTGTTTCGTGACCTTCAGTTCCCTTCTGTTGCTAACCTTTTTAAATATTGCACTCTCCTTAAGCACTTTTGGCTGTCACGTTTACAAATTCTCAGCGGAGGTTACCCGCCCTACACGAAATCAACCTTTTAAATTTACTGTATACCTTTTTCCTTTACGAAATACGGATTTTGCCGAAGAATGTGTTATGTTCCACGTCTCTTTAACCAACTCACTCCCGTATTTTTGCTAACCGATTCAAGGTTCAGGCTGAAAAAACAATTACGTAAGCCGTATTATTGCCAGTAGTGCATGAAGAGAATTGTTTTCTTTACTGCCTGTTTAAACTTTCCGTGAATTATTCTGTGAATGTCGCTAGACTGCCACAGGCCCAGTGTCACAAGCCTTTCGGCATAGACGGGCCTGCAGTAGTTTGCAATTGTATATAGAGTGGAAAAATAAAATTATTATTATTATATTCGTTCGGCGAGAGCTCGACACTCATGTCATCCTGTCGATCAAATGAAAAGAACGCAACCAGATGGAAGATGTTACCATTATAGGGCGTGAGTTCAGCGCACCCACGCCGCTATATTTTCCCCTTAATATCCCTCCACCTCATTTCGAGCTTGATTTCGCCAAACGGCTCATCATTTATATAATGGTAGGAAATGCTGCTGGATAACCAATATAATTGCCAAGAACGAGGAGACCAGTTGGACTGCCGTTCTGGAAACAGGTTCTACTTTAATCCCGGGGCAAACAGCCACTGTCTGTTTCTCAACATACACATGGAGCGAACGCAATCCAACACGAAGCAAAGAAACAAAAAAAAAGGACGTATCCTGCAATTATGGCAATTTTCTCCTTTCGTTAGCGTTGTTCCAGTATATCATTGACATATGATGTCGGTGCCATTCCAGAGGGAACGGATGGAATATCAAAAGCAAAGCTGAATCACGCCCGTAGCCCTGGTAGTACGTGCACCTATTTTCTTTGGTTGTTCATCGTTTTCTTACTTATACCGCCCCGCCACGAAGATCGTGAGAAAGCCTTTTGGCACGTCCGATCATTTAGTCTTACTTACTGTCTTTGAGCTCGATGCGTTATATGATGCCCTATTACGTCGTCAAAGATGAAATATATGAGCACTCGAATACTGCCTAGCGTATTCCAACTGATTCGTGAACCCTGTTTGTGCGTTTGTGCTTGAGGCGGTATATGTTTGCAAGTTGTAGGAAACGACTCATTGTTACGCAACTTCTCTTTTCCTCTTATCCAAGCCTATTCAACTGCAGTCTGTTGCCTGAAGATACCCCCAATAATCAAGACTTCACAATATTGGTTTGCGCATAATCGCACATTAAATCAATACTGGTTCAATTGAAAGTATTAAGAAATTTGCAGACGGTCACGGAATGAGTTCCGATGTTCAGCGACAGCTGGCTTTTGATGACGCTGACGGAGCGACCGGTCACTTTCCGTGACGGTCGGCAAGTTTGATTGTAAAATGTTTGTTGATAGGTTTGCAGAAAGGTTATTAATTACTGGAAGGGAACTCCGAGACAAGGAAGAGGCGTACACAAGCCAGCAACGTCACTTCATGGTACGTCTTTTCTTTGTCTAGCTTTCGCCTCCACTTCCCACCAAGCACTTGGTGAGATAATAAATAATAATAATTATTATTATTATCATCTACAACCAGCTAGCCTGCATGTTATCTCTCCTTCAACATTATTAAAGGCTGGTCACCTAATGCCCGTACTGACCACCGCCGTGCATGAGGGAATGATCGAGGCGCCGAATCCAGACTTGACGTGGCATCACACTGCTCACCCCTGTTTGTTTATTATCGCGCGGCGCCGGTTCAGTAGGCAGGTTACAGAAGGATTAGACGCGATTTAGCAGATTGGAAGGTCTTTACGATAACAATTCCGAAAATATGGTACGCCAAGCACCTGATTCATTTGCAGATGCAGATTAAGTATCTGCAAATTGTTGTTTGCAAGGCGGGAACGAATCTGGAAAGGGAACGACGTCCGATTTCAGCGTGCTGTTCAGGATATTTAATGTGCCAAGGTACACTGTAGTACATTTTCAATACAATTGCAATACAATTTCAATACAATGCAACGCAAATGGGGGATAAGGAGGAAAGGTCAGCCAAACGGTATGTCGGCTTCCTACTCCGCAAAAAAAAAAGAAAAAGAGAGAAAAAATAGTTAGGAAATAAAAGATAAACCATCAAAAGATAAAAGAAGGATGAGATAGTTTAAAGAGAAATAAGATTTAAAAATTCGTTTCCAGATTCGTTCCCTCTTCCTTTTTTTCCAGATTCCCTTTCCAAGCTCGAAATGAGGTGGAGGAATATTAAGGGGAAAATATAGCGGCGTCGGAGCGCTGAACTCACGGCCTATACGCCCGAGTGACACAGATGCAGATTAACAATCTGCAAATTGTATTGGCTGTCATCATGTTGCTGATCTTGTATTTGAAAGCTTCCTTTTTGTTTTTGTTTTGTATCCGTGGAACGCTTCCGATATGCTAAAACTCCCTAGTGTGTGCTTCCTTTTGATTTCCCTGAACCGCACCCAGCTGCCGCTCTCTCGCACCGCTTGCCCTTTCCACACCTGCGCGCGCACCTGTCACTCTCTGGTTTTCCTCCTGTCTGGCGCGGAGAGGCGAGGAGGTTTTTGGTTCCACAGACACGGAGATCTCCCGAAACCTTCCCGTTAACAGCTGCCGCTGTAAAATAGGGTGGCTTTGAATAATGACTGGCTCAAATTGTGCTATATCACATTTCCCCCGAAAACCTCGAACCAGAGAGTAATTAACGAATTTTGGTAATTAGCAACCTAGTAATTCGTCTGGTCGTATATAATCGGCCTGCAAAACCGGCATCTGTGCTGCTCTCATATTTCTTAATTAAAAATCTGTAACGGTTAGAAAGAAGAAAAAAAAAACACCCTGTATGGTAGCGCTTAGATGTGGAAAAGTAAGTGCCTACACTACAAACAGAGATTGACTGCATAGCACACTGGGGAATAAGTACCGTGAGGCAAGTTCTCCGTCCCCGCTTTATCGACGTATTGCAGAGAAATTTTGTAACATACCCCTCTGCTTCTCTATAAAATGAGACTTCTCCACTCGCCCACTTGCGCTGTTGAAGCTGTTATTACACTCCTCGAGCCACACTCAGACGACGCCTACTCGAGCTGCGGTGCACAGACTTTTCTCTGGCCACTCTGCTCGGCCCAGGACGACATCCCACACAGCGGTCTGTTGACGAAAGCAGTTTTGTCGTTCCTCGGCGACACAGGTCTCATGCACAGCTTGTGAACTGAAGTCTTGTCATCACATTCGTCAGTGCCACACCCTCATCTCTCACCCTCGTACACATTACCCTCATCTTTTTTTTTAAATCTTATTTCTCTTTAAACTATCTCATCCTTCTTTTATCTCTTGATAGTTTATCCTTTATTTCCTAACTATTTTTTCTCTCTTTTTCTTTTTTTTTTTTTTGCGGAGTATAGGAAGCCGACATACTGTTTGGCTGACCTGTCCTCCTTATCCCCCATTTGCGTTGCATTGTATTGAAATTGTATTGAAATTGTATTGCAATTGTATTGAAAATTTACTACAGTGTACCTTGGCACATTAAATATCCTGAACAGCACGCTGAAATCGGACGTCGTTCCCTTTCCAGATTCGTTCAGAACGGGAAACGTAACACACTTTGCGGCAATCTGCATACCTAAACTTGTTTTACTCATTCTGTTACAGAACTGCAGGGAGAAGACCTCACGGGTTAGGGAGATAAAACGAAAACACCGACATGTTAGTCCCGACGGAGTCAGGACTGGTAACTCCAATACGCCTATACTCAGAGGGAAAACAGAGCAGCAAGTATCAGACAGGCAAGACGGACAAACCCGGGTTACAAAATAAATAAACGAACAGGTCGAGACCACAAAACAATTAAGACAAACAGATAAATGGCAAACGAGGAAGATTTCTTCCCATTTCCCATCTAATTACTTCCACTTTATCCAATTAGTGTTACCCGCAGTAGATTTTAGTGCATTTCATGCCGTGCTTAGGGATACCGGTGGGGCATGGTGGACATGGTGGGCTGAGTGAGTGGTCACAGAATGACGGCAGCCACACATAGCGCTCCTGTTTAGCCGCGTACATAGTCGTTACGTTCTCCAAATGCAAGGATGTTCAGCTACAACTAACGCTTCCGTGCTGGCTGGTGGAAGTGGGTAGGATGCTGGAAAAATCCTTGGACAGCATGTTGTCCCACCTTCTGTTATGGCCCATTTGTAACGCTGAATAAAAATATATATGCACGGTGCACGTCTCTCGTAAACATATAATGAAGAGTGTAAAAGGATAGAAATGTAGCAACATAGATGAAACCAAGTATTGAACCTTAACTACATACTGCAGTTCGGGACGGAGGTGGTGGTCCAGTCGCCGAAGCATAACGCCTTATATTTTCGAGCGTATGCTTGTGGAACTGAGCGATGAACGATGTATCCCCCCGCCGTGCTGAACTTCGAATCGTTCAAGATCCATTTGCGATAGTGGAGATGAGGTAGAACGCAGATACAAAAGATGACAGGGAACCGAAAATGCCGTTGCTCCGCTGGCTGTGTCGTGCAAGCACTTTGAGCAGCTAACCAGCCGTGCAATAGGGTGCACACGTTATTGCCTCTCCCCCTCCCTCCTTTCTCCAGCGTGTTTCTGGATGCTGAGGACATCCTGCTGCGTTCGAGTTTTCGCGAACTAGTTTCACAGTGCGTGTGCTCGTGTGTGTCTTCTACTCGAGGAGCTCCGAAGCGGGGGAGTTTACAGCACGAGACACAGTGACACATACAAATTACGACCCCCCGTTGAATACATGATTCATAAGCCACACACGGTATGTCTCATTAAAGAGTTGCGTTTCAAAGGCCTTATGCAATGTACTGAGTAAAATGGTAACGGTGCCGTTACTATGGTTACTATGGTCTGCTGGGCATTACATGCCCCAGCTAGCCGCGCACACACTGCATCTCGTGTTTCCAAACCGCGACACGGTTCGTCGCATACAGCAAAATGTGCGTCTGAAGAAGGCGTTGCAACATCGACATCATCGCTGAAGTGACTGTGATACTTTAACTGCTTCATTGTGCTCCGAATGCATTGTACTGCACGCGAGGGCATCGAGGAAAAAATAGTTATTTTTCTGCGTGTTGTAGAAGCGGCATAGATACCCTTGAACGCGCCTCCGCGTTTAGCTGTGACGTCAGAAGAGAGCTACGGCCATTCCCATTGGTTATCGTAAGCACGTGACCTCTCCCGCAGCCGTCTTATACTGTGGGCGATGTGTGCCGTGACATCACGGCCGGCTGCTTTTCAGTATTCGCGGTGCCAATTCTCCAAGCGTCTATTTTTATCCCTTCACTGTAAAACTTGGGACTCTGGTTCACATCAATGCATATAACCGTGTTTTATATTTATCCGGCATAGCTTGGGGCCAAATGTCACAACCCATTTAACTTCCCCCTATAGCACTCGTTTGATCAGCTTACCCTTTAATAGATACATATCTGCAATCTACTGTTATTCTGCAAACCTTGGTACAGGGCGTGGCGTAGCAACCTGGACTACATTTTATGGCTGTACAATGACAGCCACTGAGGAGCAAAATTGCACAGTATTTGCCATTGCACGTCATGCTACAACTATTGCATGTGAACCAAAATTGCTTCCCGATAATTGAGCAACTTGTAGTTATAAGCTAAGCACGAATGTCACTTTTGCGTCATACAGCCATATAGTGGCCCACTCGCTTATAACTTTAACTTCATTCTCATATCTCACATCTAATGTTTCGCGTGTAAGGGGGTAATGTACTGCTCTACAGTGGTGAATCACCCCAGGTCATAGTCACGATTTATTTTTTGTTGTTGTTGTTGCTGTTGCTGGCTCACTTGTGAACCTGCCTTCCTGCAATCCATCCAAAGATTGCGGGATCGAACACTGCCGTGTACGCCATCAATTCTTCGGAGTGCCATAAGTTTGCGTGCAGCGAGATGCGCTTTGACGTGGCTTAGTTTACACCATAGCTGTGACCGTAAGAGCCTAAACTCCATTATGATGCATTGCTGTAGTATCACAACATGCACTAAAACTCCAGCCTGGATAAAAATCTGCGAAGTCGACATGCTATAGATCAGAGACATCCTTTTAGCGTTGACGCCATTTTCGTGCCCGTTTATGACGAATCACTGCCATAATCGCAACGTGCGGGATGTGTAACTGATACCCCCCTCGCTAACATACATTAAGAACATCAAAGACGCAGAACCAGTATTCACGTACGTACGCGTCACTCGTCCATACTTTTAATTTGGAGCGAACGCGCCTCGTATAAGATTAATACGGCGAACGTGATTGCGCTATTCGTTATATTGAGGCGGCGCAACGTATATAGCGAGCGCAGAGCATATCCATGTGGGTGCTTCAAACATCGTCGCTGGTTAATATGGTAATGTTTCGCACGGTGAGCCCGCACTTTGCGCCAATTTCACAACGCGTTCGGACAGCACTATTTATCACGAACGAGAAGCCCGCCCACTTGATGTTGGAGCGAGAAGTTCGCGTCAGCTGTACGGCTGGCGCTCTCACAGACGGATGCTTCAAAGCAAATACCCGCAAACAACGCAAACGTAAGAGGTGTGGGACTAGAATAATCTTCGGCCTGCTGACGCTACAGGTGGGAGCGTTTGTCCCGGAACGCTTCACACGTCTTTGTCAGAAGTATTAAAGGAGAAGTCATCTCACACAGTGTCACTGATTGCGTGTGCAGATCTGGTGCTGCAAGCTGGGTTGCTAGGAGTTGATGTATACGCTTGCAGGACGATAGCGTCTAAAAGAAAATAGAGAGTTAGTAGACCGCCCGTAAGGTTAACATGAGGGTGCCGTACCTGCAAGAACCAATCGAAGCACGTGAGACTCGGAATGTTGTCCGTTGATTGGACGCAGCGGACACGGTATTTCGAAGGCCCCGTTATGAACGGTTCATTAAAACTGTCTAATGTGGAGACCAACGTGTGTGGAACAGCTGATAATCAGCGTAACAGGCACGTCCTTCGAGTTAGATGTTCACTGATCCTGTCGAAAAATTGAAAACTTCAAGATCCCGTGAGATCCCGTTGACTGAAGCCACACAGGCGTCTGAGGACGGGAGCCGCCAGTATTTCGAACAGGCACTGTCCTTCTGCTGACCTGACCTTCTGCGACCTGGGGCTTTGATGATAAATTACATCATTTTGATTTCACGTCAATACACACGGCGTCACTTTCGCCATATACCTCAGTAAAGTATACCATGCGAAGACGTCCAAGAGTCAATGGTACCTCCGACGCACGCCCTTCGCTACCTGCGTTCCACAGCGTGCACGGTATATGCTTTTGCACGATTAAGTTATGAGTTTCTTATGAAGATAAGCTGAGATGTGCAAGACTTACATGCTCACCTTTGCGGCATTATTAACTGTAATTAAACTCCTTCACTAATTGGCGTGTATGTGGGCACTGGAGAGAGGAACCGATGGGTATGACCATGCTTTAATTGATGTTTTCGCGATGCAGGCTTCCCGCATAAGTGGTACGATCGACGTATTACATTAATTAGAAGGTTAATGCTCAGGTATTCAAACGGCACCCCGGCTTGAACAAGCTAATAAGAGCGTTATGTTCCACATCGTGTTACTCGTCTCACGGCGATTACAGGGGAGAACATTCATTACATGCATGGTGGCATGAGATAACACTCCTCTAAGCCTATAATGAAAAACACGTATGGATATCGACGTTCCTTGGTGCGTGAGTAGATATGGAAGCGCCATCGCATGGCGACATGCGATACTATATGAATGAAGACTGCACTTGTTCTGATCGGGGCAACGTGGGACATAATTTGATGTGTACACTGTTAAAACAGAACCTCACCCCATAACGCCGGTCGGAGACAACAATCAGAATGATATGTCCTGTCTCCTGGTTTGGACACTTTGCATGTATGCATAAACCGTAAAAGCGTGGAAAGTGTCTACGGAACGAGCGCCGTAACAGATAAAGTCCTCCAACTCTGCCGCAACCGGCATGATTGGTGGCGGCAACAGTATTAGTATAATATACGCCTTCGCCCAAGTAACACATGTCGAGATATATTACATTTTCTTACTGATTTGTCGAACGCTGAAGACGTGGTGCTTCTTCTTTTGTCTTTTATCTTAACGTTTACCAAGTTCCATACCTCTGACGTGGCGTTCTCTCCTTCTATAAGGAGATACATGCCTTTGTTTTGGTGTAGGAAGGGAGTTGCCTCAGGACAGAAGCCGCCGATATTTCGAACAGAGACTCTTCTTCTTCTGGGAAGAAGAAGAACAGTCCCAGAACAGAACCCAGAAGAAGAACAGTCTCTGTTCGAAATATCGGCGGCTTCTGTCCTGAGGCAACTCCCTTCCTACATCTCTACCGGTTCGCTGGATTTCTACCCATCTTTGTTTTGGTGTGTTCATTAAAAACAAAGCCAACGATCGTCCTTGCATTGGATATTCATTAGCTAACCTCTGACAAAATTTGCATAAAAAAGAGGAGCCTCTGTTTACTGTCAATACAGCACAAGTTTTCTATATTGACATGCAGCGCATGCCGTACACCAGTAACGAAACGAAAGAGCGGATTGCGAGAACTAATCTTATTCAGAAAAGTTCTGCCTCACCAAAACTTCAGGAAGTCGTAGCCCAATTCGGTTGTACACGATGAAAGCAGCGATCAAACTCTGACGCATTTAAGTATTGCTGTGGAAGTGGAACAATCATTATTCCCAACGTTCCCAAACATGTTCAGCTCCTAGTCGTAATTGAACACCCGAACTCGCTCAGCCTATAGGCGGGACGACAGTATGCAATTTTCTTGTCGGAGCTTGACTGCTGCATGGAGAAAGGGGCGGCGGGTTAACGATGTATTATTTATGTTTATTCTGACACCATGGGACAAAAAAGCAAATTCGAAGAGGGCAAATGCTTTCGGATGCGAGCTTAAGCGACTTGTTCCTGGTCGAGGAGACCAATAAACTTTCTCTGCTACTTGTGTCCCGTTGATGTCCTCCGCCGCTCCGTTCACTTTTCTCAATTGGCCAGCCAATCTGACACGATGTGTTTGGTTCGTGCGCTAAGAAAACAGCGACACGAAAAAGACACGAAATTAGAGCGGCAGTCGATCGCTCAGCAACGCGATTCTAAGTGCCGGGTGCATTTTCTGTTATGAGTTTATCGGCTTCCTCGGATACTGAGAAAACTGGGGGATCGTTGAAAGGAAAAGGAGAAAAGCGTGGAAGCACGCTCTTCGTACAAACTCAGACAGCATAAAGACCATCATCCAACTGGGATAGCTCGGACTGCACGAAAAGACGGAACGCTCTTGTGTGATAATCGTTAAACGAGAACGAATGCATCATCGTAACTTAACTTCGAATAGGAGGGCGCTACATAATATTGGCTCAAAATAGTTGAGCAGCAATGATCCTTTCAGTGATAGCGGAACCGTTGTGGTGATAGACAAGGTGCACGAGAACAGTGGAGTCTTGTGCTGTCCTCTAAATCCCATCACATCGCTTCTAGGATGATAATGCGTCCTACATTTTTTTTTCAGACGTATGTGGCACGCGTGCGTTAGAGGATGAAATAACACTTAAGCACTATTACACTGCAGAGCAGCTGACAGCCAATTTTCCTCGACATGCATGTCGATAGTGTCGCCGATGGTGGGCAAAGAATGAGGGTGTGAGGAAGGCAACGTGTAAATTGTCACCAAAATATTTTGTAAAACAGAATTAAACACATGCGGGGAATCTCTGCCAACGTGCAGAGGACACTCGCGATATCCGGGATCCGCGTGGTAGCGCGATGGTGGTACACAGGAAGATGCGAAAAACGTAGTTGAGCTGGCAGAGCGTGCAAAATCGCGGTCGCCAAAATGAGTATCACCAAAATGTTTTATGCGGAAACAATTAAAAACGTTTGGAAACTTCATTTAAAAAAAATGAAGTTGGCAGCTATCGTGGCAGCTATCGTGTGTTATCCGTTGCCATCCGCTTTTATCTGCATAATGAGTGGCATGACTTGTGCTTCAGACGACTATGAAAGATCCTACGCTCTCTGTTTTTTGCTTTCCGCGAGGGCCGGAATTACGGAAAGCATCCGTCGCGAGGCAAAGCGACTGTCACGAAAGAAGACTGTCCGTCGGATATGGCAATTTCCTCACCGAATTCGCAATGAGCTGCCGAAATCCCGTAGCCCGCACACACGTCTGTGTGGCACGGTCAGCTGGGTCAATGGCGATCCTGCCCACCGCAGGCGAAACGCCACTGACGTCACCGGAAGACAGGAGCAAAGAGAAGCGGGAAAGGGCTGTTCCAGTCCAGAATAGGCGTTTTCCAATGTTTTACGACGAAGCACGAATGTATTTTGCGAGTCTTTGGCTGTCTCGTCTTGGTGGAAGACTTCTAGAAGTCAATATCACATCAAGTTTGGAAAACTTGTCTTTTCGCGGACACCACCTCACAGAGGTCTATTACTAGAGATGAGTGCGGGTATGAAAATTCGTACCCGCATCCGCAGCAATGTCATTGGTGCAACCCGCACCCGCGGATGCCGACGCGTATCCGCATACGTGCCGATGTAGCCGCAGCCCAATGCGTACGCATGTTTCAGTTACGCCACATGATCGTCACGGATCGAATTGATTTATTGATGCGGGGGACAATGTCCGTTAGCGAGACACTTTTCCAACGCGTCAGACGCTGGTGACTGCTGCCATGGTTGCCGGCTTAGTAATGCAGAGCGTGCCAGTCGTAGTATCGACAGATAGCGAAAATTAACCTATGTGGCAAACAATAACCTTATTTTGAGATGATGAATTGGATATGGAACGTCTTGGAAAGTATTTTGGGCCAAATGTTCGCAATGAATCGGGTCGTGCACCAAAATCCGATGGGTTGGTTTTGCGCCTGCGGGTATTGCAGGTATACCCGCGTAATCCGCGGAGGCAGTGCGGGTCTACCCGCGCCTTACCTGCAACCCGCGATGACACGGAAATGTGTACCCGCGAAGAACAAATGTGCGCGGGTACCCGCGGGTATCCACAGGTATACCCGCACCGCACTCATCTTTATTTATTACATGGATGATTACAGCCGTGCCCTCGATGCCATGCTCTTTCAAAGGAAGCTCCCAGAAGGTGATGTCTCTTGTGCATATTGTTGGTCAACATTTCAGGTGGGTGTACTTGCCATGGCATGGGCCACCTATCCTTTCTTTCGGAAGATCACATCTGACTGATAATTGTGGTGTGGAAACCTTGGAAAGAAACGATGTAAACTTTTTTTCAGAGTTGTTTGGTTTCATTTGAACTTGGAAGGAAACTCCGTGGCATGGCGATTCGCAACAAGACACACTATAGTCCCAAAAGCGCTACACCCTCACTTTCAAGCAGATTCCTTTGTCTGATTCTTTCGTGTTCCAGGCGGTGCAACCACTGTATCCTCATGGCTTCGCCCACCCTATAAGATTCGTGCGTCAACGGAGAAAGTGAGAGAGATACTGGGCGAACCTTGATATCAGGCTAATCAAGTGGCTGTATATGCGCGTTCAAACTGGATAGTTTCAGAGGGATCACCACAGACTTCAGGAGTTTGTTTAGCACCAATGAACTTCGTGCTCAGAAAAGTGGTGATGATGGCTTGGTGCCTTCTGGCTCAAAAGCAGTTAGGCCAGTCTCAGAAAGGGCACTCCCTTGGATAAGGGAATGGCTAAATGGGCCATCTGGCAAAAAGTGCACTCAACCCTATGCGCGATTGTACCGAAGGGGACTCCGCCGTATTCTTGCTCAGCCCTGAGGGATCCCTGTGCTTCGAGGGACCATTCCAGTAGCCTTGGTAATGCATTGGGTGCTCGTACGGTGCGCGTGCAGGGAGCGCTGCCCAAGCTACTGAAAGGGTCCCTCGAAGCAGAGGGATCCCTCAGGGCTAAGCGAGAGTACGGCGGAAGCTCATAGACAAAGTATGGACAAAGCTAAGGAGCACAATAGCTCCACGTGCCTTCGGACCTTCTGGAACCCTGCGCTGACATTCACCTAGCCACTCTCGTCCATCACCATTCCTTTTCATTGAATGATGAGATGACGTGGGCTGGTTGGTCAAACTCTGTGTGTGTGTGTGGGGGGGGGGGGGGGGGGTACGAGGAGCTAGTCTCGCTCCCGACACATCGCCTTATGCGACTGAGATTGTGGAACAGTGGTGGACGAGCATCGGTACGGCAACGGATCGTGGACAAGTGCAGCGAACGTTTTGTTCTCGCCGTGGAGACTCTGAAATATGTGAGTTCTGCCTGTCACCTTTTCGTTTCTATGCAGTGCCCAATAAAGCACTATACTTGACTTTTAACCGGTGTTGGCGTTCGTGTGGGGCTGTGTTCGTGTTGTCTTGATGTGTTCCCCGGCACTGTGGGGTTTTGAAGTTTTACCAAGCAATTCTTTATTTCCTCCGCGAAAATCCAGAGCTCTCTTACCATATCGTCACTCGTTCATTACGCTAGATGGAATCGCGATAGCGAACGATCTATTTCAGTGTATCGGATGATTCTTCTCTGTGACACTGGAATAAAAGTCTACAGTTCATTCTTTAGGCTCTTTATATGTCAATAATTTTTGCGAGACTACGTGCAGGGAAATCCCTGCGTAGAACCCACGTCAAACATTTGGCCGATGAAGGGGGCGAAAAATACACCCAGTCGGGTGGTGGTGAAAAATAATATATAGAAGGTATGAAACACCCTGGAGCAATTAACCTTAATGTGAAGAGCCTGACACTTCATCAGCTCAACAAAGGTCAACAAAGTACAAAGGAGAACGATTGCGTACAATTATTGAGACGGGCCTCCACTATCGCACCCACTAGCGTTATCGTATACCACCCTGCAGGCACCCACCGAGACTGAAGCCTCGCTTCGCTGTTATTAGACACCCATCAATCTTACCAACATCCTATCGTCGGGGCGTTCATACAAAGGCCATTGTGATGCCTCCATAATATCTCCGTAAAAGTGCTTTCGTCGTCACAGTGAACGATTTTGAGGCAGGACCATTCGTTCGTTAGCCGCATATGCCCGTCAGTACTGTAACTATATACGCGCATGAACTATATGGCCAACCGCCCATGCTGACAATGACCACCTTGTGGCAAGGAAAGAAAAAGTAATTGTTGAATTTCTCTGAAGTATTGTGCATGCCTGCAAGCATAGTGTTTCGAACGCCTCTGAGGACGTTTGAGAGTTATTATAGACTGAGGTATGACTCCAGCATCGATTATACGTGCATTGATCGTTATGGATGGATGGATGGATACTGTGGCTTTTACCTTTGGTACGGGCGGTAGCGTGCGCCACCAAGACAACTTTAGTCAATGAAGAGGTGCGCCCACATCGTGAGCGACACCGTGTAGACGGCAGTCACGACAAACTACTATAACTAGTAGTCCAGAACTGTAAATACTAGTGAATAGTACCGGGTAATAGTGGTACCTGTAGAACAAGTAGAAGCCGCTGACCCGATCCCAGTCAACAAGACTTGTTGCAGTAATATTGCAGCAATGTGGCTATGTCATATTGATGTTATATTGCTAATGTCCGCCCTTGGTATATTGCAGCAACATTTAGAAACAGTAATGCAGGAACACTGCACTGACACGTTGCACCAACATTCCAGGAACAACATTCACCGGTTATCACGCCCTCATATCCTACAGTCTAGAATTCAACATTTTATACATGTGCAGTGCATCTGCACTGAAAACACGAAAGCAATAAACGCCGCCGATCTGCTTGTCTGCGTCATATTGCTCCTTTCTGATTACTCTGTCCTATTTTGATATCGAGCGTCCGCAATGTCCCTGTGACACTGCCACAACATTGTCCCCACAACATTGTATCCGCAACCTTGCTGCAATGT
This sequence comes from Ornithodoros turicata, assembly GCF_037126465.1. Classification (NCBI taxonomy): domain Eukaryota; kingdom Metazoa; phylum Arthropoda; class Arachnida; order Ixodida; family Argasidae; genus Ornithodoros; species Ornithodoros turicata. Next base: position 36,362,147 of record NC_088207.1, read on the forward strand.
TCCGTCACAGATGCACTGGAAACATTGTTGCAGAAGCAAACTAACAATGTTTCCAGAACATAACCTCCGCAGCATTGTTTCAACGTTGAGAAAATGATGTTGTGGTAACGTTGCGCTTGGTTGTCAAACATTGCTGTAACCCAGCAACATTGCATCAACACTACTGCAACACTTCTGCAACTTTCTGTGTTGACTGGGAATGAAGTCTGATCGTGCGCGGCGCTGCGGCAGACCGCAGACGCAAGTCATCATTTTTTGTGTGGTTTCGTCCTCTGCACAGGTAAGAACGGTCATTGGACGGGTCACGAGGAGTCGAGCGAGATTGCGCGTGTTTTTGCCTGTTCATGGAAGTTTTCCACCTCAAGTGAACAACATGGGTGGACCCGCCAGCCGTGGGGTAAGGTATCGCCACTGGAGATGAAACGCCCCACTCATTTAAATAAAGTTGCTGTTATTGTTGATTATGGGTGGACTAGCCTTCAAAAACCAGCTGATTATACTCTGATGACATAAACATGTTAACAGCAGTTGCGAACCTCCTGTTGAAATGTTCAGTTTAGTTAAATTGTTAAAATTAATATTTTAATGACTAGTAACATTAAACAGTTAGCATTAAAACATTTTTCGTAATTTAAGTATTTTAGATTTTATATGAATACTGTACCAGTATAGTGGAAGGTCTAGCTGGCTATCAATAATACGATTACTTGTAACTTTACTCTAGACACAGGCTCTCATACTTCCGAAATAAACGTATATCCCCCCCCCCCCATATATATTGTGATGTAAGAAGTACCTCTGTAACTTCATTTACTGCGCTGTATCTCTGTCTGTACATTCAGCATCCTCATCGACCATAACTACAGGGTTAGTCTAGCAAACGTTACACATTTCAACCGCATCGTAAAAATAGAAGACGGGGTTTAGCCTTCCCCATGATAGGCATTTGTCTGAAGTTTTATTTGAACTTTTTGTAAGCACTATGGTCATGTAGAAAGAAAATTAAAAAGGAAGCAAAATCTCGCCCCATGCATTTTCAATGGCCTATCTCACGCAAACAGCGCTATTTTTTCTGGTGTCTGCTTCACATTGACATCACACAGGCGGGGATGCCTACAACGATGTGACGTGTCCATTCTGACGTTATATGCACCAATCCTCTTCTTCTGTATGTTGGCGCCGCCTGTGCGTGGTGAAATGAAATTTAAGCGCACACAGGAGAAAATGGTGGCTTTTGAGTCACATAGGCCATAGAAAATGAATATTGATTTTTAATTTCTCTTCTACAGGACCATAGCGCTCACAAAAAATTCCAACAAAACTTCAGACAAATGGCTATCAGTGTGCGAAGTTTGGGTTTGGCTTCTATTTTTACGATTTATTTTTTCTATTTTTAGCTTCTGTTTAGTCCTGGCCAATCTACCTTGGTACGTGAAGGCCAAAAAGGGAGGAAGAAGAAGAAGAACTCGGGCCTAGCATAAGGCTTCGAGAGCCCCTCGCTCCTCCTTGCGTTTAAACATGTCTCTCAGTAGCTCTTCACTTCATGGAACAGTGTCATTCGAGGGCATGACGTCTACCTCCGACTTTGCCTCTTCAACAAAGGGTATGGCTGGCATAACCGGCATCACGGGTATTACGGGTGTTACGGACATGGCGGGCCTGACGCTCCCAACGGTACTCGCAGTACCCGCTGCACCTACTGTTGCTCCGCTCAAAGAACTGACCGGGGACACTCTTGCAGCACTCGTGGCAGAGCCCGAGACGAAGCCCAAACCGGAAGCTAAAGTTGACGTGCGGAGCCGAGTACGCCCCGCAAACCGTGCACCTCATCGCACAGCACACCGGAGCAATGTCCTCATGCCACAAAGGGAACTAGCAGGCAGAAATGATACGTCGAACATCCTTATTATTTGGGTTACTTGTTCCGTTATCGTAGGGGCCTTGATCATCCCGAGCGCCGTACTACTACTGCCACGTTTAAGAGGGAAGCCCAGTGAACCAGAAGGAGGTCTCCAGCAAGAAACGGAGCTCACGACACAGTACCCGCTACCGGGTGGGTCGTGTCTACATCGCCCGAAGGTGTCGGACAACATCGACGGCCTCTTTGAAGCGAACATTTCACGGAAAAGCGTCCCCGTGCAAACTCAGGAGCCTGTCTGCTGCTTGTACAACGCATCCCGATTCCGGAAGGAATTTCGCCACGACTATCTTCCGAAGCATGTTCCGTTCCAGCTCTGCGCCTGCTTGGTCTACTGGTCTGTGGGCGTTGCTCACGGCAAGCTCATGAGCCGGTCGCCGAAGTTTGACGAAAAGTACGGACTCCGACAGATGGGTAGTCTCAAAGGGTCAGCCAAAGTACTGCTCACCATGGGGGGCTACCCTTCGGACGACACTCATTTCACTAGGTTGGGCTTCGTACCGGGCCTGATGAATCTCCTCGCTGCGAACGTCCTCGATTGGCTCACCGATTACCAGCTTGATGGCGTCAATATCCACTGGCGTACGCTCGCGGGAGAGTGCGGAGACCGCAACGACTTTGCGATACTCCTCAACCTCATTGACATACTGGACGACATGTTCAAGATGAACGGACGTCAATACGAAATCGCCATGATCCTTCCGTATCCAGCGGGAGTGGACCTGGCCCAGTTGCTTCCCCGACTGAAGTTCGCATTTTTCGAGACGCATCTCACAAATTTCAGCCACAACGCGATAACGGGATGCAGGGCGAACCTGGAGACCACAAGGGGCCTCTTCAGGGAAACTGCACCCATGTCTTCCGTGGGTACGCATGTCTGCTACTCCATGTCCGCGTTGTTGTGGGCAGTTCAAGTGGAAGGACAGCAGAACGGAATGTTTTTTTCCCAGAAATCTTTCCTTCCAGCTTCCAGGGTGTCCCGCCAGGCTGGTAGAGTGGCGCTCTTCGAAATCTGCGGCATCAGTACGGAGTACGAGGCATATAACTACCAGTCCTGCCTCTTGCTCGTGAAGAAGGGCACGAACATTAATAGTGACGGTATTTCTGCCTACGTCACGGACGACGACGATGCTCTGAAAGAGAAGAAACAACTCGATATGTGCACCCTTGTCTATGACATTGACTACGATCTCTACAAGCGACCGTGTACTTTCGGGCTGGATTGGGCACTGAAACGTATATTACTAGTTCCATAGCCAAGGTTCCGAATAGGGTTCCAAATTGTCTTATGTTTGGTGCAGCGCTTTCAGTTAGCGCAATAAATCAATGTGTTGAATGTTCGATGGTTTTATTCGGCATGCGTAAGCGATATGACGAAAATAGCGCTCATCCAAACTTCTCAAGGTATAGCTCTGGTTTCCAGAAACGAGCTGAAGTATAGCGTGGTGCTAAGCAGGGTTGCGGAGTTGCCACTCCGGAGTTCGAATCATTCCGGAATCATTCCAGATTTAGCAGAGCTCGGAATGGAATGGCGGAAACTGTCCTAGGAATGGAAAGGTCTGGGAGCCCTGGTGGCAGGTTTGGTTTCAACGTGCTGGTTTCTCCACTCGCACCCTTTGCACCGCACCTGCACACGGTCAAGAGTGAAATAACCTTGTCTTTGTGCTTTTTCCGTGCTTGGTAATGTCAATCTCCTCTAGCACTGCTGGACTTGCCAGTATGGTTACCGGTCCTTTTCTTTTATTGAGGGAATTAACGGAATGGAATTTGGTTGCCAAGCCATTCCAGGAGTGGGAACTGATCATACTTTTCATTCCGAGCAATTGAAAGGAATTGAATTATCGCAAATCTCCATTCCTCGGAATGGAATCGGAACGGAATGTGAGACCCCATTCCGCAACCGTGGTGCTAAGCATGTTGCGCAGCGTTGCCTCGTCATTGCCGTGTCCTCAAGCAAACGTTGCGTCGCAGACGGTGAGTGCCGGAGGTGCATTAAAGCTTGTCGGATCCTGAAAAACCTGGTGGTTTACGTGGTGGTTTAAGGTGTCGTAATAACAGCAATTGGAGCAGATTTACAATGGTGTGCCATCCTATAGTGTGGTGACATGCTGCACGTGCCGCAAGGTAGGAGTGCGGGGATTATTTCGACCACCTGGAGTTCTTTTGACGTACGCCGGAAATCTCCGACACACGGTGCTGGAAGCAATGTTTACCTCCCCCGCATTGCTACAGTCTTCGGCCGAGATTGAACCCGTGATCGCAGACGACTTAAGAAGTGACTCAGTGTGTAATACTGATCCAATACTGGACAAGTATTGGAACAGCATTGCCAATATCCAGCGAGGATGTTGTGCTGCTTGGGTACGCTGTCAACAGGACGTCGGTGGGCGATTTAGCGTACAGAATGTGCACACAGTAGCGAGTTGCTTACGGTGTATTCAACTGGCTGCTTCTGATCGCTCTAGAGCGCTCTGGAGCGACGTTTCATCTTCGACTGGTCGAGGCAGAGTACTCTCACTGCATTCGACTGGTTCATTTGGAGCTCTTTCCTCCAACCCGGGCCGCTCTAGAGTGCTCTCGCCAACGCCGTCCAGGCGGTTGCGAATCTGGTTGGGTCACGTGACGGCGCCAGCTTCCGCTGAGTAGTGTTGCTGTTCCGCCATGCCTGCCATGTTCTGCGTTTTGCGTCGCCGTCGTTTTGACTACGAGGGAAACGCCGGGAGTCACGTGAGCTAACGTTACCTCTCCGCTCGAACCTGCCGCGTTCGGCTTCTGCACGATTGCTCCGGCTCGGAGCCGGAGTGAGATGCGGTCTGACCCGCTCCAGCTCGGAGTATCGGGACGACCAGTCAAAGACGCCATTAGTAAATTGGAAGGTATTCACGATAACGATCCCGAAAACGTGATAAGCCAATCACACTGTTTCTTTTTCCTTTTTTTCTTTTTTTGAAGCAGGTGACATCACCATTGCTTAGCTTGGATTCAATAACTCCTGTTATATCGTTTAGGTTTAGGTTTTATCGTTTATATCGTAGCTTGGATCTGGTAACTTCCTTAGTTTCTCCCATCTACTAAAACTCTGTAGTGTCGCGTGGCAGCAACGACATCGGAGCTTGGCGACGGCGAAGCCACCTTCCGCGCGTTGTAGGGGAGCTTGACGACACAGAGGTCATGCATATTTCTCTGTGTGTGGAGTCATGCTGTTTGATGAGTTACCTACATTAATATAGCCAGCACGAACGAGAGCATGAACTTACATCAAAGTTAAAAACAGGCCGTTACAAAAAAAAAAGAAACAAAAAAAAACTCATTCCAAAAGCTTTAGACCCCTCTCTGATGGCTGCACAAGACATGACCAGTCATAAATAAATGAAAGACGCAGTATAGTGGTTTATGAGATGGAGAACATAAAACTCCGAATGTTATGTCATTCACCCGCGGCGTCTTCGTGATGCCGAAACTCAGTGTACACAGAAATGAGCGTTCTTTGTAGAGGTGCGTTCCTTATTTATTTTATTTTTATTCTTCAGAAGTTAGTTTCGCTCGGGCTGGTAAATGCGCACGCGCGATATCCTTACTACTCCTGTAAATGGGATGTCGTCATCAAAATGTTCAAAAGAAGAGCATAGCTGCCTTTTGCGTTGATGGCACCTTTGATGACTGGTCGGGGTCCAGGAACATTTTTTCGAGCAAAACTCGAAAAATAAAAGTGCTGCGGGAAGAGAGCAATAAGCACTCAACGAAGTGCTTTCTTCGGCTTAAAACTCAGGTTTCTTCTCATGTTCCTTATGGCGCGGACGTACCACTGTGCATTGTGCTTCGATGACCGTTTGCTTTCTTCGCGGCCACCGGACGCATAAGAACACCATGTACAGCTTGGGACAAAAGTTTACGGAACACGGCACTGGCGTAATTCTCCATCGAAGCGGCCTCCTGCTAGATATCAGGAAGATATCGAATAAGAAACGGGTGACCAGCTATTCTATCGAACTCTCAGTATATCTGTCCGCTCCTGTTCGCTGCTAGAGTGTCGCTGCAATGGAGAAACGCGGCACCCCGGTGTTCCGTAAACTTTTGTCCCAAGATGTACGAGGTGTGTTCAAGTCAAACCGGGACTTTTCATTTTTCGCAAAAGTAAAATGAACTTACAGGCGAGAAATTAGTTTATATTTTTCAACGTAATCTCCAGCTGCACTAATGCACTTGTCCCAGCGTTTCACGATGGCTTGGATGCCAGCAGCGTAGAAATCCTTACCGGCGCGTAGCAGCCATGATTGGACCGCATTCTTGACCTCGTCGTCGTAGCTGAAGTGGCGGCCCCAAAGGAACGCCTTCAGTGGCCCGAAGAGATGGAAATCGCTGGGGACGAGGTCTGGGCTGTAAAAAGGATGTGGCAGCAACTCCCAGCCAAGTTCCTGTAAGGTGCCTGTCGTGAGATGCGCGGTATGCGGGCGTGCATTGTCCTGTAGGAGGAGTGCTCCTTTTGTGATGAGGCCCGACCGCTTTTGCTTCAGCGCATTATGCACATCCTTGAGAACCTGGCAGTAATATGCACTATTGATGGTGGTACCACTGAGCAGAAAATCGACATGAACAACGCCAGCCTTGTCCCAGAAAACCGTGGCCATGACCTTACCCGCAGACGGGTGCTTCGGAACTTCTTGGGAGCTGGCGAGCCCGGATGCTTCCACTGTTTTGATGCGCGTTTAGACTCAGGAGTGAAATGGTTCACCCACGTTTCATCGCACGTGATGATCCGATCAAGGAACAGCTGTCCTTCAGTGTCGAAACGGTACCTTAGCTCTTGGGAGATTTCCAATCTTCTTTGCCGGTCAAATACGGAGAACTGCCTCGGGACCCAACGGGCACTAACTTTCCGAAACTGGAGATGTTCATGAATGATAGTGTTCAACGTTCCCACAGAAAGGTCCGTCTTTCGAGTCAGTTCGAGACATGTTATCCGTCGGTCCTTGAGGATCAGGCGCTCCACAAGTTGGATGTTCTCAGGAACTCTGACACTGGGCTCTGAGCCGCCCCGACTGGGATCGTCCTGCACTGATGTACGGCCGTCTCGGAACCATTTGCACCACTCAAACGCTTTGCTGCCCCTAAGTGTATGGTGTCAATACTGAGACTGAAGTCTTCTGTGAATTTCAGATGACGTTACGCCTTAATTCACGAGAAACTTCATGACAATTCGCTGTTCGATGTGCGCGCTCACCTCATAATCGGCCATCTTGTCCAGCACGTGTCTTCTGTTTTGCACAAACTTTAGACCACCACGTGGTGAACGCGGAGGCCTGTCGCGTGTGAAAATGACGAAAAAGAAATAGCGCGAGCCATTTGTACACTCAGGAGACAGAAAGTCACGGTTTGACTCGAACACCCCTCGTATAACGAGGCTATCTTCAGCGCAAAGAATGATCCCCCAGAAGAAAGACGGCATTATTCGCATGCAGTGAGGCAGTGTAGAGATCTTGTTTCACTTTTCTAACAACACTGATGTTACGATCACCATAAGCTGTTAGACTATTCAGAATTGGTATGCATATGCTAGCCTCCGTAAAAACAGTATGCAGGCAATATTTTTTTTTTTTTTTTTATTGTGTAAGCAGACAGGGGCGTCCTTCGTGGAGACGAGAGTGGCGTCAGGTCACCCTCGCTTGAGGTTACACTACACGTGTATTTCGTGTGATGGATACTTTTCATGACTTTGTTAGCTGTTGCTTGTCAAGTCGAGCGCAGCGCCATTTCGGGCTCAAGCGGCCACGGATCCAACAGTAGGTAGTTTCATCAGCGGGTTCTGCATGGTGTTTCAAGCGGTATGGCGCCAAGGAAAGCTACAAAACCTGTAGGATATCCACAGAAAAAGCGGAGCATCTTGCCAAGAGTGAACAATTCGAGACCTAGTGCGTGAAAGTTCCGGCGCCGTCTTCTAAACTACCGCGCGTTTCATATTTTGGGGCGCTGTACGATTTTTACGTATCTGATGGTAACGCTACAGATCTTCGTTTGCGTCCTATGTGCTGCTGGTCTTACATTACAATACAACCAAAGGAGGGTGGTAACCCTTGCTTGAAAAGCGAACATCACAACGTTACGGTACATATACAATGAACACATGCGACTACTGAGGATGTTCCCTTCGACAATGCCTGTCCGAATGAACCTACCCGATATGAGCGCAGCCTTTGGGTACGTCGGAAGACACAGCAGACCACATAATTTCGTTCCTTTATGCTTATTGTGAATTGGAGAAGGTAGCGGTTTTCCCGCCTTATCGTAATCAGCCCATATCCTGAAGGGAGTTGATGAAAATTTGCTGAGATGTGCTGTCGTACTTCGTCTGGCAAAGGACGGTCAAATCCTTTTCATGCGCTTGCCGCATACGGCAGCGAACTGGTCAGATGTCCTGCCGCCATTGAACACTCAGCCACAATGAAATAGATTAAAAGTATGCCCAACACTGTTCGTGCAAAATACATGCGTTATCTTCTATCAACGCATTTACCCATCTAACACACAATACACATAACCCAGTAAGGCCGTCATCGATAAATCGTGTAAGTGCGGCCACTCCGGCGCTCCCCGCGCCTTGCCGTTAGAATCTATCATAGCACGGTGCATTATATCCGACCATTTCCCATCGAAAGGCATACATTGAAACCTAGCCATCTGCATCAAACAAATGCTTTCCGCATCTGCTCTAAATTCGTTCTCTCATTTCCGTCACTGGAAGAGCACTCAGTTCGCTCCTTACGCGTAATTTCCCCCTTTCCTCGCGACAAAGTGCGCCATCCCATGTGCGTTCCTCCAAATGAGATCGAAGCACCTGCTAGGAAGGCGCCGTGTTACAGGACGAGGTCATGGTACGCGAGGCAACGACACTTCAAATGGATCGGTCGTAATATGCGACGGGCGTCCCATAAGTTCTCGGCCTGGCACAGGAGGAGTGCTCGCTCAGGCACGAACCTTTATCATATAGGACACAGGCACCCTTCAAGATTGACGCCACCAGAACTGGCGCCATTAAGCGCTACACGGTTTTCCAGTGGCGGTCTCTGGCGGTCGCTGGTACGTGGCGATCCGCGGCAGTTGAGCTAAAATTGAGAAAGTGAAGACAAGTGCTATGGTAAAGATAGATCATTAACAGCTCTATAGCTCACCATACAGGTACGGGCATCGAATACTTGTCTCCGAAGGGCCTGACTCCGGTATAGGCATCCACCAGGGCACGGTGGGGAACGATGTAATATTTCGCGTCTGTTGCTGAATGTATGGCATTATGTTGAGTCTATTGTGCATTTACAGTAGATGAACAAGCGCAGAAAGTTGGGCTAGTTGGTGAGACAGCATACTGCAGATGTTGGGACGCGGAAGACAGGGACTGAAGGAAGCACACAAACACAAGCGTCACTCGCAAGTAATATGTATTGCAGGCAAAAGAGTGCTTTTAAAACACAACCGGTAGGCGACACGTGCCGGGTTATAAGCCTCAAACCGTGCTGATAGACGCACGGCAGCCAGTAGATAGTAAGGACGTAATTAGCTAGTTAGGAAGGCAAGTTCTTTATCAGAAAGTGTTGGAGATGGTTGACTGACACACCTGTCTTCCGCGTCCCAACATCTGCAGTATACAGTAGATGGAATGTGACACAAATCTATTAAAGTAAAACTTAGGAATTACTTCCCACTATTACACGAAGATGTCAACACCGAATGCAGAAGGCCATTCGGCCGGACTCCATCACTGCAGTGTACAAGGGAGAAACGGCCTCAAAATCACGTTCCTCGTGTAAGCTATTACACTGGAAGGCTTACTGTTTTTCTTGCGGAAACGACGGTGGTCCATACGGCGATCAATAAATGACGATACAACAGTGGGACAACGGCTAGCTGTTACCCGCCGCACGAAAAAGAACAATTTTCCCCACAGGGAGCTGCAGAGGAAGGCGAAGATAGCCTGTCGCCTTCTTCCAATGCAAAAAAGCAAATGCCGCGCTGCTTTTCCCCTTTCTGTCCAGTCTGATTCTGCACGGCTATGATGGAATGGCATGTGCCCACACGGGGAAGTGAATAAGCTTCTTTGCCGGAACTGGTGCGAAGTGGTTAAGATAGAAACGATACGAAGAAGGAAATCCGTCTTGGGGGAACTTTGGCGCCACTTTCATCACCAGTGCTGTCGTGCTGCAGCGTTACGGAGGTTAAATAGAGGGGGGCGGGGGGGGGGGAGGTTTCCTTTGTTATACATCGGACCTGCGCGTATAGCAATCGCGAAAGTGCCGTGTGCTGTGTCCGAGAGGATGTATGGCGCAACTGGTGGTTTGGATGAGAAAAAATGATTCGTCGGAGCTGTGCTGAGAGCAGAAGACCAAAAGCACGAAAACGACCCGATTACCGTGTAGACTGACGAATGTATCTCTCCGTCCATCCCTCGCGTTCCATTCATACTGAGGCTACGTTTTAACCTTGTTACGATGGGTGATGTCTTAAAGGGGCACTAAAGTGCAAAAGTTTCTCCTCGCGGAAAGAAAGATAGCATTACATTGAAATCAATACAAAAGGAACGGGATTTATCGCTTGCGTCGTTCGTGATTTATGATCGATAGAAAAAAGAAAAAAATTACAATTGTATGCTTTCCCCTCTTCCTCTCCTTTCCAAGAAGGCCGGCAGTGCAGGGCTGCCTCTCATTGGTCTCTCCAAACGATTTGACCAATCATACCGGAAGATAGTTTGAGGAGTCTAATCCGAGGCCTCCCTGCATCGCTGCACTTCTTGAGAAGGAGAGCGCATAAATCAGGTACGACGCAACCGATGAATTCCGTTCCTTTTGTGTTGGTGTCAAGGTAACGCAATCTTTCATTCCGCGGGGAGAAACTTGTGCACTTTAGAGCCCCTTTAAACTATGTTTCCTTATAGGACTATGCGAGTTTTACATCGTCGTTTGATAAGATATGAAATATTAACGTACGCAGATAGCAAAGCGAAAAATACTTCGCAATACACGCGGGGTATTTTAACGAGCCCAGCACGATGCCTCTACAGTGTGCAGTATGCTCCAGCCCTCGTTGTGTCGTCACTAAGGGCAAGGATAAACTAATACCTCGCTTCTCTGGCCCACATCGCACATTCAACTAATGTTTACCAGTTCAGGCACCAGTATCGCGCATGGCACCAGTATCTCATCTGTATGAAGCAGATGCGATGCGCAAAATCCCCACGAAAAAGTTACGTTACGTTTACATTAAGCGTTACGTTTACACCCTTTGACATGTGTATCTCCGCCAGCGGAATATGCTGTCCGCACATTGAGAGTGGCGTGCATGGGGCCACGGCCCGTCACTTGCTCTAACGGATCAAGCAAATAAGGGCCGTGTTGGGGCATATACGCTACGAGACAGTGGCGGACGTCAGGCGGACGGGGAAGCCGATTCACATCCCTAAGTATAATGAAACTGTCACACAATTAGTCTTCGACGTTCTGTATAGATGCATATTGGAGGAGCAGCTTCACCCACAGCAGAAACTTGTATGGTCACCTATCATGCGCTTAGATGGTGGCGTATCTCAGGGAAGTTCGCGCCATGGATATTCCACGAGGTCTCTATATATGGTTCACTGTGAGTGATGACAGGTAGTGGGAAAAAAGGCGGACATGGGTTATGCGTAAGGGTGCTACGTATGGGAACTACTCGGTAGTGAGTATTGTAGGGGAGACCTGAGAGAGTTGTCACAGTTTTTTACCTGTGATTTTGTTGTGAGGAAAGTACGTTCACCAGGCTGATGAGACCAACGCTGGATTTTAGTGTGATATTTTGGCTACACAACACACATATTAAGCTAAAGCTGGTTTCAAAAACAGTATATAAAAAACATTTGCGCGGAGGTCGTCAAGTGTGACAATACGCCCCAGTAGCGGGGCAGGATGTCACACGGGCTGGGGCAAGTTGCCTCAGCTGCATTTTCTCGTAAACTTTATTGTAGAGACACCGAATGGAATACCCATTGGAAGTGCACATGGAAAACAAACTAAACGAGGAGAAAAGAACCTAACAATTATCTTAAGCCTTACATTTGCACAATGTACACGTCTGTCCTAGCTGTACAGGATTCATGGGTACACTGCAAGCTAGCTATTACTGGCTGTAGACCGGCATTGTAAATGTAAAAAGCTGCACTAAATTATTACACGATCTCTAAGATGTACGAAAAAGCTCTGAAACACTTCCTCGCGGCTTTAGTTTGCGCTGTCAGTCGCTCTACCAGTTGAGGCACGTGACAACTTACCCCACCAGATATGGCACAACCGACCCCTACGACACCCACAGTGATTTTACTTCAGCACTGGACTTAACTGTGGAACGTATTCCGCTGAAAAAATCCGTGAGAAGATTTCCGAAAGCTGCATAAACATTACGAACATGTGCATTCATTAGAGCTTTAGTCTGCGTTGCGCAAAACTTGAAAATTGCACGAACGGGAAAAATTTTCTTACTCGTCACTGAAACAAGTCTCTGAGCTGTGTGCAGCTTGCCACACTTTCCATGAAAATGAAAGTTTCTTCAGTTAGTGGTTGCTCGTATCATATCATATCATATCCATCATCATCTCTCATCACGTACAAGTGACACTGGGGCAGCGCCCAGCCTGCTGGCCGGCATCAGCCCCATCTCATCATCGTATCTTTATTTGTGTGTGTGTGTGGTTGCTCGTGCCGCTAACAAACAGCGGGAAAATGGCTCAGCTACTTTGCTTCGTTTTCTTTAAGTAGCCAGTGTGACAACTGACACATGTGACAACTTTGCACGATCTCCCCTACATTGGCTATGCAGCGTTACTTATACATTACAGGTAAAAAACATGACTGCTGTCGGGATTCTGCAAGTTCGTGTCTCTCCCAGATCGATGGAACTCGACGATCAAAAATCGCACAGTATCATTGCTTTTGTCTCACTGCCTAACGCAAACTAACGTGTGTGTACGATTACACGTGACAATGCTATCAATCTCATAATAGATGACGCCAACAAGGTTCATTCAAGCCGCCATATATTTGACGGACCGACGAACGTCTAATTCGATCGGGTTCCTTCCGGTAGTAGCAGGCTGTGACAGCCGACGTCTGGCCTCTTGGAGCGGAAGGGCCTCGGAAGAGGATTTGTCATGCGCAGGTCGATCGTACGTGTCCATGAAGCTTCACTGCAGCGTTCAGCAACAGCACTCGAGTGTGGTCATAGAATGAGTATGGTTAACTGTGGTCTGAGCACTGTGATCTGCGTGTATTGCGTACATAGAGGCTCACATGAAATGTCGTTGACTATGGAGAGGTATGTGGAGAATTCTTTTATAAAGACGCAAGTCATGTCAGGAAGCTTTCTTTGTTATCATAAAATTCATAGGAATTGATCAAACGCCAATGCATGCTTCGTGAGTCGAGCTTTAGTGTATCCTCTGTGAAGTGTCTATGTTGCATATGATGTCACATACAGGATGTTTCACTTAAAGTGATAAAAAATTCTAACTGGCGGCGTACCCGCCGGAGGATTGTGAGACTTTCGGCAATTACTTTCTGGAATCTTTTGCAGCCATTTAGGAAGGCTTTGGACAATTTTTAATTGACGGAAATTTATTTATTTTTCAATCAAGCTTTGAAAATTGCCAAGCCAACCTCACTTTTTTTTTTTTACAGAAATATGAAGTCCTCCACGGATGACCGCAGACCCAACAAGAACTTGTTAGGATATTTAATATAACCAAGTAAACTTGTGTAGTGCAAGTTCAATACAGTTCCAATATAATGTAGCACAAACTAATTACACAAAATGCTTACACAACAGAAGACAAGCTAAAACAAGTGTAATATTCCCAAAGAATCCCACAAAAGAACGCCACTAAGGGAGCCAGTGGCAATTCAAGGAGACACGGCCGCGGCGGACACTAATGTACCGTGTCGACCATCTTCGGAGGAACTCTGTCTCTCCAAGTGTAACAAACTGGGTCTCCAAGAAAATGACTACCTGCTTGTGGAGCGACATGAGGAGAGGGTACTGAACGCGAAGGCGCCTGCTTTGAGCTACCGCTCTGCATCTGTTCTTCCCCAAGACGTACCTTGCCACTGCAACGAGCAGAAGAACAAACTTGTCCCTGATCCGGTGTCCGAAACGGTAGCGGAACGGGAAAACCCGGCAAACGAGAGTCGAAAACGTCCTTGCTACAACGCAGTCGTCTAACACGTGAGACACTGATTCAATGTTGGGACAATTCGGACAAAGGGGGGTATTGGTAACACCCCACCGATTTAAGCGATCACGCGTAGGTAGAACTCCCCAGGCCGCCTTCCACAAAAAGTCACAGACTTCGCGTGGGAAATTGTCGGGCCGGATATCACCTCACGATAGACCCAGGTTTCAATGCACATTATAGCAACAGAAATAGCCGAAAAAAAAAAAGTAAAAGTGTTGCTTTAGCACCGCCTGTTTTAAGGCCAGTGCTCACATATTGCGATTTGCTACACAACTATATAAAACAGCGCTATATTTTCCTTCTCTCAGTGCTGCAAACCGCTATAAAACAGTACTCGTCGAAGTAGAGTCCCCGTCAACTTTTCTAGCCCTATTTTGAGCGCTAAGTCTGCGTTAACCAATCAGGAGCTTCTTCCAGCGGTGACGTCGCGGAAGCTGGGGTTTGTTTTGCTTCCGGCCACTCTAAGCATCAAAACGGGAAGGCGACGACGACGACGTGCAAATGCATGGAAATCACAGTACGAATCGCAGCATGAAAAATGTTGCCGGCTATGGTGCTTCGTGTATCCAACGCGGACAGTAAACAATCACGGTATGGTACCGGTGCGTCACGTCGCAACGAGATGTCGCGTGACCCGAGCAGGATAAGGCTATGTGCTCGGTTGGATGTGAGAACGGCAAGCGCAAAAACAGTGCTAGGTTTCCAGCGTTGGCGCTATAGAGTAGAGAGTATGTGGCAACAGGATTGTCGCAAAAACGCGCGCCCCCGAAATGTGCGGCTAGAGGAGGAAGTGCCCCCCTTTCATTTGTTTTGCTTTCTTTGTGATAAGACGGTCGTCACCAGTATCAAGGTCAAAGCGTGGGAAGAAAGGTAAAGCAAGAGGTGTGAACACTTCTCTCGCCGCACCTTCCGCGCGCGCTTTTGTGCGACAATCAAGCAGGCGGGGCTAAAGCAGCACTTTTACTAATTTTCTTCGACTATTTCCGTTGCTATACTGTGCATAGTTCTTGTTGGGTCTGCGATTAGCCGTGGAGGACTTCATATTTCTGTTTAAATAAGAGTGAGGTTCTCTTTGGAGTTTTCAAAGTTTGATTGAGAAAATAAATGTTTCTCAATTAAAAATTGTCGAAAGCCTTCCTAAACGGCGGCAAAAGTTTTCAGAAGGTAATTGCCGAAAGTCCCACAATCCTCCGGCGAGTACGTCGCCAGTTAGAATTTTTTTATCACTTTAGGTGAAATACCCTGTATAATGGTAAAGCAAAAACACAAGACATTTTGTCACATTGTACCAGACATATACACTCACTCACACACAAAAAAAGAAAATAAATTAATTGCGTAGCATTTACAGCTTCTAGTCTCCTTGATTCCAATTACTCCTCCCCTACCCTTGAAATTTAGTCCTCAGCATTACATTAGTCCCTAAACTTCGCTAAGCTTCCGTGCATTTGATACCTAAAGGGTCTAGTGGTTGCAACAATGCACCTAGTCCTGAGGAGAACTAAAATTACGATCTCTCGCTCTCTCTCTTTTCTCCCCTTTTTCTTTCTTAGAGTGTAGTACTAGAGCTCAGGGAGTTGATGACGCCATCAACTTCACTTCCGGTGGTCACTGCATGTCATTACCATTACCACCCACATAGCCATAATCACTCACACAGCAGGATGGCATTAATGGGAAACGACAGTCTAAGCTGTGGAAATTCTATCTGCGCCCAAAAGGACTACCGTATTTTCCGGTGCATAGCGTGCGCGTTATGTATTGGAAAAAGTGTCCGTTATCTACCAGTCCGTTCCCGAGAAGATATCATGCAACCTCTAACCTCTAGCCCTGGTCCGCCTGCTTGACACAGGCGTAAATCGTTCATATAAGTGACAGGTTTGACGGGGAAAATGTGAAGAAAATGATAGCCCTTTCACCGAATTCGCCTCGATGTGATGCTGACAAATAGTTTAGTAAACAAGTACATAACCTCAGCCCACTACACAGTGTCCCACGTATGGCAGCGTCGAAGACACATAATCATGCAATGTCCAAAGTATTCCGTAGAACGTTCAAGGTTAAAGGCTTGATAGTGTATCCTTGCGAAGCGAGACAGGCGACCGGCCTGTATTCCACGGCCATCGCTCAATATTCTGGAGTCGGCGATTACACAGCTAAGGAAGTTAGATCAGAAAATGATCGGCGTGCGACAGTATGAACTGTGGTGTATCAATCTCTGATCGGAATCAGGTGACGTACGCGATGACCCTTAAGCGATGGCAATATGCAAGCGAGTACCATGCCAATTTTTTAGTGAACAATTCACCCTTTATCTGTTCACCACAACATAGCTATAGCTTCTTTGTGTCATCCGTATTGTCTCAAGCAAGTATTACAAATAAACCCCAGAAGAAATGCGCGTAAGACGCCAAAAAATAGACACAAAATACATCCATCGGAACAATGTACAGCTGTCACAAATGTAGCAATTAGCAACTAGACGACGAGCAAAGCAATTGTTGCAGCGGAACCATTTGCATATCTTACTTGGCAAGCGTCCAGGCGGTTTCCATAACTAACGGCTGTGACGTTGGGCTACATTCTAACCCGCTAATATTACGGCAGCTGTTCAACAAACAAAACCTCGCTTCGGGAGATTAGTTCGGAACTAACCATAAACGAAAATGAGCAAACCATAACGACTAGCAGACTGTGCATTTTGTGTTTATTGCAAACGTCAGAGAGGGCAAATGTCATTGTACTGGCAGGGGATGCGATGTGTCTACACATTACGTGAAGGACGTTTATCACCGAGAGAGAACATATTCTGGAGGAACTTCTGGGATTTTATGTCATTCGAGTGTTCGATTCAAACACGGAAGCCAGATGGTACAATAAAGGTTTGGAAAACACCCACCTATGGAACTCACGAACTTGGCTGCACTTCGCATTTTGTACGCTTCTGACTGGTGATGCGCTGTACGATATCACCGAGGCCTCCATGAGCAACAATCCACTACAACATGCACAGCACGCTTGCCAAAAAACTACAATGAAAATAACTATACTGGTAGATTCACTTGAACATTAAAAAAAAAGCAAACTCTTTGTTGAAAACGCCTTTGAAACTTTCCGCCTTCCCTCACAGGTTTTCGCCATTTCTAAACAATGGTGCAAGGTTGCCAAACGAGGTTAACAATCGCGCTAAGTCAGGCGACAGAAAAGTTTTTCTGTGGGGATTTCGCATGGAGGAAGGAAACACAAGGAGCGGCTCTTCCCTCCAGACTAGCGTAGCCACCCTCTAGCGGTCGCTCGAGTCAAAATCGCCATTGCTTCCTGTCCACCACGTGATCCCCTCTAAAGTTTCGGTTTTGCAAGACTTTGTTTCTCGCGCTGCTCTCCGTATGATTTTGCTTCTTGGAAGTAATTTATTGTGAAAATGTGAGCACCGTCGTAGAAACGACGTATGGTAATGTGTTCCTGTCCCGGTTGCGGCTCTCGTTGAACTGAAAGCAGCTCCACTGGAACGCGTTTTGTTCGTAAGTACACGGTAACTTGCTTTAGACGCCCGTGTATCTTCGAGTCATCTTTGTTCATTTGGGACCTCAAACTTTGCCGCAGATTCATTTCATATCTTGTGTTGTTGTACAAATCTGATTAATGGAACGGCATTCTTAACCACTTAGTCAAGAAAAGTACATACGTTGGAAGTAACCGTTGCCACACGTGATGTTTTCGGTCCCGCGTACTCCTTTTGCGTTCTGCACACTGTGACTGGTCTTCTAATAGAACAGTAAACATTCGCAACACACAGAAATAAAGTGCAAGCACGCGTTCAACGTAATACTGCCATCTGAACTGCAACACAACTACAGCTCGCGTCGTCTGCTTTGCTGGAGCCATGCTGTCTGGAGGGTCACGTGAGCGGTCACGTGGTAGACAGGAGCATCCCAGAATGCAATGCGAGACCGGCTACGCTCGTCCCGATAGAAAACCGTCGGAGGGGCCGCTCCTTGTGTTTCCTTCCTCCATGGGATTTCGTCTGTCTCCGCCCCCAAAAAATGACACTCGATCGTGTGTAACAACAGAGATGGTAATAAACTGCATTTTATAGAAGAAAATAGTTTCATGACATGCCTATTGAAACACCACACGTAAAAACTGTAAGCTTGACTTATTTTACCTTATTTTATTATACTTATTTTATTAAACTTGTTTCGGTTTTGGTTTCCTCGTTTTATATACTAATCCTGGAACTATTTCAGGACAAACCTGTCAAGTGCTTGGCTGAACAAAAAAAGAAAAACGAAACAACGGAATTGCAATTTTAAAACGGGCTTGCCCTGTAAAAAAAAAAATGTTCAAAATATTCTACCGAATGTACGTCACTAAAATGTGGCCACGTAAATCCAGCTAAGCCAGACGAACTGTTCATGCGTCGAGGACACTCAGAGCGCATCATACTGACACGCATCATACTGCGATATAATTCCAGTCATTATTGCCGGCATTAAGAAATTTTACCAGTGCTTTTGGACCCGAAAATCTGTGGTGACTGTAACCTCTATGTTTCCAAAGGATACATTGCTGAGCACAGCGAGTCGTCTACAGCTCTCGCCTCTGGTTAGTTAGTGCACATTAGATATCCAATCCGCGGGACGTCACAAATCACGCATAAGCCTGTCATGATTACTGGAGGTACCAGATGAGGACTTTGATGCAACGGTTCAACAAGGTACTTTCAATGTCGGCGGTCATCAAACCCTAGCTATCCACGATTTGCACATGTGAAATATTCAAGTGCCTGCTGAGCGAAAACATTGTTGAAACTGCACCTTAGGAGCGAGTTTGCCTCTCATGAATGGTCAAGTTATATTGCTCATGAACTGGTGCCAGTGGATCAGGTTTGACTACAGTAGACTACTGACAAGGGCTACATCTTGTGCGGGAAATGAGCAGCAGAATGACTTCAAGGAAAGAATCTTCTGATCGTTATTGATGGCAAGTGGCCAGACATCGGGCTGATGAGTTGAACAGATGCAGTGAAGGTAACTGGTGCATTCCAAAGCATCGTTGTGCAGAACGGGGTGCTTGACGTGCTGGTAACGGCCAATTGGCAACCGTGCTCGAGTCAGGTTTTTGAAAAGCTGTCGCCAAGAACTGCCAACCCAACACGCACTAACTCCGCCATTACACCCAGAATCAAATGACCAGGCAGAAAAATTCCTTAGGACTAAAAAGGTGACATTGGCGCCGATTACAGGAAGGACCAGGAAAGGACAGACAGTGGGACTTCCTGTATAAATATGCAGTTACCCCAACGGCTCCGTGCTCGATCTTGACGTGCCTTTGGAATTCGGTATTCTCCATGCGAAGCATCGCGTGACTCGAATGCGTCAGAGGTGCAGACGCCAGGAGGAAAGATATTTTGTCCATAAGGTGTGGACGTTGAACCCTGCCATGAAAAGACGCTGGAAGCATATGGGAAGGAATGGGCTGTTAATTTACTCGTCTGATGCCGTCCGTGCCCAGAAGAACCGTCTGACAACCTCACACAAAGAGGTGAAACAATCCTTGGCAAGAACTGGAGAGCAAGCAGGGCGCGTGAGGGCGCGCAACTTCCACAAGTCCTCTATACGTTGTGTAGCCGACCAATCACTGGTTCTATCTTTCGCTCTGTCTCTCTCTCTCCTGCATCGACTATAAGATCTTGGCACCAGATTCAAGACCAAGAGGACATTTTCCACGTTTGGAAAGCACATATATATGTGCTTCAATGCTGTAACTTCTCCTTTTCTTTCCCTTCTGTATACAGTGCTACTAACAATGCGCCGCTTCTGCAAGTCATATCATGACTTTTGTACTTTTTTTTCTTAAAGTATGAGAGAGGTACCCTCACTTCATCTGAGTCTCGAGGCTCCTTGCAGAAATTCCTCTCAGTAATACGATGCAGGTGCATTCGAGGTTTTCGGCCGCCGCGGTTTCAATGCGTCAACTCTCCACGTCAAAAAAAGTTTATCTGACACCGGGGTATCATACACGTGCCTGCATTTGAAAAAAAATAAAAAGATAAAAAATGGTAAGCAGCCTCAACGATGAAACTCGAGAGCATTCGTATTCTCATGCAAATTTTCGGGGCCCACGAGCTTTCTGGTGTTGCCCGTTTTTCAGTGCAATCGCGGCGAACCGAATTCCTTGCGCGGTTGATGCTTAGATAGGAGAACATGTCGCTGATACTTTAATATGTATTTCCAATACGTCATACTTCTATTTTAATACTTGGCACTCGGTTCTGCCCGCAGAAGGCGCGTACCGCGTTGCTTCGCAAGCCCAAGGGCGTTGTTGGTGCCAGCTCTTGAGTGGCACAGGTCGTGGAAAGAGACGTAGCTCGAAATTAGGCAGATCCTGGTTCCTTCGTAAAATACAGATTCAAAATTTAGCTCTGACATAATGGCGGGAGACACCCCTTTCTGCTTAACTTAACCGTCACAAGGAGTGCACAAGGCGCTACAGAAGCCTCATAAGCCGATGTCTACTTCTGGACGCGCTTTGCCCTTCAGTGCTGTTTTTTACAATTAAAAAATTACATTGAAAAGAATTGAATTGAAAAGAAAATACAATTGTTGTGTGTTTCAGCCTCAGAACCGTTACTTTCTATCAGTACTGTTTTCTTTAGAATTCACACACATATACACACACATAAAGAGACGATGATGAGATGACGCCGATGCTGGCCAGCAGCCAGGCGCTGCCTCAGTGCCAATTGTAGAGAACGAGAGATGATGATGGAGACGGCAGTTCAGGTGAGCGAAGCCTGGTGGAGAATCCGGTTGATGACAAAAACTCCCAAATGTGACGGAGGCCTTGATGCACACGAGCGGGGCTGGACCTGGGGTCCAGCACCTTGCCTGGGGTAAAAGGGCGGCGGACGACTGCATCCATCCCGCGTTGCGAGATCTCGCGTTCAGGCGAATTGTGGTAGCTGGCGTTGTCAATGCCTTCTAGAATCGCACCCTACCGTCCATTAATGTTTATATAATGCTCGGATAACCATATGCCCTCAAACACCCAATATCAGTCCAACTCGTCGCACGTCCCCACACATAAGAGGCCTGACGCGCTTACTGGACGGACTCTCTGAATAACGCTGCACATCGACTACATTTTATACATAGCGCCATGGCAGATTCAGTCAAGCGACCACTGAACGATATTGTCAGGCTATAGCCGCTGCACTTCTCAGAGCCAGCAGCGTCAGTCTAACCACAGTGCCGGATGTACCAGATTCGTCTTTGTATGAAGAAAAACGGATGGGTTACAAAGCATGTAATTACGTACTTCGTGGTCACGGTTCGCGAACTTCGCGAATGGCGTATTGATTCATTCAGTAGGCGTCCATTGCGGGATTCGTAGATGCAATCACCCATGGATCAAGGGAGATATACCAAGGGAATAAGAAAGGACCGACATGGTGTGCCCAGGGCGTAGGAGATGGAGCATGCTGGTTCCCCTCTGTTCTGGGGCCGCGGTCTCTATCTGTCCTTTGTTTACTTGTTTATGTGCATATGTGTGTGTGTCTATGTGTCTGTCTGATTTCTCTTTTCCTTTCGATACAGGGCTCACATACAGAGGCAGGAAAGTGAAGCACGAATTCGGAACTATCCGCATCGAAGTGACATATTACATTGAGATGTGAAGTATGAAGTGATGTTATTCTTATTGTTTGCGTTCGGGTTCCTCGCTCTTCGCTTAAAGTTCACGTTACATCGTATTTCTTTAGATCGCCGTGATTGAACAACAAATAAAGTAAAAAAAGCCACTCTGAATCCGAGTCATATGGAAGAAGGCCTAGGAATCTCTTGGAGCACCTCCTCTCTTGCTGCGCTCGAAGTCAATTGAACTGACAAGTAAACACAGGACTAATCGGCCGCCGTATGGCACAATAATTGTTTTTCGAAAAACAAAAAGAATAGATGATCACATGAAGAAAAAAAAACTTACCTAATTTCGTAGGCGTCGTTTCGCCGGGATACCGCAGTTGCACAACCACAGTCACAAATCCGTGAGACGCAAGGAGCCCCTCTGAAAGAAGCTGCACCAGCACTCCACACACAGCCACTGTCCAACCCCAGCCGCCTTCGGGGTAGTAGTGCTGACGGATTGTGGCCGACTTCACATCACGGGCAGTTGCAGGAACTCGACGGTGACGGTGGCGCAGATGGCCGCATTCTGCGGCGGGGTAGTCGGGAAAAGGTCCACCGAAGATATCCGTCTGGACCATGAGATTCAGGCCCGCTGGAGCACTAAGAGGACGTGGGAAAGTCTTTACAGTCTCGGCTGTGGTATTGCTTCGCCGCACCACTTTAGTGCAGGTCCCGCAGTTTAACATGGCCTGGTAGACGCTCGTGCGCTCGAAGTTTCTGAATGTCATATCCATCTTCAAGACTTGAAGCAAGCTCTGTACTTGTGTGAAAAGGATGTTCCTCCTTTGGAAGCTCCCTCACACACCAGACTCACGGGAAACGAGGCCAATCAATCTAACCTTAATCTATGAGTCACCTCGTGGAATTGGGAAAATTGTCTCCTCTCAGTTCTGGCGTTGGGTGAAATTGCATACGCTGATTCCCGTTCCCACAGCCATCTTGACGTCAGACAGCTATTACGCATCCTTCCACAGTCGGCGCTTTGCGCAACACCGTGTATTCCTCTACCCGCCGTCAATACTCTACTTCACCGTGACCACGCTACCGCACTGCGCCCTCCAGGACTCTCAAAGTGACGCAACGCCGTGCCTTCCATCGCTCCTCGAAACAATCCCTCTGAGCCAATGGATGGAAAGCACCAGGACAAACGCCAACCAGTTCTGTCAAAGTCACCACCGATAGACAATCTGAAAAGGGAAGGGTTGTTCCTCTCAGTCCGAGGCTTTCGATCAGAGCGCCATCTTATGACGATGATTCTTGACTTTTATAGATGCTCAAGCACGAGAAAGGGACGGCTATTCCAATGATGAGGCCATAACTGTCTCTACCCTTCTTTTCTTCACGTCGGCACCAGGCGTCTCAGCCCCACGTGGGGGTCGTTTGCCCGATGGACCACAAGGAGGGAGGTCGAAGAAGGGCGAGGGCACGATGCCATACAGTGATGGGGCGATATATCACACGACGTTGGTCTCTCCTTCAATCGGCCAAATGTGAAATTTCTGCTGTCCAGCGAAGACGTTTTGTCTGGAAACGAAGCAAATTGAGGAAGACAAATCGATATCGGCTCAGCGGTCACTATCTGTGTGTCGTGCACTTGAAGAGAGATGTTGTAAAAACGGGCAGTATATCAAATGTCAACTGGGCCTGGTGGTCCATGGGCAAGATCAATGGTGTTTCTCTGGATGTGCGTGGTGAGGAGAGGTATGGCAATATTGATGCTAGAGCACGTCTTCTGCAAGTACCGCGGTTGATAAATTTGTCTTGAGATTGAGTTCACTTGGTAATATTGTGAGAGTTGCTTTCGCCTGATGAGGACAACCTGCGTCAATCGTTGACTAAACTGATGTCATGATTGATGCAGTCAGATGGCAACATCTCCTTGTGTTTCAGTGACGCAGTCAGTTTGGTCGCGGATCTTCATTCTTTCTTTCGGAAGGATCATTTGGGGGGGGGTATGTTTATTGAGAAAGAAAAGAAAGAAAGAAAGGAAAGGTTACACATGGTATATCGAACCTATGAAACTATTGTGAGCATGAAACAAATGGATGAAAAGGTTCTTTAATATCTCTCTCGAAGCCGTTCGATTAATGTGCACTAAATGCTGACCAATAAATAATAGTACCCAAACAAATCCAAATGTTTCCTGATAAAGGACCACGAAAATGCAACTGACCCAAATAAAAACAAAGACAGGTACCTAATTTTATACAACGCACAATGAAACTGAACATGGTCAGGACTATGTTTAAAGCCCCCCACCGCAAGAAAAACTTTTCTATTGCGAAAGCCCTTCAAAAACGTTGAGACGTCAAACTTCTCGTCCAGCAATGAAATATCTCTGTTGTGTGTCTGTCGGGTGCGAAACGTCATTAGACCCAGTGACCAAGCTGTTCCTGCGAGAACAATGCTTTCATGGGACTCCGTGGTCCTTTTTAAGTT
Source organism: Ornithodoros turicata (assembly GCF_037126465.1). Lineage (NCBI taxonomy): Eukaryota > Metazoa > Arthropoda > Arachnida > Ixodida > Argasidae > Ornithodoros > Ornithodoros turicata. The sequence goes on from NC_088207.1 coordinate 36,386,433, forward strand.
CAACTAAAGAACTTGGTACTCTCGTAACGAATCCGCGTATTCGTGGAATAATTCCTCACAAAGTGATTCGACGACGCTTCATTTTTGGCTCGCAAACACGAGGCAAATTTATGTTCCGTTCGAGCTCTCCGTGAATGCATGCTTTTCGCAGCGTGCATACAGATACAGCTGGAGGGGTTCCGCATTTCTTCGAACAATGCGTATCTCTCTATTCAGGCGTTCTCTCGAAATACGATTTGAGCAGATTGGTTGGCTGGTTTAAAAAAAAGATGGCAGACTGCTTTTGTCCGAACCGGGTCTTTCTCCAGAACTTACTGCAACCCCTGTCCCCCCCCCCCCCCCCCCTTCGCATGAAACCCTCAGTATACTCGCTACCATCATCCAACATATCCCTTATCGTTCTATAACCATCCGTACGATGTTCCTGGCCTTTATTCCCGCATCGAATTCACTGGATCAGCGGAATGAATACGAAATATTATTCGTAGCGATGTCAAAAGGCAAGAGATAATCGTATAAACAAATAAACGGCACGCACACACGCATGACAAATCACGATTTACTAACATTCTTTATGGCCAAACAAAGCAAGTCACGGAGGCCTCTTTCCACTGGCTATAAAAGGCCGACAGCTGAATGAAGGAACAATAGCAGGAAGAAGTATAAGCAATGTTCAGTTTCAAACGTTTTCATAGCGTTGCCACTGCGCCATTAATCTTTTTGCAGATAACGTACCTTTTGCCGTTTTTTGGGAGTCTCGTTGGGTTCAAAATCGTCGTTCAGGACAGGGTACATTGCTTTGTAATTTCGCCTTCGAGATTCGCCGGTATACTTTACGGAACAAATTCGTGTGACGAATTCAATCCCTCCCTATTATTTTTTTTTTTTTCGTCAACATGATACATGAACTTTACGGGACAAGATCGACTTGCGGCACGTCACAATGAAATATGCTAAGAGAGAGAGGTGCATGGTGCAATACAGTTATTTGTCAATCTACCGTGCGTAGATAATTTATGTGCATGCAACCAGCCCAGTTGCCATTTCTTCGAGTCAAGGAGCATTTTTCGTGTGACGCTGTAAAAGGGGGAGTCATGCAAAGATGACTTGGGCTATAAATTGTGGTGCAAATGTTTGTTATACAAAACTAAACAACATGCAAGAAGACAGTGGCAGTTTGCGTCACAAACTCGTTTCGTCGTCGAAATGTATGAGACGATCAACATTGTAAACTTCACAAGTCGTCACTAAGGAACATCATGAACTTCAATCAGGCAGACACGTCTGACTGTATTACCGTGGCGGTCGTGCATCTTAATATGAACCGTTGAGAAAGAATATAGAGGAAGCGAGATAAGCATACTCGATATATGGCGCAACGAGATTGCTCGTTCTTGGTTATGCTGATGCAAGCCTGACGTGAGTGTTTCTACAAATGCCCGCAGATCAAACGTATTGCAGCTGGCGCATTTGCCTTTCCATTTGTTGGATTGCACACTCGGAAAGTTTTTCTAGGTGCTCAGACTTAGTATTCGAGTCACCACATTTTACGGCTCCCTGTTTGCACGGGCAACTTCGTTGCATGCCGACTGAACGCTAGTACATGTATATTTGAATATTATGCTTATAATATGCTTCAGGTAAGCGATACGAGCTTCCAAATAAATTTGAATTGTCGTGGCTGTAAGGAGAATTTAATTACGGCCAGCTGGATTACCTGATCGTGTCCCAAGATTGCAACTGAGCGCTTGAGCGACTTACGGGATGCAGTGTGCTGAGATTTCGATGCAGGGTAGAAAATTTCAATGATAGTTGTTTTCTTAATTCTGTGTTAGTGCCGCGAAGCAACTGTGGCTATGGGCGGCGTACAGACGTGGACAGATGGAGAGAGGACAGCTGGGTGGAGTGGGAGACAGAGGGGATTAGTATTCGCCCTGGGCCAACTTCAGGGGAAACAATGCGCACAGTGAGAGAGAGCTAATGAGAGCTAATCTTCCCTCACGTCACGGCAAAAAGGAGCAGGTCGCGCTTCCAAGGTTTGTAAACTGAATTGCGCATTGAATTGTAATTGAATTGACTCTCACAATATGCGTATCACCACAAGCTAGCGGGGTCATAATCATCCTGGTGAAGAACTGTGTATCGTTTACGGGAAACACTTGGGTTCTTGCTGTGTGCTGTCTCTGTGGACTGTACTTGTTATTTACGTTGTACTTGTCTCTTACTTCTGATGAACGGAAAACAATTAAACTTTATACAAGGTGACATCAAACTTCCATCTGCCTTTTATTCCTTCTCTCCACACTGCAAGAATCCTTTCCCCACGTTCATGCGTCCAGGCTTTTGTGTTGGCAGGTTTTACATTCTTATGTGAAAGTTTTCGTGGCCTTAGTATTGAACAACTGAATTGGAAACGCACCTAAAAAACACTTCCTATTTCAGGATTAAACAGGATATTACGAAAGAGATGGACCAGAGAATACTGCACAAACAGGAACACTTGACTTGAATCACGAAACATAAGCCAGCTCCTCGAAAAAGCGGAACGTTGTCGTCCGAGAACCAGGATTATTGCGGTTTATGCGATTTAGTGTCATTTTACCTTTCGTTGCTGCGGCCGCCGTCACTTGCGGTTTCCTTTTCTGTATCTTTTTCTTTTTTCTTTTTTTTTTTCTGTAGAAACATAGCTGCCGACACAGCCGCTGGAACTATTTTCTCGCTACAGGAACAGAGACCTATAAGCTTTTACGAGGGTGATATTCACGCTATATACGATGGAAGCGATTTCGTTCGAGCCTTTCTCCACAGAGCTATTATAGTCATTGAACAAGAGTGGGCAGTTCGTTAGGAAAGATGATGGTCAAGAAGCGGTCGTGGATGCGTGACACTGAAATCAACGTGACCGCAGGACAGATCTCTCACAAATCAAACATCGCACCAACACCCTCACACGAGGAAAACAAAAACCATTGCAAAAAAGAAGAAGAAAAAGAAACGGAAGTTTTGTCTGTGACGACTATCAACGTCGTGTTGGAGTGTTTCAGTGCTATAGGCGAGACTCACCATTAGGATCCACGGATGAAATGTACCAGTATGAGAGTCACACGTACTACACTACGAATTTATGCTTTAAAGCAAGATAGGACAGAGCATGAGATACAGCGAGACGCTGGGCACGTGCAGTTGTGTGACTTCAATCTCAATGTCTCACGGATATCAGTCCACTTCATACAACGGAGGAAGCAACTTCACCAATTACAGTGGTACCCCCCAATGACTTCACCAATAATCCAGTGGTATCCACCAGTAACTTCACCAGTAACTCAGTGGTATCCACCAGTAACTTCACCAATAACTTAGTGGTACCCGCCAGTAACTTCGCCAATAACTCAGTGGTACCACCAATAACTTCACCGATGAAGTTAACCTTAAGTACACCTTAAAATAAAATTGTTATTGTTGTTGTTCACCAATAACTCAGGGATAAAGGAAAAGAGAGGAAGTGTGCACCGTCTCATAAGTGAACGGTTCTCGGAAGTAAAATAAGATGTCAAAAGTTATTGGGACCTTTCATTGGGTCCCGTCGAACACTACCAAGTAAGAAACACACGAAGTGAAACAATGGAATGAAGAGCAGATATGACGTGGCCCGGGATTATCCGTAGAATGAACTGACACATTACGCGAAGCGAGCACGAAGAAGACACAAGCGTTATGGTTCAATGCACGAAAAGAAAGACGACCAAGAACTCCTTCCATTTGCGCTCAACAGCTGCAAGTCAACCTCCGTAAGATACACTTTCCCTGCGCACTCCTCTCTAGTTTCCCTCCCCTCCTCTCCTCATCAGCACTCAAAGCGAAACACTTGAAAAGTTTACGCACCAGTGGCAATACTGCTGCCCTACGCTCGTCTTCATCCTCTTCCTTTCCCACATTCATCCACGCCGTTGGGCAAGAACGTCGTTAAGATGCCTTCGTCTCCTGTTTTACACCGACTATTTACGAGTACTTTCGAACTATACCGTCACACTCGTGAGGCGAGCCTCTTTTCCGAGGACTCGCAGAGCCCTAGAACAGCGCGCACGCGGAAAAGGTGCTCGTAACTGAAGGGGAACCCAAGTTTCCCACTGCTCCCGGTTTCCCCTACCAACAGCATCGAGCATCGGCGATGTCCGAAGGGAGCGCGCCCTCTTCCTCATCCCGTCCTCCTCTCCCTTCCATCCATCCCTTCGCTCATCTTCCGTATCCATTTCTGCATTCTCTTTTTCCTTCTTCCCCTTTTACCGCTCTCTGTTCGCGTGCTTTAGATTCGGACACACCAGAGGTTTTGCGGTTGGAAAAGTGCACCGAGTTAAAAGCCCGCTATCGCGCCATTTCTTGACGCTTGTTTTTTTCTTTCTTTTTTTTTTTTTTTTTCTGGCAACGACGACGGCCAAGGGGTCGAATTAAGCGGCAGAATTTTCTTTCGTTTTGAGATGTTTTTACTTTATCGGAGGATTGTTTGCGAAGTGTTGTTGGTGCCTGGGGCAACAATAGTACTGGAAACTCCGGTGCTGGAGCTCAAGGGGAGTAGGGGTTGATGTTTTTGGGAAAGGCGCGGTCAGCCTGCTTTGTGGTAGCGGCCCTGTGCACCTAGGGGAGGGAGAAAAGTACGACACCCTTTGGTCTTCTGAAAGGTCCTGTCTTAATCCTATGGCCCGCATACAGAGATTATACAGTCAATTGACTGACACAGTCGTAGATATTTTCGCTTCTTCTAGTACTTTTAGATTAATGTTACCTAACCTTGTGTAAAAACCATTGTTTTGTTGTTTTGTGCTACTGGACTTTACTGTGTTTTTATGCTTTTTCTTTCTGTTGCATCATCTAAGTAGGCCACGTGCCGTTTATGGGCAACTTAATAAAAGGAAATCGAAATCGGAAATTGTAAAGAAAAGAGAGTGGTGAAAGGGGGAGGGGAAAGATGATGGTGGTACAGGAGAGGGAGTATGTGCAGTCCCTCCTGCTCTGGGATTCAAGTAGCCCCACCACAAAGAACACCCAAAGCTACCCATGCAAGTATGCTTCAGGAGCCTTCCTTGGGATGCTCCCTGCGCCACGGTAACTGCCAGGATAATTGGTGTAGTTACCCTCATAGTTACCCAGTGTCTGGAGCTCGAGCAACGCGAACGACCCGTGGCAAAATCTTCTTCCCTTCTCTATTCTTCGTCGCGAGACGCTAATTTAAATGACACACATAATAAAATTTACATCTGCGTACGCACAGTCCGTGTGTTCACACAAGTGACATCACGGAATATTCTAGTTGCAAAAAAGACAAAAAAGCTGTTCCCCGGGCAGTATAGTACCGACAAATGTGCTGAGCATTCGCAAGGCGCCGAAATATCGGGAGTGCCGCGCTGCGCACATGGTATAGACGACACCTTCCGTCCTATAGTTCTGCTACGGAATACCTTATGTTAAGCCACAGGATATTCCCTCTGGCTAGTAGAGCGCCAAAAGACATGGCGTCGAGCGATCACGTGGCAGAATAATTCTACGACGTTTAGCGCATCTTCCGCTGCGGTATTCTGAAGAATGTCACTCGTGTGATTACACGGACTGCGGAATGTTCTGACAGGAAGTTAACTCCCTGGAAATTGGTATAAAATTGTAAGAGTGATCCAATCTCTTACTTTACTTTGAAGTCCTTGGACCTTATTGTGAAGGGGCGCATTATTTCATTCGCCACATCACCATCAGCAATGGGGCAGAGTATTGCCCCTTGCGATGAAACTCCGCATTCATCATCATGAAAATAAAGTTGTTGTTTTGTTTTATATCGAAATCCCATGAAGAAATGTGAAAAATGTGTTTCTTGTTCCTCGTTCAGCAGTCAAAGATTAAAAGAAAGCTCTAGATCGTCCTTGTGGCGTGCAGAAAAGGGGATTCCGTCGCCACATTTCACATTATCGAAGTTTTGTGCCCCGTGAAAAACGCCCTGAATGCTGATTCCTCACGTTGTTCGTTTTTAACGTGACAATCGCTTTCTTTACGTTTCAGTAATTCAAATAGAAAACCTTTATCCGCTGTTCACTGCAACTTAGGCGGAGGAAAGATGTTACATTAATGTAGCGAAGCACAATAATGAGAGAATAGGAGACTAATGGCTTTCAGGAAAACGATTGAGGCAAACGCGTTCCGTTCTGTGGGGACACTATGGCTTCTTTGCAAGCACACATTTATGCCGAAAGGTCAGCAGAACCGCAAGAAAAGAACAGGGGCAGCTCGTGGCATATGAATTGCTCCCCCGGTTAGCATGTAATCCCGGAACTGCATATTGGGGTTAATTCAGAGCGCATGTACTTGGCGTTCCTTTCTTTCTTTTTCTTTTTGTTACATGTAGAGACATCTCGTAGCCCGCAAGATGTGTAACTAGACAATCTTTTGCGGAAGTTTGTCTTGTAGTACAGGTTGTTAGAACGTCACAGTCAAAAGAATCTCCTGTATAGTGTGACTACATAATGAGACAAGACATAGTACCTGAAAGACATGCAACATGTGTTTCCGTTCGTGGATACACAACTTCGCTCTACCAAGGGCGTCCCACAAGTTCTCGCTGTGAGTGCTCGCACAGAGAAGATACTTCGTCATGGCACTCTTCAAGGGTCTTGGTCCATCCGGACAATGCTTCCGCATACTGTGCTGCACTGGAGGTGACAGCCATCGGCTCCTGCAACTTTTCTGCGATCTATACCATACCCGCCAGATCCCGCTCGCGATTTCCTCGGACTTCCATCTGTTCCCCAAGGAACTCTCTAATGTCCTTCCCCAGTGATGATGTCACTGACGCCGAGACCCGTTTTTAGGTGTATACCAAACTTCCGATTTTTTTCCCTACGGAGACACAAGCCTGGAACATCATTGGGCGAAGTGTGTAGGCGTTGGCAGGGTCTACGCTGAACGGTAGCATTGGTTCATTCACCTCGGCCACCTCCTTCTGGGCCCAGCTGATAACTTATGGGACGCCTATCGTAATTGAACTCTGTGAGCGGCGTCAACAGCGCTCATAGGTTCGAGACTCGCCGTAACTCACACTTGCAATGCCCTACAAATTAACGGCGAAAAAGGATGGCTAACGAGATGGCTGCCAGCTGCCCGGAGGTAACGCACGTATTTGCTATCTCCAAGCGACCGTGGCGCCGTTCCCTGTGTGTACCCGCAATGTTGTCGATACCAGACTGCGCGCCCCCGTTTAGGGTACCGCCAGCCTTATCCCGTGAACACCGCTGTGGTCCTTTGTCCTCTACCGTGGCTCAATGGCAGAATTCCCAGTAGACTCACTTCTACACTCTTGTTGAGCGAAGAAGTGGAGAACTGCACAGATCTCCGCCGGCAGCAATGACATGTGCCGAAATACTCGTAATTCAGATTCCGCGACAGCACCAACCAACTACGCAGCTTACGATTCTTTCACCTATAGGGGGCCTTCTATGAACGTTCCATGTGCTTGTGGAGCTCAGCAAGTTCGGAACAACACACTTGACTGGATCGAACAACAACTGTTTTATTATCCGCAGAACATCAGCCCGCGAAATCAGTTTGCATATACACGTGCCTCATGATGGCTTGGCTTGCTTTGTCGTTAGTTATGGCAAAGGCGCCACAGAGCCCCCCTGCAGAACTCCGATAGGAGCGATGAGCCCAAGATATGTGCTTATGGGTTGTGACGGAGGCGCTGTGAGGGGATCGAGACGGACTGGGAGCTGCAGCAACAGAAGGAAATGGGGTAGACAGGTGCGACAGCTTCGAGGGTTCCGTGAATGCAGGCCTGTCGATGCTCGCATTGACGTGCTTGCCGTTGATAGAAATGGCATAGTATTTGTCGGCACCACGCAGAATAAGATGCGGGCCGGAATAGCGCTGGTGGAGCGGCTTGCGGACGGCGTCATGGCGGAGAAAAACGTGGCCGTCGCAAATAGCTGCTGGGGAAGGTTGTGGGCTCCAGAGGGATTGGCGCGTGTCGGTGAAGAGCGCGGAGGTCGGCGAAAACTTTCCGGAGTTCCTGAAGATAGCTGCCGGGGTGAGCGTCATCATCGGGCGAGGGGTCGAAGAAATCGGTTGGAAGGCGCAGGGTTGCGCCGCATACCAACTCAGCTGGGCTACAAGCAATGTCATGCTTGAGTGTGGCGCGAACGCCAAGGAGGAAGACAGGAAGGGTGGTGGTCCAGTTTGTTGTGTCCTCGTAGGCCATGATGGCAACCTTCAGCTGGCGGTGAAAACGCTCGATGGGCCAAACCGTTCGCTTCAAACGGAGCACAACGGTCATTGGTCACATGCGACGCGTCGAAGCAGGCTATCCAGGTTGCGAAGAAAGTGGACGCTGTTGCGTAGTGTCGCGCCTGGGTTCCAGGACCCAATGAGTAGAGGTGAGTGCGGGTAAGCAAACTTGGACCCGCACCCGCACAGTACCCGCGCGTGTGTGACCCGCACCCGCATCCGCAAGAATTTGATCTGGGCGACCCGCACCCGCAGTGCTGTCTGTATACCCGCATACCCGCATTGGGAAGTGAGCGATATACACGCGCCCGGCCGCCAGCTCGAACCCCCGTTTTCTTTTTCCACCCTCTGGGTGATGAAGATGACGATGCGGGCACGATACACCAGCCTTACCCCAAATCAATGGATGCGTTCCTTGTGTTCGTTATTGAACGTCCACTCGTCCCCTCGTCTACTTTACCGCTGTTTCTGTTTTAAAACAATGGAAATTCTGAGTGTTGGCTACGTGTCTCGGACGGCTTCAATCGTATGCCAATAAAACTGCAACTCAACAGAGAGCCATATATGTCTGCATTCCCACGGAGCGTTAGTCGTGAGGTTGCCCACGTCTGTGAGGCCGACAACGGTGGGATCTTCCATTAGCACCACTACCACTACCACCAAGTACAGTAGCGACATCAGGTTGCACGCCACCCTCGTGCCCTTTCTTCATTGTCCTCGTTGTCACATCTGCCCAGGCAAAGTCGACGACAACGGTGAATGCATAGCAACGCCACGGTGGCCGGGGGAGATTCGGGCACTGGAGCACCTTCAGACCAGTATAGCTGTGAAGAGGTACCGATTGCAGCAAGAGGGTGGTGGGGGTCCAACGGTATCTATGTGCACGTGGTAGAATCAGACGTCGGGGGAGGTGGGGGAAACGACCGAGGTACGCGCAGACGTGTGTCGGGTGATTTTGGAGAGTTGGAATGAAGAGCAAGACCCAGGCACGAATGTCTGCATTCATCGGGGGAATTGTATACGCGCAAAATGTCATGGCAGTCTGCATGAGCACGCCTGCGGAACGTAGTGTCTCGGTGGGGTTGTGGAAATGTCACAGTACAGTGTCATGTGGGGGCAGGGGTATGTCCGCAGGGCCCGTGGAAAGGGCTGGGTCGAGTTGGTCGCTGGTGGCCATCGAGGTCAGATGAGTAGGTTTTGAATTCCAGGTTACCAAAAAATGTGGAGCTAGGCAAGTACCGAACAGCCCTGGAACCACAGACTGGAACCGCAGAACATCAGTCCGCGAAAAGAGTCTGCCTCGTGAAGGCATGGCTTGCTTTGTCGTTTTTTACGGCAAGGGTGCCACATGCTCACCACAGTCATCGAAGTATCTTACAGACTTTCCTCAGAAGCATCGCACTTGCTTATCCTATTGTCGGCTGTCGGAAGTCCCGATAAGACGTCTAGGTATCAATCTCCAGGTGTGGCCATAGCTGGGCGAACTCACTCACGAGGGCCCTCATGAGTGCCCCTCACCCTCACCTCACGCCTTTGAGGGGAGGGTGAGTGAGGGCAAGCCCGCGATCAGGCCATCCGTGAGTGCACTCATGAGGTTCTTACCCTCATGAGGTCTCCTGTGAGTGCACTCATGAGGTTTTGCCCCTCATGAGACCTCCTGTGAGTGCACTCATGAGGTCGTAGGGGCGCCAGGTCTGTGTGAGTGAAGTCACTGGTGAGGCCTGAGGGGGGTGAGGTCAGTATGAGTGCATTCAGAAATGAGGTTAAATGACGCTTACGAGACGTGGGCAAATTATGAAGGCACTGGTGATATGGTTCCAGCGATCCAGCTACCGGCAGAGTGCACTTTAAAGGGCTGGTGTTCCCGTTTTTAGCAATTTCGTCTACGTCGCGCTGGGAACACAGCCAAGCGCCCTGAACTGACGGATTAATTGGTGATATGGTTCCAGCGACCTAACTACACGCAGTGTGCACTTTAAAGGGCTGATGTGCCCGTTTTTAGCAATTTCGTCTACATCACGCTGGCAACACAGCAAAGCGTCCTGAGCTGATGGATTAGTTGGTGATATGGTTCCATCGACACACCTACACGCAGTGTGCACTTTAAAGGGCTGGTGTGCCCGTTTTTAGCAGTTTCGTATATGTCGTGCTGAGAACAGAGCAAAGCGTCTTGGCTGACTGATTACTTCATGATATGGTGTCAGCGACCCCCCTACCGGCAGGGTGCACTTTACTGGTGTGCCCGTTTTTAGCAATTTCGTCTACGTCGCTCTGGGAACACAGCCACGCGTCCTGAGCTGACTAATTACTTGGTGATATGGTTCCAGCGACTCGACTACAGGCAGGGTGCACGTTAAAGGGCTGGTGTGCACGTTTTTTTCCCAATTTCGTCTACGTCGCGCTGGGAACAACTGGGCTTTGTTGTGTTCCCAGCGCGACATAGACGAAATTGCTAAAAACCAGCGCACCTGCCCTTTGAAGCGCACGCTCTCGGTAGTTGGGTCGCTGGAACCATATCACGAAGTAATCAGTCAGCTCAGGAGGCTTTGCTGTGTTCCCAGCGCGACGTAGACGAAATTGCTCAAAACGGGCACACCAGCCCTTTAAAGTGCACCCTGCCTGTATATGGGTCGATGGAACCATATCGCCAACTAATCAGTCAGCTCAGGACGCTTCGCTGTGTTCCCAGCGCGACGTAGACGAAGTTGCTAAAAACGAGCACACCAGCCCTTTAAAGTGCACCCTGCCGGTAGTTGGGTCACTGGAACCATATCACCAAGTAATCAGTCAGCTCATGACGCTTTGCTGTGTTCCCAGCGCAACATAGACGAAATTGGTAAAAACGGGCACACCAGCCCTTCAAAGTGCACCCTGCCTGTAGTTGGATCGCTGGAACCAAATCACCAAGTAATCAGTCAGCTCAGGACGCTTCGCTGTGTTCCCAGCGCGACGTAGACGAAATTGCTAAAAACGGGCACACCAGCCCTTTAAAGTGCACCCTGCCGGTAGTTCGGTCACTGGAACCATATCACCAAGTAATCAGTCAGCTCAGGACGCTTTGCTGTGTTCCCAGCGCAACATAGACGAAATTGGTAAAAACGTGCACACCAGCCCTTTAAAGTGCACCCTGCCTGTAGTTGGGTCGTTGGAACCATATCGCCAAGTAATCAGTCAGCTCAGGAGGCTTTGCTGTGTTCCCAGCGCTGTGATGCACCCGCCTGCTCGCGTTGCATCCACATTAATGTTTAACACAATCAAAACGGGTGGGCCCACGCTGAGGCGAGGAAAAACGAGACGAGACCGCTTTACAGTTATAGCATCTTTACTTTCCTAGCCGTACAACATCGCACCACGTGTGACAGGCTCACCCTTTCGACGTGGCTTGCAAGCTGTTCTGGCTGACAGGCCTTCGTTGACGACGGCACTCTGGGCGATGGTCTCGGTCGCACCACGTTGGTGTTCAGTTCAGATCCGAGGACGCAGACATGTCGGCTATGACGCGGGGCCTGGTCGGCGTTGTTCCGGGAGGCGGTTAGTGTCAACCGGCGAACAGGCGATCTCCGAGCTCCCAATCGTCGGGAGATGTTTTCTCGTTCGTTGTCGGGTCTCCTCTGCCCACCGTCGAAGCTCTTCCTTAACGCGAAGGCTCGGCCCCTTTGTTTCTCGATCGCCTGCTTGTTTCCCTTCGAACACCCGCACATATGGTTTTCATTCGGCTCGAAGTACGCGCCCCTTTGATGCCGCCGTCAGGTGCCACCGTGTCGCCGGAGGTGATGGGGTCCTCTAATTGCTCCCAGACGCGGAGCCTTGTCGCGTCGCTTGCTCCTTTGTACGTCACCTGGTCTGCATTACCTGACCCACCCAGCATATTGTTCATGTCCCACGTTCACCAGAAGGGTACGTCACAGCGCGACATAGACTAAATTTGTAAAAACGTGCTCACCAGCCCTTTAAAGTGCACTCTGCCTGTAGTTAGGTCGCTGGAACCATATCGCAAAGTAATCAGTCAGCTCAGGACGCTTTGCTGTGTTCCCAGCGCGACGTAGACGAAATTGCTAAATACGTGCACACCAGCCCTTTAAAGTGTACACAGCCAGTGGTTGTGTCGCTGGAACCACATCATGCGTCATTTGACCTCATTTCTGAATGCCCTCATACTGACCTCACATACCTCAGGCCTCACCAGTGACTTCACTCACAGAGACCTGGCGCCCCTCAGACCTCATGAGTTCACTCACAGGAGGCATTATGAGGGTAAGACCCTCAGGGCTTGCGTTTGTGAGTGCCGTGAGGGTGAGGGCGAGTGAGGGCATGTGCTCGTGAGGGCGGTGAGGGTGAGGGCGATTGAGGGCATGTGTCTGTGAGGGCCGTGAGGGTGAGGGCGAGTGAGGTTTCACCAAAATGCCCACGTATGGGTGTGGCACACACACTCTTTACTCCACGGCTTTGACGCCCCAATATCACCGATCTTTCATGACATAGATGCACATGAGACCTACATGCAAGGAATGACTTTGTCACTTGACGCTGATCATCCTCACCGCTTCTTCTCAGTGACGGGCTTACCAGGAAAATTCTATGAACGAGCAATACGTGACGGGAAACCCATTGGAGACCCGGGGGATTGCGGGAATTGCAAATACGGAACTCGGTACAGGTGATGGCCTGTCGGTTGGTGGTCCCGGCGACAGTCTTCGCGCTGCCCACATAAATGGGCCAACAACGGCAAGACGGCATCGTCATTCCTCTATACGGATACACCTGACACGCCCCCGATGCACCCCCGGATATAAAACTTATATAAACTCGTCCACACGAATATGTGATGCCATGGCGTCATGTTGTAGACAATCTCCGCATTCATCCTACTGATCGCCGCCTGGGCGGAAGACTATATATGGCAGGGACTATATATGGACTATATATAAGGCGGAAAAATATATGTCGCCTGGAACAGCACATTTCGACACTGCCGAGGCACAGGTACCGGAAGTGCCGGTAGACGACGCGTCTGTATCGACATCAATAGACCCAGAGATCAAACCCAAATGCGATGGGGTTGCATAATTCAGTTTGGTATTGGTCTCTGCAAACTGGCACACGAATTATACCAGCCTCCATCCGGCGCCCTCCGGTGTAACTGCTCATCAGCTGGCTAAAGGTACACAAATGACAATTTGCCTCCGCCCCAATAGACGCGTTGAGTAGGCATGCGGAAACAGCTGCAACTTGTTCTCACAACCACTTAGTTTAGCATATATCATAGTTAGCATGCATGTACGTGCCGGCCTCAGCCTTACGGCGAAGAAACAACGGAAGCGGAAATAGGTTTTCTACAGCACTGTGATAAGAATTTACCTACGCCGTTGCGTTCCGTTGTCCGTACCTAATTATTCGACAGACGGCTTCACTTACTTGCAAGGGACACGTACCGGAATCGTCATCACTCAAAAGCCCCCCCCCCCCCCCCCCCCACACACACACACCAATATTCTTTTTCTCTCACTGATACTGATATCTCCAGACCACCTGCGATAAAAAAAATGCGTTTCGTGTTAAACTTTCTGGCTCACATTCATCAATCTTGATCGCGACGTATAAGCCCAAAAACAGGACGAGTCTTTTGTATAAATGAATGATTCAGAACCCGGGAACCCTTCATGGCCGAAACACATTTTCCTTCTACTATATCTACTGCATGCACAACGGTCGCCAGGAAGCCGCCTCCGTGTCAGCGGCTGATGCCGCAGTGATTATTTATTTGTGTGCCGGATATAAGGACCGCTCTCCTTCGGCTATGTTTGAAGTACAAAGGGATAGGCATGCGTTGCGATATAATAGTAATGGTAATGTTGGTGTATTTGGGGAGCAACGGACGTTGAGAGAGATTAATTGTGTCGCTATGCTGATGTTATTTGTGAGCAAATGTTATAATAAATGATCGCTTCTTCTAGCGATGGCGCTGTATGAAATCCTCCATAATGGAATCACAGGACACAGCAAGTCGTTGTGGTGGTGTATTTTAACTTGTGTGTCATGGGCACGTTTGACCTATGCATGATTATACCGTGTACGTTTTTTGTTTTTGTTTTTCGCAATCCATCAGTGTACTTCCGCCTACTACTATTCATTATTGCGTGAAGATTGAAGGAGACAACAAAGCAACACACCACAAGCGACACGCACAAGGAGAAAAAGCCACAGGAGTGGCCTCCAATGTATTGCTCCATAGAAGAAAGCAATGCATTCTGGACAGGTCCTGGTCGCACGTCACAGCAAATGGCAACGCACACGTGACCTTCAAGAAGCCTCGCCCGTGATCGGCGGCAAAATCGTCTCTAAATAAAGCGTTTACTGTTCCTGTGCACCGTTTTCCGTGTCTTTCGATCTCGGTAATTACTTTCATCCGATGATCTCGCAATGAACGCGCCGTTTCGTAGATGAGGCCTCGTACTGTGACCACTTCCAAAGATGCGATGACGACCCGGCATTATGGCACACTGAGGCGATGCGATCTACTTAAACTAAGGAGAAATGACAATTTCAAAAAACGCAGCCAAAAACACAGACAAAACAGACACGCGCAGAGACAGGACGAACTGGTCGCACTTCGACGAACTTCTCGCAGTCCGTCTTGTCTGTTAGTGCCTCTTTTGTCTGTGTTTTTGGCTGCGTTTTTTTTAAATTGCCATGTATCGACTTCCCCAGCTTAAAGGAGTACAGAGGGCCATCAAAAAAAAAAAAAAAAAAATTCAGAGTAAGATGTCTGATGAAAGTATGTGTGTCATTTTACCGAATAGCGCTAAACAACAACAACAAACAACAACATAGCGCTAAAGGTTTTGATGTGTGCAATTTGTTTCCCAGAAGAAAAAACCCAGGTCCCCCAAGGTCGCCATTTTCCATTGTATTTGTTCCTATCCCGATGCGTGCAATGCCGGAGGCCGCCCTTAGATACCCCATTGTTACCAGACGTTGGCTTGCGTTTGATTGCAGCGCGCTAAAGATCCAGTTGAAGCACAATCCAAGCCTTGCCAAGTCACCGAAGGAGAAATGGACGACTGCGCCTGCGGCGCCTGGTACGACAGGTACGCTATGTGATGCACGCAGCCGTGCACTAGATCCTTCCGATCGCTCAACACGTTTAAAAATGGGACCAGAAAGTGAAACACGACACAGAAAGTTGTTATACGCGTCTTATTTGGACATATAAATACTAGATTCATTCGCAGAAACAACAGAAACATTTTGCCGCTAAACTTAGCGCGCTGAAGTGATCCGGAACGGCAACAGTGGGGTATCTAGTGGCGGCCTTCTTCGTTGCACGCTTTTTCCGAGGTGAGTTTGGGGGACCTGAAAAAAAACACATAAACATGGCTCGGCGCGTTCACCCTTAACTCGCCACTCCGGATATGACGAGGGGGAGAAGGTATGATGCCACGTCACCGATGACGTTATAAGGAGAACTCGTTCTGGTTCGCCGGTCAGTATGGTCAGCGCCTTGTCCCTTTGCCGCCGTAAACCAGTTTTGCCCGTTCTCCCGGAGAATTGGCGATAGAAGGAGCGGCCGGATCATTACCGAGCCAGGAGAAAGGCTTTTTCAGAACCCCGAACAGCCGGGTAGCAGACGACAGAGGGGGGGGGGTCGAGGTAGCTTGCCGTTGTTGGCCGCACTCAAGTGGGCATCGTCACGACTATAGCCAAAAAAAAAAAAAAGGAAAAGAAGGTGGGAGAAAGGGGAGTTGAGGACTTCAAAGCGATGTAGAAGCAGGATGACCGGTACTGATGGGACAGAAGCACCGGTGCACTAGAGTGGTCTCTCCGCTAGGCCCGTTGCTTGGAGAAAGCGCACGAGGCCGCGAGTTTTTGAAAGTCGTTCCGCACAAGAACCTTCGGGGAAGAGGACGTCCGTCAGTATACCAGGCCTGGCGTGGGGAAGATGGGTTTCCCGCATGGCATGGTATGCACGGCATTCTGTCAGGATATGCGCAATTGTCTCCGGATGATTACAGTGTCCGCAACTGGAGTCCTCCCTGGAGCCGATCTTGCACAGTTGCGAGTTCGTGAACGCAGATCCTGTGCGTAATCGATGGAGCATTGTCTGCATACCACGGGGAAGATCTTTCGTGGAAAGAGAGGGTCGGTGATTCTGCATGATGTCCTGTATGCCAGGGTGACGCACCTCAACTAGCTGTTTGACGACCATGAGCCTGTCAGTGTCGGCCGGGACTGCTAAGGATGGGCTGCAGCTGTTGTGTGCTGAGGAAGCTAGCTGGTCCGCTCGTTCGTTGCCTCTGATGCCGACATGAGATGGGATCCATTGGAGCGTAAGCTCACCTCCGGTTAGCCTATGCTGGGCACACGATCTCCGTATACATCGGGCCAGAATGCTACCACACATGGGGTTTATCACGTTGTTGAGGGCACTTCTGGAGTCCGTAAGCAAGACGGCCTTAGGTATTCCGACGACAGAGGAGTAGCAGACAACATTTCTCTAGACCAATCAGCGAGCGTTCTCCTTATAGCGTCAGCGCGAGGTTCCAGGCAGATCACAGGCTGGTACTGTCGCGGAAGAAGGACCGTATAGTTTACGCTAGCAAAATACGTTCATCTCTTGGCTTTATGCCGGCGGAAATATCTCGGCAAGCGCTAGAACGACATGTAAACGAAATCACAAGACCTCAAAATGACGTTTCCAATGACGTGTGACCAGGACAAGATGGCAGTTTTGCGAAAAGCACCCGCTTGAGGGTAGTTACAAAAATGGCGGGTGTATGTCACCCCTGTGGAAAAAAAAAAGGATAATGGCGGTGTTCGCTACACAATGTTGTGAGACTGCCGCTGTGTTTTTCTGTCAATTACCGATATACAAGACTAGGGTCAACATTCTGCGGTGCAATTTTTGTAAAAGAAATGTTCGACGATACGAGTACTACTACTATATTACAATATTACTACACGCTGTTAACGCAAGATGTGGTTTTACACAATATACCTGAGCAACGCAGAGACAAAAGACACAACAAGAAAGAGGCGTAAGAGTTCGCACTTTGGAATAGACGCAGATTCTAGCAACGTTGCTATTTTTCATTTTTCTTCGCGCATTGTGTCACCTGTAGCTCGATACATCAATGTGTCCGCGCTGTGAAAAACGGGTAGGCGTTCACGAATCATAACAACGGGAACACCAAAAATGGATGTGGTTGGGTATTAGGTTCCAAGGGATCCAGCGAATAAGAATCGATCGAACTTCTTTTGCGTTCAGTCCTTCGAGTGCACACATTTCATCCGAAGGATAAATAAAGAATTCGTCTTTCAATGAAACGTGGCAGGCCGTCCGTCAGTCTCTCATATCGAACTGCCCTGGCATTTGTAAAGTAGTGTCGTGACAGGAATAAGTAGTGGCCTTTATTGTACGTCCTTTCTTGGTAGCTCGTTATATCGAATAAATGTGTGTTCGCCGCAAGTTGCCTCTTTCGTAATCTCAAGAAATTCAACATTGCACTGTGTCTTGTGCTGGGGTAGCGTGCTGCGATACCTTCTCTCTGTCACCCCAAAGAAATACGGAAACAATGTCCGATATCATTTTTCGTGACTTCCTTCTGGTTCTGGTTCTTTGTCTTCATGTCTTCGCTCAAGAACATCTTCCCAAAATAGGTAGGCACAAAGCGTATTCATTTATGACGTGTGCCGCCATGCTGCGAATGTTATTTGTAAGAACACTAGTTAGAAAGAACGAGTATTTTCAGGAGTTATCCTCGATGAGAGTGAGGAGAAGAGTCATCAATGGATGAGAAAGCTTGTATTCGTGTCTGAGTTCTTGCGACAGTCCTGCTACGTCGGTAACGATACAGCGTTTCAGCTGATGCCGCTCAAGGCCTGGGGCGTTGATAAGAGTGAGTACATCTTATGGCACAATTGATCGAAAAGCATAGCAGTTGTGGTTGAAATGTCTTCTTATATCTGCTTCTCCGTCTTTGCAAGTCCGGAGTAACTTCGATTTTTAACAAAAGCTCCCGTCTTACACACCACACGGGCACGAAAATTCGAATTATTAACGTCATCTGCAATGACATTAAATGCAATGACCATGATGCAGTCACTAAAACACATGTGATACGACACTTAAAAATTAAACGTAGTGTATGGGTTGAAAATCAATTTAATATTTTGAAACGTAACTTATGTTGAACCGGTTTTTATGCGCAACATCATTTATGTTTCAATAACGTGGTCGATTAACGTACTTGCCAATTTTGCAAAACACTTGGTCTGCTGTCGGCATCGTCGTGCATCTTTTGGTCCTGTCGGTGAGAATTCCTAACGAAAGGACACTTGTGTAAGCCAACATTTAAGAAACCATTTTGGCGTTGTACAGTTGACGGTAGTTTTATGCAAACGGAACTTGTTACTCCATTCGCACAATGGCTGTGTGAGTGACGATTTTTCGTTCCCATGTGGCATAGATGGTGATGTGATGGTGATGCTTCGGTTTCTTCTTGCGTGCATTCTCGCAACCCCAACCTCGTGTGAGCAAATGCTACAATGAAAAAGGCAATATTTCTTTGAGTCTGAGGAACAACATATGACACGGAACAATGTCCAGTGTTCTTGTAGTTCGCCTTGTTAGTGTCTTTGTTCCTCGGACTCAAGCAGATGTTGCCTCTTTCGTCTATAGACACCACCTCCTCTCATTTTGCTCTTGTAAACAATACATGGTCGTAACTCCCTCTCTACACGCCTGGAAGTCGCAAGCGCTTGCACCAAGTGTTCAGCCTTGCTATGGCCGCATACGGCCTGTAGCGCGACCTTTGGCTCTGCAACGTTGCAACTGAACCCTATACTACTGCATGTCCGAGATACAACATTGAGTGAATGACGGCCGTTCCTCGTAAAAAAAAAAAAAAAAAAAAATCATAGTTCAACTTCAGGCACAATACAGAACGACCACGATTTATATTCAGTGTGCAGCTACCGAAACATTGGAGTGGTCGCCCTCATCTCAGTGACGGACTGTACCCAAGCTGAACATATTGGTATCCATGCGAGGCGTAACCACTTGCCC
Organism: Ornithodoros turicata; assembly: GCF_037126465.1. NCBI lineage: Eukaryota > Metazoa > Arthropoda > Arachnida > Ixodida > Argasidae > Ornithodoros > Ornithodoros turicata. Next base: position 36,405,757 of record NC_088207.1, read on the forward strand.
CATCTTGCCCTTCTGACCAGCAGCTGCGACAATGACAGGGAAAGTAGAGATCACTTTTACAATTCAAGATCACTTCTTGTGGCGCCCTTAGACCACGTTGCTGTCAACGGGATCACTACCAAGTTGTCCGAGGCGCAACTGACCGAGCTCGTCATCCTTTACGACGAGGATTTCGGTAAGCTCTCAGCAGTTTGATGTACTGAAATTGTGCGTTATAGACATTCAATCCGTTCGAGTCGATATAATAGTTCGGATAATTATCGGCTTTATGTCGCGAGACAGCTAGCTATGATCATGAGTGACGTCACAGTACATGGTCGGTCTGTGGATTACTTTTTCCGATCTGAATCTCGTGCCTTCAGGGCCCTACCGAATTTATGCCATTACAGGTCTCCGTGGCTCACGCTGTATCCTGCCAAAATATTGGCTCTATATGTCACGCGGAGGTATCAGAAAATTCATTCCTAGTCTTGCGAAATATGACGTCATGCGGTGCCCAATCTGCTAGGCGTCTGGCAACATTGCTCCTCGAAGGTCGATTTTAGTCTTCTCACCACAGATGCTGGCAGCCTTATAGCGTGGGCCGGAGAGCGGAGCGGAGCTGCTCCTATAGGAGACAGACGCCGGGGCTCTCTGTGACGTCACCCACTCTTGTAGCATCCGAAACTATTAAGTTTTGAAAGGACTTACGGAAATTCGTGGGAGCGCGTAATGTCCACCGACGTTTTTGTCCCCAGACAGGGCTTTCACGAGATCATGTTACTTAAAATATTTTTTCCACCTCTTCCAGCTCGAAGTTCGATACACATGTTTCAGCGGCACATCGAGACATACCGTGCTACTGTCAAGTTCATCCGTCTTGGAGCCAACCACACAAAGGCCGTGGAAAGTGTCAGGCGTATTATCCAGCACACGTCAAAGACGGACACCTTCTTCTCAAGTTTCATGATCCTGATGTTCAGTACCTTCAGTGTTGCTACAGAGTTTGAAGAAAGGGTACGCCTGTCAATAGGCATCGTACAAAAATTTGTCGTTTCGGCACCAGTAAAATGTTTCGCGCTCTTGATATATAGTTTACACGTACGTAACAATACCACTACCAGAGATGAAAGCAAAAAAGATAGTGACCGTTCTATAGGCGAAATGCAATGTCCATTAGTCAACAAGTCACGCGCCGACATTTCTTTCTTGTGCCCTTCTGACCTAGCGTGCCTGAATACTAGCTCCCTGTGTTTCTGCACAGAGGGAGCTGGCATTCAGGCATTAGGCAATCGGGCACCCTACCCTGGCCAACCGCCCAGCGCCACCTGTACCAGAGCCGCCGACAAAACCCTCCAGGCGTTACGGAGTCGCTTGGAACTGCGAACACTTTTTTTTTCACCGCATGTACTGGTAGTCAACCACGAAATTGCTTACTGAACAAACCAAATTCAATCTACCGGATTCCTGAAGTCATGTAAACACATTAGAGTGTGTTTACTGCACCCAATTAACGAGCAGGAGTTTGAGTCACGCACGCTGCCATTGGTTCCAGTAGGTCAGTCATAGGCAGTATCGAAGATACATGTATCTTCGATACTATCTTTCGATTCATTTTGTGCATCGGTATTAGGTATCGCGTGAGAAAAATGGGAGTATCGGAGTATCGGTATCGAAAATACATTTTTAGTGTATCGTGTATTTTAACGATACCCGATACTAAAAAAAGACGCAAATATTGAGACTCGTGTGAGACTTAGGGTCGGCGGTGGTCGCTCAGGCGGTAGTACAAGCCAGGCCGCAGCGGCGTAGGCATGTCGACCATAAATTCTCTCGAAGCTTACGTCCGCGCGCGCGCTCCATCGCCGGGAGAGGAGGCCCTGGGCCGTGCTCTGGGACGCGGGCGCGCGCGGCTTCCAGTTGGTTCCAGAAAAGTATCTTCCATCTCTTTCTACGGCAGGCGCGCCGAAAACGCTCGACGTCATCCATAGCGGGCTTACAGAGGACCAACCACAAGGCTTCTGGAATTGCGCTGCCCGATGTCCCCCCGCTCAGTGCGCAAGAGCACGTCCACTTAACTTGAAGTGTGGATTCCACGTCTGTCATGCCGAAAGAATAGCCGCCGGCTTAGCTTGAGCACTGCAACCCGTTCTACAGCTCACGATTCACAACGGCCAACTAGGAAAATCAAGTATCAGCTATGGCTGACGAACTCCGGTGTGCCATCTGTATAGTCAAGTGCTCACAGGCCGGTACGCATGAGGAACATCATCTTAGAGAATTGTTTTTTGGGCTGTTCATGGAAGCGATCGTTTCAACGTACCCATGGCTTCAGTCCAATCTAAAGTTCTAACAAGGCTAGCTGCTCAGACAGTGCAGCTTCATTAAATCCTTGCGGTCGGATCCGTTCAAGCCCTTTCAGAAAGAGTGCGCTATAAAAATACACTAAAGGTTCCAGAAACAAGAGATAATGTTTTTTACTTCCCTAATCATATTACCAGCTTTATTATATTCGGGATTTCAGTGATGTATCGAAGTATCGACGATAGAGTATCAAGTATCTGTATCGAAAATCAATTTCGGTTCTGTATTTTGTATCGGTATCGGAAATACAATTTTTGAAGGTATCGAGTATGGGTATCGAAGATACTTTTTTCAAGTATCGTGCCCAGCCCTGCAGTAGGTACAGGATCTTCACAATCACCTTATTAGCTGTAGTTCCCATAGAAGTCGGCCCAGGACGCACATTCTCCCTGGGCGTTAGTCGTGACGTTGCCCACCATTCTGAAGCCGACAACGGCGAGTTCTTTCAGCAGTACCACCACCACCACCACCTTACAAACGGTCTACAAAAACTGCCTACAACATCAAATCCTCACGTGACGGTGGTGGTGCCAATTTTCTCCATCTTTCCCTTTTTCATTCACCCCCTCACTCACTCACGCATTTAACTCAAGCAGCGAAAAAGATAAACATCTAATAATTCAGCCTGCCCTCCCATAATCCTAAGGGTATAATATCCACGAGTTACCAACAAAGTCCTTAGGCACTACACCAAAATTTCAAGTATCCGTGGGATGTATACTGTTACGTGTGCGGTGCAGGAAGGGCGACGGGGACAGTAGTTATGGTCGCGTAGACCAGTCGTTTGCAAGTAAAGGATGTCGCCGCACGTGCTGCACATAAAGGCGTCCACCCACCCATACGCTCCTATTCGGGAGGGCGGGGGTAAAGTTGAGTACAGACGAGCGGTCTGCCTGCCTAGGCTGGCGGCACGCTGCTCGGGGCTTCTGTTCGGGGTTCCCATTACTGATTTTCGTCAGTATTTTTGTCAACACTCACACGCATGTTTGTGTTCCACCTTACAGCTGATGTACGAGAACGTTATTGCGCCAAATGTCCGCATTACCGTATTCTACAATGGCTGGGATGGAAGCCTGGCGCACTGGTTCTTCACCCATACTACGGTGTACCCATACGAGAAGCTGCTTTACGTCATCGTAAGGCACTTCCCCAGGAGGCTCAAGGAGCTCATGAAAGATCTTTCTCGCTACAAGGACGGAGCGTACAGAGTGGTGAGCACGTCCAAATGCTCAAAAATTTTTGTCTTCCTGACTCTTGTAGTATAGCAGAGGCAAGGCACGGCAGTTTTTTTTTCTCTTCCATTTGCTATGGCAAGAGTTCCAGTCACATACTGACACAGAACAGTCAGGAGGCAACATGAGATGTTATCATTCTTTGTCATCACACGCAGTCCGCGTGGTCTTTCCAAGTCGGCACTGTCAAGTTATACGTATATTCACACAGCACAGCCTACAAGATATGTACGCTGAGGTCTTCATGCTCGGAATGATGACCCTGCACCCAGGCTACAAGCCAAGTACGACAGGGAAGGAAAGCTGCGACGACCCGGATAATGGAGATTTTGACAAGCTTCAAAATGGTCTGCTGGTGCGTTACTTGATTAGTCAAGTCTTGTCTAGTTTTGTTTGTTGTGAGTGTTTTCTAGTTATCCTGTGGTGTGCAAATGATGCGAAATCGCTGTCGAATGTTCATGCCAAGAAGGGGGGACATGTTTAATAGAGTGAAAGAAAAAGAATAAAATTAAATGTCAGACAGGCTATTGCCAGCTTGCTATTCCGAAAAAGAAACTGAAAAATAAACAAAAAGAAAGAAAGGAAAGGCAAAAAGGAAAAAAAGAACAGGCACGCAATGGAGTGCAGTACAGGCACGAAAGAAAGTCCCAAGAATGTCCAGTCACAGGGCAGACAGTCCGAGTCTTTCAAGAAGCGGAGCAGGGCTGTGATGACGATCCACTGAGTAGGCCGAGGGACGGGACCAAGGAGGGTGGCCATGTACAATGTGTTGCAGCCCAGCTGTATTAGACGGCGATGGAGGGCTTGCCGTTGGGGAATGTGCTGCTGGCAGTGCAGAAGACAATGAGGAATGTCGGCCACCTCGCCACAGCTGGAACACAAGGGGGAGCTGGGTTGGCCCATTATGTAAAGAAGCAATGGGGTGCGGGCAACGTTGAGACGGGGGCGGTGCAGCAGTGATTCCTCCTGACGACTGCAGCGACACGCAGTGAAAAAGGTAACCGAGGGGTCGATGGACTGCACGTGACTGTTGTAGGCGGCAGCCTGAGATCTGAGATAGTGCCAAGAGCTTTGCACTTGTTGTAAGAGAGTGCAGCATGAAAAGCATCAGGGGTACATCTCACTGAATGATGCTGGGTAGTGCCGCGGTTTACATGTGGATCAGTGTACGGTATGGACCAGGCTTGTGCAAGATACTCACAAAAAGTAGCTAAGTTACTGAGTACTGTGCAAAAAGAGTAACAGAGTAGAGTACTAAACACCAACCTTGGAAAGTATTGAGTATTAAACACTCTCGAAAGTAACGAGTTACTTTCGAGATACTTTGCCGTCACAGTTGGAATTCGCTATCAAAGAAAAACGAAGAGCGTGAAATTGGAAATTGCATATTGCCAAAATCTTTATTGGCTCGTAGGAATAACTGCTTCTCAAAATTACTATCCTGTAGCTTGCTCGGTGTTTTCTGTTTTTTTAACACATTACACCCAATACTGAACAGTCGCTCTACAGATGCGAACGAATGCTCTACACAAGGGACAGAATTTACTGTCATTTTTCTTCATATTGTTGCTTTAACCTTATAAAGAGTTATTAATATTTTACGTGCCCTCTCTTACTACGGCTTTCGGGACGGCTCTTGTATCCTGCCTGACAGGGGTCTCACTGGTTTACCCGCATTCCCTTTAGGACAACACATCGCCTCACGATTGCTCCCAAACCCGAGGCGCTCCACGCTACCCTTTCCCAAGAGAGACGTGGATGTCCCGAATGTCTCAAACGCTAAAGCGTATGTACGACAAAAGAAAATCTTTCGATCGTGCATTTCCGAGAATGCACGAGCATCGCAATTGCCTGCTTTGCAACAGCGACTCCAGAATGCGTTATATAGCACGGTGTCCTTCCTCTCGGACAGAGGCATGGACGTATCTGTCGAGACGACTGTATTTCTCCCGTTTACTCGGAAAAGAATGAAGAGTCTTCAACTGACTCTCAATGGTCTACCAATTCAGAGGGTGTCTCATCACCGCTTCTTGGGAGTCGTTATTGACGCACGACTACCATGGTCTGCTCACATAAAACATCTTCAGGAGCGGTCTGAGACACGGGTCAACGTTCTTCGTCGTCTCTCCTGCCCCCGTTGGGGAATGTCAACGAAGTCCCTATTTACGGTACATCGGGCGCTTATTCGGCAAATGGTGGCTTACCATCTACCTGTACTATATGGGATAAGCAACACGGCAGAGAGGACACTACAGAGAGTTTTAACTAGAGGTCTGAAAATCTGCCTCGGGGTACCTCGAGCCACCTCCAAATTTATTAGGAAAATTTATGTTAGGAGTAGCAGAACAAGTCGGGAGACGAGTTCAATTTCTCCTCGTTTTTTTTTTTTTCCTTACAAATAAACAAACAAACAAACATCTTTCGCTCGACTTCCGTGTCACGCACAGAGAAGCATACGTACACTCTTAAAAATGAGTTTCGCCGCATAGCACGCTCCTAGCAAACCATCATCCCGAATGACAACGTTCTCGCCCCCGATTTGTTGAAAACGGGAGGCGGAGCCGATTTTGTAACCATTATACGTGCATAACACAAAACACATTATACGTACAAAATAGGCTCCCCCTCCCGTTTTCAACAAATCAGAGGCGAGAACGTTGTCATTCGGGATGATGGTTTGCTAGGAGCGTGCTATGCGGTGAAACTCATTTTTAAGAGTGTATCTTCAAAGTAAATTGGAAAATGAGTAGAAGTTATTGAAACAAGTATTGAAGTCAGGTTAATAAATACTGCCCTTTGAAAGTATTTGCAAGATAAGTTATACGTAATAAATACTCTATGTACATTATGTACAAATCTGCGGTAGACCCTCCCATTCACTAGCTTCCACGAGCCCACTGTTTGTACTGGGACTGACACTCCGTAGTGCACCAAGTGTGGTCTCCGATCAATAGATGTTTTGTAGTCAGATGACACCAAGCTATTTCTGGTTCCGCCTTCTGAATTTTTCCCTTTCTCATTACTTTCGAGTAGGAAACAGGCTTTGGAAATGCCGTACACTATGATACAACAACAACATAGATGAATGGATGATGATGATAATGTGGGATGTTTCCCTGCGTTTAGTGCAGGACCCTACCCCATTCCAAAAAGATTCACATGAAAGGATGACGAGGGAAGGAAATCCCTACAGTTCTTGAAGGATGCCGGTGGCCCTCAGAAAGGAAAGAAAAGCGCCAAGTGCACGGCACGTACACTATGATAGTTGGACATGAAATACTTGAATAATAATCAAATCAGGCGATATTCTTGCGGTCCCATCATGAAGACTCTGACGATCGCTAGCGTTCGCCGTAAGTCATGTACACAATCGGAAATGGCATAATGTGTATTGTTCAAGAATAAAGTATTTTCTGTCTCGTTTAGAGTCAGAGATGCACGGTGAAAGAATGCAGCCACATCGTTGCGAGAAAATGTGTACGGCCAGATTAAATTTTACCGATGGCCTCCACAAATGTGGATGGCGTTTACCTGTGGAGACGATGCCCATTTCAAAGCCAATATGCGTCGCATGTCGCGCTTATTCGCGCCTGTTTAAAGTTTCATTGATTGACACTACATTAACAAAGAATATGTTTTAGGAACACTTCCAGCTCTGGGGCCTGGAAACGAACAACGTGGAATATTGGCGTTATTTTCTTGCCCCTGTGGAGTTCAACATGAACAAGCTGAAACTCTACGACACGTGGATTATAACGAATGGGACTATCACGAATACTGTCTACCTGAATGAAGCCAACGCTTTCTTAAAAGAACGAACAATCAGGATTGCTGTCTTGGAGGTAAGAAAAAAAAATATAGACGTCACTTCAACGTTTGCTTAAAGGGTCGCTAAAGTGCAAAAATTTCTCACGAACGACCTTTTATGTTGACATCAAGGTAACAGCACCTTTCACTCCGCAATGTGAAATTCTTGCTCTTTAGCGACCCTTTCATCTCATTTCATCTCGATCTCTTGGGGAGGGGGGGGGGAGGGGGGGGGGTGACGTTAAAACAAAAAAAAAACAAAAAAGAAAGGGAGAAGAACCTACAGTCCTACGGACGGAGCGAAGGCCAGCAACGCATCCCGTGCTTTCCGATGGATGTGTGTAGGACCTTGCGGTTACAGGACGTCGTTGTTGTTGTTGTTTTTAAGTGTTGAGAGAGGTCAGCCAATATTTGGCTTGCTACTCTTCAAAAAAAAATAAACGAAAAGGTTCACCCGGACAAAAAAAAATCACACACACTCACACACATAAAAACAGATACTGGGAAATGACGACGCGCGGAAGGGACGTCTTCCAATGTGACACAGGGGATATATCTAGTCCAGGGTACTGTGTCCGAGCCTCGTACCAGAAAAGAAAAATCGTGGAATGCTGACACTATAGATGATTGGTACATTCGTTCACTATAGGTTCCTTTCACTTTTCCAGTTCCCACCTCATATTATGCTCCGGCGTTGTAAAGATGGCACAAGTCAAGTACACGGTACATTCACAAGGATGATGAAGTACTTTGCTGATTTCTACAATTTTACGTGCGTATATTTAATTTTCGCGGTTCAGTTAGGGTTTCGATAAAGTTCACAACTTTTCTGTGCCCATACGACCTCACACAGCGTGGAATTTCAGCGGAAACATAGTCCAAATATAAATGTGAGGAGACGTTTTGCGTTTCAGGATTGAATATGTCTTGCTTGAAAACGAGACAACCATGGGGATTAAATTGGGCAAGTTCAATTGGACCGGCTGTCTTGGCATGTTGATCGAAAGAGTAAGTATTCTACGGGTACCAGAAATGCTACGCATAAAAAGAAAAAAGAAAAAGATGTTAGATGCGGGCAACATTGTGAATATGTACAATGAAAAACGTCTTGTTTTCAGAAGGTTGACATGGTGGCACCCCTTGACATAACTGAGACTCGCCGAGCCTCTTTTTCGCTCACGAACGAATACATTCTCGGCTCCATGGCTATTTTGATTCAAAGCCCAAAAGCTTATAGCAGAAAGTTCTTGTTCTTCAAACCATTCGCCACACATGTAAGTCAGGAACATGAGCATGCATGAGCGCAATTCGACCGCAATTCATTCAGTCGCGCCTGTGCATATTCTCTCGGCAACGTCGGCCATAATGTGGTAGGGTACCTTTCTTCCTCAAGGCTGGAAGCGCCGATAAATATCGTCACACGATGATGTCTTCATAATACTGCGCAACCCATGTAAGCTGTATTGGGCAGTGAAGCAGCTCCTTTACGGCCTTCAAGGAAAGCGTGGGTGACAGAGGGGATCAGGCTCATTTTCATGTAAATATCAATCGGAAACACTTTCGTATTACTTTCTTGAAAAGCGTACGCTGCTAAAGTTAGTGGATAAGCAGCCTGCCAGATCCCTTGGTCATGCATGAACTATCTCATCGATATGTAGGTACACATCAAAGGGCGGCTTGACGTGGTGACAGCTGACTACCACCAGATATAGCAGTATATGTCGTTTTTAATAGCTCACTTGCATCGTCTTCCCCGGGTCTAAAGGCTTGTTGCATACAAGGTAATGTACCCACACAATCACCGATTTCCAGAGGACGTCCTGAAATGGTCAGAACCTCTGTCCGAAACTGACATAATTGGGATATCTTCTGGATGTCTATTTGCAAGGTTCGGTGGGACAATAAAACCGTACGTCGCGCGGATGTCCTGCAGTCAAGGTGCGGCTCATGTCTCAGACTGAGTTTTTTTCATCACTACATATCTGGGAGCCTTGATGTATGGTCCTGGCCGCATATATGCAGGATGTCCCATCTCGGCAGGTTCATGAATTGTCCAAATCTGGTCCCTGACGGGATGTTACATGAAGCATTTATTGCGAGAGAGATAAAAACACGCGATCGTGTAGCACTGCAAACGTTCACTCTTTAAGGACCTACTGAATGCCTCAAACCAAAACCAGTAAGAAACACAGACGTTATGTTGGTGGTGAGTTAATACTCCCAGCAGTTCCTCACTTCAGCGTTCCTTCTGTCCGTAATGGAATTAGACTTAGACACCTCACCCTTCATTTTGGTTCAGAGGCGAGCAGTACTCTCGAATTTGCTGAAGTGGTTAAGATAATTATTGTATAGGATCTGTTTTCGCTTAGGAGGGCAGTGCTAAGGCCTTTCTGAAGTTTCCTACACTTTATGGCTCAGGAGGTTTTATATTTCTCTCTTGTTGCTTTTGGAACACCGCGCCCATTTTCCGTCGTGTGAAATACGAGAAGCAAACAAAGAGGAGCAACAGATAATGATACGCGTGGTGACGGTGTCCGAGGTTTAAAACAGGAAGATCTTCGTAAAAGTATATATGCGATTGATATCCACAGGACAGAATTTTCTGACTGGGAGCAGGGAAAGGGGGCGTACTGCATTGACGTCCTGGAATGTCCTGCAAACCGTCCTAAAAATGTTGTGAAGGACGCCCCCAGGACCGCTAAAATCAAGTCCCCGGCTCTTGCAATGGCAGTACGGATGATGTAGTAGTATGTAATTCGGACATCCAGGATATCTTATGAATATGTAACTACCCGGTTGTCCACATCCTCTATACGTCCTTAGGATGTGCCTTGGTTGTGTGGGTAACCCAATCTCGCTCATTACGTTTTCATCAAGGATAGACACAAAACGGGGATGGGGTTGAAGGTAAACCGTCCCAGGACTGACAGACTGAACATGTTAAACGAAACTAACGAAACCAGGCACTCCAAGAGGCCAAAAATGAGACCGTGCATCTGCTTAATTCAAATTGCTGTGCTACCGTCTGTGCAGGTGACACTAATGCAGTGGAGGGGCATACCATTTTGCTGTCGTTTTCGTTACCCAGAAGGGCTCGTAGGAATTTCTACGAACTCCCCCAGTAAACAGCATCAGGAGAGGCTCCGCGCTCGCCGAATACAATTGGGGAAACTTCCTGGAGCAATTGAACCTCTGTATGCAATAAGAGGATAAGTCGAAAAATCCCAAACTGAGAAAAGGGACCTAATCTGATTGTCCGTCCCCTTGACACACATGCACTACCCGTTTCTTACCCTCGTATAGCGGTCCAATAAATTGCAATACGGTCCTAATTTTTTTTTTCGCAAGTACATACTGTATGCAGATGTCATTGCAGCAAAAATAGTAAAAAGGGGATAAGTCGACTTGTCCCCTTATTGCATACAGAGGTTCAATTATCGCAGTGGCATATGTTTATCTAGGCTCAAACTTACGTCCACCGTTTGAAGGCCATGGGCTGCCCCGTGGGTATTATGTAAACATGATCACGTGACAATGCCCCTCGCGCCCACTTCATATCAGTAGTATATGGGTTGGGAGAGCACAGCGGCAGGCCCTTCGCTTCCTCAGCAAGGACCGCCTGCACTTCCCGGGTTCAAGGACCCCATTCCAAGGACCACCTGATTTCTTTCCGGTTAACTTCAATATGACCAAGTGTCGGCAAGCAAACGTTATAAAGTGCAATGAAGGAACGCCGTCTTCCAAAAGGTGCCAATATCAGCGCTGTGAAGAGTAGTTGATGCAATATATCCCAAGCGAACATGATGTAGAGACACCAGTGAAATCAACAGGCTCGAGCTGCAGTACTGACAAATTGAAAACTGGTTTCCGTTTCGTAACTTTATTTGACAATAGACAAGTCTTGGCATAAAAATAAACTAACCACAGTGAATGTTGGAATACTGGTGATGCTACGAAAAAGATCCTCAAGCACTACACAATCTCGTCTAATGACAGCATTAATTCCAAGCTCAATCAGAATTGTTTGTCCAGAGGCAGAATCATTCCCAGCTGATGCAGCGAGGTGCAGAAATATCTAAATGGAATTATCGTTTTACAGCGGGAGCTGCTAGTTCCCCGAGAATGCGTCGTCCGCAAAGTGAGGAGCGAAAACAATATTTGTGACGACGACGAGGAGGACAATGCTAGCATGGTAACTTGAGGGAAAAAAAGGCCCTGCTTCAGACACCATGGAGATACCTGCTGACGCACAATCCTTGCGGCGTGCACGAGAACGAGAACGGAAGCGCAGAGCTCACGAAGACCCAGCTCGTCGTGCAGCAGAGGTCGCAAATACGAGACTGCGACGTTAGGATCCCAACGTGCATGCCGCTGAAGCTGAGGAAAAACAACGAAGACACGTAAACCCTGCAGTGCGTGCTGCCGAAGCAGAAGCAAGGCGGAGGCAACAGCAAGACCCAAACGTATGTTCCGCCGAAGCGGAGGCAAAGTGGTGTCAGAGGCAAGCGAAAGCCGAGGGGGGGGGGGGGATATGCTTATTAAGAAAAAAAGAAAGGTAAGGTTAGCCTGGCAAAGAGCAGGCTGGCTATTCCAAAAAGGGGATAGAGGAAAAAAGGAAGAAAAAACCGAAAAAGAAGAGAAAGAAGGGAAGAAAGGAAAGGAAAGAATAAAAGAAGAAAAGAGACACAACAACAACAACTTTATTTTGAAATGGAAAGTGGGGAGGTTCATTGCCAGAGGCGATACTCTACCCCATTGCTGGTGGGGAGGTGGGGAATAAAATAATGAGCCCCTTCACAATAACGATCGAAGTCCGATGGTGTCCAGAAGCCACCATAGATAAAAAAGAGACACTATAACAACGTCACATGCAGTTCACGAGAGAGAGTTCCTGAGACTCAGAGAAAACTAAGGAGAGCGGCAGTGACAGCCCACTGGTTAACAGCCCGCACGTCAGGTCAGACACCCTGCAGGAGACTGATGGGAACACGTCATGGGGTGCAGGACAAAGAGTCGTTACAGCCAATCTGGAGCGGATGGCAACGGAAGGTGTTCCTATGGTGAAGGTGCTGCTGACAATACAAGAGTTGGTGTGCGATGTCAGCTTCCGCGCCACCGACAGTGCGGTTTGGTGAATTTAACCGACCCAATTTTGAAAAGATGCGAGGGGCCGAAGCTGAAGGGCTTCACTAGGCAATTCAGGAAGGACCCAGTTGAGTGCAGTTGCTCGGTGTGCGATCGTTTCTGGTTCAAGAATGATCTCGTAGCGCTGCTGTTGACTTGCCATGCACTGCTCCGACTAGAAGTTGATGATTAAAATGACGGCCTAATGCCGACGGTGCTGTCGCTGAAATTTGCGTTACCTTCAGACTGTGATTTTTTTCTTTCAATTTCTCACCTCTTTCACAAGATAGAATTTGCATCATTCTCATTGTTTACGTGGCTTACACTTAAGAAATTTCAGATAATGTTATTCGCATTACAGCTTAGTGTAGGGTTAAATTAAATAGACGTATTTAATATAATTTTAAGTATTAACTAACTATGTTAAATGGTTAAATGTGATTAACAGAATAATTATTTAGAATTTGCAAAAGTAAATTTGCTCCCAAGCCTCACGGACCTTTCTAACAGAGAAGAGAGCCCCTAATTTCTTTTCTTATATTTCTTTCTTTCGCTATATTCAGTTCAATTATTTGTTATTATTATTGTTTATTATTATGATTTCTTGACACGTCAGGTCAGACACCCTGCCAGTGACTGATGGCAACACGTCGTCTGACGCACATAGGTTATAGAATTAGACAACAAGAGTGCTCCCTTCAATACCCTGCTTTATTAACTATATCTTCGTACTCTAGGTTTGGGTATGCATCGGGGTTAGCGTACCTATAATGAGCTTCGTGCTATGGATGGTGAAGAGCAAGAGCTCTTCCAGCAGTGGTATATTCCAGCGACGGCTTTATGAGATATACGACTGCGTATGGTTCATATTCGGCGCTATTTTGCAACAAGGTAAGTAGGGGTCTTCGTGGAAGGTCGAAATCATGACCATTGAACATCTGCTCAGACGTCTTATGGGCTTTTTGTGGACGCTCGAGGCTGTCAGTTTGGCGATAGAATAAACGTCCCAGAAACGTCTCATAAATGATGATGGACGTCCTAAGGAGGTTTTGATCGTTCAAGCTAGAACATTCTACAGACGTCCTGGCGACATTGTTGGTTTGCTGGATATTGTAGCAACTTGTACGACATTCCTTACTGAAGTGACATTACGAAAGCGCCGATAGCTCTTGGTGTGGGCTCGCTACGTGGTAGAACTGGGCGTGATACCCGCCATCTAACCATTCTATAATTGATAATTCGTGGCGTTACATCGCGATTCGCGAGACAACTGTGATCATGAGCGACGCCACAGTGTGTCGGTCTGTGAACTAATTTTGCCCACCTGGGGGTACTTTAACGTGCGCTGAAATCTCAGCACGCGGCACACCTTATATTGAACGTCCGGTATACTGCATATCGAAGAAACTTGTACTCTGCCACCAAGTTCATGGCTTACAAATCAATCAATCAATCAATCATGGCATCCTCGGCCGGGTTCGAACCCGCAACGTTGGGACCAGTAGGCAGACACGCTACCAGTTGATCTACCGCTCTAAGTTTTCGACGATGATGATCTAATCAATCGAAGTTGAAAACCAAGCAAGTAGTAAAGTTAGAGACCTTGTTTGTTAGACGCGCACAAGGGCGCGTTACCCAAGAACGCTAATAAATGATCATGCTGTTCCAGGCAATGTCATTAAATGCAAATATGCAAACAACGTTGGTTTGAGTTGACTGTACCATGTCCTGATAGAGAAGCCTACCAGTTGCCTAAGTGCACACAGAAAAGAAATCTATTTGTCTTCCTGTTCCTTCCTATTTGTCTTCCTTCTTTGTTGTCCTGTCTCTGGTCTGTAAAAAGCAAACGTCGAAACGCTTAGACGCCACAAGAGAATAAGCAGTGCACGTGCGTTTTCAGAGCGTTGTACTCTCCGTTATTCAGGTGGAATTCATCTTCCAGTGACGGATTCTGCAAGGCTTGTCGTCAGCACTTGGTGGCTGTATGTCGTGGTTGTCATGGCAACATACAGCAGCACCCTCACTGCTTTCTTGACTGTACCTGAAGTCCGCTGGTTAGTGAGCTCATTGAGTCATGCTGCAGATCGAGAAGACATAGTGATCTACTTTCCGTATGGCACTAGCTTCCACGAAGACGTCTTGGTAAGTGTTATGTATTTACATATCACACCGTGTTCATTGACAGCGTGAATATGCCCCAGTGTGTGTGAATCATTTGTGAGATAGATTAAATTGTCCCTTGTGCACCTGAGCTCCCAGACCGGAAAAGCAGTTGTGTGCAGGTGTGTAGCATACAATCATTTGAACGCTATAGCACGAGCGCAGCACCAAAAAAAGTAAAATAACGTTCTAATAAGATTTTGTAGTGTCTGTTTTGTGCATTCACATGCTTTGATAACAAGGCAGTCTAGCGCGTGCCCTCCATCATGCAAAGGTATTAGCGACAAGCTTCCCTCTCCCAACTTGACTTCATGGAACACTTGTCCGCACGTCGTCCTGAAGCGCTACGCGACATAGCTGTATGGTCAGTTGCGAGGTAATTTGTAGCAACATGGGTTGCATGTTTTGGGGTAACCGGCCACATCAGACAATTTGAGTCGTCCCCCTTCAACAAGCATTTCCACATTTTCGAGATAAACTGCGTGCATCGGACGAGTGGCACAGCGAAAGTTTTTCCCCACCACATAATGTCTGCTGTGACCTCCGGGCAGGACCTAAGGAACTGGGTAGGTACCCTGTCCCTGGCGCCATTAGGGATCTGTCCGGCAGTGCGCATAGACATGAAATGCTCGTCAGAGGAGCTATAGCGCTACCTAAGGCTACCAGATTAATTTTTCAACGGGGCGAGTTTCAATGAGCGATGGCGCATAACTCGTATTTTCGTCATCTGTCTCATGACTCTTTTGTTGAGTTTGAGTGGCCGTTGCATTTCACCTTTCTTTCCAGATGTCCAAAGACACCACAATGATGAAAATCCGGAAGCGTCTAGAAGCAGGGACATCAGCTCGCGTCATCAGGGATACTCGTTCTGTACTGAACGAAGTAGTTAAGGGGAGAGCAATCTTGATAGGTAAATATATGACGTGTTAGTCGATAATACAGGAAGCTGGTCAAACCCCCCTGACTGACCTTCCGTGGTTGTGGGTGAAAAAAAACACAACCAGAACAACTGAAGCAGGCGATTGCTACTTTCCTTTTTGTTTTTTTATAGCCTAAACCGTCGAACCCTATAGACCTTAAGTAAGTAATCAGTATCTCTTCTTCGGGCTATGCTCGTTCTCGACGTGTGACTGGTGAGTTCGAGACGTTGCTGCCAAGGTGTCTAGAATGGCCACCATGAAGCAGACTTGTCCTCACGCCTCCTGCGTACACCAGGGTTTTTGGTATACTTTTGGCATACCATACTTCTGTCGGTCTCCATGATGATCATGACCGTGCTGCTGCGACTAATGATCAGGGCGACGTTTCACCCTTGGCGTATTACCAGGAGGTCACGATTGTAAAGGTCACGGTATGACCAAAGACGTGAGGCGAACGTCCAACGCCATGGGGATAAAAACAGGGACATGCGAAACGTCGGAATACATCACGCAAGCCTGCTGACTGCTCCTAATCGAGGCTTCAGGAAGAATGTTTTGCTCTGAACGTCGTGATGGTGAAAGTGTCTCGGTAAATGCGATTTTGTCTGAGCATGTCGCTGCACTGCATGTCCCGTACTTTACGTTGGGAGAGCGCGCACCGTCACCGCCAGATGAGCAGTCCGTGAAGCCAGCATCGTATGGTAGAATACGCCTTCGAAATGGTCGGCGACTGCTCCCGATGTCATTGCAGTAGTAACAAAAAATGTCAAAATTATTCACCGGACTAGGTATTCATTGTACCAGTCACCGTCGATGTCTACTTGTCACCAAACATGGTATACATTTATGCGTCTTAAGACTAGTGTGTTTTAAATCCGTGGCAAAAATAGATGCACGAAATTTGTCGAATCACATTGCAAGCTCTACAACCTGCATCGGCTGTATTACACATGTCACCCTCTAAGGAACACCTGGCGACGTGCGTTCAACAGTAGGTGCCCCCAGGAGCAGTACGGCACCCTTTGGATGATGCAGAGACATTCGTAGGAAAGGCCTGCAGGAATACACCCATGCTGCTGTGTATATTGACCCAGAAATATTGATATATTCAATTCAGAACTATTGCCTTGTGATGATCCATGTATAGTATTGATGGTATGCAGATAAGACCACCTAGTTCTGCAAGGCAACTGTACGGTACCGGCTATTCTGTATTTGTGAGAACGTCTGCTGTATTGTGCGCAATACGGTTCTAATGCAATGCAGTGTGCAGCGATGCCGTCTGCTGTCTGTGCAGTCTTAATTTTTGTCCTTATTGCTACTACACAGCTGACGAGACTATTCTGAAAACCATTATTGGATACCATCACCTCGTCCATGGACGAGAGCCGTGCCAGCTCTCAATACTCCAAGACGACTTTCTCGGCGTGCAAATAGGCGTGGGAGCGCGGAAAGGCAGTCCTTTCATAGAAGGTTTCAACAAACGGTATAGGCATTCAGTTTATCACCCCTGCACCTATAACGTTTTGCCGGGTACCCTCACCATAATGTCGTGTTTTCCAGGTTTTCCCGCATGCGACCTACTGGACTGTTTGATACCTTGATGACGAAGCACCATCAAGGAGACCATGCATGTCAACAAGAAGACAACATGCTTGTGCGAGGTGTTGCAAAGCCTGTAGGTCTTCGCGAAATGGAAGGACCCTTCGTAACGCTCCTAATTGGCGCAGCATTATCTTTCGTGGTCCTCATCCTGGAACGCGTGCTAGGCTTTCGCGGTAGGAGACGTCACGAACTACGGCGTTACCAACGAGCAACACGCAACAGCACACGTTTGGCTAACAGAGGTGGTGTTAGACAGCAATGTAAAGTAACGAGCAAGAACCCAAGTGTCTGGACCACTGTTGGTCCTGGAGGGAAGCTCATTGTGCCATACTATCCAAAGTTCGGTCGGTTTGGTCGAAGGCCCGTTTTCTTTGTGCTTCATTTTCAGAATAGCGATACGAAGCTCTGTGATAGTTATCAGCAGTACTGAAATTACACTGAACGGTGGCTGTAGACTGACAGCCGTGCGCAGGGCCGGCGAGAGAAATTACGGGCCCCACGGATGTGTCATGCCCGGGCCCCCTGCTCACGTCTCGATAACGGAGTCCATGTATTTCTTCTTTATATGGTTTCGACAGTCCTTGGGCCCCGCTTGCCCCTAGAATGGCCCGTGCCCCATCCCCGGTTGCCCCACCCTCTTGCCGGCCCTGGCTGTGCGTGTGCGTGATTCACAACGTACAAGTCCAATATCATGCACTTCTGACCGATTAATGGGCCCACAGCATATCGTGATATGGTATTAAAACAGTGTAGTCACTTTAAAAAAAAAGAACTTACGATATCACACTTGTAATAACACACTGCATCGTATTTCCATCTTATTTACTGTCTCACTGTCTGTTTCATTAATAAGTATGCACATACATATTAAAGCTTTTTGCATATCTAACTTTAATCAAGCCCAAACAAAAATACGCCTCTAGCGTCTGTGACCTTGATCTTGTCGATCTACTTGAATCTGTCCATAACCTGCTACTCGCTTTATTTTATGTAAGTATTGTTATCCCTCAAGAATTACTTTCCTTAAATTCTCTTCTAGCTTACCTACTATATAGATCTTTTTATGTCTTTTTCATGAGCTCTATTATAATCCTTCTATCCACCCTTCTTCCTTTGTTTCCGTTCACTATACCTCTTGCGGGACCGATCATCTTTGTAAACTTGACCGTATTCTTTGTCATTCATCCCACTTCCACTATTCGTTTTTCCCACAAACTATTATCGGTCGGAATGACCTACCTCTGCACTGCAAGCAATTGAAAATTCTGGCATCCGAGGCTCATCCGCACCGTTGGTGTTGGATGTGTTAATGGCTTACAACCTTGTCTACGAAGCAGGCCATAGGCTGGTTCTCCAATGGGTTCCAGCCTATTGCGGTGTCGAAGGGAACAAACAGGCCGACAGCGCAGCAGAAGCAGCTCTCTCGTCTCGGAGACGGACGCGTATTGCGCTGCTGAGAGGAGATCGTCGTTTCGTCCTTCGACGCCTCGTGACTCTTCTGGCTTCCCGTCAAAGGACCGCTGACATTCTGTCCCCAGCCATGCTGAGCAGAGTTGATCCAGCGCTCGCTTTCCACATGCCTTGACATACCTCTCGTCAAGATGCCGCATTAGTTTATCGAATGCGCCTCGATGTGGCTATTACAGCGCAGTGGCGTTGCCGCTTGAGGCAAGTTGACTCTCCGCAATGCAGTCACTGCGGTGCTGTAGAAGATCTAGAGCACATTCTTCTCCATTGCCAACACTATCAATCTTCCCGAACCGTACTCTCCGGATCCCTTAACGAGCTGGACTCTCGCCCCCTCCCTCTCACGAAATTGCTTGGTCCCTGGACACATCCAGCCCACCAACGCTCTGCCCTCAAAGCTCTCTTCACCTTTCTGGATACCATAGGACTTCGATCCATATTGTAAAGGGGCTCATTATTTCATTCCCCCATCACCACCAGCCCTGGCGATGAAACTCCCCATCCATCATCTCGAAATAATGTTGTTGTTGTTGTGGAATGACCTTTCCCAGTCGCTTGTTCCCATATCAGATTCTGTTGTCTTTGTTTCCGCGCCAGTTGCTATGGTCATGACGTCTTGCATGCCCATTATCTTTTCTGTCTGGTTGTTCCCCTCATGTGACGCCCCAATGTGGGCATTTGAGATATCTAGATAAATAAGTAAAAATATTCAACATCCTCATCGGTTGTAATTACCAAGAATAGTTTCGTCTAGCCATGGCCAATCTCTCATAGCAAATGAAGGCTTGAAAGCGTGAGGAAGAAGTAGAAGAAGAAGATGCCGGGATGGTCAACCAAGTTTCGTCGGTTCCACGGTAGCCTGCTCTCAGGCGAGTACGAACTACAGCATAATGTAAATGGCACCAGCATTGACGACCACATATCTGCAGTGAGTTCTATTAGTGTATAAAACTCCTGAATACTGGCTTGGCGTACTTCTGCAGAAGATCATGACTACAGTAGCATCGCCCGTCATCGCTCTGTACGGAACTGGGCCCTACCAATACAGGCTGGTGGCTTGTGCAGCAATATCGAGCATGCTCGCTTCTTTCGGACCATTTTCCCGGTACCTCCTCACACGCCACATCCCTTACACGTGCACTGAGCCCATCAAGGCACGAAACGATACCCCTGACCAGTGCTATGTACTGGACCCCACCACTAACGTGTCTGTCAGATGCAGGAAATGGAAATTCGAACCTGACGTCGAAACCGTTGTCACCAAGTGGACCTTGATTTGTGGGAGGCAACAGCATTGGACCGCTGAGCTTCATCTGATGATGACAATCGGCCTCTTCCTCATACTACCAGCGGGATACTTCGCGGATAAATACGGTCGAAAGCCCGTCTTACTAGCGTCCACACTGCTGGCGAATACTTGCGGTTTCTGGTTGTTCTTTACGGACAGCCTCGGGATGTACCTCTTTGGTATAGCAGTGTTAGCATCTTCTCTAAATGTCCTCGTGGTGTTCAACTACATGTTATTGTACGAGCTCTCTGAGGCGTCGAAGCGAGACTGCTTAATTAGTGCAGCTCATGTGGGCATGTTCTCTGCAGCAATTTTGCATGCTTTTCTACAACCAGTCGTTTTGAGCATCTACGTTATTCACTCTATCATATTCTTTTTGTGCGTGTTATCCCTCAGCAATATTGTGTTCGTTCCCGAAAGTCCAGTGTGGCTGTTCGCAACTAAGGACGGAGACTGCGCTGCGGAAGCAGTGTCTGAAGCGTGCTACATAAACAGGACGGCATTCAACAGCGAGAGGTTCTCTGAGCTCTTTATTCGGTTGCGTTCGGCAGAGTCCGAGGAATCGACAACTTACACGTGGCCACCATGGAAACAAATAGCGGCATTTTGCCTGCTTTGGATGCTTACGACGTATTCAATACAGACTCTGAAGCGCGTAGTATCATCTTCGTCGCGCCTACACACACGGCTTTTCCGAGTTTGTTTTCATCACGCGGGCTTTTGCGTTGCGCCCTTCATACTGAAGCGCATACCGAAGAGGAACATTCTTGCCATGTGTCTAACTGCATCATCTCTTATGCTGTGGCCTCTGTGTGTTTCGTGCGGAGACATGAAGAGTGTAACTTGCGACGTTGCTTTAGACATTATACTCATGTTTCTGAACACAGCACGGCTAGTCATGGTTCCCTTAACCTGCGGGCAGTTCTCAGTCTACGTTCGTGCGGGCGGTGTGTGTTTAATATATTCCTTCGCAAGAGCTGGAGCCCAGTGGGCGAGTTGGTTTTCGGAGTCCAAGCTAGCAGAAAATCTTTTCTTGACGAGTTGTGCAACTGCTTGTGCACTCTGTCTAGCTTACGGGCCCGAGATCAAGATGGCTGAAGAAGTAGTGGAAGACGTCAATGCCATCGTGTTCGTGAAAAGACCGCCAGAGTCCGACGTATGCAGCCTATGTACGCCATAAGACCCGGTGTGCGTGTATACCAACGTTAATTACCGCAGGGTGAATTTTTGTGACCGCGAAAGGTACAGGAAGTCGCCGGGTTTACAGCTTTGCTGTGCACATAGGATGGAAGTCCGCAAGTTGTTGGTCGCGTTGTGAACGCGCATGATACTGTCGTTTGGACGAAGCCTCATGGACATGTCTCCAATATTTAACGGCGATCAAGTTGTGTCTTAGACGTGTCGCGTTCGTCCGAACTTCCGCACCCGTTTCACGAAGCGTAGCTTCCCGACACCTGTTCACACAGGTTTCACTTAACGCGAAAGAAAACAATCTATTGTACATATTCATTCGCCGTCTATATAGGCATTGTATTTTAAGTGATCACCGCCTCTCTGTTTACGGTGTCCAATAACCTTTCAGTACCTGCTATACCGATTTCTGTCACCTCGATTTCCTTTTCGTTATCGGACTCCGGTATAAAAACCGGTACGTAACAACAAATGTAGTATACGCTATAATATTATAACAGTACAATACTATAATATTTAATTAAACGCTATTTTACTATCTCCGTCTTAATTTCCTAGTCTCCTGCTGGCGTTCGAACTAAAAATTAACGTCGCACCAGCAGACCGCTCGTCCGCCCAACATTAACCCCCCCCCCACACACACACACACACACACACACACGCACATACACACCAGCAGACTGCCCTTTTGCTCCAATTTTCTTCCTCGGTTCTGTAAGGTGCTTTAAAAAATGTCACGAAAAACTATTTTCACTTTCTCAGCACGTGGAACTGCTTCCCTGTTTTAGCAGTAGAACTTCGTTATTCGTTTTAACTGTTCTCGTTTTCGCAGTTTTAACCAGTACCAGTAGGATTCGAGTATAGTGTATACTGCAACGTTGAGGGACTATAATAGAAAAGGTAAAAGAAGTACTGGATTCACTCGTGCTGTTCATAATGGCCGTTAATCTAGTGTGACGCGTTGATTGGTATGTTGCGAACGCCTTCTTTATTAGTATGATTTTATTTTGGTGCTCCTCCGAGTCGCATTGCGCCGGACATGTACAGTTCGGAAGTGATGGTTCGTCCCAGATGTCGCTACCGCGTGCGCAGTCGCTGGCTCTTCACCGCTTCCATTTTCGTCTTTGGACTAGTCTCCATACTCACGCTACGAAGGCACACATCATCGAGGTCTAGAACCATTCTCTTCGACTCGGTCGCTCCTTACAGAGGCCGTAGCTACATTGGGACGAGGGCAACCTACAAGTTTAACCACAGTCCTCCAAACGGTACGTGCGTTTTAACCCGCAAGGACACAGCTACTTTTGTCATCCTCGTGGGTTCAGCTCCTCATCATTTCCCACTCAGAAATGCCATACGCGGGACGTGGGGCCGAGAAGCACGAAATAGCGGATTTGTTGTCGTCTTTGTCACCGGCAAGCCACCGCCTTCTTCCAAAGAATACGAATGGCAGCTGGGGCTGGACACCGAAGCTGCGGTAAATCGTGATATCCTCCAAGGAACCTTCATCGGGACGTACGGGACCATGACGATGCTGAATATCTTAGGCCTAAAGTGGGCAGCGGAAGCGTGCGGCTCAGCCGACTTCCTGGTGAAAATTTCCGACGATACGTACCTCAACGTGAAACGCCTGAAACAGTCCTTCGAGAACGTCCGGTACAAGTCCGCAGTGGTGTACGCGCGTGTTGACAACAGTGACACGCACTGGAACGGACACAGGCTTGCCCGTGCGCGACAGTCGATCTGTGTACCGTGCGGGTACGCCCTTAGTATGGACGTAGTGCCCATGTTGTTCAACTCCTCCCTAACGGGATCCTTTAATAGCATGGAAGACCTTTTCTGGGCGCATACTACGGGGACAACAGTGAAGTTGGAGAGCCTGCTCGATTTCGGAACGTACATCCGCGGTGTGACAACTCAGTGTGAGGTTAGGAACTTGATTACGAGTCATCAGCTGAACGCGTACGATATGGAGGTGATGTGGCGGGAGCTTCGCAATGCGAATAGTTCTTGCAGCCCCTCGAATAAGGATGAAGGCTTTCGTTGAAGGTCGTCCGACCTTTAAAGCTATGGGCACCACGACTCTTTAAACTTTCTTCTTGTCGTATTGAGATGTGGATGACTAGACTTGACGACATGACCGGTGTCCGCCGCATATTGGAACATATGAGAAACAAAGGATGTGCGACGTGGCTTGAATTACCAATGTCTGACAGATAGCGTAGAGGACCTGCGCTCCAGAATAGCGTCTTCACTATGTCATATTTTTACCACGTAGATTCACGTCCAAACTTGCACTTTTGCGTGTAAGAACCTTATCGCGTGCGCACTTTGGGCGATAATATAGTATATATTATGTGAAATCTTACATAAAAGTAAAGTTGTCTATTGGTAGCTACAAGGTATGGTCCTGTACAGTCAACTTTTCTTATCGAGATATGGATTTCGTTGAGAATCTTGCGAAGAAGGAAGGATAGAAAAAATTTGAGGGACGATTAATGTAATAGACCTTTTTATAAAAGCAAGCGCTACCTGTGGCACGCAAGGGATCATGGGAACTTAGAGCGCCTCCGAGCATTACGAGACGGCCAGAGGCGGAGGTAGAACAACAACATTCTCGGTGTGCGCAGCAGCAGGGTCAGCCGGTATAAACCATAACAAAAGCAGAAGACGGAGCAGTGCCCCTCAAAGTTCCCATGTTGCTTAGCGCCGCGCGCTAGGTGGCGCGCGATCTTTTTAAAATCGTCTATTGATGCGGCGGAAATGCGTTAGCGTTAGACGTATTTTCAAATGTATTTTTTACCACTAATCACTATTATTAATCACAACTAGCCACTATCACTAATCACTGTCACCACTACTCATCATTAATCACCAATTATCATTACTCACTCATTATCACTATCACCACTACATGACTACTGTCTACACACTACCTACTACCGTTCCTACTATCCAAATCTACTATATCTATACTTTTCTTCTCATATCGAACACCCTATGTCCCAACCCGGGAATTCACACATCCATCCGACAGACAGACGGTCACGATTTTCCAACATGGGGGTGCTAATGCTAACGCAGTAAAATCTACACAAGCAGATTTCGTAATGAGGATCACCGTTATGCAGCATTCTGATTCATGTTGATTTTCTGCCCAGTGGTACCACCATCAATAGTGCATATTACTACCAGGTTCTCAGGGATATGCATAAGGCGCTGAAGCAAATACGGCCGGGCCTCATCACCAAAGGAGTCCTCCTCCTACAGGACAATGCACACCTGCATACCGCGCATCTCACGACACGCACCTTACAGGAACTTGGCTGGGAGTTGCTGCCACATCCCCATTACAGTCCAGACCTCGCCCCCAGCGATTTCATTCTCTCCGAGCCACTGAAGGAGTTCCTTGGGGGCCTCCACTTCAGCTGCGACGACGAGGTCAAGAATGCGGTCCGATCATGGCTGCTACGCGCCGGTAAGGATTTCTACGCTGCTGGCATCCAAGCCCTCGTGAAACGCTGGGACAAGTGGATTAGTGCAGCTGGAGATTACGTTGAAAAATAAAACTAATTTCTCGCCTGTAACTTCATTTTACTTTTGCGAAAAATGAAAAGTCCCGGTTTGACTTGAACACCCCTCGTATTTTAACGCTTCCTAAGGAATATCGACAAGTTGAAGAATGGGCTTCCGGTATGACGTGCTCGGTATGGTGATCATGAATCGAATGACAAAAGAATGGAAGATTAGTGTGTTCATCCTTTGCAAAGTGCCATGGCCGCCGCCATGTTTCTGTTTGGACGTGGATTAAAGGGGCACTGAGGTGGACCCCATACTTGTTTTTTTTTGGGGGGGGGGGGGGCAGGAAGGAGCTGCGGGGTGCTCCGCAACAAAAAATCATGGTCGATCCGTTGGTGGATCCGACGGAAATGCGTTAGCATTAAACTTGAAAACCCTTTGGGAACCCCCCTTCACAACCTATTTCTATTTTTTCCCCCTTTGGGGGGAGGGTCTGTTTATGGGAGTAGCCGAATTTGTCGTGTGATGAATTCAATCTCGCCCTATTTTTTTTCGTCAACATCAGCATCCCCTTCACAAGCCACACAACCATCCAACAGCCCTTCACAAACGGTACACAACCCTTTACACGACCAGGAGCGCCGCCAGGATTTTTTCCATGGGGATCGGGGGGGGGGGTGGCACAGGACGGAATGTTTGGGGTGGTGGTGCGTCAACTGCGCCCGCAAGTAGATGTTCTCGACTCAGAAACCCTACGTTTCTGGAAGCCAGGGGGGCAACAGCCCCCCTTGCCCCCCCAGTGACGGCGCCCATGCACATGACCCTACAGAACGCAAACGCAAGGCGGCATCCGCAGCCAAACGAGCCTTTCTGGCTTCCTCCGATTCAGCTTGGGGGCGCCGTCTCGCAGCCTTAGCATTCTTTCGCCGCCGCTCAACCGCACAGCTTTCATAGCCCGTGACACGCCCACGCCAGACACGTCTGAACCTGTCGACCACCACAGCTGCACTGCAGATCGGCGCGAGGATCGCGAAGCTGCCATAGAAGCGTATTGTAGAGCAGAACTTACGTGACTTCCGGTGCTGGACCAGCGACGGAGGACTAACCACTTTTTCCTTTTTTGATTATGTCGACAATGACGTAGAATGACATGGAGCACGTTTCTCTGGCACTACTTTCCTCCTTTCTGCTCTGCTTCCCGTCTTTGTTGTTTCTCTCTTTCGTTGTTCTTTGGTTCGCGTTTGTTCGAATGTAGTGGGAGTTACGGAAAAGCGACGAAGCCTTGGCTCTTTTTGTCACATTAAGTATTTTATTGTGCGGTATACGTTTACGCAAGCGACACGTACACAGCATGTTTGCAGTAACGAAAACTACATGACATTAATATTGCTCCGGAATTTGCTTGAAGACGCCTGACGACGTCGGGTCGACTCGAGCAATTACTGCTATGGGGGGCTGAAGTTTAGTAACTGCAAGATTAAGATTAGAATCAGATATACAGCTATGCATGTGAAAGTTACAATGTAAACACAAAGACGAAAGTTGGTATTGACTGCATTGTCCCTATGGGGCGTGATGAGTGACCTAATTACAAAAAAAATATATATATATATATATTTTATTGCGCTACCTCACAATGATATATCCAGGCCGAATACCCAAAACTTTGCTTTGGAGCTACGTATAGAACAGTTACTAAGTTAACGTCGGATAAAACTTGAGCAAAATCATCAGAATCTTCAGACTTACCGTAGTGTCATGCGTTTAGACAGTACGACGTGAGCGGTTATTTAATCATAACATGAAAATGATATTGTTTTATGAAAAGAAATATAATCTACCCTCGTAACTGCAAAGCAACGCGGTCGGTCACAGTGTAGTCCGGGATTTACACTGACTGTTGAGCTACGTATCTACAAAACACGAAGTAAATGGCGAATGCGGTGTTGTAAGGCAACAAGCAATAACAAATATCTACTGTCGTTGACCGGGTACCCGAAGAACTAGGCGTTCGGACTCTCGAATCGTTGCTACACCAAGAAGCAGAGCAAAAATGTTGCGTAGGCATCTTCCCTGGCGGCTGTGACTTTTCGAAGACAGACATGGTCCGACCAGCGTTCTTAAACAGGAAAAATCGGAATTCATAGAACAACCCAACCGCTACACACAACGTGAGCCATCTAAGACAGACGACGGTTTGTAGCCGGCACAGCCGACGTGCTGTCGCCTGTTTGAGCGCTCGCGAACAAATTTGAAAACGGCCAATCATCGCTCAGAAAACAAATTCATCCTCATGGGACCCAATCAGTAAGCCACCGGACGTCGTCGCGACGTTAAACTTGTGACGTTTTCTGACGTCCGATGGCGTGAAACGCATGAAGCGCCTCACTTTATCCCGCAAAGGAACTCGCGAGTTTTGGGCCACTGGCGCCGCGTCGCGCCCTCCACACGCCCTCTCCTTCCCTCTCCACTCAAAGCGCAATGCGCACCGCGCCCTGGCTACAGACAGACGCCGCCGCGATTCTTTCGTAGCGAGGACTTTAATGCTAACACATTAATAAAATGAACGAAAGAAAGACGAGTGCAGGTGCAGTGCAGCCCGCGAGCGAGGTCTCTTTTCCGCACACCTTTCAAAAATCTTCCACCCTGCATAACATGCGTAAAGGAACAAGGGAAGGAGGAGGGTATGTTGTGGCGTCAGCTATCCCCCTGGCAGCTCCGATCATGTGGCTCTTGACGGAGACCGGCGCAGATCGAGCGGGAAAACGAAGAGCGTCAGCTGAGAAGAAAGAAAGGACAAAGGCACGGGACTTGCCGACGTCACGAGAGGGGATCGTGACGGCCGTCCGCGGCTGTTCTCTCCTGGTGTTTTTCTAAACTTGATTGTGCGGCGTCAGTACAGTGCTGGACAAAAGTTTACGAAACGCGCGAGCAGTGAATTTTCTCCTCGGCGCGACACCGTAGCATCGGGCGGGAGAAGCAGAGCTCACTCGTTCAGATGGGTGGGCGAGTGCCATAGTTGCGACACATGCACCGCGGTAGTTTCGCTATCGCTTAAATGTGCTCGCGAAGTGGTTTGCTTTGGTGTCGCTACCGGCGCACCCCTCTCCCCCCTCTGAACGAGTGAACGAGCCCGCTTTCCCGCACCGAGGAGAAAATACACCGCAGAGCGAAAATATTTTCTATTGTGGTTCGTGGTGGACAGCTTGACGAATGAGACAGGGTTTCGAGCCATGTTAAATGTCACCTCGCTGCTCCTTCAAAGTCCATTTTGACACGTCGCCCCATCCATGCTTTGCTCGGCACGCATTGCTGCTCGTTGTTACGCAGCACGCTTATTAGCTATTACGCCAGCAGATCGAACGTCGCGCATATGGCTGCGAGGCTGTGTGTATTTGGCGCTGGTGATTTTGGCATGATAATGATAATTAGCAGCAGAATTACCGAACTTCTGATGTTTTCTGACGAGCACGTGCCCCTTAACGTTACGTGTATTTGTTTTGATTGTTTGTCAGATACTCCAAGTATCCACAGGAGTATACACTGTGTACATGAGAGGCTCACGAGCATTTAAACAGCATTAAATCGGCGCATTAAAATAAGTATGGCTACATCGACAAGAATGTCGTGGCTTATCAGCGGTTTCCTCCAATTCCTCGCACTGTTCGGCTCCCGTCAACCTTAATAATAACACTGGAAAAAAATATGGTCTCGTTCCCGAGCGCGATTACAGCAACCCTTGGGGTCATGAAGAAATATTCATTGAATGAAATTATTCTGTTAGTTTAACGCAAGGATTTCTTCAATTAACATTCGCCCAGTGCCCCAAGGGTGGCTGTTATCGCACTCAGAAATGAGACCCGATTTTTTTCCCCAGTGTTATTATTAAGGTTGGCGGGAGCTATACGTTCAAAGCAGACGAATCTGATTATAAGGAGCACTTCAGCCGTTTAGCGTGGAGAAAACTAACCTGCAGGCGTCGCAGCAGGAAATATTTTATCGAACGGACGAAAGAGAACTTTGGCGTGTAACAGACCGCAAGAACTGAATCCGCTATATGGCCAGAGGCCCAGCATGACCCGATACTGCGTCGTCACGTGCTTGAGTAGAGCGCTGAATAGAGCGTTCAACAGGTGTCAACAGGGAGTGCTCCGAATGTGCAAACGTTTATATGGCAACCGCTACACCGCGTTAATTATAAGGCCTAGAAGGGCGACCCTCTTTCTGAATGTAGAAAACGGGACATAGATCGAGATTGAGGAATAGAGAGAACACTGGGCCATAGAAACGAGAAAAAACTTGTTTTTTTGTGTGTGTGGGGGGGGGGGGGGGGGGGAGCTGATGCTGGGGGAAGTGCGGTCAGCCTGTTCGGGGACGGCGACTCGATGCACCCAAAAGATGTTGGGATTCACTTTTTGGGACTTTCTCTGCATTCTTATGCTTCTTTCTCAGCATTCTTATGCATTCCTTACCTTAAAAATAAGTTGTTGTTTATGCTTCTGAATCATGTGCTGAACGATGTCAACGTGACGCCCACCAAGAGAGCACGTACTACACGTTTGACAATGGACTCTGCTACTAGATTCAGTTGAACATATGGCAAAGCAAATTCTTCGCGGAGAACTTCGTTGAAAACGCTCGCACGTTTTTCACCATTTCTCGCACTGTGGTGCCCTGCCACATATCTGTCCACAGACGGTTGCGTGACAGAAGACACAATGTATTCTGGACAGGCCCTCGTCACATGACATTGTCAACGTCAACATACACGTGACCAAAAACATGGCGGCGCTCAAGATCGGTGCCAAACCGTTCTGCAAACGCGCGATTGGGGTTTCTGTGCGTCGTTTTGTAATGGCTGTCGACCTTGCTAAAAGAACTCTTGCAGTAAAAAAAGTAGTTCTCCGAATGTAACCATGTAGCCTCGTACCGCTCTCCCAATGATGCGATAACGACAGCGATGCAAATGGCTCACTCAGCCGGCACGTTGCACACAGATTTCGGATATATGAGTTACAATGCTGAGTAAGAAGTACCGCATAAATTTGCACCAGCGAAAAGCGCTCATCTGTATACGTTTTGTGCTGGCAGGGAAATGTCGGAAAACGCCGAAACATAATATAAACAAAGTCACATGACATCAAAATACTGTTGCCTATGACATTATGACATGTGACCAGGACAAGATAGTGGTTTTGCCACAAGCAACCGCTTGAGGGTGGTTACAAAAATGGCGGGTGTAGGCAACGCCACCTAGAAAGAAAGCCTTAAACGACGTGACGTAACAATTAAATGACCGCCAATCACGCCAGTGCTTCGGCGGCCGTATTTATGGAGACAGGCCGCCACGAGCCGCATGGGCAGCCACTGGTAGCCACAGAAAGCCTGGGTTTGAAATCGTCTCATATATCGTAATTTATGTGAAAGGACTCATATATGTTAGTATGGGTCCCATGTCACTTTAGGTGGGACTCATATGAACCCATATAGGTCCGACATCCATATAAGTCTTGTACGCATATATGACCCTTATAAACTGGAAGGGGTCTTATGTGATTTCATATGAAACCTATATGACGCTAAATGGGACCCTTATAAGTTATATGGGACTCATGATTTCAAATGGGACCTATATGAACCCGGCCGCATGTGATTTTTCAATAGGGTCCTGACTTCGTATGTGTCACTGTGAAGGAGTGAGAAAAGGCAACCGAGAAGCGACCTTCAGCCTGAAGGTCGCTTCTCGCTTGGAAGCTCTGAAACCGAGGCGCGCGCGTGGGTGCAGTCGTCACGTGTCACGTGGTACACTTTCGGATTTTGCGCGCGTTCTTTCTTACCAGGGAAAAAACTCCACGCGGGGCGTACGCTGTAGGGAACAATTGCGATGCGTGTTTCTCGAGACGCTCTACAACGTTCCAATTCACATCTCGGCCCTAAAACGAATAATTAAAAAGCTCGCTAATTAATTGCGTCCAATTAATTAATCACCCACCGTGAAAAAATACAGGCCATTAGAACACGCGACTCCTCACAATATTCTGCAGGCTTTCATTCGCTTATGACGCACTGTGTTCTTTTAGATCCAGGTGCACGTTATCTCGAACACCCTGTGCATTTAATTAGAGCAGCATAGCAGGTTGTTAGTAGGGCAAGCAGCTCAAATGTTTACTCGCAACCAAATGTGAAAATAAAGTTTGCGACTGCATCATTGTTTTCGACGTGTCAACTCTTGCTCGAAATTTTCGCGCTTTCGCGCCCTTATAATTCGCGAAATTTTCAATTCGTGATATTCGTGACAACTAGTGGCGCGCGAGTACAGTAGGGGTTTTACACTTTACGGTATTAACATTACTATCTGGCGGTCATTCTGAGCCTGAACAAGGGCACAGAAAAAGCCCCACAGCTGCTATTGGTGTAATAATATTAATTTACATTTGCGTTGATAAAATGTTACAAAAGCGACGAATAGGACACAGTACCCCATATCACGCAGTCACAAACAGGTGGTAATCCCACTTTCACTTTGTGCCCTATTTCACGTTTTGCGGATTAAACTTCAGCTGCGGCACTGCAAGCCCAAGTGTTTTCACACACTATGAGCTCTCGTCGTACAGTATCGCCCCTGTTCGTCCCTGTGTGGGACGCTTCATTCATAACACGTCAATCAGATACAGCTGCGCCTCGTTTTGAGCACGTCGTCGTTGGTCAACGTATGCCGACAATTCACGTGACTGCATCACCCTGTATTCTTGCAACATGCGTGGGCATGTCATGTCACATGTGTGCCATGGAAAGGTCCCACTAAAAGTGGGGCAGAAGTGCGCTCGGTCGTCAACCTTTTAAAAGGGATACCTATATATATAGCACCACATGGCGCCATTAAACGCGTGAGGGATATGCCAGTCATATGGTTCACCAGCGACGAGAGTGGCAAATTCCCGAAACAAGATGCAGTGGGCTTCCTTAATTCTGGCCATCGCCTGTGAGTATTATGTGAGACAGTAATGGCCCTATAGGCATTAAACCTATGGCCGTATGCAAAGGCCGTATTCTGGCGAAAGCTGCCAGACGGCTAAGGTCAATTACGATCATGTAGTTGCTTGGTGGATTCGGCTACAGTGACAACATGTGTTACTTACGATTTTGGGTCAAGTTTTCAATCACCTCCCGTACTTTCTGCTTCGCGTTTTGAACTCCGATGTTTGCAATAGACCACTTTCTGTTTACAAACATGTGGCGTCCCGAGAAGACCGGTTCGAGGTTATATTTTGCTCTGGTTGGCAAGAAGCGGGAAAAACGCGTCGGCTGATAGGCCGATAAAGCTGATAATGCCCACCAGCATGCTTTGCGCGGCGGGGACACGTAATCGATGACGTAGGGGTGCAAGTGGTCTATACATCGTCAGTCTCCTGGGAAACAGGACCACTGATATCGCCTTTGGCGTCCGCGATTTCTGATATATCCTCCTGATATTTGTAAAAGTTCTATCCTCCACTTCCGTCGACGAAGCCTTCCCTATCCATATGGTATAATTTGGAGCTAATCACTGAAGAGTGCACAGCGAAGTTCAGTTCTCAAAGCGAGACGATAAGAGCGCCTTGAAGAGATTGTGTCAATTGTCGAGATTATCGATCCCGGTACTTTCTGCGCGCGACATTATATACGCACTTTCGAAGTTACGGAGTTTTGGGAACGGCGTTTCCTGCGTATCTCCGTTTCTCCAGTAAGGCCTTATCGCTGCCGTACTGCATTACCTGAATCTCAGTTTCTTGCTTCGGCCATAAGGACTTGCACGCGCGGTTTTACTGGTACGTTGAAAAATTGGCGAAGAATATGTTTCGTTTGCATCCCATGACTGAAGTGTGTTTCCTCGTTCATACCGATAGAATATGCGTACATAAACACGGTCCTGCAGGGTTCCTGTTCTTGGACCCGTCCACTAGTAAATGCTGCTGCAGACCACTGTCTAAGATGATCGCCTTGCACCCCCGAGAGGTGACCGCGCTTCCGTTTCCAGCACCGGCTGTGTCTGCCTCGGCGTAATTTCCCACGGTTTTACTTCAGACGCTGTAACACAAATGTCCCCACAGCTCAGTATGAAGTCGACCCTGGACGCAGTCTCCCTGGAGCAGCATGGCACCATATGGGAAGGCGTATGATCACTCGGCAATAAAGCGCCATTCGACCAACCGACAACCATAAAAAGAGCACAACCGGGCCTATTCACCTACAACTATATATACGATATCTCATTCGATGTGCGATTTTCTCGCACAGAGTGTACTAACTGACCTGCACCAAGATTTAAAAGAGGATAGAGCGCTCTCTCTGCGAATGAAACCGACTGAATGTTGTTAATAGCCGCATGTCGTAGCAGTCATTATCGTTTTCCACTGTCCTAATAATTTGACGAGGCTGATTATAGCTAACTTTGGAAATGAAGCTTTAAGCTCCAAGGTGTCAACTGGAAAGCTGTTAGAAGCTTTGACGTGAAACACCCTAACCGAGGTGTTCCCAACGAAGTGCACTTCAGGCGACTCCTTTTGTTGTTCATTTGCAAAAATAAAAAAAATAAAAAAAAAGTAGCCCCCGAGGTAAGCACCGCCCTCCACTTGTTCCTTTTTTATTCCGTGTTAGCTCCACGAATCCACTGTGGCTATGAGCGCGTACAGATGTGGACAGATGGAGTGAGGACAGCAGGAAGGACTGGGGGACAGGGGGTTAGTATGCTTCGCGGGCCGACTTCATTGGGAACTGGGTCGACATTCGTCTGGGAAGTCTTCGGAAAATCCACTGAAAACTTCTGACGGCACATCCGGTTGTAGGATTCGAACCCGCCACATCCCAGTCTTCAGCACGACCTTGGCTACCACCAACGTGCCGCTGGTCTTGTTCTTATTGGCTGCACAAGCTAGCCGCAGCACTCCACGTCGCGACAAATAGTCCGTTGACGTCAATACTATAGATGATCAATAGTCGGCACCTGGTGGCGCCAAAATATTATTCCTCCGGCGCAATAACTCTATTTGGGTTGACTATTCTGTCTATTTCGTGTCGTTCTTAGGCGGAACAAGTACAGTACGTGCCAACGCGTGTGCACAATCGTGGCGCGAGGTACAGACAGGCACGCGGATGTAGATACAGTACTAGCAGACTTTGCAGCATTGTCATACTGTTCTTTGAATGTATATGGCTACAGTTGTCTTTAACGTCATCGCTATTACACGTCTTCTGCAGGTCCTGCGTTCTTCCTACAGGGATTTACATGCGCTAGGCTCCGCTCA
Organism: Ornithodoros turicata; assembly: GCF_037126465.1. NCBI lineage: Eukaryota > Metazoa > Arthropoda > Arachnida > Ixodida > Argasidae > Ornithodoros > Ornithodoros turicata. Next base: position 36,439,697 of record NC_088207.1, read on the forward strand.
GGTGTTCAAGCGTCTGCAGAGGACGCAGCCAACGCAGAGGCAACGGTTAGTCAAAGAGAAGTAAAAGTTGGCAGGAGACGTAAGAGCTCAGCAAATGATGTCGTCCCTGCAAACCTAAACGGAATTGAGGACAGTATGAAAGCTCTGAAGAGAAAAGCAGGAAGGCTTCGAGAAAAGGGGGAAGACATCGCACAGCAGTTACAAGACGACATTCCACAGATTCAGGGCGCAGGTCTTACACCGCAGGATGCACCGAACCAAGCTGTGGGCGTGAATCTGGCATTAAACCAACAGGGCATGCAAGTAGAAGCTCGAGCGAACGACGTCCAACAGCAGATGGACAGCCAGGGCGAGCAATCGCTGGATGCTGTGAATGGCGTCAGAAATGCACTTTCGAAAGGCGCGAAGGAAACGGCAGAGCAGATCACGGAACAGAACAACCAATTCGCGGAAGGAGCTGACCAATTGAAGGACACATTAAAGGACAAAAAGGGACAGCTACTAAGTGAACTTGCGGGTACAGGGATGCAACTCATGGAACAGAGGCAACAGAATTTGAAAGCACAACAAGACACGAGAAACGCGGTCAATAATCAGAACGACCAGCTGTCCAGAAGCGCCATAGACACGGCCAGAGAGTTGCTGGACCTGAAGCGCCATATCAATCAAGTCGACGAAGACATCAATGACGAACTTAACAAACAGATAGATCAGATATTGATAGGTACGGGAACTCGTCTAGGCAGTGCTCTGGCACAGCAGGAGCAAATCGCAGATAGCGTAGACAGAGCGAACGCGCAGCTCTCCAGGAACAAGGTCGACGAGGTCCGCAAGGCAATAAACAATGTGGCAAATGGCAGTTGAGAGCCGAGAGGGACGAACCGTTGGCCGATGCTCGAGCCAGTAAGCGTACCGGTCCACACTTGGGTCATACGGCAGTCGAAAATGATAAACGTGATTTCCCCGTGACAGTGCACTGTATCGTAACATTCAGTTGTGTGCAAGTTGGTGCAATAAAGGAAGTAAAGGCAAGCTGTTGTTTTGTCTGCCTGCCAGGATGACGCGCATATGTCGCCATTACGGCAGGACCATGCGTCCTGTTCCGGCTTTGCGTGTGTGTGTTTATTCCATGTTAGCACCGCGAAGCAACTGTGGCCATGAGCAGCGTACAGACGTGAGCAGGTGGGGAGATGACAGCAGGAATGAGTAGGGGTCAGGGGTGTCTAGTACGCGTCCTGGACAGACTTCAAGGGGAACTGTGCCGCCATTCGTCTTGTTCCGGCTTCGTACGGAATATATTACACCATGGCCGTGCTCAAACGGCGACATGGCGCGCAACCAGTAGACGCTATACAATAGTATGAGAACAGTCAAAATCTCTTATATGGAGAGAATCAAGCGTGCAACGTTCACAATAATTATGACGATATTTGAGTATAAATTATGGCGACCTGCGAGCAAAGGGTGCGCAATTTCCTAAGGTGACCTTGAAGCGGATAAGGGGCTTGCCCCCTCTTGAAATGATTGCACAGAATTGCCCCAACCATTACACAGAAGTACGACCTACTACGATGGTTAGAGAGATGGACGGAGAGCGATAGTCTACGATAGCGGGCACTAGAAGAACGAGACGAGATAGGCCCCATCTTCCTGTGAAAATGTGTCTGCTACTAACACGGCATGGTGTCTGAAATGGCCTAATATGTTTCGTCCTTGCCAGCTGACGTCATGCCACGAGTCATAGCTGGGCGTCCTCACTCATGAGGACCCTCATGAAGACGCCTCACCCTCACCTCACGACGATGAGGTGAGGGTGAGTGAGGCCAGACAACCCTGAACGTTCCTCAAGAGGACAGTCGTGAGGCATTGTCCCTCATGAGACCCACCATGAGGGCCCTCACGAGATCAGTCGTCGTGAGGGCACAACGTATTCCGTGAGGAGCCTCACTGATGAGGCCGTGAGGCCTTTCATGAGGGACCTCAAGGATGAGGCCGTGAGGCCTTTCGTGACGGATCTCACGGTTGAGGCCATGAGGCCTTTCGTGAGGGGCCTCACGGATGAGGTGAGGGGTTTGGGCTCCTCTTTGCGGATGCCAAACACTAACGTTAAACTTCACTGTGACAGTAACAGCTGTTACCAAATTTATCCAAGCACAGCACGAAACCTATAAACAGTTTAATGCCGCGTAGTATCATTAGCACCAACCACCGACACCGTAGTTCAACGCCGTGTCATGTGAACATGACGGAAAGTTCTTTTGATGCTCATGTGCCTCCTAGTGACTTGAAGACACGTCAGGCCATGAGGGTATTCACGAGGCGACCGCTCGGGAGGATGAGGGGTCGTGAGGCCACGAGGGTCCTCATGAGAAGTCACAGAGGTCATGAGGACATGAGGGCCCTCATGAGGTGAAGATAAATGAGGCCATAAGGGTTGTGAATAGCCTCATGAGGTGAAGGCATGTGAGGAAGAGGATGGTGAGGCCTTTCGGGATCACGATGCCGAGATGAGGTTTGTGAGGGCAAAATTTAAAATGGAATATGAGGGTGAGGGCGACTGAGGTTTAGTTACTGGTGAGGAAAATTTGGTGAAGGTGAGTGAGGCCAATGAAGACTGTGCTTCGTGAGGTGAGGATGAGTGAGGCCGCAGGAAAATGCCCACTTATGCCACGGACCACCCGATTCGCACTCGTGTCGTCACTGCGCATGACGTCAAGCTCACTTATTCCCGGAAGGAGTGCGATTTGTTCTAGTGCGCATGCTGATCCAAGAGCTTTCACGCACGCTCGGACTGACGTGCTTCTTGCCAGTGAAAGAACGACAAGCGCAGGTGATCTGCAGCACGTGCGCAAGGGCCTCTGTGCAGCACACCTTTTCAAAAACCCTCCATTCTCTGAAAGAGTGTGTAAGAGAGCGAGTGGAGGATACTCCGTGACGTCAACAATCCGCCGGCAGGGTAATAATTGGCTGCGTTCCAGAACTCACCGGGGTCGACCCGAAAGTTGAGGGTAGCTGCCCTTTGCGTTCCGGAATCAACTTGATTACGTCACGACCCGCGTTGCTAAAACGGGTCGCCTACGCGATGGTAACGATTCCGGATCAACTCTCGCTATTCCCTATCAGATGGGGGTAAAGAGTAGTGACGTCAGAGTTCACGTCTGCATAGAAATCTATGGTCGCCCGCTTTCGTTGGTGCTGCTCGTCTCGGCTTCATCAATGAGGACACCTGGAAATTCCAGTGTGGATTCTGCGATTCGATGTTTTGTTCAGAGCAGCATGCGAGGAAGCATACCATAGCATTTATGAGCAGCGTACAGACATGGACAGATGGAGAAGGGACAGCAGGAAGGAGAGGGGGTTAATATGCCTCCTGGGCAGACTTCAGGGAGAACTGTGCTGACATTCACCTGGAAAGTCTGTCGGAAATCCGCCAGCACAGCTGGTTCGGGGATTTGATCCTGCATCACCTCCCAGTCTCACCATGGAAGGCGATCACTCTAACCACTATGCCACAGGAGCTGGTCCATAGCATTGGATATGATTCGAACGGTCAAGAACCTTCGTGAATTTTAGTATGGTTTCAAAAGGTTGTTGAACCATACATAATAGCAGATTCGACTGCAAACCTTGGGTTCGTGAAAATGTTGTGACGTTGACTGCAGCCATACTCCCACACGCTGCAGAAGAGCCACAAACCCTCGCAAGCCTCGTAAATACCGGGAACATGCAAGCAAGTACAGATAACTGCAAAACAACAGACATGTCATTTTATTTATTACTGCAGTGCACTTCATTGGTGGTTTGCCTGATGACGTCAGTCTTGTTGCGTGATCGGTTTTACTGTCACTCCTCTTCGGATTTGCCCCCAACCAATCAACCTTCATGATATAATATGCCACAGTCAACATCTTTGCATTTCACGTACATCGATGTTTACAAGAACACGACTCTCAGTGGATTCACAGAGACACAGAGTTTGTAACTTTGCATTAATTGCCAGTCACACACCCTTACAACCGCCCTTACCTCCAGTGTTTCTCCACCCTTCTGCTCAATGCAATCTTTTCTCCTATCTCTGTGCACACAGGACTGGTCAGACTGATCTTAGCCAAGTCAGCCTTTACAGCCAGCACTCGTCCCCCCGTTGACAGGGAGCCAATGTTCACCATCAGTACCTCATTCTTTGTCAGCTTTTGCACCTGTGATTACAAAAGAAAACCGGAGTACTGCATTGTGCACGTGTTGTCCAGTCATGTCCCCGTTATCCGTGATACAGAAAACTCGTTATCCACTCTTCGTTACAGGCAACAGACTTGCTACCATTTGTTTTATTGGGTTATCCAGAATCCATTATCAATATACTGATAATAATTTTCCAGAACGAGTGCCATGTACAAGGGACACGAGCCAGGAAATCCTGCCCTTGAGATTTCGTGGCGTTGGCCCAGAGCAACGTCACCTCTTGTGCAAACTTTCCATTCACTTTTTGGCTACTCTTGACCCCGAGGTCAGTGGGCACAAACTTGTGTGGATAGACAGTGTCAATGGTCACAAAAGTGGTGAAAGAGGTGTTCCACAGGATGTGTGAACATCATATCGAGATGAAGAACGCGGACCTGGGCTAAAAAGGCGCTGATCGAAGAGTCTTAGGTTAATGGAACCGTACATGGTATGGAATACACATGGAATGGTACAATTGCAAGAACGAGGTATACTATAATTAGCGCCCTGTGTTTTGGGGTTTTATGTTTTTTGAAAATCGGGCGTAAAACTCTAGTTTTATTTCAGGAGCCGTAGAACAGGGTCAAACTGGGTGATATCCGGTGGCAAAGTAGATTTTCGAGTGGAAAATAAAAAGGAGAGCGCATCTCGCATTTTCGAACAGCTGTGTTTAGGTTTCTCTGGTGCCTGTATTGATGGCTCAATTGGCACTTTGCAAAGTTTGTTTTCGGGTCTGTTCGGGTTTTACACTAAGTGACGATAACGCAAATCGGGGGAGGGGGGGAGAAACAGGTTTTACCTAAAACACAGCGCCCTAACTATTGAGTTACATGTCCATATGTGGACTGTCACCCTTGGGCTGATAAATTAATTAATTAGGAACAGTCAAATACCTTTGCTCCCTTTTTGTCTCCTTCTGTTCTGACACCAAGAAGACGTCGGAGGAGGAAATAGGAGATTTCAAGCTCAATGTAGATGTCTGGCAGAGCTCCAACCGCTCCCAGTACCTGCCCCACCATGCGATCAGCTCTGGAAAGGGTGGGGTCAATCTTCGTTCCCACTCCTATGTCAGGGAGAAAGCAAGAAATAAATCAGAATGTACTGTCAGCAGAACAGTATCTTTCTGGCGTAGTGTTCGCTGAACTGATACCAACCAATAAGGCCTCCAGGTACAGCATACATGAGGTCATTCTGTTCTGTGCACAAAGTCAGGATACGAGAGAAGATGGGCTTGCAAAGCAATTTCCCCTCTTCGTCTTTGGACACGATTCCTGGACGAACTTCAATTTCTTGCCCAACCTGTACGGCACATACAAACATCAAGACTGCAAGCGAGATACAGATATTTTTGGGTGCGTAACTAGGTTCAGAGTGATTCTGTACTTTGTACATGCACTGCACGGGCTCGGGCTTACCCGAAAGCCCGGCCTGTGTGCCAGGCTGGGTAAAGTCTTCTCTATGTGGGTCAGAGTGGGCTCAGGTTTCACATTATGGGCTCGAGCCAGGCCAGTACATTGCCAGTCTCAAACCAGGCTTGAGCCTGTGTAACCCCGCTTTTTGCTAGCCACAGCCAACTTTTACAGCCCACTTCACTGGGCCAGGCCAGGTAGAGTCGTAGGCCGGTCCTGGGCAGGTAAGTCAAAGGCCGGGCCTCGGCCTTAGAATGCAGCCCGTGCAGTGTTCTCGTAATACGTGTTCGCAAGTTTTGACATACTATACTGCCGCTGCATCTGTGAACAAATATTTTGTCCGCATTGCACTGTATTATTTACCTGACCTCCTAGCTAATCTTTTGTCATAGAAATAGTAAAATACGTTTAAAGAAGGGCATATATTCGTTATCCAGCAAACGTAGCATTAACTTTGGAGTACGTTAAAATAGTTCTAGGAATTGAAAATACATATTTTGTAATCCTGCAACTCCAATTTGATTTCTCTTTAAAATCTTGTAATAAAGTCACTCAATGCATGAACAAAACTATTGAAAAGAAATTTAGCTAAGGGGTTTGCAGTTGACTGCGCATGTTGACACAAGCTCCTCTTGCACGTACGAGGCTACAGATTCTCACCTTGAGCACTCCTCGAAGTATTGATCCTCCTGCAACACCCCCTTTCAGATCATCAACTTCACAGCCGGGCTTGTTCACATCAAATGAACGGATCACTAGAAAGCGTCAAGTTAATTTCAAATGACATCCAAACTGACTGCAGTGCAAGACAATGCACAGTCAGAGGTCACTTTACAGAAAGCATCGTGCTCACTCACCAATCAAGCGAGGCTCAGAGGTGAAATCCCTGATGGGCATCGGAATTTTCTTCACAATGTACTCGCAGATCACCTCAATGTTGTACTTCAGTTGTGCGGAGATTGGTACAACGGGAGCCCCCTCTGCAACCGTTCCTGGGAGGGTGTTACACATAACATGAGTAAAGCAACGTACAAGTTACTGGGGTACAAAAACAGTGTGTCTGCTGACTCATTATGCAAGAGGAAGAACGAAGATTTCTTTAGTGGTGACCAGAGCTAACCTTGAACAAACTTAAGAATCTGCTGGTGCTGTTCCTTGGCCTGCGACTCCTTAACTAAGTCGATCTTATTCTGGAGGATAAGAATGTGCTTCAGCTTCATGATCTCAATGGCAGCCAAGTGCTCCGAGGTCTGTGGCTGTGGACAAGATTCATTGCCGGCTGGAGACAATCAAAGGAAAAGGCCGTCACTACAGCTGTATGCTATAACAAAACTTTTAGAAGAGACTCCAAAAACATAATGCTACAGGAACGATAAGTGACATACCGATAAGCAACAGTGCAGCGTCCATAACTGCTGCACCGTTCAACATTGTAGCCATCAAAATGTCGTGGCCAGGGCAATCTACAAAGGATACGTGCCTGCAAACAATACGACTCACACATAAGATTCCTTTTTATATGTGATTACTAGGATAAACTAGGAGCAGCAAACGAGTGAGCTGGTGTATGGACGAAGTGGGTGGACGTGACCTGAAGCTTGAGGAGGACGAGTGAATAAAAGGAGTTGACAAAACGAGGCTCAAATCATCCTGTCAACTTCTTGTATTCGCCTGTCCTCCTCAAGTTCGAGCTATGTTACCCGCCTGATATATTTGCACCTCAGACACATGGTTATATTCAATGTCACAAATATCGTGCATTTATTTCATTTAACCTTAAGGGCTCAAACCAGGCAGATTGAATTTAAGACTCGTGCCAGACAGTTACAAAGTAGCCTTAGCTCAAAAATGTGACTTGGAGGCAAACTGTTTCTAATATGGCATTACACACAGGCTCAAGCTGGTGGACATCTCAAAAGCTTGAGCTGTCATCTGTGTCGTCCATGAGTTGGCCTGCAGCTATGTTATCCTCTCCATAAAAGGGGAGGAAGTCCGAGCTTGGGCACACACAGGCGACAACACCTGTTGTCTGTGGTTGTTTTCTCAGGCAAACTGTCTCTCGTAATTCAATTCAATTCATTTCCTTCTTCTGCATACTTCCACAAACACTTCAGAGCACCATGTCACCACCATTTATTATCCATTTCATGTGGGCATTCCTCATTTTCTAGAGATCAGTTGTGTGTTGCGAGTGCAGCAAGTCATGGGGACAGGCATAATATGATCTCAATGTTCATGCCACGGGACTGAGTGTGCAGGACAGTTTGGACCTTGACATGGGCATCAAGTGCATGGCTAGTGCTTGGGATAACAGCCTCCTTTAACATGATCAACATCTCTGGTTCGCTACACTATGATATCCAAAGCACTCTAATAGTCGCCGTGAAACTGCCAAACACATTCACAAAGAGATAATTACATATACAATATCAATCGAAAGCATGCTACACGCACACTACCTGAGCAGTCTGAACCTGCCAGCGCAGTTGAGCCGGTCGCATGGAAAATCGTCTTCTTTGCTGCTGCCAGCGGATCGATAGCAGGCTGGACGAGTACATTTCTCATCGTCACACTTGTAGATCTGCAGGATTACGTGAGTTGTCAATACCAAACAGCAGTAATGCATCCAGGATGTCTCAACTAACTTGCAACAAGTCCTTAAAAAAAAAAAAAGGATGGAGCGCTCTACGCGAATCAAACCCACTGAATGTTGTTAGTGGTTGTGTATCATATTCTCTAGTATTTTTGTAGTGTCTAATTAATTAATTAGTAACACTAATTAGCATACTTTTGTTAGCGTGATTAGAACAAACACGTGTGAGCTCCACAAGATGCTACCAGGAAGTTCGAAAACCAGAGAAAGACGAAGAACAGTTCATGATGATGGTGATTGCACCGCTCGCCGTTTTTTGATGCCGATGTGCCTCAATGCCTGACACGCCCCTCCGTTATTGCGGCCTGTCCACAGGTCACATGAGGTTAACGCGGTTGCCCGTTTCGGGGCGCCGGTCATCGACATTTTGTCACCACTAGAAGGTCCGAGGTCCGAAACAGGGGATTCTTCTCCAAACAAAGAGTCGTCTAGTTCGACACTGGTGATGTCCCGATGCAAGTACCGGCGAAGTTGTTCCGTATTTACAGTCTTTACAGCTGACCTTGTGTTAAAAGGCGTCATTCGCTTGACCACTGCCGAGTTCGTGCCACGCAGCTCTGTGATTTCGAAGGGTCCTTCGTAGCGATCGTCCAGGGTTGTTGATCGGGCACCCACAGACACGTAGACGATGTCACCGACTTCGAAGTGTGCTGAAGTCCTGCTCAAATCGTAACGGTGTTTCGACGCTTGCTGACTTGATTCAACACTGAACTTTGCTTGAGCACGGCTCTGGGCTAGTCGGTGGAGCCGCTCTGCCTCAGTGATGTCCTCCTCTACGGATCCAATATTCATTTCGCCTGGGAGCCTCGGGTTGTATCCGTGCATCAGCCAAAACGGGCTGTAGTTCGAAGACTTTTGTTTGCACACGTTGACTGCAAACACTGCATCCGGCAGGGGTGCCGGCCATTCGTGATGGTCCTGCACTAACTTGCGGACTACCTGTTTCAAAGTGCCCACCATTCGCTCAACGAGTCCATTGGACTGTGGCCAATAAGGTGGCGAATTTAGGAGGACGATTCCAAGCCTCTTGTGTAACGACGAGACGTGATGGTTTACGAACCCTCGTGCCTGGTCCGTCAGGACGATCTCGGGTACTCCAAAGGGTGGAATCTATCCCTTCGTAAGGAACTCCGCATAATAGGTCGCCGCCGCACTTGGAACGGGTGCTGCGTCGACATACCTCGTTGCGTGATCGATGCAAAGTAGCACGTGGGAGTAACCATCCTTCACAACGAGTGGCCCGAAGTGATCCAAGGAAATCACAGTGTTCGGAACCACTGGCACGTCTCTGGGTGCTAAGCAACCCTCTGGGCGGACTGTTCGAGCGTTGATTCTTTGGCATGTGCTGCACGAACGCACAAAAGGACTGACATCTTTCGCCATTGAAGGCCACCAGTATTTGCGATGCACCAAGTCTTTCGTCTTCTCAACGTCCATGTGGCCCGTCTGTTCGTGGCACAGCCGCAAGACTGCTTCGCGTAATGCCGCTGGCACGACGATGCGTGGCGACGAAATCCCTTTCGTGGTGACGATCTTGGTGAGTACGCCGTCGCTCGTATTGTATGGGGAGTTATCCTCGTCAGCCTTTGATAACAATTTGCGACAGTCTTCGTCTCTTTCTTGGAACTGTCTGAGGTGACATCCTCTGCTCATAATAACTGCGTAGCAAGCTGGGTGTTCCAGCAGCTGTTTCCCAGGTGAGAGCCTCCGGTGATTTCTGCTGTTCCGGTGAACAGGAAAGAGCATCCGCGGCCCGATTTTGTTTTCCCGGACGATGAATTATGGTGAACTGGTATTCGGCTAGGTCCAGTATCCAGCAGGCGAACCTTCTGTTTTCTGCTCCTTTGTGCGCTAAGTACGTCAGGCTGACGTTGTCCGTTATGACCGTGAAACGAGGTGCTCCTCTTAGGAAGATGGCAAATTTTTCGGTTACCGCCCAGTGCAGTGCCATACATTCGAGCACGTTAGAATGCAGTTTTGAGTCCTGACTGTTGAGTGCTCGACTGGCGTACTCTATTACTCGCTCGCAGTCGTCTTGCGGTTGTGTCAAGACGGCTCCAAGCCCGACCTGACTGGCGTCAATATGTACCGTGTTTGGAGAACCAGTTCTGAAGTTCGCCAGGATGGGAGGGTTCTTCAAGGCCAGCTTCAGTGTGTCGTCCGATGATGCTCGGTCCAACTGAATTGGGCTCCTTTCGTTAGGAGCTGCCAAAGTGGAAGTGATACGGACGAGAAACCCTTGATGAATTTCCGGAACTGGTTGGCAAACTGTAAGAATGAATAAAGGCACTTCGGGCTCCGTGACGGTTCGAACTTGTCTACGTCCGTTACTCTCTTGGAGTCTGGTATTCTTCCCTCCTTGGTAATCACGTAGCCGAGGAAAGACACGCTGTCTCGTATAAACTGACACTTTCGGATATCCATTCGCAAGCCACTGGTCGTGATTCTCTGAAGACCCTCGCCGAGAAGTTGTAAGGATTCATCGATTGAGGTTGCACCTTGACCAACGTCGCCCATGTAGACCGCAGTACGCGGAAGACCTCCGAAACTGCGTCTCATTACCATTTGCATTGTCTGAGGCGCGGTGCAGAACCCGAAGGCCATGCGTAGATATTCATACTTCCTGACAGGCGTCACGAATGCTGTTTTGTGGATGACGTCTTCCTTCATTCGGATAGTAGGAATGCCGATTTGATATCCATGACTGTGAAGTATCTTGACTGATTACGCATGACTTCGTCCAAAACGTCTTCCATCATTGGCATAGGGTACGGCTCGCATACCGTCTTTGCGTTCAGCTTCCTGTAATCATGCACCATACGCCTCGGGGTTGTAGGGTGGTGCGGCTGATAGATAACGATCGAAGGCGCTGCGTACGTGCTATGGCTCGGCCTTATTATCCCTTTGTTCATGTAGTCCTTAACTTGGCCCTTCATGAATTCCCGGTCTGCATCTGTAAGGCCTGCTTGCGACAGGAATGTCGTCTCTTAGGTTGATTGAGTGTTCCGTGTGGGTGCAAAGCCCAAGTCGGTTTTCGTCACCGATGAACGCGGCGTGATTCTTCAGCAGTATCTCCTGAAGTTTTGAGCGCTGATCGGGAGTGGTGTCGTTCGTCATTGCACACATCGCCCTGTCGACTCCTCGCGGAAGAGATTCCTCTGGGACACTCGACGCTTCACGTAGTTCCACGATGTCCGCTGGGAAGCACACATCCCCGTCTGAAGGAGTTCGGCTACAGAACGATGCGATGATGGTTTCGCCTGTCGTCTTGCAGTCGGCAGGTGAAGGGGTGCCGTGAGGGTCTCGAACTGCGGATCCACTACACGAATCCTTCGAGACGTGGGCAATCGTGACATCGTTGGACCTGTGGAACAGAATGTCAACGTTCGCAAGGCGACGCCAGTCCGACCCCAAAATCATGTCCACTGCAGGAGGAAGTTCTGACACGACGATGTTTGGTAGCCGCACATTCGTGTGGCCTACTTGAACGACTAGTTCAGTGCTGCGATGTGGGATAAGGGTTCCGTTTAAAACGTGAAGAACTTTGTCGTTGTTCCACAGCACGGTGTCAATTCCCGAAGGTAATGCCTTAGTACTGATGATCAAAACGTTTGATCCAGTGTCGATACAGGCCTTAATTTCGTGGCTATCGTTGATGATCGCGTCTACGATGGGTAGATTGCCTCCGTGTGATTGCAGAAAGCAGTTCACGTTTTTTGGGACGGTCTGTCTCCTCGACGTTCCCATCGCGGCACGACGTCTGTGCTCAGCTGGTAGTGTTGCTTCGGTTTTCGGCTGAGCACAATCCCTCGAAGTGTGTCCCGGTGTGCCACAGTTGTAGCAAGCAACGGGTCGGGTGCTGCTGAAGACGCGAAAATGGGTTGTCGACGGCTGACCGGAGGTGCGGAGCGACGAAGTACGACGATGAGTGTGCACGTCACCATCTGAATCCGTGCTTCCCAGCGCTCTTCTCGAGTCCAGCAGCAGCGCTCTATCAACAAGCTCCAGAACGGACTTGCAACCTGCACTTGTTAGTGGCACAGCCCATCTGTCGTCCCTGATTCCATGCAGGATCAGAGATATCCTCTCATCCGCAGCTAGCGTATAAGGCGCCTTCTCGAGCATCGCATTTTTGGCATAAATATACTCCACCAGACTCTCATTGTCTTGCAGGCAGCGTCGCGACTGGTAGTCTGTGAACTCCTGCATAGACATCTTTCGTCGGAAGCGCTCGCAGATTGCTTCCTTCCACGTCTCCCACTCGCGCAAGTAGGGTTGCCACATTTCGTAGTGAAAAATACCGGCTGAGGGAGAGGAGGTGGAATAGAGGGAAAGGAGGAAAGGCTCGTGGAAAAGGGAAAGTGGATGAGGGGTGGACGAGCACACACACATAGAGAGAGCGAGAGAGCGTGCTCACTCAAGATAATACGAGGAAACATATGTTCCTGTGTGTGGTTGTATCATTGCGCTAGAAATAACAATGAGAATAATAATAACAATGAATAATAATAAGAATGAATAACTAAGAAAATGACCGGTGACTGCGGAGCTGGGTCTGTAGTGGAATGTTGAAAGGAAAATCCCGTAAAAGCCCTTATGAAAGGTCTTGAGCCACAAATACCGGCAAAACGCTGCCGGTATCACCTTCCTACCGGCAACCGGCAGAGCGGCCAAATAACCGGCCGTGCCGGTATAATACCGGCCTGGTGGCAACCCTACGCGCAAGCCAGTTCCATAGGCTGTCTGCCAATCCCGCGCTGGTCCGCTAAGACGGGTGATGGCGTTGAGTAGCGTCAATGAAGGTGTCCAGTGTGCCAGTGAGGCTACTCTCTCCACTTCTTGTATCCAGCTGGAGACACTCGTAAGAACGTTACCGTCATAAGCCGGGATGGCTGAAGATGTGTCGATTGTCGGATGGACTTCAAGAGAACGTGAAGTGGCAGTCATGCATTTGGTGATGCGCCGCTGCGTGTCGATGATGATCGACAGGAGATCAGTCTGTGTAGGGACGTATGTCGTTGTCGAGGTCTAAGGCGACTGGGCAACGTCGTCTGTCCGTACGCCTGGTCCAGACTTCTCGCTCGGAACATATGTCCTGGTGTCGCCTCCGTTCGTGGCGCCCATTGCTGCAGTCGTCGCTTCGTTGGGTGCACTGTTGAGGCGTAATTGACGCAGTTGTTCCCGCATTTCATTCATCTGGGCCAGAATTTCTCGCTGTGCCAATGCCAATTCCTTATACTGAGCGTCGCCTGAGTTGGTCGTGGGCTCCGTCATGGCTGCCGTTTCGTTCCTCGATGCCACACCTCGCCGAGCTTAATCCGGCTCGATCCTCGGAATCCTCGCACAATCCTCTCGGGTGTCGCTGCCAAATCTCGTCAAAAACCTTGAATATTTCACCCAAGTAGATCCTGGTCTAGCTGCGCCATGTTAGCGTGATTAGAACGTTTTAATTAAGGAACCAGTACAAACACGTGTGAGCTCCACAAGATGCTACCAGGAAGTTCGAAAACCCGAGAAAGACGAAGAACAGTTCATGACGATGGTGATCGCACCGCTCACCGTTTTTTTATGCCGATGTGCCTCAATGCCTGACACTTTTAAAGTATCAGCTTAAGAAACAAGATGTTGATTGAACAGTGGTTGAATGGCTTGAGAAACACCCAAATGAAGTGCTTCCAACAAGATAAGCTTTGTGTGGCTGACCTTTTTTCTGGCCTAAAAAGAAAGCCCACTAAAAAAAGAAACAAACACCAAGTGACACTAGTTGTCTTTGATTAGGCCGCATTTTGTGGACTAGTGCAAAACAGTGTAAGTTCTCGCATTTAATTCAGCGGAAGAGCAGCCTTTGCACTACACTCAACTATTCAATCGGGAAAAGTGCCGCGGGAGTGCAGCAAAAGTTCCCGAGAAGGCTGCATCTCCTCCTATGTCCATGCAATGTTTTGTACACCGTAGAGCAGTCGACTTGAACAGGGTAGCTGTGGCTGCTGGCGATGTCTTCTCATCGACCCGATGCATACTGGAAATGTAACTGAACGAAAGTAACTCAAAAACTAGCGATGCAGTGCAGACGTTTGTAACAAATGATCTGAGCCTTACACTTTTCGATTCGATTGGGCTCTAGTGTCCTCTGCACAAGGGCAGCACCTGTTGTGCACTTTGAGTACATTCCTTTACACTGCCCCTTGCACTTCTCAACGAATCAAAGACAACTGCCCCAACTTTGCGATTGCAGCACACATGGGTGTGTTGTCACGTCGTATTTCGTCATACCTTGCGGGCTTTCTTTTTACGATGAAAAAATAAAACAGCCACAGGAAGCGTTCCTTGCTGAAAACACCTCAGTCAGGTGTTTTCCAACTTTTTAAATGCAGGGTAAATGCAGGAGGTTGCTAATATTTATGTCATGCAGCCTATTTTTAAGAATTAAACTGAACATTAATTTCTTAGGCAACTTGAGGCCTTGTATGTGACTGTCCCTTCTATGTTGTTCCAGCCTCAGAACATCAGTTCTCTCATGTAAATTGAACAGTTTCCCGCCTAACAGCCAGTACAAGCAGAACACTGTATACAAATTTAAAATTTATCATAAAAGTGTGTACGAGACATAATGTCAGTGCACAACTAACGTTATTGTTCCTGGACATCATGTGCCCCCATGTGGTCCCTTTTATCAGAAATATTGCAGTGAACTTGAGAAACTAATTCATTAGGGAGCATGGAAAAAATGATAAATATCACCTAGAGCACACACACGGGGGAATGTTTGCAAGCGCTCAAACATATGCTATACGTGCAACCAATGTGGTCCGGTTAAATTTTTTCCTTGCACACAAGGGAAGGCTCTTAGCTTTGAACCAACTCTCCCACGAGCCATCTTTGAAACAACAGGGCAGCACACATTGGAATCCTCACTGGTGGAAGGTGTGTGCACAAACTGACAACCCTATCTGCAAGAGTACTTCACCACAAATCATAATGTTAGAGACGTTAGGATATATCATACCTTGGCATTAGCGTATCCTAGCTTGATGGTGATATTTCTTTCCAACTCATTCTTAAATCTGACGGTCTGAAAACATAAAAGGAAACTTGAAACATGATTAATGATCCATTTGAGAGGCTACTGGAACTGCAACTCACCACTAGGCTATGTGCACACATCACTTCACTTTTTATTTCTGCTTGTATAAACAATTGACATGACATTCGAACTTCTGTATGGGGACATGTATACTAAACATTATTGCCAAAAGCGGCTTTGACAAGATTGCTCTATATTTACTGCTCATTCTCGAGATATTTCTTCAAAGGCAAGAAAGAAGTCCATATGCAGAACTGTACTGTAACTTATGGCAACATATTTTGCTATTGATGAAACAATAATAATAAAAGATCGAAGCAAAAGTACCTGAACACCAGATATAGCCTTAACAACAGTGGACTTTCCATGAGCCACATGGCCGATGGTGCCTGCACATAACAAACGAGACAGCGTTAAATTAATGAAGCTATAACAATGTTATTACATGCGAAAAGATGCGTACCAATATTGATAGTAGCCTGTCTACTGATGACCTCATCTGTGAATGGTGTGAGCTTGTTAACGTCCTAAGAAAGACATAACAAAATATTCGGGTAAGGAACGTTGCCTGTGTTGGCCGAGCAGGCTAAAAATGCGCTGAACCCGATCATTGATGTAGACGAAGTCAACGAAACAAACACACACAATTAATAATCGCCACGCATATGTCGTGAGAAAATATGCCATGGCACAAAAAAATTGTGTCGCTAAATCCCTCGCGGGGTCACGATAAGGGCTGCAGCATACGTAAGTACGCATGTGTGCTTTCGCCTGCACAGCTTGCGAGAACAATAACTTCTAGCATATGTGTAGCAGGATAATCTCATTGAACACGGTACACCCGGTGAAGTGCCATGCTGTTTGAAATAACAACTGAGCGTTTACTAAGGATCAGTCTAGTCGCCGTCTGTTGAAATTTTGGTACTGTAATTAAGTAATGGTAAAAATGCTTTGTAGGTTACCAAATTGTCAAGATCCTGCTTCCTCAAGTGAGGCTGTCCCTGGATCCTCATGCACTCACCACCCGCCATGATTGAAAAAGGGGGTTGTAATAAGACGTGATGCAGCAGGAAGGGCAACAACAACAGCCCCAGCCATGGCCCCAGCCCTAGCTCTAATGGTTGCTGTGACTATACTCATTCAAGCTACTTTTTGAATTAT
Source organism: Ornithodoros turicata (assembly GCF_037126465.1). Lineage (NCBI taxonomy): Eukaryota > Metazoa > Arthropoda > Arachnida > Ixodida > Argasidae > Ornithodoros > Ornithodoros turicata. The sequence continues at coordinate 36,456,225 of NC_088207.1, forward strand.
TATTCTTCGCAGTCTTTTATTATCGCAGCATTTACTGTGACTGAGGGTTACAATCATTTTGGTCCGGTCTGGCCTATCTATGCTGTCTACGCTTTTTAAGGAGCGTGCGGGTGGCAGAAAGATGATGCAATGTCAAATACCGAAACTACGTGTTAAACACCATGTACATTAAGCACAACAAAAAGTGCGATGTATAAACTAATTATAACTTTTTTGGCTACGTGACTATCGGTATAGCTATTCGTCTTATTATCATTAACTCGTCTTCACTGCGTTCCCACTTAGCGTCGCGTTGCCATAGTAGCGGTTACTTGCGGCTTTCAAAAACGGATGTCCTTACTCGTGTAGTGATTAAGTAAAGTTGCACCATGATAATATTTCTTATTATTCTTCTTTCGATCTGGACAGTAATGAACTTTACAGATTACATGCTAAAGGTGAGATCGGTCCGCAATTGTGCAGATGAACACGCGGTTAGATTGGTGTAAGTGAATGCAAACGTTCATCTTTACAGTCATGCATGATGTTTCCCTACATTGCTTGGATGGAGAGGAACGGCATAAGTCTGAAGCTCTTACGACTCCAGATCTATTCAACAAGGTTCAACAGACCTATACACCTCCTCGGTAGAAGGAAATCACGCTTCTTGTACTGGTGGTTCACTCTAGGAACATTTGTGAGCATCTGTGCAGTTGTGCCTTCAGTGTGGATACTTATCACGACAGCATTCAGCCTGCATTCAAATCGGGCCGAAGGGGGAGATGAGGCTCTAATTTTGCAGCCTGCAGTAAGTATAGTTTTAGTATTAAAATTTTCCTGGCATTATCACAGTGAATCATAATTTTTCAGATGCCAGGAATCAATCTTCCAGTGACCGACATCTTATATTATGTTTGTACCCTGGTGATATGTAGCGTCATCCACGAATTTGGTCACGCATTGTCTGCTGTGAGGTAACAGTCTCAGTCGCGAAATGCCGCTATCTCGTGTATTTTTGGTTTTACGTGTAAAAATTTCGTCAGGAGCAGAGTGTTATGCTTTTGTTTATTGCAGGGAAAATGTAAGGGTCCAGGGCTGCGGAATCTTTGTACTGGGAATTTTTCCAGGGGCCTACGTGGATATGCCAAAAGACCAACTTAATGCCCTTCCAGCATGGAGGCAGCTTAAAATTTATTGTGCAGGCATATGGCATAACATTGTACTCATACTCATTGCATACCTACTGCTCTGGTGTGCTCCTGTAAGTTATAAGCCGCTCTACAAAGAACACGGAGGGATCTCCGTCATTTCCGTCTCGGGGGCAAGTAACTTTTTGTCACCATGGAAGGTTCAGATCATAAAGTATCTTCATTGGTGCAGGCATCAGGAGCAACAGGTCCCAGTGGTCTAATGGCCGGTGACCACATAGTAGGCGTTGATAACTGCACGGTAAGCGACATAGAATCCTGGAAGTCCTGCCTTATCAGTGCGATAAGGTTGCCCCAGTACGGGCTGTGCCAAAAGGTGGACCTGGTGCAGCCAGAAACTACTTCAGGATCCCATGGTGAGGGATTGATACTTACATGAGCTAACAACCATTTAATTTTTGCAGTCTGAGCAAAAAAACAAAAAATTACAAAAGAAAGCCAGTGTGCCTTGTGTTTGGTACAGTTTGTATTGTAAAACACTTACAGAGCTTAGGTGTTTTTCTTGTAAAACAATGTTGCAAAGGTAATATGCAATCATCAGACTCTCTTCGACCACATTGCCTTGTCAAATCTTAGTTTTCGTAGGTCACTGTCGTACAAAGCTGACATGTTGCAGTAACACAGCAGCTGCACGATAGAAATACATGTTTCTTACAGGAGATTGCTGCAATGGAAACCCAAACAGCTTGTGCTTTGCCTACACTGGCAGCTACGTGAAGGTATGCTAAGAGCAATAAGCGATACCAAGGGTACTTTAGGTGTTTGCCTGTTTTTCTGTGGCTGCTATAGACTAGCAAGCGATCCTCATTGTGCACCAAGTGCAGACAGGCAAATGCACAGAAACAGAATAATGCTTACTGGGGAAAAAAAAGTATTGAGATATTTCAATTCAGCAGTCAGTCTTAGTTGTTTGTACACAAAAGTAGAGTAGTAATGTGTGAGACGGATAATGTATGCATTCCAAATTACTGTAGAACGTATGCATTAGTGCAAAGGGGGCATCAGACCAATGTACTGACCCGATAGAAGATATGTCAGTGCTGTACACTTCCAGTTAATTAAAGGAGCATTTAGAAGCAGAAACTGACGGATAACCACACAAGTACAAAAATTACAGCTGAGATAGGAAGAGAACCTGGCTCTCACATGTTCAAACACACTTTACCTGAATGATTTAAAAAATAAAAAAACAAGAAATTACAAATAAGGGAGATCGAGAGAGATGGCATCGACATCCAGTGGCTTGTAGTGCATGGTTTGCGGATGAAACGTAAAATTGTTACCAGTTTAATTTCAATGGACTTGTCAGGTACAACACCATGTTATGGATAGAAGTGCAAGAAGATGTAGGGCGTGTTGGTTAAGTAAGATGGTGATGAACGCGAAAAAAACACGGACGGACGGACGACGGCATTTACAGTCCGCTGGCCTCTGTCTCTCCATGTATTCTTCGCGTTTATCACCATGTTATGGATAGATAGCCATGAACTGTGAATTCAGCTGGTCAGAGCTAAGCCATGGACTAGGCACTGCATCATTGCTGGTGCTCAGTTATCTGGTGACATAAACCCCAAAAATTATTACTATATTGTGAGATATCATGGGTACATCTCGGCACCTATTCTTGTGCTGTCCACTTCCGACAAAAGTACAAGCTCATGAGAGTAAACAACAACAAATGAACAATATAATGTTTTCTTGGCATTATGATCATAGTAGTGTGTATTTTCACTATCACAGCAAAATCAAGTCTGTCTTCCAGCAAGACACACAATAGAAACGGCTACAGGATTGTGCAATGCGACTTGTTCAGGAGGAGATGTCTGCTTGACACCCATTCTTGAAAATGGCACAAAACTGGTTCAGGTCAAGCGAAAAAACTGGAAGACTATGCTCTTTTTGGGACATCCTTCGGAACTCTGGCATGCTGGTAAGTTCATCTTGGCATGTATTCTGCTCAGATATGAGCCTCAATCACAGAGGAAGAGGGACTCGGAGCAGCGATCGCCCCGTAGCTTCGTAATAGATGGCACAAGAAGTTTGTAAGTGCACCAAAAGATGATCCTTTTTGTCCTGCAGTCTGATGTGTACACGTTAGAGGATATCATTAGTGCTGTGTGCTTCTACATCAGCTTTATTTTCTTCTTCTTCTTCTTCCCCCCTTACGACTGCAGATGGGGAGCGCTAAGAGAGGAAATGTCCTGGTTTTTGTGTTGCACCTTTAGCACTTCACTTGTTTCCAACCAGTGGTGACAGTAATCTTTCCAACAGACAAAAATATAGCATTTTCAACAAGTCGGGCTGTTCTCTTGCTACATCTAAACAGTGACTCACTCATGTATAGCAAAGCACAGCTTTCCCCCATATGGTGGCTGTAGATGTCTCAAGCAAACACAGTACATCTCAGTATCACTCAGATGCGTGTGCATGGCACGCTTCCTCTCACACAGTTCCTGTCCCTCTTCCTTTGTTTAGAATGTATTCCATGGCACACATGCTCTGTCTTTTTCAGCGACCGTGAGCAGATGGGTACCGAGGCTCAAGTATTTGTCGGCCTTCCCTCTTCATGCTTGTGAAGTCTTTCTCAAGTATCCTTTATCGTGCTTGTCTATTGCCTTCCGTAGGGAGTGTCATAACATAGCATCATATCATACCATGTTCTATATGAAATACTACATACTGAGCTCCTTCTTTTGCCTAATATATGTTGGCAACTGAAACAAGATAGCAATGTTCATTGTAACATATTATTTTACATGCATTTCAGTTTAGATAAACAGCGGAACAGAATCGCTTCTGAAAGGGAAATTACCTATACTTCCTTCCATATATATCAGCATCATCATCAGCATACATGGCATTTCAGCAGTACATTCTAGTTCAAGCATGTTTCAATGTGCTACTTTGAGCACTAAAAGCTTTGTTGTTTGTTTTCATTGCACAGTAGCAGTTTACAGCAGCATTATCGTAGGTTGCTTATTTCTTACCCTGGAATTTAGCTACGTCATCGGTTTTTCCGGAGCCTTGGCAGTTCTCAATTCCATCCCTTGCCTCATGCTGGATGGCCAGTGGATTCTTCAGGCTCTTATTAAAATGTTCACCCAACATCTACCCTGCCTGAAAAGGACACGGAAACTGCTTTACCTCATCCTTGTGTTTGCTGGGACATTCTTGTTGGCAGCCAATGTTGTATTAGGATTCCGTAGACTTCTGACGCAGACGTAGCAAATCGCTGTAAGTATATTTGCCCACCTTCTGTACAGCCCATTGCAAGCTCATCCCACAATCACCCTGCATAATTGCTCGTGCCTTTCTTCGTGTTCTCAGTATGCCAAATGTTCTCGGTACACTAAATGTGAATGGAAACATTGAAGTTGTAAATAAATTATAAGATATTCCCACGGCTGTCTGTTCGTGACGAAACTTGCTTTCAAACATGAATGGGAGATTAATGTATTGCAGTACACGTAGACCTCCGTGTTTTTGGATTTGCTGTTTCTCCCAAATGAAGGGGGTAGAAAATAGGTTTTATTATTGAAGCCATGAAACAGGGCAGAATCAGGTGATATTGTGTGAAAGAGCAGACTTTTGGGTGGAAAAGGAAAAGAAGAAAAAGAGGAGTACACAAGGTGGCCAAGTGGCAGAGCCAAGTGTGAAGTATTCATCCAAGCCCATACAAGTGCCCAAGTTTGCGCCTTGGTCAGTTTGGTTCTCACGTTGTTCCAGGTTTTACTTGGAGTGACAATGATGCAGATTGAGGGGTAAAATCTGGTTTTGGGATACAAGGTTCTTAGTGCCTACCCAACATGATGTGACTTGGCGGCAAGTTGACAGCCTGCTTCGTTTGGTGATCTTCCACATTCCTGTTTGACAACATATTCAAGGTCATGTTTGACAAATCTGAGTAGTGACTACAGGTTTTCCCGTCTATTTTAGTCCAAGTGCCATCTGAATTAGTCCAGGTGCCATCTGAAAAAATCGAGATGCCATTTAATTTAATCTGGGCGCCATCTGAATTAATCCATGGTGTTTTTAATCACTATAACCGTGTACTCACATGAGGTACATCCCCGCAGAATATTCTACAGACATGTAGTGGAAAGAAAAGTAAAAAGCTGCTGACAGGACTTCAATTTTGCTGTGTCTTATGTTGAACATTCGCACGGCATCAAGATATCGAGTGTTAAAGCAGAACCATATCAGACGACACCATTGGTCATGTCGTCTGCTACAGAATATCTTCTGACTGAACTGCTGGATATTTCGCGCAGTTAGAATAGTGCGAAAAGGCATGGCCCACATAGCAGACGACACCACTGGTGCTGTCGTCTGCTACAGAACGTCTTCTCACTGAGCTGCAGGATATTCCACGTGGTTAGAAGAGCACAAAATGCATGGCTCACATAGCAGATGACACCATTGGTCCTGTCGTCTGCTTCGGAATATCTTGTGACTAAGCGGCATGTCTTTCCGTGGTCTTCAAACCGCAGAGAAAATCCTACGGCAGAGCCACAAGATATTCCTTCACAAGCGACAGGAACACTGGTGTCGTCTGCTATGAGCATCATGCCTTTTCGCGTTCGGCTAACTGTGCGAAATATCTTGCAGTTCAGTCAGAAGATATTCTGTAGCAGACGACAGCACCAGTGGTGTCGTCTGCAATGTGAGTTGTGGCTTCTCATGTTCTTCTGACCGCGTGGAATATCCTGCAGTTCAGTCAGACGATATCCTGTAGCAGACGACAGCACCAGTTGTGTCATCTGCTACGTGAGTCATGCCTTTTCGCGCTCTTCTATGCACGGAATATCCAACAGTTCAGTTAGAAGATATTGCGTAGCGGACAACAACACCAGTGCCATCGTTTGCTGTACTTCCGCTCCAGCTCCCAATATCTCAGCTTCGTGCGAATGTTCCACATAAGGCACGGCACAACTTCAGTTCCATCAGCAGTTTCTTTTTTACTTTTTCTTCCACTAAAATACTCTACGAAGATGTCCGCGTGTGAACACACGGTTATAGTGCTTAAAAACACCATGGATTAATTCAGGTGGCACCCAGATTAAATTGAATGGCGCTCGGATTATTTCAGATGGCACTTGGACTAAAGTGGACGGGAAAACCTGTAGTAGCCACATAGAGAACAGCATCCAGAAGTTTCGAAGCTATTGCTGTGATGACCTCACAGTGGGTCTTCATCTGGTGGTTTCTGTTCTGTTATTTGGGCTTATAAATGGAAACTACCAATGCAACAAGATCAACAAGCAGTGCTGTCCTTGGGACAAACACGACTAGCAAAACGATTGTTACGAAAAGAAGTGGGAAGTGCGGGTAAATAAATTCACCGCACCCGGAGATGTGCCACCCGCAACTGCAGCATTGTAATGGAGCTATTCCCACAATACCTGTGGACGCACTGCGTGCACGCTCACATTGTACCCGCAACATGCGGTGGTACTGTACCCATAAATCGCAACACTGCACAGGTAAGCGTGGGTATACCAGTACCCGCGCTTGCATCTAATGCTAAGCACCAAAACTCATAGCTAGGGTTCCGGGTTTTCGGATTGATCAAAAAAATCTTTAACACGTGATGGTAAAACTTAAAGCAATTCAGACTTATCCAAAAAACACTGTTTTGGGGAGTTCGAATAACAAAGAATTCAGCAAAAAAAGCCATGCAATGATGGCATGTTGGCGGGGTTCGTTTCGTTTTGTGTCGGGATTGTTTCCCATTGTACATTAGCAGCCCCTCTGTGTCAGGGAAGAGTGGCTCTGTGAACTTAAATCCACTCTGCAACAGTCTTCCACTTTACATTGTACGAAGCATCATTGTAATGCGGGTGAACCCATCCCTGTCTAGAGGCACCCCAACATTGGAGTCACAGAATATGGTAGCCTATTTATTGACTTTACTCAACATGATGGCTTGTTGAGGTCATTTCGGCCATACTTGCCAGGTCTACTTGCAAAACGTCCAGAGCCCGCTGGTTTTCCTTTCCTGTCTCTGAGAATCATACTTCCCCAAGCTCTTCCTCAAAGTGGACATACAAATTGTCTTCTTGAAAGGGCAGCTATTTGTTGTAACATAAAGTAAGTACAATAAGTAGGGACGCAAGTGAGAAAGGCTGACGAATGTGTCAATGAATATCCAGATTTCGATCTGTTCATGGTGTCAGATGATCGTGATACAGATATCACTGTCTGCAAGTTCTGCTGCACAAGAGTACAAAAAAGAGCGAGAAGCTGCCTTGCAAAAACACCTTGTTTTTCCAAGGCATTCAGTTTTCATCCTGTTTTTGGAGAGCTATGCCGTTTCGCAGCTGTCACATTTTCTCCAAATTTCACATATTAACTCAGTTACAAAAAATAAAATGACAAAAAATTTCAAATTCTCCCCAGAATAATACGCACCAAAAACCCGGAACCCTACTTGTAGTGCACAACTGATACTCCTGTCCTGGTGGCAGAAGGTTCGGTCAGTCAACTGATCAACCTCTATCCAAGGAAAAGCCTATGGTCACACACAAAGTTTACAAGAGGTAATGTATTCTGTTTAATTGCAATCTAAAAAAATTCGGACACAGTACGTCACATCATCCATGCAACACATATACCTTCTTCGAAGGCATCTAATAGTATACACACTTGTACAATTCATTCCATCAGTAGCAATGACCGCACAACTCTTGAACAGGACGCTCTTCTTGGAGCCGTCCATAAGGCACACAGCCACCTTGGGCATATGTAGTTGAGGCATGCATCAACTAGAAGATGCAAGGGAGAAGAAGAAGAATATAAGAAATGTAATGCCGAGGCAAAGAATGACAGCCAGAACCGGAAAAGCTTGGATGACGTGGAAAGTAGTGACACAACACAGATCAATCAGTGTACTGTCTGCGTCGTCGTCTCATAGCGCTGTACCAGGAATGTGCAATGAGCAATACCGCTGCCAGCACCAGAAACAGAAACAGAAACAGAAACATAGACAGTTGGTACAGAAGTACAGCACAATATGAACTGTCGTTAATAACGTGTTTGGTAAGGTCACATCACGTTCAAGGGGCAAGAAACGCACAAGGACAGTGATTCGCATAACAGCCGTCAGTAACAGTCTAACATAGGCATAAAAGCTGGACTGTGACCCATTGGAGTCACTGATGTGTTAGCGACTTGCAGCTTGAAAAACACGTTTGGTACCTGGATCTTGACAGAATGTCACATGGGAAGGGGGTATGCTTGATAATGCACCTGTGCACCCTTAAAGCATTAGTGAATTAGATGCGCAAAAGCTATGCCATGGCTTCCAGCTAAGCAGAGAATAGCCTGCTGGAATTTCATGTAACCGGATAGCTTTTTTCGTGTGGCATGAACTGGCTTTATGTCGTTGTGCTATGTTGACATGTTTGCAACTCCATGTTGCTGTGCAAGACATGAATTAACTCAGGACTGTAAATACAAACACTGATGCCGAATAAGCCTGCATAGAATGGCCCGATGTCAATAAGATTCCATTCCGTGTTACGAGTGCCCACAGTGCTAAGCATGTGCAGTGCAGTGGTAGCTGTTTCTGCCAAGCCTTTCAATAGGAACCTTTGTCACACTCTCATACCTAGCTAGCTAAAGTAGGTTAGGTGTGACAACAAACAGCTCTATGAGACGCAATACAGGCATATGCTGATGTCCTTATGTGCATCTATGCATTTAAAAACATAAAACGCATGTATGGCACTCATGAGATGAGAAGTGAAATACAAGAATGTTCACAATGGTGTCATCCCCAAATGTCTCCGAATGCCCTCAGTGTGCCTGTAGAAAAGGCATTGCATTCTCCGAGTTGATTTCATTGACAGACGAAAGTGATGCTACTGCGAAGGGCGACAGTTCTGGTCGGTGACGTACTTGAATTGCACTCTGAAAACATTCTGCCACGAAAGAGAGAGGAAAAAAAAAGAACATGCAGCAGTGAAAAAGCTTTCTGTGTGTTCACATGGTGGCAACAGGCATGGAAAGAATTTTTGCAGAGGCAACTTCTCTGTATGAAGAAGTTCTCCAAACAGCTGAAGACAGCTTCCTCAGGAAAGCCTATTGTCTTCCAGAACTGCTACTGAGGACTGGTGTAAGTCCCGGTATCTTTTCTTATATCCGACTCATCGAAAATGCATGGAATGCACAGTAGGCCTGAGAATATGGACTGTCTTGTAACACAGCACAACTTGCAACCAATCCGATAGCAGCAGCACCGGTGGACAAACGTGAGAATACCTTTTTTTAACAACCGCATGCTCCAAACAAAGGACGTTCTCTGATGCTGTACACTTCATGACCAATTGTTTAGAGGAGCATAAACGAAACCCATTGGGTTCCTTTGTTGTTATTCGTAATTTCAAGCATGATACCACCCATACAGACTAGTCAAGAGCCTGAAAGGGCAAGGGAAACAGAAATGCTGCACCCCACTGATAAGGGTGCTCTATGGGTACATGCTCTCTCAGGGACTAATTGTACCATGTGGAATGCATATGCAGTCCAGTACCTCTACAACGTTTCTTGTGTGCCATATACGCTGACAGCATAGTGACAGCGCCTTCATTTTTTTGACGTACACAGAAAATAGTGGGAACACTGGGTTGATGTTTAAATAATTGTTAAAACTTACAATGCATAACCCCTACCAGGATGAAGCCTGATACAATAAAATCAAATACCGTGAACCATACAAATAGATAGGTATGTGCTATGATATAAAGAAAAGCATAAATAAGAGTGCTAAAACACTGCATATGTACACATGCGGCACATTTGTGTTCCCAGCTGCCAAAAGAAAATATCTTCAAAGGAACGCTCAAAATGCATAATACAACTGTATAAACTCACTAAAACGGTACGAATACGCATGGTGATTGAATGCCATCAAGTGCCATATCCCAAGCAGCACAACATCTTCGCCCAATATTGAACCAATATTGGCAATACTGGCCCAATATTGGCAATATTGGGCCGACATTGCCAATATTGGTCCAATATTGGACCAAGATGTGCTGCTCGGAATAGCGTGAATGTGGCACAGCACATGTCACCCCTAAAAATTTCATTGAACTTATCTTATCACCGTACAAACACCAGGAAATAACGTGACATAGTAATTTAACATATGATGTGTTTCAACCGGACCAGGGTCATGTCATTTTTGCGAGTACATTAATGGTGGTACAGACACACCATGCCAGCCATGGATGTGTAACATTTATCTAGTAGGGTATGCAGTGTACTACTGGCAGACGTTTTCACTGTCAGTATGCATAACTATATTTCTCCTTTAAGGACGATATCTCATGTAATACACAAAAGAGCCTGCCAGTACCTACTTCTCAATTCCCTTCCTGAGAAGATATCCTGTGCTATTTTCCTGGAAACTGCAAAAACAATTTTGATCCTTGGAGAAGCATGGGTAATTTCTGCCCCGACAAGGATGCAGATTGAAGACCAGTACTACTGGCTGTGACAGCTGGCACCATGCCTTAATTCATTACTGTAAGAAATATAAAATAAGAGAATGAACGTGAACTTCAGTTCGGTGCCGTAGTTGTCGATCGCCACAAAGCGTCTGTTGAAATCTACACCCAAGTACTTGATGACGGCTTCTGCTCTTTCAGGGGTGACCCAGAAGGACTGGCATCCTCGAATGACTTGGTAAGGGTAGTCTTGCCTTCTGGTAGCTCTTCCAGGCAGTCCTCCAGAATGGGAGGGCACATATGATCGTAGCGATACTGCAAGGATGACCTCACCCTACCACGCTTCAGTGGTGCAACTGTTGTCCAAGCCTGGTCTCCAGGGCTTGGGGGATTCACTGGGGAAGACACAAGTGATTTGCTGGATTCTTCAGCTGATTTGTTAACTGGTGACGATGTTTTCAGAAGCTCAACTGCTGATATTTTCTCCTGACCATTCTTGCTACTGGTTTTTGTCTGCAAGAGCAGCTTCTTGAAGTCAAGCAGGCTAGTAGGCTTAGCAGGACCGAGGCGATCGTTCGCTAACGACCTTCTCTGGTGAGGACTACATGTCCTGACATCTCCTGACCAGCTACTGCGGTCTCGAGCTCCGCGTGGGCTTAGAAACCCTGTCTCTGCAACACCTCCCTTGCTTGGCGTGCCCGGACGGCCCACAGAGGGAGAGCTGGACCTTGAGGACAGTGGTGATATCACGTCGCTTTCAATCTTAATGCCGTGCCTTCTTTTAGATGTGTGGATGGCGGCAAAGAGGTCTTCCGTTGACATTGGCTTTTGGCGTGGTTCTTGATCAAGAGACGTGTTACTGGCGGTGTTGTCGGGAGATTTGTCTGACTCGGAGCTTGACAGGCTAGTGGATGACAACATCATTGGCGATTCCGCGGGCTGGTGCCTCTGAATGCCACAATCTCTCTCATTTGGCGATTGTTCTGTACCAGGAAACATCTGAACATGATTCAGTCTGTTGTTTGCTGTTGTGGTTGCCAAACCAGGAAGAGGATTGTTGTACGCAGAGCGTGTTGTAACAGTGCCACCTGCAGCGCATGGTCTCCTTTGTGGGCTTCTCAGCATTTCTGAGGTAGCATTCTGGTAATGTGGTAGCCCCACTGAATTGAGTCTCGCATTTGGGTGTGCTGTCGGTGGGCTGGCTTCACCTGCACCTCTATGTGGAGATGTCTTAACATGACCGTAGAGTTGTGGGCTTTGGTCACCTCGATGTGTCAGCTGCATTCCTGTATTCGAGCAGTGTACTGGTGATTTTGATTGACTCAGTGGTTGATGAGATTCGTATGTAGGATAGCTATAACAGTTATTACTGTACTTCGTGGTATTCCTGGGGTCAGCATAGCTGTACCTCTGTACAGCTATTCCATACGGTGGTGGAGATCTCGCTGACTCTGACACTGGAGATGCTAGAGTGCTTGAAATGGACTTTGGTCTATCATGTGAACCCCAATGCACTTGTGCATTTTGTTGTACCATGTTATTGTTCTGGCATGCACTGCGAGCTGCCAGATCCTGCTTTCTATCAAAGGAGCCCTGGAATAATGGCTTTGCAGGATTGCGAGACATGTAGGTATGTCCTTGGTTTTCAGGAAACGTGCCTATTACAGCTGACAACCCTTGCTGCTGATGACTTGGGCTACGATATCCTTGTGGTGGTGTCGGCGTCAGTCTTCCATTCACAACGACACCCTGGTTGCCCGGTTGGTATATGTGTGCAGGGTTCTGCCCTGCATGCTCTCCATTCCTCATGTTCAAGCTGGATTTGGATGGCACGCTCTGCACCAGGCTGATCCTTCCCGAGCTTTGTGATGGTAAAGAGCTTGTGGAACTTGAGTGCTGAAGGGGGTAACCTCGAGAGGCAGAAGGCAGCTTCGAAGAACGTGAGTCCACCTGTGGGGTATACCGGTGTGTGGGTGTCATCCTTCCATCGAACACCTGTGGCACAGAAGATGCTGAATATGAATGACGAATGCTGTAACCTGCAGTTGTTGCTGATGCTTCATTTGATACTGGCTGATGCGGAAGACCAGAGCTCCGTCCTGGAGCAATGGGCTGCTGAGGTGAAGGCTGGTGAGGCAGGCAGCTTCTACTTCCAGATGGTGCTCCTCGAGGGACATTTATTGGAGTAAAATGGTGGACAGGAGTTGATCGACCTGATGATGTTGCTTGGGGAACTGGAGTCGATAGTGCCCTGCTGGAGTACTCTACGTTTGCAGAAGCTGTACGCTGTACGGGTGTGTTTGTTGCAGGAGACCTCATGCCCTGCATATGACCCCTTCCTGCCTCCTGTTGTTGGTGGGCTCTCGCAGCCACAGAACTCAGGAAAGTTCTCGAAAAGCTTGATGGTGTACTGCATCTTGAGCTTTGCTGTGAATCATAAGACAAGATGGTAGGTGACATGGCCCTCTCAGGCGAGGATTTTTCGGTTGAGGTTGAATATCTTGTCCTCGGAAGGGTGCTGCTGGAGTGGGATTCTACCTTCCCTGCAGGATCCAGTTTCACATAAGCATGCAGATTGGTGCGAACCGGTGATAGAGAATGTGGTAACGTAGCATATTTCTGGACAGATGATGCAGGAGATGTAGAGGAAATCGGCTGTGCGAAGTAGTTCACCGGATCGCCATCATGCTGTCTTCCCAGAGAATTAGAGCTGTAGATGACCTTGCCCGCAGCATCTAATGTTACTCTCGCCCCACTTCTGCTCAGAGAACGTGCATCACCGAATAGGCTATTGACTTCATTTGTCACACTTGGCAATCGTGCTGACCCCTGTTCTAACACCCTGCTGTCATACGTAAGTGGAGGAGGAGGAGGCGGAACTGCTGGGGGTGTCGTTGCCTGGGGGCTGGAAAGCGAACTCGATTTTGGGCTTGTCTCAGGGCTGGAAGAAAGCAGTGGGCTCGCCGAATCTGTCCGCTGGTCTACGGCAGAAGGTATTCGGTTCAGGGCAGAAGGTCTTATGCCTGGGGACTTCGCAGGTGAAGGTGGACTAGGGGTCGAAGACTTCACTGGAGATGGGCTCTTCCTTTCCAGGTACGACAGAAACGGGGATCGAGTCTTGCACATCAATGACGTCGGCCGATTCAGATAGAATGGCATGTATGAAGGGCTGCTCGGTAGAGATGGGGACGTGGGCGTTTGTGACGTGGTATCACTATGAGGAACGCTGGTAGTGCTGGGGGATACTGGTGTTGAAATCACAGGTGCCACGGTAGTGGTGCTTTTAGATACACCATGTGCAGTGGTCGGGGCTAGTGTCATGCTTGTGTTCCAGTGCTGACTCTCCGTTGCATTAGGTTTCTGTGCATTTTTCTCTGCAGTTGTCACGCGTGATTCCAAGTTTTGTGTTACCATTGTTGAGCTTGTAGTTGAAGAAATACCGGCGTTTGCACTGTCCTGGATAGCCTGAGGAATAGCGGCAGTGGAAATACCACGAGGATGCGAAGTAACAAGTTCAGTGGAATGATCTGCTGGAACGTCTGTCTTTTGGTGGCATGGTGATGCAGGTTCACTGTCTGAAGCTGGGGAAAATGACTCAAGCATTGGTGGGTTATTTACATGAATCGCTGAAGGTTCCGGAAGGAGAGTTGCATTCAGGAACAGCATTTTTCTTGGAGACTGGACACCATACATGTTATACCTTGGAGGGGAATCTTCCTTTTCTGTTGATAAGAGCTCTTGTTCCTGTGCTTGATCCTTTTTGGCACTGATATCATTTGGCCCTTTTTCACAAGAACCCAGCACAGACAGTCCTGCAGAAGACTGTTTGTCTACATCCAATTTAAAGCCCTCTTCGTCACTAGGAACAGGCGAGACAGCGCATATGGAGGGGTACCGGAATGAACTGATAGAGGTCTTGTTCCTCAGCCGCTCCCCTACTTCGCCCTCCGATTCTGATATGTCTCCAGCACATGGTGGTGGTGAACTCTCTTTCTGTGAGAGAACTGGTGAGAGCTTTCTTGTACTTGACACTCTGGGTGGGGGGACTGGAGGCACTTTGGTCTTGAGCGTACTCGTGCTGCAGATTGAGCCAGTATCATTTGTTGCATCAGCATTTTGTGAGAGAAAGCTGTTGAGACTTAGGTTGCCGATTGTGTCAATGGACGTTTGAGACCCTCTATTTCCACTAGCACGAAATGTGACTTCATTCTCTGCACCAGCCTTCCCATACTTGAGCCCGCTGTCCGTGTGCATGGATGTGTAGTAGCCGTCAGTGTCCACAGAGTACACTGAGGAGTCGCCGTCATCGAAAGCACCATGGAACGGGTCGGACCCAATACTGATTTTACGAGGACCAGGAGACGATGACGACTTAGAGTCCGATTGATATGCTTCTGGTGTGAGAGTCCCGGATTGGCTGTCCTGGTCTGTGGAGTGTGTGTTTGCACGTGATCCCTGACATCCGCGACCAAGTCCTGGTTTCCAAGATGAGGCCAGTGTTGTGGCTGTAAGAGCCGCTGATGCATCCGACATGTAGCCAGTGGTAGTTCCATCATGTGATCTGAAACATTGAAATCTATTTACTACAATTCTACATACTATTTACTGGGACTCCACTGGGACTGTCTTGCACCACATGAGGAGCATCTACACGTTGTGAAGCTACTGTGAAAGCATGTCATCAGCATTCTGCTGAATATCAACTTCTACTTTATAATACCTCATAACATCCCCACAATGTTATGCGTACAGATCAATCTGGTTTAATTTCGTCAGCCTTGACACTCTTGAGCATGGCAACCTTGGTTACAAACTTAAAATCAGATATTGTACTCGGAAGTACGCAATCACAGCCGAATGTGAAACAGGCCTTCGAGAAAATGATGTTGAAATGACTATAATGTGTCTAAAAGCAGAGGATTATTTTATGTCAATGTCAAGCTCTGTTTGTGGCCTAAGACATTTGATGAGCAGTGATCGAGGCACACTTTTGTACACTCTCAGAGCAAAGTAAATTTGTCTTCAGATTTACATCTCACATTGTCAAGCATAATGTTTGACAAAAGTGTAAGCAGCCACAAGCACAAAGATTACATTCGATAGGTACAGTGCTGGACAAAAGTTTATGGAACACACTGCGGCGCATTCCTTCCTCAGAGTGACACGCTAGCAGCGAATGCTACCGTACAGACTTGCAAACAGGGACTGGGCACATAGGCACCTAGGGACTTCTCTGTATACGTAGGCACTTCTCTTTAACTCCGTACGGTCCCATTCGCTGCTAGCATGTCACTCTGAGGAAGGAACGCGCCGCAGTGTGTCCCGTAAACTTTTGTCCAGCACTGTACGTAATGAATGCCTGAGAGCTTCGGTGCTACTCCTTTGCTGCTTGTATGGGTTGCTCGAAAGAAGTCACTTTCTTACATCGTACACGCCAAACTGTGAACCAATGCGATGAACTTAATGAACTGTGCAAAGACCAAGAAACTCTTTCTTGAATCTGAGAAACTGTGGCAAGGTACCTGAGCACCGAGGGCAGTGGACACACGTACCTGCCATCGGTATCATGATGGGTGTGGTCGGAAAAGAGAGAGTCTTTCCCCAGGGAACTGTCAGACTGACTGTGTGGAATTGCAACGGGGGACGCGGCACACTGCTGCTGATCCGAGTCGACGGACGCTCGCGTGCTGCTACTTGCACTCCAGTTACCGCTCGAAGACTGCCCATCCTCGAGCCCCTTCGCTCCAGTCCTGGCCGAATTCTCCCTCAGCTTCACGGCAACTGTCATCGCAGCCGAAGAAGTAGATATGGGTAGGAACGATCGTCGTTTCTTTTCTGTGCCCGAAGAGTGATCTCCCTTTTCCCTCGTTTTTTCTACGTCGCTTTTAGATCCGTGATCGTCTTTCTTGCTGGACTTCTTGAGGAACTTCCAGTCCCTTCCTAATTTGAAGTTCATGGCTTCATAAAAAGAGGAACGCTTTTCACTTTTATTGTTTTCGGTGGATGAAGAGGAGAGATCCCCCGAAGAGGGACTGCCCTCGGATCTTCGCTTGCTTCGTCGTGTTGCGACAGTCTGGAGGAGTTCATCGTCTGTCTGGCAGGACGTGTGTATGAGGGCTTCTGTCTTCACAACGTTTCCAGATTTTCTTCTGGTGGAGAGAGCCTCTTCGAGTTCCTTTGAGTTCCCGTCTGATATTGTGTTTCTCCTCTTATGGTGCTTCTTTCGTTTGATGAGGAAGTCAACCTAGAGAAAGGCAATTGTTTAGAGTAATTGCAACATGTATTTACAGATTGCAACATACTTTTCTGAAGTACATAGGTCAGCACATTCCTAGGTATTCAATCAACATCACGTCATGGTGGGTCCCCCATCACGTAACATCACATTGCATAAACGTCAACATCACAACTCTTCAACTTCAAAACCCATCATTCGACATCAACTTCAAAACCTGTAACTCGACTTCAACGTTCAGCATCACATCACGCCGTAGGTCATTACTTTACATCAACTTCAATGTGACAATATATTGGAGCCCATCACTCAACATCACATCATTCTCCATGATGTGGTGATCACTGATGTCCAGGACGGCCATCATGAGTGAACTTGCTGACATATGCTGAGATACAGGAGACTCAACTACCTCACTAAGGACTGTAAGACACTATTTTGGGCCATATACATACCCTATACAACCCCCGTATACCGATAAACAACCCCCATATACCCATATACAACCCGTATACCAAACCCATATACAACCCCTAGAGCATGTTTTCTAGAAGACATTAAAGAAAAACTTTGGTGGCAGGGGTCTTAAAAAAAGGTATAAAGTTTATTTATTTTTCTCCACTTCTATGTAAAGGTAAACCTCCTACCAACCATAGAGCTGGTGTGGACTGAAGTCAAAAGATGATGTGATTTGTGAATGCAGCCTGAACGTTCCTTGTTCAACATGACTTTGTACTCACATGGATTAAAGACCTCCTTACTGAAGACATACGACTGAAGTTGCTTCCTGACGTATCTATGGGGACCACAACCGATGGGTACTCCAAGGATAATGCATGCATCTTCTCTTCGGGAGATGGAAGGACTTCCTGTGTTGTGCCTTCACCGTTTTCTGGCTGACCTGTTGCTTCTTTGGATGTAGACAAGCTTGCTGGCTGTGGATGAAATCACAAGAAATTCGTCAGTTTCTCTAATGTTTACTGCGTTAGAGGTTAGTCTTGAAGGTGAAAGGAAGTGAAATTTAACATGGCTCGAAAATCTGTTTCATTCATCAAGCAGTCTCAGAAGCTGCTACTGTGCACAATATTTTTGCTGTGCGGTGTATTGTCACCGTGCAATCAAATTTACAAAAACGTCCAGAGAAAACCGCCATTGGTCCGGCACGGCCCGATTTCCTTGCGTGACGTCAGCAGGCCCCGCGTGGGGAGCAGCCGTAAGCCCTCATTGACCACCGAAGATTCGTCTGCTACGGCTACGGCCGCATGGGGCTACGTCACGCGTCGCCTGACCGGCCCTCCCATCGGGACTGCGAACGTGCCGCCGCCGACTTCTCTCGTTCACTTTCACGCTCTTTGAAAGAGTGAAGAGTTTCTCGTTGGTGTGCAAGATCAGAGGCCCCTCGCGCGCGCGCGCGCTACAGCCGACTTTCTAAGCGTCTATCGACACCCTTTGTTGGGAGTCTTAACATGCAATTTCACATCGATGCAAATAATTGTCTTTCACATTTATTTGGTATAACATGGAACGAGGTGACAAAACCCTTTTAAATGTTTAGGCAGGACAGCTGTCTTCAATACGAGGGACATGAGGGACATACAATACGCTATGAATCCCGTTCTTGTCCGTATTCCTCTTATCACACGTGACAATACCAGTAAAATGTGATACGTTTTGCACTTCCAAATGTCCAGGATTTGTCGGGATGTCCTGACGATGGTTCGTGCAGGAACACAGCAGAGGGAGAGACGTGCGTATTGAGAAGTGTGACATCACAATGTACGCAATCTGCTATGCATCTATTCGCTTAGGTTTAGGTTTAGGTTGTGCCTTGTCCCCTTTGCTGCGAGATCGACCTATAGGGGGCGACACCGTCACCTTTCTAGTGTGGATCACGCCGGCCAATGTTCGGAGTTGGTTCTTTCCCGTAATTCTTGTGCATGTTCACCGGATGGTACGATACTGTTCGGTTCCCCAATGATCCACCTACTGCACTGAACGCGGAATAAACGCGTAAAAGCAGACGACGCGAGGAAGCTATCCACACTACGGTAGTTCGTCGTTTCTCCGCAGCGCGCCGACACCGTATCGCACCGACAGAGGAGTCTCCTCACCACAACTGATGACAGTCTTCGAATGTTGTGCGGAGCAAGAGAAGGTTCCGACGCCACGTACGTACCTTTAGAGAAC
Source organism: Ornithodoros turicata (assembly GCF_037126465.1). NCBI lineage: Eukaryota > Metazoa > Arthropoda > Arachnida > Ixodida > Argasidae > Ornithodoros > Ornithodoros turicata. The sequence continues at coordinate 36,475,286 of NC_088207.1, forward strand.
CCGAAACTATAAAGTTTTGCGAGGGAGTTCTGGTATAAAAAAAAAGTTCACGGAACAGCGTAATGTTCATTGACAGCATTTATATCCTCTGAGTCTCGGGCGAGAAGAATTTATAATACGAAGTAGAAGAAACAGCGTCTTTTTAGTCCGCAGCGGCGGTTCCAGATGGCTTCCGGGTGGCACTTTTGACACACGACATCCGGCAAACAGCTGCAAGTTATGCACTAATATCCATTTTTACGCAATGCATGCCAATGGCGTACCAGAGGGGAGGTTTAGGGGGTTCACCCCCCCTCCCCTAAATCGTACCTTTGGTAGTGCATTTGGGTGAGGGAAACAAGGGTGAAATCCTCCTCCTCCATGCAAAGTCCTCATAGAACCCCTTCCGAAACATTCTTCTGGCTCCACCACTGATACATGCACATCCCAATCTGTCCTAGACCAATTTTTTTAAATTCTGTGTTAGCGCCGCGAAGCAACGTGGCGTATAGACGTGGGCAGATGGAGAGAGGACAGCAGGAAGGAGTGGGGGACAGAGGGGTTAGTATGCGTGATGGGCCGACTTCAGGGGGAACTGTACCGACATTCGTCTGGAAAGTCTTCGGAAAACCATGAGACAGCACAGCCGGTGCGGGGGGATTCGAACCAGCGTCACCTCCCAGTCTCGGCGTAGAAAGCGGTCATCCTAACCACTATGCCACGGTAGCTGTTCCCAGACCGATGGGTTACTGGGTCGCAGCGGTGGGACGATGTATCGATGCCTTTTCCTTATTTTTAATTGGCAGTTTGCATATCATATTACACCTAAGAGTCAGCCCGCAGGGTGACGCGTGCGAAGTTTCGGTCTCGTCGCCAATCTCGAAAGAGAGACCGCAAAAGGAAACTGAGAACATCGCGCAACACGCCGCTTTAGAACAAAGTCTGGAGAAGCTCTGTACTAATAAAAACCCGAGCGAGAAACACGACGCAACACAAACTACTCGAAAAGGCTAAGCTTTCCTCGCCTTATCTCGTTTTTGCGGAGCACGACTCTCATAAGCATATCTCAATAGCAGCTAGAGATCAGCTGCCAGGTCGCTATCGCTGCGTACTGTTTGGACAACGTGTGAGAGGTTTCGTGTCGTGTTTCTATTCTGTAAGCGTCCCTTATAAGTTATGTACCAAGTTGGAGTATAGCAATAATAACAATTTCATTAAAAATTACGAGGGAATGCCACGGAGTTCAGTGAAACGGAAGCGCAGCAGTGCACGTTCATTCCCTAATAAAAGCGAGCACCGCTATAGAGATGGCGTAGACATCGAATCGTCGATTTGCTTCAAAATGTCCATCACTACATAAACACAATAAGAAACGAATTTATTCGTGCAAAGCTACGTGAATCTGTTCTGAGAGATTACCACTCTGAGAAGTAATACGTGTCACATTATCACTCACTGCAGCATTTCGTGCATCTTGCGGCGTCATAAACATTCAACCACCATATAGCAATTGTTCCACACACTCACGTTATTAGCTGCGGTACTATCACAAAAAGCATTATTATCTTACAGAACGCCGACGTCGAATTGCACTTCTTGAAGGCATTCTAAATCTTGACGACACGCGCAGACAGAACCGAACGCAACGACTACACTGCTTCAGTGCTGCTACACTAAGCGCAGCAATCGCACTGCGCATTGGCAAGCTCCATTGAGATAACGATTGGAGAAATTGAGATATGTTGCCCAAACAGAGAGAGAGCGGCTGTTGCATCTGCATATCGTATACGCTGGGTGACTGCATACACTTACTGGCGTAGAGACGTGCAGAATACTTCGAGCGGATACACCAATATTACTGCGCCAAATGGAGCATCGAGCTTTGGACATTTTCTTTTCAAACTGAACTGCATTTGTAAGCCGGTGCGTCCCCCCCCCCCCCTGCTGCTGCTTCCCCCGCCCCTTCCAACGCTTTGCACACAACTTTGTTGAACAAACCGCTCTGTCCAAGGACGTCCTTCATCTTTCGCAGTGAGTTACATTTCTCTCACTGAGCAAAGTTTTCTCGATGAAATCGCTCAGGAAGTCAAGGCCCTATATAGCCGAGAAAGACTACTGAGCGTTGCAGTGACAAGCGTGGTCTGCAGTGGGACAGCGATCATTAGCTCTGACACGAAGCAGACCCAGGAGAAGCAACCAATATGCGTCTGTACGTGCAAGTGTCTGGCGTTTCCGCCGCCGCGCGCGCACAGGGTGTCCTTCTTGTGCTTTGGTCAGTGTCAAGGAAAATGTGCCCTCTCAAGTCGTGCGTCTGGACCTGAAGTGTCGGTAGCGCAGAGGCAGACATAAACCAGCGAGCTTTTTAGAGTACGCGCTCGAAGTCAGGTTCCGGTGATAGTGTACAGGGCACACATCCACGTCCTCCCGTCATCCCAAAATAGACTACTACTATATACCGTTCACCTCCGAGGAGTGAGAAACGACACAAACGCTGTTGCGACTCGTATCTAACGTACTGTACGTCCTCTGAAATAACCTGTACCAACAGTCTCTGACAGTCATCTCCATTGACACCGCCAGCTGGGCTGTAGGCGCGTTTACCCTGGGATTTCCGCCAATGCTTTCAGATAAACGTCACCACAGTTCCCTCGAAGTCGACAAGGGATTTTGTCTACTTGTCGACTTGTCACAAGTCGACAAGTAGACAGGGACCAATTCTATCACATTCCCAACGCTTGTCTCCAAGGGCGACAAGCCGTTGTCGGCTTCACAGAGGTGGGCAGCGTCACGACTAACGCTCTGGGGGGGAATGTGCGTCCTGGGCCGACTTCTACGGGAACTGTGCCGACGTATGTCCGACAGCCGTCAGAGGAAAACCCAGGAAAAACCCCAGATAGCACAGCCGGCACCGGGATTCGAAACCGGGTATACCTCCCAGTCTCGACGTGACGTGGCCAGCACGCTATAACCACTCAGCCACGGGAGCTGGTGGGGACGCCCAGGGCAGAGCTCTTAGAGTAGCAAGTCTTTACTCAAAAGCTGACTACTGTTAACCCATATGACGACGACGGAGAAGAAGAAGGATTAGAGCACCCATGTATCCCTCCACTATGCCGCAATACAGCTGAGCATTCCTGCTTTGTCTCGAAAAGGGACCATGATACAATACACACATGTCCCACGAAAAATCAGTCCAGGGGTTATGAGACGGTTCTTCTTGGAATGCGCACGTGTAGACGCCCCCTATACGTCGATCATTTACAGGAGTGCATGGCTTCAACCACACCGGCCGAGACCGGCGCTAGGACAAGGACTCACCTTTCTGGCTTCGATCTCTAAGTCTGTCTTGAGACGTCTCTTGACGGCGTCTCCCCAGATGGGCATGCAGAGGTACAGACACCGCGAGTCGACGTCTCCTTGCGTCTCGTCCAGGCATCGGATGACGTGTAGCGGAGGCTTGGCCGTCGACCGATCGTACATCTCACGCACGCGGGCCGGCCGTGTCTCCGGAGTGAACAAGTTGCTGGGCTCGACATAGTTGGCTTTATAGTGCTCCTTTACTTGGCTGAATTTGGTCAGGTCACCCACAGCTGGAAAGAAAGAAGGAAGTGTTAAAGGGACAACTAAGGGAATGTACTGCGGAAGAGATCGACTGTATACACCCAAGCAGCACATCTTTGTCCAATATTGGCAAAATATTGGCAATGCCGGCCCAATATTGGTCCAAGATCGGTCCAATATTGCGCCAATACTGCCAATATCGGCAATGCCGGCCCAATACTGGTCCAATATTGTGCCAATATTGCGCCAATATCGCCAATATTGGGCCAAGATGCTGTGCTGCTTGGGCAGTATTGAAGAAATATACGTTTGCTCTATTTTGCTTGTAGCAAACGATCACACGGGATTCTAGGGCATTATTCATCCTCAATGCGACGATGATCTTTTGATTAAAAAAAAAGAAGAAAAAATGGCGACGTAAGTAGACACAGTCCACACGACACCGTCGAACTCAGTTCGAAGTAGTACATATTCATATGGAAGAGAGTTTCAGGGTGCGCCACGTAAGAATGACCAGAAGTTTATTAAATTCGCGATTTGTTTTTCTTTCGGAAAAGTCCTTGAAACATCTATTCCCGATGGGGCCTACTCAATGGTGCTGGTGTATCAATTAGTGCAGCCGTTAATTAACTTTCATAATCAGTGAAAACAGGTTGACCGCGCAATTGCAAAGTTGTAGAGCACAACCGTGAGGAGTCTCAGTCCGCTAGAATCGAAACGGCAGCGCTTTCCTGTACCCTAGTGAAAAATATGCGAAAATGCACTATTTTCGAGCGTTGCGCGAGTTCTGCGTCCGCTTTTTCCCGTCGCTCTCTCGCTGTCACCCTTGTGATGCACCCTGTATATTGGATATTAATTGAACTATTCGAGAAAATGCTTAAACGTAGAAAAACAAAACAAATGTAAAGCTTTCGGCACAGTGACCTTCTGCACACAGATGTCCCGTGAGGTTGTTTCCTCATTCCCAACACGTTAACGACTAATAGTCTCAGTAGAGGCCTGTTCCCACCTATAGCTGCGCGCTAATATAGCGCTACAAAACAGCACGCAAAAACAGCGCTGGTTGTTATCGGACGGCTCACACTTGCAAAGTGGCGCAAGCGCTATAATTTAGTGGTCTCTCCCCCATCATGACGCCTCCAGAGTTCGACAGTGTTGGACGAACAAATTCGATCAACTGACTGAACCTCTTATCAAGAAGGACAACAAGATAAATTACTAGACATTTTGGATGACACACTCGCCGGTTCCAATGCGGTCGCCGCGTGCCGTGAAATGCGGAAGCAAAACATATCCACGACTTCTCCGACGTCTCCACTGAAGGGCATCCTCATTGGCCAACACGGATGTAGCGCTAATAGTAACGCTGAAAAGGTTGACTCCAGCTCAACTCCGGCAAGCGCAAATTTTTAGCGGTTTGGAGCAACGCGAGGAGGTAAATATCGCGCTATTTTCTAGCGCTATATACTGTATCATATCGCTGTATGTCGGAACAGTCCTTAAGTCTTTCTCTCTCATAAAGTCAAAGAGCGAAAACGCGACATCAACCGTCATCACGTGGTCCTCCTATCTCTCTGCGACAACCTACCTCACATTGAGACGACACGATACTCCCAGAGAAAGGCATCAAACGCAGAGCACACGGAGCACTCTCAAGGTAGCGCGAGGCGCGCTTCGCTGAACCACAACGAGGAACCACCACCGCCACATGGGGAAGCCGTTCGCAAAACTCCACCTGCCCATCCAGCACCTGCCGTGCAGGTAGTCGTGCTTAGGTAAGTCGTGATCTCCCATTTCGCTAAAACTTTAGCGTGTTCTGACGACTCGATTAAGCTGAGGGGCGCTGCTGCGCGTTCGTCCTTTAGCGTAAATAACGGCCTTTGTTTGTGGGTGTGCTCTATGGCCAGCGTCACGACATCCACCGTATAGCGTGACTGCGTGAACGCGGGCTTCGGCACGAATTCAAGCAACAAGTGGTGCAACAAAACCTCGAACGCCGTTTACAGATAGTTATACGGAGCGATCAATCAAAGCCGTGCACAGATGAAGCAAACTGCGGGCCAATATACATACACACAACAGTGTGCTCTGCTCAAGACGACCTACAACAGATAAAGCGACCGCGGCAAACACAACGAAAAATGCCTCCCGTTTCCGCAAACGTTTGAAGGGGGCGGATCCCGAAAAGCCACTGTTAAGAATCCACCGTTTAAAATCCCATGTATTCAAAATCCCAAACGGCGTAGCGTATAGCGTTGCGTGCGTGCCCAGCTGTTGCACTGCAATTCCGCCATTCTTCATATTAAAGCTTTAATTTAGAAATCTATCGTGGCATCCCCCGTTTGAAGTGTTCCTTGTGCGATGTGAATCCTGCGTTCTTGCTAGTTTAACTCACCCTCGATGGGCACGAACGCATAAAAGAGCTTAATACACGACATACAATCACGTGTCAGGTTATAGAAAATGGCGCCAAATCTTACGTCGTTGTACAGACTTTAGCTGCCTATACCGGTCACCAATTTCCTTCTCTAGAACCAAGTCGGAATGCCTGCGTGGCTATATAGCGCTCTATCTATGCTATATCCATGCCTCCGTAAACAAGTCCCCATGCATAACAGAGTAAGAGCGGTGTCTGTTCTGTTCATCCGTCGACCCTTATGCATATTACACGTACCACATGTTTATTTAATGGGACTCACGCAGTGCTTTCCTCCGAACACGCTCACTGCCAGATCCAACTTCTAAACCAGCACAAAATGTGTTCTACATGAGTTTGACAGTGATGCCACAAGTGTTAAACGTAGCTGCACGGTAGGGACGTTCATTAATTGTTTATTAATTCGATCATTGGCGTCATCACTTCGTCACGCTTCACATGACAATCAGAATTCAGATTCATCAGAAATGTAATTCAGAATCACATCACCACAATGCTGAATTTGCCTGGACAGCCCGGCGCACTTGACCTAATCGAAAACTAATTGGCGGTTGGGCACGAGATGTAGGGGAAGCGTAGCGGGACCTGGAAACAAATAATTATTCCATTTGTTCAACAGGAACTTGTCTCGTTAATGCCCAAGCGTTGTGATAAAGTCCAAGAGTTTTCCATTAATCAATTTGATAGATGTCATTTACTGCGTTACGTACACTGCGGAAATGGATTCTGCATTGAAAAGGAGAGCTACGGATTTGCGAGAATAGAATATACTTTGTTGAAAGCTAACGCATTATTTGCATTCTTCTCCCTATTAGTCGAAGATCATAAACCATCGGAATAGTCAGGCAAAGCCCCTTGAACGGCGTCATATAACACGCGAACACAGCTCCGCAAGAGCCACCACCCTTGCTGACACGTTGCCATAACCTGAATGACTGAGAAGAAAAAAGGAGCATAATACCTTGTATGGTTTGTATTCGACAACCAATCCGACCGACACAACGTCGTTCACAACGAACGACACAGAAATATTCTTCGAGCGTCTTTCAGCGTGTCCTTATGTCCTCTTCCGATGAATTGCACACACGGCTTCAAACATATTCGCCGTACGCAACACATTTTCGGTCATCGCGAAAGCCCATTTCGCATGCACTCGACACGAACACAGCGAGCGAGGTTCACGCCGCACAGCACGCGACACGCTCATTCCTTGCGTGCGACGCGTGACACGAGTACTGAGAAGGCCTTACTGGTTTGCCGCACAATTACAACTGCGAAAACCGCCTCGGAACGCGGCAATTAGTGGAAAGCGCGCACTCTCTGGTTGGCGGCATAAAGACGGTCCTTGTTCCCGGAGAAGTAAAGCCCGTCGCCTGCACGATGCCAGCTGACTTGGCGCCTTGGGGAAGGCGTGCTGTATTTTGTGTGTGTGTCACCAAGATGTGCCGAATAGCTCTGCATGATATAAAAATGTCGTACTTTAGAACTGATTTATACCTTTTTTATACCTTTTCTTCTAACAGTGTAGCCTGCAATTACTTCGGAAGGAACCCATTGTACACAGCCAGTGGCGGATCCAAGGGCCCCAAAACGTCAGCATATACATTGGATTCCCCCCCCCCCACTACGCGCTCCGACAAAGAACACCCCCCCCCCACGCCCCTCAAAAAAAAAAAAAAAAAGAAGCGCTCCGACAAAGAAACCCCCCCCCCCCAAAGAAAAAGGAGGGTCTGGATCCGCCCCTGTACACAGCATGCATATACAGTAAGACATTCTTACATTCATCAGTATGTGCGTTTCAGTAATATTTTTGTGTCCAAACAACTCCGTGTCAAAGGTCGGTTTCCTGCCAGATGAAAAAGCCCAAGATGGCAAGTTGGTCACCTGTCCGCGCAGCTCCTCAGTTTCCCTCTCTCCCCTATTGCCGCGGGACGACCTCATTTGTCCCTTTCCCAAATAAGGGGGGCAACATTCCTACCATTGCTGCGTTGTGATTGGACAGACACTTCGTCACGTGGTTTCTCCAAACTTTACCCTCTCCCCTGTGCAGAGACAAACCATCGTAGCGTAGCGTATTCCTCCTCACAGCAAACTTGATTCAGGAAGGGACAGGTCGTGCACCTCGCGGACGATGTTGTTCGAGATGTGCATTGTTTATTAAATCTGCTCTTTCTATGAGGGCAGGGTCAGGCTCCCACACACAAACTGATTCCGCCCTTTCAATCCGGCGTACTTTCATATTCCCCGCTCCGTGGAGCACTGAGAGGGCTTATGTGCTGCTCATTATCATTACCATTCGCCACGGATGCTTTCGCGGAGCGTAATCTGGCACGCGATTTCCCAAGAGGTCAGGCCACCCTCTCTTCAGGGGTCCTAATCAGGCTCTACGCACCCGTGTGTTCTAAACACAACAGAACGGGGAATAACATAGCGCAAGCCAGCCACTGCCATGCTATGCACCACCCTTTGGCCAGCGTCTAATCAAGCCCCGGTGAAGGGCAGCTGCAGGCAGGCGCCATACCATTTATCTAAGCTTGTCCGGCTTGCATGGCCATAATGTGAGTGACTGGGAGCTTTATAGGGACATTGTTCGAAGTGGGCTCGCGGTGAAACGTGGAGCGGTTCGAACGTCAAAAGCAGCGAGAACGGAATGAATTAGGGAGCCGATTTCGGCTGGTTTCCTACGCTCACTGCATAGAGTGATAGCCCGCAGCGATACTGACTACCGATCGAGGTAGGCTGCGATTTTTCCCTCAGTGTTTTCTAAATTTCAGTCACACAGTTATCTGTGATAACTTTCTGAGAGCCGTGAATTCGACCCGCCGCCTTTTTTTTTTTTCTTCCTTTTCACAGCTCACACCACAAACTCTTTCTGGTGGTGACCGAACCGCTGGGCAGGTAACATCACGTCGTGGATAACGTAACGACATCACCGCTAGTACGAGTAAAAATTAATGAATAGTTGATGAAGTGCGAGCAATTACTAAAAGTGTCTTTTTAACTTTAAGTTGTATTCTGTCCGTTCCAATCTGCTGCTTCCTTTCCTTCTTCTTCTCTCTCTCTCTCTTTTTCTAGTTCACTTGCAAACAGCGGCGTAGATAGTATGGCGGGCTAGAATGAATGTCCTTCTAGCCTGCCATATAGATAGACACCTGTTCAAATTAGCGCAAAAGCGGTGCCACGATACCTCGACGACAGCTCGTGACAACAGTACCCAGTGCACAATGCACACAAAATAGTCAAGTCAAAAAACGAAATATAAGCAATACTGCGGGAATTTGATGTGGGGGCATTCTTTTCTCTTTTTGTTTCTTATCTTTTAGTACCTTTCAAATAAAGAGCAAAAATGTTGCGTCTTTTCCCTAGCAGGGTATCCTTTTACTTCGGCCTGTAAGTGTCAAACTGCAAACTCTATTATGCGTAAAGCGGACCGGGGGTAGCGTTTCCTGCATGAAACATGACCGCTTACTGAGATTACTGAGTACCAGGCAAAAAAAGCAACTGAGTAGAGCACTAAATACTCAACGTTGAAAAATTTCTATCAAGCTATACAATTTGTGAGGTAGATATATTGTCAATCGAATACGAAATGAGTACAAGTCACTCCCAAAAAGTATTTAAGGTAGAATATTACTCTAGTTTAAAAGTATTTGTAAGATACCAAGTTATTCCCAAAAATATTTAAGATTGAGTAACGTATAAGTAGAGTATTCAAGTTGCGTACAAGTCTGCTTGCATCGCTTTGGCAAGGGTACACATGAATACAAAACACACTGAAACAACTTTGGCCTCTTACGCCTGTCTAGTATTACATGTATGCTCGGCAAAGAAAACATAGGATATTCCAATGCTGTCAAAATTCCTCCTTTCCCTTCTGTACACCGCGCCAGGCCACGCTGCTTGAGAGACAGACAAACCGTGAGAACCCCACTGCGTCTAGCTCATTTCGTCTGTGACTTCCTCTCTCGCCACTTACTTGTTCACCAAACGGACTCGAGCAGAAACACATCTCGTTCAATGTTCCATCGTTGTTTTTGTCCTTTCTCTCTTCTCCTTCACGTGCATACTTCCACAGAACATGCAGATACATTAGGTTCTCGTCAACCAAAACAAACGCCCAACAACGACGCCGCCACATGCAGACGACATTTCGAGATGTACGCCATTGAGGGTGAGGGGAACAACGGCATGGGCAGTAGCAGAAACGCCATTCTCCTCCTCTGCGTCTGTGGAATGCCGGCGACTTTTTTTTTTTTTTTTTTTTCGTTTTTCCGGAAACTCTCGCCGTCCGATGAACGATCACGAGTGGACAAGGAAGAAGCAAAAGTTTTGGATGGAGCGAGGTTCGGGCAGTTGGGGTAGTGAACCGCAGATAACCCACTATACAGGGGGTAAAAGCAGACACAAGCGAGTCAGGTAAAGAGGGGGTTGGGAGATGCGGCTGGATGCGTCGTCTCGGCTTTTCTCATTAGAGGGAGAAATATGCCATCGACGAACATTACGAGTGGGACGCTGATGGTAGGGTTGCTCTAAACGACGCGAAATAAGCGTGATGTGGTGGACGAACCGAATGCGAGATCCTTCCAGTCACGAAGTTGTGAATGCATTGTATGCGCGCTACGGGATCTTGACATGCCCTTTAATGTTTGGTAGTGAAAGGGTACTCTATGAGCATCAAAGAAAGCTGCAAGATCGCGATATACACATTATATACTGCCAGAACAGACGCATGGGTTTCTCATTCCTTAAATTAGTTTGCGCAAGGCAAATATATTCGTTCAATCGTGATAAAAGCGCTAAAATTCGCAAGACAAACACAACACGTAAATGAACCTTTTTAACAGACCGTCTCTTTTAATTTTAAACGAAAAATATTTTATCATGATTGACTTTGACCAACAAGCCCAAAAGGAAGAAAAGTAGGAGAAGCTCTTTGGCTGCACGTAGAACAGATGTTTATAAGTCTCAAACGTCACCACACCAGCACTGGACAGCTATTTCGGCCTTAGGAAGCGCACTGCTGACGGTGGCCCGATAAGGCCGAAACAACTGTCCAGTGCTGGTGTGGTGACGTTTGGGGACTCATAAAAGCCCAAAGGGGTGTTCTGTTGAAGTATATTCGTTGATTGACGACAGTATGTTGAGCTGATGCCTAGCAGATCAGCTACAAAGATGCAGCTGAAGTTTGGTGCACGTATTTTCAGATAACATGGCGCAAATGCGGGAGACCTGGTGCAGGAACTCCACGCAGGGGGAAACAACGAGAGGAGTTCAGTAAACATAAAAAAAAAGCGCGTAGATCGCGAGTCACAACAACCATCTTGTCTCCATGCTGCTCGATCCACGTTGTACACTGCTCGTGGTAATGGCGTTCCGATGTTCTCGTAATAACAGTCTGGGGAGATGTCACGTGACGCCGGGAGCCAATAGGAATGACACTTTTTGTTTTTCATGCGTTCCTTTGCAGCACGCACATATGCAATGTGTACTCCAGATGGCTTGGTATACCAGTGTTCACGGTTTTATTCTGCTGCGAAAGAGAACTATAAATACGCGCATCACGCAAAACAAAAGGGAAGGAAAGAGAAGAGATCATCGGAGCAGCCGCAAGAGAACAAAGCACGCATGATACATTGGGAAAGGAAGCGACCTTGAGCTACCTTCGTGGCAAGGAGGCATGAGAGAAATAAAAGAAGCAAGAAAAAAAATCGTTAGTGTGTCATAGCCCTCATAGATGGCGCCACGGAGCCTTTGTTTCGATCGAGCGTATGTTGCTACTCCCCGGCTGAAAAGTGAATGGAGCTGCTTCGGATCTTGTTGACGACAACCACTCCTTTCGAGGGAAACAAATTGATAGTCAGCGTTTTTCAAAAGAGATCTCTACAAAGTGCAAGAGCTGGAAAGATTGGCGCGACTGACATTTTGGGAAAAGTTTCAACGTGCGGAGACTGGCTTATGCATCATGCTAGTACGATTCGGAGAAAACACAGCTATGTTTGGAACAGCTACATTATATGGTATTTTACTGTAATAACTGAATTTTTACTGAAAAATTTACTACTGAAAATAACCTGCAAGATTCGTTTTACGGGATAGGTCACTGCCACAGCAAAAGTTTAATTTCGCTAAAATTATGCTCGCGTTCGACCAACGTGCATGTGCGAAGTCACATAATTTGCACACTTTCTGCAATAATCGTGCAATAATCGTCACTTTCTTACGATCTTACATAATTACGATCATTCCCAACCGAAAAGCCTAAAATTGCCGCACTGTTCCGCTGAAAGCAGTCACTGCGAACGAAAATTCTTCCAGTTGAAATGCGGAATTCAGTAAAAAGCACTCAGGAAGAGTACATTGCCAGACTGAGAGAATTGAAACAGCTCAGGCTGAAAATCCGGTCCTTTTCTGTGTATGTATAACAACGGCTCTTCATGAAGTCACATGCATATGCAATGAAAGAATATGAGATGGAGGAGGCAAGATGGGACGGCAAAAATGCAACACAAAAGTGACGAAAAGAAAGAGAGAGTTTGTAAATGGGAGAAAATTAATGACTGGCTGTCCTGTCACAGCTGTCGGAATGCTTAATAAGTATGGGAGAAGTTTCGAGACGTTCATTTTAAGGCATTCGTAATATATTTTTAGGAGTTTTTAGGACGCTAGAGATGAGAAACTTTTCTGTAAAATTTTTATAACATTGGTGTATTATACTGCACGGTCGTAATTTACAAGGCGTTCGTATACCTAATCCCTGTGCAGAACAATTTTGTTGTACATCACAAAATGAGGGCCAGCGCATCGAAGGGCCTAGCTTTCTCAACTTACCCGTACTAGTATTTTTCCTTCTTTTTGAGAACATTATGTGCTTGAAATGTATGTGCAGCGAGAGCTCAGCAGACGCCAAATAGTAAACGGGCACGAATGAATACAAGGGTAAACACGAATGACCCTATGCAGCGGTTTGGAAACAACGTGCAAAAATCACGTTCTTCTTGACATCAAGCTCATATCAATGATCGCTAAGGGCGCAGTATTTTGCTGGTTAGTTAATTGGTTAGGCGATATCTTAGTTTTTTCTCTCTCTCCTTTTTTTCCGCAAATGCTTTTGTGGAGCGTATATAGCCAAAGTTTTGATGAATACAGAGCCGTCAGTTGATATTTGTTTTGAATTCGCGCGAATTAAAACGATACATGTTCAAGGAACGCGAAAAAGACACGGACGTAGGCACACACAGTTACTGTGTGTGTGTCTACCGCTAAAGTGTTGCACGCGTGTGTGTCTACTGCCGTATGCTCTGTATTGCTAAACGTCTTGCATCCGCTCCGCAGGCACTATATGGAACTCTTTCGGAGATTACGATTTCTATGGCAGACACAGAACGCTCAGGTATGCACCAGTATAAGTGACTCCGAAAGTATCCCAACACGTACACTCTACCATCTCTGTCTGGTTGTAAAAAATTGTTACTTGTCCCCAATGTTAGGCATATTTATTACGACAAAATGTATTTTCGCACCAACTTTACTGTGACGTAAGCGCGATATTCCGTAGCAGACGACAGGGCACATTGTGTGTCGTCTGCTGCATCCTATGTGCGCTCTACGCGCTCTATGCGCTATGTGCGCTCTACGTCATTCCCGATTCCGCGAATGCTCAACACAAGACGCGGCGGACACTCCGCCCTGTGAGCAGCTTTTTCTTCCACTAGAATATTCCGATATTCCGTGAGGATGACACTCTTGTGAATACACGGTCAGTCTGTGCTGCTCGCAACCGCGCAAGACAGTACACACAGGTTGGGGTCACAGACACTTTACACATGCCCAACGGAACGGCAAGGGCACGCCTGAGGCCATTCCAGAGAGAACTCCTTTTGACGCACCGAGCCAATTAGGAAACCTTATTCGGATCTTCTCCTCTTTGCCGATAATAAAACCATCCGAGAGCACGAAGCGTTGAATGTGAGCTCGCCGAAACACAAAGTCCGCAACGCGAAAAACGAGGAAGGTCACGCACAGCGTGAAGAAGATCGTTTCTGCGGAAAGGAAAAAGTTCCCTCGGATAGCTGCAGGGGAGGTAATCGACAAAAACAAAATAAGGCAAGAGGCAACTACGTGAGAGACAGTTTCACGTCTTTTGATGTTGCCGGCACGGTTGAACACGTGCATTCGTTCAGGCGTCGGGGATTGCCCGCATGCGCTCAATTTGTGCGGAAAAGTGGCCCAATGTGCTTGGGTCAAACGGTTGGGTGATGGAAAAAGGCCTAGTAAACGTCCATCGCTGCGGATCATGGTTTGGGTAAGCACTGGTGATAGATGCCGCTTTTGTAGAAGTGAACACTTGTATATGCAACATGTTCCTTCAGTGCAGGAACGGAAAGCAAAAAAAAAAAAGAAGAAAAAACGCAGTTAGACGAAGGGAGTAGACACAAGCCAGCAATGAACGACTATTTACTATACGCACCAAAGGTTGCGGAGTTGACACTCCGGGGTTGGAATGATTCCCGAATCATTTCAGATTTATCAGAGCTTGGAATGGAATTGGAATGGAAGAGTCTGGGTGCCACACGGTCAAGGACGATGGTTTGGTTTGGTTCTAAGAAAAAATAAAATGGAGATTTCGCTTCAGGTCAGTATGTGGCCCGCAACTCCACATCACTTGCATCAATTACTTTGGCGGAAAACTCCTGCAATGATGATGCCAATGAAGAGGAGGAGGAGGAGGAGAGGAGGAGGGCGAAATAACCTTGTCTTTGTGCCTTTTCCGTGCTGGGTAAGTACGGTTACCGGTCCTAATTCTTTTATTGGTGGAATCAAAGGAATGGAATGTGGGTTGCCAAGCCATTCCAGAATTGGGAATTGACCATGCCTTTTCATTCCGAGGAATTCAAAGGAATGGAATTACCACAAACCTTCATTCCTCGGAATGGAATTGGAATGGAATGGGTGATCCCATTCCGCAACCCTGATACGCACATGTATTTACGCACGGTCCAGTATAAGATGGGGGAAGGAAGGTCATCCTTTCGTGCGTGTTTTCTGCTTCTGAACATACCTAAGGAACATGCTGCTTTCAAGCAGACGGGTCTCTCGCATCTCCAGTGTTGCAAACATTGATTTCACCCATCTTCTTCTGTTTTTCTCCTTCTTTCTTTCTTTTTTTTTTATGTGAACCTGAAAAGGCTACCACAAACGATTATGTCGAAACGTTGATAAAACGCTTGCAACGTACATCCTCCACTAAACAACCACCAGGAGGCACAAGATCTTCGTCGGATACCGCGCCGTCGTTGATAATGGGAGGAAAATAAACTTGGTACGATCTTTCAGATGTCACGAATCGACGGCCACTCCTTATACCCAGGTTTCCATATCAGGCTTCTATCATCGCAATGATCGGAAGAGAATCGTGATGTTTATTGTGAACCAGTTCCGAAAGAGAGCATCTCCCCAGGAGGGGCCTCTTCTTTCGGAGAAGCCAAAAGAGGATCCGGTCTCCGACCGAGGGAAGTCGTACGTTAGCCACTGCAATCATGACGCCCACGTCGTAAACAGGAGGCCCGAGAAGAGTTTTAGATCAGAAGGAAGAAGACGTGCTTGCGAGATTGAACGAACGTGCGAAGGAGGGTGGGCCAAACTGGTTTTACAACCGCACAATGAAATTCGATGGTATTCAAGCGCCCAACATCATGGCACGCAAGAAAAATTGAAAAAAGGAGCTATAGTTGCCTTTGAAGATAGCACCCTGTTACACTTTCAAATACCTTCATTTAAAAACTCGCATACTGATGTACTCTTAGAAACGCCTTGCCTCAATATTTTGCAGCAGAAATGATTTAGTCACTGGTAAAAGCGCAGAAGACACGTGAACGCTTCCTGTCAGGTATCGAAGGCAGCGAAACTTTAGCAGACGACTTTCGCGAATCCCGGCAGGCAACGCGACAACGCGCGAGCACTGTGGTGGCCTGTGGATACGACCCAATGACACCCAACCAACGTATACGATCCTGAGTCATGCACGCTGCCATTGGTACCATTGGTGCATCACTTCACGGTGACGTCATCAACCATCTACTAATACTTTCATTGCAATTGGAATTGCAATTCTGCTCAAATTTATCGCGGCTGGAAACAACATCATCGCCGGTAAATAACATATCGACTTTCCCCCAAAAGATTGTGCTGTGCCGAATCCGCACACAACATGGCGGGAGGACCTCGATTTTCCCGGTTGCGAAATCCCCGATGTCGAAATTCCCGTTTTCGAAACAAGCAAAAACCAACGAGAATGCTCGATTGCTTCGTAAGATGATATGCCGTCTTTAAATACACGACATCACTATTTAACCACTCAAAATCACGAATTTTCTATATCTGGCCAAGTCGTTTTAGCGAACGAAAGCCACATTTTAGCGGCCGTTAGGCTCAGCAGGGCGGATACGACGAAACAGCATGTTGGTTAGTTTATCCAAGTTCGGAGTTTGCATTTTGATGCCCAGGTTAGTCTAAGCTCGCTGTTGGCAGTTTCCAGAGCGCGACTGTGCATTTTGTAGTCAAATAACACTTATTTACGGTAGTTTTTCCAACGGGGATTTCGATCACTTTATTTCCAGGTGCTGTAGGGGACACGGTTGTCTAAAATCAGCAGTCCGTGGTTTATCTCATCTCATATCTCCATGTGTTGCAAAACTATTCGTTCGAGTTGTAAACATGTGCAGCACAAGGTCTATCTTGAGGTACAATATTGGCACAACACTTTCAAGCGCAACAGAGGTAATACGGGACGGCGAAGTACTGCCATGCGATTTTAGCTAACCGTGTCCCCAACAGTACACCCAACGCGACGCAGTATGGCGCTGACGGTCACCGACAATCATGATGCTGTGCAGCAATTTTTAGTGCAGAGAAGAAGTAACGTACAAAAACAACTACATATTTGTTATAATGTCACGCCATATCTGAATTCGCGCATGATAAGAATGAAATTAGACAAAAGATAAATCCATAGACGATTATAGCTTTGCCCAGAAGATGCGAAAGAACGTACTTTCCCATGATTCCTACATGCTACCGTAACAGAAACAAAGATGGCGCTGCAAATTTTGCAAGTCGCCTACAGAAAGCTAATGCGGGAAGACAAAGAAACGTAACATAATCAAAGATCCAGGCTATAAGCACGACGACGCTAAAAGGAGGTAAACGACGGACTCGTGTACACAGCCCGTTACAACAACTATACTTCGCCTTCGTTCTTCGTTTAGCCTGCTATTTCTTCGCTAATTTTCCCCAATTTCCAGTACGGCACCATCGTGTCCTCAGATTGCGCTTCGTAGGAGGACACAACAGCACCGGAAAGACAAAAGCAAAGCATACACACAAATCACCACAAGCGGGAGAAAAGTAAAAGCACGAAAAGAGAGGGAGACGTGTCAATGGAAAGAGGGATGAGGGAAGGAAGGAGAACAGGAATGGCCGGTTTCCGTCCGTCCGGCGATGAGTGGACCAATCTGTGGGAGTGGCAGTCAGACCACACTAAAAAAAGAGTCTGCATTACAAAGCTCCTCACCTTGTAATTTGTCGACTGCGTGAAATTACTATTTGCAAACGTATTCGCCTACGCACACGGACATTACTGTGGTCCTTCACTGGGAATGAAATTGTAAAACGGCGAGGGAAATGCTGCGAGAAGTTTGTAGGGGAGGTACTTTTCTGTTTGGTCTCTGTTTCTCTTTTCACACATTTTTCCGTATCATCACCATTACCTACGTATTTTCACAATTACGACACTGTGTTGAGGCGTGTGAAAAACTAAAAGAACAACTTTCCGTTGTCGGACCTCAATTCTTCCACACCTCGAAGGAAGCTGCTCGTATAGCGCTGTATATTCGTGCGATGACGAATTGGCACCTCATTGTGTAGGAGTGGCAGAGTGGCATAACAGAACTCACGGTGGTACCAGCAGAATTCTACATATAGCATCTGCAGTAGAATTTTACTAGAGATGTCACGTTGTAAATGACGCTTGGATAGTTTTACGATCCCTGCTCGACACTGCATATTGTACCTCGAACAGGGCGCGCACACACATCGTTGCCTTCGTATATCATAGGTCGCACTTTTCTGGAAATTCATTAACATCACATCATGATGAGCCGTACTCACAGACCATCACATCATATCGTCATCGCAGCACAAAATTCGTCTTCAACTTCAAAACCCATCATTGGAATTCAAATTCAAAACCCACCATTAGACCTTAACTTCAAAGCCCTCAACTAAACATCAACTTCAGCATCACGTCATATCATAAGCGATCATTTAACATCAACGTCAATATCACCTCATTCCCTTCGATGTGATGGTGAACGATATCCATGATGGCCATCACAAGTGAATTTGCCGGCTGCAGTCTCTGATGCCTGCATTTAAGATGCTTTTAAACTCATTTCTGCATAAATGTATAAAGTAGCAGTTAAATGAAATAAATGGAAACTACTCCAGACTGTTTCTACAATGTCCACGCCGAGCGTAGCCAGTCGTAAAAGGATCGAGCCAGCGCAAAGTAGTCGTAAAAACGAAGTGAACTCAAAATGACCCGATCTTGATACCTACGTTTCATCGATCGCACTCTCAGCGGCTAAACTGTGTTATCCAATGAGGTCGGCGCCAACTCCAGGACGGGGCAGGGTATACGACATCATCTTTAGCCAAGGCCCTAAGCAGCTTGTATTAGTTTCTGACGAACTCGACGACTACAGTATACGAGACTACGAGGGGCGTTCAAGTCAAACCGGGACTTTTAATTTTTTGCAAAAGTAAAATGAACTTCGACGCGAGAAATTAGTTTTATTTTTCAACGTAATCTCCAGCTGCACTAATGCACTTGTCCCAGCGTTTCACGAGGGCTTGGATGCCAGAAGCGTAGAAATCCTTACCGGCGCGTAGCAGCCATGATCGGACCGCATTCTTGACCTCGTCGTCGCAGCCGAAGTGGTAGCCCCCAAGGAACGCCTTCAGTGGACCGAAGAGATGGAAATGGCTAGGGGCGAGGTCTGGACTGTAAGGGGGATGTGGCAGCAACTCCCAGCCAAGTTCCTGTAAGGTGCCTGTCGTGAGATGTGCGGTATGCGGGCGTGCATCGTCCTGTAGGGGGAGGACTGCTTTGGTGATGAGGCCCGGCTTTCCGAAACTGGAGGTGTTCATGAATGATAATGTTCAACGTTCCCACAGAAAGGTCCGTCTTTCGAGCCAGTTCGAGACATGTTATCCGTCGGTTCTTGAGGATCGGGCGCTCCACAAGTTGGATGTTCTCAGGAACTCTGACACTGGGCTCTGAGCCGTCCTGGCCGGGATCGTCCTGCACTGATGTACGGCCATCTCGGAACCGTTTGCACCACTCAAACGCTTTGCTGTGGCTAAGTGTATCGTGGCCGTACTGAGCCTGAAGTCTTCTGTGAATTTCAGTGACTTTACGCCTTCATTCACGAGAAACTTCATGACAATTCGCTGTTCGATGTGCGCGCTCACGTCGTTGTCGGCCATCTTGTCCAGCACGTGTCTTCTGTTTTGCACATACTTTGGACCACCATGCGGTGAACGCGGAGGCCTGTCGCGTGTGAAAATGACGAAAAAGAAGTAGCGCGAGCCACTTGTACACTCAGGAGACAGAAAGTCCTGACTTGAACTTTACGTTGACTTGAACACCCCTTGTACAGTAAAGGGGTTTAGGTTAGAGGAGGAAAGGAAAATATGGAACTATTAGTCCCGACTGAGTCAGTGTTTTTGGCCAGTCCAGTACTCGTAGTCTGGGAAAATGTGCAACGAAAAAACTAAAAACGAAAAATTTAGGAGGGCCCTCTCTGTTGCCCTCGAGGTCTTTCGGCGTAGAATTTACTTCTACGTGACTTTTAATCCAATTTAAGTAATTAATTTTAGTTTACTAAGTTAATTAATTCGATAATAAAAGATACGTTGCCTGCGCTCCCTAAATCAATTTAACCCTGCATCAACTCAATTATTTAGTTTTAGTAATTTTTTACACTGCGTGAAAACGTAAGGCTGCCACGTCAACAACCGGAAAGACAAATTCTACGTCAAAAACAGCCAGAACAGCCATCTTCACAACATACCAGATGTAGAAAAGCCACAATTTCCATATTATTATTTTTATTCCAATCCAATCCAATCCAGATACAGATACAGAAAGGCTGACTATAATGGAAGAAATGAATGAAGAGGTGATGTCGACTAAAAAAGGGGGACCAAAGATCAGCCTGAGCAAATCTCACGGTGTAGTCGATATGAGAGAAAGTAAATGGAAAGCAACGTGCATGTGTATACGAATACCAGGAAAAATTTTTACAAGGTAACCCGTTGCGACACATCTACAGAACTTTCTCGCTCACTGCTCGCCTCTGTGCCAATAACAAATTAAAAACAACGTACATAACGAAGCAAAGACGGATTGTAAAATATGTAGTGAATATGACTCGACAATATAAATAAAAGAGGGTCTTGATTCCCGCGAGTTGCTCCTGTCTTAGGAAGATAACGGCCATTTCCATGCAAAGGGCGGGTGGGGTTTGTGGCAGGAATGAATAGACAAATTAACCGACGAATTTGGAAAAAAGGTAAAAGAGAGGGAGGGAGCGTAGCAGTGTTGTTGTTTCGATACCCTTTAATGGCTGCGGCAGCATAATTTTCTTTCCTTTTCTTTTTTTATTCCATGGAAGCGCCGCGAAGCAACTGTGACTATGAGCGGCGTACAGACGTGGACTGATGGAGAGAGGACAGCAGGAAGGAATCGGGGACAGGCGGGTTAGTATGCGTCCTGGGACGACTTCAGGGGGAACTGTGCCGACATTCGTCTGTAATGTCTTCGGAAAGCCCCTCCTCCGAAAGAAAAACCTCCGACAGCACAGCTGGTGGTAGGATTCGAAATCACCACCTCCCAGTCTTCAGCACAGCCTTGGCTACCACCCCAACGAGCCTTAAACTGCTCGGTCATGCCGTTGGTACGGCAGCATAATCGATAACGACATCATGTCAGGAATGATGCGTTTAGGTACTGCGACCATCCATTGTCTGAAACGGGGATATATTTCCAATATTATTTCATCCGTAACAAGTGTCGGGACTCTTGCCAACTGCAGCAGGAAATGGGATTTAACTTCACATAATTGGTGCAGTATAAAAGGAACCTACAGACAGGTGGAGACCTCGACTAAAAAAAGAGGCGGATACTTCAAAGGGTGAGTATCGCTTACAACGAAGGACGACACACGACGGAACAAGAGCATGCTCTGTCATGTGTCGCCCTTCGTTGTGAGCGTCATTCACCTTGATGGATAACGAACTTTCCCAAATGAGCTCTTTGATAGCTACATCGAGCGCTTCTCATCGGGGGACGAAAGTGCAGTCAATTCTGCTGCAGTCATGAAAAGCATAAGCGGTGTGTCTGCTATGTGGTTTATCTACGACAAACTTTTAATGCCGTTGTTCCAAACTGAAGAGATATAGTGCGACGATAACAGTCCGCGACTTGCTTCTTCCAAAAAGATGCGCGACGGCATTGCCTCGTCCAACAAAGATATCGCCTTCCCGCACAAACAGCGTCGAAGCTCGTTATCGCCCTATAAAAACAAACCATTCCGCGCCCCAACGTCATTCGCAGTGAAGCTGTGCCATTAGCCACACCCGTACGCCAAAACACAGAAAAGATCTCTCCCACCCGTTACGGATGAGTTTTCCGTCGTGGGCCGCTCACGATTGTGCACACGCTCCAAAAATAAACCGCGTCCCCCTCAGTGTCGCGACCCTGGTACCCGTTACTACAAGCGACGTTTTCCGTTTTGGTCCGGAATCGCAATCAAAAAAAGGAAGTGTCGTCTGCTTCACTCTCTCTACCTCGGGAGGACGCGAAATTGTCGCCGAAAATGACGTCGGCACCCGAGCTCTTCAGCGAGGAAGGCAAAAAGCATCGAGGGTCGGTAGAGGCCACGTTGTGCACGCGAGCAGACATTTGGGAAAGCTATTTTTATATCGGGGCACGTGCGACGGATGTCGTCCGTTTATGTGAAGAGACGACGACGAGATGTCTTGCGCGGAGCATTGGCATGACGGAATGTATGGGCGGGCCTTGGGGGAAAAGAGATCCCGGGCATCAACGAGACGCTTTCTTCCTCGGCTTCCGGAGAAGGACCGATGATGGAAGAAAAGGCAGAAATGTGTCCCGTGGGACGAATATAGTGCGAGCAAGGAGTGCCGGTATGCTGGCGACGGTGTTTGGAATGGACGAGAAACGATCATCAAGCCGGATGGACTTATAGGATTGACTGTCACGCTCAGCAGATGTAAAGGGTTTGCGACGAGCTCTGCTCCAAAATTGGCTCGTTTGGTTGGGAAGTGACGTGAAAGGAATGATGGTTAGAATGATATTGCGGAGCAGAAACCGTGTGTAGGCAGCCGGTACCGTATCGTACAAAGCGGGTCATTTGTTTTGTAGGTTACAAGATTTTATTTCGGCTCGCAGCATTTGCGTCAGCACACAATGCATACAGTCCATAATGTTCCCCAAGGGGTACCACAAGGGAGTACCCTCAGTCTGACACTCGCCTTGTGGAAGAAAACTTGTAGAAAAGTTGACTTCCTGCCAACTGCATGCCGTCCTTGGAATTGTCATTTGGGCGTTGATGAGACTTCAATTTGTGTTTGTCTTATAGTTGTTGGTTCAGTCCCTGGAATTTACTTAATTGCACAGTCCAGCACTGTAAGCGTCGTGATGGCTGGCCTAAAATCAATTATTTTTCAGAGGCTCGCGTTGAATTGCTGTCTCGACCTGCCATTCAGCACCGCTTTCAAGTGTGGCACTAAGTAATGTCCACAAGCATGTTACACAGGAAATTTAATTGTCGGGCTGTTGTACCAAATATCGATGCAATTCCGTTTTGTCCACTTGTCTGAGATGCGAGCAGCTCTTCACGCCAACAATTCTACTTTCGTAGAGCAGAAATTTGTCGCTCGGGAACCCAAGTGACACGCATCAGCACCGCATCACCTCCACCGTGCACAGGCGACATGTCGCGGGTGACGGAATTCCATGTGCGGGACAGTGTTGCCAGATTTGGCTACAAGTAGCCAACTTTGTTTTAGTAGCTACTTTCGTTTTCATCTGTCGCTCATTCGTGCATGGCTATTCGGTTACTTTTTGCTATACGTCCAAGGTCCTGCTGAGGAATACCGTGAAACAAAAAAAAGGAGAACAGCGATGCACGATTTTTCAAGCACGCGGGGTTCATCTTTTTTTCAACTGTACGTTCAACAGTTGCACACAAAGGGAATGCAGGGAGCTCGCTTGACGAGCGAATACGGTCATGAAGGGCCTCGTCCCTATGTTTCGGCGTTGTAGCGTGCATAATGTTTTTTCCGCATGTGTCGTGTGATGTATATATTGTGGTGAAATAATTTTTTTTTTTTTGTTCATTGCATAACATGACGTTCATGCGAGCTGTGACACCCCACGCAGTATTTCCTGGAAGAACAACAACTTTTTATAAATGTTCATGACAACAATTGGTTTACATGGAGCACGAGACCGGCTATGTGCATCTTTTGCCGTCTGGCAGCCCCGGCACGGACGCATTTCGAGAAGGAACCACAAAGAGGCGATTTTGGGAAGATCGGCCAGCTAACCCGAAAATGCCGTGTCATCGGCTGCAAATCGTTCTAGACATTCTTTCCTTTTTCTCAGTACAATATCCGGTCTACCGAAGAAAAGAGGTACCGACGCAGGTGTCCTGGCACGGCATCAGAAAAAGCAAACCAACTATTTGATCTTGGCGGTAGCGTAAAAGGCACAGCTGTTGGCACGATTACCGACCGGCGCCCAGAAGAGCAATCACCTTTTCTCTCCGGCTTGGGAAAAGGGGCCACGCCGGGATGTGAGAGAAGACAGCTCGTCCGTATGCAGCGGTTCCTGTTCTCGCTGCTCCGCCTGTTCGCTGTTTACAGTCCCATCGATTCCCTACATTTCCGAGATGAGACACGTACCGCGGGAAGGGCTCGCAAATACCGCGGAAAATGTCGGTCAGCAAAGGTACGGTTCGGTTTTCCGCACGGTCAAGTTCTTCAAGTAGCAGCTCTCGATATGTTATCAAGTGTATATGGGTTAACTCACTGGTAAGGTACTGATTGGTAACGTACTGCTTTGTGGTTGTTCTGAGAGATTGAGCTGTTCTAGTGAGGTTGACTGAAAGAAATTCCAAATTCCGAATTTCCAAAGTATTCCAGTTCCAAATGTCCAAGTATTCCAAATTTGGCTTACGGCTACCAGGACGCATTCATCTAAAATTCTAGATGAATGCGTCCTCGTAGCCGTATGCCAAATTTGGAATACTTGTAACCGCCACAAAGAGTTTCACTGCGCTCCTGGCGGCCGAGTTTTCAAAGACTGATCCCTCCCTCTTCGTGACCAATAAAATTGTTGTTGTTGTTGTTGTTATTGTTAACTTGCACTTTTTCGGGGGGGGGGGGGGGGGGGGGGCGTCACAAGTGGGAGACCTTGCACCTCAGAGTGTCCCATTGTCCTGCTGTGTCATCACCAGACATCCGTCCTGTTCACGAGGCTATTAATCCACCGCAAAATGCATTCAGAGACGAATAAGTGAAATACCAGCCAGAACGGATGTGCTACAGACGCTGCTATTGTTTCCATCTGGCACTGTACGCGACGTATTGCGGACTTTTCCACGGAGTGTTTGATAAAGAGGACTATTTTTGATGCCAGTGTACGCACAAAAAACCAAAAGCACGCACGTACAGATGAAAATTTAAAGATGTGAACAAGCTAGCTGGTATGGACTATGGAGCAGCCCCGTCTTCCTTTATGCTTTATCCTGCTTGGTTGTTTGTTTGTTTGTCCTATTTTTCGTAGCTGACCTTTTTCTTTCTTTTTGTTTACCAACAAACGCGTTTTGGAGTAGCCAGTTCTGACTGGGTCGGGACTAACCTCTCCATATATTTCTTTCTTTTCCAATCCAATCCAATCCAGCAGCCACACACAGTACGGAGAGTAATGGAAATGTCGGTAAATTTCGACACCGATTTAGTCCACCGCCACTACCGAGGACAACTTACGAAAGTAAAAATGACCTCGCAATGATATTGAATTTTCTGGGTAGGTAGTATTTTGCACACCTTGCACGTGCATTAGGTAGTACCGGCCTGCTGCTGAGCAATCTCCATATTTTTCTTGTTTTTACCAACAATCGTACCAACTACTGAAGATAGTATTTACATATCATTTTGTGTAATTTGCATAATTTATTCTCACGAGAGCGCTCTTTTGAGTTCTCGGATACCACTGCAAGCGCCTTATAGTCAGAATTGAACAGTGATGTACCAGTCATCATCATTGACATGTACTCCTTTTAGGATATCGTATCAAAAAAGTTGTGTTGCGCACGGTGAAGGTCCAGTCACGCGTATCCATGGAAACGAAATAGATCTCACAGTGCAACTCTCGTGCCAACTGTCCTACGGGGACGGGAAGCGACAGATGCTATATGACGAGGATGCAACCCCAATGCGCTGGACAATGGCCCTATACGCGCTGGCCAACAGAGTTACACTCTTCAAACATAACTTCACCGCATAGCACGCTAGGCAACCATCGTCTGGAAAGATACCGTTCTCTCAGCTGACATGTCAAAATGTTAGGCTTTCGCGTTTTTGTGATACTTATGCAGTTACGTTAATTGCTACAAAAAGGCGTGTGAACAGCGCTTTCCACAACGATAACAGTACCATTATGTGCAATGGATGGCCTACGTTACTCCGATGTCGGTTCCTGCACTTTCAATAATTTATTCCATTAGCTGAAGTGTGTGTGGGAGGGGGGGGGGGGGGCAACGTCGGGTGGATGAGATCTGCCCTTTCCTGCGCGACAGAACGTAAAAATGCCACGCACTCCAATCTCCAAATTCGGCAACATGTCGCTTCGAGACGTCGTGCTTCGCGGAGCAAAAAAAAATAAAAAGGATTAATAAAATATTTCCGAGAAAGAGAAGGGTGCAAGATATATATGGAAGGAAAACTGCGCACGGCAGAGGTAATTAAGATGCCTTTCTCGCGGAGTTTAAATCGCATTTCTTCGCGCGCGATTCGCGGGGCACTTCTTTCGGAGAGCGCGCGAACAGCGCAAATGCCAGCCCTTTTGGGCGCGGCATTCCATGCATGACTAATTGATAGGGGGAAGCGGTAATTAATACTGGAGAGGAATCAGGAGATCAACTTACGTGGTGGGATGGGAGGGAAGTCGGGATTGTTAGAGGGGAGCAGGGAGAAGCGCGATAGCATCGACTGTGTGAATGCGTACGCTTGTTCCAAATAGGTCATAAGGAGCAGGTCAGAAAGTTTCATTGATGGCATGGCTTACGAATTCTATGTTCGTGCTTTGCAGTGTCAGGTGACACTACAAAGGAGCCTAGTTCTACGCAGTTTAGGATAAACAAAGATGGGCGGTGGTGGTAGTGAAAGGACCTCACTGAGGCGGGCAACGTCACGACTAACGCATCCTGGGCAGACTTCTAACGGAACTGTGCCGACATATATCTGAAAGCGTCTAAGGAGAACCCAGGAAAAAGCCCCAGACAGCACAACCGGCGCCGGGATTCGAACCCGCGTACCTCCCAGTCTCGACGTGACATTGGCAGCACGCTAACCATACTGGGCCACGCGAGCCGGTAAAACAAAGCCCGATCGCGAAAAACGACGTCACGTTGTCGCTAAGATTCCGCCAATCACGGCCGCGCTTCTGCCCGTGCTTCGGAAGGTGAAGAGATGGAGAAATCCCTCGAAAAGTTTTCCTCAGCTTCCGGCCGTTGTCGAGACGGAAATCCGTTGGAAGTTGCTTTGTTTCCTGTGCACCTGCACCTATGAGGAAGTGAGCACTTGCGCGGCAATATCCTCGCTGGTAATTGCCGTCTTGTCTCGTTTCGACCCACAATTTCGTTGTTTTCTGTCTTGACTTGTTTCTTCTCCCTGAGCTCCTTTCTCTGTTTCTTTCTTTGTGTGTGTGTCATAAATAAATAAAACTTGTGTGGTTGGCGGAAACAACACGGCCGCACGTCTCCAACACCACCTAGATAAACAATGCTTGATCGTTTAAATGACGTCACGTTGTCATTAAGAATCCACCGATCACGACGGTGCTTCAGCGTCCGTGCCTATGGCGACCAGCCGCCATGAGCCGCATAAGTAGCCACTTGTAGCCACAGAAAGAAAGTCGTTTGCGGCGCCTATCTGAAGCAGACGACATCCCGGCTCACCGTGTCCACTTGGCGTCATATGTGGCGCTGCCCGCCTTATTTGGTAATATGTTTTGCGCCTTCATATTCTGTTGACTTAACCAAATTACATCCATCTTCCTCGAGCGAGGACTTCATATTGATTGTTCTTCGAATATGTGGAACACGTCGCGTCGCTTCGAAAAAAGTCCCAACACAACGACGTAAAGGAGAATAAAATCGAATGTAAGCCTGCATTCTGTTCAAATAACGTTGGAATTCAGGTGGAGGATATATACGAGCAAGCAACAAAGTCAAATGGCGCTGACGCAGCAGAAGCATGGGTTCGATATACGTGATTGTTGGCATTCCAAGGACGCGGGAGCCATGAGGTATCTTGAATAGCTCGAAATGCAAAAAGTATACTATATACTGAAAGCCTGCCTCGCTATACCGTACATCTCCTTCCCGCCCCAATCTCCCTGGAAACGCGCGCGTTTTAAAGCGCGGAAAACTTTCTACGCGTGAATAGCGCTTGAGTCGACGGTATCGCGTTTCATGGAAAACTTATGTACTATTCAGTTCTCGACTATTGAGAGCGGCGTCGGTAGCAGGCGTCTGCTATTTGCATATATAGATCGAAGGTCATAAAACACGTTCGAACATTCTTGCGGTCTTTCCCTGTGTGGCAGATATGATGAACTGCGCCTCTCTCACTGTGCCATATAGGACTAGACAGCTGGTTGCATTGATTTTCCAGGATGAAACAACACGATCGTCTTCCGAGAATATATGCAAAATTCGCGAAGTACACGGTAAGTCGTCGGGAAGACGTGCCGGTGTTGCGTACTGAGTGTAGCGCACTTGGCCGGCAATGAAGAGGTGCACGGCTTTTTCGACTGCTGCCATATTTCAATCTTTCATGTTCTTATAGCCGCCTTGAGGTTCGTGTTGTGTACTTTTCCAGTTACCCACCCCTCTTGTTTCGCTTCGTCACCCACGATGTCTTCCCAGTATTCCCATCTTTGCACATACAGACGCGTCGTAAATCCCATTCATTGCTAGGGTGCTCGACCAATTCCCCTTCAACATTCCTGACGCAACCAATGTCGCACTGACGCTGCGAACGTGCCCAGACGGTTCCTCCAGAGTTTCAGACATTCCAACAATGGCAAATGGTCTGCTGACGCCGCTGCCTCTGGCACTTTCTTCCCTGTTTTTATCTTTTTATTTTTATTTATTTTATTTTTTTGCGTACACCAATCGTCCTAGGATGTCGGAAACGGACCACCCAAGCAGACAGCTAGGGCAGCCACAGGAACCGTGGGGCAAGGCACATAAAAACCGCTAGGCCAAGTGCTATCGTTCCGACCCCGCACACGGCGACTTGTAAGGCGTACAGCCAGAAACTAATTCTGAGTAATAGACATATAGGCTAAGGGTCAGGTAAGGATGAACGTTTATGCAAGTGGCATACTTTCGCTATGGGGCGAGAGCAAATCTACTGCAACAGGAATCGCATTTATTCCTCGAACACGCTGTTCCGAGGCTGGAACGCACAAGGTGACAAACACAACGCAAGTTCACACGCCTCCGTGGCGAAGAAAATCGTCATCTAAATGTTTCAAAGCGTCTCTCTGACTAATGCGATGTTGTATTTTTGCCAGTGAGGACTCGGTACTTGTGTGCTAAATGACAGCGAGAGAGGCTTCTGCAAAACTGGATGTAACGGAACTGAGCATTCTATATATGTTTGCGTCTCTCAAACATAAACATTGCAGGCTCAAACTAAACTCAAGCATTGCTAAGCGCTAAAATAAACGCAGCATATAAACTCAAACCGCAGCTGTTATATATATATATATATATAATGAGGGGGGAAAGCCATTAAAGAAACAAGTAAATGACACTAGATGTGTTTGAAATTCAAAATTACAGATTAAGATGGCTTCTATGGCTGCACGCAGAGAAACAGATACTCATGGAACGATGCGACAGCCCCAGAGGACACGTGTTTCGCCGTGTTTGCGGCTCGTCAGCTCTGGGTAGCTGCGCATCGTTCGGAATTGGCGAACCAGGGGTCGCTCAACGAGCGATATACACCTGGGAAGGTGACTGAGCACTCCTCAATGCCACAGTGCAAGCCAGTGAATTATAATTCATTATATATATATATATATATATATATATATATATATATATATATATAGCTCTTTTGTCCCGAAGAAGGCGGAGCTTCCGCCGTAACGTAGACATCATCCCTAACATTTATAATTTTTAAGTTTTAATAAACCCCTTTTTTGTTACTTCCCCTACTTTCGTCTTCTGTCTCCCATTTATTTCAACTATAATTACGTAGCCGTCCGATCCAACTCCAACTTTTCAAGATATATATATATATAAAGAGGGGGGAAAAGCCATTAAAAAAATAAGTAAATGATGCTAGACGTGTTTGAAATTCAAACTTACAGATTAAAATGGCTTCTATGGCTGCACGTAGAGAAACAGATACTCATTGAACGATGCGACAGCACCAGAGGACACGTGTTTCGCCGTGTTTGCGGCTCGTCGGCCCTGGGTAGCTGCGCATCGTTCGGGATTGGCAAACCAGGGGCCACTCAGCGAGCGATATACACCTGGGACATGTTGACATGTTTGACATGTTTCTCTACGTGCAGCCATAGAAGCCATTTTAATCTGTAAGTTTGAATTTCAAACACGTCTAGCATCATTTACTTATTTTTTTAATGGCTTTTCCCCCCTCTTTATAATTCACTGGCTCGCACTGTGGCATTGAGGAGTGCTCAGTCACCCTCCCAGGTGTATATCGCTCGCGGAGTGACCCCTGGTTTGCCAATCCCGAACGATGCGCAGCTACCCAGGGCCGACGAGCCGCAAACAGGGCGAAACACGTGTCCTCTGGTGCTGTCGCATCGTTCAATGAGTATCTATATATATATATGTATGTATATGTGTGTGTATATGTATATGTGGCTGTGTATGGAAAACCGATCTCCTCGTGCGTTCACTATAAAGTAAACTGCTTGTTCCGTTATGATTTCCGTTTGTTTGTTGCGAGCTTTTATATTATTAGTACGGTGTATAGTCAGACTACACTATACAATATAATACAGTATACTGTGCTGTGCAGTATTTTAGTATCACATACTAACAGTATGGTCTTGTACCTCAGACCACGTTACATCGGAGTGAAAACAGCAACATTAATGACTGAAGGAAATCGACATACACGAACGCAGCACACGCATTCCCGAAACAGCTCTGTTCATCGAAACCCGATGTGATAATCAGGAACAGCTCTAACGCAATAACACGAAAACAACCGCGTGCCTGCCCCTCCCTAATTATCTAAATATTGCCACAGCAATTAACATTAACGTGACTTCCAAACTGAAACGAAGCAGCAGAGCGAGCGAGACGCGACATGTTCAAACGAAAGCGCAATCGCATGCACAACGAGAGGGCTATACACCCAATTTGCAGGTTTCTGCTTCTCATCTTCTTTCTTTTCTTTTATTTCTAACCGGATTCATTTCAGTGCCAATGATCGAAGCGGAAACAGACACAACACCAAACACACGGGTTTTATTACATGTTTGAAAAAAAAAGAGAAAAAAGAAATACTCGCGGAGAAAAGACAAGCCATGACAGAAAATGGAAAAATTGCGGGACAAAACCAGACAAGGCGTCAATTACGGGCGAGGATATATTGCCGCGAAAGTGTTCACTTCCTCGTGTAGGGGCAGGTGCATGGGAAACAAAGCGACCTCCGCCGGATTTCCATTTCGACAACGACCGGAAGCTGCAGCGAGGAAAACTTTGCGGAGTTTTCCTCCTCCTCTTTATATTCGGAGGAAAGACGTCAAGAGCTGTCCAAAGTTGCCGCCTCAAGATGTATAAGGTAGAAAAAATGACATACATGTAATTGGTCGCGCCTTTGTGCATTGTGCCAATCGCGTTTAAATGAGCTAATTTACGTTAATTTGAGTGAATTTTATATTAATTTAAGCTGTTTATGGTGGTGGCACGTGACATGGCACGTAGGAGGACCAACCATATCACGCGCCAGAGAGAGACCAACACACAGAGGATGGCCCTATAAAGCTGTCGCTTTAAAAGTCATCTGTGTGGAATGCAGAGCATATTTTAAACATAAATGTTATATTAACGTTATACGTAGCATTGTGTAGATAGGCCATACCTAATGTTACGTAGCGCAATATTATACTTGTCCAGGCGAAAGAGAACGAAAATCGAGAAAATTCTCGAAAAACGGTCCTATATACCAGCAACCACCGTGTTTATTTTGTCTTTTCATGACGACCAACGACCACCGTCCAGATCCAGATCCTGCACTGTCGCCATACAAGCGGGTCATCAGAATTGAACAGCAAATCTGTTGCTATGGAATAGATTACAGCTATGAGAAAGAGGGTGCACCGTAAATGTGAGCTCGCAAGACAGAATCCCTTGCAAGGGCTAGCAGTATTGCAAATAAATAAAGGGAACAGAGAGAGAGAGAGAGAAGAAGAGAAAAAAAGAAACGCTCCCAAGTCGAACGCAGTGGCCAGAAGAGCATAAAGAACTGCGGACGTAGAATCGCATATTGATATGTTCCTTTCTGCTGCTCGGCCCTTTCATGTGGGACATAAAACGCTACACAGAGAAAAACACTGCCGTTTGAAAGGGGAAAACCCCGGGGTCCGTTTGTCACATTGATGTACGACTGTGCGGTGTTTGTGTTCTCGCAATAACGAGAGGTATTTGTGCCCTCAAACCGTCCAAATGATCTGTAACGCGTGCTGTTACTTCTTTCTTCCACCTCGTCCGTCCGGCCGGGCAAAAATATCGCTATCCCAGATTGCTTTTAGCGCGCGGATTAAAAGACGGTGGACGGCAAGCGCGTCGTTTACGATGGTGATGAGATATTGAGCTACGTAATTTATCGCGTAATACCCAGGGACAACACAGGAGAGAATACATAGATATACTACTCACTCAAAAGCGCCAAATTAACTAAAGCGCCGAACTTTTAAATACTGCTACTACTTAAAAACTTTTAAATTTCCATTTGACACCTCGGCCCTTATTAGTCTCATCTAGTTAATTAATGGCACGCACGATTAAATACAGCGATTAATATTAAAATATTAAATAAACGACTGCTAGCATCATGGAGCGTGTTAGTTCTATACAAAGTACAAGGTGGACGATCTTATGTTCCGCTGTTAGGTAAGGTGTCGGAGACGCTTTTGTAATCAGTAGGGCACGGATCTTTAGGCATTTGCCTATAAATGCCCATAAACGCAACAATGCGACATTTTCGGGGTTGCCGGCCTTTTCATCCACTCTATTGAATTGTAGCCTTTTTTTAACATCGCCATAACAGCCTTTCTTTATAGGTGTATGCCCGAGTGCGGCTTTCAGGATCGTACTGAGTGCTGCATTTTGCTTTTCGTTTCTGCGTGCTTGGACCGTTTTTGTTCCTTTTTTCTTTTTCTTCGTTTGGTACTAGAAGGGGTTCGTGTTCGATCAAAAGATATGGCCTCTCTGTGCCCTCAAATATCTTCGATGATGGAAAATAAAGTATTATTTAATATAGCGTGGTTCAAGACTGCATCAGCATTCGTGTACCGGACGTCAAAGCTTGTGTATGGTACCGTAGCCTTTAAACGGTATTTTGGGACTTTAACTTGGTATTTTTGAGGGCCTAAATGTTCGCCTGTTTCCATCGTTTTTATGCCTAATTTTCCGGGCCCTAGTACGCGACAAGGAAGACGTCCGAGCCCCGGTCACCAATGACTCCCTCCCCAGAGGCCTTGGAACCTGCGTCAGAAACGGGGCATAACCAACAACACGTCCTTGCCGCTAAAACAGACAAGATCCTCGCTTGCTCAGCTTCCGAGCAACCAGTTGTCTGACCGACGCAGCTGGGCATACATTGGCTTGGCCGCTGGAGCGGAGTCTTCACTGTGGAAACGTTTGCATACTGAACGCTCAAAAATTGAAAACGTGGAATATCGGCATATTGAAACGTTGTATATTCTTATGGTGGTGGCATTTATATTTTTCCATGCGTTCACAAAAAAAAAAAAAAAAAATCGATTTGGGGGTTACTCATCCTGTCTGTCCTCTTTCATACCATTCTGTTTTCCCTGTAGCAAGTACCCTCACACAGGTAGACGGATATAGAGACACGGGCAAGGGTGGCGCAGACTACCTGGTATATTAAAGGACAGCTTGTAAATACACACAATTTGTAAAATAAAGAACAATTATGGGACAATTTTGGGAAATTTGTCGTGCTGACCTCGTGTTCCGTGTACATCGGCTTTTGTGCATTAAGGGGGTGCTACGCGAAAGTGGAATGTCTCCCTGTAAATAAAAATTAAAAATAAAATTAAAAAAAACAAGAAGGAAGACGAATGTGGACCCGAAGTGTATCCCTCATCGGTACCCCCTGGTCTCTTGTTGTGGTGACAGAGAGTATTCGGCCAAAGCAGGCAGTTCACGAAAATACGACATATCTTGGCGCGGTACTTTGATGTAAAAGCTTTCGGAGTAACGGCTTCGTCCTGTGTGAAATTTCAAGAAGATGGGTTACGTCCTCCGTGTCTCTCGTTTTACCGTCTCCCTATTAGAAGTGTCCACGCATAGTGGCCTTGCAGAGATTCAGCTCAAAACCTGTTCATGCTGGAGAGGTCAAATGATATTTTTCCCCTTTTGTGGAAAGACCCGTAGTCATCACAGGACAGAGACTAACGACAGTGACAACTAACTAATAACGATCACAGCAAACCTTACGACGTTAAAATCTTGTCTTGACTGATGAGAAAGGGCTGGCAAGCCCGCTGATCCACTTCCCGCTTGCAGACAGACGTTGTCAATGCAGCTTCTTTCGGGGCGGCGGGTATACAAAGATTTGCATACAACAAATACAGGTAAGTCATTTCGTCGAAGCGGCGCAGAAGCGGCGAACTTTGGGCTGAACCATTCTCTCACACCTTCGAAACGGATATATATAAAGATATATAGGTATAGCCGAGGAAAGAGATCCGGGAGAATTATATAGAAACGCCTCCCTATTTAGAGTGCAACTGAGGTTGCCGTGCAGTATAGTAACGATCCGATATCGATGTCCCTCTAGTGTCAACCCGAGTTATGAACGTCCTCCCGGGAACCATTTGGGAAGCAGAAGCTACGGAAAAGGGAAGGAAGCAGGGTGTGTGCAGCGGAATGAGGCGCATTTCTCACGTCGGTTCGCAACCCGACGAGCGAAGACACTTTTTTTTATATATATGTATAGCGACTATCGGCGGAAAGCGACGTAAATTTATTTTTGCTCACACGCCAGGGAGATACCGGGACTTTCGGCAGCCATGGTGTGTAGCCATCGACAGCGCGTCGCCGCACTGGTGTTTCTTCAGTTCCTGTTCTTGGCCACGTATGCCAGAAAGAGAGAGAGAGGATCAGATGGAGTGAGGGAATGAACGTGCACCGTGGTATAGGGTACAATACTTATATATATTGTACATGACGTCATCCGCAAGAGAGCGCCACTGTCGCTAGCAGATTTGCCGACATGACCTTCAGATAATGTAGGTCCTCATATTTTGACTGTCCAGAATCTCACCCGCAAATCGCATTCACCGTACATTTGGTGTTTCAAAGTTGTTATACTGCGTGAATATTATTTGTACCATATCCAAGTAATTTCCATGTTTTCAACATGAATTGATTTAGACCTGTACAAAATACTGCGCAAAAGTATTTAAAATAAGATACTAAATACTTCACGTAAAAAGTATTAAAACAGAGTACAAAATACTCAAAAGAAAGTAATTTAAGTAGAGTACTAAATACTCTCAGAAGTATTCAAGTTACTCTTTAAAGTACTTTAATATTAGCAGTATGTGAAACGCGTATTCTGAACGTGGCCGTGCAAATGAAAGGAATAAGCTTCATCCGCCATAATTCATAAGCATATCTTTCATTTGCAAGGTCTTGGCGTCGAGTAATGTGTGGTGAACTTTGGTGGACCCAAGTAAACTGTGTTGATATTTATTTTCTCACCCAACACTTCGTAATCCTTCGTGTACGTCAGTTCGTGTCCTTTAGAGTCACTAAATAAGCTTCGCTTCAGGGTATCGACACTGAGGTCCGAGGGAGAGCAGGAGCGCCATCTTGTTTCCGCACCACACCGGTATCATCCCCACTTGAGAATCAAAGACGGCTAACATAAGGTTAGGCCTCATATCCTCCAAATGCTTATTTCCACCGACGTCCCAAATCAACCAAAAGCTCATTTCATCCGAAAAAATGTTCGGAGGTTCTGGGCTTTCGGTTGATCTGGGCATGCGGGTGGTAGGGACCCATATCCCCCAAAAGCTCTTTTCATCCGAGCGCCCAGAACCACCGAAAGCGGGATACTTGAAAGGACACGATTGCTCTGTTTGTCAGGGAGAGGAGGAAGGCTGAGTGGTTTTTGGGTGTGCGGGAATACAATCCTGCAACTGAGTCAGAAGTGAAGTTTGCAAAGGAAAGGTATTATTGATGTCGATTGCGTTCAAGAAATGATCCGATCCGAACAGAGAGATATTTTCCATGTGAGTGACAGGGCTCCAGGAACTGTGTAGGTCATCATAGCGGAAAGCAAATATAGTAACAAAGCACCCGCTTCACAGGTCTCGAAGAAGGTTACAAAAAGGACCTCCTCCTTTCTTTTATGCGTTCTGTTAATACAGTTCAGACGTTCAGAAAACACGCTATTAACCGGTTGAAACAACCCCTAGAAAAAGCTTGCAAACAGTATGAATGCATGAAACCAACATATCGTCTGAACTGTCGATCTCCTCTGAAGGCGCTTGAGGTTTGTTTGTTTTCCGCCGTCCCAGCCACAGAACATACCACTCCCACCATGCTCTTTTTCCGTGAATCATGATGCGGACTTCCATGACCTTCCGAAGATAGTGCTTCTCCCGTCAGCAACGTGCATACCAATAAAATTCATTTTCGGGATACCTCTCCGTTCAGATCACTTCTTGAACGCGGTCTCATTTGTACACACCGAGTGTCGTGTCATTTCTATCCAACTACGATCAAGCTTCTTTAATATAGATCTCGTGCACCAGCTCTCATATTTATATTAGTCATATATGTTACATCTCTAAGGAGAATTATTAGTAAGCAGGGGAACAAAGGAAGCTGTGCAAATCAACGGACCGCATACCTCATGCTACAGAACACTTCGTGCACGGGATGAGCAGCAGTCAGGAACCCACGTGACCCTCTCTGGCGAGTTGAAGGAAGTGCAGCTCGAAGCAGAGTTAACTGGAACGCCACTTCGACCGCTGAATCGGGAAGAGAATCACCCTAGCGGCGCTTAGGATAAATAAAGGGAAATGATGTTTCGACTGTCCTACTTATGGCGAATTGTGGTGGTCATTTAATTACAACACTGCCTGGCGCTCGGAAATTGCTAGGTCGGCTCCGGAGCTGGATCATGTGACAGTTGCCACCCGAACATGAGTGCCAGGGATCTGGCAATTTTAGGATCAGGATCAGGCTCGCCTCATCCCTTTTGAATCAGGGCAGAGTTCGTACACTTGGATCACGATAGGGCCATCGCGGTCGCCTGTCTTCGGGTTACGTCGTCTGCTAAATCACGTGGACTTCGACGTGCGGTTCAATGAGAGCACTCGCCATCGTTGCAGTGCGGATTTGACGACACCGGATATAGTTGGGCAACCCGCTGCTCGATCCTTTCGAGACCGGACCGGAAGTAATAGCTGGGAAATTCCGGGCGCACGGAAAGTGCCACGCGAACATGCAAGATTGCTTGACTGCTCGGGATCTGGCAAAAAAAAAAAAAAAAAAGAGAGGAAAAAAAAAAGAAAAGTTGCCACCAAATGATCACCACTCGCCATGATGCTGCGAGTGTGTCCGTCTTGGCATGAGTTGTTGACTCGGCATTACTCTCAACGGTGGTTATCATCGCGATGTTTGTTTGGGTTTGAGACGATTATGTAAAGGTGTATGCTGGCCGATATCACGCGGATACGATGCTGTTATCTCATTGATACGCGCAAAGGTGGACAGCAACTCCAATAAATTTTCCACTAGACCTCGTGCATCCTCATTTGTTTTATCACAACTCTGAAAATGCCCCACAGAGCGAACGCGACCACTTTCGCGTATATCAATGAGATAAAGGCATCGTATCCGTGCGATATCAGCCGGCATACACCTTCACATAATCGCCGCAAACACAAACAAACATCGCGACGATAACCACAGCTAAGGGCAATGCCGAGTCAATAGCTCATGGCAAGGCTTACACCTCCACAGCAACACAGCCACAGTGGGACAGTCGGAACACCATTTGCCTTTATTCTTCGTAAGAGCCGCTAGGGTTGCTCTCTCCCCGAGTTTAGCTCCGCCAGTCGAAGTGGTGTTCCAGTTCACTCTGCCTCGAGATGTACATCGGATTCCCGCATACTTGGGAACCGCTCACCCTTCCTCCTCTCCCTGTTAAAATTGGACGCGTGTCATTTGAAGTATCCCGCTTTCGGTGGTTCTGGGCGCTTGGACGAAAAGGTCATTTGGGGGATATGGGTCACTGCCACCCGCATACCCAGATCAACCGAAAGCCCAGAACCTCCGAATATTTTTTTGGAGGAAATGAGCTTTTGGTTGAATTAGGACGTCGGTGCAAATGGGCGTTTGGAGGATATGATCTGCTACCCTAACATAATGCTCCCTGTGGGGTAGAGAAGCGTGTATGATTGTTGTGCGATAATCCATGTATTGTCAACCCGAGCGTCCCGAGGATGTCAAGGCGAGCTCAAGGCCGTCAACTGCTGCTTGCAAACGAAAAGAACATTTCACCCGCGCACGATAGATGGTATCGTGCGCTAAAGTGCGCAGTGCGCGTGGGTAGCGTGACGCGGAAACAAGATGGCGCATGCTCGCTCTTGGAACTCAGTGTCGATACTCTGAAGCGTAGCTTATTTAGTGACTCTAGTGTCCTTCAACCTCTGGCGCGTGTTTATTACTTTAGTTATGGTGAGCTAGAAGGACCATACTTTAGTGACCAAGGGAATAAATGCCGGGATTCTCTTGTGCCTAATCCCCTTGGGATTTACCTGGCAATACGTATAGGAACCGTTCTCTGACGAAGTTGACTATTGAGAACAAGGCCAAGCGTGGAACCTGCCTATTGTACAGGAGGATAAATGACAGAATCCCGAAAAAAAGAAAGAAAAATAGAGGGTTAAAGGGGCCAATCAACAGGTATACGAGGCGCACTTTTTTTAAATACATTGTGATACGTTGCCGACGGTGAACGTTTTCAAAAAAATGTTGTCGCGAAAAAGTAAATAATGGCTCCAAACCGACTGAATATTCACTGCACTCTTTCGCCCTCATGCCCCGCCCTGCGATGTCCTGGCGACAATAGCGACACGTCATTTTGACGTCACGCATCATCAGCCATTTAGAATGCGGGACGCTTATACATTAATTTTGTTGTCATATCGAGAAGTGAGGTCAACTCTAAACATATTCCCACTTGTCCAATTCAAGGTAGCCAGTTAAAACTGTACCAAAAACCCTCAATATACGCTCAGCAAGTAACCGAGCGTTCTGCGCATACCTCCTCGCCCGGTTACTCCACTCGGGAAGCCCCATTGGCTAAGGCGGCGCCCTCTCTCTTCCCTCTCACTGCCTCCTCTCATGCGCAGAGACGCACTTGCACAGCGAATTCTATTTCACATGCGCACTATGTTTTCTGTGCTGTATTGCTCCGCGAGGTCACCGCGATGTTCTCGCAACCGGTGCCCTCGCGAGCTGCAGCTTGTCTCAGTAGGGTCCGTCATTCGCTAGGAGAGCGAAATCTCCCCCACCTCCAGCTAGGGTTGCCGCCTTTCGTAGTGAAAAATACCGACTGAGGGAGAGGAGGTGGAATAGAGGGAAAGGAGGAAAGGCTCGCGGGAAAGGGAAGTGGGTGAGGGGTGGAAGACCACACACAGAAAACAGAGAGATAGAGAGCTCAAGATAATACGAGGAAACATATGTTCCTGTGTGTAATAATAATGAATAACTAAGGAAAGAACTGGTGACTGCGGAGTGGGGTCTATGCTCCAGATTTATTCACGCTGTAGTGGAATGTTGAAGGGAAAACCCCGCAAAAGCCCATATGAAAAATCTTGAGTCACAAATACCGGCAAAAGGCTGCCGGTATGTGCCGGCGTCACCTTCCTGCCGGCAACCGGCAGAGCGAACAAATAACCGGCCGTGCCAGTATAACACCGGCTTGTTTCGTGTTAAAGACGCTCGATAGAAGCAAAAGAATTTCATATTTGGATATAGTAAGCTAGTTCTTTCATTGGGCGTAATAATTGGAAAATGTTCGTCGACCTGTTTTGTGCCCCTTTAAGTTCCAGTGAGCTGAAAATTTGGACACAGCGGGAAGTGTGCTTGACGAGGAAGGAAAGCATTTTGAGTACTGAGTAGCAAATACCGAAAAAAGTATTTTAAATACGTTAAAAATACTTGTCACAAAAAGTATTGAGTAGAGTACAAAATACCGGAAAAAGTATTTAAAATACTGTATTCTGAGTACGTACTACAAGTTCTGAATAGACTTCTACAGGGTGTGCCAGAAAACGTGTCACTGAATTATAATAAAAAACTACGCCACCTAGGATCATGCGGTCAATAGCATTTGTTCTTATTAGGTTTTTGCCACCTCCTAATGTGAATGTCATGTACTGCAACTTTAATCATGTGAATATTTGCGAACTGAACTCGGAAATTTGCCAAGTAAATGTCATTTTTTTACCCCACCAATATGAAGAGCGTGTCAAATTCACTCAAATTCATGATAATTCACAGTGATATTCACGAGCTATCCCATCGAAAAAAATAGCCGAATATCATGCTTTTCGGAGCACCGGACCATAGCGCGCGATGACTTTTTGAGCGCAATCGCTCTCAGTGCGACGAAAGGAGGTTCCGAAGCCAGCCGCACAGAGTGATAGTAGAAAAAGTAACAGTTCCTAAAATTGGGAGAGAGAAAGCATTATCCCAGCGAAAATCGGACGTGATAAGCCGTGCCTGTTTTATCTCTTTCTGCGATGTCCGGGAGGGCTGGGTTTCCAACCTCCTTTCGTCGGACTGACAAAGATTGCGCTGAAAAATTCATCGTGCGCTATTCTGTGCGATCTCGGTAGAGCATGACGTTCGGCTATTTTTTCCGATTTCCAGTGATGGGATAGCTCCTGAATATCCCTGTCAATTATCATTAATTAGACACGCTCGTCACATTGGTGGGGTAAAAAGTGACATTTACTAGGCAAATTTCCCACTTCAGCTCGCAAAAATTTACATAATTAAACTTACGTTACACGACATTCACATGAGGAGGTGGCAAAAACCCAGTAAGAACAAATGCCATTGACCGCATGACTCTAGGTGGTGTAGTTTTTTTTATTATAATTCAATGACACGTTTTCTGAGAATACAGCCTATGGCAGCAAACGAAAACCGGAACTAAACTTCGAGGGACCTATCATCATGACGGCGATTTCGTCTTTTGAAAGCTAGTGCCCTCTTGAAGGTGACTTCAGTGAATAAACTACTGAATAAAGTGAATATGTGTGAAGAATGTAGAGAGAGGGGCGAAAGGTCAGTGAAACGCAAAGTCGCCTTGCTGTATCATTAAAAAGGAAAGAAAACACAGCGCAGCACGCTGTTCTTTGCGGTTATGCAATGTGTTTTCATTTTGGTTATACGTATTATTTCTGCGCAGTTTTAGTAACTGCGTCAACCTCAACGCGAGGGTGTCGTACTTACACCGGAACCAATAGCGGCGTGCGTGCAGACTCAAAACCTTATTCGTCGACGGGGTGCGGTGGACACGGTAATTCGAAGGCCGCGTTATCGAATTAACGGGAACGGTGTTAGAACAACCAAAAGGGTAGGGCAACGAAGGCGACCCAATGCCAGCCTGTGGGTCGAGCAATGTTTACAAGACGCACGCAACTCCCAGTGGGCGCGTACTATCGGGGCGTGAATAAATTGGTGGCTGTATATGAACGTATGGACAGTCATACGCACGAATACAGGACGGCAAATTTTTACGGGCAGTCTGGCAATTTTGCCGTCGGCTTAAAGTGGCGATTGAAACGAGACCTGAGCTGAACGGGAAATTTGAACCATCGCAGATGTAAAGCTTAACTACGTCAATGGCATGGTATGATGCGGAATAATTAGGCGAGTGGCCTAGTCGGAATACGTGGATTGGATTGGGTTGGATTGGAATAAGAAGAGGAAAAAGAAGTGGTGTTGGCGGTACGTCTCGTTGTCGCTGTATCGTATGTCGCTTGATTAATGATGACAAATTGCTTGTCCGCGGGCCGGCCAACCAGTGGCAATTATCCTTCCCCTTTTTTGATGTTTAAGGCGAGAGTCTCTTATCTGCGGGCTTCGCTGGTTATCTCTTCGCAACAATTCCAGGTCGCGTTTACGGCATTCAGAAAAGAAAGAAAGAGAGAGAGAGAGAGAATGCGTGTGTATGGCCCTGCAGCACAGGGAGCGACCGAGCGAAGACGGAAGTTAATGAGGGAGCTTCCGCTGCATTTTCTTCCGGTCATTCATCTGGATACTAAGGGGGGGTTCTCATAACGTTTGTCACACTCAACGCCCTCTTATACGGCCAAAAGCTATTTTGTATAACAATATGCTCCACCCAGCATTCCTGTACCATCATTTTTTCAGGCTTTCTTACACAGCGGCAGCGGAAACAAAAGCGGAACGATGTGTCTGTATTGTGCTAGCAACAAGAGGAATAACATTTAGCGAAATCAAGAACTGGAAGCTTTTTTTTTCTTCTCTCTTTATATCAATCGATGCATTCGAACTGCACTCTTCCATCTTTTTCCATTCCCGAAGGACGAAAGCACTCACGATCTATCGATCACCAAAGTATCTATCCATCCGAAATGCTATTGTCATTCGGAGCTTACAGACACCAATCACTAAAATACTGGAGGGCGCTGCTCGAACGTTGCATTCTTTGACGCACGTGACATGTTTGTGAACAC
Organism: Ornithodoros turicata; assembly: GCF_037126465.1. NCBI lineage: Eukaryota > Metazoa > Arthropoda > Arachnida > Ixodida > Argasidae > Ornithodoros > Ornithodoros turicata. The sequence continues at coordinate 36,517,675 of NC_088207.1, forward strand.
GGTTCAAGTACGAGAATACACGGTAATTGGATTAGTCTTCGACTGTTGTGGATCAAAGAGCAAAAAAGTCTGAGTGCCTATAGAAAAACAACACCAGGGAGCGTCCTTTGTAGAGCAGCGTTCGTAATGTGTCCTACTTTCGCCCGTCGCACAATAGATCAACAAAACGAAAAAGGGCGCAAGGTTAAAGATGAGGTCTTTCATATATACGCTGAGAGCGCGTAAGCAGGAAGCAAGAGTAACTTCTCAGAATAAAATGACATAAGTATTAAAAAAAAAAAAGAACAGAAAAAAATGTATGATGAATAAAAAAAGGGGGCGGGGTCGTGCAAAGCAGGCGTTCCACTTCCCCTAGAGGCGAAAACACACACTCTCTAGCAGGGCAGGCGACCACAGATGAAGGAACAGTCGCTATGGCTTGTTGTATCCGATTGCGACAGGCGTTTTCCCCGAAACGTTTGTTGGCGAGGTAACGCGTCACGCTAGGCTGGTCACGTCCGGCTGCGCTCCATTGTACTGGTAACAGCATTCAAGGTGTTACACTGTCCGTGTCACGCACCGAATGTAACGCGTTACAAAGTAATGCCAAGCGCAATATTTTGCAATTTAAGTTAAGCGACTCTGTAAAAACAGAGCGGGTAGTTGCAATTGCAACGCCACCTGGGTAAAGAAGGTCGGGGTAGGGGGGGGGGGGGGGGGGTAGGCTGGTCCTTGGCCAACCTCACAGGGCACTGTGGCGACATTTGGTTTAAAGCGTCCGAGGAAAACCCTGGGAAAACCCTCAGACAACACAGCCGGTGTAAGGATTCGAACCCGAATCAGCTCCCAGTATCGGCGTAGCAAAAATGGAAATCCTACTCAATGCATCTTCTTCCCAGGTCGCGACGTGGGCATATTGTGTCGGGACGTCCGCCAATCGCGGCAGACGATTTCAAACACGGGCTTTCTGTGGCTACAAGCAGCTGTCCATGCGGCTCATGGCGGTTCGTTTCCATAGCTACGGCCACCGAACCACGGCCGCCGCGATTTGGCGCTCTCTGGCGGGGGGGGGGGGGGGGGGGGGGGGGGGGGAATGGTGGCAGGATCGGCTCGCCGTTGTTGGCCATACAGAAGTGGGCGTCGTCACGACTATACCAAACAAGACAAAAACGAAAGGAAGACGGATAGAGGATGAAGGGTGGATATGCGTAGAGTGTGCATGAGTTCATCGGGGAGAGCAAAGTGTTAGAGGGGGTCGTTGAGCAAGACCCGCCTTCTGCGTAAGAGAATAAGGTTTTTTGTTTTAGCGGAACGTTCGGCAGAAGACCCATCGGGGCAGAGGATGTCCGCTAGCGTGCCCCAGCTGGACTGAGGGAGATGGGCTTTGCGCGCAGAATGGTATGCTCGGCAGTCTCGCAGGATGTGTTCGATTGTTTCAGGTTGTTGACAGTGGCCACAGCAGCCGTCACCCCTAGAGCCGATCTTGAATAGTTGAGAGTTGGTGAACGCAGACCCAGTGCGGAGCCTATGGGGCATGGCCTGTATGCCTCGGGCTCTTAATTGTTACGTCACGTCGTTTAAGCGAATGACAGGCTTTGTTTCCAGGTGGTGTTGGTAGTGGTGATACGCGGTCGGTATTGTACGTGTAATGCGGTGAAGTTTGGTATTTTCTTAGAGTTGAGTCTCACGCATCTTCTCTTCTATACGTGTTTCCTTTTTTTTTTCTTTTTTTCGCTGCACGGCTATTGTTCACTTAGGAAACTGCCGCCAAATCGTTTCTCTCGCAGTTCTGGACGAGGACTCAAAGTAATTTCTGACGAAGTTGCCCATGTCTCCGGTGTCAGACACGCTGTGCCCAAAATTGTACTTTTAATCTATGTAATAATGGTGGCCATACAAAATGTCTATGGCTATATCTCTATTGCTGTACGGAATTACACGGACGACTCCCGACTGGCTTGTCTTGGCTTTGGTCTGAGCTGCCACAGCGTTCATCTGGATAGCATTAGCATCGTGGATGCTATCCAGGTGACTCACACCCTTATCATGGCCAAACGATTTAAACGAGAATTAAAGTGCAAAAATTTCCCCTCGAGGAATGAAAAATATCGTTACCTCGACACCAACACAAAAGGAACTGGATTCATAGGTTGCATCGTTCGTGATTTGTGAGGAATATACGCCTCCCTCTCCCTCTCAAGAAGCGCGGCAATGCGGAGAGGCCTCTGATTGCACTCCTCAAACGATCTCCCGTGATGATTGGACGATGCATTTGAGGTGACCAATGAGAGCTCGCTCCGCATTGTCGGCCTTCACGAGAAGGTGAGGGAGAAGGAAAGCGTAAATTGCGTTTATTTTCTCTCTTTTTTTTTTCTTTTTTCTATCGATCATAAATCACGGACGACGCAAACGATGAATCCCGTCCCTTTTGCTTTGGTGTCAAAGTAACGGCATATCTTTTATTCCGCGAGGCGAAATTTTTGGATTCACCTTCGGCTGAGCCTCGCATACCAAGAGCTCCGCAGTATTTTATAGATACGGTCATCACCCGTTCGAATATGAAATTTGACGAGGCTTAATGCAATCTTCCATCACCCCCACCCCACCCCACCCCCCGGTATCTGCTCAACAGACAAAGTGCGGACACAGGCACGGCATAAACAAGCTCGATCCCCGCGTAATGTTCTCACTCCCTTCCGCCTCCCGTTGTTTCACTTTCGCGGGAGCCAAGTTTTGATTAAGAAAAAGAAAAATGAGCCCCCTATTCTGCATGCTGTGTGTATCCTACAGCAATAGAAGCACGCTCGGGTTGCGAAGTATGCATACATGCTCTTGCGAAAGAAAATGAAAGTGCGCTCAGCGGGTTCTGTTCGCCGTGCTGGTGCATAGTGTGTTTGAACTTTGAACGCAGACGACATTGAGAAACGGGTTCTATATAAATATGCAACAGAAAACGGCTAGAACACATACTACAACGCAGGTTTCCCGGAAAAGCACGACAGCGTTTCGATGATAAAACCTTAAAAATATATATACTAATACTTTATGCAAAAGTGATAGTTACTATATCTCGTGTTATAAATCAACCTCGCACAAAGACCCAGAAGGCAAAATACGCAAAACTTTGATAGTTTCGGATTCTCCAAGAGTGCGTGATGTCATCACGAGCTGCTGGCTTCTGTCTCCTAGCAACGGCGCGCGCACCATCCGCTCTCTGCCCCACGTTGGAAAGCTGCCAGCTGCTGTGGTGGGGAAACGGAAAACGAACTTGGACGAGCAATGTTGCTAGACGGGTGGCAGATATCGCGCATTATTACGACGCAAAACTTCTCAAAACTAAAAATCAATTTTATGATACTTCTACGTTACATAGAGAAACAATATTTTGGGAGAGTACAATCTAAGACACGTGGATTTTAATTTCATAAATTAGGTAGAATCTTTTGGTAGAATTAGGCAGCTCACTGGTGAACATGGTGGAAAGTAACTGTAACCCTGAAATGATTTCTGGAAAAAAAAGTAACTGTAGCGTACCGTAGTAACAAAACAAGTAGTGTTTACTGCACTTGCACGGTAAACAAGAGGCAGAGTCGATTCTTGTCGCTATCTGGCTTTCTCGACGACTGCCACGATACAATCTTTCGGGCTCAGTTGTGCTCGCCAACTGACCGGTCTCTCTCTTGTACCCAACGAAGGGGGACAGAGTCAGTAAAACTTACAGAACCCCAAAACAGAAGGGACGCTTCAGTTGCCTTTTTAACGTGAAGCAATAAAATCGCGTTCTTCGAGTGACTCTGTCGTCCACGCTGTTGTCTTCTTCGTCGCATGTTAAAAAATAAAAAGAATTAAAAAAAAACAAGAATGAACGTAAAATATATCATTATGGACATTTTGTTAACGGAGAGGACGTTCCGTAGAAAGAGAGACGTGTCATAAAGCTTCTAAGCCATAAAAAGTAACATGACGTTTACATGCACAACGTGCCACAATGGGGGGAAAAGTAGAACCAAAGACAAAGTGTCAGAGGGACGCGTGGCGAGTGAAGCATTATGCATAGGTGATCAGCAAACAGCCAGCTGCACAGCAGCTGAGTCTCAGTGACAGCTGGCATTGAAGAGAATGTACCGTTGGGGGGGGACCCCCCAACAAGTGTCGCGGTTGTACGCGCTCACCGCTCGGGATCACACACTTTCCCGCATCAACCCAGCGCTGCTATAAACGAGGCCGTTGGGAGGTGCCCTCGCTTTTAATATGTCGCGTCCTTCCCCTTATGCGAACTACCCTACCTTTTGTTCGCTATACAATCGTTATATCAGGGAGAGATCAACTCTTGTCTTTCCTGTTTCTCTCCGTTACTGGATTAAGCGGAAGCGATGAAAGGGGATCTCTGCATAGGGAACGGTCATGTTGGCAAAATGGAGCTCTGCGGGACAGATGTTTGATACAATGTGGTTGGTTACCAAATGCATACGTACCCGACGCGTGGGTCCGACCAACTGAATAAGGCGCCCGATTGATTTTTCGGGCTCGATTCGCGTCTCGTATCTGGGTTTCATGACTTGCCCGTGGAGGAGAAACGGCTCGAGTGTTGACAACGTTCTTTCGACGAGAAATTCCTCGAAATGTGATGCAGGCAGGCCCAGGCAACAATTCGCGATGAACGAAGTTCTTAGTCTTAGAACTCCCTGAGTATACTGTTGTTGATGAGATACTAGAGAACCTTAGCATAGGGTGCGTGAGGACAAAGGACCCAAAACGCAAGTGCTTTCATGCGTGCACCCCGTGCGTGCGTGCATCAAGTGCTACCCCGTGCACGGCTCAGAATACGTCTCTGCGCTTTGCGTTGGTCACTTGCAGCGCCGCTACGGTCAACAACCGAGACTTACAAAAGAAAAAGAGATCGAGAAATAACAAAAATCGCCCTTTGGAAACATATTGCGTCGTTTGTAATAAAAATAATGGCATTGGTAACTATCGTAAAACAATCCCATTTCTTGTTATTATTGTCAACGTTTCCTACCGTTTGCAGACGACACGTTCACGCATATTGTCGCAGCCGCAAGAGCGACACATGCCAGCTTTTATGTACCGCACCATATACAGAGACGGAAATTATAGCGCGCCCATTCAGAACCGAAGCGCGGTTTGGGCTCTGGGCATGCGCAGTGGCAGCGACGCTATGTCTCTGGTGCCCCAATTCTGAATCCCTCTATTGTTTGCTATCGAACACCACTACCAATTCTGGGTTCATTAGCACGAGCGGAGAGACGCCGCCCATTGGAAGAGAGCGTACAATAAGCGTCCCGCGTTAAAACGGCGTCCAGTAGGAGTAATCATATTCATTTATTGACGACGCTAAAGGTTCGCAGAAGACACGCTCGTTTCTGCCTCAACGTGACATCATTAGATACGCATTCTTTCCGTCCCTCTCGCATAATCGACCGCCGCCATTAACTGGCCGGCGGTGGGAACCAATTTCGCGTAACGCAAAGTTCGATTATGTGCCACGGAGCTGTCGTGTTGCAATCCAATCATATGCTACCCGTGTACGGACTACGGGATTGCACTGCGCTGTATTCGAGTACTCTGCACGCGGACAGGGGTCGTGCGAGAGACACACGGTGAAGTGCTCAATGTTTCGGGAAATGGCGTCGGGAGTTCCCAGGACGTTCTCCCAAATTAGGAATGGCGGCGACGCGGCCACGTCCAACGGCCAGCAGATAATGGACGATTTCAAACACAATCGCTTTGTGATTAGACGCCTCCGAGTTGCAGCGTAGTGCGCGTGTGTGCTTCAAGCTGTTGCTTGTGTGCACTGATCAAATTAGGGCCAGGAGTTTTAGACATTATACTATAAATGCCTATAAACGCGTAAATGCGACATCTTCTGGGTTGCCTGCCTTTTTATCGACTCTACTGAATTGTAGGAGGTTTGAACATTTTTAGTCCCCATAACAGCCTTTTTTTTTTAGAGGCGTACGTGCGAGTGCGGCTTTCAGGTTCGTGCTGAGTGCTGCATTTTGCTTTTTTCTGCGTATTTGCGCCTTGTGTTCCTTTTGTGCTTTGGTTCGCTACAAAGGGCTCATGTACATTTGATCAAAAGATTTGGCCACTCTGGGCCTTTCGGGGTCTTCGAGGACGGATTATTATTATAAATTGACGCATTAAGTTAGTTATAATTAATATTATAAGTATTATTCAATATAGCCCGGTTGTGTTGTTTCTGTACTAGACGTCAAAGCTTGTATGGTACCGTAGCCTTTAAACGTGCAAGTTTTCCTTGATGGAGCATTCTGAAACATCAACAAAGCAAAAGAGCGTACCAGATTAACGTGCTTATTTTGGTATTTTTGAAGGCCTAAATGCCTACCTATTTCCATCGTTTTTATACCTAGATTTCCGGGCCCTACTGATCATGTTGCGAAAACGACCGCCGAAAAGTTTGCATGCTTTTAAAGCAAACACGCAAAATGTTTTCATTATTAATACAATAAAATATAGATTACTTTGCAGAGTGCATTACATAGATATTTATTGTCTTTTACTTCTTCTTCTTTTTCCAAACGCCGACCTCGGGTTCGCTGTAAGATGCTAGTTGCCTAACGTCCAATTGTTCGCCCACTGAAAGAGAACTTCTGATGCTCCTGTCTGAAAACATACCCTGCACTTTGGGCCATAGCGGAACAATGGGGAAAGGAAAGCTTTCACTTCGCATACCTGTCCATCGAACTCAACCTTCACAATGGGTTATTATGTTTGCACGCATACGGCGTCGTCTTGTGGCAGGTGAAGGTCTACGAAGGCACTGTACATGCCTCACGTACAGATATAATCAAGCATCAGGTTCGGGTGAACTGCCCATCGGAGTATATCCTATATCTATGACTACAAACGCAACTCTTCTAATGTTCATGAAATATACTACATTCTGCCTGTATCCTCCGCACAACCAAGTGTCACAGAAAAATATCAAGGTTTTTATCCGGTATCGCTGTTTCCTGTCACTATATTATTCTCCAAAGCGAGACTCACGCGAAAGCGTTTGCTTGTATCTTACGCGCCTGTGTTGACGTCTCAGTCCAGGAGCAGGAGAGACAACTTCTCAGCTTTCTCTCAGGGATATCTGATATCGCATCCCGTTGTCGATCACGAGAGTTGCCTGCAACCCGAGAACAGTGACGGTTTTGTTTTGTTTCTCTTTGGGTGCTCGCCACCTGTGTGAAACCAAAGGGGCTGAGGGGCGAAAAAGCCTCTGAGAAGCAGGCAGGGCAGTCGAGTCCTGGGCGCTGATTCACGAAGATTGTGTTGTGTCAACAGTTTATGTCAATACATTATGCTTAGGGTTCCGCGATTTCGGTTTTTATTTTATGCCGGATTCGGTGTATGTTTTTCCGTCTTTATTTTCATGAAATCAGTGTTTTTCTGTGATACCTCTGGCGTGTACATTGTGTACCTTGCAGTTATCGGTGAATATAAATCTCAACGTAATTTCAAAACTGCGCGTCTCATCGCAGGCCTAAAACAAAACAAAAAATAAAAAACTGGCCCTTGTGACATCACAAAAGGAACACTTCATTGCTCCACAGCGAAGTGGTGGTACCTAAATCGTGAAAGCAGAGCTCATTTGAGCTTACTGCAGCGATTAATCCCCCTAATCTTTCCACTGACATTCACTTACTCTCGGCGTTTTTCGGTTAAAACCGAACGATGAAAAAATACCCGCGTATGTTTTCTGCGTTTCTCAGTTAAAAAAAAAAAAGGAGAAAGCGCGGAACCCTAATTACGCTGGCCATTCGCCATCAACTAAGCCATCCCAGCTCAGCCGCCTGGACATAAACGGCACCACACAATCTGTATGCCCGCAAGGAAATCGCAACATATGCGCTCCCATAAATGTGGCACAAACTTGCAGTTCGCTGCCCTCGACATGGCGTTTCCTCGCATAACGGCGACAGACATTACGACATCCACGTAAGTTAGCCCTTCCTATCGGGAACATACACACGCACGCAGCCGAGAAGAAAACAAACAGTCGAGTTCAATATTTAGTCTCAACGGACTATCACACTTCCGACGGAGTCTTGATCGCTATAGACGGCTTCCGCCTGTCCAGCACTTCCTTGCACAACGCCTGTGACGGCGCTTGACGGTAGGAGCCTGTGGAGCGGCTCGAACTGGATGAATGACGGCCCGTTTGTTACGCACCTTAAAATGGATGGCTCAGGTTCAATGGCCGACGACGAGACCCAGCCTCTTTCGACTCTCTCGACAGAGTGCCCAAACGATCGGATGTCGTTTGTAGTTGCTGCCAAGTGCCAATATGAAAATTCCACAAAATTCCGTCCCTCGTACGCGTTGCCCTTCCGACTGTCCCCACGCAGGGGAATGGGAGGATGTAACGAGAATTAGCCGCGCGACCACCACCTGTAGGGAAGATCCGCCTCGTGTGTTGAGTGGATGAGTGAGTGAGAAGGATGTATAGGAGAGAATAGAAAGTGTGTGATTGGGTGTGCGTCCCCCTTGAGGCACTATTTGGTACATTTGGATCACCAAGTGGTTGTCTGTTTGTATATTGCCAAATGAACGTAATAAATAAATTATAACTCACAAGGAGTCATGCCGATGGGCCGGAATGCCTTATGCTGTTGTCGTACTGTATCGAAATGATCGTTGCTGTATCTTACTAGCTAGTATGTCCTGCGTTGTACATACCGTGAACGGTAATCCTATCCATAGCATGATGCCATACATTATACAAACCACATAGTGCATCAGCTCATCTTAAGCAATAAATGTCTTTAAGCATTGTGTGCATATCTGTACATAGTATTTCATGTAATGTGCATTGCAGTTCATCATTTGCTCATATCTGTATTTGAGATTGCCCGTTGATCTCGATATTTGTGTTTGTTAAGTCAGAATGCCGTCGAAAAAAAAAAAAAAATGACAATGTGGTGTAATAGGTAGTGTCCCCGATCAGAAATCATGACGGTTTAGGTTCGAGTCCTGAGTTATTTGACCTTCATTGAATCGGCCTATGAGGTGTGTCCTCCAAAAGAAGATGTAACAAGGACTTCACTCCTGTCCTGGACCTGCCCTCGTTTTCGTATCCCACCGGTACGTACATATTTACATATATACGTGTGACTACAATCGTGTCAAGTACTATATGTACGGTACCTGCGCATACCAGATCTCCACCGATCTAATATATACCATTGTCATATTTACTTTTACTTTACTTTGATTACTTTATTTTACTAATTTACTAACTAACTAACTGGTATTTACATCAAGCTTTTCGTAGGTGTATGCAAGGACTCTGTAGAAGGACCTCGGCGTAGGAAACGAAGCTGAATCGTAACAAAAACAAAAGCGGCCGCAGTGGCTCCGCAAACGCATAATGGGTGGGTAATGGTAAGCGAAAACAGTCGCTTCCGTTTACCCTGGTAAGGAGGAGGAGTGCCTAGTATGGCGGCGAGACCCTCCTAAGGGGCGCCACTTTGCCGCCTCTTTAGAGAGTTTGCTTGCTAGACGTTGCTTGCCACGAACCGTAACAACTGGAACCAATCAGCGGATACGATTCTGAGTCACACACGACTGTGGTTGGTTCCGATAGGCACGATAACTTCACCAACGGTCTGCTAAAGCAAAGCTGCCTATTGTGGGGATCCTCGTTTCGGTTTCGTTTCTCTTACAGTAAAAACAGTCATATGGGAATGAAAATGCGACTTACATGGAACACATATGTCGCTTTCGTCATGCATTATCAGGAAAGATCAATGCTGGGCAGCCTTCTTACACGTGCAATGCCTTGATACACAATGCAATGTGCGATCGAATGCTGCCCGGGAATATCCCTATGACACGGTTCGTTCAGTGAACACCAGGGGGCGACTCACTGAATCTTGTTCATCATCATCATCATCGTAATCGTTCAAAGAGTTTTTCACCAATGTAACTGGTGCAAGTGATGTGGAGTTGCTGATCTCACACCAGTGAAGCCGAAATCTCCATTTTCTTTTTCAAATCAATAAATCAATCAGAATCATATTCGTTCATTGAGCGCGGTAGATATACTGTACTTCGAGGGCCACGTTATCAAACATCGTACCCACAGAGCTAGCTATAACCTCCATCATGATAAGCCTTCAAAAGAACTCAAAACGTTATCTTTCCTACAATCGCATATCGACCGCTGCGATCGTGGCCTACATTGTATTCTCGGAGCAATAATCTGATGTTACACATTGCGCTCCAAAGACAATGAAAAGCAGGCTATTGCCGTCGTCAAAGGAAGCGGGGCACTAAATACAATGTTCCGATGAATCACAAAGCCGAACAAGCTGTCAGTTAAACACGAATGTCCAGAACCAACCAACGAAGAGCCTGGCGTATCTTTTATGAAAGGGCCAGTCGTTAGCAATCTGAGCCTCATTACCTCATGCGTGCACGTTTGTCCGACGTAAACACGCTCTTCCGTTTCAAGATGCATGCTGAGTACAGGTTCTGCTGTCACGAAGCGGCTGACAGGATATCGCGCGCCACTGCTTGCATAACTAAATGTGCCGGTTTGACCGGGACCAAAGCAACACGAGCGTGAGTGCTCCTTCGTATCTTGACCACGTTACAGGTTGTTCATCTATATTAGTTGACACATTTCGTCTCCGATTTTCCGTCCTCTTTACCCACGCATTCACGACGTCGACGCATTGCTTATACTCTGTCGCTGTGTCGACGAAACGGAACAGTGGAAAGGAGGAGGAGGCCACCGACATTAAACGATTTCTCCTTTCAAAATTGCTTCCACGAACTTGGTTCTAGAGGGATATTAAGTCGAGGGAACATGACGTGAAACGAAAAACAGACGGCAAGTTTTGTCACTGTGGATGTTCGGAGAAGCAGAAATTTGTGACGTAACGAATGTCGTACAAGACGAATAATAATATGTACAGTAACCTGTAGCCCACAAGACTTTCCGAAAACTAGCGACCAGCTCCCGTGGCATAGTGGCTAGGATGATCGATTTCCAGGTGACGCGAGTTCGAGTCCCCGCACCGGTTGTGCTGTCTGAGGTTTTCCCTGGGTTTTCCGACACACTTTCCAGGCGAATGTCGGCATAGTTCCCCCTGAAGTCGGCCCAGGACGCATACTAAGCCCCTGTCCCCCACTCCTTTCTGCTGCCCACGTCTCTAGGACGCTTATAGCTAAAGGTGAGTGCGGGTAAGCAAACTTGGACCCGCACCCGTACAGTACCCGCGCGTGTGTGACCCGCACTCGCAAGAATTTAATCTGGGCGACCCGCTCCCGCAGTGCTGTCTGCATACCCGCATTGGGACCCGCAGGGGGAAGTGAGCGGTATACACGCGCTGGGCCGCCAGCTCGAACCCCCGTTTTCTTGTTCACCCTCTGGGTGACGAAGATGACGATGCGGGCACGATACACCAGCCTTACCCCAAACCAATGGATGCGTTCCTTCTGTTCGTTACTGAACGTCCCCTCGTCCACTTTACCGCTGTTTCTATTTTAAAACAATGGAAATTCTTGTTGTGTTGGCTATGTGACTCGGACAGCTTCAATCGTATGCCAATAAAACTGCAATTCAACAGAGAGCCATATATGTCTGCATTAATAATCGAACTCGCCCGCCAGCACTTGCCTGCTGCAGTATGGCACATGGATTTAAACAGCCAACGACATAGGGCACTGCTGGGCTCGCGTGTTAGAGAGAGGGATCACTTAGTTGGTCATGGAGTGCTGCTAATGCGGGTATACTCGCATTACCCGCAGTCGCATTGCGGGAACACCCGCATTTTACCCGCTACCCGCAGCGATCACGAATTCCTACCCGCAAATCGTGACGATGTGCTGGTACCCGCGGGTATACCCGCACCCGCACCCAGCTCTACTTATAGCCACAGTTGCTTCGCGGAGCTAAACGGAACTAAAAATAAAAATAGTAAAAAAACAGTGCGCGTCAAGTAATCGTTTCATTCGTTGTTCTTTTCCTGGATACAGGGGTAGCAAATGGGTTACATGCGCATGTGCAGACACCTTCCTAACCTGCACTAAAGCCACCTGTACATTGTAAAGGACGACGAAGCCATAAAGTAGCGGATTCCGAAAAACGACGACGAAAAACCTTTCGCGGCTGAAATACAGCAGTCGCCATTGTACTTCTTTTCCTGTCGCTCAAAGTGCCATTCTAAAGATGTCTTCGCTGCCAAGCAATGGGGAATTCCTCACGCGAAACTCGAGAAACGCCGAAAACGGTCAGAAATCATTATTGTGGCCAATACGTGAACTGGAAAGATCTACGTGCTCTCTCGATTTTTTTATCTTTTTTTTTTTTCTTCTTCTTCTTCTTTTGTAGAAGAAAAGAGCGCTCTATTTTTTCTGCGGTTGGATGTGCCTACAAGCAGAAGGCTAAAAAACGCGAAACAGGAGAAGAGAGAAAAAAAAAAAAGAGAAAAAACTCAGACACTGCAGTAAAGTGCAGCGCCACTCAAGTGCGGGTGAATGGATCTCACTATAGGCTAAACGGCATCCGTTTCGAAGTCTGATATGGAACCCACAGTATACAGACGTCTTACGTTCACGCTGGAACTCTCGCACGCTTTGTGATCTTCTACTTTACTATTTTTATTGTTTTATCTATTTTCTATTAGCCTATTTTTAGCATCATTAATACGCCCTCATAGCCTCGCCAAACGTTCCGCCGCCACTAATGAGCTTACAGTAATGAGTATGATGTGAAACAGGAAGAAAACGACCGAATATCGATTCCCTTGATCAGTTTTTGGCATTCCGGCCTCGGCAGCTCAGTCGGTAGAGTGCCTGGCTGTCGCTGTGGCGGAATCGCTGTTTCGATACCGGCCAAGGACGGAAGCAATGTCGAGAATGTAATCGTGGCTCCCAGCACCGTGCGTTTCCGGCGCATGTTTAGTGCCAGTCCGGATTAAATCAATGTCACTTCAAAAGCCTACCGAATTGCATTGTCCTATACTGAATTGCAATTGTTCTTTATTTATTTTAGATTCCGTGTTATCGCCGCGAAGAACTGTGGCTATGAGCGGCGTACAGATGTGGACAGATGGAGAGAGGACGGCAGGAAGGAGTGGGAGACAAAGGGATTAGTATGCGTCCTGTGCCGACTTCACGGGGAACTGCGCCGACATTCATCTGGAGCGTCATCCGGAACACCCAGGGAAAACCCCAGACAGCACAGCCTCCCAGTCTCGGTGTGGAAAGCCATCATCCAAACCACTACGCCACGGGAGCTGGTCAAATTGCAACTGTATTATCCCAATTTCTTGCTCTCTCTCTCTGCGCAGCGAGTATCATAAAACTATGAGATGTCATATTGTGCGCCATGTGCCAGCCGTCTGGCAACACTCGCTCCGCCAAGGTCGATTTCTGTCCCCTCACTACAGCTGCTGGCAGTCTTCCAACGTGCAGCGGAGAGCGGAGACGCGCGCTGTTGTTAGGAGACAGGCGCCAGAATTCCCGGTGAAGTCACCGGGAAGTAGTATACGTCCTGGGTCGACTTCATGGGGAACGGTGCCACCGTTCGTCGGGAGAATCTGCTGAAAAACCCAGGGAAAGCCTCAGACGGTAAACAAAGAGAATTAGCCGAGGCAGGCTACGAAGAAGGACGACACAAACACGTAAGCCCCCGATGCTCAAGAATCAATGAAATCAAACATCTGTTCTCCCCGAGTTGTTTGATTTCATTAAACCTCAGAGAGCACAGCCGGTGCCGGGATCCGAACCCGTGTCACTTCCCAGTCTCGTCGTGTAGGCGAGCATCCTAACCACAATGTCACACTTTCCTTCTAAAGATTTTCTAGAGTTCGTGGAAGTTGAAATTGAATAAATATTTTTTTCTTTCTTCAGTTCTTAATGGTGCTCTAACGAACCCCAGGAGGTCGAAATTATCCACAGTTCTACCCTCAGGCACATCCAGCATGTTGCCACACCAATGGCAGGCATGCTCAACTTAAAGGGAGGCTCAGCATCAAAAACGAGTTGAAGTAACAATGCGACATCAATCCATACCGTATGATGTTTCAGTGGACACAATTTATCATGCCCAGGTGGCAGAGATAATTAGAAAATGAATATTTTCCTTGGAATGATTCGGCGCTCCTCCACGGAAGAGCAGTCCAGCAACACTGGGCTTCACCTTACCGACATTCTTCGCGTGCGCCTTTCTGTACGTTCTGTTCTTCTAGTGGAGAGTAAACTTTACAGCCAAATCGAGGAAGCAGATCACTCGTCATCCATATCGCACGAAGAAGTAACCAAGCGCGTGCCCGAAACTTTTACTGGACCCGCGAGCAACTCCAGAGTAGCGATGGAGTCGACCCCTGGTGGGCGAAAATGCCTCGCTGCGGCTCTCGTGACATCATCCCCGTGGCAGTGACTCTAGTTCTAAAATGCAACACGAGAGGTGCTCGAGAGTCGACTCCAATAGACTCCCAGCGACTTCCCTCTCGATGCGGGTCGCTGGAGTCGATGACGTACGATAACTCTAATCGCGTGTCACGCGAGTGAATAACCGAACACAACCTAAGTAAACAGCCGCACGAGACTACCTGTGACGTCACGCAGGGTACAGAAACCCGGAGATTGAGGCTTCATGAGTTTCGGTTTCGATACAACCTTCCCAGCTCTTTTGGAAACTAACGAATGCCCGACCGTCAAACCAACTTTGTTTCTCATTTCCGAAGAATGTACCGAACTTATTTACGCAGTCACTATGAGAATTTCGAATAGTCCCGACTTGTTATAGACAATGAACGGAGAACAAAGAAACTTAGAAGAACCAGAAACTGAGAACTTATAGTTCTCAGAGAAACCAAGCCCACACACTTTCCTCGTCACTATGCAGACGCGCACTTTCCAAATTACAGCACAACGTTGAAACCCTCCACTCATACATTCCAGCGTTCTCCATACATATTCCCCCTTCCAGTCCTAACGCGCTCCTATATTGCCCTCCCTATCCCATTACGGCTAACGAGCACATGCAATCTGACATCTCGTGTGTGGCCATTACAGCGGTCAATAACTCTTTCTCTCCGATCAGGACGATAACGAAGGTACACACTTCCGTATAACGCGGTGTCCATGTGTGTGCTGTTGGCGGGGGGCATGAATGCGCACACCATCGGAGGGGAGGGGTTCTC
This sequence comes from Ornithodoros turicata, assembly GCF_037126465.1. Lineage (NCBI taxonomy): Eukaryota > Metazoa > Arthropoda > Arachnida > Ixodida > Argasidae > Ornithodoros > Ornithodoros turicata. The sequence goes on from NC_088207.1 coordinate 36,532,845, forward strand.
GCAATAAAATGCCCTAATGGGTATAAAAAGGGGAGCTCTTCTTGACTTAATGCCCGGATAAAAGGTGTTTGACAACGGCGGTAAACCGAGACGTCTGGATGGGCCGTTATGGAACGACAGAGCCTGAGTTGGGGAAATTTGTTTTATTTCGTAATCCATTATCATAGCTGATTACAGTTTTTTTTTAAAGTTTTACATCTTTACATCGTTACCTTTACATCACTCGTTACTTTTTCATGCTTTGTAATGCATTAGTAATTATGTTTTGTCATCACTTTGTCATCACATTTTCCAAAAAGTCTCTAACTTCTAAGTTGTGAATGTTTTCGCTGCTACCACTCCATGTGCTAGGGTCCCCGTGCCACAACAGGGTATGTCCATCGCACTGGTCCTCTTCGTTAACAAGTTATAGTACATTGCTTGAAAGGAGCAGTAGGGCGCTGATAAGCCTGCGCATGACTACAAGAGGACGGCACACGAGACAAGGAGAGAGACAAGAGAGACTGTATGTTGTCTCTCTCCTTGTGCCGGGTACCGTCCTCTTGTAGTTATACGCTGCAACTGATTGAAACCACACTTTACCTGCCCCATCAGCGGCCTACCTCGTGCCTTTCGACAAATGTGTCGGTCAGACCAAAGATACGCTCAAGTGAAGTACCCGCAGACAACATGTGACTGCAAACAGAAGACAGACCCCAAAGAATACAATGGAACCGCAGCATAGCAGTGAATTCGACCTTTCCGAAACTTAGAGTCATTTCATATGCCCCTCTGAACGCCTCGACAGTCGACACTCCCTAAAAGCACATGCGCGTCCTCATAACCCATACTTCGACGATGACTGACGGTGCACTATCGTCGACTCAGGTGACTCCTTCAGTGCGAGTGAGCCCAATGGGCTGCGAAAGATGGAGTCTCTTCCATCTCGATTCCTAAGCAAAGGTGAAACGGCCGAACTGGGGCTCGTAAAGAAAGGTCTCAAGTCGCGCGTAGCATAGCAAAAGAAATCCCCAGTTTTCCTTTTTTTCTCTCTAAAAGAAGGTTTTGGAAACTGGCGATCCGACGTAAAGCTCTCGCTTTTTACTTTTTTCACCGGCGTCGTAAATTCTGCGCGGAATACGATACAGGACGTTCAGGCGAGATAAATCGGCGAAGAACCAACCTTCCGGCTATGCTTTATTATATGCATGAGCGACGAACGGAAACGAAGGATGAAGACGTCCCGCTTTCTTTGTTTTTGTTTTTTCCTTTGTTTTTACGGCTCGTTCTATATTTGTTTGTGTTCGATATTTGTTTGTGTTGCCTTTTTCCAACTCAAAGAAGTCACCCACATTACTGCAACAAAAAAGAAAAAAGAAACGAGAGAGAAAAAGATGGAAACGAAAGCAAGTGGATTTAAAGGGACAGCAAAGCGCGTGCAACAAAATTTTCAGCGCGCAATGAAATATTCGGTTACCTTCACAGCAATACAAAAGGAACGGGATTCGTCCACTGCGTCGTCGTTCGTGACTGCGAACGAAACTGCCAATTTGCGTTTTTGCTTTGGCCTCCCATTGGTTTCCGCAAACGATTTCCGGCAACAGAGAGCTTTAGTAGACCGTTTTTGCATCTCCGACACGGTACCCGCTACGGCGTTTATCTCATGGCGCATGCGCGACGCTAGCGGAGCTTCGCTAGCGTATCGCCGGTACGGATCTCCTCGAGAAATAGCGTACCATGTTGTCGGAGACGTCGCATGGTTGCGGGGCTCCGCGAGGAGAAGACGACGACGGGGCCAACAACGCGAGAAGCAAGATGGCGGTGCGGATTCCCGTATAGCATATTTATGCTTGACGATTGCGAGTAACCCTCCGTAGATGCACCCTCCGTAGATGCAACTAAATGGATTGCAATAACCGAACTCCTCAACAGCGTAACATCGAAAGGCTTCACGTTTCAGCGTTCGGGGTCTGCCATGCGGGAGTGCTACTATCCTTCCACGATGTACTAAAACGTCAACAGCGTCAGTCTCGTGTATCGTGATAGCGTTTCGGATTAGCATATCATGTACCGTAGCGGGTCGTTGCAAAGACTAAACGAGCTCACTAATGACCGCACATCCTATTGGCGCCGCTGTGGCGCTCCTCTTGAAGGGGAGAGAACTCCGTTCCGTTTGTATTGCTGTCAAAGTTTTGCAATTTGGTGCCACTTTATAAGGGCAATTTTTACGAAATTGAAGTCATACACTCGCACTTTCCGGCGCAGCAGAAAGAAGAAAGAGGCATAGTGAACTCTAAGCAAGAAGCTTGATTGATTGATGACGGGAAAAAAATAAAATGGAGAGGTTTGTTGTAGGAAAATTTAATACGACGTGGAACGGTCAGTACATGGACAGCGCCTCAAAACAATATTTACAATTTATGAGCTATTTGGCTATGAGGGGCGATATATACATTGCTACACTTCATGATACAAGAGGGATATGCACTATTTACATTCGATGGAGCACAGGTTAGCTCCCTACTCTTCCACTTTATGAGATGGTGGTGGTGATGTCGATGGAGCTGCTTGCCGCTTAGGCGGGCAACGTCACAAGTAACCCGGGGGAAACCGTGCACCTTGGGCCGGCTTCACAGGGAACTGTGTAACTTTATGAGCATGTTTCATATTAGCCGCGACGCTCACAAGTGATGCGCTCGCAATTAGAGACAAAGATGAGGTTAAATTAGATAAAACAATAGATAAGTTGGTAAGTCGTTGTCGTACAACAGCGAGTTGTATAATTTCCATTAGTGGTCTAGATAACAAGCAGAAGAATGTTAGTTGTTGGCTGGGGACATATATGCACAAAGGACAGGCCCAAACGGACGAGACTAGTTTCATCTAGTCCATTTGCGTCTGTCGTTTATCTGTCTATCTGTCAACACAGGTCCAAGATAACAAGTAGAGGACATTACTTACTACCCGCATTAGCTTGCTTGCATTTTTGTTTCTGTGTTCTGCAGCTAGAGGAACGGCGGGGACTTACTCAGAAGTGGTCACATAAACCTTTAACTATTGAAGTAGAATAGAAGAGATTCCATGTACCACGCAGAAAAAACGGAGACTTCGGTTTCTAAGCAAAAAGAAAAGAAAAGACTCACGAAGCAAGGAAAAAGAGGGGAAAAATGAGAGTTTCACTCAAGTGGAGCTGTAAAACGATGCCGACAAGGGCACTGCGTGGGAATGTCGGCTCCCACGGCACGTTTGGTTTTTGTTCTGTCAATGAATTTCAGTGTCCAGTCTCGAGAACTGGCGGTTTTCTTTTTCCTGTGCTCGAGAGAAAACCGCAGCGGCGACAGCAGGGAGCAGCGCAGTTTCAGTTCTTTATTTTCTAGGGAGAAGAAGTCATCGTCGGCCGCTGTACCTCTGTGCCGTATGTGCTTGAACGCATATAAGACTTCAGCATACTTCTCGACGACGTCTGTCAAAGTAGGCTGGAAATGAGAAGATACTGCGAGGATCCACTGATCTGCGGAGGGCATCGTCCCTATATATAGTCCGGGAACAGAGAAAATGCGCTACGATACGCGTTCGTACACGTTTCACGGTGACTACGCTAACTTTGTTCGCAGTATTGTCAACCTGCTGTACCCCACGGGGACACTCCGCTGCCGTAGGACCATCCAGCATGAACTGAAATTCTTCCTGAAGTCCACGGGTCTGCACAACCGCCTCTAATTTTTTTTATTTACTTTCTTTTTTACTGGGGTGTTATTGCTCTTCCCCTCCACTTTTTCCACACAACCCTCCTCTTTTCCCCTCATCTCCTTTCCCTTTAACTCCCACCTGACCACCCCTTTTCCCAACAGGTGAAACCTGCCGTCACCTAGACAGGCAAACTTCACCTGTCTTCCTTTCATGATACTCCGCTTAACTACGCAAACCTTCATTTCGCTAGATAGTGATATCATCATCATATTCATAGCACGAGCTTCCGTTCCTTAACTTCATAGAATGAACTCATAAGGCTTTTTATACGCCAGGCTCCCAAGAAAGAGCGTCGGGTCCTCTCTTTGACTCGTTCCACAGGCGTCGTGAGAAGGGTTTTTCCAGGGACGTCGCTCTTTGGCTCGCGTGGATCGCCGGAGATAAATCTTCCGCTACTCTCCCGAAACGGAAAGAATGCGTTATGTTATAGCATGGACTAAGGAGCGAGCAATATGACGGGCTCGCTTCTTATGCGACAGTGGAACAACAGCAGCTGAGGTGCCTGTATAGCAGCGATATAATGTAACAGAGCCCTTGGCAACATTTTTCTTGACAAAAAGGGCAGAGCGAGACGCAAAGGAAAGGCAAAGGTACTTTTCACAAGAAGATAATAAACGGCTGAATGAAGTGGTGCCTTCAGCTATAGGCGAAGGAAAAGACTTCCTGTTCAGGTCTTTGTGGAATTGTATGGAACGATCTATGTTTAGTTCTTCTGGAGCAGCGGCACAACCCGAGCAGCACAACATTTTGTCCTAATACTGACTGGATATCGGCAATACTGGTCTAATGTTGCACCAATATTGGGCCAATATGTTGTACGGCTTGGGAAAGGACACAGACAGGAAGACGCACACCCGTGTCTTTTGTGCGGTAGCTCCAGAAAAACTGGAGGTGATGGTGGTGACGAGATTGGCTTGCCGTAAAGAACTAAACATGATGCAGCCCCAGCGAGCGCATATCGCGTATGCTACGAATCCACCACCATGTACAAAAGTGCGGCAGCACAAGCAACAGACACAAACAAAAAACAACAATTTTGTTTCTTCGAATGATGATTAGTGGAAGCAAACGATAAAACAAAAACAAAAAGGACCTTGTACCGGGTGAAAAGTTAGTCCAGAAGAAAGCCGATTCCAAAACAGAGTGTATAATTTAAAAAGTGGGTTTCAGCGAAATTTGGCTATTGCAACTCTGAGTCTCTGACGAGAGAGAGCAAGATATCATTTCCCGATATTTAGCCCCTGCAATTCTATGAAAACAGACACGAGGTTCGCCGTTGAGCTAGAAAGGCCACGACACGCCCTTGTAACTTTGCTCATCTGCACAGCAAGTGCAGCTGGCAGGGAAGCCGCATGAGGTATTCCCCAGGGAAAAGGAGCGGGGGACCCCATTGCTCCGTTAGGCGGTGCCCATGACTGTTGCACCGCTACTTGCGGGGTCAGGATATCGAATACAGGGAACGTACACGGCACAATAACTGCCGACCGTCGAGGCGCGAAGCTCCACGAGGAAGATCCGCTGTGAGGAAGGGACATTTTGTGATATAATGCCTGTTCGATATTTAATTTAGACGACCAAGTTAAAGACTGATTGCGAAGAACTGGAATATTGTTACGACAGCCACAAAACTTATTCTATGATACTTTCGACTTGTACTAACTTGTCTTCTGCAGCTGCATTTTACGATTCGGCCATTTCCCTGTTTCGCTATGTATTTCCAAGGGCTTCGGCGGATGCCTAGTTATTCCAAGGTTGTGGGGTCGAATCCGACCGAGGGCACGTCGTGCTCCGCGGCGGGCGTTAAATACAGCGTGTCATGTGCCGAGGTTTCTAGCGCACGTTCAAGATCCCCCTGGTGAAGGAGGAGATGTGGTAGAGACAGAAGAGAAGAGAACGTAGAAGAGAAGAGATGTGGAAGAGATGCGTTTGTAAATCTACTCCCAATCGTTATATTAGTAATGACCTCTGTGCCGTTGGTCATGCATGATCACATATGTCTCGCGAAAGTCGGAGGACTGGTGAAAAAAAAAAAAAGTAAAAAAAAAACAGTATTGCGAACAGTAAGTATTGCTTATTCTTATTGAACACTTATATTCAGCCAACTCCGTCATAAAGCAGCTTTTGCCTCTCACATTTCCTATCTAACGGCACAAAGAAGGCTTTCCCCATACAGAGAATGAAGGCAAAACTTGCAACGGCATAACTAGAATTAAACGCAAACGTGTGTAACACTCCCTGCTTCCACGTGACACGCAGAAAATATGGTGCCCTGGAATGTCTTTCTAGCCCACCACACGTAAAACATACAGATTTCCAGAACACGCGCGCCCCCCACCTGAGCAGTAAAATCGGGCGCCCATATGCACACCGTGCACTTTTTCGGCAACTTGTATGTTCTGGGCTAGTAAAACAAGGGGGAGAGCCTTACCACTTTTGGACTACCGTTTTCAGAAGCGCCCATGAGTCATCCCGTCGGACCTGTGAAGCATGACCAAATATAGGAGTACACCGCATATACCACACGTACCTCGCCTTCTTTTCCCAAACTAGTTGCGCGCACAGCGAAGGGCCCGCACAGACGCAGCTAAACCTGTGGATGAGGATCTTCTAGCTGACGAACGCACACACGCATTATAGATAGCCGTGTTATTTGTAAGCTGACATCTACTGTCGACATTCGAGTGATGCTTTTGGAGCAATCGCTGCTTTTATGGTTCATTTTAACGACCCAGAAGTCGAGAAGGTATATGCGTACGTTTTAGCGATGCGACTCTATTCAAACGAATCTATTCAAATTAAGGAGGCTGCAACGCCGGTATATACTGAATTCTGCATAGAACAACAACAACAACAAATACATCATGACTATGGCCTGGGGTGATTCACCGCTTGAGAGCAGTACACTACCCCATTACACGAGAAACATGAGATGTGAAATATGAAAATGAAGTTATGTGCAAGTACAACTCTTGAACTGCCGTCCTCTGGTTGCGCAACGCTACGTCACACAAAAGGAAGAAGCTCATGGAAGAAGCGTCAATGGTCCTTGAGATGCAGGAGAGGACCCTTCAGCGTCTGGAGCAAGTCGATAGCCAAGAGGAACTCCAAGAACATCAGAAGACCTCGACGGTGTTGCACATATAGAGTACACGTTAGCGGTACTACACTATTGAGACTTTTTTTTTTAAACAATCGATAGTGTCGAAAAATTGTCGTAGTACTATAGACAGTGAAAAAAAAACAAAAAAACTAGATTGTTGACTATCGATAGCGTTGAAAAACTATCAATAGTTTTACGACGATCGACCTATCGATACTTTCGTTCTCTTCTTCGTTTATCGCACTGGCACAGTGACAACGGAAAGAGAATCACGTGCAACACAATTGCTCGCCATAATCATCGCACTTGTGAGATTGCAATGCCGCAATCAATCCAATTCAGAGAGTATCACGTGTGACCTTGCGGTTCGTTTGAGCGGCATCAAAAGCTCAAGGTCAGAGTCGGATGGAGAGCTGCTCTGAGTTGTATATTTGCGGGAGTGAGGAGTTTTCTTTTTCTACTTTTATCTGCTGCCCGATAGTTTTCCGATTGTATCGATAGTCTATCGCAAGTCGACTCTCGACAGTGCTATTTCTTATACCCCTGTCACACGGCAAACTGAATGTCATTCCCAGAGAATACTATTTCGCAGTGAATGACATTCGTTTCGTGTCACACGGTGAAATCAAATGGCAATACATGCGAATGAGTTCGGGGAACTCATTCGCTTTTCCATCTCTCTCCGACAGCGTACCCTCGCAGTAGGGAGGTAGCAAAAACAACAAGATAAACTATTTGAAAAAACGAAAGACGAATGGAAAGTTTCACTCCAATATTTAATCACGAATTTGATAACTTTTGACGCAAAGGAAGGAACGCTAAACGCTGTTTTTCGGACAACTACACTCTTTCCCAAGTCGCAACTTTGCCAAGTGCGGTGCAGATAGGCTTCTTTGTTGTCTTTGCTCGTGGTACTTAGCCAATTACGTGTCCTTCATAAAGAACGATTTTGTGAAATAATCTGATGGTTCGATAGTTCCGAGCAAAAGAAATGAAAATATAACTAATGTACCTGTATAACACTTCATATGTTCTGCCGTGGTGTCTTAATTATTCAATGACGATAATTTGCGAATGATTTGCGATAATGACCAATTTCCGAATGACATTCTGTTTCTTCGTGTAGCTCGATGTAATTAGACAAACGAATGACATTCGGTGCGACTGCCATTCGCTGCGAATGCCATTCGCTTTGCCGTGTGACAGGAGTACTACTATCGATAGTTTTGCATCACTAGTACACGTACAACGGAATTGCGAAACTCAACCGTTGTGTCGCCATAAAGCCCCCACACCCTTGCAGTCGCTCATTTGAATATCATTTGCGCAGCCGCGCGTATGTTTCGGAGACCAGACTTTTTGTCGCTCTTTCTCTTTCGTTTCCTTTTTCCTTCTTTTCCTCCCCCTGCTATACCTTAGCGTGCAGATGCATGCGTCGATCATGCGGTTCAACTCTAAGATAAGATGCGCAGACTGACATTTCAGCCGCACAGTGTCGATTGATTTTGGTGGAGTTCGACCGTTTGTCGTAGCTGAGGATGTGTTCGAGTGGGATGCGATGCTAATCTATGCTGGCAGTGATCGTTGCGTTTGTCTTCAGAACGTTGAATCCTGGAACAGAACGGCGTTTGGGCGGGAGGGATGGGCCAGATCGCCTTTCCATGGAAATACCTATGGTGTGGGCTCTTTCAGAACACAGCTGGCAGACCAAGCTGATGTGTCTTTCAGGGACGGCTCTCTCCAAAGCCTTTCCAAAAGTGAACATCTATTGGTTCTGCTATATAGAAGACAATGTTTTAGCGCTTTTCTAGGGCTCGAAGAACAGTAATACGAAGTGGGTATATAGCCGAACTCATACACAGCATATATACGAAAATACAACGAGTATATTCGTGATATGTGCATATGATTTTTCGTATCGTACTTCGAATCTTCGTATCAAGCAGCTCACTTTGTTTCATCCCTTAGGGCGTTTTTAAGCATACGAGTGCAGAGCCGGAGGTATTTGAATGTATCGGGTATGGACGAGACATCGCTTCGATTCGAAATTCGAATACAAAAATTCACTGAACTCGGAATTTTGCTTCGGATTTTTCGAATGTATTCGAAAAATCCGGATACTCGCACAGACCTACGCTTTTCGACCACGCATACCAACCAACCCAAGGATTGATCAGCAGCAGCAAGAGTGAGTTCCTTTTGAGCATCACTTGAGCGCTGTCTCCATAAAGAACAGCGTTAACCCTAATAACAAAACTTCCTTCGCTTCCCGCTTATCAGCACCTTCCGCACGTTTTGCGCCGCGCCGCGGAGAAAATGAATCCAACCTTCCCGCTGTGGTGGATTTCACTTCAAAGCCGGGCTCGAACTCCAAACGTACAGCAACGAATGAACACCACCTCTCCCCCCGGTTCAATTTTTCTTGGAGATAAAGAGTGCATTAGAAACGCGTTGCAGAACTGAGGGATATTCCGTTGGGGATGCAACCTTGCCGGAGATCAGCCGAAAAGGAGATACGGCTTTCGCTCGGCAGGAAGCGTGAGAAGGTGCGAGAGACCGCGGAAAGAACGGGGCTCAACAGAGGGCAAGTACGCCCGGCGTCTCGGTTTTGTGGTTATGAAGGCTGAGCTGCTTCAAGTATATGCGATCAGAGACAGAGATGTGGACGTAGATAACGACAGGACTTTGTCGATGTACAAGCCTCTTCAAAGCGCCACCACTCTCTAATAGAACAGTCCAACCTGTCGTACTCGCTGAACCGAATATTTTTTATTTGTTCTTATTGCTTCCTCAACTGATACGTGCTACCACTCGTACCCCAACTCCATGCCTACCTAGTACACGGCATTTTCCCAATGAAAGACACCAGCCATACCTCCAGAGGGCACTAGCCTCGAAAACGCGAAATCGCCGCCATGAAGCAGGTCCCTCGAAGTTTGGTTTCGGATTTCGTTCACTGCCATGTGCTTTTTATGTGGCTATTAACGTTGAAAACATGGAGATTACTTGGGGATTGTGGTACAAACAATATTCACACAGTACGGCGACTTTGAAGCACCAAATGTTCTGTGAATGTGAAGGGGCTGAAGACATGGACAGTCAACCTACGGACCTACATTATGACGGCAAATCTGGTAGCGACAGTGGTGCTCTCCTGCGGATGACGTCGTGTGAATAAACCCTATAGGGACGTACAAAGGCAATGCCTGCAAGTTTGGGTTCTTCCAGAATTACTTGAATTTTGCCGCTTGTGAGGTTTTATCGCTACGAAAATATCATTGCTACTAAAAAAGTTTTGTGGTGACTTGCACTCTGTCACGATGCATCGCACTCTACATCGCCTCAGACAATTCGATCGTCGCGCCACTCAGCGTCTAGCGGCGATGGAGGGAACTTCTTGTGTGACTACTGGTTCTCAAGTCTTGTGTTTGACGCCGTGTTTTTTGCCGGTGAGTGGCGCCATTTCGTCGCCATTCTTTCGTTATTTGGGCAAGCCCTTGCGGAATTGACAATAACTGCAAGAGAGTACGTATGCGCTAGCGCATTACATACAAATTCAAAATTCATATAATTGAATTTCACTGATTTGAAAGATTGATTTCGAATTTGAATTTCATTGATTATGTGTGTGTTTAGACTGCTCAGGACTGTCACGTCGAGACTGGGAGGTACCCGGGTTCGAATCCCGGTGCCGGCTGTGCTGTCTGGGGTTTTTCCTGGGTTTTCCTCAGACGCTTTCAGACATATGTCGGCACAGTTCCCCTAGAAGTCGGCCCAGGACGCACATTTCCCCAGGGCGTCAGTCGTGACGTTGCCCACATACGTGAGGCCGACAACGGCAAGCCCTTTCACCATCACCACCACCACCGACTGCTCAGGGAAATTTCTTGCTGTTTACGCGCATTAAATACTGCGTTTATGGCTGATCAAACACGTACACAAGTCTCGCGTCTCAAGTTCAGCTTGCCACATTTTAGCGGGAAGAAGGCTCGTTTCAGCGAATGACGTTTTAGAGACGGAAGGAAACATTTTAGGGAACGTCGTTCTATAGTGCCTGAGGTTTTAGTCTCGGTGGCATGCGATTTGGGAGACCCACCAGCCCGTATAAATCGGCAATCCTTGGCAAACATGGATCACGTGCTATACTGCACTGTTCACGTTACGAAGACAGTCAAACTGGCCATCTAGCCATTCGCGGCCTGAAATCCGTCCAGACACAGCACCACACAAACCTGCCTGGAGCATGTGGTGGGTGGAAGCATGCACGAAATGAGTTTCCACAAAGAGCAGAGGCTTTGATGCATGAAGCCGCTGTGTCGATGACTCTTCTGGAAAGTTCCGACGCGCTTCGGTTCGGCGTAACGACCGATCAGGGACGTTCCATGAAGCCAGCGCAGCTTCCTTTGTGCGATATACTACGCCAATGATGACTGGACCTGTCAGTGTGGGCGCCCGGGTTATTTATCATTATCGTATCAGAGAAAAATAGGACCAAAAATGAGTAATTAGTCAGTTTCCACAATGCGCTTGCTGTCAATAGTCGGCTTCTCGCTATTTATCTTTTTCCTGTGACATGGTGGCATCAGCCGAGTGGACATCTGCCAAAATTAAACGGATAACCACTGTTAAGAGTCCTGCTCCAGTCACTACACAATAGAGAGTTTTAGTACATCACACGCTATCGCCTTAGCGTACGTAAGAGATAGCGTTGGTGGTTCTGCGCACTGCGCGAAGCTCTCTTCCTGTTATGGGCATGCACAGAACCATCAACGCTATCCCTTACGTATTGGCAAAGGCAATACACAAAAACTCTCTAATAGCGGGTGTTAGTAGACTGCTACCGGTAGCCCGGTAGGCCACCGCGTCTACCGCACCCGATCAGCTAAGATTCTTTGTCAAAACACAAAAACGCGATTCAAAGAATGGGCGCCGCCATTAGTGCTGCCAGTCCTGCCACCCCGTGGTACTCGCAGGAACTGTACACGTGTGGACTGCCGTTTGCAGAGTTCCTTCATTTTCTCGTGCGTGCGTGCGTGCGTGTGTGTGCGTATGTGTGTGTGTGTGTGTGTGTGGTGTGTGTTCGTGTTCGCTCTTGTTCATTTCGTGTCCGTTCATTCTCTCACGCTCGGGAACCGGTGTAGAGAAGATATCGCATCGGCCAGCACTCCTTTCGTGAACAACTGTACATATCGCACGCGAAGGCAAGCAGTCTTCTTTTTCCTCGATCTTTCGGACCTTGATACGCTACTCAGATATTTATAGGATGACTGGTTATACGGAATCTTACGTTCTCGTCCGTCATACTCATTAACGACGGCGGCCACTCGTATTCATTCCAAAGGGTAAAGATGTGATTTTGGCAGTCCACCTCTGTTGTGTTGACGCTGGGAACGAGGCTAAGGAGCGCACGGGCTAATTACATCATCTTACCACAACGAACAAAAGTTTCTACTGAAGTATGTGTAAAGCAGTAAGGTGTCTATCACCTGTGTGCTCCGAAAAATAGAAAATATTATCTCTTTTTCTTTGCAGAACGTACAGTGACAGCCGTCACAGAGAAACCTCCGCCATCCACTCTCCAACAGTACTTTGTGAACGTATCAAAGTTTCATACAGTTCTATGCACCTACACACATCGGGCAGTGGAAAAGAACGGGATGACAGCTTCGAGTATGAGTATACTGTAGTGTCGAGGCGGTCGACCTAGTTGATCGTTCGCCTGAAGTTGCCTTCAAGTGGCCGTGGCAACAGTTCGTGGCACTGAGAGAAAGCCGCACGTCAATTCAAACTCCGCCCACGCCGCAAGATGTGGGTCAGAGTTACGCGCCTTTATATTTTTCAGCTCATGTGTATACACGGCTGATATCACCAGCTTTTTGACAATGTAACTAATGAATGTGAGAAAACGGTGTCGTCCATCAATCATTATCCATCATTTGCGCGTTGAATTCGCACCTAAACTCACGAGACAATGAAGAAAGACGAGAGGTTGCAAAGAAAATAGGAAGAAGAAAGAAGTAAAAGGCGGCGTCCATAATGCGTCAAGCGCAATTTGTCATAAAGGTAGGGTATACAACGACGTGCTGTATTCTTCTGACGCTGCTGACGTGTTCATCGCTACTGCGTCGCTTGTTACCGTTTAACGACTGACAAAGACTTACGAACGCGCTAGGAGACAGCAGTTAAGTGAATTGCAGTTCCAATCATAATTGTGACTTAATTAGAATTATAGTTGCTCGGCGAAGTAATTGAGTAATTTCAGTGAATAATATTCGTTTATAATTTTATCGTGGTTCCCCGACGAACAAATGTGGAACTATTTACTGTGGCTCAGTCGGTAACGTTTTGGCTAGCTGAGCTCAAGATCGCGGGTTCGATCCCGCGGCCGAGGACGGTAGCAATGTGGGGAAGGTAAACATTGCTTCCAGCACCGTGCGTCGGCGGCACAAATAGGCTCTGACTCACCTTAGGTGTAAGTCTACTTCTTTTATTTATTTATTATAATTTCTTCTTCTTCTTCTTCTTTTTTTTTTTTTTTTTTGAGAGGGCAAGTGAAATGACTAGTAGAGTACGACGACTATAGAAACATGCGCTTAGCAGAAACCTACAATGACAGAACAGAGACTGCAAAAAGATTACACAAATTTGCATTAACGGCTTAAAAACACCCCAGCAAAAGGGTGAAAGGGGGCTTTTTCGCACGCAAAGCATGCCAAATCACACGAAAAGTAATTCCAAATGTAACTTCAAGCGAATTACGTATTCCTTGCAAAAGTAATCAACTTGCAGCCACAATTACATGACACTGAAATGAACTCTGGAAGTGATCCATTGCCGAAAATATAATCAGTAATCGCGTCACTCGTAATTAATTACAAGTCTGTCGATAAGCAAAACGTGAGGCACGTAACCAATCACCGATGCGCACTCCGACCTCATTGTGTGGCTCAGAAACATTCTCCAACGGTCCAGAACGGATCAATGTAAAAGAGTCCTTAGTTTTAATGCCTGCGCCTCCCTTGGCAGCGATTCCTCTCTTTCCTGGATGAGCTCCCTTTTGTTTCACGCGCATTCTTTCCCCGTTGGAAAGCGATTTTAAGGTAGAGAGGGCGGACCATTAACGGCCATTTGCAAGGGGTTAATGGAGTCAGCCCGGGTGGCCGTACAATTCACTTGCACCTCCCTGGTGAAAGTAATACTCTTTTTAAGCTGCGTCGTGGACGAGAAGAGATAAGAACGGAATGATACGATTAACACTCCCGACCATGCATACGCACGCGGAATGGAAGGTGCGTGCATGTCGTACGAGTCTGGAAAACCGTCTGCCTGCGTCCTCCGCGCAACGCACTGTTTTCAACATTCGGATCGCTTATAAGTATAGGGTTCCGCGTTTCCGGCATGTGGCGTAAAGTGCCGTAAAAAAAAACATCCGCCGAGTTTTTTTAAATTCAGCATGTTACGAAAACCTCCGAATTATACTCTTGGATATGGTGCTCTATGTCGAAAATGCCGGTACCCGATTGCACTTTTCTTCCTCCGGGGCATGACTTTTTCGTTTTTCCTTCACCTCACTGAAGGAAATACCGCCCTGCGGAGCTGCTAGCCTCTAGTTTAGGGGGGAAAAACTAACTCTGTAATACTTTGATCAGTGGGTCAAAAGTGTTCAATTACACGTGGTACCCTCCAACAAAGGAAATGGAATTATTTCCGTTCTCAGCGTCCTCCTATACCAAGCTGCTCTCCCTCCATAGCCCTTCTCCCTAGTCCTTATAGTTGACGATTTTTCGACATCTATTTTTGGCGCAAACGTTTTAAAATGTCCAAAATATCAGAGTTTGACAAAACGTACAAACGGCGAAAAAACACCCGCCGAATTTACTCAGTAATAAATGCTAAAAACGCGGATTCATACGTATAAAATATACTTGTCTCTTTGAGGTTTGGAATCTGTAGTGGACTGACATTGATGAAGATGCAAAATGATTGGGAACGTCACTTATGACGTTCAGACAGCCGATGGTCGGAGCCGGAGTTCATTTCGACTAGATCAAGGTTATAACTAGAAATGGGACGAATCCAGAACTTTCCGAATCCGAATAGGAGGAAGGTTCTACGAGTCCACGAATCTAAAGAATCTCGAATCTTTCGAATCCTTTCTTAAAAAAAAAAGACTTCAAAAAGCAGGAGGAAAAGACAGTGCTTCTACTGAGAAGTGGCTTGAAGCAGAATTTGATATCTTTGTTTAATGGAAAACAAATTAAATTACAGTTGACTTTCTGGAGGAAACATACCCGTATACTTCTTCCTATATGTAATTTATGTAACGTGTTGTTCATCGACGACAGGAAATACATAAACTCTCGAGTCTGAGTTATTTTGCTAAAACTAAGAAACAATCAAAAGCAAACCCATGTTACTTTTAAACTTGTAATGATAGTTCCATGCCTGAACTCTTGCAGTCCAAAACAGTGTGAACAAACATACAAGAAAGCAGCCGTCGGCCAATCAGGCTTTCGGTGGACTCCAAAGGCGCCGATTTTAAAAAGAAACAAACAAACGCGGTTGGTGGATTCGAAAGATTCGGTTCGCCATTGGGATTCGGTTTCCCAACTCCCTGCCTAGGATTCGAGGATGAGCGGATTCGGTTGGCCCACCCTAGAGTTATCACTGATTCCTCTGAACCCACCCATCCGTACTCTACAACTACGGATCCTTTGCCCTGGCAAGAAACAGAGACACATCGGCTTCGTCAGAGCAGCAGGCCCAAATCAGATCTTCCGCAAACACGATACCCTTGAAGACTGACGAAGAACGTTCAGACCCTTCCGATTAGTGCCAACTCAATAAACATGTTCCTTTGACCACACTTCCGTCCTGGCTCGCTATTACCCAAATAATAACCCACGTCAACTAGGCGATGGCCACCATGCAGTGAAGATATAGTGAGATTGGAGAAGACGCGTAATATAATATGAGGGTGACAGACGTGATAGTGCTTTATTGTACTAGAAAAACAGCGCTATACGATGATAGTGTTAGCGGTAGAGGGATGCCATTGTTTTTATGCATATCTGAACACCCATAGCCTCATCGTAGAGTATGGATTGCGGTAACCCACGAAGAATTTACATCTGGCACGAAATACGAAGAGTCACGCCAAGAATCCTTGTCAAGATTGTTGGACAAACAAAAAAAGGGGGGCGGTGAAGAGATAATCTAGTAATGCCATTCGTGAATCCGCAGCCGGGACCAGCCTTCAATTAACGCACCAGGAGGGCTCGTGGCAAACGTTCCCAGTAGGCGGGAGGAGAGTGCGAAGTTTGGCTCACAAATCAGTAGCCATTAAAAGGGAAACCTTGCCGGGCGAGGAGATTGTCGATCAAAGCACTTAAGGGCGAAATTCGCTCGCTCCGTCCCCCAAAGTCTCGTGATTTAATTTAGACACAAACAACGTGGTTTGCTCAGAGCGTTCCACAGGAAATCAAATGATGGAGCCCGATTCGGCGGGGTTTCGACTGCTAGGATGCCTTCTCTTAAAAGTATTGAAGGCAGAGCAGTACAGAGTAAAAATAGCGGGCATGCATGGGGGAGAACACATCGAAGGGGAAGCTGCACCATATAGGTTGCTCATGGTCTGATGGTGGGGTGCTCATACGTAGCTTATGCAACGTTATTCCTGCCTATGTGCACGACACATAATTGAGACACACTCGATTCCAATACAAAAGTTGTGTTATCGAGAGATAGGAATACACATGAATGTTGAAAGCGAAATGGCATATAGCATATCACGTCATCATAATATCGAACTGATACCTACAGGTTCATCCATATTCTTTGCCCGCGTGCACTTCTGTGTGTGTTGGTTACAGCGATCAATACCGCTGCTCGTCTATTAATTCGAGAGCATATCTTATACGAAGGTTGCTGTATAATTAATTGGACGCGCTATAGATACAGACCAAAGTATTCCTTCACGAATAAACGCGCATCACAAACGCCTGGTTTCACTAACGCTGGTTAACTGTGAACAGAGATCAAAGGGTGCTAAAACATGCAGTTGACACTCAATTGTTTTTTTTACAAACGTTAGCTGGTGACGTGATGAAGGCTACAGTGACAATAGCTCCTTTTAATGAAGCAGAATAAAGCATTAAATTCAAATTAAGGGACCGTTGATCTCGGTTCAAGTGCTAATCGGTATTGGTGAAAACGGGCCAAAAAGCTCAATTGGCAATTTTATTTTTAATAATTTTGCGTAAATCATTAAGCATCGACTCACTGTCGCATATCACACGACAACAGAGTACTGAAGTACTACACAGAGAGTTTCGTACATGACTATCCGTGTATTCTCTCGAGCAACATTCCCCAGGGTACTCCAGCGGAAGATACGCAAAACGCAAAATGCCGTAGCTTTCTGCTACAATGTAAGCGCGAGCGCTCAACATGATTTGGTTTGGTTTTAACGAAAAATAAAATTTTGCAACATGGTTTCTTTTATACCTTTCTAACTATTTGCCGCAAGACAGCCACAGGATATTCCGTGTCTGTCTTGACGACAGGGCCAATGGTGTCGTCTGCTTTATGTGCGCATTACGTACCTCTTCTCCCAATATTCTGGAGCAGACAACAGATGCCGGTGGCGTCGTCTACTATTGGCGCAGTACACCGCTCCCCATATACCGTCGCCGTGCGAATGCCCAACATGAGCCCCGTGAGTATTTTTTCTTTTTGTTTCCCTTCCCGAAGAATATCCCGTGCGGACGTCTCTCGTGTGAATGCACGGATATATGCGACCAAATGCCTGAACGCGGCGAGGAAGAATGGCGTAAAGAAATGACGTAGTTAGGCGCAGACTAAAAATAAAAGAATTCCACGGGCGAGTGCCGCACACCCCTTCCCGTTTTCCTCGCTCGGAATAATGAAGGACCAAACTGAATTAGAGAACCACTTATTCACTTTACCTCAACGTGTACGACACGGGCCTTGCACAGGACAATGTAGCCGAGCGGGCACCTCCTGTTTTTGCAAATGCTCCGCTGCTGCCCAACAAGGGCTCGTAAATGAAACAAAGGGACACTGAGCGTGCTTTGCATCTGCGATGAGATGACATTGCCTCTCTTTGACACACAGTGGCGCTCATGCTCGCCTCTACCACGAGCTCTCTCTATCGACCTTAATCGATTGTGTCTGTGTGAATGTCGATAGCACCGTTAAGCGGTGGTTCAGACAGAACGGCAGTCGAAAGGGACGAGTATGGCACTTTGGGTGTTAATCGTGTAGCATGAAGCGATTAAGATGTGTATGGCTCGCCAATGTACGAGAATGGCGGTTTTGTTCACTTGCACATTAGCCTCTGAGAAAAGCGATCGAGATACGTTTTCTGTGAATACCAGTATACTGCTAGGCCCCACACAACATAGTCAGGTGACGAAGGCACTTGTTCAGTGCCTGCGGATCTGTAGCCTTCTGCGACCAATTTCGTGTTTGTTTTCCTTTTATTCTTTTTTTTTTTTTGCTTTTCTTTTTGTTTGTCGTTTTTTTTTTCTTTCTTTCCTGGGAATAGCAAGCTGCCGTAGCGCAGGCTAACATTTCCCTCCTAATTTTTAGATAATATGCATATCCCCCCCCCCCTGGAAATTTTTAATTCAGTCTATGTCAGTCATCCAAGATCTCTGATGTCACAACAAAAATCCTGATGTGCCCTCTGATGTCCTCAAAATCACACTGGTGTGACACCAGAAGAGCTTCATGCTTGCTCAGGTGTCCTCAGAGTATGCTCCCGTGACATCAGAAGAGCCCATGTTCATGAATTCTGCTCATACTGTGACAATGTGAATGCTGCGACAAAGCATGAGGTCTTCGTTTTCACATTCTTACAGATATGAGGAGTGAGGTAATTAACTTGATAGTTCATTTATTGGTGTTGTGTGTCAACGAAAGGTCCACCATGCAACTTAGAGACTTATTAGCGGTACGACAAATAAGCCTTTATTCGAAGTCCATCCTTGCCTTTCCGCAACGGACGGCTCTTCCGTTATACCAAAAAGAAAAAGTTCGGCTAACGAAGGTCCTGTAAGACACGAGCTTTGGACCACCGCCAGCAAGCATGCAGGAACTTTATCCAGCAAGAGGAGCTGCTTAGTTGTGAGTATACGCACTTTAGACGTCGGCATGACCGGAACTTGCCCTGCCCATGACGCCGCTGTAATGTTTATCCACTTCTCTTACCACAGTCGGTAGGATCGTGCGTGGAGGCGGGTGGAGGTTATCGGCCTCAGCGCAACGCTACAGGAAGCGGCAACACGTAGTTGTTTGAGCAAACACCTGCACGGCGCGAAGCGAAAAATAAGGGCATAGACACAGGTGTATCGACGCATTCTTCTGGGATCGCGTCTTTGGTCTTTTATGAAAGCGCCGTATACGGATCGTACCAGGAGGCTCACGCTCCTTTAGTATCAATGGGCAACCACCAGACCATGTCGACCTGTGGGACAACCATCCCTTTGGAGACGTCCAGCCCATGCAGCATTAAGAGTTGCGAAATTTGATACTCAGGTATTTTCCAGCAGCTTTGTGCCGTGTGAATGCAGGAACAGAGCATATATGCTCTAACATAGCCTGCCCAGGGGCAGTTCCCGACCCTCGTTTTTTTTTTTTTTTTGAGGGGGGGGGGTTTCTTTGTCGGAGCGCGTAGTGGGGGAGGGGAGAGGGAACTCCCATGTATAAGCTGACTTTTTTGGGGGGCGATCGCCCCCCTCCCCCCTTGGATCCGCCCCTGAGCCTGCCCAGACTTAGTCGGACTCCCGTGCATCTTCATGTTTTTCTTTTTCAACCAATGTATCAATCAATCAGAGACCTCGTCTCGTCCGAAGCTTTCACGGTGAAGGCGGTGCGCTTGTTTACAGCCACGACAAGAATTTGCCTTTACTTTCCGGAAATACGTATTTCCAATTTTGTAGTCCAGCACTTTACATTGTACGTTTACCAGATTACATGGAAAAGTTGCGCGATTTTTTGCCCGTAGGCCTCGTACTCATGTCCCTGACCGACAAGAGGTTCCTGTCATCTGAGGAGGGTCGTAATCAACTGGGCGATGTCCCGATGCCACGTTGGAAAGCTACGCTTCACGTTTCACCCACGGACCGACAGACACAATGCACAATGGCGAATACGGGTGGAGCAGTGACTCACCCATCTTTCCGTCGTATGCAAGGCCTTGACACACACCGTATATCACACCGGTGTGCAGCAAAGTCAGTGTGCAGCGGTGAAGAAACATGTGAAAAAGACGAGGTATCTCACGAAGCGACTTGGTGCTGCTGTCGGTACATCTCGGCGTTTGCCCCAGAAGCAAGAAAAGTTGGATGGCATGGACTGATGTCGAAAGAAACCATACCCATTGCGAAAGACTGCGAAGGTCAAGGGCATTAAATACGACATGGGCGAAGTATGAAGCTGCCACTTCATTTCGACAACCTCGCTTGGATAGCGTCGTGGCTGTAACGAAGGTTCGGTTTCTCTGTCAGAAAATCAGTGAAGCGTTCCCAAGGTCGACGTCTGCCCTGTGGCAGCCACGGAAATGGTTCTGTGTGTGCATGGTGTTCCCCTTCTACAGGGTATGGGGGAACAAATGTCGAAATACGCGATGGAAAAAGAAACAGGTCAACATGACCTCGGTACATAAGCTGAGAACAGCGTGACGACACGTTTTATTTGCAGCGTTGTGCTGGCGTATGTTTGCCTTGGCACCCTATAGGGGTCATGCTAAGGACCCTGAAGCGCAGCGCAGCACCATATGATGTGCTGAACCTTGATTTCTACGGCAAAACAGATTCACTGCTCGGTATTCTGAGACATGAAGGCGTGTCAGTGTACGTTGCCAGTGTCTAGGGTTCTGCAAGTTCGATCCGTACCTACCAAACAGTAGCTACACAGCTACCACAACCGTATCCACCTAACAAAAAAAAACAAAAAACATCCCTTCACTCTCTCATGATAGGCCCCTTACACTACTGTGGCAGCCTTTTCTGAGAGTCAGGAGAGAGTTGCACTTCTTCGTCTGTGTGGCGATTTTGATCTCATAAAGGCGCGCTGCAAACAGTATTAGCTACCGGTACCAGTACGACAGCGAATTAGGCAGTTTTAAATGACGTCATCGTGAAGTTATCGTTCTCACCTGAACAAATGTCAGAGTGCGTGGCTCAAAATCATATTCGTTGATTGAAAAAAAAAAAAAAAGCATGGAAGAAACTCAACGAGCCGAAAAATTCGACTCGTTGAGTCGTTACCACGACCTACTAGATTATAACGACCACGTCATAATTGGCAACCCCCATAAGGAGTCCGTCCCCACGATCCGCTAGGGGCGCTACTTACCGGCTCGCGAGATCTACGTCATGATTGGACAATGGAAATTTGAAAACGCGCAGAAGCGAACGCGCAACTACCGTAGCAGACGACAGCAACATCTATGCTGCTATGAAAACGCATAGAATTATGATGATAATCGACTTTGGAATGAAACGTCTTCCGTGGGACATCCACCGCTTGTACAAAAATACTAAGGAAAGCTGAAGCACAAAGTATACTGTAGAACATGAGAGAAATGATGTTCTGAGGCTGAAACAAACAGCTTTCATCTTTCATATTGTGGAAGTTGAGGAAGCAATAACCGTGCCGATGAGTAGCGCCACCGCTAGCTTCCAAATGTGGGGCTGGGAAGGGGTGCCTATGACATGGTCTTTATAATCTAGTAGGTCATGGTCGTTACTCGGCACCGTCACTTCACAAGACACAAACTTTCTTTTTGATTGAAGCCGCATACATTCGCCGCCATTTGCGCATAACGACGATGAATGTGTGAGCTAGCTCTCCTCTAATGAAGTCCATACTTGCCTGGTGCAAACTTTTAATGCTGGCTGCACCTGTTCGTCGCGAGAGGAGCCCGGGAAACAGTTTAAGAATAGCGGGTGAAGAAAGCCAGTTTAACGAGGGCGAGCTACGAACTCTCCTTTCCGCTGCGCTTGATGAACTTTCTTTCGCTTTCTGACATTCGAGGTGTGCCACTTGTGTTTTCTTTTGTAACCGTTTCGCCGGATGTTACCCCGGCATTTCAATTTTCGCTCGGTTGTTTTTTCGAAGCTCTTCCCAGCAGTTAGCCGTCAAATTTGTTACGAAATGAGGACACGAGAAAAGGCGTGTCGGAAGTTCGCCAGGGTTCGTGTGTGTGTGTGTGTGTGTGCGTCGGTACACACGTGCATCCGTACGCGTGTGCTGTGTATCGCAATTGCATTATTTATGCTACGACACTGCGGAGCGGGTTCTCATTGGTCTCCTCTCGTCCAATCAACGTGGGAGATCGTTTGAGGAGACCAAGCCGAGGCATCTCCGCATTGTCGCGCTTCTTGAAAAGGAGAGAGAGAGAGAGCGGTGTTGACGTTCTGTTCCAACCAAAGTGACCGTAGTCGAGGTACGAATCACAACCTTGGCTTTGATGTAATTTTGCTTCGCCACAAATATTATTGTTTGCTTCCCCTCACGACGGTCGTCTGCAAGCTGCTGTTTATCTCACTTGATAAAACGTGCACAGCCTTTTTCGTGTACGCGGGGATTCTATACAACGACAACGTCTTGTGTGTCGTAAAAAAACACAGAAAGCAAAGAAAAAAAGAAGAACTCAACACCGTGTTCAAAATGTTTTGGTGAAAGCAGCATTAGACGACTACGCGAGGTCATGCAGAAGAGGAAGCCCAGTTGCACAAAATTGCACTCGGCTAATTCTAGACGAAATCGAAAGTCAAGGCAAAGAGGTCATTTCCGCGTCTGCAAAATTATCGCCGTGGGAAATTCGCGGAACCGACGCTTCGCCGAAGGATTGCCTATAGCGACGATTCACTCGAACCTTCCTGATTAGAAAGTTAATTGAGGTCCTTTAGCGAACGGTACACATATGTGAGCCAATTATATTTGAACAAACTCAGTCCAATAAGGTGACAGCACGCAAAATTTTCGGAAGATGAAGAAAACAATCCACGTTTCGCGAATTAGATTCGCTTTCCCTAGAGCCTCGCTCAGGGAAGACTCGTAATTGAAATCTTCCTCGTAAAGGAAAGTAATAGAGGAGTTTGTATTGCTTTTTGGATATATTTTTAAGTGGTACAGCTTGGGACAAAAGTTTACGGAACACGGCACCTGCGTATTTCTTCATCGGAGCGCTTCCCTGCCAGCTATCACAAGGCGATCGAATAGGAAACGGGTGGCGGGCTATTCTATCCATCTCTCAGTATGTATGTCCACTCCTTTTTGCTGCTAGGTTGCCGCTCCATTGGAGAAATGCGACACCCCGGTGTTCCGTAAACTTTTGTCCCAAGCTGTACGACTATATTGCGAAACTTTACAAGCAGGTACACCGCAAATTGCAGAAGCAAGGCAACGGGTCGTGCTCGAAGCAAACGACCGAAGCTAATAGAGAGAGAGAGAGAGAGAGAGAGAGAGGGGGGGGGGGCGTCACATGCTTGCTTATGACGCTTCGGGTCGCCGTCCAAAATATTTCAATTAAATTGGCGGCCAATTCTGTGCACATCTTCATGTTTTTTTTTTGTCTTTTTACTAGACCTGGAGTAGCTTGTCCCGCAGTGAACGGGCTCACATCTCCATTTTTTTTCTCTTATCATCATCACCTTCGTGACGTCCGCCAGGGTGCGCTTGCTCGTCCATACGGCATCGGAAAACCGGAAACGGATGTGAACATGTCTTTCCCTTTCTTCATTTATCTAAAAAGTTACGAAGTTCTGATGGATGAAATTTTGCATGTGGTATACCCAAACGAATTAATGCCGACTCTCTTCAAATATATTCCTTTCGTTACTTCGTTTAGCGTCACACCGCTCACGCAACGTTTGTATAGTATATAAAAAATTAAACGATACATTCCTAACCTGTCATACGATACCACCCAGGATAAATCCCCGTCACAAGATCCAACAGCGGCTCGCAGATGAAAAGTAAACACAGCCGAGGTCCCAAAACCACTTGATCGGCAGCGAACACCAAAGCTGCCACGTTTTCATCAGGCACGCCACTTTCCTGCCCGTCTCGTAAACAAATAGCAGGCCACTTCTGAAGCCCGTCTCGATTGATCGTGCGGGAACAGGGGCTTTCCGGCAACGACGACAGGGACAAACAAACAACGCAATACCGTCTTCTCCGTTTCCCACGGGGGGGATGAAACTCCTCTGGCTTGCGGACAGGCGTGTTTCCACCCTGACGTCCAGCGGGACTTTTATGTGTCTTTTCTACCCGAAGACGCCCGTTGGTTTGACTTTCAATCAGATTAAATTGCTGTCTGTTCAAAGTGCGCGTGTATTTTCAGACTCCACACTCTAAGAAAAAGAGGAGTAAAACGGGGAGTAATTGCAGTTTCTACTCCCCTAGTCTGCAATTACTCCCCATTTTAGTCCCCTAACCCAACATTTAGTCCCGACATTTACTCCCCGGGACTGCAAATTGTCACTAAACTTCGCGAATGGTCTCCTGAATGCAACAGTCTAGGTGAATGTGTGCCCTTGGTCAATTTGAACGACATAAGGCTGTACAACTCAACCACACAGAGTACGAAACAGTTAGCGCATCTTTCTTCGCAAATTGTGCCCTAGTATGGCGCAAGATTTTATATCACTCGATATATCACGGTTGACGGTTTGCTTCAAAGTATTTTCATGCATGCGCACCAATTATGTACCTGGGACTCTTACAACATCGCGTGAAATGCGGTCTTCACTCTGTGACATTCATTTACTCCCGAAAGGGACAGTTTTTTGTGGCAATGCAATTACTCCCCAAAAGGAGTAAAAGTACTCCTTTTTTTCTTAGAGTGAGCCCAGTTCTGAAGGGCTTCAACCGCAGTTGAAGCCCTTCAGAACTGGGAAGGACAAAGAGGAGGGCGGTGAAACGGCGTGATTAATCTAGAAATCACGGTGCGTGATAATCAGATAATCAATTAATCAAATAAAATAAAAAATTCAATTTTCAAACGTAAAGTCACAACAACAGTGCGGTCCCTTCACAATCGGGATTCCTGTATACCCACGTTCATCGTCAGAACACAGCACGAAAGATTAAGCAGAAGTTGATTATGGTGTTGATGATGGTGTTGATGATGGTGGTGATGATGGTGGTGATGATGGTGGTGATGATGGTGGTGGTGGTGATGCGACTGCAGCCAATAGGAAAGAGCGAAAACGCGACTGCAGATTGTTTCTTCGCTTTCCAACCACTCACATCTTGCTGCACTAAGATCTCGCTGTGCAGAAAGCACCGAAGAAATGCTTGGATATAATATTAATTTGCCTTCGTCGGCACTCGCATCTCCATATTTTTTTCTTTTTGCAATCAATCAATCATAATATTCCTGCAGCTTGGAGAACTAATGCAGTCTCTCAAATTAGGGACTATTTCCCACCGGACGTCGTCCCGAGCCGTTTTACCGTTAGTTTACCGTATACATGACTATTTTACCGTAGGGTGCCTCAATACTAGCTCTTTCTGCGTACACAGAGGGAGCTAGTATTTTACTCGCAAATTAAAAATTATTTAGCGTCCCCTGTCGCATGAAAACTTGTTGTGCAGGGTTTACAAGCAACAAGGTGTTAAACTACGCTGCCAACCACCGTTACCGCCTGTCTAAAGTACACCCATTTCCTTCGTCCCACGGGCGAGATTACGAAGCATATGCCCATCAGCGCGTACATTAATTCCCGCAACTTAACAACGAGGCGACAAACTGGCTACGCGACGAAGCTCAATGTATCCAGGCGGATAAAAATGAGGGCTCCTCAATGTCGTTAACCGACGAGAAGGGTTTTTGACCTCTACAGGGGTGTTCTTCCAAATGAGGAGGCGCCCGCGTTTAAAAGGGCTTAATAAAGCCGGCGGGAATCAACGGTAATCCTACTGCGCGCAACAAGGCTTCGGAATGGCTCATCAGGGATCTCCACTCGGAACGAGTGCGCGCTGAATCTATCCGACACGCAAATTTCAGACGCCGGCGGGCGGAAACAGCGGAGGTGTATTTCATTGGGCCTGCATTGAGGTGGCACCAGGGGATTTGAGCACTGTTCACATCGGGTGTGTGTGACAGTACCTTTTTCTAGCTACGGTACTGGGATGCGACAGCCAGATCTATTGGCCTTTCCGGCCTCTTTGGTAGGTATTCTTTATTGAGGGGGGGGAGGGGGGGGTCGTCAGATCTTCGGGGTGGGGATGGGGGCTAGAGCAGTGTTTCCCAAACTTTTGGCGGTGGCGGACCCCCGGAAGCGATGAGAACCAATTCACGGACCCCCCCCCCCCCCCACACACACACCGTCACAGCCAGTGCATAACCAGCAACCTCGTCAGCTGTTGCGTGCTTTCGATACAGCTTCAGAAACGATTCCGGACTGGTTTCTTCTTCTTGCTTGTATGTGTATGACGCGGACAATGCAGGACTTTTCTATCAGAAATTAGAAGCCAGCCGTTGAAGCATGCTTGTAGCAATTTTGGAAGTTCTGGGTGTTTGGAAATCGGGCAGCATGTACGAGCGCGTATTTGTGGGGACGAAAATCCTCACTGAAATGTGAGAGACGGTCGCGGACCCCCACAGACACTATCGAGGACCCCCAGGGGTCCGCGGACCACACTTTGGGAAACACTGGGCTATAGGAGCGTGGTGGAATGTGAGGAAAGTCCCTGGTAGCGACGAAGGTTTAACAGTTGGCTGTCGTACAAGCTGCGAAATAATTTTTGATTGCCAATTATCGGGGACTGAAGGGAAACGCGAGCTCTGCAGATGCAACAGGGCCCCTACAAATGGCAGGTGGTTCAAAATTGTATATTACCAGTTACAAAATGCTGCAGCAGAATACACGCCGACTCATCCTATGTGACAGACGGGGGAGGAAACGGATTAGCTAAATATAATCAATTATTAAGAAGTGAATTAACGATCTTTGGTAATTAGTCATTCCACGGTTGAGCAACACATGGCCAATAACTTCCACCGGCCCAGAGATGATAGAAGTGAAAACAGAATGTCTATAGACCTTATAGTTTTTTTTTTTTTATGAAAAAAGCTGTATCGAAGAAAAAAAGACACCCTGTGTGTTTGTACACTAGACGTCCATGAGCTATAAAACGCGCTGCTTTTACTCGCAAGGCAAGAAAACACCCACACAATCAACGATGGAGTCTCTCGCGGAACCTCACTGCCAGACGTATGCAGACGAAGAAAGAAATGGAGCCTAAGACAAAGAGTGCCAACCGAAACCTCAGCGATTAACGAGTTCTTTTCTTTCTCCCTCTCTCCTCCCACCTTTCAACTATATTGCGGAAAGGTACGTTGCGCCGGCGTGTCTTCAACCGTACACCACTTCCACCTCGCCTCTCTCTCAACGCAGCTGCCCGAGTATTTTTCTGTATCCTGTATCCCACGCACGCTTTTCGGCAACAAAATGCCGACTGCGCGTAGGTTACCTGACCGAAGCCTCTCCCTGGATTTATTGGTGTTCGCAACAACGAGAGGAAGCAAGAAAGAAATCAGTAAGAGAAAGAAAAGAAACAGTCTGACAGGAAAGACGACTCAGAAAATATATATTATTTCCCTGTGTGGAACAGTTAGCAAAGTGTTGCTGTTCGACATAGCAAGGTCTTTGTGTTTTTTTCCTTAAGCGAGGCAATGAAGTTATCTAAATGAAATGAGCATATATGGACTGCAACGTCTCCGCATTTCCATTTCAAAGCCCATGAGAGCGACGAGCTAGCAAAAAAAAGTGGTTTGATATAATTCCGTGCCAAAGGTTCTTTTTTAAAACTCCGAGTTCGTGCCGCGAAGCAACTGCGACAATAAGTGGCGTACAGACGCGGGCAGAGGGAGAGAGGACAGCAGGAAGGAGTGGGGGAACAGGAGGGGGGGGGGTTAGTATGCGTCTTGGGCCGACTTCAGGGAGAACTGGGCCGACATTCGTCTGGAGAGACTGCCGGAAAACCCATGGAAAACGTCAAACACCACAGACGGTGACGGGCTTCGAACTCGCGTCTGCTCCCAGTCTCGGCGTAGAAAGCGATCGGCATATCCGCTACACCACGGGAGCTGGTAAGGAAGGTTTGTGAATAAATCACGATTGGAGCAAAGCAAAGGACATGGTAGCAATGTGAGCAGATTTCTGTAAGGCGGTGTCACCGTCACGCCTGGCTGTCCCTATAAACTATAGGTCTCGGCGCCACTCCAGGCACGGCCTATGTTTCCCGTTGCTGCGGTCTGCTCGACGTCTGAACGTCCAGCGGCGTTGATAGCGGAGGCGTCAAAATTCATGAGAAACACGTTCCCTCTGCAGATAAAGAAAACAAAGAAAAAAATAAAGGAAACAAAAAAAAAACGAATCAGGGAACCTGTTTGGATGATGTAGTGTCATTTTGGCCGACGTCAAATGAAAGGTTTGCGTTCTAAATTACACATTTCTGGGCTCGCCGTGTCGAACGAAAACCTTCGCGCCTGCAAAAGATGTTCCGAGGAAGAGGCTTAAAAAATTTCCCACAGTGGCGTACCCAGTTCGTGACGTGACCCTGAATTGAACGCGCCTGTGCCAGTGCTTTACCCAGAATTTCGTCCTTGGAGTGTGTCAGGCTCTGCAAGGGGGGTATATTTTATGCTCTTCGACAAAGTATTGCACACTCTCACAAAATTTTACGGGGTGTCTCCCAGATTTGGGGGGATTGTTAGGGGGTTTGGATAAATCACTGGCCAATGCACATACAACCATGGAGGTTGAAGTTATGAAGGTGTCATACCGCTACTACGAGCTGCAAAACAGATATTTTCGGAGTGCCACGAATAAAGGTGTGAAAAGCAACGACTCCGAATGCGGTCGACAGTATGACACAGAGAGTGAATTAAACATTCAACAGGACCAACCAAGAAAGGTTGCTTCAGAAACTGCATTTGCGCAGCAGCTTAAAAAATCGAATAATTTTCGAGCTAAATAAGCGCTAACATATAGGTGTGCGGGTGTGAATGTGCCTCACCGCATATTTTCTCATATTTATTTACTGTCGTATTTATGCACGCTTATCCACGAGATGACAACTTCCCGAAGTGAGAGTACATGCTGCAACTTTTTCCCCACCAAGCGCTCCACTAGCGGGATAAAGGATGAAGTTTAATTATACTTTAAATATCCAAGCCATCTACAATCTTTCTAACAAAGAAGAAGACAATGTCATTATACTGCGGAATGAGTGCTAAGACGCTGAAGTTTTGCAACACGCCTTCGTTCCGACAGTGCTATATCAACCGATATGGCAAACAGTGCAACTTGCCTTGACAATTGCAGGTGTTGTATGTTGTTCGGTCCATACACCCATGCAGCAGACCGAATAGGATTATCAGAAAAATAAAAGCTCACTTCCCCGTGCACACAGAATAAAGCGAGACATGATGTTACAACGTTTCGGCGCAATAATCACCCCCTGCGGCCTATGATGTCAATACTTTGCAACGTGGAATCCAGACTGAACACCTGTAAGCCACTCCGTGAAACACCTGTAAGCACACAAATCGGACGCTCTTCGAGAGCGGTTATCTTGGAGGTCGACCGTGATACATTTAAACAATACTAAACGTAACTTGGCACGATACGTCTTTAAAATGCAAGCTTTAACGCCACTCTCTGACAGCGATGACACAACAGTTGCCACAAACTGGGTTCAGTCTGCGCACATTGTCATCCTTACGCAGACTTGGAAACGGAAAGCCAAATCCTCATTAAAGGAATGACAACATGTGTGTCCTGTCCTGCTCCATCAAGTAGCCAGATAAACACAAAATCGATGTACTACAGAGCAGTAGTCCGAGCTACTGCATTCTTGGAGTTCAAACATTGCGCAGCTACAAAAACATAACTTCGGCTTAGCGAATAGGCTACTGAGAAACGGCATTCAAACTTATTCCGCTTCACGACTAATGAGACTGCGTATCTGTGAAGAGAACTGTCGTCATTCGGAAAAGACAATCCCATTCAACGATCAACCGACAAGCTCGCGTCCGTAACTCACTTTCTGTAATTGCTATGGCACACTGATACTTACGAACTGCCACAGATTTGGCGTTCAGCTCGGATACGATCCTCTCGCAGTGTTGAATCTTATCCCACAGGCGTTCACTTCTTTCGGCGAGCACTTTGCATTCGGAACTTATCTCACTGAAAACACAGTCGGCCACTGACACTAAACACGCGAGCTGCCGGAGGGTCCCGACCAAAGTTACGTTGGCGGTCGCCTCGAGCTCGTCTGTTACATTTTTATCCGGGGGTATGGGCTGTCGGCTGAGAAATACCGGCTCGACGGTCCACTGCACGAAAGGCATTTCACCGGTAGGTATCCATTGTTGCACGTCGTCACATGATCACCCTTTTTGAACGACACAACATTTTAGCCGGCGCTTTGCCCCACAGAAGCACCAACAGCTACACCCGCTATACGAGCCATCCCCAACCGATACTACGCGCGCTGCAGGCGCTGCGTTTTCGCGCCACCACTACCTGTTCGCTCACTCTCGCGCTCATCAACGAAGTCAACTATGCTTGCGCTGCTTGTGGCGCCCTCTCTTACAGCAATGGGCAACTGCGTTGTGAGGCACGTTGCAGAAGCTGTCAAGCAGAGGCGCGGTTTTTCCTCGGGTCCTCGACGTGGTCCTCGGGGTGGCTAGGGCAACACCACATAGATAGAGAAAGCCTGCGCATTGTCTCCTCTCCCTCTTCCAATTAAGAGTCAGACTTCGTCTGCTACTGCGATTCATCGTTGTGAATTCAAGAACCCGCAAATGATTCCAGCTCACCTGGAACCTGCAGACCTAAATATTCAGAAAAAAAGTGCAAGACGCTTTCCAGAAAATCAGTTTTGAGAGAGATTGAGACAGTTTTGCGCTTTATTTCAAAGTTTTCCCATTTAGTACGCGGTGACGTTCAATCACAACTAGCAGACGACGGTGGTTCTCCATCGCCACGACCGCTGAAAGCACGTTCGTGATTGGCTACGGTCGTTGAAAACACGATCCTGATTGGCTGACTCTTAACGTCACGTCGACGAGCGCGCAGGCTCTAGGTAGTGTTGGTTAGGGTGTCTGAAAGATATGGGACCGTTTTGCGCTTTATTTTAAAGATTTCCAATTTAGTACGCCGGGACGTCCAATCACTACTCGAAGGCGACAGCAGTTCGTCTCCATGACTACGGGTGTTGAAAACACGATCTTGATTGGCTGACTCTTAGTTGTTAAGTCATGTCAACCAGTAATAAGGCTTTCTCTGTCTATGTGGTGTTGGCATTGCAGGCGCCGGTGACGTCACCCGGAACAAAAATGAACAAAAGCAACGTATTGAAGCCGGGGTTCCAACATCACAAAGGGGGACACTAATGCACTTGAAATTGTGCTTAGTAAACTTTCTGAATATTTATTGCGAAATATTGAATAAAAACACCAGCTGTCTTGTTGATCTCGGTTACGAGTGTCATATATGTTCCTGTTCAGAAACATTGGTGCTGGAAGGAAATATCTGACAACCGACTTCGCTGCGCTGTCATAATGCTGCGGAAAATACCCGTTCCACAAGAGATAAACCGATGTTCTGAGGCTGGAACATGCCCGTTCCACGTTTGCTGATGTTGTGCTGACAGCAAACACTGCTTTGGCGATGCTGAACAAGAGCGGGAAACGAACGGCATTTTTGTTCCGGAAGTTCAAGTGTCGTACAATATTGTCACATATGCCTTCAGAAAGGTAGAGCGACAGCTCTCCCTCAACAGTTCCTGGCCCTTTGTCTTGTTTTGTAGCTTTCGTTCTTTCTGATGACCGGGAACATAGAATATTTGTTTGTCGAGAGCTCCGAGTTGGTGACTTAAACAGTGCTGCAAACGTCCCCCAGTTACTAGAAGAGGCCCCCGTGTGACACCGGCAGCTCGCATCTCTTCAGCTCTTGTGTCTGAGCAGCAAAAACACTTGAACCCAGGTTGTCGGAGCAAACAAACAAACAAACAAAAAAAAAAACACGCTACTTTGGTGCGAACCGGAACGGAATCGAAACCGTATACGTTTTTTTTTTTTTTTCGCTCAGGAGGGAAACCGAAGAATTTCCCTAACGGTTTTCGGTCCAAGAAGAAACTTCGCCGGTTTGGACTACGATTAGGCGAATGAAACAGACGTCGTGTGTTCTTAAGTCATGTCACGGATACTTTACGAGGGTTACGGTTACGGTGAAATGTATGTCAATATACTATGACGCTTAGGCTCCCTTTGTAACGTTTCACCGTTCGCGCATATAGACTTAGAGGTACATGTGACCGGTTGTGACACTCTACCACTGTGCCGTAGTGTTCGTTTTAATTTCATCCGCCCAGACTCACCTCAACTAAACAACGACTCAAGTGGGCTGCGTAACGGCTTCTGTATCGGTAATGTCGCGCAGCTCGTCCCTTGTTTGAGAACTGCGAAGTTGAATACATTTACATACCCGCGAAGGCATGCGCGAGCGAAGTGACGCCTCTTTTGAGGACAGGACAGGACACGAAGAAAGAAAACGGAGCCGTCGAGCGCGTCTGTGAGTGAAGGGTTCCTCGATTTGCGTCGTACTCGAGCGGTGGTGCCTACTGGCTCGGAAGCAGCAACAGACATTCGGACGGGATGCGATAGCACCCATCCAGCAAGACTTTACGTATGACATAACGACAAACAAGTCCGTCTGTGTCATGCGCTTCAAGAAAGGAGAAAGCCTATTTGAATAGACCCTACAGGAGCCAGGAGCTACCAATTACACAGCTGCCTATTCATATTAAATACCATGTATGCGGAATAAACGGGTTTACAGTTTGCAACATTGATTTTTTTTTTCTGGGAATGAATATGCCCATCAAGAGCGGAACCGGTTAAAACCGATATGAACCGTTATTTTTTTGCTCCGAAGCAGAACCTGTACCGGACCGTTTATGATAGAACCGGAACGAAAACCGGAACGAAAAACGTTTCGGTTCGACACACTGCTTGAACCTGGAATCCAACAATTTTGCTATTAGAAATATCGCGTCACTATAGCAGACGACAGCCGAGCTCGGCAGTGGGCTCGTGACGCTGGACAGGTGCGGTGCGTGATCGCAGGGGCGGATCCAGATCCTGGGTTTGGTGGGAGCGGTTTTGTTTGTTGAAGCGCGTAGTGGGGGAGGGGAAAGAGAAACCCAATGTATAAACTGGCGTTTTTTTTTGGGGGGGGGGGGGGGGGGTGATGCCCCCCCCTATGCACCCGCCACTGCGTGATCGTGAGTTCAAGTGGTAGAAGGACACAGCGTTGAACACAAGTCTTCCAAAGGGTCACCGGGGCCATTCAATTCCCATTCCATTCCGGTGAAAAAAAGGGGAATTCTTCCATTCCTACTCCAGTAATAATTTCCTTGTTGTCATTCTATTCCCATTCCATTCCGGACCCCATAACAGAGGAACGCTTCCGGAATCATTTCAACTCCAGAGTGGCAACTCCGCAACCCTGGTCGGCACAGTTCCCCGTGAAATCGGCCCAGGACGCACGATACCCCCCTGTAATAGTCGTGACGTTACCCGCCTGAGCGTGGCCGACATCGGCAAGCAGTTCCACCACCACCACATGCGTATATGTTGACGGACCCAAGACCTACATGCCCAGTCTTGTTGTCCTTGAAAAAAATGGCTAGGAAGCAAGCGAGCTGGTGAAGATGATGCACGATGTAAAACCCCGGGACTAGGGAACACGAAGGGACAGACACAAACACGTGTGTCTGTGTCGTGTTTGTGTCTGTCCGGTCCTTCATATTCCCTAGTCTCGGGGTTTTACATCATGCATTGTTGTCCTTGTTTATGAAGTGCCCGTCTGTCCCTCTTCTTTTCCAATTTGTCGCGTGGGAGGTGCACTTGATGCCTTTCTTGTTTTCTGAAAGACCAGATTGTTCTCCAGTGTCCGTAATGCAGTATTGCACGGGATAAAACAAAAAGGAAAAAAAAAAGAATAGAAGTTGATTTACTGAGTACCAGGAGAAAATGTAACTGAGTGGAGTACTAAATACATACTCAATCTTGAAAAATGCGGTATTTGAGTAGAATACTGAATACTCACAAAACTAACTCATTGCTTTATACAATCAAGTTACAATTTATGAACTAAACTGTCAAACAAAAATACAAATACATCAAGCGAAAATAAAAACTTAATAATAATAATATGGTTAGAATACTCTCGCTTTCCCGCGATATATTCTTGGTGCATGCAGTCCTCCGATGACATATCTGTACTCCACATCCTGTATGCGTACGCTGTGCGCAACACATATGATATATGGGAGCATATCCAATGCTGTACGCAACACAATAAACCTGCGTACGCTGTATGCAACACTAGCTGTACGTGGATACCCTATGCTGTACTCCACATGCTGTACGCAACAAAATATACCTGCATACGCTGTATGCAACACTCGCGTTGATACTCCATTCAACATGTTTAAAATGTTCATGTTTAAAATGTTGTTGCTGTACTCTACATGCTGTACGCAACACATACAATATATGGGAACATATCCGATGCTGTACGCAACAAAATATACCTGCATACGTTGTATGTAACACTCGCTGTACGTGGATACCCGATGCTGTACTGTACTCCACATGCTGTAGCAACACGTACGATATACCTGCATACGCTGTATGCAACACTCGTGATTGTGCTATATGCTGTACGTGGATACACGATGCTGTACGCAACGTATACGATATATATGGGAACGTATCCGCTACTGTACGCAACAAAATATACCTGCATATGCTGTATGCAACACTCGTTCACTCGTTATTGTGCCAAATGCTGTACGCAACACATACGATATATATGGCAACGTATCCGATGCTCTACGCAACAATATACCTGCATACGCTGTATGCAACACTCGTGATTGTTCCATATGCTGTACGCAACATATACGTAGGGAGTGACTTTTTCGGGTTAAACCCGATTCCGCCATGTTATTCGCCCCCGAACTGACCTCCGACCTAGGTTAAACCCGATTTCTCTCCGAATTCCAGTCACTATGAAATCCTCAAGTGACGTTTCCACTGAAGACGAACAAAGGTCGCCATGTGTAACACATGTAAGAATTGGTCACTTACGTTCCCAGAAATACACCCAGGTGTGTCAACACTGTCTATGCCTTCGGGGATTACCGCTGGAAAATCACAATCTCGCAAAAAAAAAAAAAAACACAACAAAAGAACAAAAAAGAGAGATTAGGAAAGGACTTAATACAAGAGGAGAGCAAAAAAAGCACCCGAAGGCACAATTATCGCCCGATTTCTCCAAGAATTACAGATTTTAAAATAGCACCCGATTTTTATCCCCTCCCCCCGCCCGAATCTGAGAAAGGCATTTAACCCGAAAAATCACTCCCTACATATACGATATATATGGAAACGTATCCGATGCTCTACGCAACAATATATGTACCTGCATTCGCTGTATACAACACTCGCGACTGTTCCATATGCTCTGCGTACGCTGTACGTCGATACCCGATGCTGTACGCAATAAAATATACGTGCATACACTGTACGCAACATATACGATATATATGGAAACGTATCCGATGCTCTACGCAACAATATACGAGTGTGGTTCCTCAAGTTTCCGGCCAGACCAACTTTTAATAGTCATAGAGACGAAACAAGTGTATTACTTTTCGACATATAGTCATCCTTAACTTCGATGCACTTTTGACACCTTTCAACCAGCATTCTTATACCCTTGAAAAAATAGCCCTAAGTTTTGTCCGCAAACTGCTGGAAAACTGCCTCTTGCACCTCACTATCGTATTGAAATCTCCGTCCTCTGAGATCCCTCTTCAAGTTTGAGAACAGGAAGTAGTCACTCGGTGCCAAGTTTGTACTGTAGGGTGGGTGGTGGATTTCTTCGAAGCCGCACTCCTTCAGTGCAGCCTTGGCAACAGAAGCCGTGTGGCATTGCCCTGGAGCAACCGGACACCTCGACTCAACCTGCCGCGCCTCTTTTCCTTGATGGCGTCTCGCAGTCGGTGCAGGAGTGAAGCATAATAAGTCGCATTCACTGTGGTGTTCCTCTCTTTGAAGTCGATGAGGAGGATCCCATGACAATCCAAAAATATTGTTGCCATGATCTTCTTTGTGGATTGTGTGACCTTGGCTTTTCTTGGGGGTGCTTCTCCTGGTTTGCGCCATTCCATCGACTCCTTTTTCGAAAGGGGATCATAGTAGAGCACCCCCTCATCCCCTCACCCCTTGTGACAATTGACTTCAATATTTCTTCTTCGTTCTCTTGACAGAGCTCCAAAAACTCTTTGGCACAGACAACGCGCTGTTGCTTTTGAACTGACGAGAGAAGTCGTGCACCCATCTCGCACTGACGTTTTTCATGTGAAGGCCCTCGCCGATGAGGCGAAAAACGGTTGTTTTGGAAAGCCCCAGCCTTTCTGAGATTTCCTTCACCTTCAGACGCCTGTCGCTCAGCACTTCCTCCTCGACAAGAGACAAATTTTCTTGTGTCACCACTTCCACTGGACGACCATCGCGTGGATCATCTTCAATGGACTCTCGCCCCAGTCGAAACCGCTTAGCCCGGTCTTTTACCGTTGTGTACGACGGAGAGGCTTCCCTGTACACGTTGTCCAGTCGCGATTTAATTTCTTTACACGAAAGTTCCTCTTTTGTGAAGAATTTTATCACAGCGCGGTACTCGATTTTTTCCATTTTAACTGAAGAGTGCACCCTGGCTGTTTGAAATGCCGCTCTCCAGCCGACAAAAGCATGGAGAGGGTTGAGGGTGGTGCTCCGGCCCTCCAACAGATGGCGCCACGCGTCCTTAATCGCATTTTCAAATTCGCGGGCATTTTCTACTTCGGGCCGGGAGCTTATGGAACCACCCTCGTATGTATCTGCATACGCTGTATGCAACACTCGCGACTGTTCCATATGCTCTGCGTACGCTGTACGTCGATACCCGATGCTGTACGCAACAAAATATACGTGCATACGCTGTACGCAACATATACGATATATATGGAAACGTATCCGATGCTCTACGCAACAATATATACCTACATACGCTACAGGGGCGGATCTGGGATTTTTCCGAGGGGGGGGGGGGGCGCTATAATCAAGTGCCAGGTGCATGCTGGGATTGGTCCATTGAACCCTATGGTTAAGTCTGGAATTGAGGGGGGGTCCAGACACCTGGACCCCCGCCCCCCTACATCCGCGCCTGATACGCTGTATGCAACACTCGCGACTGTTCCATATGATGTACGTACGCTGTACGTGGATACGCGATGCTCATGGAAACGTATCCGATACGCAACAAAATATACCTGTATACGCTGTGTGCAACATTCGTGATCGTTCTATATGCTGTACGCAACATATATACGATATATATGGCAACGTATCCGATGCTCTACGCAACAATATACCTGCATACGCTGTATGCAACACTCGCGACTGTTCCATATGCTGTGCGTACGCTGTACGTCGATATACTCGATGCTGTACGCAACGGTATACGATATATATGGGAACGTATCCGATGCTGTACGCAACAAAATATTGTTCCATATATGCCGTACTCCATATGCTGAACACGGACGCTAGACGCTATCACTCCATGAAACACCGTTCTCCCTCCCGGGCTTCGGCAGAAACCGAGCTTTCACCGACATGCCCTTCTGACCAACACACCCTCCCGCATACATGCACTAAACTTACACTAAACCTAAAGCGCCGCCCGCTTTTGCAGGCTTCGCTACGCATGCAAGTGGTATAGCGCCCAACCAAAACTGACGAAGTTCAGCTTTTTCTGGACCTTCCTAGGTTCCGACAAAAGAAAAAAAAAAAAAAAGGAAAGTGAAAGGGAGTACCTTAGGAGTAACTGAAGAATTGAGTACCGTACCAGCCACACTCCCTTTAAAATGAATTTCTAACATACCGGGTTACTCCGGAAAGCATTTAAGGTAAGAGTAACTTGGGTTTGCGTACAAGCCTGCCGTAATGGTGACTGAACTTTCACATGCTGGTTCGAAACCTGGCATCGGCTGTGCTGTCTGAGGATTTCCTAGAGCTTTTCCGGTGGACTTTCCAAATGAGCGTCGGCACTGTTTCCCTTGAAATCGTCCGGGATGCATACTTCTTCCGGCTGTCCCCTCTCCCTTTGTACACCGCTCATATGTAACCACAGTTGCTAACACGGAATTTAAAAAATCCATTTGGTAAGTTCCTTTATTGGGTTTTACCTGAAGTGGCGATGATGCAAATTGGGGATAAAAGCGGGTTTAATCCGAGAAGACAAGGCTGTAACACATGCTCTATGCACGATGTACTCAATGTCTCGGACAGTGGACCATTTCCATGTTGCTGGACCATCCACTTGCAGGTCACACAAAGCCTTTGGGGACGACACTGTCAGCATGAGCTGAAAAAGGACAACACGCCTGCCAACGGAAACTCGTAGCGCGATGCATGGAGTTCAATGGTTGTGCTTAGAACTCCCCAGCGGAACCCCCACAGGAGGTAGTGCATTTTACGATGTTTATCCTGACAATCTACGTGCACTTAGCGAGAGAGTCGTAAAATACAGTTTCGCACTTGACTATCTTGGAGACCTCTACGGATTGCGATTCAGTGTCATCTGTGCCAAATATGATATAAACATAAGGGGGCAAGATATGAGCTAAGCGCCAAAATTGTACAATGCATCACATACAGGGTGTTTTTCATTTTTTATAGCTGCACCAGACTTGAAAAAAAAAAAAAAAAAGAGAAAAAAAAAACGCCTGTCACAGGAGCATAGATACTGATTCTGCAGGTCGGTTTTACGGTTTGGCGACATTCTCTCGAAGGGAATATGCAGGTAATTTCTGGACAACTTATTACCTAAAACTCATTAAATCTTTAATTAGAGGATGGGCAAAAGCAAGATAGCAGAATGGGAACGTACGTTGACATATTCGTCGCTGAATGCAAATGAACTGAAACCAAAACCGCGCACCCTCGGGAGTGCTGGAAGCATAGCGCTCATTCACGTCACAGGGCCACATGCTTTAGAGCAATCGAAATGATTGGAGTAGGTGCTGATCTGATGGCCAGATAAACCACTTTGTGACCCAGATGAGCCTCTGACTGCGAAGATCATGCACTCCTGAGGCGGCGCAGATTCGGCTATCTGCAGAGTAAAATTTGACGACGGATATTTCAACATACGTGCCGATATCAGAATTTCATTAAACAAAAAAGCTTTCAACGAGGACCGTATCTCATACTGCTAGATCATGTTTGCCAGGAAGGTCCTAATTAGAGTTAATTTCAGGTAATTAGTCATAGTGTGGTTACATGCTCTCTTCAAGAGGGCGCCCATGTGGCCGTGCAACTCAACAGCAAAATCGGCATCTATGCTGCTCTAATAGGTATTCTTGTTTTTGTTCTGGTGCAGCTAAAGAAAACACACTCTATATTCAGTCAGTAGATGAAAAAGATGACAGCACTCTGCCAGGTGCCCTATGCTAAACTGAACATCTTTTCCGCCTTCTGGTAGGCCGGGATTTTAAAGAACCGCTGCGATTGGCCTTCGTGCAGGAGCTCGTGACGAACTGCAAGGAAGTGGTACATTTACTGCACATAACAGAATAAGGAAAACCGGAACGTCAGGCACCTTCACGGAGTGAACAAGTTTCTGTAGCATCACCAGCAATTCCATTTCACCATATTATCACCAGCAATGGGGTAGAGTACCACCGCAGGCGACGAGTCATAATCACAAAATAATGTTGTTGTTGGTTGACCTGTCGATCAACAGGTGAAATATACACTTCAGGGTAGAGGACAGTGGGCAGACAGTTATGAAAAATTATGCAATTTTTATTAAAATAACATCTTGAAGAGAATATGCAACAAGGTGCAAGTTAACATTCTTTAGAGCATGAAAAAGGTTCAAAATCTGCTCAGTTTCTGTAAGCCTCACACATCGGAATAAACTCGAGTACAACAGGTATAGCTTTACAGCATAGTTTGGCAATTACTATACACGGATGCTTTATATAGGAATGTGTGTATGTATGTACAATACCATGCAGACTTGCCAAACAGGCTCTGCATTTCATTTCGAGTGATCGCAACTAGAGAGGGCGGCACACAGGCCTACCGTTAGTACATAGCATTTCAAACACAGAATGTGACGACGCAATAACAGGCACAACATTTTAGGCATTATAGTAGTACAGGCAATGAGATGAGACGTGAGCTTTGCCACGTGTTGCAGTCAGAAAATAAATATCGGACTCATGCCACAAGCAATGCACCGTGAAATCTACTCAGCAAGGCCGACACAGTAGGTTGTAAGCTCAAGTGAAATGGAAGGCCATATGAACATGGAATAAAATCTTTCAGGGTGTGCAGACAAGATAGCAGACATGATACAATTAAGGACTATTTATACAGCAGTTGAAAACTGTGCTTGACAGCGCAACCATGACCGTGCAGGCATTGTACAGAGTAATGAAGGCTGTGCTGCTGTGGATGGCGTACTTACCACACAGTACTTGTACTGTGAACGTAACTGGAGTAGGCAGGCTAGCTGGCGTTGGCTTGATGACGTTAACATTGCCTTGAGTTTGAGGTAAAACCACGTCATAATCGGCCACCCCAATGAGGAGCCCACCCGCACGATCCGTTCGGGGTGCCACTCAACAGCCTGCGAGATCTACATTATGATCGGACAATGGAAATTTGAATTTTGAACGCGCAGAAGCGGACTTACGACTACCGTAGCAGACGACAGCAACAGCTCCTATGAAATCGCGTAGAATGATGATGACAATCAACTTTAGAAAGAAGCATCTCCCGCGGGCGTTCACCGCTTGTACAAAAATACTAAGGTAAGCTGAAGTACAAACTATTGCAGAAATTGAGGAAGCAATAACCGGACCAGTGAGCAGCGCCACCGCTAGCTTCCAAACGTGGTGCTGGGAAGGGGTGCCTATGACATGGTCGTTATCATCTAGTAGGTCGTGGGTAAAACGCAGGACGAGAACAACACACAAACTCACGAAATGTGTCTGTCGTGTTTTTTTCTCGTCCTGCGTTTTACCTCGAGCTCGAGGCAACGTTAACGTCACCACGTAATTCTAAGTCTGTGATCGAAGCTCTTCAAGGAATTCAACACTGCAAAGGATCCTCTCTAGGTAACTCCAGCATCTGGTTCAAAACAGTATTTGCACAAAGCTTACCTTGAATGCACAAGTAAAGTGTGAGTTAATTACTTGTACGTCAGCTTCATGTCAGTCTCAAATTTGCAAGACTGATATAGTCACATTAAGGTGCAATACAATGTTAACCTACTTCAACATTCTAAGGTTTCATGTCCCAAAAGGTTTAAGGTTTTATGTCCCAAAGCTCCTAGGAAAGTGAAGGAACTCCTGCACTGTCATGTCACGTCACGTCCTGTTTTTCAGTCACTCGAATAATTTTTAAGAATTCGCAGTAATTTTGAGGCTGCAGAGAGAACCACAGTTTGCTCTGTGCTCATCACATGTTTATCAACAAACTGATGATGGCTCCTCTACATATGTAAAAGCAGTATTTACCTTCAAACCACAGTGCTGACTAGAGTTACCGAGCTCAAAACAGTTTCACCCCCCCCCCTCCCCCCAAAATACATGTTGTGTTTAGCTTGCGAACCTTTACAACTGCACGTACTAACCTTGTCAGTTACCTTACCTGATATAAAAAAACAGTACTGTTGTTCTGTGTTTATCCAACGTCTGTCAGAATACAATGTGAGGGGTATAAACTTCAAAGGGATTAATTATATATAATTCTGAAGACACAAGATTTAACTCAGGACGACACCTTAAAAGCAATATAGTAAACAAAAAGGCTACATAAAAACAAGAAGTAGCAATATCATTGCATCTGATGAAACAGAAGCCTTCGTTTCTTGTTTGCGTGAGTAAATTATCACTACACAATGTTTCTGTACATGATAAAACAGCACATGTCTTCAGTACAGTACGTTAAAGCACATCCTCAGAAGGGGAATATATCCAAGATGATAGCACTCCATGTGCAGCAGGGACCGCCTTCATATCTCTGTGCAACACAATCACGATTACATCACTCATTCCATTTGCATTTCTGAAACTTTGTTCCTCCTGATATGTTTTTTTACAAAAAGAGCAAAAATCTTTTACAGGGAGGCTGCTCATACATACATAACCGAGCATGGTCCATCACTGTCTATGTACACGCTAAAGAGCTTTGGCTTGGTCAGGTCATATTGTCCTTTGTGTTGCATTTGTTACCCCCACCACTCCTTCGGCATTCCCCTGTACAATGTTACCGCTTCGATGTGAGGTTGGGGC
The DNA here is from genome assembly GCF_037126465.1 of Ornithodoros turicata. Lineage (NCBI taxonomy): Eukaryota > Metazoa > Arthropoda > Arachnida > Ixodida > Argasidae > Ornithodoros > Ornithodoros turicata. The sequence goes on from NC_088207.1 coordinate 36,575,152, forward strand.
GCAGCTGCAATTTTCCTTCCACCCACGTGTTGGGTTTTTCCAGCATTGTGCGCCACAACAGCACTTCCTCGCCTTGAGAGTCCATCCAATCCACCTCTGCTCCCAACGCTCTCCCTGTGCAAACAAGTAATGTTAGTAAACTGAAGTCACCATATGCGCTCTGCGGGTAGGTGAGCTGTCTGCGCAGCTCCCCAGTTTCTCACTCCCCCTACTGCCCGTGGTGCGACCTCATTGCAGTGTTACCAGATCAACTGAAATTTCAGTATACCTACTGGATTTCAAGTCAGTCTACTGATTATTTATTTATTTTTTTGCTTGAAACGTGGTTTTACTGAGCGAACTCCAATTCACGTTTGCCGATACTGACTGGTTGCGTCATAGTCTGCGTACGAGCGGGAAAATCATGTCGTTTGTGCTAGGCGCAGTATTTGAGTGCTACACAAATCGCCTAAGTAATTATTTTGGATGTAGCGAGGGGTCTACGTGTTATGTGGCAGCGGCAGGCAGTCACCTTAAAAAAAGAGTGTGCGGCTGCTCAAGTAAAACAATTTATAGCAAATACATCGCAGAAGTATGCATACCCTACAGGACACCCAGTAACATAGCAAACATCAAGACAAGTTCCGACGAGCTCATGTTTCAGACATTAGGAAGTTTCGCTGTAAGCCTCCTCTGCTTGCCGCATCTCATCGCTTGCGTGGATCGGACATTTTCTGAGGTCAACCTCATGAAAACGAGCTAGACATGCTGTTGATAGAAACTATCACTGGACTGCTGCACACGAATTAACTAATAGGTGACAAGAACTGCTATAAATTTACTGTGAATGCTGACATTGTAGAAACTATGAAATGAATGCATCAAGGCACAAGGTTTTTTTTTGCGCAAATTATGGACAGAGACATAAAAACTGTTTATCACTTGAAAAAAATCTCAATTTTTCTATCATTGGGCACTGTCTGAACGATCTTCTGGGCACCACAAAGACGGAGGCAATTGAAGCAAGGTTCGACATACCAATATACCAGTCAGTGTAAAATTGCATCCTGTGTGCTTCAGCATGTGCATTGAGATAGCAGTGCATATTCTCGAAGTCAAGCAACCTAAGTGCAAAGTCCGCGAAGCGCTTTCTACTGCATGGAAGAGCTATAGCACCTGACGCATTCTTGTTCGGCTGTCTGACAACAAACACAAACTTTATTGCTGTCATACAAGACCCAGTACATCCAGTGTGAGCTACGGTCCTACTTCGACAGTAAGAGCAAGTGTAGGGTTCGCAACATTCACACTGAGCGCTCGAAAGCACGATGTGCGTGAGCTCCAGGAAAACCTTGTTACCCCCCCCCCCCGGCACTTAATCAGGGAAATCACGCCTGGACCTTGCACTGCTCAAAGTTACGGGGTGCACGGTTTGACAGCTGCGACCGCTGGCCATAACTCTGGACCAGAGGGCGGGGGTTAAGAGGTGACACTCCTGTCAAAGATTTTAAAACAATCCAATTGGGAGTCCCAACACTTTGAACCCGGGCCGTCCGATTTGTGGTCCCGGGTTGAGGTTGTGGTCCAGACTGTCACCCTTTTAAGGAGGTGTCGGAGCCCGAAGAGGGGGAGAGAAACACTTGTCAAGGGTCTGAGACCCGTGTGATATTTTACCTCCAGCCGGGAGAGTTTTGTAGCAGTATGCGTAAATTGGTGTTGTACATAAGTGCAAGTAAACCTTGTCGTTGTTGAGCCCCTTGTCCGTCGGACGTCTTTATGGAAATCAGTTTTCGATCATCGGACGTCACAGCGAACCGACCTTCCAGCTAGAGAAGCAAGTGGAGGAAGAAATTTTACTGCGAGAGTGGGCCTTCAAGGAGCTGGCCTAAATATTACTTCCTATAATGACGTGCACGACCCTGCCCGCTCGAATGCGAACTACAGAAATGAACTGCGCACTCAATTGCAAGCGAAGATGACAGTTGAAGAAAATTCTTATGGTTGAAACTGCGAGCTCTGACGTGAACCGTCGTGCTTCTCGTGACCCTTTTGGCTGCTTGGGCTCCAGAATACGGAAACCGGCCCGTGTGTTCAGGGGCGCGATACTCGTTTTGCCCTGGGCGCTGGGAACCCACGCTACTCTGCTGGTTCCATGGGCTAGACGTGGAAAGGTGTGAGGCAGGAGAGAGACACGTGGAAGTTGAAAGCTCTTCCGATATTTAGTCGCATCATTTTTCCATTCAAGGTTCGCTGCAGTCAGAGGCAGGACTACTGTGAAAGTGCGACCTGAACCGGGACACCTGGCCACTTTATAATAAATAGATGATACAAAGCACACTGATGTACTCATGCAAGTTCTTTGGCATTGTCTTTTGTTTGATGTTCAAAATTTTTGCAACTGCTCAGGATCTTACCTGTGCCAGTACCAAGACGCACACCTCCTAGAAAGTCATTGCTGATGTACTTGTCATAATCCCAAAGAGTTAGCTCCAGACAACGGTCCTTCAACGTATCTAAGGAGACATCTTTGTAGACAAATGTGTGATTCCATTTGGGATTGCAGGTTTTCTTCATCACTGGAGTCTTCTGCTTCCCAGACTTACTGCGGTCTGGCAACAGGTAGCTGCAATGCAACGAGAGCGGCACTTTGAAGAAAGATAACAAAAGAAAAAGTTCACATTATCCCTGGCACAAACAGCACTTAAAAATGTGAAGTAGGCAGGAACATACAGTACAATGTTGACTAGATGCAGCCATTATTTATTAAAAAGTAACTGTATCCAGTACTAACTACAGTACATATAAAAATAAATAGTCGAGTTCGCTTATAAATGTAATTAGGGGATACGCAAAATCGAAATGTTATATCAGTGTGATTAGATACAGGGCATACTGTTAAATCACCAGTCTACATTTTCAACAGTGGCAAAAACAAAAGCAGTACCCCAGAAAATGCATGTTTATTGAAAGACCAAGGATAGAGGTAGTTTTAATTTGGAGAAGCCTTGTGTTAGATTCCTTTCAAGCTTGCACAGCAATAAGGTGGATACTGCAACAAGACCGTGTGAGGTCAAGAACCTTTCGAGATTGCTGCTCGCTGATTCGCATCTGCAAGCACTTGATCTCGCACCGCTTCACATGATGAGGTCGAAGGCCCTAACTCACGATGTTTAATCGCTCGCCACTACACCAGTGGTGTTCTTAAATTCCTGGTTTTTCCTTCTAGGGGTGTTGTAATTTGCTGCCAGGTTCGAAGTCTTGGCGTCTTATAACTAGGGTTGCGGATTTTCGAATTAATAAAAAAAAACAAAAAATCCGAAAAACGTAAGCCGGTTAAAAATTTTGCACTTCAGATTCATCCGAAAAACTCCGCTTCCGTGGGGTTAATATATGAGTTATCAGCAAGAAAGTTGCGCATTGAAGACTTATTTACAGTATTTTGTGCGTTTCGTGTTCTGCCGCGAGTGCCTGGAATCATCCCAAAACTTTCTCAATCACGTGGAATTTTCCTTGTAAGGAGACACCAGTCACTTTCCCTTGCTCGTCCTTTCTGTGGGTGTCGCATCACAGCACCAATTTTCTTCCTCCGTATTTCAGAGACTTCAGAGACTAACCGAGGTAAAGAAATACAAAACCCGAAAACTCCGACAACCCGGAACCCTACCCATAACACATACAAGCTGTTCTCTTTTAACGATGAATACAGTCATTGACAGGAATGATCTGACCACAAACCCCAATAAACAGTGAAATAAATGAATACATATCCTCAGGGGTTTATAGAGGGGGGGAGGTCCGGACGTCCCGACCCCCTAAATTTTTTATTTCACACAGGGGTTCATTCACTCTGGATCTAGCATGCTGTCCATGGCTGGATCCCCTCCTCAGAAGAACCCTGGATCTGCCACTGCATATCCTGCACTCTGCTTTGCACTCTATACTTTTAATGTGCGTTCTTTTTGCTTTCAGCCTCACAATACCAACCTGAGCAGCAACATGACCTGTACCTATTTCCTCGCAAACAGCTTATGTGCGTACCTTTTACAGAAGGGGTCTGCTGTGCCATTGGACCTGGTTGCCATGAGGTTGCGTGCCTCCTTCACAAGGACATGCAGAGATCCCAGCTTGGAAGCCCAATTAGTCACATCAGGAGGCATGTACTTCAGTGACAACAACAGGTCACCCTTGTAGCTCAACGGCGTTTCCAGAGATTCCCTCTAAAAGTGGAGGTGAGGAAAAAGGAAAAGGAAAGGGGTTTCAGTATGGCAAGCTACTTGGTGAAACAACAAACACACAAAAACTGGGAAGGTATAAGACGTCTCTTACCCGTTCTTGCAACGGATACCACTTGGAGTCAGTCTGTTTGAAAGCACGTTCACTCAGCTGTAGCATCACTTCTCCGAGGAAGTCATTACGGCCGAAGATGTCGCTGTGCCATACCGACAGCCACAGCACACGTGCTTGAAGCTCGCTCATGGTGACACGAAACTGTACGGAAAAGAAGACCAATATGCTGATCTAATATGAACTAAGCTTTTTTTTTTTTTTTGCTAATTAATTTCTGTATTAAGTCTAGTGCAAAAAGTTGTTCAAGCTGTGCAAACAACTTTTGTCTGACGGAGGACGCTGAGACAACTTGTTTTCACCAAACACGGTTACCATCATGCATATTCCTGCGTTAGAACAATGTCACAAACAAAACCGTCTGCACTGTTCAAACTGACAGACACATTACACCGAGAGCATCCTGCAAATTTCTACAGGGTCCACTACAGCGAGGCACTATGGACCACTGTAGTCAACTTATGTTGCCCTTGGGTTTTGTAGTTACATAATTAGTCACAATATGTCCCACAATAAGACCCAGCACATAATTTTATATTGAAGATGAACCCTGGGAATGTCTCTATCTCGCCTTCTTTGCCTACATGCCAAAGTGGTTACAGCCTCACACTAAAAGGGTCACACGAGACCACCCGGTAAAAAAATCACACGACACCAAAAGGGTTAAGGAAGAAAGCCCTTGAAATCACAAGAACTTTATGTACTTTATGTATGTGCTACAGCGAGGCACTATGGACCACTGTAGTCAACTTATGTTGCCCTTGCGTTTTGTAGTTACATAATTAGTCACAATATGTCCCACAATAAGACCCAGCACATAATTTTATATTGAAGATGAACCCTGGGAATGTCTCTATCTCGCCTTCTTTGCCTACATGCCAAAGTGGTTACAGCCTCACACTAAAAGGGCCACACGAGACCACCCGGTAAAAAAATCACACGACACCAAAAGGGTTAAGGAAGAAAGCCCTTGAAATCACAAGAACTTTATGTACAATAGAAGTTTGCTTATCCACCAAACTGTAAAATATGCCATATGTCTGCAGCTACCGACTTATAATCAGTAAGAGTGGAAACAGCCACGAATAAATCATACAACAAGGCACATAATGGGGTTGGAAAGGGCTTGACATGCAAAGCTCCCAACAGAACTGTCACAAATAGGAACATTCCCAAAGGAGACTGCTTAATGTCTCCTGGGGCTTCAACATTAGACCAAGTTTAGTTTGGAAATTTAGCTGGAATCATTAAGGATCACCATAAGACTCACCTTAAGGACTTCATCAAACACCGGGTTCAGATTGTTCTTCTTCACCTTCGTCTTACGTTTCCCGCTTTTTGTTCTGTCTGGTAGCAAGTAAACTTTAACGTACCTGCAACAAGTACGGGAAACGTGAAATGGGTGAAAAATGAGATGTTATGTAAATCAAGGCAGGTTTCAGAGAACAACATTATACGAGGGGTGTTCAAAGCAATCCGGGACTTTCTGTCTCCTGAGTGTACAAATGGCTACCGCTACTTCTTTTTCATCATTTTCAGACGCGACAGGCCTCCACGTTTGCCAAACAGAAGGTCCAAAGTTTGTGCAAAACAGAAGACATGTGCTGGACAAGATAGCCGACGACGAGGTGAGCACGCACATCAAACAGCCAATTGTCATGAAGTTTCTCGTGAATGAAGGCGTAAAGTCCTCTGAAATTCACAGAAGACTTCAGGCTCAGTATGGCCACGATACACTTAGCCGCTGCAAAGAGTTTGAGTGGTGCAAACGGTTCCGAGATGGCCGTACATCAGTGAAGGACGATCCCTGCTGGGGTGGCTCAGAGCCCAGTGTCAGAGTTCCTGAGAACATCCAACTTGTGAAGCACCTGATCCTCAAAGACCCACGGATAACATGTCTCGAACTGGCTCGAAATACGGACCTTTCTGTGGGAACGTTGAACACTCTCATTCATGGACACCTCCAGTTTCAGAAAGTTAGTGCTGGTTGGGTCCCGAGGCAGCTCTCCGTGTTTGACCGGCAGAGAAGCTTGAAAATCTCCTAAGAGCTAAGGTACCGTTTCGACACTGAAGGACAGCCGATCCTTGATCGGATCATCACGTACGATGAAACTCCTGAGTCTAAACGCGCATCAAAACAGTGAAAGCGTCCAGGCTCGCTAGCCATCAGCCAGCCAGGCAGCCATCTCCCTTACAGTACAGACCTCGCTCCCAGCAATTTCCATTTCTTCAGGCCATTGGAGGCGTTCCTTGGGGGCTGCCACTTCAGCTGCGACGACGAGGTCACGAATGCGGCCCGATCATGGCTGCTACGTGCCAGTAAGGATTTCTACGCAGCTGGCATCCAAGCCCTCGTGAAACGCTGGGACAAGTGCATTAGTGCAGCTGGAGATTACGTTGAAAAATGAAACTAATTTCTCGCCTGTAAGCTCATTTTACTTTTGCGAAAAATGAAAAGTCCCGGTTTGACTTGAACATCGCTCGTATGTACCACATACTATCCCGGCCACAGGCCATACTATACAGGCCACACACTACCTCGGACATACTGCTGCTGTGAAGAGCAGTTAAGATGCCACTCCCCAGACATGGGTAAGCTTTTATAGATAGCTACCCTATATAGACTGTGCAACGATGCTTCATCATGTTCCTCTAAACAAAAAAATTACCTCTTCATGTTGACCCTGATTTTGAATGTTCACTGCTATCATCCTCAATGAGAACCACATCCAAATGCACTGCGTCAGCTCTGTTGTGAAAACAATCAAACAAAGAAAAACACTTACGGATCCGATCTATTTTTCTTTGTGTCCACAGGGGCCAAGCCACGACACTGTTTGACGTGGACTTCCAGCATTCCAGATTTAGGATTGTACACAAGACTGAACTGGGCTTCACCTGTCACCACAACTGTGCCGTACCGGCCTGCAGCACTGTAGACACTTGTCATGCTTTCACTTCTAGATGGCTGGGAAACAAATCAATTAATTAATGAAACATATTAATTACCACTCATAAGCAAAAAGAAAAAGCATAGGCATGACGTAGCAAACAACATGGAGCACCTTTTAATGTCCACACTTTATTTGCAAGTCACCTGCCATTTCGCTTATGTCAGCATTATATCTGCATTAACTGAGGCTGGTTTAACGCCATGGAAACACTGTGGCACACAGTACCATAAATTATCTGCAGTCTTACACATATATTTCATCTAGAAGAACGTTTGACCGTGTGACGACCGTCATCTTAAGTTTAATGGAAACAGATGTAAAGCTGGGAGGCATAATGTGTGATAAAGACATAGCAAGAGCAAGAACCATTTAGCAACATGTACTGTACAACAAGTAGAGCTATTATGCTGCGCTTTACCATGTGTGTGTGTTCAACAGTGCAGCCAAAATTCTTCCTATATACCATTTCCAGATAGACATTTTTCAGCATGTTACTTCTGAGATGCACTCAGTGTTTTCAGGTGAATGACTAGGCATATTAGTATTGTTACTGGTACACATTACAAACAGAATAAAGGAAAGATTACGATGAGCATACAACGCTTCAGCAAAGCTTTCAACTGCGCACACTTTGAAGAAAATTGTCACTGAAACATATTTCCATAATTTGAACCTGTAAGGAACAAGTTTGGACTGAAGTAATTACAGGTTGAAACATACTTGAGATGCCAATTGTCATAAATGTAAAAGACATTGTCCATAGCAAAGCTTACTGCAATGGATGATAAGCTTGTCTGACTCCTGCTGCAAGATGGATACACGCTGTCCAATCTCTCATCGTGTGGCCCTTCGGCACAACTGCTGTCAATGCTGGCCCTACTAAGTGAGCCCTAAAATAGAAGATCCATGAGATGTACAAGGGTGATGGCAAAAATCTAAGGTGGCACAAACCTCTTCAGCAGCAACATTGATTACAGGTATTGCCCTTGCAGAGTCATCACTTCCCCCGGATGAGTGCCTTCCTCTTACCCTCAGGCGACCCCTTGGAGAGGAACGGTGAGAACCGCTGCTGTCATCAGCTGCATGAGCCACAATATGAGTGAATGTAAATTTGAAGAGAGAGAACTTCAAGAAAACACAAAGTCAAAACACAAGACACACGGAAGGGACAAGACTATGACATACTGTGCTCACGGGAAAGCAGCTAAGTTACCTGGGCCCCCTTGCACGAAACTCTTTGAGTGCAACACTCAATGAACAAGTGGGCCCTTTCGTGCAAGCGGTCCCTGAAGAACTGACAGTGATAGCTGCCTCTGGTGGCTCGTTGATTTGGTACCTTCTTTCTTTGTATTTCTCCCCCACCGTTTCATTAAAGTGGTGGTAGCAGCATTATGTTCTTGTCCCTTCCCTGTCTCGGTGTTTGACTTTGCGCTTTCTTGAAGTTGCCATGCAGTGCCAACAACCCCCAACTTTCTATGTTGTCAGAGAGAGAGAGTACATGTGTATTCTAATGTCTGTATAGAATGACTGGAATGAAAGCTGCCTCAAGAGCAGGCACACCAGTACAAACTCACAGGCAATTCACACGCATTCCTGCCACGAGTGCCAGCAGGTAGCAGGACAACAGTATTGACTAAATAAATTCAATACGTAAAACTCTAATTACAAGAGCATATGAAAGAGCAAATCTTAGGCAAATGTTTGACAGTTTTCAACTGGATTTTGTTAGTGCTCCAGCGTGGCATTGGGCATACTGCATTTCCCCAAACATAGGATGACTTGGAAAGTAAACATGTCACACAACCGTGCACCAGCACTTCTTAGAAAAAGATGGCATTTTGGTGAAAACTTCTGACTTCTACATTCACGAGTTTCGCTGCCATTTTGTAATTGTCCTTGTAGTGACACACAAGCACCATGCAAACAATAACTAGCCGAGGCAAGCTACAAACAGGGACGACACAAACACATGAGCCTCCACAATAGGGTAATACAGGGTGTTAATTTTTATCCTTTAGAGATATTTTATAAAAAAGCTATAAGAGCAGCATAGACGTCGTTTTTGCAGTTGAGTTATATGGCCAGGCGGATATCCTCTCGAAGGAAGTATGCAACTACAAGATGACTAATTACGTAAAATTTATTAATTAATTCTCTAATTAGGAGATTTGGGGCAAAAAGCGAGATAGCAGAATGAGAGACTTTTTTTTTTTAATTCCGTGTTAGCGCCACGAAGCAACTGTGGCTATGAGCGCCGTATAGACGTGGACAGATGAAGAGAGGACAGCAGGAAGGAGTGGGGGACAGGGGGGTTAGTATGCGTCCTGGGCCGACTTCAAGGGGAACTGTGCCGACATTCGTCTAGAAAGTCTTCGGAAAACCCAGGGAAAACCTCAGACAGCACAGCCGGTGACAGGATTCGAACCCGTGTCACCTCCCAGTCTCGGCGTGGAAAGCGATCACTCTAACCACTATGCCACGGGAGCTGGTAGAATGAGAGACTATCCTCGCTGAAAGACAGTCCGCATTTACAAAATCCTGAACATTGGGCCAACTCTACATTGGGTCGGCTACTCCACTACGCTTATAGGTGCTGAAATGCCATCCCCAAATTTCGATATGCAAATGAGCCAACACCAGAAAAGAGCGCCTCAGGAGCGCATCGCCAATGCCGACGGCGGCTTATTTGGGCCGGAAAGCGGTTCCAATCATCTACATCGCTCCAGATCACATGCCCTCTGACGTGAAATGCGCGCTGTGCTCCCTCTGTTCCCAATCACTGCGATTTCGGCTCATTTGCATATCAAAATTCGGGGATGGATATTTTAGCGCACGTGCTTGTTTCAGGATTTTTGAAACATGGAATGCCTTTCAAACGAGGATAGTCTCTGATTCTGCACTCTCGCTTTTGCCTGAAATTTACCAAATGGACATATTTCACAACAGCTTCTGCGCATGACCTTGAGGCGCCGGAGAGGGTTATCTCAGTCTTCACTAGATGGTGCGGTTTGGTGACGACAGAAGTGGGGACCAGTGGGGTGACGGCACGAACGACGCGAGCTCGTCGGTCGCACTCCGGACTGGTTTTGGTCCTTCGTGCTACCCACGTGGATGCGTTTTGGCTCGTGCCGCGTGTGGTTCACTGAAGAGCCACTATAGGATACGACACGTATGTGAAAAAGGTCCATTAAAGGGTTAATTAATTTAGGTAATTAGTCACCTTGTAGATGCATACTTTCTTCAAGAGGATATCAGCCTGGCCATGTAACTCAACTGCAAAAACGAAATCTATGCTATTCTCATAGCCCTTTTATAAAAAAATCTGTAAAGGATAAAAATAAACACCCTGTATATGCTGGTGCTGGGTGATAAAATCAGGCATGGACATAGCAAGACCAGAGATAAAAGTGTACTGCAAAGCGGTAGAATGTCGTCATTGCTGCTTGCTAAACGCTCCTTTCCAAAACGGTGTAGGAAACATTGCCTCCCCAAAACGGAGCTAGGTTCAGGAGTTGTACCGGTCACTGTGAAGACAGCAGAACAATGCAAAACTTAATGAAGTTGCAGGATACACGTTGCAGCATTTTATGGACAAGCGGCCCCACTACTACGGGGTATACATCCACAGTGGTCACGCTAGCGGAAATGACCGACGGGAAGTGTCAACACTACAGCGGTGTCATAGATCCTGAGAACCCAGCTGACATCAAACAACACGGACATGGCAAGTGGATGGAGTGTACTGTAAGTGTGTGTATTTTAGCAGTTCTGAATTTCACCATTACACTAAACCCTCCAGTCTTCACCAATTAGAAGTTTGCCTCACATCTTGTCAAATTCTCAGGGGCTCCTCACTCCAAAACCACGATTCTTGAAGGCCACGAGTTTCGTATTAACGAGAGACAGAAGACAACGTTGCTCGTAGAGCACAAAGTCAAACAGCGAATCCCACGAAGTGGGACAAAACATCCATCACGCCACTTGAGGATGGCCGTGTACAACGGCGTGCCGGAACTCGCTGCCGGCACGAGAACGGTCAGCCGCGCCGCAAGCGCTGGCACGCTCGTTCGGGATCCCATTCCGAGACGCGCGAAACGTCGTCTCGTCCACTTGGAGACACGCGTGCAAACGCTCGCGTCGAAACTGATCGTTGGCTGCGCCGCGGCTGCTGCAAACTGGCGTCCGCGTCATGACCGGAATTTCTTACTCGACCATGCTAATTTCTGACGTGAACTCGACGGCCCTCGACTGTGCTGTTCCGCGCACTGCAGACTACGCGTCATAGCATACCCAAAGCAACAAACAAACCATTCACAAACGCGAACCATTAATGGCGACAGTGGTTTATAAATGACAGTCGCAAGATTGGGGGGGGGGGGGGTCATCAATTACGCTGTAGAAGCTATAGCTATTACTGCCGACATGTGTCTCCTGAAAACACAGATGGGGCCCCAGTACATTGTTTTCCGAAAACAAAACTGTTCACAACACGCTCAGCAAGTGGGTAAGCTTTCCACGCAGCTCCTCAGTTTCATCTCTCCCCTATAGCCGATGGAGCGACCTCAACGGTCCCTTTCCCAAATAGTGGGGCAACAGCTAGAGGCTAGGCGCACGTGGTTCATCCAAACTTTACCCTCGCAGAGACAGGCTGTCGTAGTGTATACAACCTTCTCGGAAGCCCCCCTACCAAGACATCTTGTACCTTCAGTTCTTAACGCGAACGTGACCCTACGCACACCTCTTCGGCCGTTCTTCTCGCATGCAGCACTTGAAGCATGTTTTGTGTCACTGTGTCTGTTGACAACGTGACGCCTGCGAAGTCCCGGTTCCACATCAACGTCACCATACCACGGCACCTGCGTTGCTCGCGACACTGTCCGGCTGCTGGGGCGACAGTTCTCACACACGATGCAACAGCAGCACGTTCGAAGCCACTGGCGAGCTTTTCGCCAAGAAAACGTTCCCGACATGCCACCTTTAAAATAGACGCCGTCCGGCGCGAGACCCGATGCGACTGCTGCGAAGTTCATGCTACGGTGTCTGACGTGTTCGAGACGTTACGTGACTGAAGGTTATTGAGACGCCGCCACTGAATAACGGAGCGTCAGTATTTCACCTACGAGTCTCCCATCCTAACATCCGGCGTCTGGAAGTTCTCTGAAGGAAACTGTTCAAGGATAGTAACATTGCGCAAGCGAACCGCAACAAGCCGTCTTCGCCAGTGGGGAAGCGCGAGGGAAGTCAAGCCAGTGGGAATGGCTGGAGCTCTGACGTCAGTGCCTGACCAGTACGTGCACTCAAGGGTTTATATCTCGCAGAGTACAAAACGTAGAGAAACAATTATTTTTTTCCTCGATTCTCCTTTAGCTCTCTACCTTTCCCTCAATACTCTAGTGTGCATGATGTAATGAACCACATCTATGAAAGTGTCCGCAGAACCCCTTCAAGGTCAGGTTCACGTAGTCTCTTCTATGGTCCCGCGGAGTACCATGCCGGTCTATGAACTGCTACCTTGTGAGTGGAGAAACACTTTGTCACAAGCTCTCGTAACGTAAATAGTGAGTTAGTTGCCCGTAGTTACACTCTTAAAAAAGCATGTACTTTAACTCCTTTTACTTGCCACATATATCACTCCCTTTTGGAGAGTACAATTACTCTCAAAAAGGAGTCTTAGGGCCCTATCCTCGTCAAAAGTAATCGACCTCGATTACTTTACGTCACAAGCTGTAGGGCGAGGCTGCCACGAAATACTCCGCCCTTAAATCCCGCCCGTTTCAATTGAAATTTATACCTAGTTTTCCTTCGCAGCCTCTCGGCCCTAATCTCGGACCGTGACCCTACATCATTTTGACGCAACAATGACGTAAAAGATTAGTTTCAAAGCTGAAAAGTAATGTAATGAAAGAGGGTCGATTACTTTGAGCGGCGATGGGTTTCGTTTATTGTCTTGTATAAAGTCTGTATGTGCTCGTCACAACAAAAAATGCATATCTTTCTTCGTGTTTGTTTAATAATGACAGAAAAGCACCGCGTAACACCGTTTCTCTGCGCCGATCGCGGCATCGTATGCGTGAAAGTGGCGGGCTTTTCGAAGCGTCGTCCGAGCCGTACGTCGTACAATCAATGTTATTGCAACGTAGCGGTGTGCACACAAAAAACTCATCGATCAAAGTTCACTGTTTGTTGAGTGAAACTATCTCATTTGCGGTATCATTACCACCCCCACAGCTCACGAGCAAAAGAAGCATATTGAAATGCGAATTATCATTTCGCAAATCGAGCACACGAACACACAGAAAAATATAAAGAAAAGCTCATAAATAAAGCTCAAGATTTAAAGCACGAACAGATTTCTCATAAACACGTTTACGGCTCGCGCCACACTGTCCGTTCGACCCTTTGCAATGATCCTTCGCGCTTTCATCGTTTTGTTGCTAGGCTCCCTATTTGTTGCCTGCCATCAGCGCCATCTCACGGGCACTTACCGAATTTTAAATGCAAAGTACAATCACGGTGTCACACAAACATTGCCGTCTTGCACACCTGTACGTCAAGAAAAATGACAAACAGCAAAAAAGGAAATTACGAGCGTGCTTTTCCGCGCATTTTCCACGCAATTCAGTTTTACACCGGTAGAGTTTTCTGTTTCCGACACCTACACTCTTAAAAATGAGGGGGGGGGGGGGGGGGGGGTGTCGAGGTAGCTTGCCGTTGTTGGCCGCACTCAAGTGGGCATCGTCACGACTATAGCCAAAAAAAATGAAAAGAAGGTGGGAGAAAGGAGAGTTGAGGACTTCAAAGTGATGTAGAAGCAGGATGACCGGTACTGATGGGACGGAAGCACACTGGGTGAGAAGTGTACTAGAGTGGTCTCTCCGCTAGGCCCGTTGCTTGGAGAAAGCGCACGAGGCCGCGAGTTTTCGAAAGTCGTTCCGCACAAGAACCTTCGGGGAAGAGGATGTCCGTCAGTATACCAGGCCTGGCGTGGGGAAGATGGGTTTCCCGCGGCCAACAAAGGCAAGCTACCTCGACCCCCCCCCCCCCCTCATTTTTAAGCGTGTAAGAACCGAAGCAACAAGGCAGGGCGGGCAGATCACAGGTGTGGCCTTCGGATTCTCAGGAGGAAACACCGATAAGGCGGGTCGCTTTCCAAGATAACACGTGGGGCGATTGGTTGATAGAAGGTGTCAACCACTTTTAATATTCACGCCTTTTTCGATTGTGCACCAATGACAGAAGAAATTTGAAGTAATCGATGTAGATTACTTTGACCAGGATAGGGCCCTTACTCTCAATTACAATTGGATTACAACTACTCTCAAAAAGGGTCCAAGGGTCTTTCACTCCCTACTGGATAGTAATTGTAGACTTCAAAGGAAGTGATATATTGGCTAGGGTGTACTCCCCAAAAAGGAGTTACTGTACACCCTTTTTTAAGAATGCAGCGAATGGTGAAACGGAAGTGAATGAAGAAGGGTGCGGGTGCACGAAGATGAAGAACCGGAAAGATGAAGCCCATTTCTTTTTCGCTTTAACATCGTTGCACGTTTGCTGGGACACCCTGTAAATATGGATGGAAAGAACATGGGTACTGTAGCCACGAATATCGAGCGTATCACAAACGCCGCGAGCAGCGCACACCCACTCATGTTTCGGCAACATTAGCGAGAAACACGATCTCTCCAGTTCCTTGACAAAAAGCCATTGTTGCGAACCGTCACGGCGGGACCGTAGTGCGTTACGGCACAGCATACGCTACGGCAGTTCGTATCTGCGCAGGGGGAGAGGGTAAAGTCTGGAGACAACACGTGGCGAAGTGTCTCTCCAATCACAAGGCACCACAGAAGATACCACGTGCGCTTCAACCTAGAAATGCTCTCCCTGATTTGGAGAGGAACCAATATGAGGTTGCTCCGCAGGCAAAGGGGGAGAGAGGGAAACTGGGGAGCTGAGCCAACACCACCTAGATACAGAAGGCCTGCTTTCTGCCTCTCCTCACTCCTTCACACGTAGACACATAAAGACAGCGAATCGCTGCAGACGATTTCAAAACACAGGCTTTCTGTGGCTACAAGTGAGCGCCCATGTGGCTGATGGCGGATCGTTTCCATAGCTACGGCCGCTGAAAGCACGGTTGTGATTGGCTGACTATTGTTACGTCGCTCAAGCGATCGTGCTTTGTATCTAGGTGGTGTTGGTTGAGCAGACAGCTGACCTACTTGCATGGCGTATTCTCGGCTTGGCGAAAACTATGTTTGCGGTTTTGTCGCTACAAGAAAGGATGGATGAAGCGAAAGAAGCAAGACTTTGGAATATTTCACGTGGAATAAGCTCAAGCTTTGGTGCTGGCCTACTCGACTAGCCCCTCTCACGTGATTCGCGGAGGGAGGGAGGATCAAGACAACTACTACGTAAAGTCGGCACAGTTCCCTTAGGAGTCGGCCCAGGACGCACACTCCCCCCGAGCGTTAGTCGTGACGTTGCCCACCTCTGTGAGCGATCTCTCATTAGCACCACCACCTACTATGCAACGTCTATTCCTGATGTGCGGGTGCGTCTGAGCGATCATGAAAACGCGTACGCTAGCGATTTATTGTATACCCGGAAGACTTCGAAGATCTTGAAAATTGCAATGAACACTTTTAAAAGCACCTCTGCGTAAGAAGTACACAGAGCATTTAAGGGCTTATGGAAATACATGCACACCCAAGGCAATTATATGTTGATGTAAACTGTAGGAGCTCTTAGTGTCTGTTAGTGCAAAACCACTAGTGAATGAGCATTTTTTCTTTTTAACGGAACGGTCGATCTTGCATCTGACCTTTCCTCTATGCTTTTCTTCGAATAAGCATACATGCTCCAACATGTTTATTATAACGTGCATTTTTAATTGAAAGTACTCAGTAATTAACAATTCCTGCACTTCCCACGAATGAGGTACGAGAAACGATAGCAGTTTTGCAGTGTTTCTGAGATCTGATTAACTAGATGAATGTTACACTGTGTGCTGGGGAACTTGGACCACAGGTTATCCCTGACGCAGATTGTACGTCTGCGCAATTAACTCGAGACAAACTGCCCTAGCTCCAGTAAGGTGGGGAATCTCTTTCATGGCTGATTTAGTGGTTTATAGGGCTCACATTGTCCAGTTTACTGGTGAGACAGTTGCAGGCGTGAAGTTAGGGTTGTCGAAGCGAAGCTTTACACAAAACCAGCTGCTTGTCACTCATAAATAGAAGTGACGCTCACATGCTTCGGTGATTTTGGTCTCCAAGAATAAGCAGAAAGCCCTTATCAAATACAAATTAAAATTCTCGTCCAGAGAATATCCCCTTCTAGTCTATTTAGAAGGAGAAGATGCACGCCTGCTTCAGTGGGTTAGGTTCCTCTCAGGAACATCCAGTTCAACTTCCTGTTCAGTTACTTACTTCAGTCAGTTCCTTAGAAGAACGCTGATAGTTATTAATCACTGAAAACCAAAACTGGTTTACCTTTGAGGGCTGTGAGCTTCCTGAGGACACCAGAAGTGGAGAAAAAAGTGGATGAGAAATGCCTCTGCCGAAGAACCATAGAAGAAGAGTGCGGCGAAGGTCGGGACACTTTGCTACGAAGACTAGATGGTAAAGTGCTCGACTTGCAGTCAGTAAGAACAGTCTCTGGAATGTTGCTCGAGCTGAAACAGTTGGAACTTGGTCGAAGGCTCCTTGCAGGACGGACGGGCTCTTCTTCGACCTCAGGTATTGTATCTGAGGAGGGGACAGACTTTTGCCTCGTGAGTGAAGCTGAAGCAGGACGGCTGGCAGGCTCTTCCAAGCTCAAGACACTCTCTTCGGATGACTTGAAAGAATAATAACCCGTATCACGGAAGCAAGAACTTTTGCTGCCGTGGGTACCATCAATATCTGCGATGTTCCCCACAGACTTTGTTCCTGAGACCTTCTGCGGTGGACGAACTTTCGGAAAGTCGGCAAGGAAGAGGTTATTCTCACTGGAAGATTTTTCTTTCCCAGACATGCGCTTCGAGGGTAGAGAATCGTCCGTAGTACTGGCTTCAGAGCCGTTGTCATCTTTATCATCACAAACTGCAGAATCTGGTAAGGAGTGGTCGGATTTCGACGGACGGAACAACTGCAGTTCACAACGTTTGTACGGGCCAAGGTTGTCGCTGCTCCTCGTAACAATAAGTCGCCTCTGACTGAGTCCCTTCCGTGCCTTTATGTACAATGAAGATTCCGATCGTGACTTATCAGCACTGGGTTCCGTTGGAGATGTGCTTGGCTCGGGCGAGACAGTTTCTGGTTTCGGCCCCACTTCAAGAACAGTTTCCATGCTGCCACAAAAGTCCAAGTCGGACCCCGCAGTCAACGTGGAGGAGCTATCGCACTTTCCAACTGATCCGCTTGACATGCTGAACATTCCGGGAAGCTTTTCTTCGTCCCTGTGGTTAGGAAGGTCACAATTCTGCTCGGAGAACTGCAGCCTATTTGATTCACTCACAACTTGATCGGGGTCTCCAAATTGTGCAGAAGGAGGCAACAGGAAGTGGTCAATCGACTCTTCACCATCGCAGCAGGACAGCTTTGAAAGTGAAATGTTGTCTCCCAGTGTAGATGACTCAAGAAGACTGTACAATTCGTCCATCTCGTGCGACACCTCAGACTCGGTCGCAGTGTGGTCAGAGTCGTAGCTGGGAATGCTGATGCTGGACGACACAGTCTCGGACCCTGACTCAGACGGGGTCTTGGTCTTCCCTAGGGATCTTTTCTTTTCAGAAAGATTTGGAGACTCAATGTCCGAACACTCCGCTGAACCGCCCAGCGGGCATTGTATCTTGCCACGCCGCTCCCTCAGTGGAGATCCATTGCAGCTGACACTCACGGTATGCATGAGTGCTACAATCTGATCTTGAATGTACTCTTGCGCCTTTTCATAATCATTGTGATTATGGTCAGAGATGACTGGAACTGCCTTGTACTCGATGCTTGCGCGGTCGTCCGACAACTTCTTCAGCGACTGCATCAGCTGCTTGCAGATGAAAATAGTCTCTTCAGAGATAGTGGAGTCCGTGCTGTGGCCACTCACGTTGTCGGCAATCATCTTCTCGTTATCTTCCAGCGAAAGGGACCTCTTGCTAAGTGTTCTTGTCGTCTTGACGTGCCGCCTGGGTTTCGGAGACGCTTCGTCGTCAGTCGAAGTATAGCTGCCGGACTCCAGGGTGTCACTGCCGTAGTCACTATTGTTGCTCCCGATTGTGCTACTGCTCTCACTAGAGAGAGCAGCTGGAGACACGGTTTGCATGAGACGCGTGATCTGAGATTCGAGCAGGGCCTTCCAGGGTGGAACGTTCTCGTCAATCTTTGTATCGTCCTCGTTCATTCCCGAAATGTGAGCTATCACACGGTTTACGATATACGCAGCTTCTTCGTCCGAGTATCCTCCAGTAGACGAAGAACGGCTGTGGGTATGGACAGGTTCGTTGTCGATTGAGTCATCAGGTTCTGCGGTAATGGTCACGTCCGCAGGGTCTTCGTCCTTGGTGTCATTTGCTATACCTTTATTACTGCTGTTCATTATTGGAGCCACTGTCCCTGCATTCCCTTCGGAACACACTATACCTGCTGCTGTGTGTGTGTACAGAGTGTATCTTGTGTTTTCAACACCATCTTGCGGCAGGACACTTTTGTCCTGACCCACGGGCACTGTTAGATCCTTTGAAAAGTCAGATGACAATGCAAGGCTGGTGACACTGCTGCACATGCTTTCTATGCCTGATGTCGAGGACTCCATCATTGATGACTGACTGTCCCTCCTAGAATCTAAGCTGGCGGCTGTGCTTGTGACACTTGACAACATCGACCTCGAAGGAGATTCTGCTGGTGTCTGAGCTTCTTGGAGCTCTACCACGTCACTGACGTGGCCCTGCGGGCACTCTGAGGATGTCAGAGTAACATCAGCGCTATCAGAACCATTTTTGCTGCTTAAAGATTCACCAATGTTTTGCTGCACATCACTTTTGTCTCCTGGATTCAATTCCAAGGTTGATAGTTCTGTGTTGCCGTCGCTTCTCTTCTTTTTAATTGTACCACAGCTCTCATTTTCTAAAGGAACGTGGACATCATAGCACGGAACATCGCCTTTCTTTTTCCGTTTGACGGTGTTGCAAGGTTCATCTTCGGCAAACAAAGTTTTGCTACCTTTGCTCTTTGCTCTGCCACCGGCGGAATTCGTATTCTTATCATCATCATCATCATCGCTACTAACACCACCACTTTCATCAGTAAACTCCGCATCGTCAGGATAATTGAACGTGCCTGCCCCGAGGAGTCCCGATGTGAAATATTTCTCCAGGCGTGACGACGCCAATATGGCAGGATCCTCATCCATTACTTCGACATCATCGATACCCGACGTTTCTGAAATTGTGTCACTGAATTCCTCGCTCGTTGCCACGGACCACCTTTTATGAAGCTCCTCCAGCGTCGCGTTGCCAATCGCGAAACTGAAATATTTCTCCAGCTCCGAAGACTGATTTTTAGCAGGCGGCGTCGTTGGTCGCGAACCTCTCTCACTTTCTTCGCAACTTTCTTCGAGTATTGTGTGCAGTGAATACGACAAGGGATTGCCGTACTGCATCGCGTTGAACTTCGGAATGGGAGATATATACATAGCGTCATCCGATGATGTAGAAGCATCGCTGAACATAGCCTCTTCATCCTCGTCGCAGGACGCATCGCTCGCTTCGCTTGACTGAAGTGCGCCCTCGCGAGATGCCGAATTGGGATCATCGCAGTTCTTGACTTTGCGTTTCCAGGTTACGCTCAATGAATTCTGTCGCACTGTACTAATTTCAGAGCTTTCGAGGGCCTGGGTAAAATACCGTTCTAACGTGGAAACAACCATACCTTCGAGATCAAAACTTCCCTCAACTTGCTGCTTCGGAGACACGGGTCGGTCATGCGCCGTTTCGCTGTCCGTTTTCCCTTCATTCACAGAACAGAATTCACTTCTCACATATTCCGATGCACGGACGCACTCCTCACTCTCTGTGGTATCCAACTTTGCGCCCGACGCGTCCTCCGCAATCACCTGTTGAGCCGAACCTTGGTCACATTTGCTTCGGTCGCTGACGTCAATGCTATTTCGGAGTTGACCGCTCGGAGATTTGGAATCGTCCTTGGTCGCGTTGTCCGAGCTTGCACAATCACTTTTTCCAGTTGTTGAACACCCACCAAGTTCATTCGCGGCCATACGTGAGTCGATGCCTTCCTCTGTGGAGGCGCACCAACTTTCTTGCTGTCCCACTTCCCTTCTCTCGGCCCCTTGAGCGTCGGCCATCTTGAGCGTCCGACTCGGATCATTGTCCGCTGCAACGTCGCGCTCGAGCGCCTTCGTTGAGCAGTCTCCGCACGCAGCGGTATCCCGTCCCGAAAATTTACCTTCGGTATGCAATTCGCTGTCATCGAAATGTGTCGACGAAGCACAGTCTACCATCGCATCGTTGTTGAAAAGCTGCGACTCCGCTGGCGAGTGTACGCCGATGGCGTCGGTTCCGTTTCCCTCGCCCACTTCCGGTAGTGAGTCAACGACAGGTGGCCGCGGCAAGAAGCGTATCGCCGCCTCCTGAGAACAAGGGCCTCCTCGGTCCGGTTCCCCTACGTGCAGTCTTCCCACATCGGCAATCGTGGCCGTTCCGTCCGTCACAACAGGCGGACTGGTTCCTCGATTCACCGCCTCCATTAAGCTCGTTCCAACTCCTGAAATCTTTGCGCGGCTCTCTCCGCTGTCGAAGGACCTTTGCTCGGGGTCGTCCAACTCCGATATCTTATTCACTCCCACGCCAACAACACCTGGGCGGTGCTGGCTCTCCGCTTCGCTGGTTTCCGGCCCGTTTTCTTTCCAACGCCTCTGGTTACACGTTCGAGGGCACATTTTCGTGCGCGTTTCCTCGTCCCCACTGCTACTGCCGCCGCCGCCTCGAAGGCAATTGCTCCAGAAAGCCAGCTCGTCTGGAGGAAGCACGACGACATCTTCTGCTTCTGAACATGCGCCTCCAGAAGACGATGTTTCATCGGACGACAATACCCTAACCCCACCATCAGAGTCGGAGGAGAATTCCCAGTCTGAGTCTTCAAAGTAAATTTCCCCAAAGTCGTCCTCCAATTGCGGACCCATTTTCCACGTTGTGTCGCCGTTGCCCCACCAGTCAGATTCGTCGTCCGAGGAGTCGGAACTGATGAACACGAGTTTAAAATCGTCGGGCAAGAGGGCCTTGTCTTTGAGTCCCAACTGAATGTCAGAGTCGGAGTCGTCCAACTGCCAGATGCGGCTGTCGAAGCTGTTTTGGCTCGTCGGTCTGGATGGGGTGTCGGAGTCCGAGGCTCGATGTAGGTCCCGGATGTCCCGAAGTCGGAGGGACTTTCGAAGTTCGCTCAGTCTGCGGATGGCCGGCGAAGGTGGGCTGCTGTCCAGGTGATCCGACGGGAGCTGGGGTCGGTGGAACCACGGGTTAATGGGAGGCAAGGAGGTATTAGTGTAAGAAGTTGCCTGTAGAGTTAGAGGGACGTTAGTGGTTCTGTGCAACAGAGAAGGGTCGCTGTTGTCATAGATGAGAGGAGGAGGTACGGGAAAGGGGTAAGAGGAATGACAGTTAGATGCGTTAATATCGGCGACGGGAGTGTGGTTCGTTGTGTCGGCGTCGTATTCGTCTGCGGAAAAGCAAAATATATTCGTTAGTGTAAAAATATCGTGTTCCCATCCAGTCGCGGTCCTTTGCAACACTGAGCATGACATCAGATTATATTACAACTAATGGAACAAAGGAATATATTCTCGTAATATGACAAAGCTTGTGCAAGCGTACGCTCTCACTGGAAAGACAAAACATGCAGAAAGGGAGGAATAAGCGAGAAAAACAACATATTCACGCATGTCCCTTTTGTTCTTGTGACCATCCCCTGCAACCCATCGTTGCTTTAAAATACTGTGTGCGTCAGTCACCTGACACTACGCCGTAGCAAAGTACATGTTCCGGCGTACTGGCTGGGCCGTTTCATAACATAGGGGGCTCGTCTGTCCACCGACAGAAGAAGGGCGATTTTGAATATGACGAAACGGAGAGAACGCGAATACATGAAGGATGACGGCTTCGCCGTTTTCCGCCAGCCCTTGACATTATAAGGTCGGCTCCCTGACTTGGTGACGTCAGTTCTGTACCACTAAGCCCACAGCCCAATATGAAATGAATGAACGAATGATTTTATTTCCACACACAATAAAGTGCAAGGTTCAACCCCTATGCACCCACTTCCAACTGGCGGGAAGGTCGAACCGCCAACCATTTGACAGATAACCTCCAACCTGCCGACCGTCGAGAAGTGAAAAGGTGGCAGTCGCGGAGCAGTTAAGCCCAAAGAAATTTTCGCACTTCACTGCCCCTTTAAGGCTTTTGCAGTACCTTACCGTAAGAAAACAAAAACAAAAAACATGCTATGCACACTGTTTGAGAGTACCTCTATGGTCAACGCGATTATAAAGAAAAATGACGATAAAGAAAAATAAAGGATCATCCACGATGAATTATATGCTTTTGTAGGAAACGTACATTTAAGTGAGTCAGCATCAGCTCGGAAATTTCCGCTGAGACGCCAAGCATTCCGCGTGTAACGCCAATTTAATCTTTTGTGCTCTACGCTCTACCCTCTACGAACGTTGAAACGAGCATTACGTGCCTTGTACTGCGTGATGACGGACGACGACACGCAATCGCTCCTCACATAACGACGATGCGTTCTAGAGCGGAGAGAGCATAGCAATACGGGAAACGTTGTGAAGGAAAACATCCATTATGCACACCTCTGTGTAGGAAGTCTAGTATAGGAGCACAGATTACTTGGGTTTCAACCACCGGTGCCTGATGTACTATTCACCTTCACGAGTGAGTGCGATAATTATACATTATTCATAAAGTATACGACAGAAAAATACGCTGTGGGAGTATAGCCGACAGTTGGACCTGGTGGAGCAGCATTTAAGTGCGTTACAATTTCTTTATATCACCGTCTTTCGGTGAATACTCCGCACGTGAATATACGTCTCGCAGCTTGTGCGCAGAGCTGAGGTTGTAAGAGGGACATGCAAAAAATATTTATGCAGAGAGGTTGTGGTCTGCGCATAAATTTGTTTATGCGCCGACTAGGATCTCTAAATCAGCTGTTCAAACCATGTACACATGGTTTAAACTGGCAGTGATTTACCGAAACCTCCTCCAGCACCCAACACCCCCAAAAGTTTTGCGGCCCACCCATGACCTTTATTTCCCGTGCGCCTCCTGCAGGGGGCCTTGGTTATTTTAGCTTTTTACATACGTCGACAGTGACACAGAAAGCTGATACGACGCAACTGTAAAACTGACCCACCCTAACCCCAATTTTTTGCAACGCCCCTCTATTTGCGGCTCTGGATAAACTACTGGCTTGAACCCTGTCCGTGTCACTCGCCAGGTTAAGAGCCTTCCACAAGTCTTATAGTTTGCTACAGCATCGGGTCTCCGTTTTGGAAATGCTGTATGCCCGGACGTAAAAAGAACAGTTGAAATATGGCAGTCATCGAAAAAGCAAGACAACAATACCCAATAAGCGTACAAAATTAAATATCTCTCACGGCGACTAGTGAGTTGAGCGTCCTTCCACTTTTCTAAGAACTCGCTGAAATCGCAGAATGGAAGTCTACGGCCTATGAGATGCAATCGGTACAACGATGCTTCCGAAAGCAGCCATTGAAATGTGAAGATGCATTGCTTCGTGCTGTGCACTGGCGTCAGCAGCGTTGCGTTGTGCAAGTCAATGCCCTTTTCTTTCTTTCCTGATGCTCAACAATGACAAGTGACGGGACACAAGCGATTCTTACTTTCATTGTTACACACGCACGTATGTTGCCGATGATAAAGCCTTTGGGAACTATGCGTGGGTTCATCGTAAAAAGCACGTGAAATACCTTTGGATGCTGTCGTGCAGTGTTGCATCACTTCGATTTGTATGGAGATCAGAGGGTGGAACAAAAGTGGTCAGCATTGGCGTTTTGCCTGGGCAAGGCAAGGCTCTCTGAGATCTCTCCCTGAGCACATTACAATGGTTGCCCTTGCACGCTGTGAGCAATCGCGAAAAGGACATGTTTGGAGAGCGATAAATAATTCTAGCCGTCCGATATGAGCTCGGCACCTGACTAGGATCGTGTTCAAATAACTCGACAAGGAACTCCTACACCTATAAGAGTCAGCATTGACGCAGCGTCAAAACAAGATCGATATTGTAAAACAGTGTGCGGCCAAAAACAGGTCTGCAGCTGGACGGCTGCGACACGAAGTGACAAGTGGCTGTCATGACATAGCCACTTGTTTCCTTGTTTTTTAAAAGTTTTTACAGTTTGGTTGCTTTTTACTTGTTCCAACTTGGATGTCTCTGGACCCCAGGAAAAGCCATTAGTTTTTTTAGTAGCAAAATAAACCTACACTCTTAAAAATGAACTTCACCTCATAGCACGCTCCTAGCCAACCATTATCTCGAATGATATCGTTATCTGCCCTAATTTGTTGAAAACGGGGGGCGTACGCCATTTCTGTGGCACTTATGCTGTTCATAATTGTCACAGAAAAGGCGTACGCCCCGTGTTTTCAACAAATCAGGGTAGATAACGATATCATTCGAGATAATGGTTGGCTAGGAGCGTGCTATGAGGTGAAGTTCATTTTTAAGAGTGTAGTTGAGGAAAGACGTCTTTGTGCTACGTGTCTTCTTATCGGTCCTTTGTACCGGGCCAACGACAGCTTCACGGACACGATGTCATCCACATCAGTCGATGAAGCTACTATAGGCTACTGAATGAGCACCAGGGTTTGTTACCGAAAACAACGATGTTTCCGTTCCTGCTTCCGGTACACTCTAAAAACAGAACTAGACCGCATAGCACGCTTTGCGCCAACCATTGCCACGAATGATAGGGTTATCGCTTCTGATTCGAGGCGAGAGGAAGGCGCGCGCCTTTTTGTGTCAATTATCATATATCGAAATTGACACAAAAAGGCGTACTCCCCCTTCTCTCTTCGAATCAGAAGCGATAACCCTATCATTTGTGGCAACGGTTGGCGCAGAGCGTGCTATGCGGTCAAGTTCAGTTTTTAGAGTGGCCTAAGAAATGCAATTTTCCGTTTCCATTTCCAGACGATTTTCTATAGCAGTTTCCCTTTCCTCAGCGGATTTGCATCTCCGTTAACGGTAAAGGAAACGAATATTTTCATTTTCGTTTCTGTTTCCTGCAGGATTTTGATTTAACGTTTCATTTTCCGGTAACCAACCTTGCTTTCTATGCCATACTGAAGTGGGAAAATACAGACGACGTGGTCTTTCCCGATCACTCATAATCCGCACAGACTCAGGTACCAACTTCGCACAACTTCGCCGGTACAAAAATGGAGCAGAGCTAATGTTGCGCCCTTAAGGCGCTGCAGTATCGTCCGAATTGGATTGGATCGGATTATTTTATATTATTTTATATTATAACCACTCTGTAAGAACACCACCGCCATAGAGAAAGCCTGCTTACTCGTCGACGTGACGCAACAACTAGAGTCAGCCAATCAGGATCGTGTTGTTAATGGCGGTAGCCAATCACGAACGTGCTTTCAGCGATCGTAGCCACGGAGACGAACCGCCGCCGCCTGCGAGTAGTGACTGAACGTCCCTACGTACTAAAGAAATACTAATATATGCATATTTATTTACTTATATTACTAATACCCTCAAGCGAAATCACAACAGATGGGAGTGGTGAAGGGATGTGGTTAGCTATAATTCGATGGAACATATTAGCATTCACACAAAACAATGACGATAGGATGGTGGTTCCTCTCCGTTTATGTTAAGAGGAATTAGGAATTGGAATATATAGAGAGGAATTACATTACGCGAATTCCGTTTCCGTTCTGGTAAAGGTAACGAAAATATTTTTGTTTCCGTTTCTATTTTCGTTTCCTGCGGAAATTGGGTATTCTCTTTTCCGTTTCCGGTAACCAACCTTGCAATATACTGGCTAGTGCAAGGAAGAAGTATATCCTTGCGTTTACACGAGCGACATTCCACAGATTACGTTTCTTCGTTTTTTCTTCCACTAGAATATTCCGTGGCAGTCCCGTACCCGAAAAAATACAGTATTTCGGGAATTTCACCTTCGCATCCCTCTCCCAAATTCCCCCCCCCCCCCCCCACACACACGTAGTGGATACGCCACTGTTCCGTGCGGATGTCGCTCGTGTGAACACACGATCCGAGTTTACAGCGAACTATGAAGCACTACTACATTGTCTGCGCTGTTGTACTCACGCAATAATAACTGCGTGCAACAATACTGCTCGCAACAATATTCTCGCGAAATAACGCCAAAGTAATTGTAATTCAGTGAGGAGTAACATTTATCGGACTGTCTTGTCGTTAACGCCGAGTAATTGCGCCTACTTTATAAACGCAATCTATTTCTGACGGCTCAACAAGTCCCTAAACTTTGTTGTTATTCTTCTGCACGTAACCAAAAGAAGTAAGGTCAGACGGCAACAACGCGATATAGCCAACAGCCTTTCGTCACTGCAATAGTTGTGCACAGTTTGAAACTCGCGGAAAATCTAACGCGACTTTATAGTCGCGCATCATTTCCTCCCCCAAAACAACAAACACGAAAGAAAGAAAGACAAAGAAGCGTCGCCCCGTCAAAACAATCCGGATTAAGGGAATATAGTCGCCTTCACACCCACTAGTTCCGAAACGACATTTTATTGCCCGCTGATCACTGACAACGATACCGAAAATTCCTCGCGAGATGCTAGCATAGTTTGTGTGCGCTTCGATTAAAGACACCGCAAGAGCAGATACACAGTGTTGAGAGAATGGCGGAAGTCCTTCTCTCGAAATACCAGAAAACGCCGGAATGAAGCCGACCAATACGGGAACGTCGTTGACGACCCTGAGCCGCCTCAGAGCCGCCTGAGCGGTGAACGTCTCCAAGGTCTGTAACACACGAACTCGGAAACAATGCCAATGTCCTGTGCGCTGTTCTCTGATTCGTACTTCAAATGCACGTCATCGTGATGTCTTTGCCGCTGGAGCTTCCTCAGCTGCAGAGGCAGTGCTCATTAATAAAAACTCGTTAACTTCATAAGCACTTTTCTGGAAAGAGAATTGGCCAAAAAGACTGTCGAACGATGTCAAATATCGTGGCAGTTTTTTTATAGGATGTTTTCACATGACGTCAAATGAACGCGTTTGGCCGCCATGGTGGTGGATGGTCGTGGGTGGTGGTCACTTTTTCGGCGCATACCACGTCACTGCCACGTCACAATGTGACGTAGGTGAAAACTCCCTATGCACATACTTCTAGAGGTGACTGTTCGTGTAACAGCCGGGAACGTAGGAAAAACGACGCCATTTCTACACCGCAAATATATGCTCGTTCCTCCACTGCTCGTGCTCTGAAAGGTCTCCGGATGTCGCTTGTATGTACGTTCCCACATCTCTCGTAGGTTCAGGTGCATCGTCGTGACCTATTCGGACGTCCCCCGGTACATGATAAGACCTCCACAGATCTCCATTAATCGGACATTCTGAAGACGTCACAGTCCGCCCCGGATCACGAAATCGAAAGCGGACCATTACATCTTCTGTAAGTGCAGCGTACCGTCAAAGTTGAATGGGAGAATGAACACAAGGGCTCGATGCATAGACGGTAATAGAGCATGTCGGGGGATAGGGAGAGTAACGTAGTATTCTCCGCGCAGCGGCGATTGTAGGAGGATCAAAGCCAGCAATTTAGTTTCGTATAGCCGGGCAATGGAGACGGAAAGACAATGGAACGCTTGTACCTCTTTGGTTCGGCGGCCGAAAAAGCGAAAATAATTCTGCAAGAGGGATGAAAAGTGTGTCACCGGTGGCGCTTTGCATATCGGACATACAGCCATGCATTTTGAATTTTTTACGCGTATGAGAGAGAGAGAGAGCATAGAGAGAAGCACCAATGTTACTGCTTCGCTCCACGACCTCAGGTATCATCCATACGTATTGATAATTGTCTCCATATAATAGCATAAAGTTGCATGCCTACTCAAGGGGTCCACTGAAACAGTGTCGAAAAAACGCCCCATATGCTGACCATTTAGTCTCTCTCTCACACACATGTGTACAATGTACAATTTATCATACGCTTAACGTTTACACGTACGAGCAGAGAAAACATCAACCGCGGGCGAAAACTACCGTACAGCTGTACGCCAAGCGCAGGCAAAGAAAAAAAGAAAAAGAGGAGAAAAGAAAAACCAGGGCCCGAGCGGGTTGTGAGGTCAAAATCGTACTGTGATGTTCCAAGGAAGCCGCGATAGAGATATCACGTGTTGGAGTTATTTCTCTGCCAACGTTTCTCATTTTTTCCCAGCTAGTGCTATCTATGTTTCCGTTTCGCTATACAAGTAGGTCAACTGTCTGCGCAGCTCCTCAGCTTCCCTCTTTCCTCCACTGCCCGTGGAGCGACCTCATTTGTCGCTTTCCCAAATAAGGGAGCAACATTTCAAGGTGATCACGTGAGCCCATACCGGTCTATGAGTGTCCCCTTATGGCTCCCACGTGAGTGGACGGGATTTACCCTCTCCTCTCTGCAGAGACGAATTGTCTCACGACGCTTTCCCTCTCCAACTATCCTGGAAGCATGCACGATTTCTGACGTCAATTTTAAGTGACCTAACGACTTTGTTAGAACAGCGTACGCAATAAGATAATGAAATTACAACACAAAACCAGTGGGACGTGACAGTCGGTCAGTACCAAAGTGATAAACGATAGGAAAGATACAAAGGGTCAACAGTCGCCGTGATACTTGCTGTCTGCCATGCTGAAGCGATTAACCGAAGATAACAGCCAGCGGACCAAACGACGAACAGTTAAAATACGGAATATGCACAGGCTGTCCTGCTCACGTTACGTCTAGGAGGAGCTCCTCAGTTGGATAGTACGGAAGACATCCCTCATTGCATCCGTGCGGTACTATATAGCCCAGACACTGGTCAGACATCACGTTGAACAAAGAAGTAAAATGCAAGCGAGCTGGCGTATACTTGACTTTCGCAACATGTCCCTGAGCTTGGGAGAAGGACAAAAGACGCTGGTCTTGTACTGTTCGTTTTTGTGTTTTGTCCTTCCCCCAAGCTCAGGGAAATGTGGCCAACATCAGACATCATGCGTTTGCATATCTTCAGCTGTGCGACTTCATATCCGAGACCATGCTGATCGATCCCGTCTTTACGTCGAGGGGCGACAATAGTGAGCTTTAGTGCACCGTACGCAAAGGGGATAGCATAAACTCATAGAGTAAAACAAATAGAGAGACTTAGTTATAGCGTACGCAATCGCCTTGCGCACGCAATGAAATAGCGTGTTTACACAATTTCGTCTCACACTACACACGTGACACCACAGAGGCCAGTCCACGGAAAAAGGACTCGAACAATATATGCGTGTCTCCTCTCACGTAAGGGGACGAGACACACTTGAAACAATCAATTTTGCCGCATAAGTCCCAGGGGGAGGGAGCTACTTGAGCATCCGTCGGATTCCCCATGTACTTTTAAGATACTACAGGGCCACGGTGAATTGTTCAGTTTACGTGAAATGCGTACGTCATTGCTGGTATGTTTACATGACATCTAGGTGTTTCAGCTCGGACCTCAGAAACTTTTCAGAAGAATAAAAAAAAAAAAAAAGGAAAAAAGAAACGCCCGTATTTTGTGCTTCATTCACCTCTTTTGGTCACTCACAAAATAAAGATACCTCAGACGAGAATTCTAATCTCATCAATCGAAAACTATGTAAAAAAATCGATACATACAACAATATTTCGTGTACGTTGAGTCACCTACCGGCTGCACGAATTTTTGTCAGCTATGGTTTACTGACAAGGTTCGCTAAGATTTCGATTCCAAGCGAAAGTGCAAGACGTAACGCAGTCACATAATGTGTGTAACACATACAGGGTGTTTATTTGTATCCCTCACATATTTTTTTTTACAAAAAAAAAAAGCTATGAGAGCAGCACAGATGTCGTTTTTGCAGTTGAATTATACAGCGTAGCGGACAACCTTTCGAAGAAAGTATACAACTACAAGACCTAAAATCCATTAATTAACTCCTTCATTGGAGGGTTTCGGGCAAAAGGGAGATAGCAGAATGAGATATCCTCGTTGAAAGCCATTCCACGTCTAAGAAATCCTGAAACACGAACGTGCGTGAAAATATCAATATCGGAATTTTGATATGCAAATGAGCCGGAACCGCGGCGACCGGGAACGCAGAAAGCACAGCGCCCATTTCATCCAACATCCCGAACTAGTGGGAACACTTGTCACGAACGAGGGACCAGAAAGTCTCACAAAATGCAATGCAAAAACAACATATGTGCAGCTCTCATACCTTTTGTTCTTAAAATAAAAGTTCTGTAAAGGATAAAAATAAATATCCTGTATAATACGGTAGTAACGCAATGCTCCTGTCGAACGTGGTTGGAGAAACAAAGTTAGAATGTGCACGAACACCTTAAGTGACTGGGATGCTCATATTCATGACACGCGTGTCGACTGCAATTGCAACTCATCAGTATTCAATTCGGGTATCGGGGAAGAGAAACGATAAAAATAATCGAAAATAACTCGCTGCTCGAGGCTAGTCCCCTGCGTTCTACTTTACTGAACCGGGTACAGGTGGCTTTGGATGCTTCTTTGTAATATCTGCGCCGAAGCGAAAATCTTGCATTGCCGGAATTGACTTTGCGGTCGCAGCGCTGTACGCGACAGCGATCTTACATTCGCTGAATTCGTAATGCAAGTTTTCGAAGTGGCGCGACGCATGTATAGAATAGATCGCTTGCAGGTAATGCCAAGATACAACGTGCCCGCGCATCAAGGAAAGGTAGGTGCTGGTGTGAACATCCCGCTCCTCTCCACTGGCAAGAAACACAAAATGCGAGTGCGTTAGAAGCTTCGTTTTTCTTCTTTTTGGATGTAAAGTAGTTCGGCCTAGCTTTTGGAAATCGCTAGGCCAGTGCCAGAGCTGGATCACGTGACTATTGTCACCCGAACATGAGAGCCAGGAATCCCAACGGTATTAGTCACATGGATCACGCTAAGGGGC
Organism: Ornithodoros turicata; assembly: GCF_037126465.1. NCBI lineage: Eukaryota > Metazoa > Arthropoda > Arachnida > Ixodida > Argasidae > Ornithodoros > Ornithodoros turicata. Next base: position 36,606,641 of record NC_088207.1, read on the forward strand.
ATCGCGGTCGCCCGTGGATTGCCAAATGCCAAACTCGTCTCCCGCCAAAACAGATTCAGAAAATAGCCCAAAAGTAGCCAACGCATAAGAGAAAAAAATAGTCAAAAGCGTTTTTGTTACTCTATTCACAAAACCGGAAGAATATACAGCATAAGCTAAGATACTGCATAGAGATAGAGATTCATTAATGATCCATAGAGATCCATACTCTTGGTTTATCGATACATTAGTTCGCTTGTAAACTGTTCAGGAAGGCGACGGATGGCACAGTCTTTACAGCACCGTCCATATATCCGCAGGACAAATTTCACGCGAAGAATGTTCACAAGCGTGTCATTTGTCATCTTATTCCTAAGGTGTGTTTTCGTTAAGGTGACCTAACTGAATACGCGTTCGACTGCCACGTTAGAAAGTGGCAAGGAAAGAAGGCTTAGACTGAGACCTGACATGATGTCATTCCGTATGCCAACCGGTGTTCTGAAGTGGAACAAACGATCTGTTTAAGAAACACAAGATGTGCTGAGTCAGATATGATGCACCACATATCTTATAACTTTATTGCTTATATAAATAAAGGTCACTTTCAACGACACCAAGCCGGTGGCAGCATGATATTGAGTACAGGTCTGACATACAGGTCCTCCTCCCATACAAGCGGAAGCTTTACTCAAAAGTGCGCTCGTGCTCGCCATATTGCGAATTGCTAACGTGAAGGTGAGAACCTGATCTTGACGTTAGCAATTAACTCGCGTTGCCGCGGACCCGGCAAATTTTTGCTTAGAGCGACTCTTCATACCCCGGCCGTGTTACTGAAGTGTGCACAGGCCTGTACATATGGTTAGCCTTTAGTATTCCAACAGCATTACTTTGGGGGCTTTTAATAATGGAACACCAGCGTGCCCAAGGCACTACGAACTCTCTCCAGTTCGCGCAACTTATTCAAACTCAGCAATTTCAGAAGAACAATAAAGTCGCCCGAGAATTGGTTACTTTGAACTTGGGAATTCTGATTGTACACGAACAAAAGCTGCGTTGCAGTTTCACCACCTGTGTCCGCCACAGGATCACCGAATTCCGAAAACGGGTTCCGACATGTGTCATCGTATCTGTTCATATCTATTCCGCTGCCCATCAACACGTCCGACCGGGGAGCACAAAGGATCATTACTGTTTTCAGTCTCGACGACGGTAGTGCATGTGCTGGGACACAAATGCGTGTCTGCCACATGCTTATGAAACGTAACAGCTTTAATGGAGCGTAGAGACGAAGGGTGACTAGGGTGACAATCGTCGTGTGGTCGTTTGCTGTCGTCCGAGCGCACGCGGCGTGCAACGCTGGAATAGCCCCAAACTAGCCAAATAGCCAAGATGTAAAGCACCCTGCCAACTGTCACAAAAAGTAGCCCAATTTGGCGGTTTATAGCCCAATCTGGCAACCCTGTACACGTCTTCGGGTTCCGTCGTCTGCTAAGCCACGTGACTTCGACGTGCGGGCCAATGAGGGCGCTCGCCACCGTTGCAGTGCGGATGTGACGACACCGGATACAGTTGGGCTCTGTCGTATCGAGACCGGGCGAAAAAAAGTGCTAGCTGGCAAATTCCGGGCGCTTGGAAAGCGCCACGCGAACATGCGAGATTGGTTCGCTTTGACCAAGCGAACATGACTGCTCGGGTTCTGGAAAAAAAAGTTGCCACGAAATGACCACCCGAATTCGCCATAAGATATTGAACAGAACTTTCAGACGCTACTGGGGCACTTGTATTCCTTGCCTCTTATAAAGTTCACACGTGTAGAAATCTAAAACGGCGGCTATGTGGAACTGTCCCTCCCAGAACATCGCTGTAACGTTTCTTTTGTGTGACGCGTTGACACGTTGTTGACGCGTTCGCGCTGAGCGAAATATGCACGTTTCATTACGTCTCATCTAACTGCACCGAGATTGGAAAACGACGAAGAGCTCTGCGCGAATGAACCAACTGAATGTTGTCTCCAGTAGTGCACAGTAGTATTTTCTCATTGTATCTAATTAATTAATTAGATGTAACTAATTCGCTAAGACAAAACGGGCTACCGAGAGCCCCGGGGATCGAAGATCTCCTGTGCATTGCCAGAGAAACGGCCGTGCCATTAACTAAACGTGATACAACATTTATAACGATCGGCAAATACATTAACGCGAGCACTGCACGCTTAAAAATGAGGTGGTGGTGGTGGTGGTGGTGGTGGTTACGAACCGGCTTGCCGTTGTTGGCCTCACGTATGTGGGCTGCGTCAAGACTGTAGCCAAGATGAACTTCACCGCATGAACTCACAACAGGAACGAATGTTGCCAGTCTTCGGGTTGAATTCCATCGTTGTGCCTACACTCTTAAGAATGAACTTCACCGCATAGCACGCTCCTAGCCAACTACCATCACGAATGATATCGTTACCTGCCATGATTTCTTGAAAACGGGAGGCGTACACCTTTTTGTGGCAATTATGAACAGCATAAGTGTCACAAAAAAGGCGTACGCCTCCCGTTTTCAACAAATCAGGACAGATAACGATATCATTCGAGATGATGGCTGGCTAGGAACGTGCTATGCGGTGAAGTTCATTTTTTGGAGTGTGGTTTATCTGAACAAGGACAAGATAATCTGTCCCAGATAGGCGCCTCCTCCCATTTTCACCAAATCAATGCACAGAATGATATCATTCGGAATGATGGTTGGCTAGGAGCGTGCTATTCTAAGTTAAGCTATGTGAAGTTCTGTTTTAACAGTGTGTGACAAGAGAGTCTAGTAAACCGTTGATAACATTAACTTTGAAGTACCGGATCTACCGCACCCAATCAACGAATAAGATTCTGAGTCACGCACGCTGCTTCTGGATCCGGGATAATAGCTTCACGGTCACGTTATCAACGGTGCAATAACACCTCCCCAGAAGACCGTTGATAACGTGGCCTTCGAACTGCCGTATCTACCGCACCCAATCAACGAATAAGACTCCAAGGCACGCACGCTGCCGTTGGATCCGGTACGTACGATAACTTCATGGTCACGTTATCAGCGGCCTATACTAACACCTCTCTAGTAGACCGTCGATAACGTGGCCTTTAAAGTGCCGTACCTACCGCACCCAACCAACGAATAAGACTCCAAAGCACGCACGCTGCCGTTGGATCCGGCACGTACGATAACTTCATGGTCACGTTATCAGCGGCCTATACTAACACCTCTCTAGTAGACCGTTGATAACGTGGCCTTTAAAGTGCCGTACCTACCGCACCCAATCAACGAATAAGACTCCAAGGCACGCACGCTGCCGTTGGATCCGGTACGTACGATAACTTCATGGTCACGTTATCAGCGGCCTATACTAACACCTCTCTAGTAGACCGTTGATAACGTGGCCTTTAAAGTGCCGTACCTACCGCACCCAATCAACGAATAAGACTCCAAGGCACGCACGCTGCCGTTGGATCCGGTACGTACGATAACTTCATGGTCACGTTATCAGCGGCCTATACTAACACCTCTCTAGTAGACCGTTGATAACGTGGCCTTTAAAGTGCCGTACCTACCGCACCCAACCAACGAATAAGACTCCAAAGCACGCACGCTGCCGTTGGATCCGGTACGTACGATAACTTCATGGTCACGTTATCAGCGGCCTATACTAACACCTCTCTAGTAGACCGTTGATAACGTGGCCTTTAAAGTGCCGTACCTACCGCACCCAACCAACGAATAAGACTCCAAAGCACGCACGCTGCCGTTGGATCCGGTACGTACGATAACTTCATGGTCACGTTATCAGCGGCCTATACTAACACCTCTCTAGTAGACCGTTGATAACGTGGCCTTTAAAGTGCCGTACCTACCGCACCCAATCAACGAATAAGACTCCAAGGCACGCACGCTGCCGTTGGATCCGGTACGTACGATAACTTCATGGTCACGTTATCAGCGGCCTATACTAACACCTCTCTAGTAGACCGTTGATAACGTGGCCTTTAAAGTGCCGTACCTACCGCACCCAACCAACGAATACGACTCCAAGGCACGCACGCTGCCGTTGGATCCGGTACGTACGATAACTTCATGGTCACGTTATCAGCGGCCTATACTAACACCTCTCTAGTAGACCGTTGATAAAGTGGCCTTTAAAGTGCCGTACATACCGCACCCAATCAACGAATAAGACTCCAAGGCACGCACGCTGCCGTTGGATCCGGTACGTACGATAACTTCATGGTCACGTTATCAGCGGCCAATACTAACATCTCTCTAGTAGACCGTTGATAACGTGGCCTTTAAAGTGCCGTATCTACCGCACCCAATCAACGACTAAGATTCAGAGACACGCACGCTGCCGTTGGATCCGATATGTACGGTAACTTCAGTCACGTTATTAACGATCTGCTGACGCTCTGTTGTTTCACGATTGCAGGTTTTCAGGGCACAGGCAGGAAAGGGAAGGAGAAAACTGAAAAAGTGCAAAATGGAACGTCGGAAAAATCCATCCATTTGCGGTTGAGGACCGCTATCCGTCAGTGTCAAGCGTTGACTGACCGCATAAATGCCTGCCATATTATCAAGGCGCCCACCGCGAGCTACGCTCTTGCACAACACTCCATGCACAAAAAGCGAAAGGTGCTCTTGGCACGTCACAATATGTTGGCGCCATCTCGCTTTGTTGTGCCGTACTACGACGTAACAGCGATGTGGGCCGACGTTATTTTTCTCGGCGGCTGCGTTCGGCTCCTTACGGGCGGCGCTGCGGCATCAGACCACTACCACCACTACGACCACTACAGCGGAGCCCTGAGCACCGATCGAGGAGCCATCGCCGAACTTTCCCAACTGGGAACTATTCACCGTCCTGCTATGGCTGCAATTAGTACCGCGAATACATCTATGGAGTCACAGAGGACAGAAAAGAAGAAGGCATCCCAAAGGGAATTCAGTTGAGGTGAAAAGAAAAACCAGGCACAGCAGGGAAAAGGCAGCAAGAAAAGGACGAATGAACACAGAATGATTCTTAGATGCCCACTGATCTCACGACACGCACTATTCCCATCCGCTGAGCAACTTTTGTGAATGCCTCTATAGATTACCAGTCCGCCTTGAGTGTCATTATCTTCACGGGTATCATCACTGGAGCATTACTGAGTTCCATTCATTACCACGCTAACATCAGTTTGTGAAGACAACTCAAACAATAAACCTAGAAAACTAACAAAGACAGTTTCCTCGTGAGGCCATCTCACGGTGGTTAGGTAAGGGGTTGAGGCAAGCTCCTCCTTTAACGTGACCACATGACATTGGAAACCTCTAGCATACCGTGGGATGAAACATACTGTACCAAGCCTTCCCAGATCGAAATTTTCTAATTGAAGGAGAACTAAAATGCAAAAACAAGTTCACCTCAAATTACGTTACGCGCTATGTTAATTTCGTACTTATGATAATTCAAAGCTTTGATTCCGTTACGGAGCTACAATCGAAATTGTACCGGACTCTTTCTTGCTTCGGCGTTAAACAGTGAACGCCGTTTCAACTCGTGCATCGGTGTTTTTAGTCCATGCTGCGCGTGCACGCGCGTGCCACGCCATGGAGCAGTCCCGGTGAAAAACAATAGTGCGCGCTACGAAGCGGACTGGCGTCGCTGTCCGAAGGACGTGAAGATAAATGTTGTCAGTGGAACATTCGCGAGAACTGTTGTTCTGATAGGTTACAATTCAGTGAATCGGTATTGAAAAATGCACCAGTGCGCATCATGCGCGCATATACAGAACACCTACGATCGGACCCGTTCCAAATCCATACGGCCACGGCAAGTATGCGCGCGCTTCTGCTGTCTCATTGGATGCCGCCAGTCTTAGCCTCTTGAGGATCCCATTCGTTGCCGGCAGAGACGGCTCTGTTTTCATTGCGTTTTTCTTCTAAACGGTAGCGCTGTGTGAACCAATTTTGCTTGCATTACGCTAAGTGAAACACGGACTTTCATTTGAGAGCAAGTTGTTTTTGCATTTTAGTGCCTCTTTAACTAACACCATACCGGCAGCCTTCTTGACTATCAGATGAGACGAAAAACGAGTGTACGTACGATTGCTGTCCGGTTCGCCAAGGCTCTTCTTGATCGTCACCCTCCTGAAGACGGCCTCCTTGGCGCGGTGAAGGTCCCCTAACTCGGGAGCCGTCCCCTTTCGAACACCCCTGGGCACACCATGTAGATCTCCATCTTCGCCTACACTCGGAGGACTGCTGTAAGTTACGGTAAGGGCACTTCTACTACGTTGTTTGAACGCCGGTGACGCTGGTGCTGACAAGGAAACAGCCACCGGAAGCTTTGGCAGGGGAAGCTGTTGCGGCATTGACCTAGACAAGACAGGAGACGGTGAACCTTTATCGGGGGACCGAGCTTGGCGTTTCGTCCGTGGAAAAGGCACCGGAGGCACTTTCTCGCCAACAGGGGAACACCGGTCCACCGAATCCGTTGGCTTGTCCAATTCGACGTGCACGGGGGACTCGGCTGACAGGCTGTCACTCGACGAAGACAACGACGTTTGCCGGGGCATTTTTCTTAGGGGCGCCCGAAGAGGAGCCCACCGGACGCTCCCTGGTGACGTAGAAGACGTCAGGGAGGACAGACGGGGAGGAGTTCTGGAACAGGGCGTAGTATAGGAGTCTTCGTCCGGTGGTTCTGAGGAACAGCTGTCTTGGTTTCTTAAGGACAGGGGGGAGTCTGGCAGGAAGCGACGTGGAGTATCGTGTGAAGGCTGCGGTGTGGATGATGAACTGGGAGACTGAAATCGGCAGGGGGCCGATGTCGTCGGCGGCGACGTCGCATGTTCGGGAGCTTCAGGAGCCTTCCGTGCTTGGGAAGGCGGTGGACTGAGAGCTCGTCCAACTACATCGGTGACGGAGGGACCGTTCAGTTTGCGGCGCCGGCTTGATCTGCGGCAGAGGTCCTGCATCCATTGGCCGGAGGTTGCTTTTAACTCCCTATAAAGAAGAATAAAATAGAATGAGTCTGAGAGCAAGATACTTTATACGAGGCTGTGATCATGCAGAGAAAGCGCAAGCCATGTTTTGAAGTATCATGCAAAAATAATGTCGAGTCATAAAAGCAGGCAGTAAACTATCTCTCACATATCGTGCAGGGTGTATTGCTTACATACACGTGATGCTGCGTTGTGACATTGTATAATATTGGTAGGCAGAAACGACTCAATGACACGGGCTTCTTTTCCTTTCTTGCAGCGCCATCTTGTGTCCATGCTATTCAGTGAGTGGACAACTTCAATGTGGGATGTAAAGTGCAAAACGTCACCTACGTTCCACGAATAATTGAGAAGCTACTTCCATCGAAACGTACGTGCAGTGGGGAATTCTGCGGTCTTAATTAATTAACAATTCGCGAATTCGGCAGGCGGCATGTTTAAGATATATTTCGCGATACTGTAATTTCGCGATTCATCTTCAGTGTGGTTGTACCACACAGCTATCTCGATCAGAATACTGTAAGTCTAATGCACCTGTAGGATATCGGGGACTGCCAGTGTCTTCTGCGACACCCACGCAGAATACAGCCCTTCCCCTCGGTGAACTTGACGTTGACAATTGACGCGTACATTGTCGAGTTCAGAACGAGGGTGGAATGACGAAATGATGTTCGAACGGGGTGTAGAGTTAATGTCCAGTAGTCTGAATATTGCCAAATTGCTACCATAAATTTCACTCCGTGCGGGTCACTTCGACTTTGTCAAACTCATTCGTTGCAGCAGGTTGACGCCTCGCAGGTACAGCGTTTCCTCCCAAGAACGAATTAAGAACGCAACGGGCTCTTTGCTTCGCACTTCCAGCACAGTTTATTCCATTGTTTGAACTGGAGACTGAATCAACAGAATGTCCATTGTTTTCGCCCTGGAGGATATGCAAAGCAGCAGAGTGTATGTCATCCAGAGGCGGCGAGTTTTCTTTTTCCCAGGGGGGGCAAGGGCGCCCCGCGAAATAAGTACTCTGGCGGGGGGGGGGGGGGGGGGGGGGATATGTTTATTAAGAAAAAAAGAAAGGTAAGCCAGATGGATATCGGTGTGTTATTCAAAAAAAAAAAAGAGTGAAATGGGGAAGACAAAAAAAGCAAAGGAAAAAGAAAGCAAAAGAAAACAAAAAGAAGGAAAGAAAAGGAAAATAAAAATGAAGAACACAAAACTAAAGCTGAAGAATCACACACTCTGGCGGGATCTTATGATGTATGCAGAACTGGTATAAAAATAAGAGGAAGGAAGAACAGAAAAAAGAAAGAGAAAAAGACAGAGAGAACGTAAACAGTGAACATGTGCACAACTGAAGGCATTACGCCTTTGAAAACTGACTGCAAAAGGAAAAAAATGCATTGAATCCTCGGTGTTTGACCCGAAATGCGCGCAATATTATGAATATGGTCAATGAAATGGAGCAGCGGGAGTTGAACCCGCTCCCAACGGATATGCGTTCCGAAGATTCTACCGTTACACCTCACTGGCAACTGCTGGTACCTTTCCGACTGCTTCGTTTCATTGATCTGATTGCTTTGGGCGAAATTCAGGCTATGTGTTGTGTCATCCTCTGTGTTTCTTCGCCTCACTTTCTACTGTGATAATGAGTATGGTGGGTGGACACATATTTTACAAATTGCAAGATGCATTTTTGGGGGTGGTGTCTCTTCGCTCTTTTGACCCGGGCGCGCCGAGCCCCAAAGGCTGGTGTCAATCTCTTAGCGGGACTTCCCGGGGGAGGCGGCGCCCCCCCTAATTCATGTTCCGGGGGGGGGGGGGGGGCAAGGGCCCCCGCGCCCCCCCGCAGTCGGCGCCTATGATGTCATCAATGAAGGAAGAAAGGACGTGATAATGTCTACAGGGCGACGGATTTACAATAAGAGCACCCACCGTGCTCCTGCCGTGGAATGGTGGACTTTTCTCGACATGTGTCATGTCCACGGTAGAAGGAGCAAGCAAAACAGAGACAACCACAACACACAAGTTTGTTGTCTCTGTTTTCCTTGCTCCGTCTACCGTGGGCTCCCACCAAGTAGCCCGTCTTCACGTGATTAGAACATGTGTTTTGTCTCATGTGTTTTGCCTACAAGGCAGGAGCATGCTGCTCTGTCCACCTTAGTCCACATGAGTAACGCAGTAGTTTTCCCTGGATTTTCCGGCAGACTTTCCAGGCGAATGCTGGCACAGTTCCTCTTAAAGTCGGCCCAAGACGCATACTAAGCCCCACTCCTTCCTGCTGTCCTCTCCCCATCTATCCACGTCTGTACACCGCTTACAGCCACAGTTACTACGCGCCATTTCACCAACCAACAGGGTGTCAGGTCCACCTGAGACATGACAACGTGAGACTGCGGCGCCCTCTGTGAGGCGCGGGCGGAAGCGCTTAACTAGACGCTTCAGGCCACCGTGTTTCAGACACTTTTCCGCCGACTCCAGAATCTCCCCCCCCCCCCCCTCTATTCCTCCACTTTACAGCTATCGCTGTAAAAGAAAAGAAAAAGGGGGATGCAATAGCACCTGCTCGTTGCTGGTGCTGGCCATGCGGCTTGTGGGAAAACTTGATCCTGGTGACGAGTCGTCGTCTTCATTACACCACCACCACACCACCACGCGTCATACAGAACCTTCCTCGCCCCGATGTCACTAATCGTCTCTACCTGACATACTATTCCTTTCAGGAATACAACCTAATACTGTTTCCTGCGTCACCCATGAGAACACATCCACATGGAAATGATCCAACGGAAGACAAAGTCCTGAAATTGGATCATCTGAATGAACAACATCAAGACTTCTCTCCGAAAAGCCCTTTGTGTAACGAGCTTTGTTGCGTGCTATGCAACGACACTCGACACACCGCGAAACAGCATTTTCTTTTTCAGCTTCCGTCTCCATGCTTCTCCTCACCATCATACTTCCGTCTCTTTTGAGACGGTGCTTCTAGATGGCAGCACATCCAAGGCCCTCGTTACAATGCCGGGAGAGGTAGGACTGCCGGATAGACATGCGTGCAGGAGGCTTTATTTATTTATTATTCTTTTTTTTTTTCGCCGTGCGGTGGCGTGGTAGCGCGTGTCATCTCACATCGGTCGAGAAACGACGGTGTGTCCTTTATTTGCGTATCCTCTGCATATACATAAGAAGCGAGTGACAAAAAAAGAAAAAAAGAAAACGAGAGAGAGAGAGAGACGGGGGGGGGGGGGGGGGGGGGCAAGGAGCAATCCCAATGACCATTTCGAAGCACTTGCGTTAACCACATTTGCAAACGCTGCACTTTTTTATAGCTATAATGTACGAATGGAGTTAAGTAAGATCTTGCTGACTGTAAGTGGATGATGCCGAAGTGGATGATACAGCTCGAAGACCAAGCCTGCAGCTATGGAAAAGCACGTCTGAGCGCTATAGGTGTAGGGACGCAGAGTACCTTCCTGGCTAAACTTGCTGGCAACGGCAGCTGGCTTCTATTTTTCTTTCAACACTCTCTACGCATTGCCTTTCTTTCCCAAAATTTTACCGTCAGTGTCAGCGTCATCGAGTGCCTCTCAAAGTTCACTATGTATTCTGCGGAAGAGGGGTATATTTATTATAGAAGGCGAACCTGTAGCTGTAATGCTTGGTGAGAGTACCAGAATACAGGAACTACTTCAGAAGTTTTTACACAAGGCCTACCAGGCCTCACTCCTCGGTGACACGGAGTGGTTGTGGAAGCTGTGGTATAAAAACTTTCAAAGGGCACATATGTTCGTAAGAGGGCTACCAAACACGCGTCAACTATGGTGCCACCTAGTTGGTGTATCTGGCTTCATCGGCACCATATTCATTGCTGCTGTGGATTTGTATCATGCTCACGGCAGCGGGTGGATCCAGACACTCGCTTTGGGTGGGGGGGTGGGGGGTGGGGGCGGTTTTTTGTCGAGTCGCGGAGGAGGGGAGAGGGGGAAGCTAATGCATATAACTTAATGCCCCCCCCCCCCCCCCCGGATCCGCCACTGGCTCACGGTGATCCTGATAAAGGATGAACCATTTGCTACCTGTTCTTTTAGGCAACCCCAGTTCTCACCAGCAATTCTTAACATCCCTAACACCAAACATCCTTAACTGCGTGGACACTACTGCCATCCAGATCGATATACTACTTCAAGTACTTAATACGTTCGTTAATTATGGCTATTCTTGTGTGCCTCTTTTCCATGAGCTTCGTTGCAAATTGGACGGCCGACAGCATTTCAGAGCTATCTAGGGAGCAAACGCTCATTAAACATTTTTTAACTGACAACACACGAACGTTCTCACATTTCCGGATACACGCCGACCGATACATTCAGCGGCAGCCATACGCATAAACCTGGTTGCGGCGGCTTTGCGACGAACAGAGTCAATCAACTCCGTGACGCCGCGAGTGGATTTGGAGGGAACAATCCGATTTTCGAATCCCGAGGCACCCCGCACCTGAAGTGTCTGTTGCTGTGTGTGGAGGGAACGACTGAGCGTCAGTTCTTTCGTCACGTTTTGTCTCTCATCGTTTTTATCCTCCCCTTTGGACCGTCGAGGCGAAGTTGCCGAAAAAGGTTCGTGGTTTCCAACGTTGAAAGAGTGAAACTAATCTAACGTATCTACGGCGGATAAATGTGGTTCTGGCGTACTCTAGCGGGGTCGGATCAAAGAAGCACGACGTTCGCTCATATCGTAACTAATTATTTAGGGTTATTTAGGATTATCCGTGGCGGTTCGTCCGGCTTCAATAATGTTATTCTAGCCATATGGGCATTGATATTGAGCACTCGCTCCCATATTCCCATATAGGCCACGGATCTCTGTGATATGCAACTTATACGAAAAAGTAAGGCAAAAAGAAGAGAGAGTAATTCTAGCCCTTTTGGGGGATAAATGCGAGGGACTAAATGAACCTCGCAGAGTGGGGACATGCGTTTTACGCTTTGTGCTCACAGACGTGTGCACATAATCTATGTGTGTGTGTGTGTAGCAAGCCGTCCTTTCTGGTTGACTTTTCCTGTCAAAATAAATAGATCCCCCGCCCCCTATGTGCATGAATGAAAATACTTTGAATTAAACCGTGAAGCCATTATATGTCGAGTAACATAAAGTTTTGTGACATGTATAGAGGACAAATTTGCCAAAGAACCACTAACACGGCGCTGTGCCTAGCTTGCCGCACCCCAGCTACGATCCCCCATACAATCGAGGACTGTGAGCGGTACACGTGTGAACGCTGGGTAGTTCGACGCCAACTTGAACTCCTTGACCATAGACCATTCAGCCTGTCCAAAGTACTCGGCCCATGGAGCTCCCCTGCGCATCAGTGCCGGGCTCTTCGCTCCCTTTTTGCTTTCATGCAAGCCACTGGACTCCTCGAAGAGCTCTAAACAGAACTCCGACCTGTCGTCGCTTCAATCTCACCATAATTCATTCTCTCATATTAACCACTGTGAAGTGGGGTAGGGTCCTGTGGCTACCACGGGGAAACATCCCATGTCACCGTCACTTCTTCATTTATTGTTGTTGTTGTTCTGATTCTATGGGCAGAACCTTATACCATCAAATTCACGAAGAGCAGACACTTACGTAGATTGTTGCGTTCAGGGGGACTACCTGCGAAGTTTAGTGGCTATTTCCAGTCCTGGGGAGTACATTTCAGGGTGAGGGAGAGTATTAATTGCAATCTAGGAGAGTAGAAGGCTGCAATTACTCCCCAGTGTTACTCCTTTTTCTCTTAGAGTGTGGCCCCGCTTGCCATTGCTCTATACGTAACCAGCAGCGTATAGAGCGTGCGCCTGAAGCACTACCAAAGCTGCTGAAGACACCACTGAGGAATCGCCTCAACGTTCGTGCTGTGTGACCCTCACGAAGAGATATGGGCCTCGTGAACGTTTAGTCAACCATCTTGGTTTGTTCCAAGATGGACGCGTCTGCCTTTGATCAGTGCAGAACATTTTGGCGACCGAAGGTCGTGGCGCTGCTGAAGAACGCGTATTGAAGCTGCAGGAGCAGCAGTATCAGGCGGGGCGACCGCACCCCCATATAGTGACGTCACTGCTAGTATAGTACTGCAAGTCCTGATGGCAGTGGAACCACCGAAAGCTCTCAACGAAGGAAACGAAGCTTCGGGTGCCAGGGACATCAATTACGGAAGAAGCATCGCGCCCGATAAGTGAACTTTTGCTCACTATGACCATCATGCTCCGAGGCTACACTCTTAAAAATGAACTTCACCACATAGCACGCTCCTAGCCAACCATCACCCCGAATGACAACGTTCTCGCCCTAGATTTGTTGAAAACGAGAGGAGGAGCCTATTTTGTGCCATTATGCACGGCATAAAATAGGCTCCTCCTCCCGTTTTCAACAAATCAGGGGCGAGAACGTTGTCATCGGGATGGTGGTTGGCTAGGAGCGTGCTATGTGGTGAAGTTCATTTTTAAGAGTGTAGAAAGCCATCATCTCGAATGATATCGTTATCTGCCCTGATTTGTTGAAAATGGGAGGCGTACGCCTTTTTTTGTGACACTTATGCTGTTCATAATTGTCACAAAAGCGGCGTACGCCTCCCGTTTCCAACAAATCATGGCACGTAACGATATCATTCGTAATGATAGTTGGCTTGGGCGGCTGCTATGCGGTGAAGTTCATTCTTAAGAGTGTAGGCACAACGATGGAATTCAACCCGAAGACTGGCAACATTCGTTCGTGTTGTGAGCGCTTCTTCCACTTCTACGTCGACCATAAACGAAGTCCCGCGAGGGAAGAAACTGGAGTTGCTCCTGAATGACAAGGCAGGTTGGCATAAAGAAGAGCGCCGGCTTGCCCGTGCGCAAGACGTATATCTACCACAAAATTAAAGTTGTTGGAAAAACACTTCAGTCCAGCGCATTCAATCATCACGCAGCGCCGTCAAGTTTAATCGGGGAGTCCAACAGCGCCGGATGAAAGTGTCAAAAGACTTCATCGCTAAAGTGAAACAGACAACAAAGGAACGCTACTCTGCTACTTTCCTCGACGATGCCCTGAGAGGGGCAACAAAACAAAACAAGGCAGACGCACAACGTAGACTGGAGACGCAGACGTACACTCTTAAAAATGAACTCACCGCATAGCACGCCCCTAGCCAACTATCATCACGAATGATATCGTTATCTGCCATGATTTGTTGAAAACGGGAGGCGTTTTTTGCGACAGTTATGAACAGCATAAGTGTCACAAAAAAGGCGTACGCCTCCAGTTTTCAACAAATCAGGGCAGATAACGATATCATTCGTGATGATGGCTGGCTAGGAGCGCGCTATGCGGTGAAGTTCATTTTTAAGAGTGTAGGAGCGTCAGCGCTAGTAGGGAGGGTACCCATGTTTTAGGGGTTCAAAGAAATGGATCCGGGACAAATGCTAACCCACGTCGTAAGCAGCTTCGTACACTCTTAGAAAAACGGGTGGAGCAGTTATACCGGATGCAATAGCTGTCGCATATGTTGTGCCTAAAAGGTTGCAAAGTTCTACCTGCTGCCTACGAATGATAGGGTTACCGCTTCTGATTCGGTGAGAGAGGGGGAGCGTACGCCTTTTTGTAGCAATTTGGATATATGATAATTGCTTTTACCACCATTTTACACCCTTTATCAGACGCTACGTTGACCTACACTCTTGAAAATGAACTTCACCGCATAGCACGCTCCTAGCCAACCATCATCTCGAATGATATCGTTATTTGCCCTGATTTGTTGAAAACGGGAGGCGTACGCCTTTTCTGTGACAATTATGAACAGCATAAGTGTCACAGAAAACGCGTACGCCTCCCGTTTTCAACAAATCAGGGCAGATAACGATATCATTCGAGATTATGGTTGGCTAGGAGCGTGCTATGCGGTGAAGTTCATTTTTAAGAGTGTAGGTGGTAACTATAGAAGTTACCAGCTTTTCACGCCCTTTTTTCTTAGAGTGTACGTTGTGATCTTATTTGCCAGTTTCCCTAACATAGCGACTCATAACAAGTATGATATTGGCTTATACATATTTTTTATAAATTCCGTGTTAGCGCCGCGAAGCAACTGTGGCTATGAGCGGCGTACAGACGTAGACAGGACAACAAGGAGGAGTGGGGACCAAGGTGTCGGAGCGAACCGAAAACCAGAACCGAAAACCGAAAAAAAAAAAAAACGCTATTTTGTTGCGAAACGGAACGGAATCGAAATCGTATACGCTTTTTTCGCTCAGGAGGGAAACCGAAAAATTTATTTAACGGTTCTCGGTCCAAGAAAAAACTTCCGTCGGTTTGGACAACGAATAGGCGAATGAAACTGACGTCGTGTGTTCTGAAGTCATGTCATGGATACTTTACGAGGGTTACGGTTTTGGTGGAATGTATGTCGGTATACTATGACCCTTAGGCTCCCTTTGTAACGTTTTATCGTTCGCTCACATAGACTTAGAGGTACATGTGACCGGTTGTGACTCTCTACAAATGTGCCGTAGTGTTCGTTTTAATTTCATCCGAGCGAACTCTCCTCAACTAAACAGCGATCCAAGGGGACTGCGTAACGGCTCCTGCATAGGTAATGTCGCGCAACGGGTCCCTTGTTTGAGAGCAGCGAAGTTGAATACATTTACGTATCCGCGAGGGCAAGCGCGTGCGAAGTGGCGCCTCTTTTGTGGACAGGACACGAAGAAAAGAAAACGGAGCCGTCGAGCGCGTTTATGAGTGAAGGTGTTCCTCGATTTGCGTCGTACTCGTGCAGTGGCGCTTGCTGGCTAGGAAGCAGCAACAGACATTCAGATGGGACGCGATCGCACCAATCCAGCAAGAAAGTACTTTACGTATGACATCACGACAAACAAGTCCGTCTGTATCATGCGCTTCAAGAAAGCAGAAAGCCTATTTGAACAGACAGTCACCTACAGGAAACAGGAGCTACCAATTTCACAGCTGCCTATTAATATTAAATACCATGTATGCGGAATAAACCGGTTTACATTTTGCAACATTGTTTTTTTTTCTGGGTGTGAATATGCCCACCAGAAGCGGAACCGGTTAAAACCGGTATGAACCGTTATGTTTTTGCTCCGGAGCAGAACCGGTACCGGACCGTTTATGATAGAACCGGAACGAAAACAGGAACAAAAACGTTTCGGTTCGACACCCTGGTGGGGACACGGGTTAGTATGCGTCCTGGACCGACTTCATGGGGAACTGTGGACATTGGTCTGGAAAGACTGCCCGAAAACCCAGGGAAAACCTCACGCAGCACATCTGGTGCGCGGGAGATTCGAACCGCCATCCCCTCACCAGTCCCGGCGTGGAAAGCGCGATCATCCTAACCACTACGCCACGGAAGCTGGTGGCTTATATCTAAACAAAACGAAATATTATTCTTTTTCGTTACAGTGAGTGTTTTTAAATCACGGTATATTACGGGCATCGGATAGGGTGCCGTTTTAATGCATGCTTTTTCGCTCTCACATGTCTCAAGTGACGTATACTAGATACATAAAGGTTTACATACATAAAGATACATAAAGGTAAGCATGCGAAAGTAGAATAAAATTAAATAGACGCTTAGTGTTCCTAAGTGCGGCGCCAATCCCAGGCCATTCACATCCATCAAGTACGCGGCACGCCTCTCGAACACGCAAGCTTATGCCTTTCGCAATGTGGGAAGCGCACCAACGCACATAGATATATATATATATATATATATGTACGTATAATGAGGGGGAAAAGGCCATTAAAGAAACAAGTAAATGACACTAGACGTGTTTGAAATTCAAAATTACAGATTAAGATGGCTTCTATGGCTGCACGCAGAGAAACAGATACTCATGGAACGATGCGACAGCACCAGAGGACAGGTGTTTCGCCGTGTTTGCGGCTCGTCAGCTCTGGGTAGCTGCGCATCGTTCGGAATTGGCAAACCAGGGGTCGCTCAGCGAGCGATATACACCTGGGCGGGTGACTGAGCACTCCTCAATGCCACAGTGCAAGCCAGTGAATTATAATGAGGGGGAAAAAGCCATTAAAGAAACAAGTAAATGACACTAAACGTGTTTGAAATTCAAAATTACAGATTAAGATGGCTTCTATGGCTGCATGCAGAGAAACAGATACTCATGGAACGATGCGACAGCACCAGAGGACACGTGTTTCGCCGTGTTTGCGGCTCGTCAGCTCTGGGTAGCTGCGCATCGTTCGGAACGTTCATCGAACGATGTGCAGCTACCCAGAGCTGACGAGCCGCAAACACGGCGAAACACGTGTCTTCTGGTGCTGTCGCATCGTTCCATGAGTATCTATATATACGTATATGTATATTTTTTTTATGAATCACATAAACATCAAGAACAACCAAATGAAAAAAAAAAACACAAACACGCGGTGCTCACAAATAATGCCTTTGTACTTCTGCTCTTTCGAAAGCGTGGACCTTGCACAAATATAAATCGCGACGGCTGGTGCAGGAAAGCCACACACATTATCGAATCTGAACGGCATTGAGGTCAATTCTTGCATTTCTCGCGTACACAATACGGACCTTGAAGGAAACGCAAACGGCGGACTCGAAACGTTGAGCACTCCAGTCTGTCGTAAGCAACTGTTCACTTTTTGTGAATCGATTTCAACTTTGTCACGAATCGGTATGATAGACAGCGCAACCGCCTGAGTACACGCCCAGCTAAAAGTTAACCGATATATTGCAGCGTGTTTCGACTGACAGCCGCATGAGAAAGGGCTCCTCGTATAATACTACGAGCGGTGTTCAAGTCAAATTGGGACTTTCTGTCTCCTGAGTGTACAAATGGCTCGCGCTACACTCTAAAAAATAAAACTCCTTTTTAGGTGTAATTGGGGTGTATTTTGGGTGAATCAATTGCTTTACTCCATTATTACACCCTCAAGAAAAAGAATACACCCTATTTTTGGTCTGAAATGGGTGTAATATGTGTATGTCCACTCTGCAGGGTGTAATTTCGAGAATTGGTGTGAAAAAGGTGTAGTGGCCATGAAATTTCTAATGCCTCGCTACGACAGGTCTGGCAACAGTGTGCTGTTTACTCTGTGTTCTCCTGCTATGGTGGTTGGAGTTAGTTGTGGTAGTTTTCGTGTTCTTTGGGGAGGTCGTTTGGTGAACTACAGCTCATTTGACCATCTTAGTTTAGTATGCACTGCAAGGATTATGGTTCCGGGTGTGGAACGGATGCGGGCAACAGATGCGCCGTGCCCATCGGATCGAGTAGCTTGTCCGAGCGTCTCGCAACAGCGTGCTGTTTGGTAAGTATTGTCGGTGTATTTTGTCTTGTTTGCTTGTTTGGTTGATTGAGGTGCCTTTGAAGCGGGTATTTTGAGATTGTGTTTGACCCTTAAGTGGAATGCACAGATTAGATCAGAGAACAGTGTGCGTCGCGTTGTAACGGTCGCATGTGGCCGTTAGGCAAAGTCAAGGGGTATACGTAACAAACGAAGTTTGTGCAATTTGTGGTAGCAAGCAAAGTAGCTTGCAAGAGTCAACAACTCAAGAGGCAAGAGGTAGCGGGCAATGAAACCACAAGGCCACAACCCTCTGATTTCCGGTCAGATGTGCTGAGTCAATGGCTGTGCGCGTCTTCTGAACGAGGCACTGGCAAGTTTGTGTGTTGGCGATGTCAGCATGGTGTAATTGGTAATACACTTGACCAGAAATCAGAGAGGTATGGGTTCGGGTCTCGCTACCAACACTTCGCTGACCCTTTACCGATTGCAGTTTTGTAGGGACATTGGTCTTTTAACTACACTATGATTGCGTGTTTCTTAATTTCTACGTTATTTTAGTAAAATCGTCTAATTTTTAACTAGTCACAATATTACTATGGATTTGGCGTATTATAGCTTGAGTTGCTTTTGCGCCAATAAAATTCGATCATCATTTATCGATTGCGTTACTTTCTATCTTGAGCTGCTTGCATGTTGGCGAGGGCTGTGTTTGTGTATACTCTTAATTCTTCTCTAGCCTGAGCCATCTGCGTAACTGTCACGTAATTTGTGGTTCGCCCTTAATTTGATTAAGGCATTTCACGGTTCATTTTTTTCTTTCACTACAGAGGCAGGACTTCTCTTCGCCTCACCGTAATACCTTCATCTTGGTCGACACGTTGAACACTTTTATGTTTTGTATTGTGCGGTGACTATGTAATTCTCATTGCAGTGCATGCAGTGTATTATATGTAATCGAAATAAAGAATATGCCTGTTAGTGTTGTGTTTCTGTTGCCCTCGGCATCACACCCTTACTGAAGGGTGTTGTCTTGCCTGGGGGTGTAACAATACACCAAAAAGGGAGTCAGTTAGGGTACCGCTAGATTACACCAAAAGAGGTGTTCAGACAACACCCTTTCTGAGGGGTGTAGTTTTGCCAGAGGGTGTATATATACACCAAAAAGGGAGTCAGTTAGGTTATCGTCAAATTACACCCAAAAAGGGTTTTTTTTATAGTTTTTAGAGTGTAGTTCTTTTTCGTCATTTTCACACGCGACAGGCCTCCGCGTTCACCGCGTGGTGGTCCAAAGTTTGTGCAAAACAGAAGACACAACAAGACAGCAACAGGACAAGATGGCGGACGACGAGGTGAGCGCGCACATTGAACAGCGAATTGTCATGAAGTTTCTCGTGAATGAAGGCGTAAAGTCATCTGAAATTCACAGAAGACTTCAGGCTCAGTATGGCCACGATACACTTAGCCGCAGCAAAGCGTTTGAGTGGTGCAAACGGTTCCCAGACGGCCGTACATCAGTGCAGGACGATCCCGGCCTGGGCGGCTTAGAGCCCAGTGTCAGAGTTCCTGAGAACATCCAACTTGTTGAGCGCCTGATCCTCAAGAACCGACGGATAACATGTCTCGAACGGGCTCGAAAGACGGACCTTTCTGTGGGAACGTTGAAAACTATCATTCATGAACACCTCCAGTTTCCGAAAATTACTGCCCGTTGGGTCCCGAGGTAGCTCTCCGTGTTTGACCGACAGAGAAGACTGGAAATCTCCCAAGAGCTAAGGTACGGTTTCGACACTGAAGGACAGCCGTTCCTTGATCGGATCATCACGTGCGATATGAAACGTGGGTGCACCATTTCACTCTTGAGTCTAAACGCGCATCAAAAGGGTGGAGCTTCCGGGCTCGCCAGCTCCCAAGAAGTTCCGAAGCACCCCGTCTGCGGGTAACTTGGTCATGGCCACGTTTTCTACCACTAAGTGACCACTAAGGTCATGGCCACGGTTTTCTGGGACAAAGCTGGCGTTGTTCATGTTGATTTTCTGCCCAGTGGTACCACCATCAATATAGTGCATATTACTGCCAGGTTTTCAGGAATGTGCATAAGGCGCTGAAGCAAAAGCGGCCGGGCACCATCACCGAAGGAGTCCTCCTCCTTCAGGACAATGCACGCCCGCATACCACGCATCTCACGACACGCACCATACGGGAACTTGGCTAGGAGTTGCTGCCACATCCCCCTTACAGTCCAGACCTTGGCCCCAGCGATTTCCACCCCTTCGGGCCACTGAAGGCGTTCCTTGGGGGCCGCCACTTCAGCTGCGACGACGAGGTCGAGAATGCGATCCGATCATGGCTGCCACTAGAGTCACTAAATAAGCTACGCTTATTTAGCTTATTTAGTGACTCTAGCTGCCACGCGCCGGTAAGGATTTCTACGCTGCTGGCATCCAAGCCCTCGTGAAACGCTGGGACAAGTGCATTAGTGCAGCTAGAGATTACGTTGAAAAATAAAACTAATTTCTCGCCTATAAGTTCATTTTACTTTTGCGAAAAATGAAAAGTCCCGGTTTGACTAGAACACCCCTCGTATACACGTGTCCCACCCAGAACCTCAATGTCTTTTGCGTTTTTCCGTCGATCTATGTCGATCCAGTCGATCCATGGAGGTAGTCTCACTGGGGTCGTTCCTTCGGTATTTCTTTGTTTATGGTGTGGGAAGAGATCAATCGATGGTAAAACGACTATATGCCTCGCACATATTTTGATAATTTTACATGAAAATAGTCCAAATGCCGGGGATTGACACCTTTAGTGGGTATATACACCAGCAAACAACAATACAACAACGAGAAAGTTTGACGTTTCGTAGCTCATTCGAGTTTCATCAGAATAACGTACACTCTAAGAAAAAAAAGGTGTGAAAACGTGGTAACTTCTATAGTTACCACCTAGGTCAACATAGCGTCTGATAAAGGGCGTAAACGGGTGGTAAAAGCAATTATCATATATCCAAATTGCTACAAAAAGGCGTGTGGGGGGGGGGGGGGGTCGAGGTAGCTTGCCGTTGTTGGCCGTACTCAAGTGGGCATCGTCACGACTATAGCAAAAAAAAAGGGGGGGGGGGGAAGTGGGAGAGGGGAGTTGAGGACTTCAAAGGCGTACGTCACCCCCCCCCCCCCCCTCGCTCACCCAATTAGAAGCGATAACCCTATCAATCGTGGCAATGGTTGGCGGACAACGTGCTGTGCGTTAAGTTCTGTTATGAGCCCCTTTCACCACCACCATCTGTTACGAGAGTAAGGTAGCAGGTAGAACTTCGCAACCTTTCAGGCACAACATATGTGACAACTACTACCTCCTAAAAGGTGTAACTGCTCCACCCTTTTTTCTAGGAGTGCACCACAAGATGCAGGTCCCTTTTTATGTATCAAGGGTGTTTAGCATTCCGGTAGGGGGCCTGGATGCCTATTAATAGCCTCTTTGGTTATCTTTATGTGCCAGGATTTCAATTGTTTCCTCCCCCCCCCCCCCCCCCAACGACCCTCACGAGCTAAAATTTCGGGATCATCGCGACCTAATCTATGTCCAGTTTTTACCGAGTGTTTTCTTTTTTTTTTAACATTGACATTTTTATTACATTTTACGCATGTTTATATTACATTCCATTACAGTTTATACAGTGAGAGCTCACCAACATTCCGCACTCCAGTCCTGAGATTGCGGCGCCGCACGAGTGCTTAACGTAACACGCGGCGGCACTTCTGCCCGTGAACAGTGGTTTGCTTTTTCTTCAAATGAATATACGGTAAATGAATTAAATACAACGTCAAAACACGCACAAAAAAAAAGCTTCAGACTCTAGGTCGCCATGTGCAGCGGTAAGCGTGAGACGATAAAAGGTGACGCAACTGAAAAAGTACCAGTATAACTTTCCTCCCCAATATATAGCGACCTACAATAAGACAAATGTTGCCAAGGGAAGAAATCACAATCGTTTACTTACAGTTTCCTCCTTCTTTTTATATCCTTTTCGCTTTCGTTGTACCGCAGCGGTTGTCTCTACATGATACAATCATTACGTGCCAAACACGACCATGACACGCGGAGCTACAAAAGTCTAAGCTGCCATTAATGGCCACGTTCGCAAATAGACGAACAAACAGATGATGTTTGCAAACATCCTCAGCTAAGTATTGGCACGCTCTATATGAAGCTTCCCACTTTATGTCTCCTACCATATCCTCAGCGCGAACGAGAACGACAAAGGAAAACTCATAATAGCACGCTCTCGACGGTGAGACGTTTTGGCGAGCGATGATGCTTGTTCCGGAACAAAAGACATCTTGCAACATCTTTGCGTTGCTTCACAAGCTGCTATATAGAGGGCACGTCAACTCTACCGCTGTCGATGTTGCGTGGACTCTTTCCTGTTATCTTTTCAGGAACGGGGATAATGGTTTGGAATGGAATGCTGGGTTCAGGCCACTTGCTATAGAAGCGTACGAGTAATGTGATGCGAATTTCCTCTTTGCAGAGCGCGATATTTGGAGCCATTGTAGATTGAGTAATGCATTCGAAGTTTCAAAAACATCTCTAATAGACAGGCGTACATCGAGTTCGCTGATAAATGTGCACGAGGGGGTGTTTGGCAAAGGCGCAAAGGAACAGGTTCTATACATTATAAAGAGAAAATGATATTGCTCTACATACGCCGTAATATAGTGTCTCCACGTGTTTTGATAATATAGAAGGCTATAATTAGGTTTGCGGAGTGAAATGCAATTCCAGCCGATGTTCAGCGCTCGAACCAATTTGAAAATATTGCATAAATGTCTTTAAAATTCGACATAGAAACAACGAAGTATATAACATTAATAATCAAGTAATGCACCCTTACGCTCATATCTATAACAATGAACTACACAAAAACTACAAAACAAAACAAAGCAAACGAAATTAACTACAAAATAAAATCACATACTTCAGCTGCAACTAAGACATTTCTTAGTCGACATCCACATTTCTGGAGGGTTGCAATCCACTCCCACGTCGAGATTTTATATTTTCGGAAATTTGGAAATAAATGCAAAAAGGCAACTTTCTTTGCAGAAAAAGTTGAAAATTTAGCGAAAAGCAAAACCGAAAAAGTGCGGCGGCACCAATCATTTTTATTATTATGAAAATGGCAACGTCTCCTGGAGCTTGAAATGAAACGGAGTAATAGAGAAGGAAGAAAGTGGGTGGCACAAACTCAAAACGACCAATGCATACGACTGCCTCAACGACTGACGTACGACCGTCTATATATCTATACATGCCACCTATATCTTTGTGTGCTCCTCATGTGAAGGGATCGCAGTTCAGTATGCAGTATAGGCCATGTGAAGGAACGTCCCCACTGATAATGCAATGCAAGTAGCACGGGTTCGTGACCGGCATTGCCACCACTATACGAAGAGGATAACGACTGCTTTTCGCTTTCAACACGGGAGCGCCTTTCGGCGTTTTGCATGACTATCAACAGGAGTGCTGGTTGCAACATGTGGGTAAGGGTTAGGAGAGCACGTCGTCTTCGCGTTACTTAGATGATCTAATTTGCTAACGCCGCCCCGCGGAACACATACCCTGGCTGTAATGGTCGCCACTATACAGCAATGTGGCTCCACGAAAAAGGAAAATGAGCAGTTACGTACAATAGCTCAACACAGCGCAGACATACTGGGTGCGACCTACGTTTTCATCTTTTTTCTTTCTACTCCTAATCTAATCTGATAAGTGGGTGTTAATTTTTGTTTACACACGTACTTTTACTACAAAAAAAGAAAAAAAAGAAAAGATACGGCCGGGAGCAGCACAGATGCCGTTTCTGCATTAGGCCAGGCAGACGACGACTTCTTTCGAAGAGCGTATATGTAGCTACAAGATCGATAATTACCCAAAATTGAGGTTTTCGGGTATATGTGGGATAGCATAGTTGGAGCCAGTCATTATTTACAGCCACCCTATTCGTTAAAAATCCCAAAGCGAGCAAGTACATACGTTGAAATATCCGTCGCCAACTGCTTGGCTATGCAAGTGAGCCGAAACCCAAACAAGCGCGTCTCGAGCGCGGGGAGAACAAGGCCCATCCCACGTCGAGGGGTCACGTAATTTGGAGCAATAGAGCTGATTGGAATAGGCGCTGATCTGCTGGACAGATAAACCGCTTTGTGACGTCCTGGGCCGACTGGGCACGGATCCCCCCACGAACGTCGTGACGTTGCCCGCCTGAGAGTTTCATCAGCACTTTGGGATAGCAAGCCCCCTGCAGGATGGCTAACCTTCCCCTCCCCATAAAGAACAGAACAGCACAGCACCACCGCCTTGTGGCCCAGATACAAAGGTGGTGTCCTTTCCTGCGCCCCGGCCTGATGCGCGTGGTCTCGGTTTCTGCTCACATGCATAGCTAATTGCGCGGCGGTTACATCAAAGTCCGTTAACGTTTCAAGATAAAAAAAGAAAGAGAAAAAGAGTGGATTCAAACTATGACTGGCTCCAATTCTGCTGTATCACGATTTCCCCGAAAACCTCGAATTAAAAATTCAATCAATAAGTCTTAGATAATTAGCCATCTAGTAGTTACATGTCCTCTCTTCGAAAGAGTGTCTGGCTGGCCATATATACAGGGTGTTTGATCTAACGTGTCCAGAAATTATATTTAAAGCGAGCGATAAAAGAAAAGCAAGTGGTACTTTTCTGCTACTTGAGTAAGAAACAGGTACCGCTTCACTCGTAGCACCTGCTTCTTAGTCAAGTACAGCTGAAAAGTAACGCTCGTTTCTCATTTATCGCTCGCTTTAAATAAAATTTCTGGACACGTCAGAGCAAACACCCTGCATAGTCTGCGCAAAAACGGCATCTGCTGCTCTCGTAGCTTTTTCATTAAAAAAAACTGTATCGAATAAAAATTAATATCCAGTGTTTCTCATTGGTTGAGAGATCTATATGTCCATGGGCAACCAGGGAAAAGTGGGAGACTCTTTTCGGCTGTAGTTCGAGTCACACAGGCTCCGCCTCATGGCGTGCGTTATATGTCACGTGAGGAGGGAATAAGAGAGCAAGGGATGGGGGGGGGGCGGAAATGGTGGGAAGACCAAAGAAGGGGAGGTCAGATTGGTATGTGCAGGGCGGCAGAACTGTTTGCAAATAGGGCAAATTATGCGATTTCTTTGGGAGTTCTAACTTCGAAAAAGGAATTAAGAGCGGTTATATGTACGCAGCCCGTCAGAATGAGAACAGGATAAACATTCATTTAAATGTTCCGTTGAAACAGCACCTCCAGCACGTCATGAACCGTTATTTACGCCGTTGCTTGTGTACCGCTGTCGGAGCCGTATTGTCCATTATGGCTTCTCGAATCCAGCATCATTAATAAATGATGCTGAAATGTGCATCGAATACGATGCACGGCGATTTTCACATTTATTTTACTTCACAAAATGGTATAGATTGACCTCTGTGATAGAGATAACCTCTGTAATAGAGATATTAACCTCTGTGAAGTAGGGTAGGGTCCTGTGGCTACCAGCGGTAAACATCTCATGTCATCATAACTTCTCTGTCATTTATTGTTGTTGTTGTACGTGCTTCCGAATTTCGAGAGATAGATATTAACAAGAACAGATAGAGAGAAACTCTTTCATTAAATAGAATACATAAATCATATATATATATATTGCTCCCAGTCTATTCTTTCGCTATTTTCTTTTATTTTATGTTTCCAGCGATTCGAGCGCACACTTGAATCACCCATCACAGGCGCAACTGCTTGCTCACTCGTGTCGCACTTAGTCTAAATTGTATTATGCTGCAGTTGTCCGGGTGTTAAGGTGACGTGACAGAAGACGAAAGTTCAGGGAGTTCAGAACAGTCCTCTTGCGATTTGTAGTTGTTGATCGCAAAATTTTCCGAAGTTCAGCAGCAGGCATTTGTGTTGCCGTTCGGGAAACCCTGATTTTCTCCCACTTTTTTTCTTTGGTCCAATAAATATATCCCCCCCCACCCCCACCCACACACCATGTTGCCTGCGAAGGAAGGACTAGTGAAGGAGTTTCTCTTCTTCTTGCAATCTGGAATCATATGCTTGGTTTAACAAACGAACCAAAGCTTTCCTTGCCGTATGAATTATTTTGAGTGATAGATACCCAGCGGTGTCGCCGATCGACGTCCCTATTTTGGCCGGGGCAGCGCGGCCCGAGGGAAGCGGTGAAACTTCAAACACTTCCCAGTTTCGCTAGAGAGGAAGAACCACCTGAATGCACTCAGTGTAGCGAACCTCTGTCGGTTTTACAGAAACTCATCTCATGTCCATCCAGCAACGCTATGCAGTACTACGCGTAAAACGCGTTTACCTTATAAGGCGACGAGCACATGTCCACATACCCCATATCTCCGCAGCTAGAAGAATCCCCAGCGGCCAGCGCGCGGGCAAAAGCGACTTTCTCACGTGACATATGACGTTCGCAGAGATGCGGAGCCCGTGTGGCTCGAACTACAGCCGAAAAGAGTCTCCCGTTTGATACGACTACGAAGTGAGGCAGCAACAAATCAGCTATACATAGGGTAACATAGCTAAACATTATCAGCTAAAATATCAGCCAAGGTATCAATACCAGCTCAATATACAAGATCAATATACAATATCAGCTGACATATCAGCTAAGATATCAGTTAAAATATTAGCTAAAATGTCAGCTACGATATCAGCTAAGACCCCTAAGTGGGGAGGGGACTCTAAGATAAATGTCGACACAGTTCGCTGTGAAGTCGGTCCAGGGCGCACGATCCCCCCTGCCGTAGTTGTGACATTGCCCGCCTGATACGACTACGAAGTGAGGCAGCAACAAATCAGCTATACATATGGTAACATAGCTAAACATTATCAGCTAAAATATCAGTCAAGGTATCAATACCAGCTCAATATACAAGATCAATATACAATATCAGCTGACATATCAGCTAAGATATCAGTTAAAATATTAGCTAAAATGTCAGCTACGATATCAGCTAAAATATCAGCTAAGACCCCTAAGTGGGGAGGGGACTCTAAGATAAATGTCGACACAGTTCGCTGTGAAGTCGGTCCAGGACGCACGATCCCCCCTGCCGTAGTTGTGACATTGCCCGCCTGATACGACTACGAAGTGAGGCAGCAACAAATCAGCTATACATAGGGTAACATAGCTAAACATTATCAGCTAAAATATCAGTTAAGATATCACCTAAAATATCAGCTACGATATCAGCAAAATATCACCTAAGATATCAGTTAAAATATCAGCCAAGACATCAGCTAAAATATCAGCTAAGATATCAGTTAAAATATCAGCTAAGGTATCAGCTGATATATCAGCTAAGGTATCAGTGAAAATATCAGCTAAATATCAGCTAAGATATCTTAAAATATTAGCTAAAATGTAGGGTAAAATATCAGCTAAGATAGCAGCTAAGACTGCTGTGTGGGGAGGGGACTCTAAGATAAATGTCGACACAGTTCTCCGTGAAGTCGGTCCAGGACGCACGATCTCCCCTGCCGTAGTTGTGACATTGCCCGCCTGATACGACTACGAAGTGAGGCAGCAACAAATCAGCTATACGTAGGGTAACATAGCTAAACATTATCAGTTAAGATATCAGTTAATATATTAGCTAAAATATCAGTTAAAATACCAGCTAAGATACCAGTTAAAGTATCATCTAAAATATCAGTTAAGATATCAGCTAAGATATCAGTTAAATATCAGTTAAAATATCAGCTAAGATATCAGCTAAAATATCAGTTAAAATATCAGCTAAAATATCAGTTAAAATATCAGTTAAAATATCAGCTAAATATCAGCTAAGATATCAGTTAAAATATCAGTTAAAATATCAGCTAAGTCTTTTGGTCGTGCGGGCCCCTGAAGAGGTCCGGGCCCCCATCCCCGGCTGCCCCACCCTCTCGCCGGCCCTGATTAGAGCATCCCTTGAGCGCCTGACTGCGCCCAGTGAACTGTAGAGAGCACGAATAGTGTCCTCCACACAATGCTCTCAAAGCGAATAAGTATCACGCTAACTTTACGGGATACAACGGGTTATGTGCATATCAGCTAAATAATATTCACTGTGAGGATGACGTGCATCGTCGCAGTAGTGTTCTTCACTGCTGCGGTCTATGGCATCATATAGGAACATGACAGGGCAATGACAGAAACGAAAATTAATATTAAAAATAATTTTGAACAATTTACCCCGATCTGCCCACTTACAAGTCAAGCTCGGGGTGAGGGTGCAGAGGTGGGTGGGCGTGATGCTTGGGGAACGGGCGGTCAGACTGCTTAGTCTCAATGCGCCAACGGCTCGGGGAGCACATTGGTTCACCAAAAGGCAAGCCCGCGCGCCATACACCTGCTGCCACTTTTGTCATGTTTTCAATTGCTCGTACCGTGCGAGAGATGGCGAGACCTGTACAAGGCCCCGTTTCCTTCTCCTCTTACCATTTTCGTTCTTTCGATTGGGCGGAACTTGTGAGGAAGTCCAGGTCTCCCACAGCGCTCCATGCGGACATGAAGAAAAGCGCTTATTGCTTGTTTTTACGCAGACAACGGACAGCTCTGGCAAACGTCATCGTGCGTACGACACGCCCGTGTTTTTGTATCTGTGAAGTGGAACGTCTGCTTCGAAGATGAACTTCCAAACATTTGCGTCGGGACTCGCCCAAGAAACAGAGCGCTTTCGACCCGGAAGAAGACGACCTCCTTGTTGGAAACAGGTTGGCTCCAAGAAACATTGCTGGTTGTGTTTTCCCATGTGCTCTCCACCTGACAGTGCAACACAAGAAGTGAATGGTGGCAAAGAGTCGACGTCTCGTACGGTCTCGACTGAACAGCTTGAACAGTGACAGCAACTGCGCGTGTTTGGTCTGTGTGTACAAGTATTCTGTTCCGGAGCGGGGAGTCTAACGCCCCGATAAGTGCGCTGCGTTCTGTTACTTATCTTCGTCTAGTCGGACGGATCCTCAGAGATAACTTTTCTTTTCCTTTTTTTGAAAAGCCGTGTTGTTGTTCGTGTAATCAGTTCCACAGTGTTGTATTATTAAAACGTTGCGCTTTTATTTGCAATGCTCTCGGTGTTATTAGTCCTTTCGCAACACAACACATATGAAAGGTGAGAGGCAATTTGGAAGCGCAATGAGTCACAGTTTGAGTCATGGGCGTATGATTCGTTCGGCATGTGAGGTTCCTTTTTGACTAGATTACAACGAGACGGGCAAAGCAGCAACAACGCATTCGTTGTGGTGTGACAGACAAGGGTGTCTTTCGGTGCCAGAGGCGACACTCTAGTCGGTTGCGTGAAGATGTAATGATGAAGCTCTGCAGTGTCCAGAAAGATGAGTAGTGCCTTTAGGGCCCAGTGCGAGAGACGCAAAAGACTTCGTAGCGAAGACTGAGAAAAAGTAACATGACCGTTCTGCTCTGTTTCTACATCACCCCGTTACATACTCATCGCGTATATATATCTATATCTATATATAGATATATATATTGCCTTTATAATCGCGCAGTAACGTTGCGTCACGTGACCGCAATGTAATTTTACCACGTATTTATTTTTGTCTCACTTATTTTGTTGCGTAATATACAATAGAACCTCGTTTCCACACTCCTGAAACAGGACTTCGCCACATAACACACTGAAGTTCAACCTTGGCGCTCAATGATATCGTTATGACCACTGATCTCTTGGAAACGTGGGGCGTACACCTTTCGTTTTCAACCAATCAGGGGAGAGAACGATGCCATATATATGCAGGATGGCGGTTAGCTCTAGGAACGTGTTATGCGATGTAGAGTAGCAAGCCAGCCCTAGCTTGGCTAACATCTCTATAAACCCATAATGAAGAAGAAGAAGAAGTAGTTCTGTTTTTAGAGTGCATTCTCACGCTGAACGACCCCGTGGAGCGTCGTTACCAGAATCGTCCGCTAGGGGAGTCGGGAGTCGTTCATTCCTTTCCTTTTTCTTTTTTTCCTCTTGTCGACGTTTCGTAACTCCCGCTGTGGTGTAAGAAAGCACATATTTTGCTGACAAACAAACAAATCACACTGTGAGCTGTTCATGACGAACATTTAATTTTAAAAACCAAACGCTTCCCAATAAAAAGACAAACACTACAGTGAACCCGTGCGAGGCCTTATGAGTTATGACGGCCCTCACTCATGAAACGAGTTCCATCCTTGGCTGGTAAGTAGTTACTTAAGCACTAGTAAGTATTAACATTTACCGAAAGAACATTTAAAAAATTTTCAAATTAAAATTTTGAAAATTGAAATAAACAGATCGTACAGGTGGGTGAATGGGCCGGCTGGGACGAAAAAAAAAAATTGTACGGCTTCCGGGACTGTCCCACGCCTGGTAAACCGTGGCGACCCACTGGAAACTTTCCCGATAAGGTCAAAAGCCAGTCGGAAAGCCAGCGTGAGATGACTATCCGAGATATGCTGACTAATTAGCCGCGTATCTGTGCACAGAGAAGCAATATATGATTACTGTACTGGGGAATGCATTCCCGCACATCCAAGAGTTGAGATACGTACCACTCACTATATATACTGCTACAAAAGCAGCATGCCGACATCTCTGCTGATGAGCAGCTTATTCGGTAACCCAAGATACAGAAACACCAGGATTTGTTCCCGTATATCTTTGCCGCAGTATGACTTTGCAATTTGCGCAATTCGCTATAGTGTGTATCGCTTCGTGAAGTTTTCTTAACGCAGAGATACATCCCACATCGTCATCATCATCCATCTATGTTGTTGTTGTTGTGAAGTTTTCGAGAGCAAATTCTATTTTACCTTCATAAGAATTATGCACGCTGCTAGCTTAGATCAGACAAAACGCAAATTGATTCATTGATTGATCGAAAGGATACAAATATCGACGATATGTACAGCCAATTTAAAGCAGGGTTGAGAGAATTTCTCACGCATCTGCGTCTCGATAACTATAGACGAAAGAAAGAGTCACTCGAAAGTTGCCTTGAGGCGAAATTTCGAGGAGCGAAATGGTGATCGAGAAGACTACTTGGTCAATTTGAAATTCCCCGCAAGTTCAAATCTCTTACTTTCTGCTTTCTAACTCCCCTTGTTTTTCATTGTCTTTGGGTCTCTCACTTGTACTTTCTCTATTTGGAGAGCTCTTAAAGAATCACGAAAACCTCTTCTTCGGTTGACTTATTGGTTCGATATATGGGAAGTTTGATAGTACTTTCTGCACTCCACTCTGTGTGCTTTGCACCCGTTTGCATCTCATCTAGTTTCCGGGTGTACCTATAGCGTGCACTGCCAACGCCGCTTAGATACAAAAGTACTGCTTACTACGTTCTCTCGCTCCACAGTGCAAAAGCGTTAGTTTGATGCGCACAAACAGAACAGCGACACCAACACAAGACTCAAATCGGCAAAAATTTAATTTACAAAAATTACGTGTCTCAGACATGTAAACACATCGCGTGAGAAAAGGAAGAGCAGGAAAGGGTTTGAAATCGCCGCAGACGATTTCAAACACGGCCCTACTGTGGCTACCCATGCGGCTCGTACGGGCTCGTCTCCATGGTTACGGCCGCCGAAGCACTGCCAGGATTGGCGGACCGTCACGGCGTTTAAACGATCAGGCTTTGTTTCTAGGTGGTGTTGGCCTGCGGCTCAGCCGCAAGATATTCGGTAGCAGACGACAGGGGTGATGGTGTCGTCTGATATACGCGCGACACGCCACTTCCGTTACTCCTACGCCGCGTGAATACTCATCCTCGTTTCAGCGATCAGACATAGGAGGCTATATATACTAGGAGGCTATGGATCGGGCTTCGTTTGTAAGTCATGTTGGCACTGTCCTGGCTCCGAACAAACAGCAGTCGCTGCAAGCACTCACGTACACCAATGAAGTTAAATGAACGCCTCTCGTTACTTTAATACAATGCCCTCGGAAATGACCTCCTCTGTACATACCCACCACAGTGCTTTGAGATCGCTCTGGTTTAGCGGTCAGTGTAGAGACGAACCGACCAATTCCATTGTTCCGTAACGGTCGTTGCTGGACACTCCTAGCCATTTAGACGCCACATATGGTACGAGACCTCGCAATACAGAACAGGAAGAGACGTCCTCCAGTACCCGACAGAGAAGGCGCCCCGGAGGTTCACTGGCCGCGGTGACCTTTGCATTACAGAGAGCCGTGGTCGTTGGGAAACAAAGGCGAAACGCTCAGCGCTGCCAATGCAAATGAATACTGGGCACAACAAGAAGAATTCGGCGAAAGACAACGGCACGAGAGGTGACACTGATTCTTTTGGGTTGTCCGCGTGAAGTGATTGATACAATGGACGAGAAAAGAAGAACAGCAACGAGCAAGAGAAGTGCGGTCTTTTAGAATGCTTTGGAACCCAGCTAACTCCTATCAGTAAGAAAGAAGTCTGGGTATTTCAGAAAACAATGTAGCAAGCTGAGCAATGACTCAAATCGACAGATAATTTTCCTAGATTCGTGGATCGTTTTTCCTTCGGAAGAATTGCTCCCACATAGTTATTCTCAATATTACCCATTTAAAGGTAATGTTGTGTCAGTAATGAGCGGAAGTGATCCCCATACCATCGTCATCATGTATCTCTCTCTCTCTCTCTCTGTGTCAGTAATTAGTGGTGGTTTTAAGTAACTTTCATAAGTAATATCCTTAATTAGTGAAAACGGGTTGATGGCTTAATTGCAAAGGTGTAGAGCACAACCTTGAGGAATGTAATTCGGGAAAATCGAAACCGCAGCGCGCTTCTGGAAATGCTCCAGCAATGCAAAATCTTGGAGCGTCATGCACGGAGTTCCGTTTTCATGCGGCCGCTGTTTCATATCCTTCTCTCGGTGTCACCCTCTCACTCTGATGGGCTGTTCCTCAATGCGTGGTGCACCTCCGCTTTGTAATGCCAGGTGGGGGAATGTCGATATCGTTTTTCTGTTCATTTTACCTTATCGTTTAACTGCCATCTGTAAAAAGTTTCGAGAGCTTCAACCTTCTCTTCCTTTCTTTTGTTTTGATGTTGTTCAAAGACAAAGCGAGAAAGAGAGACAGAGAGAGAGAGAGAGAAAACGATACACGCCTGAGCATCCAAGCAAGCTAGTCTACTATTCGACCTGGCTCAACATGTTTCACACAGTTCCCGATTTCATCTGATAGCGCCTCGTGATAAATCGGCTACTCTATACACCTTGACAAACATACATGCCGTGAACAAAAGAATCACTGATCCCCGATACCGCTGCTTGATAAGTGTGTTAGGTTCTTCGTTGTGGGCAAAACGGGGGGGTGCACCACGCACTGAGGAACAGCCCTGTGATTAGAGTGAGACACCGAGAGAGGATCAGAAACAGCGGCCGTATGAACAACGGAACAACGAAATTCCACAGAACGCTAGAAGATTTTGCATTTTCGCCTCTTTTATAGTGGAGCACAGAAGCTCGCTGCGGTTTCAGCGATTACAGACGAGATTGTGCTCTACAACTTTGCAATTAAATCATCGTCCCATTTTCACTAATTAAGAATATTAGCTATGAAAGTTAATGAAAACCAGCACTAATCACCTACGCAATATTACCTTTAAGTGGGCTATATCGGGAATAGCTGTATGTAGCAGCTCTTTCCAACAAAAAATGATCCACGCATGCAAGAAAATTTGGGTCAGTTTCCGGTTACCCAAAACGAGAGTTTATTTCCCCGCTCGACATTCTCTACGCGCCTCATAAGCACACAACGTACAAAGAAGGACACGCAGGACTATGACGACCACAACAATTCAATGTATACGCACGCATGCAGATTACGCGACACATACACGCCAGGGAGACAATTAGGAAGTTATCTCGTGAGAAAGTCGTATCTGGCACTGGAGCTCGAGGACACCGATTTTGAGAACGACCTCGCGAAGCTGCAACGCTTCAGGAAAGACGGGGTAACGGTATAAGCGCGACCGATTCTGTACGGCTGACCGTAACTCGCGACAATGCTTTGTCCCTCCGAGGAATGCTGACAAAACAAAAGCAGGTTTCTTGTACTTTCTCACGGAGTCACCAACACTATTAAGCGCCACACGCGGCAGCAATAACTTAGTTTACTTTGGGGACACATACTCAGTTTACTTGCGCTTCTTCTCTTCTTGTTTTCTTTTCTTTTAATTCTGCGCTCTGAAACAGCACGTCGCCTTACTGACTTTCGCGGGTCCCGAAGACAAACTCCGGTCTTGCATAATACATTAAACAGACTGTGCTTGAACAGGCTAGCAGAAGCCTGTGGCCGCCACACAACGAAGGCGTACTGCGCCGTTTCTTACCTACACTTGATATATTAGACCCATTATAATCCGCACGGCTATTCTGAATACAGGAGCTCTTATGATCGAGTGAAACAGCCCGGGCAATCAACATAATGCACACGCAAGTTGAGAAAGAGAGTGAGACGTGGTAGGGTGTACAGTTTTCCGATCCGACATGCGGGACTTGAGAAGAAACGCATAGGTAATGAAGGCTTTAAAGGAGCACAGAAAGCACTTCAGTCACTACCTTTTCTTTAAACAGACTGGTTAACCTGCCTATTAAAATGCACCGTGGGAAGTGATTCTTTAGACAGATACGTACATATCGCAGAACTCGATTTTTCAAAAATCGCCACTGTGCGCAACGGTGGCAATTCCTGGAGCTAGCCGCACGGGCCGCTTTGACGCAATTACGGTATAGCCCGCTGATTGGTCTAGAGAAACGTCGTCTGCTACAGCGCTATAGCAAACGAACAGCGGTACTGTTGTTCTGTTGTACGGCAATGAGTGTAAAACGCTTCAAACAATTCACTCCACGTCACTTGATCGCCGCATCTCTATAATCACTAACTCGTTCATGGCTTCACTATTGGCCGTTATCAAGTTTGTTACAGCTGGAACTGTGTAGTCGGGCCGGCAAGTTGTCAGACACAATCAACTGCAATCTATCACAATGCCGTCGCCGTGCGGCGTTCGGCAACCGCTTCCGCTGTTCCGTGGAAAGAGCGGGTGTACAGCTTGGGACAAAAGTTTACGGAACACTGCATATTTCTTGATCGGAGCGGCCCCCTGCTAGCAACCAGGAAGAGATCGAATAAGAAAGGGGTGGCCGTCTATTCCATCCATATCTCAGTATGTGTGTCCACTCCTGTTTGCTGCTAGGGTGTCGCTCCATTGGAGAAATTAGACACCCCAGTGTTCCGTAAAGTTTTGTCCCAAGCTGTATCTCGAAATAAAGTGATTGAAATCCCCGTCGCAAAATAAACTACTGGAAATGGATGTTATCAGACTACAAAATGCACATTCGCACGCGGGAAAATGCCAACAGCGAACTTCGACTAACCTCGACATACAAATGCAAACACAGCTTGTTCCGTCGTGTCCGCCCTGGTAAGCCTAACGGCCGCTAAAATGTGGCTTTCGTTCGTTAAAATGACTTTGACAAAAATCGTGAATTTGAGTGGTTAAATAGTGATGTCGGATTGTTAAACACGGCATGTCATCTTACAAGGAGACCGCAGTAGTCTCACGACGCAAATCCCCGAATTATTAATTAGTCTTACGAGGTAATCAAGCATTTTCTTTGTTTCGAGATTGTGGAATCGGGAAATTCGCAACCAGGAGTATCGGGGCCCTCTCGAAAGGGGTAGCATGGACTGCATGGTCCCCTGAGATTGAAGACTGATGGATGACACGACGCTCTGCCGGATACTGAAATAGTTATCTGTGGTTCACACTTTCGATCGGACGACTACGAACTGAACCTGTCACTGCGCATATACCCATTGATCGGCACAAGAGGCACGTGCACCCGTTACAGAGACTACCGAAGTCAAGTTATGTGAAGGGACACCGAAACTCATGTCAGCTTACCAGTCGTCCGACCTGACTCGACGTTTTGTTTCCGCGACGGCATGGTGGCTGACGACGCCAGGCAAGTTCGTGTCCGCCGTCGAGTAAGGTGTATCACCGTACGGCGTAATGTTCATCATACTGCACCTCTGCAGCGTACGAAGCTCCCAATCGGAAAGTGGCAACAAGTGCCGATATTCCGCGGGCACTTCGAATTCTTCCATTATGACAGCGTAGCACAGGCCACGTGGACCTACAAGCCTCACCACTCGACAGGGAGAACTGGGACAGAAAACCCAAAACAAAAAAGAAAGACAGAAAGCGTCGACCCCGATTAGGGATGGTCACCTTTTGGACCGTGATGACGTCACCGGTGACGTCATTTCTTCGTCGTTTCAACCTGCAGAGCTAGCCGAGTGCGAAGGCGCCCGACGATGTCCCAGTGTTTTTTTTTTCTCTTTCTTCTTTTCTTTCCGTAAAATATTGCCTACAGAAAAATGCTTTTTGTGTTTGTCGTCAAGTTAAGTCACGTCATTTCATAGTCAGTCAGAAAAACGCTTTAACACAGTTTTCTGTGCTTTTTTAAGCGTTACCAAAGCACGCGCGGCCCTCGTGGTGCATACACGCCTCAGCGTGTTCCTGGATGAGTTTTACATAACGCAAGCGCTTCAATGCCAGTACAGAACAAGGGACGAATTGATCCTGGAATAGAGGACAGAAGAGATTGAAGTCAGCTAACACGACAATGTATAGCGACATTTTTGAAATATCGAGACGTCTCGTACGATTCTTCTCTGTCAGGGGTGACGCTGATATAAATCGGTTAAAAACAAGACGATGAAAAATAAATATCTTAAAAATTCAACTTCCAAAATAAACCTTCGAAAATAAATCATGTACATATCCACGACGTCAAAATAAACTCGGCAAAAATACACTGTGCAAAATCAATCCTTTGAAATAAATCTTTCGGAATCCACTCTCTCTGATTGGTGGACAGCGGAAACGTGCCACGTTCGCGTCGGAAAATAGTACGCTTTTGAATCTTGGCACACAGCATTCATCTGGGAACGATGATTTCGCTATACCGGAAGTGGGTTGTCTACGTACATTTGTTTTTCTTTTCTTTTTTGCAAGAAATGTTGTTGTGTGATGGCGTCGTCCAGTTCATGCTTATCAACTTCGTCCTGGGTAAAATTCACGGCGCAGCGTCGTCCTTCGCGCTGTAGTGTGTGTTTCGGTGACATGAACGGTTTATCCGCTGTGCATGTCTCTTGACCGCGTACTTCGCATATTTGGGTTTATTTCGCACGAAATGGTTGCAACTCGCTACGATCTCAATGAATAGCCTCGTACACAGCTCGAAGCAAGAACACGTGTGTTATGGCCACCGTGGTTATGAGTGTATTCATACGCGTCGTCCTCAGCACCCAAGCCTAACTATGATTTATTTTGACAGTATGGATTTTCAAAGCGTGGATTCTTAACTGATTTATTTCAGCGGATGAATTTTGACGCGTGGAACTTTAAGCGTGGATTTTTAAAAATATCTTTTAACGTCAAGCGTTTATATCTGCATACACCTCTCTGTCATTGGAGTAGAATCTAGAATTTCTTCTATAGAGGCAATCGTCTACGATTGTCTAATCAGGTTTATTGATTACGGGGCATTGTATTTTGATTTTATTTTACTGCTATATTCCCACTTTAATGTAGTACAAGAGACGCAAGAGCGAGGACGGAAACAATTGCTGCCTGCACTTACGAATCTGGAGCACTATTAAAACAGAACCTCACCGCATAGCATGCTCCTTGTCAACCGTCATCCCGAATCACCCCAAGCAGCACAACATCTTGGCTCAATATTGGCGATACCGGGCCAATATTGGTCCGAGATTGGACCAATATTGGGACCCTATTGATCGGCCTTCGGAGTATTATGTGGTGAAGTTCTGCTGACACACTTTTATACGTGTGAATCTGTGCTCGAATTACCTTTATTTATTTCTGTTTAAGAGGGGTTGTCGTTACGACTTGGAATGGAATATGGAGCCAAATTTGAAGGAA
The DNA here is from genome assembly GCF_037126465.1 of Ornithodoros turicata. Lineage (NCBI taxonomy): Eukaryota > Metazoa > Arthropoda > Arachnida > Ixodida > Argasidae > Ornithodoros > Ornithodoros turicata. Next base: position 36,644,927 of record NC_088207.1, read on the forward strand.
TTTGATTTCCTCTTTCAAATCATCAAGTAGAGGCTGCGGATAAAAATGTTTTTGGTATTGGGTATGAAGACACGGTGCTTTATGCTACATGGAGAGGGATAATTCGCTTTTTTCCCCCGATAATTCCCTACGATAATTCCCTCCTGTCTACGTTACGGTCGAAGCTCCGCCTTCGTCAGGACTTGACTGTATATATATATATATATATATATATAATGCAGGAAAAAAAAAGCAATTAAAGAAACAAGTAAATGACACTAGACATGTTTGAAATTCAAAATTACAGATTAAGCTGGCTTCTATGGCTGCACGCAGAGCACGGGCTGCACAGCACAAACGATGCGCAGCTACCCAGAGCTGACGAGCCGCAAACACGGCGAAACACGTGTCTTCTGGTGCTGTCGCATTGTTCCATGAGTATCTATATATATATATATACGTCTAGTCTCATTTACTTGTTTCTTTAATAGCTTTTTTTTTCCTAATTATAATTCACTGGCTTGCACTGTGGTATTCAGGAGTGCTCAGTCACCCTCCTAGGTGTATATCGCTCGCTGAGCGACCCCTGATTTGCCAATTCCGAACGATGCGTAGCTATCTATAGCTGACGAGCCGCAAACACAGCGAAACACGTGTCCTCTGGTGCTGTCGCATCGTTCCATGAGTATCTGTTTATCTGCGTGCAGCCATAGAAGCCATCTTAATCCGTAATTTTGAATTTCAAACACGTCTAGTGTCATTTACTTGTTTCCTTAATGGCTTTTTTCCTCATTATAATTCACTGGCTTGCACTGTGGCATTGAGGAGTGCTCAGTCACCCTCCCAGGTGTATATCGCTCGCTGAGCGACCCCTGGTTTGCCAATTCCGAACGATGCGCAGCTACCCAGAGCTGACGAGCCGCAAACACGGCGAAACACGTGTCCCCTGGTGCTGTCGCATCGTTCCATGAGTATCTGTTTCTCTGCGTGCAGCCATAGAAGCCATCGTAATCCGTTTTTTTTTAAATTTCAAACACGTCTAGTGTCATTTGCTCGTTTCTTTAATGGCTTTTTTCTTCATTATAATCCACTGGCTTGCACTGTGGCATTGAGGAGTGCTCAGTCACCCTCCCAGGTGCATATCGCTCGCTGAGCGACCCCTGGTTTGCCAATTCCGAACGATGCGCAGCTACCCAGAGCTGACGAGCCGCAAACACGGCGAAACACGTGTCCCCTGGTGCTGTTGCATCGTTCCATGAGTATCTGTTTCTCTGCGTGCAGCCATAGAAGCCATCGTAATCCGTAATTTTGAATTTCAAACACGTCTAGTGTCATTTGCTTGTTTCTTGAATGGCTTTTTTCCTCATTATAATCCACTGGCTTGCACTGTGGCATTGAGGAGTGCTCAGTCACCCTCCCAGGTGTATATCGCTCGCTGAGCGACCCCTGGTTTGCCAATTCCGAACGATGCGCAGCTACCCAGAGCTGACGAGCCGCAAACACGGCGAAACACGTGTCCCCTGGTGCTGTCGCATCGTTCCATGAGTATCTGTTTCTCTGCGTGCAGCCATAGAAGCCATCGTAATCCGTAATTTTGAATTTCAAACACGTCTAGTGTCATTTGCTTGTTTCTTTAATGGCTTTTTTCCTCATTATAATCCACTTGCTTGCACTGTGGCATTGAGGAGTGCTCAGTCACCCTCCCAGGTGTATATCGCTCGCTGAGCGACCCCTGATTTGCCAATTCCGAACGATGCGTAGCTATCTATAGCTGACGAGCCGCAAACACAGCGAAACACGTGTCCTCTGGTGCTGTCGCATCGTTCCATGAGTATCTGTTTATCTGCGTGCAGCCATAGAAGCCATCTTAATCCGTAATTTTGAATTTCAAACACGTCTAGTGTCATTTACTTGTTTCCTTAATGGCTTTTTTCCTCATTATAATTCACTGGCTTGCACTGTGGCATTGAGGAGTGCTCAGTCACCCTCCCAGGTGTATATCGCTCGCTGAGCGACCCCTGGTTTGCCAATTCCGAACGATGCGCAGCTACCCAGAGCTGACGAGCCGCAAACACGGCGAAACACGTGTCCTCTACTGCTGTCGGATCGTTCCATGAGTACCTGTTTCTCTGCGTGCAGCCATAGAAGCCATCTTAATCCGTAATTTTGAATTTCAAACACGTCTAGTGTCATTTACTTGTTTCTTTAATGACTTTTTTCCCCTCATTATATATACTGCTGATGAGGTCCAAGAAGGCCGAAACAGCTGTCCAGTACTGGCATGGCGGTGTTTGAGTTACAGACATATGCTATACGTGCAGCCAAAGAGCTCTGGCTATTTTTTTTCCTATTATACTTCACTGGCTTTGCACTGGGCTTTCAGTGAGTGAGTTATCTCACCCTGACGGGAGGAACCACGTGTTACGTGACCTTCTGGCGCCATCCACTCAAACGTTGCCTGCCTGCGTACTGCTGATGAGGTCCAAGAAGGCCGAAACAGCTGTCCAGTACTGGCATGGCGGTGTTTGAGTTACAGACATATGCTATACGTGCAGCCAAAGAGCTCTGGCTATTTTTTTTTTCCTATTATACTTCACTGGCTTTGCACTGGGCTTTCAGTGAGTGAGTTATCTCACCCTGACGGGAGGAATCACGTGTTACGTGACCTTCTGGCGCCATCCACTCAAACGTTGCCTGCCTGCGTACTGCTGATGAGGTCCAAGAAGGCCGAAACAGCTGTCCAGTACTGGCATGGCGGTGTTTGAGTTACAGACATATGCTATACGTGCAGCCAAAAAGCTCTGGCTATTTTTTTTTCCTATTATACTTCACTGGCTTTGCACTGGGCTTTCAGTGAGTGAGTTATCTCACCCTGACGGGAGGAATCACGTGTTACGTGACCTTCTGGCGCCATCCACTCAAACGTTGCCTGCCTGCGTACTGCTGATGAGGTCCAAGAAGGCCGAAACAGCTGTCCAGTACTGGCATGGCGGTGTTTGAGTTACAGACATATGCTATACGTGCAGCCAAAAAGCTCTGGCTATTTTTTTTTCCTATTATACTTCACTGGCTTTGCACTGGGCTTTCAGTGAGTGAGTTATCTCACCCTGACGGGAGGAATCACGTGTTACGTGACCTTCTGGCGCCATCCACTCAAACGTTGCCTGCCTGCGTACTGCTGATGAGGTCCAAGAAGGCCGAAACAGCTGTCCAGTACTGGCATGGCGGTGTTTGAGTTACAGACATATGCTATACGTGCAGCCAAAGAGCTCTGGCTATTTTTTTTTCCTATTATACTTCACTGGCTTTGCACTGGGCTTTCAGTGAGTGAGTTATCTCACCCTGACGGGAGGAATCACGTGTTACGTGACCTTCTGGCGCCATCCACTCAAACGTTGCCTGCCTGCGTACTGCTGATGAGGTCCAAGAAGGCCGAAACAGCTGTCCAGTACTGGCATGGCGGTGTTTGAGTTACAGACATATGCTATACGTGCAGCCAAAGAGCTCTGGCTATTTTTTTTTCCTATTATACTTCACTGGCTTTGCACTGGGCTTTCAGTGAGTGAGTTATCTCACCCTGACGGGAGGAATCACGTGTTACGTGACCTTCTGGCGCCATCCACTCAAACGTTGCCTGCCTGCGTACTGCTGATGAGGTCCAAGAAGGCCGAAACAGCTGTCCAGTACTGGCATGGCGGTGTTTGAGTTACAGACATATATATATATATTTGAAGTGGCACTTCCGCACGCTTCCACCCTCCCCCGACTTCGTACAGTTCACATTATCATTCGAAGAACAGAAAGAGACGACACATTATACCCCTGTTCCCGCATGCTGCAAACATGTGCTGGCGCTTTGTGCTCAAATGCGAGAATGTCTTTAGACTTTTAAAATTAAAGCGAGAAGAGGGACTACTAAACACTCATGCGCAAATAATCACAGCGCCGCAACATCTATGGCATGACGCAAGAAAGATCCGTCCACGAGAGTTGTGGCGGAGGCGCGTAAGGCAACCCGACTCGCTCCGGACTCGTTCTTCTTCGCCTGACACCAACGCTAACCCGACAAAACACACGTGTTCCGAACTTCGCATGGAATACGTCACGCCGCGGTCAGCCCACCACCAAACAAACGCGTCCTCCGCTGATGCCGTAACGGATCGCGAAGTGCTTGCTCCGGGGGCCACCAGACTGGCGCCACCGCTTGTCTCTCCGCCACGCTCACACTAACATACAAGAAAAAGAAATGGCTCACCACCAGGGTTAATCAGAAGGAAGGGGACAAATAAAAGCGAGACAGCACGCACTATATCTACCTACTGCGAGCCGACCTTCTCCGAGGGCTGCAATCGATTCCGGCAGACACGCCTCGCTCCATCTAAACACTTTTCCTTTTTAGATACTTCCTTTCGAAAGGCCGACATCTCGAAGAGCGAGTATACGAACAAATCGCCGGGCAAAGGAACGGACGCGGCAGCCTGGCGGGAGTCACGGGAAAATCCGAAAACACATACTACGTGCCCTGCGTGTGTGCATTTGTGATGACGTCACGTCGACGTGCGCCATGGTGGTTTCGTATCTTTTGTCCTTCCCACGCTCTTAAAATAGGACGTCACCGCATTGCACAGAATGAGATTGTTATCAGTTCAGATTTGTGGAAAGGGCGAAAGAGCCCTTTGTGACAATCTACGTAACTGCGTACGTGTCGCGAAAAAGGCGTACGCCTTCAGTTTTCAACAAATCAGGGGAGTCGAGAACGCCGTTGTTAATCGGGATTATGGTTGGATTGGACTGGATTCGACTTGAAGGAAAAATAACATGGAGACAGTTGGCCAGCAACGTGACCTCCAGTCCTGTGGTGTATCCTAATGTCGGCACAGTCCCTTGTGAAGTCGGCCCAAGACGCAAATCGCACCACCACCACCACCACCACCGGTGCATCCACAGAAGGACGCCCTACTGCCACCTAAATTCCTAACACGTTTAATATCTGTATCATGAATTCGAGATACAGGATTAAACTTGTTTCTTGAGTTATTGTTTGGAGACAAATGCAAATTGGATCGGATAACGGACTAAAAATTTGGCTTCCATCAAGTTTTAGCTGTTCACCCACAACGCCAATACTCATATGCCACTGTGCATGAGCTGCACCACGGCGGGTAACTTGCCTCGTTCAACCGGTCAATAAATTAAAAGCTCGCTTGGTTACACAACGAATAATTTTAATTGGTGCCCACGTCTTGTTCGCAAAGCATACAGCCTGTCCCCTACGCGAGGACTGGTTAGGCAAACGAACCAAGGCGTTGGGCATAGAGTAGATTAATCGTCAAAATGTGCCCTAGATTTTGCGTTGGGAGGAGCTCCCTGCGTCCGTTTTCAAGGAAGTGTGGCCGTGGTACAGTTGTGAGACGTACAGCCTTGAGAAGTCGCGATCGCAAAGTTCTTTCCCGATGTGTCAGATCGTGGTGAAATGTACTGAACAAGGCATTCGATATTATGCGTGATGGCAAGCTAGTGTGAAAGAAGGTAAAGATCGCAGGAACGATACAAATATAATTTTTTGACGGTCACTAAAAAAAATATTCGGTACATTTTGCTCTCATGGACCGGCGAAACCGTAACCGCTACATTCATGATAGAAGAAAAGCTATAATAGAGACTGTAGCACCGAATAAGAAAGCCGGAGACTCGAGTTCCCATAATTTGACAGAGAGAGCACTCACACATGCATACACATAAATGGGATGATGATGTGGTGACAGAGAGAGCAATGGACACGAGGAACCCCGAAATCGCATTCACTGCAAAGTCACTAATTCTACCATCTCGGTGTCTGTAAAAACCCGCACAAAAGACTGTAGGACTTTGTTGGATTGCTGGCCAGGAACATATCGGCAGCTGGTCAGATCAAAAGGTCTGCTGTCTGGTCGAGCCAAAGTTGTCTGGAGATGCTGTCGACACGGATAGTATCGTCGGCAAGTCAGCAAGAGACGGGTCCGCTTGCGTAGACGCCCAGGAAGTTCCTCAGTGGTGTCCTCAGCGGCTTCGGTAGTGCTGGCATACGCTATTCTGTTGTCAACGTTGTTCTTTCGTAGACCACCCCATTACCATCCAATGTATGTGTGTGTGTGTGTGTCGTAGACCAGGCACTGGCAAAGCTAGTGAGGACCACACTGAGGAAATTCATCAACGTTCGTGCAAGTAGGCCATGTTCTGTATCCTCAACAGACTCACACATTGGTGGGAGTCCGCTCGGGGAGTCCGTCTTCTTAAGTATTCACAGTAGGTACTACATAGTAATCGACAAGAGTCGCAGCAGTCAACTTCAGACCTTGAAAATGTAGTAAAATGGGCAAAAGAATTTCGCGCTGCAACTGCCACATGGGTAAAGTCCGCCGGATCGTCACGCCTGGAATGCCGTATCAGACAACCTACGCCGTGCTTGTGTAAGAAGCCATTTACGCGTGGCTTGCAAGGACCGTCGCAGCGGAAACTGGATCATCATAAACAGGCACATTGTCCATTTCAGCTTTATAGCCATTTTTTTACGATCCATTTGTTCGAAAAAGCAATTGGGGTCGCGCGTAGGCTACCCCCGCAGTGGCGTAGGATACGAGCGAGCCTCTCCGGTGGCGATGCATGCCCTACTCGTTTCGTATCTCGACACACGCAAAGCGGTTTGAGGGATGTGTTCCTGCTTTTTGGCCCCAATGGCGGCGGCGAGACAATGACAATGCGGAGGCGGAAGGAAAGACTCGTTCACGAGGAAGATTTTTATAACGTTGCGTAAGAGGGCTTGCTTTCTTCAACGCACCTCGCCTGATGGAAAACGTTGGCAAAACCGGTAAATTGATTGTGTGCATGTCGTTACGATGTGCGCGCACGTCCACTGACTGTTTTCGCTCCGATACGTTGTTGTCCGACTCGCACTAGTGTAGCGACACATATTATCGTTCATAACGGAAACTCTACACCAAAAGGTCCTCGTTTGATCATTCAAACACGTAATAAAGTTTTAAATTTATTAGAAGACGAAAGAAGAGAGGAAAAAATGAAGGAGAGATCAAACGGAGTGTCGGCTTGTTATTCCGCGAGTAAGTTATTAGAAACTAAAAGAAAAAAGAAAGGCGAAAGACGGGTGAGAGACGAAAAAAAAGAAGAAAAAAAAGAAGGACAAACAGATGATAGTAATGTGCATGAGGATGAGATGGGGGGAGGGGGTGATGATGGGGGCAGTGACGAATGAGATGACGCAAGACTATAGAGGTCACAGGTCTACAGACACGTAGTTCCCCGTTATGCCAAATAAAAGTGAAAGACAATTACCTGCGTCGTGATAATCACGAATTGAAAGCTTTCAATGGCAAAGACGGTAACAGACGCGCAGAAAATCGGAACCGCGAATAGCGAAACTAATCGAACTCTGACATTACTGTACAAGAGGTCACGTGCTTAGATCTACCAACAGGAACGGCCGCGTAGCTCCCTCTGACGTGAATCTGAGGCGTAAATAATGGCGGTTGAATAATTTCGAAAATAATAAGTTTGCAGCATCCCACTGCTTGCGCGCCTTTTAATCAGGGATCGGAACCGGAACTGAACCCGAACCGAAAACCGCAAAAAAACGTTATTTTCTGACGAACCCGAACTGAACCCGAGCAATTTTTTTGCTTGTTCTGAACCGAACCGGAACTGAACCGAAAAAAATCCATACGGTTACCGGTTCGGGAATCGGTTCAGAGGTGAAATAATTGTACTACTGACCGACCTTTCTTTGACGCACCAGTAACGGTTATCGCACACCTTTATCTTAATTACAAATTACTGCTCATGAACCAGTTAAACCGGGACCGAAAAAGTAACGGATCCAATCCCTGTAAATCTCCCGACCGCTGACCGATTTGTTTTTGTCTGTGTGTGTGTGTGTGGGGGGGGGGGGGGGGGGGGGAGCTCTCCCTGAGCCGAACCCGAACCGAACAGATATCCCTGAACCGGTTCAAGCTGGTAATTTAGGTTCAGCGGAGCTAAACCCGAACCGAACCAATATGCCTGAACTCGAACCCGAACCGGACCGAAAAAAATACCAGTTCAGATCCCTGCGTTTAATCGACTTCCATTATTTAATAGAATGCTCTTAACGCCCTCAACCATTTCATGCACGGACGATCCGTGAACAAACCATACGACTCGTATCAGGAAGATAAGAAAGACAACGTGAAGGCTCACGTGCGAGTCTTCGCGTCGTTGTTATCCTACTGATCTTCCTCAAGCTCGAGGCTTCATACGTGATGAATCTCAGCCTATATCGGATATTCTCTCGGTTCTTTCCACCGTACAATTAGGAATCGTTTGAGAAATACACACAAACGAGAAAACTTTTCTTTTCTTGTCCTTGTCGTCATCATCCTCATAAAGGTCACGACCTTAGACTTGGAGTACGCATTAGGAAAATAAATGCCATACACGCAGTTTGCAGTAACGGTGTCGAGCAAAACACACCGTCATTGCGATCGACCGCCGCGGGAACGCCATCTTCAGAGCGCAACAAAATATTCACCCTCGTTACGGAAAGTGAAACGATGCACCCATTCTGTGATCGATTTTGCATTAGAAATAAAAAGAAGAAACCAAAAAACACAGAAAAAATAGAACGAAAAACCATCTATCCGAAAGAACCCCAATTTAGCAATTTCTCTTGATGGACGAACGAGCACTGGGACGAGGAAAAATAAAGAGGACAATAATAATGGCAACTCGGCAGATGCGCACTTGTGTTTTCGGTCCCGTTGGTGGGAATGAATAGACTTCCCAATGTAAAAATATGCGTATACCGAAAAACCGTCGAAAACACAAGTGTACCACACAGGACGATATAAAAGCTGTCATGTGTGGCAGTAAACGTAAAGAGAAAGAGCTCGATATTATCAACGTTGTATCACAACAGGCAAAAAGATGAACAGAGGACGTGGAAAGCGTCCCAAAACAAATAAATAATGAAATCACCGCAGGAAAGGGACGAAAAATTACACAAAAAAAAGCGAGCCATGTAATGAATAATATGATTGAGGTCTTGAATTATATTTCGCCAACGCCCAGGTGTACTCGTGCTTCTAGCTACTACTGGTATACATGTACTTCAAGCAAGCATATTTTTCTTTCATATCCAATCCAATCCAATCCCACCAAGCAAGTAACTGTACTGGGCTGCAGGATAGGTGATAAAACATGGAGGATAAGAACGCATACGCGTGTGCACGAGCATGAAACTATTATAAAGCCTTTGGTTCCGGCTCTGATATCATTTTATATATCACTTATTAAGTTCGCGGAGAAAGAGCCTTTATTTTGAGATTCTTTAGCCAGCCAGTCGCTGTGGTGGAGCTGGTCCCCCGTTAAGGCCCGTACATCTATTTTTTCTACTACCACCACTATCATCGTCGAGATAACAACCATCATCATCAACATCGGCGGCGGCAGCTGCTCTACTGCGTACTTCCGAAAAGGTCAGGCGCTTTACAACAATGGTCCGCCTGACAATTCCAGGCAATCATTACTGACTTATATAGCTAGAATCATTTGCGCTTAACATAGAGAGCAAGTGGTTCAGGGTTGATAGACCGGTATACATCCAACGCCGACTGGACAGTTTTATGTGAGAGGTTATCTTGGGAGCAGCAAGCCAGCTAGTCTAGGCTGACCTCTCCTAACATTTCCCATAATGAAAGAAAGGAAAGAAAGAGCAGCAGTTCACCGAAATAAAAAGTCACGAAGGTCTGGTACGGTATAAAGAGTGATGTGGTGTAAAGCTCAATGGGCTTTAATATAGATTGTTGGTAACGGCGCGGTGAAGTTATTTCTTTCTTTATTTTTGCGCTGGTGCCCATGAACAACCAAGTGTGGTCCACTGAGTATCGTTACGTACCGAATCCAATGGCAGCGTGCATGGCTCAGAGTCTTGCTGGCTGATTGGGCGCGGTAGATAAGGCACTTTAAAGCCCACGTTATAAACGGTCTACTAACAGCCTACACTCTAAAAACAGAACTTCACCGCATAGCACGCTGTGCTCCAACCATGGCCGCCCCGAATGATAGGGTTATAGCTTCTGATTCGAGGAAAGAGAGGGGCGCACGCCTTTTGTGGCAATTTAGATATATGGTAATTGCCACAAAAAGGTGTACGCCTCCTTCTGTCCTCGAATCAAAAGCGATAACCCTATCCTTCGCGATAATGGTTGGCGCACAGCGCGCATTGCGGCGAAGTTCTGTTTTTAGAGTGTACGACACATTATAAGTGGTAGAAAGACAATCCTAGAACAGGAACCTCGAAGCTTGAAGGCCACGAAGAGGCGACATGAAGGCACAAAAGAATAGAAACACTGTAAAAGTAATAAAGTTCGCGAAATAATAAAATTAATTGTAATCGCGTAATAATTGTAATTAAGCAATAAGGTAATAAAGTAATTGTAACAAAGTTGTTAACGCGTTAAACGCCGTTAACGCCGTTAAATAATTGTGATCGCGATCACAATTTTGTCGCGAACCTATGTCGGGAAAGTATTTAAAAAAATCCCCTGTCACACGGACACCTTCGATCCGCATTGAGCCAATGCTCATCGAGCTCAATGCGGATCCGGCGCTGCTACACGGACACTTTCGAGCAGGATCGAACTCCGATCGTGCTTAAGCCGATCCAGTTCGTTAAACGGGATTGAGATTCTCAAGACAGCTTGAAGACCGCCATTGGCATCCTCGAAGTCAGCGAATTTGTAGTGGTAAACAAAACATTACACTAATTTGCAAATGTTCTTATACAAGCCCATGGAATTTCACGGTTACTGTTTTAGTCCAGGCATGAGGGGCGACTGCGGTTGCTGATTTGTTTAATCGACACCGACACCGCGCTCCCCGTAAAGGCTTGGTAAGCAGCACAATGCGGAAGAGGATGCAGTTATTCTCGACTTTTTAGGAACATATTTGTCAATCACACCGTACTGTCTCGGAGCTGTTAGCGCCGCCTGTCGACAAGCCAACCTTTCGATACGCATAGAGTTGGACTGTGTAGCAGCATCGCGCACCGAACGCTCTTGAGAAACTCGATGCGGATCGGATTCAATCCGCATTGAAAGCGCCGTGTGTGGCATGGGAGAAATCGTCACGGAACAAGCAATCGACCGCCGCAACAAAGAAGAAAAGTCACCGGTTTCGGGACTGCATTTCAAGCAGTTCATTAATTCAATAAACAAATAGTACGCTGAAACTTTTTTGTTGTATGGTATTGCCTCCTCCTTAATGACCTTCGGTATTTCTAATCTTCACATTTCAGGGTCATAGCCTTGTTGCGCGATTGAGAAAAATTATGTTCTCGGCTGTCTTTTCCGTTAGCTATTAATTTTCATTCGAAACTTGCGCAGTCGCCTAGCGGCGATTTTATGCCCCGCCATTTTTCTTTGCCGGATGTCGCAGACAACCATCGCTTCGAATTGGTGGTGATATACCACCGTTTCACGCGTTAGTCTCCTTACGGATTGGTACACGAGCCCTTGTATTGCATTGGAAAGAAGAAAATATTGGGAGAAAACCCCTCGAACGTCGCAGCGAAAGTATATAGCTGTAAGCAAACGAAGTAAAGAGTGATATACTTGTTAACAACTGCATGGGCAGGTTGGTACATACTTGTGCTGAAGCGGCAAGAATTAATAGGAGATAATTATTGTCAACATGAAGATATTATTATATAAGATAATAATTAAGAATGCAGCGACAAGAAAGAAGAATGCGTTCTGTTTTCGCCTTGTGTTAATTCTTGCCGCTTCAGCACAAGAGGTCTAGTATAGCAATGTAACAACATGCAAGTTCTTCCCCGAGAAGCGGGGAAATGTTTCTTTACTACTTCGTGTTCTGCACCTCGACAAAGCTTTCGCAGCTGTATACCGGTGCATTCGCGAAGTATATAATGTGGGAATCTTCCGAACAAAACATCACTGAGCAGTTGCACCCCTAAACCTCTACCGGTGAAATTGCATAAATGCAGGCTAGGTGGCAGAGACACTTTGTACTAGAAATGCATGAGCCCGAACACACAAAGAACGTGACACAACACACACGATATCTGAGCCCTCTGTGTCGTGGTTTTCGTGTGCCCGGCACACAGGATTCTTTACTATTGGAATCCTTCCTGGCTACGAAGGTTTCTGAACATTTGTGAAGCTCTTAACTTAACCAGTCGGTCTACGATCGATGTTGGTGTGAGCGTGCGAGAGAGAGAAAGAAAAAAGGGGGATATTGAATTCATCACAACGGACTACACGCTTGTAAGTTGAGAAGTAAAAAAATATATATATATATATATGGAGAGACTGAATTCGGCACCCAACCAGTTCCGCAACTAAAAAAACAAACAAAGAAGAGAAGAAAAGAAAAAGTAACGTAACGTAACGTCGACGTCGTTGACGCAACCCCCCCCCCCCCCATACCCAAATGCACGCCCCCACCAAATTGTAGCCGCGGGGCCACAATTATATACAAAGCAATAACAACATATGCGCAACATCAACGACATACGCAATAGCAACAGCAAAGATATAATGGACTATCTTCTCTTTACTTCACATTACTTTACAGAAGACAACATGATGCTCGGATGATTGGCTTGGCTTGAATGGATTGGCTCGGCTCATTATTTCAATCCCCAGAGCACCACAAACAATGGGGTAGAGTATCGCCTCTGGCGATGAAACTCCCCATTCATCCCCTTAAAATAAAGCTGTTGTTCTTGCTGTTGTGCCTTGTACACAGCATATTTCTTCTTCTTTTTTCTCTTTTTGTATCTTCAAGAGTGTAAGAGGGGCTTTTTTGTAAATAAACCCCTTTTTTTGTTCCGTAGAATCAACTCAAAGGAGCGATAACTGCATTTAAAAGGGCGTCTGCATAACACAGATTTGAAAAATTGAATACACCCGCCTGAAATGGTGTTTTTCTGTAGGATATGCCGTTCGCTCTTTGTATAGCATACACCAACAGAAGGATGCTTTACAAAATACCGTACTGTATATGGTGTGAAGCTTACACCACAAAGGCACAATGGCGTGTGTCATTGAACTAGACATTAGCCCCTGATAGGTGCAAAAAAATTACTGAGTAGGCGAAACTGCTGTTCGCTTTGAAGATGGTTAAACAAAAGCGCGCGAAGTCACTGATGATCCAAAATGTACTTTGCCTAGAAGTGTCTTTCTGAAACCGGACAAAAGAAAAAAAAAAGCAACTCACACATGGATTGGACGATGGCCGCTTTCTCAACTGCCCAAAGTATGTTACGCGTAATCCAGCTGGGAAATCGGAGATCGCTCACAACAAAGCACGTCACCACAAACTCATAGCGATAGACAGGCGACGCCGGTAGTTCCGGTAGAAGGCCCCCTCAGTATATCGACTGACCCAGCACAGGCAACAAACTCACTTGGCAACAGGGCAAAAGAGCCAGCTGAGAAAGCCGGTTTCCGACAGCGACGCCACGCGACGGACGCCAGGGGTAACAGGTCTCCGTACTGTTGTCTCTGATAGTAGGAACGGGCGTGTGTTCGAGGCCACAGAGATTTCAGAATATATTTAATGCGCTGGCGAGCGAATTTATACCACTTTGCCGCTACACCGCTGTTGCTTTCGCCGTGTCTGGAAACCCTCCGCTCTGAAACACGTTCACAAAGCAAGGCAAAACGCTACACTCTAAAACAAAGAAACTCAGCGCATAGCACACTCGGTATACGCCTACGATTGCCACGAATCGTTTGGGTTATCTCTAGAGAGAGGGTTTTTCGGCACTAACAGGGGGGGGGGGGGGGCGCTCTTGACCACATAGCACGCAGTATGCCAATCATCATCGCGAATGATATCGCTCTGTCTCCCTATAAGCTGAGATAGGGGGCGCACACCGTTTTATGTATCAACTTTCCTTCCAATCGGACGATAAAACGATACGATTCTGAAGGTTGGTTGGCGTAGAACGATTTATGCGACGAAGATCGCTACTTGTTAGTGCCTAAAAATCCGATTGTTAGTTATCGCTTCTGACTCGAAGAGAGAGAGAGAGAGAGAGAGAGAGGGGGGGGGGGGTGATGCCGAAAGAGCTTGCCGCTGTTGGCCGCACAAGGCGCTTCTAGCCAACCATCATCCCGAACGACAGTGGTCTCTGCCCTGATTGGTTGAAAACGGGAGGCATAAGCCCTTTTGTGACGCTGATGTATTTATGTTAATTGTCACAAAAAAGGTGCCCACCCCGCGCTCTCCACAAATCGAGAGTGATAAGGGTATCATAATATTGTGCAATGGTTGTCCTTCTGCATGTAATGTTGCGAAGTTCTGTTTCGGGAACCCTTTCTGGTAGTCGTGACGATGCCAACTCGCATGTGGCCAACAACGGCGAACAAGAACAGCAAGTTGGGCTAGTTGGTACGTACTGAACGCATAGAGGCGCATGCAATTGAGAAGGCCGAAGATTACACGTGCGTAAGTCAAGCGTCTATTGCTCTATCTGAAAAAGATCTCGCTTTCCTGGAGAGGGTGTTGTAGGGGGCGCGGTTGTTTCTGTTCTTTTTTTGTTGTGGTTTTCCTGGTTATGGGTCTTCATAAATAAAAGTTAGTTGCGAGTGTGCGCTGTCCCCTTCTTGTTGTTCTGTTCCACGTCTACTGTTTCGCGCGCTACCATCATGTTCAACAACGGCGAGCAAATTTCGAAGTTCCAGTCCGAGTCCACCAATGAGGTTGTGACACCAAACTAAGCTCTGCCATCCTGTATCATCAAAAGAGGGTGCTAATGGTGATAGTGGGTCCAGAAGTGGGTGGTGATGCTCTGTTTTACGAGCGTTCTATACATTCGTAAAACAGAGCTGCACCACCTAGCACGCTGAAAGCCAACCATCATAGCGAGTGATACGTCTATCACTCTTGATTTACGGAAAGCGCCGGGCTTTGTGACAATTAAGAAATTAACGTTTCTGCATAAGTGTCACAAAAAGGTGTACGCCTCCGGTTTTCAACAAATCAGGGGAGAAATAACGATGTCAATCGGGATGATGGTTGGCTAGGAGCGTGCTATGTGGTGAAGTTCATTTTTAAGAGTGTAGGCCTCGCTAATGTCCGGTGTAGAGGTGCTTCGCGTGTGCTTCTGACGACTCAGATTTTACGAGAAAATTGATAAGAAGAGGTCGTGCGGCTGTTTTCTTCTGGGAAGAGCGCAACAATATATCATTCACGAGAAAAAGAAGGGCAAAAAAATAATAAAGAAGCGGACTCTGCGGGAAATGACGAAAAAAGTCCATCGCATTATCTTCTCGTTGCAGACCCATTCTAATGAGCCAGATTTTTTTGCATTCGCTCCGTGTTCTCTCATCCCATTTGGATCACCCGTCCATGTGATACTAAAGGAGTCGTGGTAACATTCGAAATTGTCGACTAACCTTTAGGAGCAACGGTTGTTCTCCCTGGCGCTCTAAATCCTTCGTGTCTAAGAATAAGCGGTGAGCCCATTCAGCGACAGAAAGTCAATACCTTCTGCGAAATCATCGTACGTACAGCATAGCCTTGAACGTCCGTTTGATATGCTCCGGAAAAACGGAGCCTTCATCGAAAGAAGCATCGCCCGAAGGCTTCGCGTGTAGTACAGCACTCTCCGTGAAGCCGGCAAAGAAACACCCGTTCCTGATGACCAAACTCAAGGCCAGTCGCAGAGCATAAGCGCCCCTGTTTTGCATTGCAGACTCTCTTCGGGTGTTCCGGTGAACTACTGGATAGGAAGCCACTATCTAGTATCCATTGTTGCGCGCGTTTTACGACACTTGCACGAGCGACTGGAAACGTTTACTGGTGTTTCTAGCCAACAATAGAGGGCGCAATTTTAGCGTAGTATTAATAAACGGAGCGTACACCGGATACAAAGGAGGGCATAGCTAGAGGGGTTTAGAAAAGGATGCGCACCCCAAACCGAAACGCAAGCATCTTGCGCTTGCGACACCATCAAGCGGTAGCGGCAGTATTTATTTTGCGCACGAAATTCAATTAGCTTGAAAACTAAAAGTTTTAGCCCCTAATAGTGTTGTTGAATTTGTTTCACTAAACGATGCCCAAGGGCGACGCTAGTTCACTCTGGGAATCCACGCTATATCAAGAAATAGCGTTGCGCGCCCAACCCCAAACCACAGAGCGTGTGCTGGGCGTGCGCAGTGACGCCCCACTGAATTCCATGGGCACCCCAAAGCTCTTGGGTGCCCACTGTATGTGATGATATTACAGAGCAGTTGCTACAAGTGGCCTTCTCCTGGCTATCGACTGGCTTTTCATGGATTTTCTGAGCATCCTCACACATCTCACCGTTGCACGAATGATGCCCACAGACGATTTCCTCTTCAGCAAAAGGTAACAATAGCGAGGTAATAATAACGTGGAAGGCGTCAGAGACAAGCGTCGTTTTGACATCTTCAGCGATGTTTATGCGCGTACTCCCTATATACGTACGAGAACTAGGCCGTGATTTCTGTGTTGCCACGGTTCGTGGGAACTAACGAAGTTCTCAAGTTGTAAGGATGAGTATTTTTATTTTACTTTTTAAACAACAGCTGCCTCTATGGCGGAAATACAGCTTAGAAAGGGCAACTCAAGATATCTACGATGGCCGTTTGTCCAGACATCGAACAAGAGATATCACATTGTATTACCTTAGAACGTTTTCCGATGCAGACGTCGTTTGCAGATATTGTGCAGACGAAATATCCCGGGGTAAGTTGAGTTTGAGTTTGAATGTAAAAAAAAAGGGGGGGGGGAGAAACTGAATTCGTCACCTGACGAATTCTGCTACTCCCATAAAGCACCCCTAAAGGGATGGACACCACACAAAGGAAAAAGAAAAAGAAAAGAGAAAAAGAGAAAAAACATTACCCCTCCTGGTGACGGAGAGAGAGAGAGGGAGAGATACATGATGACGATGACTGAACTGAACTGTATGTGCACACGCGTATATAGCTGCATCCCCTCGAAGTGAAAGGAATTGCGAGAAACTAAAACAGGAACGAGGAACTCGACGACACATGCCTATAGAAGGCGGTCCTAAAATACATATTCGATATCACTGCTCAGCATGAAGATGACAAGTGCTGATAACGCTGCATCTTTCTTCTTGGGTTCCCATGCACCCAGCACCTTGACTACATCGAAGGTTCTATTGTCCAAGCTGTCTAGAGCAGACTTCCATGTAGCTCTTTGGGATGCATATCTTGTGCAGTGCAGTGTCTTGTGCATGAGTATGCGTTCCCAGTAAATAATTGCTGTCTAGCTCGTACTGCTCAGAATATGTTTAATAACCATTCGAATACACCAAGGTACATCGTTCATATGTGCTACGTACTAGACTGAATATACATAAAGCGTGAAGCCAGACAAAATAGTTGGAAGCGTGACCGAGGCAACCAGCTATAGCTATACTCCTATACATAAAAGTATACACAAATTTTGAAAACTACCAATTGAGTTTATGCTTCTTAGTGCTCAAACGTCACCATGCCAGCACTGGACAGCTGTTTCGGACTTATTGGGCCATCGTCAGCAGTACGCAGGCAGGCAACGGTTGAGTCGGTGGGCGTCAGAAGGCCACGTAGCACGTGAGTTGTTCTGCTAGCTAAACGAAACAGTGGCACTGTTTATCTGTATTACAACGATCTACACCAGTCGCTTCAACTATTATTTTATTTTATTTTTGTGTTTTTGAATCCCCTGCGCCTTGCACCGTTGAGAAACGTCGACTTGCAATGCCTCAAATGATGATAGAACTATACGATAATACTATCTCAATTTACCACTTAGCGCTTCAGTAAATCGTAAGCGATTGTAACAGCTAATACGATCGCTCAGGGACACTTTCTCATTATCTCGCATAAATTAAAACCAGCTAACAGACCTGCCTGTCCCAGTGGTGCTTATCTGCAGATTGACTCAAAGGATAAGCTCGCAAGCCAAGAGAAAGAAAGGAAAAGGAGTGAGTGCTAAACTGGTAAGGTTAAAGATCTAGGTTAGTGAGTTTTAGTATATCGTACGCAAAGGCGACAGCGTATGATATACTAAAGCTCACTAATAGGTCGTTTTAGCAGACCGAAAGCGAAGGTATATCGTATACCCACAGGAACTAATTGCAACGTTTGTGTGAGACAGGATCTTATCCATTGATTGGCCGCGACAGATGCGGCTCTTCGAACACCACATATACATTATCGACGGTTTGCAGATACTCTCTAATATTACTTCATACATGCGCGCACGAATAATTCAACAAATCAGTGACCTACTGCGGTGACCGCCAAAAACTCCAAAGGGACACCTGTTGCGGTCTTTCTGCTCAATGAGCGGAAGTCATCCCCATATCATCGTCATCATATCAATTTGGGATTTGGCGGTCTTTCTGGGATTTCTTTCTTTTCTTTTTTTTTGAGCTCTCGGGTTCGCTTTAGCAAAGGCTCACCAACTACCGTGGGCCCGGTGCATGCGTGGCTGTCCAAGGTGGTTGTCTCCATGCATATTTGAAGAACGCAAACGGACAGGAAGGACTACACGGCTGCATTCCCCGTCCGGGCTAACCTCTCAATTGAATGATGGCAGTTGAAGGGCAACTGCAACTGTTCAACTGCGGTTCAACTGCCACCATTCAACTGAAGTATGCAACTGGGCGTTGTGAGCCTTGTGTTGTGTTTGTCCTTCTTTGTTTCACTGTCTCATCCACTACAACATAGCCTCTCAAATCCCTCCCAAGGAAGTGGACTCTTGTGTCATGTTGTGTGCTACAAGCATGCATGACTATATAGGGTGTTTCACCTAACGTGAAAAAAATAAAAATAAATAATAATCGTATTAAAAAAATGTAATCGACAAAGGCGAAATGGTGCTGACAAGCTGGTGCACGGTGCACTTTTTGAACATGTCCGCGAACGCAACAACTGTCAACCCATATTCTCAAATGAAGAAAGCCACACGAGGGAATTGTGTCAGTAATTCATCATTTAGTCCTTTGCCTCTTCTACGGAGGTTTTTGAGTATATGAGGATTGCTGCCATTAAACGTGTTGCTGTGTAACGAGAATATGTCTGTACTTCTTGTCTCAGGCTTATTTCGCAGCTAAAAAAATTAACTTGACTGAACACTATGGGGTCAACGCTATTTATCACGGGCGAGATTTTGCCAGGACTTCTCACTGCACTGTTATCGAATGTAATTCGCGAGAAAATGAATTTTCCCAATCGAACACCGAACTTTGCCAAGTCAACCTCACGTTTTTTAGACGGATACAGAAAGCGCATGCCGTATTTACCCCCTGTAGCCAGGAGAAACATGCGAAAACCGTCGTTTCGAGGCGTCAAAATTGACGAGTTCAGAAAATCCCAGAGTGCTTAGCGTCGCGCTTTGAACTGTGAGAGTTCACTAATACGAAAGAAACGGGTGGCTTCCAAACTGTTCCGATGTCTTCCCTACCGGTCCATTGTTCACGACGTGTCAACGTCAGCGAAAGCGAAATGTGAAGGATCATTCTTCGTTCGCCCGCTCAGCAAGCGCCCAGGATGCAATGCGTGCGCAAAGAGCACTGGGATTTTCTGAACTCGTCTATTGCCGGCCGCGATCTCTGAAAGACGCGATATGCCACGAGGCCACGCGCCTGCCCTTCCACTTCCCTTCCTTTTTTTTCCATTCTTTTTTATCAGCATTAAACATATCCCCCCTTTCAATTTTCCTTTTCCAAACTTCTATTGATAACGTCAACAACTCAAAGTTATCTGAAATGAGAGCGAGAAGCAAACAGGAAAGGGCGGGTGGCCGTTCTCTTCCGGCGCATCTTGCATTACCTTGACGAAGAACTGAGCTCGGACGACAATATGCGCCTCTCGAATAAGCGACGGTTTTCGCATATTTTTTTCAGCTATTACAAAAGTAGCAAAGGACGTATTTTGCGGTGCAATAAGGTAAATCCGACGTGCGCTTTCCGTTTCCGTAAAAACAAATAAACGAACAAAAACAAAAGGACGACAACAACAACAACAACAAAATAAAAATAAGTGAGGTTGGCTTGGAGGTTGGGTTGGGGAATTTGAATATCTCGCGAATTAAATTCGATAAAAGCGCTGAGAGGTCATGCCAAAATCTACCTCGCGATAAATAGCGTTGACCCCGTAATGTCCAGACAAGTAGATTTTTCAACAGGATCTTTCTTTTTTTTTTTTCACGTTCGGTGAAACACCCTGTATAACCAACACGCTCAACTAACGCTCCGTGTTCAACTAAAGAAGGAAAAGAAATCCATAGTCCGTCAGCTCTCAAAACATTACTGCGCCGCAGATATTGGCTGGACACAGAGTGGTCACGCTCCCCCCTGCGCCAGATAATGTAATCGATCATAACTCACTCTGCTTCCGTATTGGCTGCAAAGAGTGGCCGCGTGACACCACGCGGCGGCAGAAAGCAAGCTTCCCTACTTATGGCGCATGGTGGCGCTGCAGTATTTCTCCTGGCGCGCTATTATTGCAACGGCACGCGTATTTTGTAACAGCGTATGTTATTTTCCTTTTTAATCCTTCATAAGTTGAACACGACTATAGTCTTGTCGTTATCTCCAGATCCCTTTTCAACGCGTCAACACCTTGACGGGCTGGTGCAACGCACAATGGGGAATGATACCTTACTTACGGTTATCTTTATCGAACGACTTCCGAAAGGCGCAAAGCAAGATGCTATCATGGCTCAGATGTACACGTCTGAAGGCAAGGCCTGCTTTTGTGGTTGCTTCAGAATTTTCTACTTCTGCTACAGTTTAGATGAACCGGAAACGATATCGTTAGCGGCAACTATAATTTTGTGGTTGATTTCTCACGACGATGCCGACACTGGTTCACCATTACCGGAACAAGAGCGAGCAGCGGTAATTTCTACCATTTATGGCACACATGTCGGTGAGATTAACGGGAGCCTTCCTTGCTGGCGTGGAGAAGAAGAAGAAGAAAGTACGTATATGCCTCGTCATATCTCACGTTGCCTCGGACGGATCTAACTGTCATTAGGAAAAATATGATAGCAAGAATGTTTCCCTATCCTTCACACCGCGGCTTGCCACTGGTTTCCACTACATTACAGGTAACAACGTCGTCGCTACCTAAATGTCTGGATTTTTATGCTTCTTTCCGACCCAAATGGCTTTGCACTGCGACTGGCCGCCTTTTTTCTTTTTCTTTTTGCTTTCGCAATAAAAGCAGTTCATCCTTTGCACGGCCCATACTTCGCATATATATATATATATATGCGAAGTATGTGCGATATGTATATGTATATATACATATATATGTATATGCGAAGTATATATATATATATATATATACATATACAGGGTGCCTTTTTCTATACAGATTTTTCATTAAAAAACTATAAGAACTCTAGACATGCTGTTTTCACTTCTACTCGTATCACCTCTGGGCCGGCGGACGTTCTTGGCCATATTTTGCTCAACCGCCAACTGACTAATTACTTGGAAATCGTTAATTAACTTTTCAATTATGAAAGCTACGAAGTTGTCCCAAGGAGAACATTTGTTCCTTACGGTGACCTGATACCGTAGCCGTTTTCGGAACAAAAATCTGTTCGGCAGATCGTCCGCAAAAAAGCCGTGAAGGAACACCATTTTTTTCTTTATGTTGTTCATTACGCATCTTCGGAGACCCGTCTTTCCTTCACCCCCAATGTGAGAGGTATAATTAAAAAGCTTTTATAATTAAAGGTCATTAGGCATTTCACGGTTGAGCAACACATGGCCAAGTACGTCAGCCGGCCCAGAGATGATAGAAGTGAAAACAGCATGTCTATAGCCCTTATAGTTTTTAATGAAAACTCTGTATCGAAAAAAAAAAACCCTGTATATAAAATGCAAAGAGAAAGTGTCTGAAGGCTGGGAGTTAATATAAAATAATGAATAAGTGAGCCGGAGACGGAAGTTACATGAAAGGAAGTAAAACACTTAGTAAGTAGTTTAATGCATTAGGTAACGGAAACAATTAACTCTTAGATTTAAAAAGTTACAAAAATACAGATGGTCGACGGTTCGGAGGAAGCTCCTCCTTCTTCAGCTGATGAAGAAGGAGTAGCCCTGAAGAAGGGTGAGCTTCCTCCGAAACGTCGACCATCTGTAACTTTTTAAATCTAAGAGTTAATTGTTTCTGTTACCTAATGCATTAAACTACTAAGTGTTTTACTTCCTTTCATGTAACTTCCGTCTCCGGCTCACTTATTCATCATTGTATATATCAATATACTACACATATAAAACCCATCAACGTGCGCAAAAGCTTAATACCCTGGGTAGTCGAATTTTCTCATTCCGAAAACGGAGTCGTGCAATCCCCTACCCCGGACGAGAACACAGGGCCAGCATCGCCTTTCAAAGGAAAAATTTCAAGTGGAAAATCCTCCTCCTTAAGCCACATCTCGATAGGATTACCCGTGAGATAAAAGCGAAAACAGAATCCGCTGCACGAAGTTTTTCAAGAGCGGAACGAGTTTTGAATACTTTAGCGACTGTTTTTTTGGGCTTCATACTTATACTCGTACAGAACTTTCGCATAGGGCAATTACAAATAACAACGTAAGGGTTTATATGACAGAGAGAGAGTAAAAGCATGTTCGAGCGAAAAAGGAGCTTAAAAAAAATTGAGGTACCGCTTCCGCCATGTAAAAAATACCCCTGGCACGACGAACTTCGAAGCTTTCCACAATGATGCAGTGCCAAACAATCGTAAAAAAAAGTATTGTCAAAAATTTTCCGCTTCCAGACCTGTCCTAGTAAACTAGGAAAAATTAAAAAACGGTTTTTGCAGATACCCTATTCTGATATTGGTCTCGAGCTGTTGAGCAATCGATTGGGCTTTGCAGTTAAATCTGTATACTAGAAGTGGTATACAACAAAATTGCATATTCCCGCAAATGGCTTATGCGCAAAGCAGCGATTTTCACATACAATTTTAGCCCATGACAAGTCCTTCAACGTCTAATTTTGCTCCCAAACGCTCTTTTTATTCATCTTATCTTAATTTCAAGCCCCGTCCTTTATCACGCGTCATCACCCTGCACGCGCGAAAGAGGAGCACAGAGGAGATCGGTGCAGGGTGGTGACCAGCGTTCGAATCACGCTCCCTGCTGCGCTGTTCCTTCCTGCGTTTTCCTCTCACACGTTCATGCACATGTTCCCTGCGAAGTCGGCCCGGGACCCAGTGTAACCCTCGTCCCTCCCTTTGCACAATGCAGGCCGGTAAAGCTTTGTCGCAACGACTGGTGCGCGACTCAATTTGTGTTGCGACGGGAGACTCACAGTCCATTCTGACGGGCTGGGACCGCTTTCGTATACTCCGGACACTGGAGAGAATCGATAATGGACACTTTGACATGCGGCATTGACATTCTGAAAGTGCTCAGAGACTGGACCGATGCCCGTGTGTCTCTGTTACGTTCGCCCATACCATTTCCTCGTGTAATAGAAGGGGCGATCGACTTCATTTTAAAAGGTTATTAGCTTCGCGTCGCAGCAGCCGAAGAGTTTCAAGAGCTGAGTCTATATCCAGAGGCACTCCGGGCACTAATAATACGCAAAACACTGAAGCTTCACTCTCTCACGACACACAAACTATGTAACTATGTATCGTGCCATTCATAACCTTGACTAAACGTGAAGTTGCAGCCTGAATACGAAATTATGGGCCATATACACTTTGTCTACCAAAAATGCGTACAAATTATGGATATTTTTCATTTCAATACTTCGCAGTTAAACTATGGAATTCATTGCATGAGTCTATTCAGGGCTCTAAATCACTATTTATATTTATACAAAAAGTAAGAAATTATTTCAAATCTCAAAGTTGATGAGATGTAAAACCATACGAAATTATTATTATTACAGCATATCTGGCTCTTGTAGTAAAGCTTGAGGTATGTGCATTATGTGTAAATATGTTGAACGACAGTATCATGTTTGTGTACCTGCATAATATGTATTTTTTTTTTCTTTTCGTCGTATTGTTATGACTGGGATCACGTCCTGTACAGCGGACAACACTGAAAATTGGTATTACACACTATTACATCGGAACTTTGTTATTTTAGTAACCATATTATTAGTTTTCTTGTTTACTATGAATTCTGAAACCCCTGTTAACAGTTTAACCTGTTAACCCCTGTTTTTGCGAAGTAGCCCAGCGCTGGCCGCTGTTCGATGGAGGCTCTCCCTACTTCTCTGCTGCGCCTGCGCGCTCCTTCTGTTCGCGGCCTCTTTCGAACGAACAAACTCTCTCTATGAACCTCTGTGAACAAACAAGTCCTGACGCTGTCTGGCTTCTTGAACGTCTACACATTTTTTCGACGGCTCAGCATTTCATTTCAGTTCGCTTATCCGTTTATCCTCAGATGTGGATCGTTGTGTGGATTGCAGGGGCGGATCTTATGGTGGATTGTGATGGATTGTTATGTCGGGCCCAGTGTTATACGCACGCAATGTGGTTGCCGCCGTATGTGTCAGGAGTACGGATTCATTTCGAATATCTAGTACAGTGTTGCCCGTAATATTTAATTGTAATTTTCTAATTAATTGCACCGTCGATTGGAATGGAACTTGCGCAGTTTTTGTCCTGGTGGCTTGGACTATCGAATAGCCACACTAAATGACATTTGATCGGTGCTGCTTTACAGTACCTTTAAATATTATGGTCACTCTGGAATTGGCAAGTTTGGTTATTTGCTCAAGTGCCCTGCAAAAGGGGCTCAGCCCCTCTCAAGTGAAATGTGGTGCCATGCAGTGCTGAGCTCATATTCTTTGCACTATCATCCGCGATCGAGGAAGCCATATAAAGAAATCACCGGTATCTCTAAGAGAACGGAAGTAACTTTAGTCTTACGGTTAGTTTTAGGTACTTCGTAATTTAGTCGCCTTGGGGAGTAAATTTCAGCGCAAGGGGACCAAAGTCGGGAATATAATGGCTCCCCATGCTACACGTTTTGATGTAAATGGTCCCTAAGTTCCCTAAACCATGGAGACGGGACAAGGCTGTCTGCATGTGCTCCTTGCTCCCCGGGCCTATCTGGAAAAGCAGAAATCCGTCTCTCCACATTTATTTTGTTTAGTGGAAAGATGAAACCGAGAGTCTCTCCACATTATTTCTTACTTTCGGTCTGATTTTTGGTATACGACTCCATTCCAAACACGTGACTCTGTATTCCATATCACTTCAGTCGCCCGGCTCGCGCAAATATAACTTTTGCGCTTACTAGCAGTTGGAACACCCTGTAAGGTAGGCCCTTCTCCCTGTTCTTTTCTAGTCTCAAATGCGTTTCTTTTTTTTTTCTTTTTTTCATCGTGCTTCATATTTCGGCGGCTCCAAGTTCTCGTAACATGATCGTCAAGCTTCATTCCATTTTGCGAACGGCCCCTTACTCGCGATCTTTCTAGCCCGATTCTCGTCTGCGAGAAGAAGAAGAAGTAAAAAAAAAAAAAGAATAGTTCCCCCTTTTTTGCTTTCATGCGCAACTAGTAATCGATTTCCACGTAGTCTGTAGAAAAGCGACAAAAGCGCAAATATTCGTGACATACAACTCCTTTCCTACTTGCCATTCCAGAAGGGATTTTCATTTCCTCAGCTCGACTTTCACATGCCACAACGAGATCAATTTATCACGGCCTAGCCAGAACTCCCGACTCTATTCGGCGTCCGCTCCTCTTACGCTCACCCCTAAACGGCGAAGGTGTGATGTAAAGCCGACGGTTCTGCTGTGTCGCGCCCAAATGGATGTTCTCACTTCTTTCTTTCTTTTTTTTCTTTTTTTACGTTGCCTCTTCCATCTCTTATTAGGATTGAAGGCACGTTGGTGATCATTAGCGCTTTCGGAAAACTCGGTCTATACAGTCGGTGTTGTGTATAAAGCCGATTACAACTTCGTACGTGGTTTGTGCTTTTCTGGTGTCGTCACAACGCTTCGGAAATCTGCACCATTGTTACTGCGCCCAGCAAAACGAAAGTTCGTTCGCTGCTCATGCACGCAACAGCTTCAGCACTGACATAGCCGTACGTGAGTATACTGTTTAATGACTGAATGCAGACGAATCCGTTGTGCTAGCGACCGGGCGCATACTGAAAGCCAGAACGCAAGAACATCAAACATCGCGCTCTCGCGACTCTTCGTCGATGTCAACTGACGCCACCACAAACCAGGGGCGGATCCAGACCCTTGGTTTGGGGTTGGTGGGGGTGGTTTCTTTGTTGGACCGCGTAGTGGGGGAGGGGGGAGAGGGAAATCCAGTGTATAAATTGACGTGTTTTTTTTGGGGGGGTGGGGGGGGCCCATCCACACGAGTGATATTCCCTAGAATACTCCATGTCCAGCGGAAGACGCGCAAAACGTCATAGCTTTCTGCCGTCACGTGAGCACGAGCGTATGACGTCATGCCTTTTCGTGCTCTTCGAACAAGTAACATCCTGCAATTTAGCAGACGACAGGGCTGCAGTGGTGTCGTCTGCTACGTGCGCAATGCGTCTGTCCCGATATTACGGCAACGCCGTGAGAATACTCAACATAAGACGCTGCGGAACTTCCTTCCCGCGAGCATTTTTGTTCTCTATTGATTTTTCTCCCACTAGAACATTTTACGGGAATATCGCTCGTGCTACAATTCTCTTCTTTCCTTCCTGCATTCACACGAGCGGTATTCCCTAGAATACTCCATGTCCAGCGGAAGATGCGCAAAATGTCATAGCTTTCTGCTGTCACGTGAGCACGAGCGTTCGACGTCGTGCCTTTTCGTGCTCTTCTAACAAGTAACATCCTGCAATTTAGCAGACGACAGGGCTGGTGGCGTCGTCTGCTACGTGCGCAATGCGTCAATCCCGATATTATGCCGACGCCGTGAGAATACTCAACATAAGACGCTGCGGAACTTCCTTCCCGTGAACATTTGTGTTCTCTATTGATTTTTCTCTTACCAGAATATTCTACGGGAATATCGCTCGTGTTACAATTCTCTTCTTTCCTTCCCTTCGTAGATGTGAGGAAAGTAGACGTTGCTTTGTGCTATGCAGCGAAGTAATAACGGGCTGTGTTCCCGCCTCTATTCACAGCTGTTACCTGGCCGATGTAATAATAAACAAAACCAAGAAATCTATATTTAATAAAAAAGAAACAGAGACGGCCACCATGAAGGCGAAGTGAGCGTGACACATACCCATTTGCGATAAGCGTCGCTGACGCTGGAGAGTTTCTTTTTCTTTTATTTTTCTGGGCTTTAGAGGCACATGTGGTGGCTACCCAAACAATAGGGCAGTAGAATGAGGGAGAGAGAGGAAAAAATAGTATGACGCACATTGTTTTGCTTTTGTAATAATTATTAGGTGTGTACAAGAAGCCTGCCTGGTCCGCTAATGGTTCCCCGGTGGTCAGCAACTAGTCGTTATTCCGCGGCTATGGGCATTGTTCGCAGTGACAAGACAGAAAGAGTTCGTCTGCGAAACCAACAAAACGTCGCGCCTACCGTCAAAATGAGGTGGGGGGGGGGGGGGCAATAAAAATTCCGATCTGTCGTTGTCGGAATTTCACGCGTGCACGAGACTGTATCAGCGGGCCGATAATAAACTGCAGGGGTTTTTGCTCTAATTATTCGTTTTCTTATTATTTTTAAATTGCTATTAAAAATTTTCTCTTTTCCAATCTACCTAACTGGATCAAAATTTATCTTTGATACGCAAAAATAACATGCGCGCATCAAATACAGGAGCATCGCCGGATTTTCCGTGATACGTATAATCGTAACGTAAGCGTGGCGATGCTTCCTCCACGTTTCATGTCGTAACGACATGGGTGCCGTTTTAGGTACGGACTGGAACTGGGCACAGAGCAAAGATACCGAAACGGAAGCCGCAATCAGACCGCGGGAAATACGCCGGCAAGAAATTTAGCGGTTCTATAAAAACGCTGCAAAAGAATCTAACTCTGTGCCGTATGCTCCGAAGGTCAGCAATAAATAAATAAATCTTCGTTAAGCCTTTGCAGCAATGTAAAATTAAAAAGAAAGAAGAAGAAGAACAGGCTGGCCAATGTCAACGCGTTGACTTGGTGGTCGCTATGCTATCCCTGTGATGTGATGTGATAAAGAAAAAAAATGGGTTATCCCTATAACCAGTCATGATCCGATTTGTTCAGCAGTTCGGCGGATTCCCATGAGCCGGACCGCGAATAAATAGCACAACGCTTACTACTGGTCGTACTGGTCGACTACTCTTCTGTGGGGGTGTTGAATCCCCTATGCACCCTTCCTCGCTACGTCCCTGACACTAATGGGAGACATGCTCTACTAGAGACACTAATGACAGGACTCTTCATGTGCGTCCCGCTCTCCATTTTATTTTTTCCCTTCTTCAAAGTTTCACAAGCACTGTGTGGATGAAAACTCTTCATTCAACGGACGGAGTTGGTACATATTCATAATGAAACTGCAGCAATAGACGACGACAAAAGGCTAAGACGAAGTAGACAGTAGACCCCTTTCATGCGATACATTCTACGTGGGGCAATCAGGTAGATGCCTGAACATCAGGTTGCTAGAACATGCTTCCTCTTTGGGCGGGACTCCTTCTGGACATTTAGCTGTTCACTGTAGAGATTGTGTAACGAATTCGATTTCTTCCTTTTTATTTTTTACATCAAACTCAAACTCACTGTGTCTCGTGCGCACCCGTGCTCGATAAAACGACTATCATTGCCCAACACAGGGAGCAATCAGTGCGGGAAATTGGCTGACCTCGCTTACCTCCTACGAAGAAGAAGAACACGAAGAAATTATCGAAGCCCATAACATTCTTGTGTTGGGAGATCGTTGCATTAGTTCACCTTCAATCGCTCTGACAAAGTTATAAGGGGATTATCTTGGCATGGCCCCCATAATGTGAAAACCGCACCCGCTTACTTGCTGCGGTTGTTGTGGGTGTTATCTCTCGCTAACTTTCGGGGTACGCATGTTTTCCTGAGGTGATACTATTTTGGTTCCTGTTTTTTTAGGCGAGCGTAACATGCCTGCGACTGTTTATAAACATTGTGAGTTGATTAAATTTCACCAGTTGAGAGTCTGCAGGTGTCATGTCTACTTCGTCACCTTTGGTCGTCGTCTATTGCTGCAGTTTCATTATGAGAACTCCTCAGTACGATGGGAAAGTTCACCATATTCGCGATAACGATTCAGAACCGGCGGAACCGTTTGACTAACCACCCCCCAGCATTCGTGCAGTATCTATATAACGGTCACTCGGAAGGAATCCACAGCGAAGAGCGCGAGTCGAGCGGACAAAACCCTGTTATTCCACTACATGGTCAACACAAATCTCATGCGAGCAAATACCTGTCACAGTGTCACGACCTGATGTTGCCTGAGACAGCTTTCTTTCCCGGTTTATCTTGACATCTTCTATGCGGGCAGCGTAGGCGAGTACAACGCGAGACAGTCATTATATAGGAGGGCCTTTTCTCATACGGTCAAGCAGTGTCCATTTAATACAGCCCATTTTTTTCTCTTACACTGAACAAACAAACAAACAGCTGATATGATTCGTTCTAACCAATTAATGGTCGATCGATTGATGCTGTCTTGGCGCCGTGAAGCATCTGGCTGTAAGCGCTGTGTAATTATTTACTGGTATACGATCTTGCCTTATAAAAACATGTTACGGATACGTAAAGGGGATATGTTTAATGGCGGAAAAAAAGTACGTAGGTTCTTGTGCATTTCACACATAATCGCGTCGAGAATTGTAAATAGTGTCTCTATATGTAAACAGTGCCGTGTAATGTGTGCTCACAATGTTGAATATCAATTTCCTCATACCAGCGCGACACGGACAGGGGCAGAGAGGGTAGCCCAAGGGACTAGACGCGTGGGGTTAGTACGCGTCCAGAGTAAACTTCAGAAGGGTTTGTTCCGACATACGTACAGGACACAACTGTGCACAAAATCGCTACGGAAGAAGTTTTAATGACATTCCGCCTTCAGCAGGCGTAGCCCCAAGCAATATTCGCAAGATGGCACGATGAAATTCACCCAAAGTGTGAAGCAGCTTCTTCTTCTTCTTGTTTTTTTTTTTTTCCTGGCGAGACAATCACCTCGGCCTCGTAGACCTCGGCCCTACAGGGAGGTTGTAATGATGAGCCAGGTTAGTGAAGTAACATGTAAGGCAATCAGTGAGATACGCAGGAATGTCGTTTAAAACACGGTTGCGCGTGGTTCACTTATTGGTCGCCTCCAATCACAAGCACATCAACTCAACACGTGAACGACCGATTATCGAACACGTCATCCGAAGATGTGGTGAAGTTAGCTCCTCTCATTAGCGACGTTGCAGAAATTGTTGGTTCAGCAGGCTTTTCTTTTTTCTTGGCAAACCTGCTGAGAGGGCTCACTTTAGCAGGTACGGCGTATTTGGTGGGCATGACAAAACCCAAAACGAGGCGGGAGGTGCGCCGATGTACAACCTTCCAGCTTGGACAAAGTTGATCCTATACTGCCAAGTCGATCTCATAGTAAGCGGCTTTTCAATTTCTGTATGACAGAAAAGGCAGCGACAGACGGAGACATGGACGGCAGCGATCGAGTTAAAAAGAGCCGCAATTGCGTCTGTCGCAAGGCATTCTAAAAAACGAAAAGGAAAAAGAGAGAGAGAGAGAGGGAAACGCATTACTCGATGGACTAAAAGCAACACTGCGAAAACTTCTATTACCCTTTTATGCTACACGCAGCAGGGAAAAGTGTTTTGCCTGTTTTTGTTGTCGCTTCGCCCAGCACTCGGGTTTCTGCAGATTTTAAAGAACCGATTACCCTCATAAAACGCGCATCGCAGCAGAGAGTCTATATATGTTATATGTAATTTGTAATGAGGCGGCTAGCCGGAGAAGCGAGTATAGTATGCCGAAAGTGACGCAGCAGCTTTTATGCGTCCCAGGGGTCACGTCCATGATCTCAAGAGAGATGGAAATTCTTTGAGTGGCATGGAAAGGTTCTCGTATTATACGCAAAATGAAGCTTAAGGCCCAAAAGAAACACTCTACCTGTACGCTGTAGAAAACTGTGTATTTGTGTAGTTTCCCTTTCTTTTCTGAATAACGCGTCCTGGAGTAGCCAGTCCCGAGTGGCTCGAGACTAACATCTCCATTTTTTTTCTTTTACAAATCAATCAATCAATCAAACACTGTACCGAGTGGCTCGGGACTAACATCTGAATTTTTTTTTCTTTTACAAATCAAATCAAATCAAATCAAACGCTGACTCCGCGTGCAGGTAGTGGGCAATGTACGTATAATAGTAATTACATCTTATATATTATAATACCATATCTGTAACGGTGCTCAGTATCTTTATTCCGCATAACACTACTTGCCCTCCGGATATATTGCTGTTTCTATTATTACACTATTATTACATTATTATTACACTCTTAAAACGGTGGTGGTGGTGGGTGGTGGTAGCGCTAAAAGAGCTCGCCGTTGTCGGCCTCACAGAGGTGGGCAACGTCAAGACTAGCGCTCTGGGGAGAAAATGGCACTTTACCGCACGGACTCTCCTAGCCAACAACCGTCTCGATTGACATCATCCACTCACCCCCCCCCCCCTTTTTTTTTAATGGGAACGCCGAAGGCCGATTATTGCATAGAATGATACCGTACAATACCGTGATCATTCGTGATTTGTGTGAAAAGTACGAGGCCTACACCCTTTTGAGACACAACAGCAACAACTTTATTTTATGATGATCACGATTTCGGAGTTTCATCGCCAGGGGGCGATACTCTACCCCCATTGCTGGTGGCAATGCGGGAAATGGAATAATGTCGTGACACTCATCTCATGTAGCTATGATCATTGTCATAAAAAAGGCGTGGGCCTCGCGCTTTCCACAAATGAGGAATCATTACGGTATCATTTAGTGCATGCAAAGCCAGCCTTAACCGTTAGTGAAGTTGGGTATAATCTCTCCGCTGAGCATGCAGAGCTGCCTCAGAGCGCCCAACAACCATCTGTCCCCGATGCGCTTCGTCCGGAAATTTTCCGATCCTATGACTTCCACAAGCGGTTCGGTTATAAGCAAAGCACCTATAACGCGCTTACCCTTAAATTCCTCCAAAGTACCACTACCCCAAATTCGAACCGCATGAATGATCTCAAAGCGAGTGCTTACCGAAGGCTCTCGTGAATTCCTACTACCTGGTTTGACAGCGCCTCCAAGGAGAAGTGATCTCACTCTCTCTGTTTTTTTTTTTTTTTTTTTTTTTTTGTGTGTGTGTGTGTTGTTGTCTACTTACCTGGAAGTTCGAATCTCGAAATTGAAACAAGTTAAGTTACTGAGTACGTGCTAAATGCCCAACCATGAATTTTTTTTTAAGCAGAATAGTACTAGATACCCACAAAAGTAACTCGTTACTTTCAAGTTACGATTCGTGAAATTTACTGCCAAACAAATACAAGCAAAGCGATGACAAAAACAACTCGCTTTTAACGTGATACCTTCTTGGTAGGCGCTTACCTCCGCGGACATCTCGCCCGGTGTCGCTAGCGCGGATACACGATATACTGTACTGACAGGATTCTGCGTTCGCTATTTCTCTATGAAAGACGGTTCAATTTACCTGGTTTCGACAGACACTGAGCACTCACCAACACGTCCTTCAGGCAAACACATTGTCCCTCCCAAGTATACACTAAACCCAAGGGGCCACCCGCTTTTGCAGGCTACGCCGCTGAATGACGAGGTGCCCCGGAATATCTGAAGTGAAATGTATGCATATGTAAGTGGCATAGCGCCCAAGCAGAACAGACGAAGTTAATCTCCTCGACTTACCTGTCTTCCGAAAAAAAAAAAAATTTTAGAAAAATAAGCGAAAAGGAGTAAATTAAGAAATGAGCACACGTTACCCCCCAAAAGTATTTAAGTTAAGATACCAAGTACTGCCTTTTACTGCCGCCTACAACAACCCCCACCCTCCAAGGAGAAGAACCTGATACGAATACGTTTGATACGACTTACTTTTTCTTCGATCGTATACTTGTTAGCATTTTAATTTATTCCTAATTTCTACTACAATTCCAAACGGTCGCTGAGCGCTCAGCTATACGTGTCATGGAGCAGACGGATCCACATTAGTTGTGAAACTGCAACCCCCATATTTTTCTTTGCATATCCATCCATCCATCCGTCCGTCCGTCAATGAATATACATGGCAGCAACTTGTCTATGTGGCTCACACCTTCAACATGTTTGAATCCGACCCGACAAAAACAAACAAAAACGGTTCAGACTCCTGTTACTAACACCACAATAATCATTTCCTAAACTAACCAACTAAGACTAAAAATATAAGCATTACAGAGATCCCGTTGTCTGCAGGACTGCAAAGACTTGTTGGCTTTTTTTTTTAGTCGTTGGGCTCATTATTAATGAACCCGGCGAGAACCCCGACGGTAACACAATTGTTACGGGTTGAGACGGTCATTTGTCCAACTTACCTAAGAGACGCGTGCTACAGTAATGTCATTTACGTAGTCCATTTGTCCGACAGGAACGAAGAAGTGACCTTTTGCTTGTATACGACGAACATCTTTGCCAGAAGCGCAACGTGAGGCAAAATGAGAAGATTGCGACTTTTCAATTTCACAGCATATTTTTGTGTTAGACTTGGTCCACTCCTTTCACATTTACAGGTCGGAAGCTCGAAGAACGCTCGAATGATTAATTATTTTTAATGGAAGTAGAAATAAGACAATGGCGCTCAATAGAGAATTCGTGTCTCATTTTGTACCGCCTTAACCTAAACGATGTTAGCCGACGAAGAGGCAGTCATGCGTAATTTACTAAACAGAAGTAACTATACACTCTAAGTAAAAAAGGAGTAATTTTATTCCTTTTGGGGACTAAACGCATTGCCACAAAAAATAGTCCCTTTCGGGAGTAAATGCACAGGAGTAAATGAACGTCACAGAGTGGAGACTGCATTTCACGTTCTGTTCTAACAGTCCTGTGTACATAATGAATGCGCATGAGTGAAGATACTTTGAATTATACCGTCAACAGCGATATGTCGAGTGATATAAAATCTGGCGACATACATAGGGCACAATTTGCGAAGAAAGAATCACTAACTGTTTCTTACTTTGTGTGGGTGGAAAATTTCTAAGTTGGCTGAGTTATACAACCTTACGGCATCAAATTGACGAAGAGCACATACTTTATAGACTGTTGCATTTGGAAGACCATTTGCGACCATTGACAGTGACAAATTTAGTGACAATTCAGTGACAATTTACATTCCTGGGGAGTAAATGTCGGTGTTAGGGGACTAAGATGAGGAGTAATTGCAGTCTCTAGAAGCTGCAATTACTCCCTATTTACTCCTTTTTTTCTTAGAATGTACGTGGTAGTTACAGTTGCTTTTTTGAAAAAGCGGTGTCCGGACAACAAACAGTGGAACTGAGTTTGTTGCTGCTGCGATCGGAACATGCTGGTGCGATCGGAATAGTGGGTGCCTGAAATACATGTAACCGGAATATTTCGTTTTGAAACAGTCGGAAACACTAGAAAATGGATTTAATCGGATTTTGCAGCCGGCTGCGCGCTCCCGCCTGAATTCAGGCAACAATGTGCGGACCGACGTCACTGGAGTCGGTTGCGAAGGCAGGCTTGTCAGTCACAAAATGCGGAGTTCCGACTGGCAATCTGCTGCCGAACAGCCGCTAGAAACATCTTCGTTCGTGCTTTTGGTCGGTGGTATCGGATCGTCACCCAGCCTGTGACGCCGTCAGCTGAGTGATTGGGAATCTCGCCGGCGATGCCAGTTACATCACCGGAAGAGACGAAGCAGGAAGGTCCGTTTGAACCGGAAGCTGAGAGTTGGTTTCGAATTCGATTTTTTTTTATATTTTATGAAAAAATACGAACGAATTTTGCGAAACTTTTTTGGTGTTTTCTTCTTGGAAGGCATCTTGGAGTGGATATCACATTAGGTTTATAATTCTTTACAATAACATTTAGAAAGCCAAATAAACAAGAACAATCTAAGAACAATGTTTTTTTTTTTTTTTTGCGCTTGTACCGTCGAAGCATAGTTATACCGTGTTATAAACAGAGGGTTTTCTATGGGCCGGTCTAAGGCCATGGTCTGAGCTAATCAAGCTGGCAGCGTATGAGTCTATATGAGATGCCAAAATTGGTGGATCGGGTTGCTGGTTGGGAAAAACGGCAGGGCGTTTGAAGCACCGACAAAATGACGCTAGAGAACTGACGCGTGGAAAATAGAGCAAAACGCCCGAGAAACTTAGTTACATT
Organism: Ornithodoros turicata; assembly: GCF_037126465.1. Taxonomy (NCBI): domain Eukaryota; kingdom Metazoa; phylum Arthropoda; class Arachnida; order Ixodida; family Argasidae; genus Ornithodoros; species Ornithodoros turicata. The sequence goes on from NC_088207.1 coordinate 36,680,314, forward strand.
TTACAGTTCAACTAAAAGCGGTAACTATAGCAAAAATGCTTTTGTAGAAAAGTAACCAGTTACTGCAAAAAGTAGCTAGTTACAGTTACTTGTAAGTTAGTTACTTTACCCAAGACTGCATATATTACTTATCGGCAACAGCGGCTTCCTGTTAGAAAACTATACAAGAAAAGAAACCCGGAAGCCTGAGGCATTGGGGTCTGAGAGCCTTTGTGACCTTCCTCACAACGCGTGTTCAAAAGGCCGGTGTTAAGGGAATAACGATGAAAGATGGTTCTCTCACAGTTCTCTCATCTTCAATAAGGGAATACTTCCTGAACTCTCAACACACGTAGAGCGCGTGAGAGATGGCCACTTCGGGAGAATTCCCACCGACCTGCCCACGCACTCCATCCTTCCGCTCAAGGAAGTAGCAGACTGTGCACTGCATTACGAGAACTATACACAGCTCAAACCAACGAAGACCGTGATGGATGGCTAGAAGTTAACAACGACTGCGGAAATGAAAACGCCTGCGGCTATCTTGCAGGTGCGACATTGGGCTAACATTCTTTGTTTGTACGGCATCAATACCACCATATCGTCAGGCTCACGTTGAAGCGAAATATGACTCGCGCTGTGACGTTGATGCCCAACTGCTGAACAAGTCATGAAACGTGAATGCAATGAAGAGTGCCCCCCAGAGCCACTTTAGCTACATGCAACTGGCTGCTTCAGACGGGGGCCACTGACAGGCGTTTTGGATGAGATCTGATTCCCCGGAAAAATCCCAGTGACTTACATTTGTTTTTGGCACACGACGCAGAGCCAATCCTGCGATCCCTCCTGGGCGCCCGGCTCGTAAAGGCGACAATCCCGGCACACCTTCTTGTGGCATACGGGACACGGAGCACCACGGTTCATAATCCGACCCAAGGCTGCAAGGCATCGGCCGCAGCTGCGAGCGGGATCCAGGCCAGGCCGCAAAGCGCCACGCTTGCGCAGTCGCTGCAGCTCTGCCTTGAGGTGCCTGGGAAAGAAACAGTGTGCGTTTGTGAGTGTTCATTTAAGCAGCGCTACAGCATAAAATAACTGAATTGAATTGAATTGAATGAAAAAAAAAAAACAAACAAAAAACAAAGAGGACATACGCTGAACTCGCGTCACCCGACGAATTCTGCTACTCACAGCGTGAAGCCCCTCCCACTCTCTTGAAGAAAATTTCACCGCACAACATGCTCTTAGCCAAACTATTGCTACGTTCACACTACATCATCGAAAGCCGCGAACGCCGAAAACTCATTCACTGCTTTTACGGCATTTGCGACCCTCTCGTTCACACTGTGTTCGGAATGCCGTCACTATACTGGCACCACTACTCCACTACAAAAACTGATCCGTTTCATTCTTCGAATTGTACTCAAGCTCCACACGTGCAATACGTAAAATGTCGTTGAGATACATCAGAATAACAACTGCCAAATACGTATTTATTGCGTTTTATACAGCAACCTGTAAAGCGACGCCTGCTTCGAACAGCAGTCGACACACTTACTTCCTAGTGTTTCTTTCAGCAGCTGCTATGATGAGGTCTTCATATCTACGTTTCCGCTTCTCTTGCGTTTGCTGTCGTACAACATTTAGCTCTACCTTAGAGTCTTGATTAAAATTTCGTAGACCAGGTTACGCATCCTCCATATGTTTGTTGTCTACGCCGCTGTTCTCCCGTCCCAGCATTCTCGCTCGCGGAGCGCACTGATTGGTCCAGACTCGCATCTTTCCCGGCACTGCCGTCAAAAGTAGAAGCAATCTCTAATCTCGCGCTGCGGCTTCTGGAACCTTCGCTGCGTCCGCGAGATTCACGGATTGCTGTGTTAACGTGACAAGTTCACTGGCATCTCAGTCGTTCGCGACATTCGCGGCGTTCACTGACGTAGTGTGAACGTTGTCGCGACACGGTTGTCCGAAGTCAGTACCCCCCATAATTTATCCCATATCAAATCTCCAGGTGTTGAAAGATCATTTATTTCGAATAACAAACACGTGCAGCATAAGGTCCACCTTTAAATACAATATTGGAACAACATGTTAAAGGGCAATCATAATCAAGGAAATATAGGCTGCAGAACTACTGACAGACGATTTCAGACAACCGTGTCGCGAGCAGTACCTTATCAACTGAACGTTTTCGAGTAATCCAAAAACAGGTAATCTACTTGCTCCGACATATCAACATGGAAACTTCATGCACCAGGACACAAACTGAGTGGCGGTCAACGTGGCGAGTGGCGGTACCCTTTCTATAAAGCCATGTGATAATTCGTCAAAATAAGCAGCAGTCACTTGAAAACTGCTCCGATTCGAAAACCACAACGTTATCTAACAATTTACAGCAGGCACTTGTAATCGACACATGACAGTAACTGGAAACCCAATCAGAGCTGTGATTTTTAATGCGTTAGCATTAGGAGTGTCAAAATGGAAAAATATGTATGTATGTATGTATGTATGCATGTATGTATGTATGTATGTATGTATGAATGAATGAATGAATGAATGAATGAATGAATGAATGAATGAAGAGCCAGAAGGCCTGCCTATTGCCTCCTCTCCCTCCTTCGCTACGTGGATATATAAAGTCAGAATTCGTCTGCTCCTGCGAATCACCGTTCTGCGAATTCAAGAACTCGCAAACGATTTGCAGCTAATTTGGAACCTGTAGACCCGAATCTGTAGGCACAAAGTGCAACACGCTTTCCAGAAAATCAGTCTTGAGAAATATATGGGACCGTTTTGGGCTTTATTTAAAGTTTTTCCATTTAGTACGCAGGGATGCTCAATCACTATACTCGCAGACGACGGTGGTTCGTCTCCATGACTACGTCCGCTGAAAGCTCGTTCGTGATTGGCTACCGCCGTTGAAAACACGATCCTGATTGGTTGACTCTTAGTTGTTACGTCACGTCGACGAGTAAGCAGGCTTTCTGTATCTAGGTGGTGTTGACTATGCCAACATCCGTCTGGAAAGTCTGCAGAGAAACGTTGGGGAAAAACCTGAGAGAGCACAGTTGGTGGCACATCCTGTTACCACCGGCGAGCGGACGCTGTATCCAATTCGGCCGCTGGTTTGGTAGTCAGTTCGAAATTCCCCAAAATGGAGAAAGACTATATTGAGTGACAATAGAATATGTGGCATGGCGCATGTATTCACAAGAGCGACATTCCCCGCAGAAACGGAAGACGCGAAAAACGTCATAGCTTTCTGAGCGCGGGCTCTCAACGTCCAGTGTTCACGTACACTGGTAACCGTGGGGAATATCCTGCGGCACAGACACAACATATTCTGTAGCAGACGACAGGAAAGACGCTGACGGTGTCGTCTGCTAAGTGTTGTCTGCTAAGTGCGCAGTACGCCACTCCCGATATTCCGCACCGTGTGAATGCTGAACATAGCACGGGACGGAACTTCGTCTCTGTGAGCAGTGTTTTCGCTTTTTCTCCCACTATAGAATCTTCCGTGAGGATGGCGCTCGTGCGAATACGCAGATACCGCATAGTAGAACGAGCCACATTCCCCAGAATACTCCAGCGGAGGATGCGAAAGACGTCATAGCTTTCCGCTGCCACGTAAGCGCCAGAGAGCCCAACGTCATGTCTTTTGCCGCCTATTCCGCAGCAGACGACAGCGAAACACGCAGGCGGTGTCGTCTGCGAAGTGCACAGTGAGTCATGCTCCCGATATTCCGACAGCGTGTGAATACTCAACACAACACGCGACAGAACTTCTGCCTCACGAGGAGTTTTTTCGCTTTTGCTTCCACTATAGAGTACTCCGTGTGGCCTCGTAACGCCAATATTATATATGCCAATATTTTCGTCACTCACACATCGACGACAAAGAACGTCACTTCCCTGTCTTCCCGCCGGCTTAGTGTTAAGCCTCAAACAAGGCAGTCTTCGGTCCATTTTGAAGCCTCTTAACGGCGTTCCATCATTAAGCGTGCTCACAAAGCCTCGTCATCCGCCGATAAAACGAGCGTCAATAGACACCGTTCGCTAAAACTATTAACGTACGCCCTTAAGTAGTCTGCGATTCTTATTTCGCCGCCACTAAAACCCGCCTTCGTTAATCCTATGCTAGGCGTACTTTCATCGTCTCAGGAGTCCTTACGCTAAACGGTGAGGCGGGAAGATGGGCGATGAAAGTGCACAGATAAGATATCTGTTTTGTTCACATTTCACCAACAGGCGTCAACTTCACATTACCTGAAGACGACGTGCTCATCCAAAGTTGAGAAGACGAGAAAGCAGTTTTCTCTTGTGTCGCCCTTTATGTGGTTAACATGATTGCAAGGGCTTCAAGTGTATGGCCACGGGCAATCCACTATACTATATGCAAGTATGGGCAGCTGTCCGCGCAGGTTTCGTTTCCCTCTCTCCCCTGTTGCCCGTCGAGCGACCGCATTGGTCCATCTCCCAAACGAGGGGGCAACATTTCAATGTGCAGCGCACGCGTTTTCCTCTGTGGGCCTATCCACGAATATATCCCCTTATTGCTGCCGTGTGAGTGGTCTGACACATCGTCACGGGGTCACACACACAAAAAAAAGTACTTAGAAAGGTTGTATCTGCGTTTTTATCTGTGAAGTACTCGTATGTGTCAAAACTGACAATATTAGTGGAGCGACGAGCAATTCCTATATGGTATTCCTGCTCCGTTTTTAAAGTTGCGTTGCGCCGCCAGCAATTGTTAAATCTACTTAAAATATGTCCTGGCTGTTATACTTCCGTGATTTCTAGTGCTTAATGGAGCCATATTTTCGGCGGGGGCCTCTGAGAACCTTGCCTACAGAGCTCAGAAGACGACAATGAAGATCGCATTTCGTGCGTCGCTCACTTTTCGGATCGCACGCAAAATACGCATGCCTCAAAAGGAAATTCTAATCTCATTTTAAGCAATACAAAAATATACAAAAGATCAATATATCCCACAATGCCCAATAGAGAAAATGAGTATAAACTGGGGAGCAATTACTCCCCATTTTAGTCCCCTGACGATGAAGTTAACTCCCCAGCGCCGCACATACTTACTTAGGTTGGCATAAACTTCCGTGCAATGCATTTAGTCCGTAAAAGGACTAAAATCAGCTTTTTCCCTTAGGGTGTACTTTCTGCACAATTCTAGACTCGGTAATATTTCAGATTCAAGCCGAGCTTTCAGATTCAATATTTCAGATGTGAAACCAAAGAGATAAGACTCTCGGCCGGGCCATTTCGAAAGAGCCGAACCGGCATTACGCACTATAATTCCTTTTCACTCTTGCGTCATAAACGCCTGCCACCTGCAGACCAGTACAGCTAAGTTCAGGACGTAAGCTCCTTTTGTTTTGCGTCGCAGAACTACCAACGCTATTGAGTTGAGTTGAGTTGAAAAGAATAAAATGGAGAGATAGGCGCTATCCCTTACCTACGCAAAGGCGACAGTGTACGATGCGCTAAAACTCACTATTGTCAATGCTATCCGCGGCACCTCTACAAAAAACTCAGTGGCGATTTAGCGGAAAATGCAAGAGAAATGCGTTAGCTTTAAGCGCCTTTTCCGGTCTATACGTGACTTCCGGGTATACACTTCCGGTCTAAACCCGACTTCCGGTTGTCCACTTCCGGTCTAACCTGACTTCCGGTTGTCCACCTCCGATCTATACTTGACTTCCGGTTCGACACTTTCAATACAGGTTTGCACGAGTGCGGCTATATCCGCGGATTCGCTCAGATCCTGGTTTGCGGACTTCATCCTGGTTTGCGGATATAACTAAGAACCTTTTGAAATCCGCGCGGGCGTGAAAACGTGGATGAAACAGCGCGCCTCTGCGGTGCGTGCAGATATCCGCATATTATCCGCAAATAAGCATTAGTGTATCTGCAGACGTCCACTACGTTGAGCCGTAACTGAGAGCACGCGGTGAATTTAAAATGGTGCCGAAGTGTTTCTTACTGGTATTATCAGACAATATGTTATGGATGACAATGTACCTGAGCAGATTGTATACTGAAAAGCAACAACGTTTGAAACGTAACACTTTCGTTGACTCTATCCCACAAATGCAACGACTACGGATGTGCAGGTATACTCAATGCCGTGCGGATGCGGATTCACCTATTTTAACTAGCGCGGTCGTGGATACGCTATGGGCATCTTGCGTGCACGACCGTGCGAGCGAGGACATCAGGCAGTTTTAGTGCATCGTACGCTACCACATTTGCGCACGTAAGGGATAGCTTGATGGTTCTGCGGAATGCGCGAAGCTCCCTTTGTTTTGCTCGTGCGCAGAACTACCAACGCTATCTCTTACGCACGCAAAGGCGATAGTGTACGATGCGCTATTGTCAATGCTATACGCCGCGCCTCTTAAAAAAAAAAAAAAAAAAAAAAAGACTCAGTGGCGATTTAGCGGAAAGTGCGAGAGAAATGCGTTAGCATTAAGCGCCTTTTCCGGGCTATACTTAGGGAGTGACTTTATGGGGTTAAATGCCTTTCTCAGATTCGGGGGGTAAAAATCGGGCGCTATTTTTAAATATGTAATTCGGGGAGAAATCGGGCGATAATTGTGCCTTCGGGTGTTATCGCGTGTTATTGTTTCTCCTCTTGTCTATTAAGTCCTTTCCTAATCTCTTTCTTCTTTCTTTTTTTATTTTATTTTATTTGCGGAATCGTGACCTTCCAGCGGTAATCCCCAAAGGCATAGACAGTGTTGACACACATGGGTGTATTGCTGGGAATGTTAGTGACCCATTCTTACATGTGTTACACGTGGCGACCTTTGTTCGTCTTCATTGGAAACGTCACTTGAGGATTTCATAGTGACTGGAATTCGGGGAGAAATCGGGTCTAGCCCGAATTGGTCGGAGGTCAATTCGGGGGGGGAATAACCGGGCGGAATCGGGTTTAACCCAAAAAGTCACTCCCTAGCTATACTTGACTTCCGGTTCTCCACCTCCAGTCTATACTTTACTTCCTTTTCGACACTTTCAATTACTATATGTAAGTCCATTTAATTAACCTTTAATTAGGTCTCAATTACTTTCAATTACCCTTTAATTACCAGAGGTAACCACAGGTTACCTGAGGGTTACACAACCTGAGGTTACAGGTTGCTTTAATTACTCTCAATTTCCCTTTAATTCACGTAAGCCACCCTTAATTACCTCCCCTAACCTGCGGTTGCCTTCGGCAATCTTTCATTCGATTTAATCTTTTTCTTAATTAGTACATATATCTTGCATTCATTACCTTTGAACTCAACTTTCTTGCTTTAATTACCTTTAATTACTCTTATCTTTTACTCTTAATTACCTTCAACTACTTGAATTTCGTATCATTTACATTCCATTACATTTACCCTCTGATCTCCCCTTCACATCTCCACTTATACCTCTGCCTCGGTGAGGCTTTACCATCTCACGCACAAACACACATATATAAATACAGCTTTGAGACCTCTAATGCCTCTAATGTACCTTTGAGACCTCTAATGTACACGAACTGGCCAAAGCTCGGAATGCTGCAAAGCAGGGTGTTATCAGAAAACTGGGCCCTACTGGGTGTATACTACGAGCTTTTAACTCATCTTCTCAACTAATATAAAGGCTTTTGACGTTTCAGACCTCAATGTCAGAACACCCTTACGCGCGCACGCCTATAGCACGCGCTGTATTGCGGAACTGCAATGAAGCAGATCACGCGCAGCGTTATCGCCGAGCGCCTACACATAAGACCAAGCTAATCAATGGGCTGCTGCCAAATATAACGTATTCTGCGAAGTGTTTAGCGCGGGCATTCATATTTGGTACAACGCAGACTACCACTGGCTCATCAAGCTGCACGTTCTCATTATGAACATCGGGTGGAAAGCCGAATAAAAATGAAGGAAGGGCTACGATGGGCAGTCTTTACAGAGACTTTCAGTGCGGTTTCGGGGTATACACCAGTGACGACAGCGTGTGCGGGTTTAGGTGGTGGTAGTGATGATATAGGGCGGCTTGCCGTTGTCGGCTCAGAAGACAATCATTTCACGGCAGAAATTCATTTTTTTTAGGGCATACGCAGGGCATATAGGGTATCGTTGTGAATGTCTCAGCTCAAAATATATCTTCTCCGAGGTTTGGGAGTACCTAATAGGTAACGTAAAGTGAGAAGGGTGTAACCCATATTTTCGCCACCACTACCTGACATGATCATTATGTCATTAGAAGACGCATCACCATACTGCGATGTCCAATTACAGATAAGAATGCCCAGTTTTGTGCGCGGGCAATGCTTGAGATAATAAGGTCAGCTTGGAATGGGACAACACTGGGCTGGTTCGTACATGAACTACGGAGCAAGACACCACATCATTTTGGCGACCAGTGATAACAGTTCTTGGTATATAACTTACGCAAACCCACCTCTATAATGCTGCGCGCAAGCGACGCGATTTTCTGCTGTGTTTGTCATTTTTTCACTTCTTTCCCTTACAGCTCGCTTTGAAGTAAATATGATCCTTTGTTGAACGGCATCTCAGGCATGTCCAAATATGTTTTGTGCTTCTGTGGGAAATAATGAAAAATTCAGAATGTTTTCAAATTCCTGCCACAATTTTCGGAATGTGGCGGTCTCCGCATAAAAATAGCTGCGATATATCCCATTCAGATAGAACAGAAGCTCTAGTATGATATTAAAAAAAACTTTGAAACTGGTGCCTGAAATACGCGAGATTTATGTACTTTCTCACACCGAACTACTGCTCCTGAAATAAGCTCGGGTGTCATCATCTTGCCCTCATTCCTAATTTGTGTTTTTCCTTGTCGAGTTTCCCTTTATCGTAAGAATGAGGGGCAAATGCTGGAAGGAATTCTGCTTATAGAAACCGATGATTATAGAAAAGGTGGCGGTTCATAGTCGACTTCCGGGTGTCCACTTCCGGTTTAAACCCAACTTCCGGTTGTCCACTTCCAGTCTAAACCCGACTTGGATTTAGGTGGACAACCCGACGGGGGGTTGTTCCGGTTCTTCACTACCTCCGGTTGTCCACCTCCAGTCAATGCTTGATTCCGGGTTTGACACTTTGAACTACAGTATGTAAGTCCATTTAATTAACCTTTAATTAGCCGCAATTACACTTCAATTACCTGGTAACCGCAGGTTACCTGTGGTAAATCTGAATTCACTTAATTACCTTTAGTTACGTTTACTTGCCTTAATTACTCTCAATTCCCCTCTAATTGACGTTAATTACATTTAATTACATGTAATTACCTCCGGCACACTCTAAAAACAGAACTTCACCGCATAGCACGGTGTGCGCCAACCATTGCCACGAATGATAGGGTTATCGCTTCGGTTCGATTCGCTCGGTATCGATTCGGAGAGAGAGGGGGGCGTACGCCTTTTTGTGGCAATTTTCATATATCCAAATTGCCACAAAAAGGCGTACGCCCCTTCTCTGTTCGAATCAGAAGCGATAACCCTATCATTCTTTGCAATGGTTGGCGGACTGCGTGCTATGCGATGAAGTTCTGTTTTTAGAGTGTAGAACCTGCGGTTACCTTTGGTTGCGGTTAATTTCATTTCATCTTTCTCTTAATTACATATATCTTACATTCACTACCTTTAAAGTGAACTTTATTGTTTTAACTTCCTTTAATTACCTCTAATTACCTTCAATTACTCTTACCTCATACTATTAATTACCTTCAACTACTTCAATTTCAAATCATTTGCCTTCATTTACATTTACCCTCTTATATCCCGTTTGCATGTCCACTTATACCGCTGTCTCGGTGAGGCCTCACCATCTTACACACGGGAACACACACATAACATACAGCTTTTTCCATTTTGACACCATAACATTTACGCAGTAAAGGCGACTTACGAAATCATTATTGTGCAGCACGTTATTCCAACACTACGTTTCGTTCACAAATACCAGGTGAACACGGTGTCACAGGCCAGCTATTTTTGCGCAACGTCTCCCCGCGACCAGATCGTTGTTCTTAACAGCTTGAACGTCAACAACGTGCACCCACATGTGAAACAGTGGAAACGTCACTGAACAACACAGTGCTTCTTCGTTTGGAGCAGGCGGTGTTAAAAAAAAGCTTGCCCTATAAAGCTAGCCTACAGGGACCTATAGAAAGTCTAGAACCTAGACACCTGCATGTGTGGGCGAGAGATAACCTTCAACTGAAGCTTCGCGAGTTTAGAAGGAGGACGTGGAACTCGAAAGGAAGCTTCTGGTTGACAGCTATTGTTGACTGTTGACTGTATTTGCATTGCATTGACAGACACAAGGAGAATCATCACCGATCTCTGAAAACAAAACGGGGAGAAAATGCAGCAACAACCTTATTTTGAGACGATGAATGGGGAGTCTAATAAAAAATCCAGCAAGATATCGTTTCATTCTGAGAAGAGAATGTTGTGGAGATGTAGAAATATTTGAGCCGCATTCGTCGTTATTTAGACCTCCACATTGCGAAAACCGCGCGGTGGAAAAATTACGACAACCCGAAACTTCCGAGCCTCATTAACGCAAACTTTTTCTGGACACGCCTGAGATGCTATTCAACAAGGAACCATGTTTACTTCCCCCGCGAGTTGTGAGAGAAATGGTAGAATGAGGGAAAGCGAAAGAAAAGAAAGAGAGAAAAAGAAGCAAGGCGATAATGGCGTCTTTTGCGCGCAGCATTACAGGGTGAAAGAGACACGCGTTTTGGATAATTTATGCAATTAGAGTTTAATGCTATAAAAATCATGTTACGTAGCTTGTCGGCTAAAGTACGCGCCGGTAAATGGCGAAAATGTGAGATGCTATCTTTTCACGCCTATCTATTCAAACTCACAACTATGTGCTCATATGCATGGGCTCTCAACACGCACAATTTATTTTAAAAATATCGCTGATGGTCGAGTGGCCTGACTGGATCATCTGCCGTGGAATGACCCAGGAATAATGTGCTCCGCAACGAGATGTCGACCAGTACATAGACGGGCAGTAATGAAAGCTATAGCTTTACAGTTCGAGACCAAGTGCGCTATAGTGCGGAAGAAACAGCGCAGACGACTGGAAGAATCTACGCTGAAATAAAGCGAAAGGCACAAACTAGAGTCACACACAGCACAAACATATCTCAACTCACATACTCATACCGTGAAGTGTAGGTGTAAGAGGACCGGCATATTTAGGACAAAAGGCATACGAACGTAGCGCCAATGGGTGCAGCGAGGGAAGCAGGTGGTATGAGTTTATCATTTAAATAATCCAAACGCAGAATGCGTTTTACAAATTACAAGTAGGGAGGGAAGCCAGAGAAATCGTCCGCCCGTGATGGCATCCTGTGAGGCATGCTTTCACTGCATAACGCATAGAGGTAAACACCAACCGTAGCAATTCCGTACAAGGGAACGTCATCACGATGATGATGACAATAACGATGGCGTTGAAAAGCAAAAAAAATGGGGAATCGAATGTTGTTCACAATGAGGGTTCCAAAAAACGCGATAACCCAATCACGTCACATTCAATCCAATCGTACTATTCCTTTCAAGTCGCTGGCTTCGACATGGCACCGTCCTCTATATCGTGCCGTTTTCGTAGAGTGCTAGCTATCTACTAAAACGCGCTTTTAGCACGAGTTCAGTTCCAACGGTTTCACGTTCACTTCCAGCCGTCAAAGGTCCCTTCATTTGTCGACCCTGATTCAAAACTATATATATATATTTTTTTTCAATTTCTTTACCTTTTTTTTTATCGTATGGCGTTCGACGTGCGCAAAATTCATTGCCTTTCTCTTCTTCCCTGAGCGACTGTCATACCGCCAGCAGATCGCAACTGCGTCAATATTTCAGTCCCGCTCGGACCTCCTGTGGCGCCATGTGGGCAAATAGAGGAAAGCCCATAGGTTGGCGAGAAAAAAGAAAGAAGAACTGTCTCGAAAGGTTTTTGAGGTATACACGACGTGCACCGTTCGACACATTTGTTCTGTCCTCTTGAGGCGAGGAGAAGTGTTTGTACACAGAATGTGTGAAGGCGGTTGATCTTGAGTAACACCGCTCCTCGGATTGCAGCCATGGTATGACAATACTCATCCCCCTCCAATCACAACTGGAGGAGAAATAAAATGCATTGGAGACGCGTGATGTTTTAAAACGACTGGTATATGGTTAGAAATATACCCGATCTCGTTTTCTTACTGACGCTGAGTTTCTCTGTAGTTTCTCTCGTCGTTCCGCCCGTCATGGTAGAAATGGAATGATCTTCCGCCATTTACTGGTCACTATGGTCGACCACATTACTTACACACACGAACACATACTTTGCATGCTAAATTATTAATTTTCATTACGTCAGACGCTCATTAGTATTACGTATGGTATTACATTGTGTTCATTGCGGCAAACCTTGTTTCTCATGTGTAATAATGGTATACTAGTCTGGAATAATAATAATAATACGGGCGAGACATATCCTTTAAATGAAATGAAAGCTTGTGTATAGTCTAGAATCGTACTGTCATCTCATTGTATTACAACAGTGATATACAATATGTCCAATAATGCTATGATTGTTGTATATTATTCGTATGCATTTCTGGCAATTAAACTTTCCAGTCATTAAAATAAAGTAGTTGTTGTTGTATTTCGCTCTCCTCATGTAATGCCCCACCGGGACCCTTGAAAAACCATCGCAAGTAAAAAAAAAAAAAAGGAAAAGTATGAAAAGAAAAACAGAGAGCGTGTGTCTACTGGAGCTTGGAATTTTCAAACTTATTGTTTTGATCTTTTCTCGTTGTTTTCGCGTATAGAACGATATTTCGGAGACTGCAAGAACAATTACCGTACTCTTTCGTAAGCGGCGCAATCCCATCATCCCACGGGTGCAGGACTGCGCCCACACAGACACACAGAGTAGAATGGCAAAAAGAAAAAGAGAAAACGTATTGCGCGCTACCGTTACCGTGGCAACCACTCATAGGGCTGTGATGGGTCGGATCCCCCGCGTCATTATTTTAAGAGCGAAGAATTTTTTGCGTTGTACATGTTTGTAATCACCACACGGTCCTCTGACAGCGTTTCTGTCATACTTACTTAATTCCGCAACTCAATCACCTTTTGGTGAAGTGCGCAGTCATTAGACCACTTTGTAGCCTTCTTATTATAGCGCGCACAGTATACAACGAGCTTGAGGGTATCAGCTGTTTGTCACCGTTTCGGGACAGCATGGGCGTCTGACAACCGTGGGCCTCTGCACGCGATTTTCAAGGTGTAGCTCACTCGATCAAGGAACGATACAAAGTAACACACGGTACAACAGTGGCCAGGAAAAGACCACAGTTATCGCATAGATAGCGCTGCTTCCCAATTTTTCTGTCGTTTTGACTCCAGCAACTACTTCCTAACTAGCATATACAACATACAGGCATAACAACAGCATGGGGAAGTTATTACAATACATTTCACTGGACATTAAAATATCCGTACATTTCATTTATTTCACGTTCTCACCAAATAGCACATACTCACAGGGCTGGGAAAAAAGCTACATTATTGTAGCTTGACATGTCCCAGTACTGTCCTTCAGCGGAAACAACGTATGGCATACATTTATAAAACATACACTCAAACTACAAGCGAAGCAAAACCTAAGTGCACTCGATATCCGCGGCGCAGAGAAGGAATATAATTTATTTTATGCTCACAGGGGCATTAAAATGCAAAAACAACTTGCTCTCAAATGAAGGTCCGTGTTTCAATAAGTATAATGCAAGCACAATTAGCTCCGTATAATTTTTCACCGGGACTGTTCCTGGCACGCGCGTACAAGAGCAGCATGGACTAAAAACGCCGATGCACGAGCTGAAACGACGTCCACTGCTTAGCACCGAAGCAAGAAAGAATCGCTAAAATTTCGATTGTATAGCAGCTCCGTAACGGAATCAAAGTTTTCTAATAACAAGTACGAAAATAACATAGCGTGTAACGTATTCTGAAGTGAACTTGTTTTTGCATTTTACTGTCCCTTTAATTTTAACTCTTCACACTAACTTGTTCTCAACTTTCGAACTCTCTCTCTCTCTTGCTATTTCACCGGGTCTATAGCAACTTCGCGCTCCTCACGAAACAACGCGCACCGAAGTTGACCTTAGTGATCGTCCGACACGTGCACTTCCCCATGCGACAAAGACCACTTGCTCTATTCAGGCGGTGCCACACCGTCTTCTCATCCACAGCGATCGGCGCCGTGATAGAGAATGCTGCCATAAACAGCCTTCTCGATGTTATATGGTCACGTAGGCGCCTTTGGTAGCAAACTCCCGTACGTGCTTTCTCCTACAAATGTTGGCGATATGGGACTGGCTATCTCTAGGGCGAAACACTTCTATCCTCGCCTTTCACTGCAGGACCCTACAGAAAGCTTTTACTTACCAAAGATTTGTACCCAAGACAATCACTGGGACACATACTTTGTAGCTGCTCTCATTAGTGGATTCATTAGCGCCGAAGTGAAGAATCATTCAGAGATCCCTTAGAGTTTTAGATTAGAGTTTTCTCTCATTGTCAGCTCACTTCACCCCACTCATATTCGGCGTACTTATACTCCAAGTATTCTACAGCTAAGGAAAACTCTACGCGAAAAGAAAGAAAGAAGGTGGTCTTCACGAGAAACTCTGAGAGGGAACACCTCCGTGTGTCAAACAATAGGGCAGTTTCCATTTGTTAGTGTCAGTTTGGCCTCAAGAGCATCTGTCGCCACCACACTATTTTTTTACATTCGATAGAAATTCTCTGCGAACAGGTTGTTTATCAGTTACTGTGGACAGAATTTTGCGAGAAACTGCAATTACTTATGGGACAAACAAAAGAAAGACAGAACGGTGTCTTGAGCGAACACCGACGCAAATTCAGACGGAAGTGTGCCCCAAACACAACTTTCGCGGTCCACCTCTTCTACGAACATCGACGTCGAGTACGCGGCCACTCGACGAGCATTCACAGCACATCTCACTACGACACTGACACTGGAGCGAGATCCGCATAGCTGCTCGTATCCGACATCCACACCCAACCACGCGCAAAACCTCCTTGTACAGTTCAGGACCACACATGCAGATTGTGTGTTTATGTGTGTTCGTTTGTTAGTTCGAGTGAGTGAGTGAGAGAGAGAGTGAGTGTGTGAGCGAGTGAGTGCTATCATCAGCCTGCCGATCAAGGTATCCCCGTTATACTTGGGGCAGGTTAACTGCTACATGTCAACTCCTCCCACAAATCAAAAGATGTCTCTGATTGGCTTAGGCGAGTTCATGACGCCTGCGAGTGACAACGTAGTACGCCCGCATGCTTCAGACTGTTCGTTGTGCACTGATGATGGGCGAAAAACATAGAACACATTTACGTGCTTGTAAACACATAAAATATTCGCGTTAACAGAACATGTGAATCGGAATGCCAGTTCACATGACGGCCGCCATCTTGTCGTATGCCCCACTCTCAATGTGCGGACTACGTTCCCAGCTGGCGGAAACATACATGTTCCTCTGTGACTGTATAGCTCTTATGTTGTCTCGGAGAACAGTTCTCCTTCAGTGACAAATACAGAATGACAGATACGCACAGCCAAAGTAGAGTCATCAAGGCCAAGCATCGATAAGCAAGTGGAACGGAAACCTTTTTCTTTGAAAATTCAGCCCCGTTTCAATTAACGTGAAAGCCCTCAGGATCCACGCGAACGTAAATACGACTCAACCCGCTCCTCCTGGTCACTTCCTCCTTTCCGCGTATCTATTACTCACACGCGAGAAGAACGAAAGGAGAAAAGCTGTCTGCACAGCTAGCGAAAATGAAGATGCACAGCTCGGAGAAAACTGGAACTCCAGTCTCAAGGTCCATAGAGGAACCGCATAACTAGTGGGACTGGACGTTCGCCGCTACGATAGATGGCGTCGCCGTACCAGGATAATAGGGCGTTTTAGAATAGCGGATTCAGGAGCTTTGCGTGTGCGACAAATAGCGTTACCGCCACTGCGCATGCCCAGAACGTAAACTCAGCTTTTGCGCTTTGCGCGAGTTCGCTATTTATTGGAAATTGTGGGGCCACGCAAAGCTGGTTTTGCGGCTCTGCGTTGCTCTCGCGGCCGACGACAAACCGCGTGAGCATTCCGTGGTCTGCTAAACGTCGCCAAGTAATTCACAAGAAAACCGTGAGTTGGCTTGCGATATCTTTTCTTCCTCCATCACATCACAGCATACATTTTTATTCTGGAGAACAAAGCACGATTAGAAAAAGTGATTCCTCTGTGTTTTTGCTTTCTTTCTTATTTCTTTTTCTTTAAGTCTTCACCTCTAGCCGTAACGGCGTTGAAAGCGACGGACGTAAGCCAGCAGCCTTACGTCCCGAAGAAGAAGCACTGTGTGGACAGGCCCGTTGCTTCCGATATAGCGTTAACGTTTTGCGTTTCCAACAAACGCTATTTGAAACTCCTGAATCTGAATAGAGACTTTTAGTGCTTCGTTCGATATGTTATCGCCTTAGCGTACGTAAGGGATTGCGTTGGTGGTTCTGCGCACGCGCAATACATAAACAGAGCTTCGCGCATTGCGCAGAACCACCACGCTATCCCTTACGTACGGAACGGCGACAGCGTACGATAAACTAAAACTCATTTCGGAACCGTTATCGTGAGCACCTTCCCATCTACTAAAAGTCACTATTCTCTGCTCAAAAGAAAAGCGTTGTTTAGCAGACTGTAAGGAGTTCACAGTAACGATTCTGAAGACACGATAACGCCCACAGGGCCTTTTGAGGTACAATCATAAATAAATAAATAAATAAGGTAATCGCCTTATTGCTGATATTTGATCCGGCAGCTTCCTTTATCGGTCCGTTTTCGTAGAACGGTTCCTATCTAAGATGAAGTCATGCCGTTACATATCAACTGATGTGTTAGTACCGCTGCACGTTATTCACGTAGTTTGTGACACTTTCTGGTCCCTAGTTTGTGACAAGTGTTCGCACTAGTTCGGGATGCTTGACTCCCGCCCCCAACTATTGGGTTTTCTCCCTTTTATATATATATATTTCAACTAACTGCGGCTAAGTGGTATGGGGTAGCAAGTCTGACTTTGTTGTGACTTAAATCCCCCCTTTTTTCTTCCTCTTCTATCACATCACATGACATCACGTTATTCACGACATGACTGACTGACTGATTAGAAAGGGAAAAATACGGAGAAGGTAGTAACCTAATCAAACACAAGCTCTGCACGTTGTTAGTAATTAGGCGAAGGAGCCGGCTGCTCTGCAATGTTGCGATTGTCTGCGCGCAGGTAAGAACAAACGCGAAATGTTAATTGGCAAATTACGGTGTTTATCTCTAACTCTGTCGGTTCATTAAACAAAAGGCATGCCTGTTCCGGAGTCTCAGCATAATATGAACAGAATTATTTTGGCACACAGCAGTTTCAAACGCGCGTCTGCCTTGAACAAGCGCGGTGCGACACGTACTGCGGTTCTTTCTTAGTAGCATTATCTACGAAACAGAAATTACCGTGTCGTGGATGGCTCTGGCTAAACGCAAGCAGAATAGATTTCATCTGACGCGGAAAGAAGGGCAAAAAATAACAGAACAACGTATTTCATGTTCCACACAGCTAATCAGAAGACGGCGGCGCGCTGAATTAAGCTAAAAATGCAATGAGCAATCGCGCGTTGATGGGCCCTGCTCCAGCAACGAGTGCTCGTCAAATGTTTTATGCTGAGTGCCACCGCAGTGTCCTTCGAGCTGCCCCATACATAAAGCTTCGCCTTTACTATGAGGCGCGGGACGTCAGTGTAGGACTTTCGCAAGCTTTGTTCAATGGTTATACGCTAACCATAACTGGCTGCTGCAGAGCCATAAAAAGTCGTCGTCCTCATTCGCATTTATTGCGAAAGTCTAAGTATAGTTCCTGAATAACTCTAGGGACACTGCGCATAATGCTATAGTACCGTACATTTCGAAAAAGAACGCCATGAATAGCTAAAGGAGCGCACAGAAAGCACTTCAAAGAAAAGAGCGCGCAGCGCCGGGGGCGATCTCTCCCACTTCCTTCTGGCGTGTTGTGACGCCAGGTCAGCCGAGCACTCTTATTGGCTGCCGAGAATCGTCTGCAACGGCACGAGAGAAAGGCAACCAGTCGAGTGTGCTGCTTCAAACGAGGGACGCGCGATGCGAAATACCAACAAAAATGGAGAAGGAAAGGCAAGAAAAATGATTCTGATGATGAAGTGGGGAGGTTTTCCACTCTAGGAGTGGAACGCTACCCCATGGCTAGGGGGTCGAATATGAGTGGTGACAATGATGAGTGATGACGATGATGAGCGATGACGATGAGAGATGATGGAAATGATCGGAGCGGCGATGGCAATCCTGATCGTGATCGTGATGGTGGGAATGTCCGAGAGCGCTGTTGGGGTCACAATGAGTCCTTTAGGCCTGTAGCCTCAAAAAAGTCAACTACATGACTTAAGGCCGCCCTGAAGTGGGCTATACAGGAATATAGACGAAGGCAGCTCCTGCGCTGTAGAAGCAGGCACCAGGGAGGTGTGACAGTGCCGAGGTGCGTACCGCACTCGTACTTTTTGAGCGACTATGTAGCCCAGGGCACCAAATTCTCCTTCCATGCTCCTTTAATAGATCGTAAGCCGTTCACGATAACCGTTCCAAAAGATAACATGCCAACCACCTAATCCCTTTGGAGTGGCTAACATCACGATGTTGACTCTTCCTGTATCGGACCGAGTCTTCGTAGAATGCTTCCACTTACTAGAACTCCCGAACGCATAACTTGCCAGAGAGATGCCATCGTTACCAAACCGAACAGAAATCGCAAAAGGGAACTTGTCCTCATGCGAACTTATATCCGCTTATATCCTGCTCATATGGCTCCGCCCCGACCGGGAACGGTGGAGTCATCAAAATATGAGCAGAATATAAACCTAAGTATCGCGTATTCTTAAACGATCCTCGACTCGATCTTCCACTTGAGCTGCCCCTCGAGGCCGATCTTGTTCTTCAAAAATCGACCCTGATTCGAAACACCTTCACGCTTCCTTCGAGTACTACACGGTAGCGCCGATGTTTCCTTGACGCGTGTGATGGCTGCCTCAGGTAGAGAGCAGCTTCTTTCCTCCACTCACTGGAGTCAAAGATCATTTAAGAATACGGACTAAAGGTCGCGTCTACAGCATCATACCGAATTTATGCCACTGCAATCCAAGTATCTCGCATTGTATTCTCCCAAAATATTTGTTTTCTCCGGATGAAGCGGAACTATCATGAAGTTAATTTCTAGTTTTGAGAAATATGACGTCATAGAATGCCCAATCTGCCATGATGGCGTCTTGCAACATTGCTCCACGAAGGTCGACTTCCGTCACCTCGTCACAGCTCCAGTGGCCGACCTCTCCAACGCTCGCCGAAGAGCAGAGACGCCAACTCTCGCTTACGTCACCTGCTCTCGGAGAATCCGAAACTCATAGTTTTGCGGCTTCTTTGGAAAATTTGTGAGAAGCGCGTAATGTTCGCTCACTGCATTTATATTTTGGGTATTGTGTCCTTGGGCGAGGTTGATTTATAATACGGAATAAAATAAATATCACGTTAAAGGTAGTGTAAAGCGAGGGCACATTTGATTTTGCTTACATATACGTAAATCATGGAAGTGCGCGGAACTCGCGGGGAAAAAAAAAAAGAAAGAAAGAAGAGATAAATTTCGCTCATCTGCAGCTCCTATGCCTCTATCGACATCTGCTGCACCTGCCAGTCTTTAGCATAAAATCTCGGAGCCAGCGCAATCGAACGAGTTCTGTGTCCATACACGGTTGTGCCCCGGGTCAAGTTCCTTTCCTTTTTATCGATTCTGCCTCTCACAAAAGGGGCCTCTTCCCCACGCACACGTCCATCCATACATGGATGGAAATAAGAATAAAATCACCCTATTAGGTAACCCTTTCGCCAGGGGCTTACATTTTTCGTGCGACTATTCCTTCGCAGCAAGGACGTCAGAAAAAAAAAAAAAAAAACGAATGTCCGCAAGGGAACGCGGAAAGGATGTTCGGTGGACATTCTGTGCATTCTTCACGAAAGGAACCTCATGGATCCTTTTTGTTATCGGCGCAGAATTTACTGCCACTTCGCTTCGGTGCTTCGCCGTTTTTCTTCGTGAAGCGCACATGTTTCTTTCTATCGCGCGCCGTGATTCATAAAATATGCAGCTAGGGAAGGGTATGTATTAAAAAGAACCGTCTTCCACGGAACGAATCCAACGATCAAAGCGTACGCGATAAAATGCAACAACGTGCAGATTGTAGAGTTCCAATTTTTTTTTTTAAAGGTTATTTAATAGATACGAGAACATTACATATTCCGTTACACTATATATCAAGGTGCGTGAGAGAAACAGGGGCAGCGCGGTTTGAAAGGTGTTATCCCAGACGTATTTACGAGGCACGTCGTATACCACGAGGTGCTCTTGCACAAACCGTGGGATCAGTAAGAGTAGGAAGGCGGAGGGAAATTTCCGAGCACGAAGGGACTTTCTTTGTTTTGCTTTTCTATTGGAGACGCCAACACGGAATATGTGCTCATGGAAGGATGGATGAAGAAAGATATGGAGAGTGTAGTTCCAAAATGTGGATCCGTCTGCTTCATGACACCTAAATATGAGTGCTCAGCAACATGTTTGTGTGTGCGCGTGTTTGCTAGCGCCGCGAAGCAACTGTGGCTATGAGCGGCGTACAGGTGTGGACAGATGGAGAGAGGACAGCAGGAAGGAGTGGGGGACAGAGGGGGTTAGTATGCGTCATGGGCCGACTTCAGGTGGAACTGTGCCGACATTCGTCTGAAAAGTTTCAGCAAAATGTGAAGATGTAAAATAAAGGAAAAGGAAAAGCCAGAGTGAAATTACTGCCACACGAACATGAACTGCTAGTGAACATGTGAATAGTGAACTTCTGAATAGCGAACATGTGCATAGTGAATAGCGAACTTGCTAGTAGAGCACATGAGAAGTATTTTTGGGGAGTGGGTGAGAATTTCAGTTAGGAGTATAGCAGAACAAGTCGGGAGACGAGTTCAATTTCTCCTCTTTTTCGTTACAAACAAACAAACAAACTGCCACAGGAATGCGTGACGCTCCAAAGCGACTATGCCGGATAAGTTCCATTTTTCTTCACCTTTTTTTTTCTTTTTTACGGTTACTTATCAACTTATCTTCACCAAGATCCAAAATCTGCTTGTGAGCAGAGCACACAGACAGCTCGGTAAGACCAAGCGACGCTTCGCGCTACCATAGTCGTCTACATATGCACATGTACACAGAATAGAATAGAATAGAAATAGAAAGAAAAAAAGAAATGTAGGTCGCACTGGTGCGACCAACTGCTCCATGACGTTTGAGGTGTGAAAACACCGAATGACTTAAAATATTATTTCAGCATGTGTACACAATCGGAGTGGAATGCATAAGTTGATATACGTGTCGAACGACATGTGATATGGCGGGAAGTACTGAACGTACGAGGGTAGTTCCATAAGTTTCCGGCCCGACCAACTTTTAATAGTCATAGAGACAAAACAAGTGTATCACTTTTCGACATATAGTCACCCTTAACTTCGATGCACTTTTGACACCTTTCAACCAGCATTCTTATACCCTTGAAAAAATAGTCCGAAGTTTTGTCCGCAAAATGCTGGAAAACTGCCTCTTGCACCTCACTATCGTTTTGAAATCTCCGTCCACTGAGATCCCTATTCAAGTTCAAGAACAGGAAGTAGTCACTCGGTGCCAAGTCTGGACTGTAGGGTGGGTGGTGGATTTCTTCGAAGCCGCACTCCTTCAGTGCAGCCTTGGCAACATAAGCCGTGTGGACAGGGGCATTGTCCTGGAGCAACCGGACACCTCGACTCAACCTGCCGCGCCTCTTTTCATTGATGGCGTCTCGCAGTCGGTGCAGGAGTGAAGCATAATAAGTAGCATTCACTGTGGTGTTCCTCTCTTTGAAGTCGATGAGGAGGATCCCGTGACAATCCCAAAATATTGTTGCCATGATCTTCTTTAACGAGAGGATAGAGAGGTAGCAAGCGAGCTGGTGGTATAGATCCATAACTTAAAAACCCGAGACTAGGGGACAAAAAAACGACAAACACCCTTGATTGAGACCTTGTCTGTGTTTGTCGTTTTTTTGTCCCCTAGTCTCGGGTTTTTAAGTTATGGATGATCTTCTTTGTGGATTGTGTGACCAATGTACCAGCTCGCCTGCACCCTTGCACTTCTACCATGGATTGTGTGACCTGGGCTTTTTTTTTGGGATGCTTCTCCTGGTTTGCGCCATTTCATCGACTCCTTTTTCGAAAGGGGATCATAGTAGAGCACCACAGTCTCATCCCCGTGACAATTGATTTCAATATTTCTTCTTCGTTCTCTTGACAGAGCTCCAAAAACTCTTTGGCACAGACTACGCGCTGTTAATTGCTTTTGAACTGACGAGAGAAGTCGTGGCACCCATCTCGCACTGACCTTTTTCATGTGAAGGCCCTCGCCGATGATGCGAAAAACGGTTGTTTTGGAAAGCCCCAGCCTTTCTGAGATTTCCTTCACCTTCAGACGCCTGTCGCTCAGGATTTCCTCCTCGACAAGACACAAATTTTCTTGTGTCACCACTTCCACTGGACGACCATCGCGTGGATCATCTTCAATGGACTCTCGCCCCAGTCGAAACTGCTTAGCCCAGTCTTTTACCGTTGTGTACGACGGAGAGGCTTCCCTGTACACGTTGTCCAGTCGCGCTTTAATTTCTTTAGGCGAAAGTCCCTTTTTTGTCAAGAATTTTGTCACAGCGCGGTACTCGATTTTTTCCATTTTACCTGAAGAGTGCACCCTGGCTGTTTGAAATGCCGCTCTCCAACCGACAAAAGCATAGAGAGGGTTGAGGGTGGTGCTTCGGCCCTCCAACAGATGGCGCCACGCGTCCTTAATCGCATTTTCGCGCGCATTTTCTACCTCGGGCCGGAAACTTATATGGAACCACCCTTGTACCTTAGTGGTTCTGTACTTATATGCACATGCACTACATACATATACCTATACATATATATGTATATATATATATACATATACATATTTGCACCAATAGAAAGTTCCTGGCTGTCGTCCTTCAGCACTAAAGCAAAGTGGATTATTATTATCACTGCTCTGGCACATTGATTCATTGCATGAAGGAGCCTGGAGGCAGTTATCGTGCCGTTGGGCTACGTTTATGGAGAATCGATTAGACTATACACGAGCTGTTAACAGAGCTGTTATACCCGCAATGCGCCCTCAAGGTGATCAAGCTGTTAGGGGCAGGAATCATCCGTCTGACGCGTTGTGTACTGGGGGAGGGGAGAGGGGATTTATTGGCAGAAAAAGAAACAAAAATCAAAAGGAGAAATAAAAGGGGAAAGGTCAGCTAGGCAGCACGCCGGCTTAATTGTTATTCCCTAAAAAAATTAACCTATACGTATAGATGTCGCAGATGCATTCCCGTTGAGGTCCTCGAGATCCGATGTTAAACCAGTCTAGGTGAAATACGTATTCCGCAAAATAAAGAGTCCGTGACGAACGGGCACAGGGCAATGTGCAATTTTAAGTTAAGCAGTTTTAAAGAACTGACCAATAGAGCACACTGGGCCATTCATCAACACACAGCCGCAGCCATGCCTTTAGCTCCTGGGCCCCGATCTTCAACTTGTCGTCATCCCATAATGCGCGTTAAATGCATTACTTCGGCCAGTGATTCGCCGCGAGATCTTGCGCGAGCCTATCAAGTGGCTATGTGAAAGCTGAAGATAACTGTGAAAGGCAACAGAACGTGCCACGAGATGCATCGGGTATTACCTGTTCACAAGAGCACGGTGAGTTATCTTTGTTTTATACTGGGCGATTTCCGAAGTAATTCCAACGATGTGAGGAGTGCCCCTACAAAATGATCGCCTTAAAGGAGCTATGAACTGTACCAAGCGAGCCCGCCGACTGTGTCGGCTCCAAACGGCGATTTCAACGTGTTGTCTGTGACACCTTTTGTATAGGTGAATTTGACAGGTGCGTATCTTCAGCACATAGCATGCTCCTAGCCAACGATCTTCTCGAATGACAACGTTCTTGCCCATGATTTGTTGATAACGAGAGGCGAAGCCTATTATGTATCTATAATGCGCGGCTACAAAATGGGCTACGCCTCCCGTTTTCAACAAATCAGAGACGAAAACGTTGTCATTCTGGATGATGGTTGGCTAGGAGCGTGCCATGTAGTGAAGTTCGTCTTGAAGAGGGTAAAGCAGAACGTTATGTGTACCTCCGCGTTGGCGTCTGATTGGGTGCTACAATTCTTCAGATGACGTAACGATGGATAGAGGTATCTGGACGGCGGTGCGTGTACTCACACGAATACGAAAGAGAGTGTGTTTTTGTATTAACGTTGCACTAGTTATGAAGGAGAAGAACTGAGCAATAGATTGTAAATAGAATTACAAAGCATAGAAGAACAATATTACATCTATTAGACCCGTAACTAAATACATGCAGATAGGAGTTCTTAACTCCTCTAACACTGAAAGCCCCATTTTTCTTTTTTTATACATAAAAAAGATCATTTCCCACCATAAAAGCGTCATATAATTTCTGACTCTGTCACGGCCTCGAAACATTTCGCTCAAGGCGCTCCCATCAGGCGTGCGGCTGAGGCCCACTCGGTATTACACGGGACACAAACTAGGCAGTTTGACGACCCATTACACTGCAAGCTGCGTTTCACAATCAACGTGTGTTACAAACAGCTTCTGATCCTCAGGGATGCAACGGTATAGAGAGTGGGGACCATTAATATGCAAGCACTGTGTGAAAGCACACCATTTCCACCCTCCCTCCATTTTTTTCTTTGTTCTAATAAATATCTCCGCACACCATTTCGCTCGCAGCATTATTGAGCAGAAGGGTTCAGCTACACCGATTGAATTGATATTCAGGATAACGCATACTGCGGAACCCTTATGGCGGAGGCGCACAGATGACGCATGGCCCATTAGACCAGCGTGACATTTGACACAACATTCGGAAAGCTCAGTACATTTCAAGACGTAGCTCCAGCATGGAGTATTAAATGATGCGCTCCATACAGTAAGGGCTATATTGCTAAATATAGACGAAGTAGCAGGTGCGGGGAGCTCTGGCTCAGAACCCCGGTAGCCCTTGAGGCAGGCAAATCAATAAATCTTGTCCTACGCTTATCAACTGGTGCAAATGCAGGTCAAACGCAACTGTATTGCAAGGCCGTTTTGAAAGGCTTTTACGTCGCTCAATAACTATGCGTGTCGAAAGGGGCTGACGCTAAGGCACAACGTCTTAGTGGTTGACGTCACTCAAGTGCGCTACTTTGTTGTAGCTTTTTTTCCGCAGCCACCGCCATCTTTTGTTAGACGGAAACGGAAACAACAACAACAAAAATGGTCCAATGGTCATAACCATGAAGAGTTGGGACACGGTCACCTCTAAGGATGAAGTCTTATAGTCTAAACATTTCAGGAATACGCACGGTTACCTATAAGGCGGTCGCAAGGTTGCGCTCCGGCGCAACCGGACTGCCTTTTCCCGAATTAACACGGCTCAAGCTGGGGAGATCCCTTTCCCACAGCCGGTGGTTGAAACATTTAAGGGGCTAGTACCCTCGTAAGCAACTAACACTGATAAACAATTAAGTAACTAGCATACTGTCATAGGATCATTGGGTTTTCCTAGTGTCAACAGATACGTAGCCTCCTGCATCAGGAACGCCGCAGGCTGTAGTCAACAGTTAAGCAGATGTCACGTGGTTCCTATGGGACGAACGAACCTCGCTGTTCTTTCGTGCAGGCTTCGGTTGAATAGAATCCTGGCAGACAGCGGGAGGAAATTGACAATGGGAATGGAAAGTGCATCTCCTCTGTATTCGAGGAGGCGTGCGGTGCTTTCGCGGTCACTTTGCATATTAAATCCGCACGGCCAAATTACTTTGCACGTCTGATTTCCGACTGCTCTGAGTTCTTACAACGGCACTAACCGTACGGCTGTAAATGCCACATCAGAGGCCGGATTATACCGTTGTCTCTCGTAATTTATTAAGGAAGAAGCTTAGGCTCACGCACTTCCTGGGCCGGATGAAAGACGTATACATACGGTCCACGATTTTCCCTTTTCAGACGACAGAATGTGGCCGTTCTCTATGGGACAGCAGAACGAAAAGTAGTGAAATGCCCGGTCCTTTCTGAAAAAGTCTACTAAGCACTAGCCCTTGAAATACAAATGTAGAGAAATGTTTTGCACTGACTGACCAGACGGCCGTATTGATAATCATCCCATGTTTGCATTCTGTCAGAGAAAACGCGGAAGAAGTATATTCATTGGACTGTTCACTAGTTTGGTTTCTTCTCAAGTTTGAAAATAAAAGTAAAGGTCACAAGAAATCATAGCAGATCTATATCTATGGGTGCAGCAAATATCAGGGTAGTTGAAGATGTGACATTACAATGTGCATGAAAGCCTCAAAAGTTTCCAAACCCTTGATATGAACAATCTAACATATTATAGATGTCGAGTGACAGAGCAACGACTGGATTAAAACCCAGAAATCAGAACTTTTAAGAAACTAATAGCAACGTTATGTCCGATTGGTCCAAACGCCGCAACTCATTCGAATACGAATCATACAATGGAATGCGCTTTCCGTGCTTACGTGATATAATATTAAGTGACTCGTGTGAGGCTTCTGTACAGCGAGTAACAACTAAAGGCCTACACTTACCCACAGCACAGCAACACATCCATCATCAGAGTATCGACCACACCTTCTCCCTCTCCCTCTTGTCTTCACACTCACAACGATAACACCCAGAAGTTCCTTCAAACGTCAATCCACCTTGTCATCAAAACATTTGACGCGGACCAGCACACCAGCACTCTCTTTCATAAAACCGAAAGCCCTACTCATCCCACAGCGCATGGAAAAGCATCGCCCGCTTCTGTCACCGCCTCCGAGCGAACGCTTTCCTTTCCAAACATCGCCCCATTTTGGGTCTTCACGAAGGGCACCCATTAGGCATTTGGACGATGACTCGCCACCCCCGCGCCGCGCTACGCAACCTGCGCTAGACGTCTTCCCACGTGATCCTCTTCTTCCGCCTCTTTGGGGTGGTGGAGGTCGACGTTAGGGTGGATGTCCACAGCGTCGACGGCGCCGCCGACCTCGATCGAGCAGGTGCAGAGGCGGCTTCCGCAGCACAGACTATATTTCCGATTCCGCGAGAAGATCAGCAGGATGGCAAAAATCGATGCCCGCACAAGGGCGTTCTTTCTGTTTTAATTTGTCGTTCCGTAAATATTGACCTTGCCCCGCGACGTGCGTGCCCTGAAGGGAGGCGTATTCTGTCAGTTACTGAAGCGTATGAGTCAATAGGAACCGATGTATGCGAGGGTTGAAGGGATGGGCCGAACTGTTGCGTGTGTAACGTCACAGGTCGAGAACTCTTAATTATTTTGCACGGTAATAGTCATTGCAGCTAGGTTCTATTGATAGGCACAGACGGACCTAGAATACGCCTTTTGTGTAGACTGGTTGGGGGTCCTAAAGCGTGTGGTCTGCTGGACATGGTGAACGGAGATCGATTTTACGTTCAGCGGGGTCTGTCTCGGGATTAAGCTGATCAGTACCACCGCTCCATGTTCCCAAATGGCATCTGCCAGTAAAGAGTTCCTATATTAGCATTTCTCACAGTGTTCTTGTTGTAACTGACGAATAGTGTGCTAGAAGGTGTACCGCGTGTTGGTTGCATGAAACTGATCATGGGAGAACGCACTGAAGACAACGGCTGAGTTGCTATAGTTGAGCTGTTCATATCAGTGCATTCTACACCACGATATCGCCGGTTACGGAGAAGTGTGAATTTTTAACGTATCTTCATATTTTAATAATTGACCACATTTAAGGCTATTCCTGCGGTTGTGACTTTCGGCACATTCTGTCGGGCATGTTACATAGATCACGGTGACGTTCGCAACGTCGGGAGCAGGCAGTGAAACCTTCAGAAGTGTCGTGACGTGTGCATGTGCGTGTGTGTACTCGCGTAACCACTGCGGTCTTCGCGTGTTAGCCCGAATCTACTAATCAAATCACGCCGTGTCGCACCACCAAGCGTGAATCTATAGTACTAGGCCTACGTCGGTAATTAGCTTGCAACCGCTTATACAAATGGGATGCGTTTGTTGGTAACGCGGCAACGTTGGACACCGAGTACAACATCTGGCACTGAGACCATTAATGCTGCGTGCATACTAATAATAACGCTCCGCTGTCCATTGCGATGCTGTTGCGAGTTCTGTTTCAACGCGTAGTCCTACCTAGAGTCACTAAATAAGCTTCGCTTCAGAGTATCGACATTGAGGTCTAAGGGAGAGCAGGAGCGCCATCTTGTTTCTGCACCACACCGGTACCATCCCCATTTGAGGATCAAAGAGGGCTAACATGATGTTTCCTATGGGATAGAGAAGCGGTTATGGTTGTTGTGTGATAATCCATGTATTGTCAACCAGAGCGTCCCGAGGATGTCAAGCTGAGCTCAAGGCCGTCAACTGCTACTTGCAAACGAAAGGAACATTTCACTAAAAGTAAGCTAAAGTGTGCAGTGCGCGTACGCGTGGGTAGCGTGTCGCAGAAACAAGATGGCGCATGCTCGCTCTTGGAACTCAGTGTAGATACTCTGAAGCGTAGCTTATTTAGTGACTCTAGTCCTACCTAGAGTCACTAAATAGGTACTCTAGTCCTACCATAGGTTGTTTACGTGCTGAACTTTCTCTTTGATAAGACGTGTTGCGGCGGGATGACCAGTTCGAAGTTCCAAAGGTCGTTCAAAAGACTGGGAGGTGGTGGGTTCGGGTCCTACCACCGTCTGTGCTGTCTGTGCTTTTCCTCTCTGTTTTTCGGCTCGCTTTCCAGGCGGATGCCGGCACAATCCCCACGAAGTGTGCCCTGGACGCACACAAATCCCCTTTCCTCCAACTCTTGTTGTGCTCCCTTTACACGTTCACGCGCCTGTACACCGCTCATGGCGACAGCTGCTTCGCGGTGCTAAAGCCCAAAAAAGAAACAGTACTTATGTTTAATAGTACTGCGAACATTGAACAACCAACTTACAGACATGCATGTGCTCGTTATAACCCCCAATAACTAGCCAATTGATGTTCTAGAGTGTTAATACATTTTCCTATAACAGCTCCCAATTTGAGGACCTGTGAAGTATTTCTTGCTAAAACATATATAAAACATAAACAAAAATGAAATGAAGCTGCGAAGGAATTTAAATGGACACTAAAATGCAAAACAAACTTCCCTTGGAATGAGAGATGCCATTACGTTGACAGCAATACAAAAGGAACGGTATTCAAGCGCGAAGGAAATTGCAATTTACCGCTTTCCCTCTTCACCCCCTCTCAAGAGGCGAAAACCGGCCAAGATAGGGTGTCCAATCATTGTTGGAAATCGTCTGCGGAGACCAATGGGAAGCCACCCCGCGTTGTCGCGTATATCTTGAGAGGGATAGCAGAAGGAAAGCGCAAATTGCAGTTTCCTTTGAGCTTATAAATCACGAAAGACGCAATGGATATGAATCCCGTTCCTTTTGTATTGCTGTCAAGGTACCGTGTATTCACACGAGCCACATCTTCACCGGAAGAAGTTCCGCTCCGTGTTATGCTGCGCATTCACACGGTGCCCGAATATAGGGAATGGCGTACTGCGCACTTAGCAGACGACACCGTCAGCGTCTTTTCCTGTCGTCTGCGACGGAATACGTATATCTGGCGGCCGTGTCGCAGGATATTCCCCAGGATTAGCAGTGCATGTGAAGACGCGACGTTGAGCGCTCGCGTTCACGTGACAGCAGGAAGCTGTCTTTATGACGTTTTTCGCATCTTCCGCTGGAACATTCCGGGGAATGTCGATCGTGTGAATACACGGGTAAACGACATCTTTCATTCCGCGAGGAAGATTCTTTTTTTTTTTTGCTGATTAGTGCCCCTTTAAATATCTATATAAAGGACAAAGAAAGCTTTCTTTAGTGGCAGAAGAACATCGTACATTTTTTAGCACATCCGGGATATACACGCCGCAGGATCACGCTTTTTAATCATTCACATATCTAATGTGTGTAGAAAGAGACCAGAGCTGCGTACAGTACTTCAACAGTAACACACAAAACACGCGCTCCTGACAAATTAGCGTTACACGAATTCGTTCTCCACATTATCCCTCGTGTAATATCTCGCCATAATCACAGACATAGAGAGATAACGAGGAAATCCGCGAACAAGAATCTCTTCCTCGTTAGCAAACGCATCGTTTAGCGAAGCCAGAAAACGAGGGAGGAAATAAGGGTACGCTTCCTCAGCGGTTCGCTCCCTGTGCGGCAAGCAAATGAAGTCATAGAGAAGTAACCTTGAAATGAGACGTGAAATGTGTCTCGTGGGCTGACGAGTACGTAATCCAGGGGGGGATCAGACATGGAAAGAGCATATGTCGTACCTGGAGAAAATGTTTGCGAAACTTCCACTAATGTAACGGGGCAGTGAACCGCTATAATAGAGAAAGAAGACGAAGAAAAAAGAGTGGTTTTAGACATTTTGTGAACTAGATGCAAGACGCATGAAGACGAGGATTGGAAGGTGGCTCTATAAAGTTATTGCATTTAAACGCGTACAGCAGACAGACAAAAGATGAAGCTTTTTTCGAATGTTCGTCGATTCTTTTTTTTTTTTTTCTTTATTCACGTCTAATGGCGATTGGGCGAGCAGCTATTCACATTCATCGAAGATACCAGCCCAAAGTACACACAGAGAGTTACAAAAACTGTTGGTATATATATTGCCATCAATTGGAGGAAATAACAGCTCCGCCTCGAGCAAACAGAACCGTAAACAGCTCTCGAATCCTGCCGCCTCTAAGTGTACGATCTGTGTTGACAACCCTGAGTGAGTAATCCATATATGATGAAATATGAACCCTTATCCTGCGCGGCTTCCCTTCTTACTGAGATCGAACATATTCCTTTATTGTTTTATCGCACCAGTACCCGATAGTGCCTCTGGAAGGCGGCAGTCCGTATTTCGTTTGCCAACATGTTTATTGCACGGCTTATCGGATCATCTAACAGCATCCGAATCCTAAACTGGAGGAGAATTCCAGGGGAACGAGAAAATCGAATCCAGTTCGCGCTGTTTTTTCGCAAAGCCTCACGATTTTTTGTGCGCTTATTTATTGAAGCTGTAGCCTTATAGGGTCCACCAACATCGACACCTGCGTATGTCCGTCCGTATTTGTGGAGAGGGGAGAACAAGAGAGAGATGAGAAACAGAAAGAAGTTACACAACGAGTGCGGACGCCCGAAGATCAGGATCAGAAGACTCATAAAGCACATTGCCCAGTGATACAGCCATTTTTTTTCAAAAACTTATTGAACCGACTACGAAACAACAATTCTACTTTATTGCTTCTTTCTTTCGAGTTCTTATGGTGCCATATGCGCTACAAGACAGCGCGTGTTTGAGGTCCAAAATCACAAGGTATGCGTCCGAATTCCTTTTTGCTAGCTTATTTAAAATAACACACAGAAGCTCATCACCTTCTACAGTCGGAGCTGGCCAGCAGTGGACGGCCGTCCGCCCAGCGTTTCAAAAGTACTTGGGCCCTGGAATCACAGTGTCAGACACAGGGCGTTCTCCGCCATAGTGAAATTTTTCCGGGACACTGATGCAGACAACAAGTTTTGAGACCATATGTGTGTTTTGCTGTTCGACTGTTTGCGTGTTGCGTGTATGCGCGTTCTGTGACATCTCAATGTGTGTGTACTTGTTTTCTGTCGGAATCACCACTACCACTAATCATTATCATCAGCATCAGCATCGCCATCATCCTCCTCACCTTCATTGGCACCATCATTACAGAAGTTTTCCACCAAAGTAACTGGTGCAAGTGATGTGGAGCCTCACACTATAGTGAAGTCAAAATCTCCATTTTATTTTTTCTTAAAACCAAACAAAACCAAACCAAACCAGCGCGGTCCAACGACGCCAGCTATCTCTCACTTTAACTGCAGATAGAATTTGCGAGTATATTATCCATCGGTACCTCCGTTTCCGCATGAAATCGCTTGTAACATTTTTCAATACTTGCCTAGTTCAGAATTATACAGCTCTACCTCTATACGTGTTTGTCACGCACTGCATGTCTTAGCGTACGAGGCCGAAGAGCGAGCCACGAGTACAACCCATCAGCAGGTAGTGCAGCTACTCCTCACAGGCAAGCAGAGAACACGAAGGGTCTTCACCCCATAATGAGTAATTTAGTTGCGCCATTTGCGTATGCATAACGTACGCAAGAGCAGGGGTACGCCATGTGCCTTCAAATTCACGCGCTTACAACTTCAAAGACTATCTCACTACCTCTCCCTCCCGCTTCACCGTGACATACAGAGCGTGCCCACGAGGCACCAGCGTATTATAAAACCTAAACGCCGCATTCATCATTAACCACGCCGAACGACTGCGACACAATAACAACCTTTGACCGGGATTCGCTATTATTAGCGAACGCTCGCGGCGAAATCGTTCGATGGAAGCCCAATACGGGTTGCGACGGCTAGTGCTGGAAGTGTCCCCAGGGTAGGACGCAGTGCAATCAGGAGCGCATTCAGACCCAAGCTCAGTGCGGCAGTCGACTAGGTGTGCGACACACGCACGTAGCGGGTGGTGCTACGTTCATGCGCTACCGCTGTGCGATAGGAGTCTAATAAATGGCATGACGGCAGACGCGTTAGGGGGCAAGCGCGGGCACGTGCATCGTACGAGGCAGCAGGTAGAGAAGGAAATAATGGTCTTTGTCATGACGTACTGGTACCGAGGGTTCGATCCACTGACCCGACCACTGTGGCGTCGCTCATGCTCGCAGTTGTCTCGCGACGTAAAGCCTCGGATTATTATTATTATTTAGTTCTTGATCTTTCCATAATTAATCCAGATATTGATCTCACACAGGGTGGTTCAAGTCGTGTTATAATAGCCTTGACATACGAAAACTATACCAGTATTTAATATGACGAAAGAAGCGTGCTTTTGCGTACCTCTTTAGGGAGACATTGGATGATTCTGATCCCGCAATAAAGTTCTTCAACGGCGCACAAAGCAGGTATTCAAAGTTTAGGTTCCTCTGTGCGCACATTTCGTTGAAGCCCACCAACTTTTAATCTTGCTATACAGCGTGCCCTCTGTCGTCATAAATACACTGCTACTCGTTATGATGAACGTCACCCCAGTCTCCTAACGTACGGCCAAAACAGAGTTTGTAGCGTTCACCGCGCAACAAGAAAAGGGGAGTAGCTGGGTTACGGTAACGAGTTACCCCCAACAACGCAAACGTTTTTTTAGTAGGGCAGAATAGAATTCTGTACATAGTGCTAAGTTTCATAGTGCATAGTTAGCCAAAATTCTCGGGCCATGGTCGGACACCTCACATCTGATGCGAGGCCTACACGAGCTGTTGCTGAGTTCCTCTCCAGCACTGGACTAATGGACGAACTCTATTAGGACACCTTTCCATCATCATCACTTTCTCATCCCTTCCACAAGCGCAATGGGGCAGTCTACCGCCATAACGGCGGAGAATGACCCACCACATCATCATCCCATTTATGTGAGTGTGTGTCCATAGTGCGGACACTCTGCATATAATGGGTGTTTCACCTACAGTGATGAAAAATTCTAAGTGGCGACGCGCTCGTCGGGTGATTGTGGGACTTTTGGCAATTACCTTCTGGAAACTTTTGCCACCATTGAGGAAGGCTTTAGACAATTTTTAAGCGGGGGAAATTTATTTTTTTCGATTGAACCTTGAAAATTGGCAAGCGAACCTTACTTTTTTTTACAGGGATATGAAGTCATCCATGGATAACCGCAGACCCAACACAAACTATGCACAGTATCGCAACAGAAATAGTCGAAAAAAAATAGTAAAAATTACGCTTTAGCCCCGCCTGCTTGATTTTCCCCAAGTAGCGCGCGCGAAACGTGCGTGTAGAGGAGGAAGTGTCCCCGCCTTCATTTGTTTTGCCTTTTTTGTTATAAGACGGTTGCTTTCTTTTCTTTGTGATAAGACGGTTGTCACCAGTTTCAAGGTCAAAGAGGGAGAAAGAACCCCCGCAGTAGAGGTAAAACAAGAGGCGGAAACACTTGCTCCTCTCCCCGCATATTCCGTGCGATCTTCTTTGCGACAATCAAGCAGGCGGGGCTAAAGCGGAATTTTTACTAATTTTTTTCGACTATATCTGTTACAATACTACGCATAGTTTTTGTTAGGTCTGTGGTTATCCGTGGATTATTTCATGTTTCTGTAAAAAAAGAAAGAGGTTCGCTTGGCAATTTTCAAAGTTCAATTGAAAAAAATAAATTTCCCGCAATTAAACACTCTCCAAAGCCTTCCTAAATGGAGGCAAAAGTTTCCAGTAGGTAATTGCCGAAAGTCCCACAATCCTCCGGCGAGTACGTCGCCAGTTAAAATTTTTTATCACTTTAGGTGAAACACCCTGTATACACACATCTGTCCGTATACCTACACACCCTATACCTTAATTATGACTCATAAAGTAGCGCGGATTCTGTCAGTGATACTGCTTTATTCCGCGCTGCCTGCATTAACGAAATGTTTACATTTCAAACGAGAAAGGCCATGCTCTGCACCCGTCCCGTTATTTTTCCCTTTTCCCGCTCTCCCTAGACCCCTAACCGCCATCCTTCCATCACGATGAGGCGGCGACGGCCATCACAATGTATTTTCTGCTAGGTCCAAAGACAAATATTTACACTACCTTAGAAAAACAAGTCTTCGTCGCACTGCATACCACAAAGCTAAACTCACAACGAAACCTGTTGTCTTATGAACGGTTGAAAACATCTTCCATTCCGCGGACATGTAAGTACCTCGCGGTGCAGACGATAAATGTGCTCCAAGAGACAGGAAATAGAGACCAATTAAAGTACACCCTAACTGAGGTCGCCGTTGCAGCACCCCTGTCCATAGCACATAGACCCAATGACTTTTCCTCAATTTCCGTTCTTCAGATGATTAAATACGTGGCCTGATGCGACCCCGGAGGTCAACGACTAATTACACGCCTAAACCGCCACGTCAAGAAACATTATCCAGACGGCAAATGAGAATCCTAATAGCCAGATATAGTAATGACACAAAGAATGGCACAAAGCCGCAAACCTGCACTTGCTCGCTCCATCTAACTGACGTGCCCTTCTTCATTGAATTGTAGACATATACTGCGGCTCAAGCGGAATGTGCGGGAGCTTCATTAAGGAAAGGTCAAGTCATCATAGCCGATACCACAGCGGTCAGGTCGCTCATTAACTTTGCCCACTGATGGCCCTTTAGGGTGCACTGAAACACACAGTCCAATGCAGGCACTGCCGGCCGGAAATCGAAACTGCTCCCTTGAGACCCTGCCTCTCGTCAGTAAGCTAGGGAAGTCGGTCAAATTGAGATGTACGTGTGTTCTTTGACAAGGCCTTTGGCTGTCGGATATCCTGTGTTAATCTGCTGTGGAAATAATGGGAGAAATGCAGGAAGAAGCAGACGTAGTATCTGAGTAGCCCTGAGTAGCGTATAGAGGTATACTGGGAATTGCGTAACCTGGTATAACGTTAGTAAAACATTCATGTAGGTTTGAAACCAATGCTGTACTCAGCTCCGCCGAGCGCAGTTTTGTCGATCTTCGGAAGTGGAGCTGTGTTTGTGAAATGCCGTGACACACAACGTACGTTGGAGGTCATTCCAAAGTTACGCTTATGAAAATTCCGCAAATACGTTTTGAGCGTTTGCAAGCAACCTTTATGTATAGAGTCGTCCTCTGGCCACAGCTGACCTGTGCTGTTGTGGTCACAGAGGTCACTACACTATATACACCACGTCGAACAGAATGATCGATGAAGATGACCGATCAATACCTCAACAGCGGGGAAAATCCAGCAATATGGTTGCAAAATTGTTCCGTCACTTCGCATAACCACCTTCGTGTGTGAAGAGGTGCTTCCGCGCATCTTCATTTTTCTGTGTTTGTGATTTGTGTGTGTGTGTGTGAATTTGCTCTCTCTTTTTTTGCGGGTGAAGTTTTTTAAAGAGTAGCAAGCCAAATATTGCCTGACCTCTCTCAACACTTAAAAAAAAGAAGAAGTTTCATCACGATGTAGGCTTCACAATTTCATGGGGCTCAAAAACGCATGGCGCGTTTACGACATCGTAAGCTGCGATGAAGTCAGGCTTTATCAATTTGCCACGGAGACGAAACAGTAGTCTTCGCTCTGCTCTTCTTTTTCTACACCGAATACAATGCGCCTTTGAAAGGACAGCAACCATCAAGAGTGGGCGGTGGCAAGACAATATGGCCTATTCTGCTCCAGGGGTGCCCACGAGACAAAACGAGCTATACAGGAGCACAAAACGGTTCCTGCCAACACCACCTGGAGACAAAGACTGACCGCTTAAATGATGTGACGTCACAATTAAGTGTCCGCCAATCACGATCGTGCTATCAGCAGCCGTAGCTATGGATACGAGACGTCATCGGCCGCATGAGTAGCCTATAGGAAGCCTATATATTTGAAATCGCCTGCTGTGACTGATTAACATCCCAACTTTATATGTCTACGCGCGAAGGAGTCAGCGGAGACATCAAGGAGGCCTACTGTATCTATAGGTGGCGTACGTAACCCTGCTCCCACAGAAAGTGCTTTAATATTGTTCAAGCAGCAGGAAGCAGGACCACCGGGCAATCATCTTGATTAGGATAACACATCGTCGCGGCGCAAGACCGTCGCCCAGACTACTGGTAGTCGCTAATGCGCCATTGAACTCCAGCAAACCATCACCACCAGGCCACAGGAGTCACTGCTTCACCAGTTCCAGATGGATATTTCCATCGGTCAAAAGTTTTTGTACCCGTTTTGGTGACACAGCAACCGTCCTCTCAATCATCTTTGGTGGCTAACTCGCCTGCCGAGCAACGACGCCGGACAGCTGCTCTAGTCGCCTTCCTGAAGGAAATCCGGCTCATATCACACCTGTAGTGTAGAAGTTTCTTTTTCTTTTTCTTTTTTTTTTTAAGCTGCGTTTTAGGCGTGACGATGCCCGCTTCCGGTGTGGCCGACCACGGCGAGCAGTTTTCATCTTCACCACAACCTCTCAATGTCGGCGCGGTGCGGAGAACAGAGAACTACCACAGTGTGGACGCGTCGTCTGCTTTTACACGTTTATTCCGCGTTCAGTGCTGTAGGTGCTGTAGGTGTAGGAGCATTGGGGAACCGTACAGTATCGTACCATCGCAGCACAATTGATCTTCCCGTGAATATACACAAGAATTACGGAAAATAACCATCAACTCCGAACATCGGCCCACGTGTTATCCACACTAGAATGGTGACAGTGTCGCCTCCTATAGGTCGATCTCGCAGCGAATAGCCAGCTGGCCTGCTGCAGCTGTATTCCACTCCCGGATTTCATTCTTCGGGACTTTCACAGAGATCATTTTTCTAGAAATCAGGTATCGGCATCTGGTCACCCTCAGCGTCCAGCGTAGCCGACAAAACCAAGAGTTTGCAGCGATCTCTAAATTTCCTCGCCATATATCCATCGCCTTCGTGTAGAACATGGGTGTCAAACGCAGTACCCGGTTTCGACGTCCGGCTCTTTTTTTTCTTCTTTTTTTGCACAGCCGAATCTTCTGAGCGGGAAAGGATCTGAAGAAGCTTTCAACAACTTTATGAATTCGCTGTGTCAAGCATTCAAAGGAAGCCAGGGCTGCTTCAGCGGACATGGAGGACGAGAAGTTTTATTGAGTGCAAGAGAGTGTCCTTTGGAAATATTTTTCACTAATTTCACGGTGCGTCTAAGGTTTTCTGCTGACACCCGGTTAACTTTTCGCGCGTGTTCCACATCAAATTTCCTGGTTATGATACTCCGAGTCAACTAGATCTTTACATACACTTTCCTGTTCCTTGCAGCTAAAACACGAAGACGAACATATATGCACATAACTCTGTAGCTTAATGTCCGATAATTTGGATATCACCGCGCAGTAGGGTAAACACCGTAAAATTCCGAATACCGCTTTGATATACTTGTCCAGGGAGCTAGAGGCTCTCGTAAAACGATTCTTTTCTGTGGACGTTGAAGCGCGCCCTTTTTATGGCACCTGAGGTAATTTTCGGCACCGTGTTAAGCCCTACACTTGCCTTCTACAATGTCTTCCTCTTTATGGCCCATACATTGGGTTTTATTAGGGACTGTTTTGTAAAAATTGCGCCCACAGGAAAGAAGAAGAGTTCCTGCATGAGGGACTTCGGTAATTTTTTATAACAACAATAACGTGGCATGTTAATTCATCATTCACCATCTTCTCCCCCTCAAGCAATGGGATAGGGTGCCGCCTCAGCGGCGAAACATCCCACTAGATCATCATTACTTATTTGTTGTTGTTGTTGTTGTTGTGTTCTGGACAGTGTATCCCGTATCCCTTCAAGTTTCCAATTGACGCTACGAATGCTGAGAGACAGGATGATTTGGAGAAAAGTTGTGAGGTGCGTTAGCAGTCCAGTTGGAGTGCAACGTATATAAAGGGCCTCAAGTGCATAAAAGGCAAGATTGTTATCAAGTAGGGAAACTTTTTTTTTTTTTTGAGGGGGGGGGGATATAGTTATTAGACCAAAGAAAAAAAAACGGGGGCAAAGATCAGCCGAACGGGACGTCGACTTTCTATTCCGCAAAGATAAAACTAAATGTAAGAAGAATAAAATAAATAAAAAGAAAAGACAAGAATAAGGAAATAAAGGATAAACTAACAAACTGTGAAAGAAGGATGAGATAGATTAAAGAGAAAGATGACAAAAAAAAGATGACTAACAAACGGTGAAAGAATGATGAGATGGATTACAGAAGATGACTTTAAAAGAAAAGCTTGAGGTTAATGCGTTGAGGGTGAGAGTGGGGCACTGAGGAATGAGGCTGCACGACTGGAGTTCGCAGGCTGTTCATAAGACACGAATCACTCAAGAAAGTCAAAACTGCTTTTGTCACTGACCGCTGTGTGTGATGTCGTACTGGGCCGACCAGAGTGGCCAGAGTGAACTGTTTAGGGTGATGCATTCTTCCCCCAAATTGACGAGTTAGTGAAGTCCAGAACTGGATTTTAATGAAAGGCCGAGCTCCGGCAGACTAGAAGAGGGCCCCAAAACAGAAAAGACGGCAAGCTCCCGTGCTCATCCTCAGATTCGTTGGCTTTTGTGAACGAGCCGGATGACGTTGGCGCGTGACCGACGATGACGGTGCCGATGACGATGTAACCCGGGGCCGACGGTAGCGACACAGGGTCGTGACAACGGACGTGAGTCAGAGACAAGGTTACCTCTCATTTTGTATAGTACGAGGGGTTTCCCAATTCTCTCGACCAAGATCGTACGAAGAGTCGCTTTGCACAAGGCGAGATAGGTGGGGCGTAGCGACGTCCAAAGACAGCATAAACATAAACGCTTCAAAGCTGCAGACCAGAAACACGTCCGAATATGTAACTACGCGCATGCAGAAGCGGCACTATGTTTCGCCTTGTGCGTGCTGACAGAGTGTTTTCTCAAATTTGACAGGGCCTCGTTCCGATACATTCCTCCTTTCAGAGAACAGTCACCGAGTAAAAATACTGATGTAAAAATAAGGAGGGCCATCAAGTCTCCTTCGCGGCAACGGAAACGGCCATCGAAGCCAATTTAAATTTACGGTACACTGACAGTGACATGGTCTCGGTCGTATAATGATTTATGCAAGCGTTTCGTTAAATTATTTCTCTTTTTGTGTGTGTGCCTCGTCCGTCCTCAACGCCGGCCCACACAAGTTCTGCGCATATAATCTTGTGGGCCTTTACGCGGTGCATTAGAGCGCACCGGGTTCTTTCAAGAGCCGACAAGGGATCGGTACGGACTGAGAAGCGTTTTCGAGCATTGAACGAACAAAGTTCCGGAGGAATTTAATATGGCCCAGCGACCAGAGAGTGGATTCACACTGCGAGATAGGGTGTGAAGAGAAGGTAGAAGGGTCAAGGAATTTTCGTGCAATTCAGAGTTATGAGACTTATTGGATGCGTCGCGGGGAATATTGCCTCCTATCTGAAAGCGATGGTAATCTGTAATAAAAATTATTCGGGGCAGAAATACTGGAACCGTCTAGCAGGGATGTGCAGGACTTAACTATAGGTAAACTACTAGTTGAACTATTGCGTGGTAGTTAAAAAGTAGTTGGAAATTACTTGCAAAAATGGTAGTTATTACTAGTTAAACTACTTGCAAAAATGGTAGTTATCACTTAAACTTTTTTTATATAGTTAACTACGGTATACTTAGGTTACAGCGGGCTACAACTGCTTCGCATTTTTTACGAATTTTCGACGAGGAGTCAGGACAGTATCCAACGTCTTGCAACAGGACCGTTGGCTATCGGAGCATTGGTCGAGTTAGACTGCTTAGACGCGAAATTGAGACATTCATTGTCAAGTTCGCGTACACAAATGCTACGGCACATGAGCAGAAAGTACGTCTTTGGTGTTAATCGGGGTACATAACGATTCGACACACACAGCACATTCAAAAAGCTTACGCCCCCTCTGTCGTCAGAGTGGAGGTCATGAGTCATGACTTTATTTTGCATGACATATCACTACATCAGTATTGTATGGAGGGGAGCGTACCGTGCTATGATAGTTATGAGTGTGGGAGCTCACTGTACTGTCTTCTCACTCCCCACACTCTTAAAAATGAACTTCACCGCATAGCACGCTCGTAGCCAACCATAATCTCGAATGATATCGTTATCTGCCCTGATTTGTTCAAAACGGGAGGCGTACGCCTTTTCTGTGAAATTATGAACAGCATAAGTGTCACAAAAAAGGCGTACGCCTCCCGTTTTCAACAAATCAGGGCAGATAACGATATCATTCGAGATGATAGTTGGCTACGAGCGTGCTATGCGGTGAAGTTCATTTTTAAGAGTGCACGCACTCACGTGCTATTACGCCTAAGCGATCTTAGATGTGATGACGCGCACATATCAGAGTAGTTCAAAATGTAGCTAAACAACTACATCGTTGTAGTGGCAAAGTAGTTTTAACTAGTCCAGCTGTGGTGTAGTTACGCTAGTGCACTCTTAAAAATGAACTCCACTGCATAGCACGCCCCTAGCCAACCATCATCTCGAATGATATCGTTATCAAAAGGTGTACTCCTTTTTTGTGACAATTATTAACAGCATAAGTGTCACGAAAAGAGGCGTATGCCCCCCGTTTTCAACAAATCGGGGCAGATAACGGTATCATTCGAAATGATGGTTGGCTAGAAGCGTGCTTTGCGGTGAAGTTCATTTTTAAGAGTGTAGTTGAACTACAATTTCACACAGTACACTCTTAGAAATGAACTGCACCGCATAGCACGCTCCAAGCCAACCATCACCTTGAATGATATCGTTGTCTGCCGTGATTTGCTGAAAACGGGAGGCGTACGCCTTTTTTGTGACACTTACGCAGTTTATAATTGTCACAAAAAAGGCGCCCCCCCCCCGTTTTCAACAAATCTGAGCAGATAACGATATCATTCGAGAAGATCGTTGGCTAGGAGCGTGCTATGAGGTGAAGTTCATTTTTAAGAGTGTAGCTGGTACACTCTAAAAAGATAACTTCACCGCATCGCACGCTGTGCGCCAACCATTGCCACGAATGATAAGGTATCGCTCCTGTTTCGAGGAGAGAGGAGGGCGTACGCCTTTTTGTGGCAATTTGGATATATGATAATTGCCACAAAAAAGCGTACGCCCTCCTCTCGTCTCGTATCGTATCAGGAGCGATAACCCTATCATTCGTGGCGATGGTTGGCGCGCAGCGTGCTATGCGGTGAAGTTCTCTTTTTAGAGTGTTGTTAAACAACGAAAAAAGTAGTTAGAGCACATATCTGCCGTTTAGTAAAGGTGTTGAGTTGAGCACAGGAACAGAAGCGATCGAGGTGAGGTACGTTAGTTGTCCTATTGTGTTACTACATGTAAGGCAGAAGACGCAATAAGTTAGTGTGTGTGTGTGGGATTGAAAGCTTGTTCAGAGAGCAGGAGTGCCGACGTACACTGTTAAAACAGAACTTCACCACATAGCACGCTCCTAACCAACCATCATACCGAGTGATATCATTCTGTGTCATGATTTGTTCAAAACAGAGGGGAGGCGCCTATCTGGGACACGATAATCTGTCCCAGATAGGCGCCTCCTCTCATTTTCAACAAATCATTGCACAGAATGATATTAATCGGAATGATGGTTGGCTAGGAGCGTGCTATGTGGTGAAGTTCCGTTTTAACAGTGTAGTTTCGTGGAAGGTGCACGCGTGTTCCACATGAAAGGGTGGGACATGAAGAAAGGTTTTGTGAGGTAGGAGA
Organism: Ornithodoros turicata; assembly: GCF_037126465.1. Classification (NCBI taxonomy): domain Eukaryota; kingdom Metazoa; phylum Arthropoda; class Arachnida; order Ixodida; family Argasidae; genus Ornithodoros; species Ornithodoros turicata. Next base: position 36,722,949 of record NC_088207.1, read on the forward strand.
AGGGCGTAGGGGAAAAAAAAAAAGACCGCGAGTCATGTGTCAACACCACGCGCTGCCTTTGGCCACTGTGTTCTTGATCTTCTGCACTCTTAAAAATGAGTTTCACCACATAGCACGCTCCTAGCCAACCATCATCCCGAATGACAACGTTCTCGCCCCCGATTTTTTTTTAAACGGAGGGCGGATGAATGGTGAAACTCATTTTTAAAAGTGTGGTTCAAAGAAATCACGAAAATCAGAGATCATATCACATCACATCACGCTATAAAATTTCTCCATATTTTTGTTTTAAGTTTACTTATCAACTTATCAACGCTATAAAATGACAAAACATAATACAAAGCAGTTCTGAGGCATATACTCTCTCTTTCTTGGCACTCAATATTTACTAAGGGCATACTCTGTGTTGCGCCAAAGTTTTGTCGCGATCCAGAGCGTGGCAAGCTATACGCTGTTTACTTTCGTTTTTCTTCCGTCGGAGGACGCCATTGGACAATGCGCGAGGTTGACGTCACTCTGTGATGCGCGTGGGAGCGCCTATCAGGTGGCTCGTGGCGTGACGTAAACAAGCTCGATCGCTGTGCCACGCCATGTCCCAAGCAGGCGATCGGGCCGCGCATAGCTCATTTCACCGTTCGGCGCATTGCTGCCGTGCATAATTGCATGCATCCGTGCATAATTTCAATCTATTCTGCTATTCTCTGAATTGAATTGCGCAGTGATAGGACACTGCGCAGGGAAAATATTTTGAACGGTCGCATCAGGGAGACTGCGTTACGAATGTTTAACCTGCAGTTTTAAGCAATCCTAAACGCGATTTCCTTGGTCATTCAATGCAGCCCTCCCACGTTCGTCGCACTCGCATTTGTTTCAACGTACCACACCTGGACATCATCAACGATGGCCGCCCACATGAACTGCACGAATATCTTGTTTTTAAGCATTTGTACACCTGCAATGCGAGCTGGAACAAAGAGACGTAAATTATTTCGCTCCTCGCAGTGAACGACGAATGCGCCTTTGGAACACGGAACACATATGGTAAACAGCACCCGCGGGACAGTGCAGGCACAAAGGGAAGCATTTTCCGAGGATGAAGCGTGCCGACGTGGAACTCGCTGTTGCCAAGGCAACAACTTTGCACAAGCATATAGCATCTTGACGTCGCTACTCCAGCCTCCTCCGGAGAATATTATCTGAAAAGGTAAGGCCCGGTCGGTTCCCTACACGGCGTGCTCTGATAATAGTGAGTTTTAATATAACGTATGGCGTCGCCTTTGCGTACGTAAGGGATAGCGTTGGTGGTTCTGCGCGAGCGCAAGATACAAGCAGAAGCTTTGCGCATTGCGCAGAACCACCACGCTATCCCTTACGTAGGCAAAAGCGACAGCGTACATTGTACTAAAACTCACTAATGTCAGTGCGGTAAACAACCACGGTACAGTAGACTACAATTTCTAAGGTGACGACCATGACGTCACACAAGGTAACACGTACGTGGCTCCCAGAGAAACAGCGGTGGGTAGGTGGACGGTTCAAACCGCACATCTGGTTATGTCTTTAGTGCGTATTTGTGACGCATCTCAGGACGAGCGTGCCGTATAATGGTTTCATATACATAGCAGCTGCGCCATGATTGATGCAGTGAAATTTAATTATATATTTACTAGAGATGGGACGAATCCGGAATTTTCCCAATCCGAATTCAAGAAAGGTTCCGCGAATCCAGGAATCTTTCGAAACCTTTCTTTAAAAACAGCTTAAAAAGCCAAGGGGAAAAAAGCTTCTATACTGAAAAGTGCTCTGAAGCAGAATTTGATACATTTGTTTAGTGAAAAACAAATTAAATAATAATAGTTCAGTTTCAGGAGAAAATATACCATATTGTTCTTCTAAAACGTAATTTATTTAACATGTTGTTCATTGACTACAAGAAATACATAAATTCTCGAGTCGGAATGATTTCCATCAACCTAAGCAACAATCAAAAGCAGAACCATGTTACTTTTAAACTTGTAATGTAACAGTTCCTCCCTGAACTCTTCTAGTCCAAACAAACAAACAAGAAAACATCCGTCGCCCAATGACGCTTTCGGCGAACTTCGGAGGCGCCAATTTGAAATAGAAACAAACAAACCTGGTTGGTGGATTCGAAAGATTCGATCCGCCATTTTGGGCACTGGGATTCGGACTGCCGAATCTCGAATCCCGGCCTAGGATTCGAGGGTTCGTGGATTCTGTTGGCACGTCCCTAATATTTACTATACTGTGTACTGCGCGAAATGTAGTCCGTCAACCCTATTCGCACATGCGTTTCTTGAGGAGGGGCAGCGTCCGCGAAGACGCGAAACCTTTCCAGCCGCTTTTCGAGAGCCGCTCCGCGTTGCAGCTCTCAAGCTTGGATCCGCAAACGTTTTCCATCCGGTAAAACCGGAGCTATATGGCGGACGATCAGAATTGGCTTCCTTTTGCGCCGGCGGGCCTCCCAACACAACAGCAACACCAACGCGAGGTATTTTGTCCTTTTTTGTGTTTTGTTCGATCGTGTACGAATACGGCAAAATAAATAAGTTGTCGCCAAAAGTTGGCTGTCTAAGCTGTCAGCGGCGAACTGGGAGTTTACGCGAACCACAGAATCAGCGAAAATAAATACGACTCGAGTGGGGCCACGCGTGCTGTTGGTCGCCGGCAGGTAAATATGTGCCTCGCTTCTTCTGCCGTTCCTTCTCTGCATCTGTGCTATATTGTGTCACGTCTGTCGTTTCGACTATAGCGGATGCAAGCAGAAATGCTTCACAATGTAAATTTGAACGAAGAGAGCAAGAATTGTCAGTACATTCTTGACGTAGCAACAACGACGAAACGCGTTTGCAGGCTGGCAGCTCGGCGATGCGAGATGCGAGAGGCTCCGCGGCGAACGCTGTGGCGCCGCCACTTTTTGAAACGCTACGCTACTTTGCCGGAGAAATCAGCCGTCTGGAAGAAATTATACTGCAGCATCATAGGGTGCCGCTTATAGGGCTCATAGTTCAGGGTGTCGCCGCACCGTTCGTCGCGACGCAAGGTGCACTCTGAAAGCTGAACTTCACCGCATAGCACGCTGAAGGTTAACCATTGCATAGAACTGCTGTTCAAAATGGACCAGCAAGCCGCACCCTTATGTTCTAGCTGCAACGTTGATGCAGATATTCGTCACCTTCTTCTCGACTGCCGCCGTTGCAGGTCCTTCCGCGACAAGTTGAACCTCGCCTGACCAGCCTCGGATACTCCATCTCTCTCGCAACACTACTTGCCACTGTGACATCGTGTGTGGGACGGCGGAAGACCTGGCCTTACTCTTAACTACCCCAGGAATATGCACCAAGGAATTATTCAATAAGGAATAGCAAACCGTCCTTTCTGGCTGACTTTTCCTGAGAACTAAATCCCCCCCCCCCAAAAAAAAAAAAAAAAAACACGTGCACAGCAGATATGCAGAAATACGGTACATATACGCCGACATGCTCGTATGCGCGATACATGAATGCGGACCTTCGCATGACACAGCACTCATTTTGTTTCGTTCCCTCTCTTCTGGCGATTGTCAGCTTACGAGTGCAGCTTCTATCGGCTTGGAACTATTCGAATCGGCTTGGAAGTGATTTCGCTTCGATTTGAAATTAGAATAAATAATTACATATTCGACGCAGAATCGTACGAGCAATTATTCGCTTCGGTATTCGAACAATCAGAATATTCATACGGCCCAAATATTTACTACATAGTTCATAGCATATTTCTACGAAGTGTTACCCGCACGAAACGGCGCGGACAAATGGATGATGTCATACGTCGATTGTAAGATCTTGTTTCGTCATACGAAACGCCAAGTATGACTCGACTCTTTGGCCTCGTGAGGGCTAGTGCCCTTGTTAACGGTCAATGACAAAGTGGCGCGCTCTTTTTCTATACCGGCGTTCAATTAAAGAACCTTCCCTACTTAACACTCCCTGATAATAGAACCCTTACCGAGTGCCAAGAACACTCGAGAATCCAATACGTGTCATTTGCCACATTTCTTTTCTCTCTCTCTCTTCCTGTTGGCCACCAAGAGGTATCGCCAGAAAAAATTCGCCTCACAGTGCCGCCCTTAGATTGAAGTACACTACAGTCTAAAAACTGAACTTCACCGCATAGCACGCTCTGCGCCAACCATTGCCACGAATGACAGGGTTATCACTTATTATCATTATATTATATATCATATATTATATAATTATCACGAGGAGAGAGAGAGGCGTACGCCTTTTTGTGTCAATTACCATGCATCCAAATTGACACAAAAAGCCGTACTGCCCCCTGTCTCTGCGAGTCAGAAGCGATAATCCTATCATTCGTGGCAATGGTTGGCACGGAGCGTGCTATGCGGTGAAGTTCAGCCGGTCGCACTCATCATCCACGAGATTGTGTACCATCGCAATTCGTGAGGAAACTGTTGAGACGTGTTCCATCCAGCGCATCAACATTTCAGCCGTGTTACTAGGCTTGCCGGTCCAAGTCATCACCCGCGGGATTGTGTACCATCGCAATTAGTGAGGAAACTGTTGAAACGACCGGTAGTAATCCTGCAACGCATCTGTTGTCAATGCCATGGAGAATGTATACCGCGACCTCGGGCTTTTCGACGTGCCATTTGGACTAGGGACTGTACCGGAGACACGCAGTGGCGGAAAGAGCCAGGCATTAGCAATGCCCACAAATCTTTAGATTAAATTTTGTTACAGACTAATTTGAACAGAAAGTTCAACGAAGAACACGACGCCTTGGTTTACTGGTTACACTCTCGTGTTTATTCTGAGTCAGCAAACGGAGTAGCAGCTGCGGACAATCGAAGAACAAAATCAGAAGGGCCGAGAAGAATCCGTGACGTGGGTTTCAACATACACTCTAAGAAAAAAGGGTGTGAAAAGGTGGTAACTTCTCTAGTTACCACCTAAGTCAACATAGCGTCTGATAAAGGGTGTAAAAGGGTGGTAAAAGCAATTATCATATATATCGAAATTGGCAAATTGCTACAAAAAGGCGTACGCCCAGTCTCTCACCGAATCAGAAATGGTAACCCTATCATTCGTAGGTAGCAGATAGAACTTTGCAACCTTTTAGGCACCACATGTGCGACAACTATTACCTCCTGAAAGGTGTAACACCTCCGTTCTTTTTTTTCTGGGAGTGTACACTCTAAAAAGGGACGATTGGTTTGTTGGTCCAACCAGCATTCAGAATGATATTGCTCTGTCTCTGGATTTACTGAGGACGAGGTGCGTACAACATTTTCGCAATAATTTATATTTTACCACGGCAAGCCGGTTTTGGTCACCACACTCTAAAAACAGAGCTTCTCAGCATAGCACGCTGTGCGCCAACCATTGCCACGAATGATAGGGTTATTGCTTGTGATTCGAGGAGAGAGAGAGATAGAGAGAGAGAGAGAGGGGGGGGGGGTCGCGTACACTTTGTTGTGGCAATTTGGGCATATGGTAATTGCAATAAAAAGGCGTACGCCTCCCCCTCTCCTAGAATCAAAAGCGATAACCCTATCGTTCGCGACAATAATTGGTGCACTACGTGCTACGCGGTGGAAGTTCTGTTTTTAGAGCGCACCACCACCACCTTCGCAATAATTTTATTGCAATCACCACACTGGAGAGCAATCTTCCTTGCTCGTCGTAGGAATGCTAATTAGAACACGATAATCAGAATTTTAATTCACCAATAAAATTGTTCCGTTTCGTTGTTTAATCGTCACGGACCAATCGCCAGGGAGCGCGATCAGATATAGCAGACAGCTTCCGACCTTCCCACTTATCATTCGCACGGTGATTTATTTATGCTTCGTGCAGAAACGCCGACGAGATTCTTCACGTGCACGCAAGCAAGCGCCACGTACACGGAGGAGGTTGCTCCGACACTCAGGGATCGATAACGGGCCCGTGGGAATAGCGACAACTCAACAGGTGGCCTAACAAAAACAAACGACAACGAACCAGCCGCCGTGCCATCTGCCCAGGTGTGCACTTTCAATTCAGAAGCGAGCAGTTAAAAATTGCGCCATCGTGTTGCGCCGCATGTACAAGATGAATGGCGGTTCGTCGTTTATCTGATGCACTCCGTTTGCACGGAGCGTTCTTTTTGACTCACTCATAGCTCACTACGGTACATTCGTCCCTCTGTCAGTGCTTGAAGTAATTCAATCAACAATGGAGATGCAGACCCTTGAACACACTTCGGCGTCGAGCTCTCAGGTCACAGGAGTGAGGACCCAGGCCATTCCCCATTGGTTGTCGTATGCACGTGACCTCTCCCACGGCCACCTCACTGGAGGAGAGGAGTGCCGTTATATATCACAGGCGGTTGAATTTTGGTATACGTGGTGGCGACCTTCCGCGCGTTTGTATTACTCCCTTTGCTGTAAAATTTGGAACGCAGGTTCTTGTCGAAGGACGCACAGCCGTCCTTTAAATTTATCCGGCATATAACTTTACATGAGTGTATAGAATGCGCAGGAATTTGTGACGCAACAGCAATGGGTTTGTGACGTCACGACGTTGGGGGGCATTCGACGTGACGCCCAACGTGGACGCTTTAAAAAGGCTGGTTGTGCTTGGTAAATATGTATACTCAAAACCTGGTCCCTGCCTGACGACAAGTAATGTAAATGCTGTAAATAAATAATACTGTAGCTATGGTCGCTGCTTACAAGCTATGTACCAACCTGCCCATGCAGTATTTATTATTGTTATCTGTTGACTCTTCGCGTGGCCACGTCCACATCCGAAAGGCAGACGGAACTGGTGCGGAAGCTACAGGAAGGTCGTTAACGGAGGCAAGAATGCCTGCCAAGGAAACTATAAACGGAACGTCGTCGGCAGTTAAAGACAGAGCAATACTTGCATTACACCGAGCGCTTACCGAGCCGAGGGCTCAAGTAGTAAGCCGCCGACATTCTGAACAGAAACTACGGCGACTCCCGGCCTAAGGGCTAACTACTGAATCCCCTGCTTTGTTGGAAATGGCAGGTCTATACGCCGTTTTCTGCCAATTACGTGGCTATGTTAATTGTTACAAAGAGGCGTACGCCCGCTGTCTGCCACAAATCAAGAGTGGACGGTGTCATTCTGCGCAATGACTGGCTTTCAGCGTATATGAAGTCCCGGATTTAAGAGTGATGGGCAGTCACGCTCATGCATGGCTCATGCATGATGGGCAATGGGCAGATTTCAACTGCGTCAAGGAAAGCCTATTTATTATTATTACTGTACAGAGCCTATGTCGCCACACTGAATAGCGGACTCGTCTGGCTTGGCTCCCATCCCATAGGAGGCGTGTTCTGCATGGATGCATCATTGGGATGCACTGCGGGCGGACACCGTACTTTGACTCTTTGAGTTCTTCGGCACTTGCGTTCTCCCTTCCTTAAGGGACATTTTGTCAGTCTTTTGGAAGTCAAGTACACATTCCTGCACTTCTTTCTTATTCTTTTTTTTGCATTCATACCTTCAATTACATGCAGCTATACGTTCTATATATGAAATGAGCGGCATCCATGTTGATATAGATTCTACAAGCTCCACGATCTTCTTTTTTTCAATACCATACAATACCACGCAGAGCGGAAATCGAAGCATCACAGACTCCCGCGTTACTCTTACAACAAACTAGAATAAGGCTGGAGAATAAGCGCTGAGAGTACAGAAGGGACTCGAGGCACTTGGGCACGTCGACGGGCTCACAGACATACCCCCATTTTCTGAGCTGAATCAACCAGTGAAGTGCACGACAGAATACCTCATTCAGGAGGCTCTCGAAACACACACACACACAGGAAACGCCAGGGTGTAGTTAGTGAAATACGTAAACAGGTATTCAAGTTCATGTATGGAATCTTAGGGGATATCTTGGCCTGCAGCATAACACTATAGCCTGTTAGTCAAAGAAAAACATGTCATTATAATGGATTCGCTCCAACGCAAGCATGAAAGCATAGGGGCAAACGAGAAGGCAGCAGCCGAAGCATGCAATTCACAGAACATGAACCTACATCATTGCCGTGAGCCGAAAGGAGAGCCAGATACAAAATGAAAGTAACACATCATCTCCAGTCCTTTCGTCGGGAAGCAGATACCGCTTGTCAACGCAAACACGAAGACACAGAAGCTGCCGACTTTCATTCCCACACTTCGCTTGAAGTCGTGGTGGCAAGTCATACTTTTGCGATGCTGTAATGTGATGTGATAGAAAAAGCAAAAAAAAAAAAAAAAAAAAAAAATTGGGATTTAAGTCGCGATAAAGTCAGACTGGCTACCCCAGGCCACTTAGCCGCAGTTAGTCGAAATAAATAAAAAGAAGAAGAAAGCCCAGTAGCTGGGGGCCGGGAGACCAACATCCCGAACCAGATTGTAGAGCAACCGACCGCTGTACGGGACATTCAGCCGGAGCCTGCGCAGGAGACACGCTGCTTGCCGAGGAAACGACGGAGGTACCTGGAAGCGTAGCTCGGGGTCAACCCTGTACAACAGCGAAGATCGAGCAGATTCTGTCAGCCAACAAGAGTTGCACATGTGTTGTCTCAGCTCACGTATCATTCTCTTTGCGTCCTACCGATACTACCTGAGTCGGTTACCTTGCTCACAAAGAAAATAAATTGCAGGTAGGTACAGACGCATGTTGTTAGCCAGTATTCACATAGGCCACAATAAAGTGTACGTTGCACTGTGAAAGAAAATCAGTCCGAAAGCTAAAAGGAGGACAGACCGCTTTGTAAGGAGGGTAAGGTAAGGTGTAGTGAGGTGATGTGTAGTAAGAAAAATATGAAAGTGTCGATTCGTACAGTCGAAAAGCTGGCTGCTCAAGGAAGCTTACATGGGAAAGTACCTAAATAAGTATGAAAGGCTGAAAGTCGTCCCAAAAGGCACATTGAGAGTTACCTTCTGGCTGGTTACACTGTCTGACCTTTCCGACAACTGCCATATTTACATCTCTCTTGTTGTTAGACACCTTGAGATTTGAGTTGCGTTCCTCTGTCTGTATATTTCCAGCCTCAGAACAATTACTTTCCATCGTAAGTATACCTATATGTTTCTATAGTACAACCCTCTGATCTGGCGTCTTTCCGACCCGTGAGCCTCACCAGCTGCTTAGGCAAGGTCCTTGAATGTATGGTACTGCACAGGCTCGAGTGGTGGCTGGAACGAAGACCTGTTTTTCCTCAGGAAATGGCGGGTTTCCGCAGGCACCGTAACTCGATGGATTCGGTGCTCGACTTAGTCTCTTCGGTCGAAGAAGCGAAGGCGCGAAGACAAATACCGATGACTGTCTTCCTGGACATCAAACGGGCGTACGATTCCGTAAACCATCCTTGTGTCATTCATGGGTTGTTGCAGGCCCAGGTGCCTCATAGGGCGCCGATGTGGCTCTCCAACTTCCTCCGTCAACGGAAGATTTTCGTCACAAGCGCGGGGGACACGGAAAAGATCAGTGTGCCACAGGGAGTTCCTCAGGGAAGTGTCCTTAGCCCTCTGTTATTTAACTTGCGCTCGGGATGTACTGAGTGGGACCTTCTTGCACTCCACAAAGCGCTTGTTCGTGGCTCAGTAGTCTACAGCCTTCCTGCGTTGCACGGACTATCACGAACGTCCGAACACAAGCTCCGTTGTGTCTTGGCGCGCAGCTTGCGGACCTGTCTTGGCGTTCCGCGTTGCGCTGAGACGAGGATGGTGGTAGCCGAAGCCAGGGAACTCCCAGTTGGCGTCCTCCTCAGGGAGAAACTTTCCGCCACTATTTGCGATTGCGCGCTCACCATCGCCGTCACCCACTGGTACAGAAGCTTCATAAGCGGAACCACAGCAAAATCGCGCTGTGTGCGCAAGAACTAACGGGCCACATACCTGCCTTCATTGTTACCCCAGCCGCTTCTTCAGTGGCACCATGGACACTGCCGAAACCATCCATCTCGTCTCACATCCCGGGGGTCAAGGGGCCGAACAGCCAAACCCCTGCTCCAGCCCTCAAGCAGGCTACTCTGGAGTTGATGGACGCTGCATACGGAAACTACAGTCACTAAATAAGCATAGCTTATTTAGTGACTCTAACGGAAACCAAACCGCCGTTTATACGGACGGTTCCTCCACTGGCGGCTCATCTGCTGCATTTGTAATTCCAGAGGAGGCAATTGCATGTTGGTTCCGCCTATCACACCGCACCTCGGCCACCTCTGCGGAGTTGTATGCCATCCTGTTATTCCTCAAGTCTATTTTGGATCACCACCCCCGCCTCTGGGTGGTTTATGCAGATTCGCGGGCAGCGCTGCAGTGCACAGACAACATGGGCATCCGTGGCTCCTTGGCTCCGGTGGTAGTGAACATCTTGACGACGCTCAAGGTTTTAGAAGACAGGGGCCACCGGCTGACCCTCCAATGGGTCCCTAGCCACAATGCAATAAGAGGCAATGAGGTAGCGGATCGGGCAGCTGTTGCGGCCCACCATAGCCGCTCAGCAGTCTCCATCATACTTTCGAACGGGGATAGACGCTCCCTCTTGTCCGCGTTGACGTCGCCTTGGGCCCATCAGGAATGGTGTCATGACATCACCCCGTGGTCGCTTCTGTATGCTGTTGACCCAACTCTATTATTTGAAATGCCAGGCGGTTTCCCTCGCCTCTTTACGTCTCTCGTGCGTGGTTGTGGTTTCCCGGCAACAATCCGACACATTATAGAAGACTGTAGCCAGTACGTAGGCGAGCGACGGGCCTTTAAATGTCAACTTGAAATGCTGGATCAGAGGCCATTCAACATCTGCAAAGTTCTCGGCCCATGGAGTAACCCTGGACATCAGTGCTGTGCACTTGGCGCTTTTCTTTCCTTTCTGAGGGCCACCAGCCTCCTTCAAGAACTGTAGGGATTTCCTTCCCTCGTCATCCTTTCATGTGAACCTTTTTGGAATGGGGTAGTGTCCTGCACTCAACGCAGGGAAACATCCCACATCATCATCATCATCCATTCATCTATGTTGTTGTTGTTCTACAGTATGTGTGCTTAAGAAGAGGGGAAACCTGGTTCTCAAAAGGGGGCCGCGATGCCCGCAAGAGATTTCGCAAGGGTTCTGATCGTTCGTTGCCTTGGCTTAAACGGCCAGTCCTCTAGCAGCTTCCTCAAGTGTGTAATACGCGAGGGTCTAGTCGGCTCAGAGCAGCACGAAGACCACGTCGATGTAAACTGTATAGAGGGAAGCAAAACAAAATGTCTTCCAGAGACTGCGCGACCGAAAGGTACAGCTTGGGACAAAAGTTTACGGAACACCGCGATGTCGCATTTCTCCGTTGGAGCGCCACTCTACCAGCAAACAGCTGCGGACACAGATACCATACTGAGAGATGGGCAGAGTAGCCGGTCACTCATTTCGTATTCGATCGCTTCCTCATGCTAGCAGGGGGCCGCTCCGATGAAGCAATATACGCCAGTGCCGTGCTCCGTAAACGTTTCCCCAAGCTGTACGTCCAATAGCGGGTGACGTATGAAAGATTCAGTTGCACGCCACGTACGGGCTGAGATATACGAAAAGATATGGTAGCGTCGATCCCCTATCATTTTTCTTCGGCTTTTTTTTTCTTTTTTTATGGCGCAAGGGCAACTATCCCTTGCTACACTTGTAGAAAAAAGGGTGGAGTAGTTACACCTTGTAGTAGTTGTCGCATATGTTGTGCCTAAAATGTTGTAGAGTTCAACCGGCTACTCAACCTCACTCTCAAAACAGAACTTCACCGCATAGCACGTTCTCCGCCAACATGGGTTACCGCTTTTCATTCGGTGAGCGACGGGGGCGTACGCGTTTTTGTAGCGATTTAGATATATGATAATTGCTTTTGCCACCCTTTTACATCCTTTATCAGACGCTATACTGACCTAGGTGGTAAGTATGGGAGTTAACACCTTTTCACACCCTTTTTCTTAGAGTGTAGGTGACCCGATACAGGTCGACCACAACTGGTCGATTGGCTAACTGATGAGCTCTGAGTGTCGCTGCATCCGCAAGCTTCGTTTTCGCGAATTCCAACATGAGGAGGTATCCGCTGCAGGACGGCATACTCTCAAGACATCTCACTGTTACCTGTGTTCAGGGATGACATCTTGAACGGTGGCAGCAATAGACTGCGGCCACACTCTAAGAAAAAAAGGGCGTGAAAAGATAGTAACTTCTATAGTTACTACCTAGGTCAACATAGCGTCTGATAACGGGTGTAATAGGGTAGTACAAGCAATTATCATATATCCAAATTGCTACAAAAATGCGTACGTCCCCTTCGCTCACCGAATCAGAAGCGGTAACCCTATCATTCGTAGGCAGCAGGCACAACTTTGCAACCTTTCAGGCACAACATATGCGACAACTATTACCTCCTAAAAGGTGACTCTGCTCCACTTTTTTTTTTTTTTTTTTTTTGTGGGAGTGCATGATGTAAGGCCAAACGAATTACCAGAAGACTTGACTAGCAGCATTGGATCCCGTTAAGACCGTCTTGTATATTTGGACATATGCAAGTGCTTTCCAGGCAAAGAGATTCTCTAGGAGAACGCCATTCAATGCGTTTTTCTTTGTTTTTTTTTTTTTTTGCTTTGTGCGCGCACTTGCGCATCCCTTGACATGCAAATTCTATCGGCACTTTCAGTTAATGCGGACATCTCCCGACGAAAACACGAAAAATTACATTGGGTTTTGAGCGAAGTCCCGTGCCACAGATAATGGACCACTGAAAAGCGTTTGTAAATGCGGGTGGCGCATGATGGTGCAAAGAGGAGACAATGCCGCTTCCCGGTGTTAATGTGGATCCTCCATCGCCGTATACCATCCACCGCCTCCCGGTGGCAAAGGACGATAGGCCACTGCCATTAACAAATTGCCGCGGTCCAATCTGAGTTAGTGCTATATAGATATTATATAACAACAAGGCCTATCCACATTGCGAGACCATCCTTGGATTGTATTCTTGCTTATCAATTAAGCTTCACATGATTCATGGCAAACGTCGTTTCACACTAAAGTTTACACTTGATACTTTCCAGTGGCTTATCCAAAATCCCATGCACAGGGGGGGGGGGGCAAAAAATGGGGGAGGGTCATTATTACAGTTTCATCAGAACAGCTTAATGTACGTCATTACCGACACGCGCCTGAAGCTCAAAAAGCAAGGGCAAGGACCTGTGTCCCACCTCAAAATCTATCCTCGAGGGTGTGGCTGCCAGGAGCCTAAAAGTGTGCTTGGGGGTTCATCGGTCAGCTTCTAACCAGGTCGCAGTTGCAGAAGCGAAGGAACCTCTGGTACCAGCTCTAGGAGTTCAGGAATCACGTCGTCACTTCATCCGACCATGTCAACGCGGCATCGTCGGCACCACCTTGTTGAAGCAATTAATAAGAGAGCTAATTCCACTTTTCGCCAGGCCATTCTGCTATACCGAGGCATCTCACCATCATATAAACGCATTCCAGCATCGCCTTTGCCGTGGTGGGGTGTTGTCCCTCTCAGAGTCAATACAGATGTTCCAGGCCTTTCGTCGAAGAAGTCCTCACCTCCTTGCATGCAGCGACAGCTGAGCTGGGAACTGATCCAACGTCTGGATGATCGAAGGCGGTATATGCGGATGGCTCCACAATATCTACAGGATCCGCCTGTGCCTTCGTTGTACCAGCGTCGAATACTGCGCGCAGTGCTCGACTATCGCATCGAACTTCATAGACAGCAGCAGAGCTACACGCTCTTCTTCTAGCCATAGAGCATATCTCGTGCGCGCCTTCCCAGGAAAATTGGTTATTTTTTGTGATTCTAAAGCCGTTTTACGAACCCTTATGACACCGGGTACACACTACCTCTCAACTCCTGTACTTAATGACATACTAGAAGCGCACCAAAAAGCAGTGACCGCTCGCCATGACGTGATTTTCCGGTGGATACCTGGCCACTGTAGGATCACCGGACATGATGCGGCCGATCACAACGCCGGGAAAGCACACGGAAATAGCACAGTCCGCAGTGTTTACTTCACGAAGGCGGACGCCGAGAGTGCCTTAAGAGTGCCTCTGAGCCATAAGCTGTCAAAAGATTACTGGTTTTCTGGCGAGGCTGGATCTTCCCTTCTGCACCGGGTTGACCCCGAACTAGCCCTGGTCCTCCCAACATTCATGCCACGACAGCTTACGTCATTGCTTCACAGGCTCCGGCTCAATGTGCCATACAGTGCAAGACTCTTCTACAGGCTCGGGAAGGCGGACTGTCCCAATTGTCCAGTCTGTGGCTCTATCGAAGACGTCGAACATAGTACAGTTATGTGCCCAAGATACTCTGAGTGTCGTGACAGACTTGTAGCCGCGTTAGGCCGGCGGGGGGGGGGGGGGATATATTTATTAGACGGAAATGAAAAAAAAAAACGGGGGAAAGGTCAGCTAAACGAGATGTCGGCTTGCTATTCCAGAAATAAGGCGTTAGGCCGGGTTGACAATCGACCCTTCGGAGTGCAGAAGGTGCTGGGGCCATGGCCAACGAGCACTCCACTGACAGCTTTGCGAGCAGTTACACAGTTTTTAAGGGACACCAAGCTGTTAGACGGGCTATGACCCTGACTGTGGCGTTCGTCGCCGCTTCGCGACATCTCCAGTGGGTGTGGATGGATGTGTCTGGCATTCCTTTCCTTTCCTTAGGTGATTTGGGGTAGCCGGACCTCGTGATGAGGGCTCCAATCCCCATTTTTTCTTTCAATCATCATCATCAAGGGCAAGGGCCTGGAGGAATTTTACCAGGAGGCCACTTTACAACGTTTTCGGTCAATTCATGACATGTAAGCTCACTTAGCAGAACTTCACCTGGACACCTTTAAACGAACTGATCTGAACAGCAGACATGTTTCATGGATGATAACTCAAGAGTATCACGAATAAAGTTCAGCACTCAGCTAGCAGCTTTCACTATCTGATGAAATTGGTGAGCTGTGATGAACAGCGTTCCTTTCGCTTTTGAAAATTCCTTGACTGCAAAAATGTTTTAGGACGCCGCACCAATAATCAGAACATGCGATGTGACGCGAATAAAGCGTGGCTGTGGCCACAGAATGGGTGTTAGTTACATCATATTAGCTACGTTTATAAAAGATATTAGTGACGTACGGATATTACGTATTTATTTACTTATTTTACCCCAAGGCCCCCTACAGGCATTACTAGTAACGGGCATTACGCACGTATCAAGTCATTGTTCTCAAGAACGGCAGGTGACTATAGGCTAAAAGTCAGCGAGTGTCAGTGACGGGAGGCGAACGCACCTCCCTCTGATGCTTCATTGCTTTGGCGTTGGTGGAAAAGATGTGCTCGACCTCATTACTGACTCAGTTTCTGCAATTAGCGCCACAACACCATTCCGCCTCATATGTGACGCCATTTCAGAGCTTCAGAGCAGAGTTCACGCTTGCTTCATATGCAAATGCCACTTGAACAAATGTCGACATGCATACAATCCCAACAAATTACCCTTAATTATTCTTTAACCTTTGCGTGCAAATGTGCAAGCACTCCTAGCTCCGGTCCGGCGGCTGGCGTTGATATGCGACAACGAAGGGGGAATAGGTGAGCTTCCATTGTGGCCGATGTCTAGAATAAACACACAGTTGTAGGTTATAGGTTCCAACGCCGATACCCATAGCAGTGTTCCGTTTTACCCATCGCAAACACTGCAGCAGTGGAACGCAGCACTATATAGGGTTACAGCACAAAGACATCACATTTGCAGGGGTTTGTGTTGTAACACGCCTTCAGTCCTGCATTTCTGTGGTGCAGTGCTTGCGATGGATCATCACCGACTCCCCCATTTCACACCTACGTTCAATTTGACCGTCTGTTCAACAGCGTTTTCCATCAAGCAGATAGCGTGAGTATGATAAAATATAGTTCGAGCTCCACCTTGATATCAAGCTAAGTACTTCTTCCTATACACTTTCACAAACTACACTCAAGCTCAAATTCAGCAGACGTTCATTTCATTCATTAAGGTATGAACAGCAAGCAGATCCCGATGGGCAAGCAATGGCAAAAAGGATCCTTCTCATAAAAGAACTCTTTACCACTAGCATCCAAGGTTTTCTACACATTTCTCCGTCGTTTTCCTTCTTCTTTTTTTTTTTTTTCTGCGCCTTCAATTCTTCTTTCAACTTTCAATTTCATTCTCCGCCAGATTCACGACGATTTACTAACATCAACACAAGAGACAGGAACAGGATGAAGGAGAGCGGATTCTCCATGAAATATCTTTTAGATTGCTTTTTCATCGCTCAGAGGAAACTGACATCTATTCCTTAAGGGGCAAGAAACGTAGAAGGAGGGACGGTAAGAGACGAAACGCTCCCCCCCCCCCCCCCCGCTTTGTTTATTATTCATTATCTCTCTGTAAGACGCGAAGCAGCCGGAATTACTTCCCGAATGACGCAGATAATAAAAAGTTGAATGACAAAGCTGCAGCATCTCGGCAACGCTAGATGTTCACGTGGCAGAGTTTTTCCGACTCCGTTTTTGTTTCGTGTCACAAATTTCTCGATTTTATAATGTACAAGGCATCCCTAATTAGGATCAGGAGACACGAAAACGGAAACACGCATTGAATAATCAGATTGTGGCAAGTCATGAATATGTCCACAAGAAAAGCAGAATTGGTGATACGATACCTGTAATTGGAAACACTATATCTGCATTTCTTCCGTTTCGTTTTTTATTTTCTTCTTTTTTATTTTTTCTCTCTTGAAATTGTGAATCAATTGTTGGTTTGGCTTGGTGTAGGAAAGATAAAATGGAATTCAATTGAATCATCACTGAAAGCCATGCTGGTTCCTTTTTTTTTTTTTTTTATCCTGGAACCAGACCCTTGCGTTGAACCACCGCCGAACTTTGGTATGCAAATGAGCATACCAAACTATAGCCGAAACTATAGCAACTAGTCTATCATACCGAAACCGCATGCGTCAGGAACGCCGGGCGCACAAGCACTCGTTCACGTCATTTGAAGCTATGGAGATGATTGATGTAGGTGCTGATCTACTAGTCATGTCAACACCTTTGCGGCCCGGATATAGGCTGCCTACGGCCAAAGTCATATACCCCCTGCGCTGCTCATGCGCGCGGTTTTGGTTTCGGATCGTTTGCGTTGCAAAATTCAGTATATCATCGTTTCAGGACTTCAAATAGGATGACTCAACGAGGACTGTCTCCCATTTTGCTGTCTCACTTTTCCCGAAAGCCCATACTTAATGAGTTTGTAGTTACATACTCTCTCCGAGAGTGAGTGAGTGAGTGAGTGAGGGGGGAGGGAGGGAGGGAGGGAGTGATTTGGATTTATCTGGCGCAAGGACTCTCCGAGAGGGTGTCCGCC
The DNA here is from genome assembly GCF_037126465.1 of Ornithodoros turicata. Classification (NCBI taxonomy): domain Eukaryota; kingdom Metazoa; phylum Arthropoda; class Arachnida; order Ixodida; family Argasidae; genus Ornithodoros; species Ornithodoros turicata. The sequence continues at coordinate 36,740,383 of NC_088207.1, forward strand.
TGGCCGTATAACTCAAACCAGCTCATCCCGTGGCATATAGTGGTTATAATCGCCTTCCACGCCGAGACTGGGAAGTGACGCGGGTTCGAATCGCCGCACCGACTGTGCAGTCTCAGGTTTTCCCTGGGTTTTCCGCCAGACTTTCCAGACGAATGTGGGCACAGTTCCCCCTGAAGTCGCAATGCGCATACTAACCCCCCCCCCCTGTCCCCCACTCCTTCCTACTGTCCTCTCTCCGTCTGTCCACGTCTGTACGCCGCTCATAGCAACAGTTGCTTCGCGGCGCTAACACAGAATTTAAAAAATAACTCAACTGCAAAAACATCTGTATGTTGCAGTCATCTATATATTTTTTTATAAAAGATCTCTAACGGATAAAAAAAAAACACCCTCTGTATTTTGTGACCAACTTCTCTTTTATTAAACGCGATAGTGTTCCTTTGTCACCGTGATTGGGAAACAAAGCCTTACAACTCAGAAGCCATGACACCTACGTCACCGCGTTATTTTTACCGCGAATACGACGCCTGTGCGTCCGACGTGCCGACGCAGATAGTTAAAGTAAATAAGGAGCGGGAAAAAAAGGAATTAGCTGCATGGCCGAAGAAGCGCAAACATTCTCGTCTCTGACGTCATAGGCGCAGAAAAAGTGCAAACGCCTCGAGGTGCGCGGGCGCTGAATGGAGACTATTGAGTACGTGCTGCCATCACTGTGCTCTGGATCAATTGGCAGAGAGTGCAGAAGACAACCCTACCTGCCCGAAACGGAGGGAGGAAGAAAGGAAACGGAAAGGAAGCCGGTCCCCTGCAACTGATTGAAGCGTAGCCGTATGTTCTTTTTTTTTTCCTACTCACCACTTACTGAGATATGCGGGCGACAAAAAACGAACCTAGCTTTTCCCAACGCCCTCGTTAAATACATTAGTTTTTATTCTGCGTTAGCGCCGCGAAGCAACTATGGCTATGAGCTGCGTACAGATGTGGCCAGATGGAGAGAGTACAGCAGGGAGGAGTGGAGGTCTTCGAAAGAAAGAAAAAATCACGGTGGCAAAATAGAAATAATCGTGACCGGCGTTTGGACAAATTCACAGCCAGTTATTTCTATTTGAATTTTATAGGCAGCGGCGTCGCTCCCGTTACGCCATTGGCTCTGGTTACTGGCAGCGGCTTCCGTTTTTGCACCGAAACCACCGAAGCCACCGATTCGTGAGAAAACCTGCTGATTATACGTATGTCATGAAACCTTAAGACAGTCCTATTGTATTTATACAACACCATAGAAACGAAACCTGATCCCTTGAACAACATGAGGTATAGTTCAGTGAGTAGGAGTCCGCCAATGACGGCCGTGTTCGGCGGCCGTAGCTATGGACACGAGTTCCCATGAGCCGCATGGGCAGCCGCATGGGCAGCCACTTATAGCCACAGAAGGCCAGCGCTTCAAATAGATCTCTACCTGTTTGTAAACAAATGACGTCATAATGTTCGACAGCGCCACCAGTTTGGTAGAGTTGAACTATATACTTTTAATGCTAGTGGCGAACAAGGTCGCGCCCGAAAGCAACGGTCTTGAGGGGATTACGACGGTCTCTGAAAAGGACGCGACCTTCGGTCCTACTTTTCTTTCAATAGGAGGCAGCCCATTCGTGGAACCCAGCTCTCCCCTTCCGATCGGTTTTGGTTTCGCTGTGTCTACCAACGTCATGATGACGTTTCTCGGGTAGAGGTTTATTGCTCATTCGTGGAACCCAGCTTTCCCCTTCCGATCTGTCTTGGTTTCGGTCTGTCTACCAACGTCATGATGACGTTTGTTGGGTAGAGGCTCATTGTCTGCGGCGATTGGGTGAATCCGGACTCGGTATGTCAACGTAGTGAGACGTGACGAGGAGGCATTCGGCGGGCTTTCTTTATCTAGGTGGCGTTGCTTTATCTCGGTGGCACACCTTCGTGACGTATGCAAAAGGCGCAGCAGCCAATGGCTATGTCATCGCAAAACCGAAACTATAGATGTGAATGGGTGGTTCGCTTTTTCTTGTTTATCTGCGAAGCCATACGAGGTACTGCTGAACGCAGCTTTGCGCACGGCGCCTACACAACTCTAATCTCGAAACCAGTCGAGAACCTCTTCGCACTCTTAAAAATGAACTTCACCGCATAGCACGCTCTTGGCCAACCATCATGTCGAATGATATCGTTATCTGCCCGGGGGGCTTAATCGCTTTATCGTCGTTACGGTCGTTACAAGCTAACTAGTGGCGGGAAACTCAAAAAGGCGGGCGGAAAATTTAAAAAGGTGGGCACGTGATAAAACATGTGCACGGCGCTCTTCGCGCGATACGTGAAGGCCGTGGTACACGTCACGCGCAATGTGTCACGTGCCCACCTTTTTAAATTTCCCGCCACTCGTTAGCTTGTAACGACCGTAACGACAATGAAGCGATTAAGCCCCCTGATTTGTTGAAAACGGGAGGCGTACGCCTTTTTTGTGACAATTATGAACAGCATAAGTGTCACAAGAAAGGCGTACGCCTGCCGTTTTCAACAAATCAGGAAAGATAACAATATCATTCGAGATTATGGTTGGCTAAGAGCGTGCTATGCGGTGAAGTTCATTTTTAAGAGTGCGCGACTGTCTCTAGTGCCACTGTACTAAATCTCGCGTCTTCAGAATCCGAATTCACGTCATCGCAGTCTACGTGTCTCACACTCTATACGCTGCCAAAATATTATTATTATTATTATTATTTTCAATCGTGACGCGGAAGCATCATAAAATTAATTTCTTGTTCAGAGAAGTATGACGCCACGGAATGCCGAATCTAGCCACGCGTTTGGCAACATTGTTCGTCCAATGTCTATTTCCGTCTCCTCAGCACAGCTGTCGACACTCTTCCAATGTGGAGCGGTGAGCGGAGACACGTGCCGTTGCTAGGAGACATACGCGGGAGCTTCCATGACGTCACCTGCTCTTGGAGAATCCGAAACTATGAAGTTTTGCGGATTCTTTCGAAAACTCGTTGAGGCGCGTAATGCTCACTGATAGCATTTGTAGTTTGCGCACCGAGTTCTTCGTACGAAGTTGATTTCATTGTAGTACAAACTAAAATAACAACCTTTTTTTTTAAATTCCGTAGTGGCACTTTAATCTCATCCCAACTGACACAGGGGCACTCCAAGTCTAAAGGCCTTTTCAGAGGAGGACACCTACAACAACGGCGTTCGTGCCCTATTCACACAAGTTAACGGAGATTCTCCTTTTAAATAACGGGCCTTTTCGAAAAAGGAGATCGACTATCTCCTTTCGGACCGAAAAGGCGTAGCCTCGAAAGCAGCATCCGCCGATGGTTATCAGATCCCGATTATTTAGCACAAAAATGCCTATCGTTTTATCTGCTTATATAATGCTTATATTTTTATCAGTTGTTAAAATGATTACGTGCCACTTAAATTCAGTTACGTAGGTAGGTAGGTAGGTACGTTAATCAAACTGGCTGCAATTCTTGGCCCACGTGAGAGCCACGTGCAACACCGTCGATGTCTTCTGATGTTCTTGGAGTTCCTCTTGTCTACCGGGTTGCTCCAGACGCTGTAGAGTCATCCTCTGTACCTCAATGACCATTCGTGCTTATTTCATGTGTGTGTGTGTGTGTGTTCTTCTTCACCTTCCTTTTTGTGGCGTAGCGCAGTCAGTGGAGGACAGCTCAATTGTTGTACTCGCACATAACTTTAACTTCTTTCTCATATCTCATATCTCCTCTTTCGCGTGTGATGGGGTACACTCTTAAAAATGAACTTCACCGCATAGCACGCGCTTAGCCAACCATAATCTCGAATGATATCGTTGTCTGCCCTGGGGGCTTAATCGCTTCATCGTCGTTACGGTCGTTACAAGCTAACGAGTGGCGGGAAATTTAAAAAGGTGGGCACGTGATCAGACACGTGCACGGCGCTCTTCGCGCGATACGTGAAGGCCGTGGTACACGTCACGCGCAATGTGTCACGTGCCCACCTTTTTGGATTTCCCGCCACTCGTTAGCTTGTAACGACCGTAACGACGATGAAGCGATTAAGCCCCCTGATTTGTTGAAAACAGCTACGCCTTTTCTGTGACACTTATGCTGTTCATAATTGTCACAAAAAAGGCGTACGCCTCCCGTTTTCAACATATCCGAGCAGATAACGATATCAGTCGAGATGATGGTTGGCTAGGACCGTGCTATGCGGTGAAGTTCATTTCTAAGAGTGATAGTGTACTGCTCTCCAGTGGTGAATTACCTCAGATCATAGTCACGATTTATTTGTAGTTTTTGTTGTTAATCAGACGTTAGTCGTTATAAATATACGTTAAAATAGTTAAAATTAGTCGAAAAAAATGGCCTTACTGTCTCGTTTTCCGCTGATAATAAACTCAATAATGAAATAATCGCGCCCAGAATGGCACGTGTACAGTGGCGAGACAGGGATACATGGGCTGTAATAAAGTTACGTGAAGACAGTTTAGATGGACAGAAACATTACGGATGCGTGGACAGAAACATTACGGATGCGTGGACAGAAACATTACGGTGAAGTCTACGCCCGTATCGCCGAGGCATTGAACAATTCCGGAGTGGGCTAAGAGAGACACTAAAGTGAGATCGCCATTGTCGCGTATTAGCGGCGCAAACTCCTTTCCCTAAGCGACCGTCCAAAGCTGTTAAAGGATCCCTACTTCAAAGGAGTTCTAGCCTGTCCGTGCGTCACGGGTGTAAGCCGCTCGGGTGCTCCAAGGAATTGTGGTTGCGTCGCTTTCCTTTTCTCGTCCACCGACGCAATCTCCGACGTGAGGAAAGCCATATAACGGCGGTGAAGAAGAAAACGCTATACCCGCCAATCGTCGCTGAACGCCTCAAGGAAATAAAAAAGGGCAACAAAATACTTGCGGGAGAAGGGAAAATGGGGGACTGGAGTCAAGCAGACGCTAAGATGGATCGTGGCTAAGAAAGTCGTCCGTCTTAGATGGTAGGTTGTATTAGCAGACTGGCGCATAGACTGCAACAGACACTCAGCTCCGTCAAAACAGAGAATCTATCAACCGAACAACGAGGTTAATAAGGACGCTCCAGACAGCGATCTAATTTACATGCTGAGGAATATTTTATGTGGGGTTGATTGGCAATGGTAAGTAGGTACACTCTTAGAAATGAACTTCACCGCATAGCATGCTCATAGTCAACCATAACCTCAAATGATATCGTTGTACGCCCTGATTTGTTGAAAACGGGAGGCGTACGCCTTTTCTGTGACAATTATGAACAGCATAAGAGTCACAAAAAAAGGTGTACGCCTCCCGTTCTCAACAAATCACAACATCACACAATCACACAAAATCACAACAAACAACAACAGGGCAGATAACGATATCATTCGAGATGATGGTTGGCTAGGAGCGTGCTATGCGGTGAAGTCCATTTTTAAGAGTGTATAGTATACATATACATGACAAAATAGATGCTGATATACAGGGTGTTTCAGTTAAATCCCCGGGCTAAATAATTCGCGAACCGGTGCACCAATCGAATAACTTTCTTTTTTACAAGTATCTGTCCAATACCGCCTACAAGATGCGCACCGCGTGAATGAGCGGCAGGCGCTCATTATTTAAATAAAAATGCAAATGAGTTTCGTAAAAAAGCGTAACTTCTAAAGCAGGGCGCTGTCGGTATTAAAATGGATACTGCCCCTTTTGGGACCTTCAGTGGACACCTTTCAAAGAAAAATCTGCCACCGAAGCGGGTCATTTGTTGCAGTAATTAATTGGTTTCGGTTTACGTATTTTTGTCGCGGCTGGTCGCGGCGAAGCGCAAAAGGACGTAATTCATTGGTGTAATTCATTGGTGTAAGGACGTAATTCATTGATGGATAAGGGAGTGAAAGAGCGTCTTTTTGCGCTTCGCCGCGACCAGCCGCGACAAAAATACGTAAACCGAAACCAATTAATTACTGCAACAAATGACCCGCTTCGGTGGCAGATTTTTCTCTGAAAGGTGTCCACTAAAGGTCCCAAAAGGGGTAGTACCCATTTTAATACCGACAGCGCCCTGCTTTAGAAGTTACGCTTTTTTACGAAACTCATTTGCATTTTTATTTAAATAATGAGCGCCTCCCGCTCATTCACGCGGTGCGCATCTTGTAGGCGGTATTGGACAGATACTTGTAAAAAAGAAAGTTATTCGATTGGTGCACCGGTTCGCGAATTATTTAGCCCGGGGATTTAACTGAAACACCCTGTATAGGAGACTTTATGCACAAAAACTAGGGATGGGCCAACCGAATCCGCGAATCTTAGGCAGGGATTCGAGATTCGGGAATCCGAATCCAAGTGTCCAAAACGGCGAATCGAATCTTTCGAATCCACCAACCATGTTTAATCGTTTCTCTTTAAAATTGACGAAATCAATGCCTACTTGTCGAACCGCTGCTTCCACCCTCTGCGGACATCTTCAAGTACTGGAAGAACAACCAAAAATATCGCGATTTGAGGAAACTGTCGAAAAAGTTCCTGATCACACCCCCATCGACAGCAAGGTCAGAAAGCCCGTTCAGCACATCGGCCGTAAAAAAACGTAGTAGGCGAGACACTGAGCGGGTGAGACTGCTCATGTGTTTTGATAAAAAATCTTCCCCTGTGTTTTCTTGTATGTTTGTTTACATTCTCTGGACTTAGAGTTCAGGCAGGAACTCTTACGTTACAAGTTTAAAAGCAGCATGGTTTTGCTTTTGAATGTTCCTTCAGCTTTATGGAAATAATTCAGACTCGAGAGTTCATGTATTTCTTGAAATCGATAAACAACATGTTATTTTTACATCAACAAATTACATTTTAGAAGAAGTATATGGGTGTATTTTCTTCTGAAAGTTAACACTTATTTAATTTGGTGTTTCATTAAACAAAGTAATTCTGCTTCAAAACACTTTTCGGTAGAAATGTTTGCTTTTATCTAGCTTTTTAAGCTATTTTTTAAGATAGGATTCGAAAGATTCGAGATTCCTAAGATTCGTGGATTCGTAGCACCTTCTTTGGATCCGGATTCTGGATTAGTCACATATCCGCGACAAAAACTCATCCAAACTACGCTAGCAAATTTGCGGCGGGAAAAAGCTAAGTAGGCACAAAATAAGCAGAAATATGATGCCGTGAAAGCTGCTCCAGAAGCTGTTGCGTAGCTTGGAACTCCATAAATACGTAAACTGCCTCAAAAAAAGTTTTACAACGGTAAAACTGTCAGGTAAAACGGTCAGGTATTCCTCGTCGGTCATTCATAGCCCTAATCAGGGGACTTTACCTTACTGAGCGTGGCCCACTACGGCAGGCAGTCCCGCCACCACCACCACTAGGTTTACTAAAGTGTACACACAAATGTGCATGCATTTTTGCGTAGAAAGAATAAAAACTTCCTGCATTGGCCTAAGAAAACCATGTACCGCGAAAATGTGCGCTCCATGTCGCTGGATGTTATTTGTGCGAATTCGCTATAGATATAAACCTAGGTCATTTACGCTATATACGAATATATTTACGCGGTTAACCGCTCATCAGCATCACTGCCCATTTCGTGGCACGAGTGTCTTTTTTTTTTGGGGGGGGGGGGGCGGATTCGGGTGGCCATTTCGTGGCAACTTTTTTTGCCTCGGATCCCGAGCGCCCGGAATTTGCCAGCTAGCACTTTTTTTCGCCCGGCCGCGATACGATCGGGCAGCGGGTTGCCCCACTATATCCGGTGTCGTCACATCCGCACTGCAAGGGTGGCGAGGGGCCACATTGGCACGGCCACGTGATCCAGCGAGGGCGCCGACCGAGCAATTTCCGAGCAGTAGGCCGTGTTGCCATGAAATGACCGCCCCAATTCGCTATTAGTCTTTCAAATAAAATGAGTTGTGGCGAATTCGGGTGGTCATTTCGTGTCAATAAGGCCTAGCGCTCAGGAATTGCTAGGTCGGCGCCCGCGCTGGATCACGTGACCGTTGCAACACGAACATGAGTGCAAGGAATCTAGCGGTTTAGCCGCTTGGATCACGCCACGGGCATCGCGGTCGCACGTCTTCGGGTTTCGTCGTCTGCTAACAGACGTGAACTTCGACGTGCTAACCAATGCGGGCCCTCGCCACCCTTGCAGTGCGGATGTGACGACACCGAATACGGATGGGCAACCCGCTGCTCGGCCGTTTCGTGCCCGGGCGAAAAAAGTGCTGGCAAATTCCGTGCGCCCAGAAAGCGCCACGCGAACATGCGAGATTGCTTCGCTTTGACCAAGCGAACATAACTGCTCGGGATCTGAAAAAAAAAAAAAGTTGCCGCGAAATGACCACGCGAATTCAGCATTAGTTGTCTGACGTCTGAGAAAGAGGATGATCACTGTCTCGTTTTGTTCTTGGAACGACTGGTTCACTGCGTACTTCAAACAATGCAAACAGCTCTTCGTTGCGCTGTTCATTGCCTTCAAGAACTGCGCCTCATAGACTGCAATACTTTTGCTACCTCATTTCTATGAAGCACAATTTCAAGCATCTCCAAGACAAGTTTCTGCAGACTTCAGCTCTCTATGCAAGTAGGAAGAAATTAGAAATTAGCACTAGCGGCCTAAGTCATTTTTCACGCCAACGTTTCCAAAAAAGTGTTGGACTCACGGATGCCATAGCACATCTTTCTTTCTTTCTTTTTTCAACTCTGACCACTTGTCGCGCGTTCTGTTCTTCAGAAGTTCGTTCTGCTACCCGAATCAACTGCTTGTATAGCACGAAGCAGTCTAAAAGCAGTGTAGCAGCTTAGACGTGTAGCTGGAACACAGGTTTTGGGCCCATGACCTCCCTTTGAAATAACGTGAGCAGTGGCAAAAAAAGGAAGAAAAAAAAAGGAAAGGCAAACGTTAAATAAATGATTGAAATGTTGCCGAAATGTGACATAGTATGCAGTCGTCATATTACGAATGACGACCAGGGAGAAATATGCCGAAATATTCAATTATATGAGACACGAAGTATTTATGCCATCGTGATTGGTAACGTGTGGAGAAACACTATTGCATGTCCATTAGAACGCATTCTAAAAATATGCATTTTGCATGAACCCCCTGGCCCCGTATACTGATAACAAAAGTGGAAACTTCCCTACTTATCTTCCCCGCATCTCGTTTATTTTTCTTCTTTTTCACGTCATGCCCATCTGACATTTCATCTCTTAACGTATGTTATATAAACACATGTGTGTCCGGCACGACCACGATGATGAAAGGGATACGTGACACCAACCCTCTGATGTACCTCTGTGTAAACCTCTGTGTCCAACCTCTAATGTACTTCTGCCTTTGCTACGTCGGGGATTGATTTCCCCTTTGTCGAGGCAAACAGATACAGAGAATATATAATCCTGTCGAAGGCAGCGCTGCACGCCGAATAGCTGACTCCTCCCTAATTAGTACTATGAAATTAATGTCTTTCTTCCTGTCAACTACTCGTCCTCTTCCACACATATGCGTAAAAAAATCAGGAAGGTAAAACGCTAGTAATTTATTTAGGAACTTGAAAGGGGAGCGACTAATTACATGGCTAAGGGTACAAAGCGTTACTACTAGCAAAATTATATTGACAAACTTAACTGACAGTTTCGCTGGTAGCAACAACAACAGCTACGTCCATGACGGTGGCACGAGATATTTCGCCGCAGGAATTACGATGTCCTATGCCTCAGGGCAGAACGGTATCTAATTCTCCGCACAAATCGCACTTACCTTATTGGACGTCATCATACAGTTTACAGTGGTAAGTGCCTTGATGTAAGTGTCACAGCACGTAGCAACATAACGGAGGGCTGGGCGTCATGAACGTACAGCCAAAAACAAAAACAACGGGCTCTATTCACCACCGTTCTCTCTCACGCGTACCACTCCACCTGCTCAGCTTATACCAACCAGGAAAAAACAAGGAGGGAAACAGCGAACAACGGATCGAAGGACAACTGTACCACAGGATAGAAAAATATCTGAAGGAAGATAACATCTTGTTAAGAGCAGCGACGTGCATGATTGTAGTCGAACGAGGCTTTATTATTTCTGAGCGGGTTATAGATAGGAATACTTTTCTTTGCTGGCAACGCATTGCTTGAGACAGCAAGCAATGGGGTAGAGTATCGCCCCCTGGCGATGAAACTTCCCATTCATCACCTCACAATAAAGTTGTTGTTGTTGTTGTTGTTCTGGCAACGCATTAATTCCTATTTCACGTAGTATTACCCGACAACATATTTGAAGGCTGAGTTCTCCCGGGTTTCGTCGAACGACTTCGAGAGAGAAAAATAAAGAAGGGCAGAAAATGTGTCTACATATCGCCACCATGTGCAGCTGAACATTACTTCTTGTAAATTATGGGCCATAAAATATATTTTTTTCATCCCTCGTGGCATGACAGGACCGCACACATGTTTAATGCATCGACTCCGCAGAATGTTGCTAATACGCCCAACAAGGACGAGAAATTTAGCTCCTCGAGTTGATCCACCTGTGGCGCACAAGCGGACAACATATCGTCCTTCACTGTGTTGTTCATTGAACGGCCGAGATCCTGTTTGCGCTTATCTCATGGGCAAGATCACGACCAACCTGTTAGCTCCGAACGTTCTTCTGGGACCGTGGACCGGTCCATGGGCCCAACGTTTGGCCATCGAAATATATACAGGGTGTCTCACCTGACCTGTCCTAAAATTCTTGTTCAAAATCTACTTGTCTGAACATTATGGGATCAACGTTATTTATCTCGCGGGGGGATTTTGCCATTACTTCTGAGCATTTTTATCAAACCTAATTCGCGAGAAATTGAATTTTCCCAATTGAACTCCTAAATTTGCCAAGGCAACCGGACTTTTTTTTTTTTTTTTTCTTCTTGACAGAAACAGACAGCGCATGCAAGATTTACACCATTCTAACGAAAAAAAAAAAAAGACATCACTACTACAAAGGTAATAGCCGGGGAAAAAATTGCGAAAACCGTCCTTTCGCGGCCCGCAAATAGACCTCTGCCTGTTTGTAAACAAATGACGTTATAGTGTTCGACAGCGCCACCAGTTTGGTAGAGTTGAACTACGCTCGAAGCTACACGCTTAAAAATGAACTTCACCACATAGCACGCCCCCTAGTCAACTATAATCACGAATGATATCGTTATCTGCCATGATTTGTTGAAAACGGGAGGCGTACGCCTTTTTTGTGACAATTATGAACAGCATAAGTGTCACAAAAAAGCGTAAGCCTCCCTTTTCAACAAATCAGGGCAGATAACGATATCATTCGAGATGATGGCTGACAAGGGGCGTGCTATGCGGTGAAGTTCATTTTTTAGAGCGTAGCGGCGAACAAGGTCGCGCCCGAAAGCCACGGCCTTGACGGGATTATGATGGTCCCTGAAAGGGACGCGACCTTCGGTCCTACTTTTCTTTCAATAGGAGGCAGCGAACAAGTGCCCATTCGTGGAACCCAGCCCTTCCATTCCGATTTGTTTCGGTTTCAACCTGTCTACCAACGTCATGATGACGTTTCTCGGGTAGAGGTCTATTGGCGGCCGCGCTCAGGTCTCCCCACCAAAGAAGCAATGCGAGGAGGCCATGTATACCTGCCCTTTCACTTTTCCTTTTCCAACCTTCTTCTGATAACGGCAACACGGTTCCAACGCGAAGTTATCTGAAAGAAGAGAGAGAAGGAAACAGGAAGGGGCAGGTGACCGTTTCCCTTCTTCCGCATCTTGCACCATCTTGACCCAGAACTGAGCTTGGCCGCCAATTCGCTCCGAGATCGAACGGTGTCGGCGCGCTGCGGGGAACGGAGAACTACCGTGGACGCGTCGCGTGCTTTTACACGTTTACTCCGCATTCGGTGCAGTAGATGGACCATTGGGGAACAGAACATTATCGTACCATCGCGGCACAAGTGATCTTCCGGTGAATATGCACAAGAATAACGGAAAAGAACCATCAACTCTGAACATCGGGCCACGTGTTATCCACAGTAGAAAGGTGACAGTGTCGCTCCCTATATAGTAGATCGATCTCGCAGCGAGTAGACGATTTCAGAAAATCCCATGGCTCCTTGCGCACGCGTTGCGTCCTGGGAGATTACTGGAATGATCCCGTCCTTCACGTTTCGTTTTCGCTGATCTTGACTCCTCGTGCACAATCGGCTAAGAGAGAAGGAACCGAAACAGCTTGGAGACCTTCTCTCCTTCTTTATTTCTAGCAAGTGCCCATAGTTCAAAGCGGCTCTATAAGCTCTCTGGGATTTTCTGTAGTCGTCTATTTACGCTCTTCGAAATGACGGCCATCGGAATTTTTTTGTCCGGCTATTATCTTCGTAATAGTGAATGTATTTTGTGCTCGAACGGGGTAAATCCCGCACACGCGCTCTGTTTCTGTATAAAAAAAGAGAGAGAAAAAAAGGAAGAAAACGTCAGGTTGACTTGGCAAATTTCGCAGTTCAATTTATAACATTCAATTTCTCGCGAATTAAATTCGATATAAGTGCTAGAAGTAATGGCAAAATATCCTGTGAGATAAATAGCTTTGATCTCATAACGTTCAGACAAGTAGATTTTTAAATACAATTTTATGACACGTTAAGTGCAAGCACCCTGTATATACGCTTCCTCGTCGGTACTGCAGACTTACTTTGCGCCTTTGACTGTCCTCAAGCGATGACGATGACGATGTTGCGGATGCGGTACAATTTTAGGAATCGCACGTTCCGAACTAAGACGCACGTATTTCACCCGCTTTTTCCCGCAAAATCCGAACGCACAGACCGTATTCTGCAGAGGCGGCAATGAGCCCCCTCCGCGTATTTCCTTTCCGGCATATCCCCTTCCACCCCCACAACAGCAAGCGCACAGAGATAATGTAAGGAAGCAAACCACTCACAGTATGCGCCTCTCTTCCATTTTCCGGAGCGCCTCATCCCGCTTGATGACCATGAGGATAGCCTCTTTCTCGGCGAGGCTGAGGTGGCTGAGGTCCACTTGATCCATCCTGGTGCACCTCCCTCCAACGGCAGCCCCGGCGCTCCACATCCGTCAAGAGCGACTCACCCCCAGCAGACACCGGAAACTGACCACGTCACGGCCACACTTTCGCTCTTCCAGGGCCATCTACTGGCTTCGCGAGCCGCCAAGCCAAATGCCCTGTATAACAAGCAACCCGGCCACTAGTAGAGCACGTTCCCTGAGTATTGGGCACGTTGATGTCGCAGCTGTCTTGTTACAACCGATGCAAACACGTTCGAACGGCTATCGAGACAAAATTGGCACTAAAGCTGCGCTGAAATTGCAGCAGGAAAGGCAGGTTCCGGAAACGTCAAGACACGTAGATTTGAAGCTCGAGAAAGGGAACTTAGTGTAGACGGAAGGCACAACACCACTGAACGAAGCACGAGAGTTTGTTGAGGAAGATCATCGGCTGCGGTTCAAGGAGTGTCCGGTCAAAGCATCAGGACAGCTTGGACGTCTGGAAGGCAAGAAACGAGTATTTTTTTTTTTTTTTCAATATCACGGTGAATGAACATTTAAACGTGTACGTATAATGACAGCCTGAGTGAACGAGACCTGAGAGCTGACGCCCCCTAAAAAGAAACTGCCATGCACACGTTACCAAAGGTGATCATTTTCTCATTTTCTTTTTCTACGTGAAAACATAAACGTGGGAGGAGGGGGGGGATATGTTCGAAAAAGATAGTAAGGGAAGGTTAGTCATGCCTAGGGAAGAGTATCACTCCATAATGGATAACGCGTGGGGCACTGGGATTATAAACAGTGGGTATAGCGCAATAACGTATCAAAAAATAGACTCCCAGGTACAACAGGACACATGTAGAATGTGTACCAGTTCGTACATTGGTATAAAGGAAATGCTCGGACGCAAATATGAATTCACAACGTTAATAAAAGAGAGCATATATACAAGACATCAGTGTATAACACTCAATGTTATATATCTAACATACGTCTTCCTCAGAGCACCGATAAATTCTTGTGCGTCGTGAAACTGCACTACGGCTGTGAGAAACGGCTAACTCCGGACATTACCCATACGACACGTAATAAACGAGAGAAGATAGTCGTGGTAGAAGCCTTCTAGGTCAGTCTTGTGGTGACTATGGTATAATGGCGGGTAAATTCTCCTCAGACCATGCAGGACAAGAGGTCCACCACCAGTGGCTGATATGCATCCGCATGCCATGACTTTTACCGAATACGTCACAGTAATCAATGGCTTTTATCTCCCCATGCCAGTGGGACACTGCCCGCGCGCCGGGTCGGGCCTGCTAGTGGGACCAACCTTTTGAAGCCATTGACGCGCTGGCGACATCTAAATTTGCTTGATCATTCGTCGATCAAAATCCCGAAACTTCAATCGATGACTGCTCATGCCAGCGCGCCGCAAAACTCTATCTTGAAGAGGCCAAGTCTTCCTTGGTCTCTCAGATCTTATCAACAACAACTACATGAATGATTATGGGATGAGGTGCTTATCAGATGGTGGGTATATCTGGGCCATTTATATTCTGTATGTATTGTACTTTTATATGTTGTATTTTGCGAGCAGATACAAAGGCAACGGTATATAGTTCCACAGGGTTCCAGTGAGTGAGTGGAACAGAGTTCCCGAGTTTCATTGCTTCAATCGACAGATATTCTGCGACAGCAACAGGAGTGCGACAAGACCTCGCAGACGTCAATTACTATTCTATGTGACGGAATCGTATGTATCGTAGATATTATTTGCTACGCAGACTTTAGCTAACGCTTTCCCTATACTTATAATTTTGCAAGACACTTTCAGCTGCTTTTCTGCGTCAGTAAATACGTCTGGTAACTGGAGATATGGAATGTGCAGTCGGCACTGCATTGTTGACTGCTGATTGTAGCACTGTTGACGTTGGAGATATCAGTTTCTCTCTTTCCATTTCTTTCTTTGTTTTTTTAAATGAATCTGGAACCCCCAAAATTTTGGTGCCTGGTTCTCGCGCACTTCATAGATCACTTTCGGAAGTTCCAACGTCTATTGTGCCATCTACCATGCAGGTGCCATCTTTTTTTGCAATGTGGAAAAAAGGAGTGCTTTGGTGAGTGCTTTGTCTTGGAAAACATCATAGCTATGTAACGACGCTACTTCCTTATGTCCAAAGTTTCTTGAAGCATCAGCATATATGGAGCACCCTGAATAGCGCTTACATATGCGGTAACGTTAACATTATCTTGCTAAGCGCTCCACCAACAATTGTTTCATTAGTCTGACACTTAATGAATAGCCTTTCTGGTTACGTTCCCCATACTTTCGCTGCCCGTATCTCATTTATTTTCCACCTGCACGACTTCAACCTTTCATCTCTGTCTCTCTCTCTCTCATACGAGCCGTACGAATTTCACTGATGGCTTCCGACAACGTAGCCGTCTCGTCACGTGGGACGTATAGTTAGCGCAATAACCGTTAAATGACAACGCCGTCATTCACGACGCAGAGATCCGCGAATTTCCGCAGGCTCTTGCAACACCTCCTTATACACTTTACCGTTACCCGAAACTTCCGTAGCAAAAGATCGAAGCGGATACAGAATCCACTCCTGCACCTTACAAGCACAGCTGACGTTGTGGGTACGCCTAATTTTAGCCTCGGCGTAATTACGACAGCATCGGCGCTTCTTAAATAGGAAAATAGCCGGCAAATTGGAAGACGTGACACACCTGGAATACTTGTTCTCTCTCGAGGTCCCTCGAGGTTCGACACCTGCCATTACGGAATGGACCGCATTTCTGGAGGCCAGGAAGGAAACTCGCGACCAAGCATTTCCTTTTGTACATCGCTATACGCGACACAGAGGATAAGAATGCGGTAACTAATCCGCCTAAAGAGATGCCGTCTTCACGGAAATGACTCGGAACGGCGTGTCTTTTTTTGAGTCAGTGTAAACGCGTCCGCGATGCCGCATTTCAATTAGCAGCACCACCCGCTCGTTTGAAAAGACCGTAGAAAACAATTGAAGCAAGTCGGAAAGCGCCGATATTTCGAACGGAGAACAGTCACTGTTCGTAATATCGGTGGTTTTGCGTCCGTCCACGTTCTTCGGACCACTCGATCTTCCTTAGTTTTTCTACGCAGAAAATATATAATGCCTGTTTGGGTTAACAACCCCCGACTTCTTTTATCGTGTCGACGTTTAGCGTGGGATGGCTGCACCGTATACAGACTCAGAAACGTCTATACTCGACCATTAAATAACACCTCTCCTCGCGCCAATAACATTAGTCTGTATATAGTCTGATTTCTACTGGCTTGTGCTCTCCGTCGTTGTGAGGAACAGCCGGCGGAGAGTCACATACCCTGAACTGTACATAGTCTTACATATATAACACTTTATATTAAATTTTCCTCAAACACAACATTAAGAGCATTCGAGACCCGTACGGATACTACACACATATATGAAAAGCGAAGCTCCACAACTCCCGGCGGCTCTCGCGAATGACATCCTGCAATTCGCTAACGCAGGACATCGCACGGCTTTGTACGACGATTGTCCGGCACAACAGCTGCCGGTTGCTTCTAGCACGACTCACATAGCCTATTCTCAATCCCGTATACATTCGGGAGGAGACGCGGACTATTATCCCTACAGACGCCCTTATTGTTGGACACTCACCGTATTGCCGGCAGGTTCAAGAGCACGTGCACGCCGACGAAATGAGGCACGGTACCCATAGGGATGCAAGCACCGTAGGGAAACCTGGCAAACGTCCAATGCGGCACCGACGGGGAAACGAGCGTGCGCGGTGTCGGCGCGCGGGAGCCCAGCTGGCGTATGGAAGGAGCCCGTGCGCCGGGCCTTGGGCTGTTCCATCGACCACCGCGCGCACACAACGCCCCGCATTGAAGGAGAGCACAGGTTGCACAGAAGGATGTATCGAGGCAGCAGCTAGTGTCAATGCAGCAGCTATTTTTGGGAGAATCTCGTTCGGTCGTTCCCTTGTGCAGGCTGTTATAGGGTCGCATCTGAATCACCCTGCGTGCATTTTTGACCGTTTTGTGCCTCGAAAGTATAGGTAGAAATCATCTTTTGTTAGTTCAACGCGTACGAGAGGTTGCCAAAGCAGCTGTCGCGCATAGTAGCGATCCAAAGTATGTTTCTGCACCCCGAGGCTATATAGGTACTTTTTGTTCTCACAGAATGTCCATTTCAGTGCTAAAGTGTTAAGTTTGAGGGAAGACAGGACGCGAGGTGTGCAGTTCTGTCTTGTATCCTCCCTCAAATTCGAGGGAATGTTACTTTATTCCAATCGACACCACCTTGCCATTCGATCTACTTTGATGTTCAACCTTGAAGAGCTTTTCTTTTTTTTGCTAACCACATGCTCTTTGCCCATTCCAAGCTTGGATGTTATCTGCAAGCTTCGAAGTGCTCAGGTAGAGCATAGTACCTTTGGTTTTCCGTATTTATGCATTATGCTTTTAATGTTGGCCAGTTCGCTTTAGCCAAAATTCTCGGACCATGGTCGGAACCTTCACATCTCACATGCAAGGCCTACGAGTTGTTGCTGAGTTCCTCTCCAGCACTGGACTAATGAACGAACTCTAATAGGGCACCTTCCCATTATCATCACTTTCTAATCCCTTCCACAAGCGTAATGGGGCAGTGAACCGCCATAACGGTGATGAATGACCCACCACCACATCATCAACCATTTATGCGTGTATGTGTGTTTTTTTATGTTGCCTTCTTTTTCGTGTCCTACGTTTATTTTCAAAGAACCGCGGTGTCTAATGGAAGGAATGTTCCGCAACTTCGTCTTACACTATAGGTCTCTGAGCGGAAAAAAACCTCTCAGTTAATGGACAATAATAATAAATCAACGCCACAGACGGTCAATGGTTATCTCTCCGCTCGTGTGCATGTGTAGAAAGCATGGGCTAAATACATGCCATTTCTATCGTAGATATTTCAGCCTCCAAATACAGCAGCATCGAAACGGAACTCGGACATACACTAAATATATAGCACAAACGATAACATCCGCTTCCCACATTTTACTACGCAATACCTTTTCATACTGGCTAGCTTTGATCAATGAACCAATCAAATTAATCAAATGTTTCTCGTTCCTCTTCCTATTGCGTGAGGTACTCACAGAGGTGTCTTTGATGTTCACAACTCTCGGCCTCATTCGGTGGGTCGATAATGTTCACGGCCTTTGGAGGCAAGGACCAAGGCAGAAATGTGTCGGAAGTGAGCGAGACTCTATCACGTAAACGACACCCGCAGGAATACAGAATAATGGGGAAAAGTGGCCACTCGCGAGAAGGAAGTCACGTAATGGGGAGGTCATGCGAGTCGAACACATCCTATACTAGCGCACGAACAGACTACGTGCTTGATTGGGTTTCTTAACGGCACCCACAGTGTGTAAATCGTTGTGGTACGAGTTTGGGGGCACATGAGATTGTGATGGAATAGTTGGCAATTTTTGGGCAAGCGGGCGAGTTTTACAGGGGGAGGATATGAAGATTTATTAAAAGAAAAAAAAGGAAAAGTCAGTCAGCGACTTTTAGGAATGATGGTGGTGGTAACGGTGGAGGCTGGTGATTTACCCAGACAACCCTACAACCCCCCAAATGTTAGGTGACGCCCCTGGAATTCCTTTCCTGCGCACACTTTCCTACACACTATAAAGAGGGGGAGGGGGTAATGGCAGAATCGGCACGCCGTTGTTGGCCACACAGAAGTCGGCGCCGTCTCAACGATAGCAAAATAAAGGAGGAGGAGGATGAAGGGTGGAGATTCGTAGAGGGTGCGCGGGTCCGTCGAGGAGTGCAAAGTGCTCGAGGGGTCTATAAAGAGAACTTCACCGCATAGCGCGCTCTGCGCCGTCCACTGCCACGAATGGTAGTGTTAGCGCTTCTGATTCGAATACAGAGGGCGGCGTACGCCTTTTTGTGTCAATATCATGCATCCAGATTGACACAGAAAGGCGTACGCCCCATCTCTCTCTTACAATCAGAAACGATAGCATATCATCCGTGGCAATGGCTGGCGCAGAGCGTGCCATGCGGTGAAGTTCCGATTTTAGAGTGTACAGGGCAGCCTTCGGTATTTCAGCTTAGACACAAGTCGGCAATGACGCAAAGCTGTCCCAACGGAACTCCAATAATGACACCTCTCCCTTTTTTCTGATTTTTGCAACAACCCCCCTCCCCCGCCCCACCCCATCCCGTGCTTGCGATTAACACGCGTACAGGCATAAGACGCTCCTATAGCCAACCACCATCTCGACAACAACAACAACAATAGATGATGACGATGAGATGGGGTGTTTCACCGCGGTGGTGCGGCACCCTACCCATTTCACGTGGAACATTATATGAAGATGATGAAGGAAGGATGAAAATACGAGAAAGAATTAAAGCGTCTGGAGCAATCCAGTGGACGACAGGAAGTCCATGAACAGGTGAAAAACCCTACGATGGAGCACATGATCCTCATAGGGGCAGTGAATGCAGCTAAATTGAGCGGCCTCTTGCTGATACGGGCCAGCTCATCACACAGTATCTGCCTTTGCCCGCAGTAGAGTGCACATTCCATACTGGGTGTTCGCCACGACACCGCAGGTGGAACAGAGGCTTGTGTCACAGCATCTGATCATGCACTTGAATTGTGGGGTGAAAGCCACATTGAGGCGGAGTCTACGCAGGAGGGAGGTAAAATGGCATAATAAACGCGCAGGGAAAGAAAACGACAAATTTGGGTCTGCCGAATAGACGGGAGATTGAGCCGTGATGTCCCGGCGCCCTTGCTGCAGAGCCAAGGATGGAAACCACGCAGTTAGCAGGGTCCTTCTGTCACCTCTCGACAGCACAATGGGCACGACTGTCGGGGACTCATGGGCAGCCGTTGCTACTCTGTCAGCCTCCCCCATTGCCTCTTAAACCGCAGTGGCCAGGAATCCACTGCAGGGATATATGATGACCTTCACCATGTAGACGCTGAACTTGGTAGAGAATGTCTACTACGATCGAGGCTATAGCTATCCACGAAGCCCCATGGTTGCCACACATTGCAGAGCAGCCCGTGAATCGGTGTAGACCACCCACATACGCGGAGGAAGTTGGGATATGTGAGACTGCATCATCGAATCTCGAATGACATCGTCCTCTCCCCTGATTTGTTGCAAACAGTTCCAAGCGCCCCTTTTGTGACACTTATGCAGTTACGTTAATTGACACAAAAGGGCGCACGCCCTGCGCTTTCCAGAAATCTGGAGTGATATCGGTAGCATGCTGTGCACTGGTTAGACTTCGGCGTGTTATATGGTGAAGTTCTGTCTCAAGAGAGTGTGAAAGGCCACTGTGGTGACCTTAAAAATTGGGAGATGTCATTTTAGAATTAGCGAAGAATGCCTACTAAGTACAGCAAATTTTGCTTCGTACAATTCGTTCGCGTTACAGCCAACGGACGGGGTACCTCGTTGCTAATTTGATCGCACCCCTTATCGCCGATTCTATAGCCTGGTGCTAAGGAGGAATTAAAAAAGCCTTTAAAGAACACATTTGTGAGATAAAGAAACGTACTGAGAATTTGGACCAGTTCTATATGTGTGCAGAGTGATACGTGACTGGCATATTCCGAATAGAATCGGGTCATCGTATTGAATTTTGCATGCGTGCGCCGTAATTTGCATGCATGCAGCTTTTCGGTGTAATAGGATTGCCTCTGCAGGCCCGTCAGACGTTCAGGGGACTTTATGAAAGGAGGAAGCAGAGGAAAGCCACAGAGCGCCAAACGAGTATACAGTATCCATGGTACTATATATCGAGAGCGTTTCGACTGCTGTCACCCTGTTAACCACCACCAACGAGGGCGGGCTGAAAAGTTCTCAGTCTTAATTACCCACTTCCAGATCGAGCGCGATCTCGTCATCGTAAAGAGGAAAGAAGAAGAAAGAAGAGAAAAAGGAAAAGAGAAAGAAGAATATCAAGAAGTAGAAGAAGAGAAAAAGAAGCAGTAGTAGTAGAAGAAGAAAAAACGAAGGAGAAGAAGAAAAAGAAAACGGAAAAGGAGACGAAAAAGAAGAAGGGAAATTGTATGTTTGTAACGCGAAGCGTTCATTTTTGCTCGGGATATCTGTCTGCTGCAAGTGTGCAATTTTGAAAGGTTGAACTTCGGGCTGTCATGAAGTTCCTGCTTATGCAGAAGAAAATTCAAAAGGGAAATCTATGAGTGCATAATGCAAACATTAAGTGACGAGTGTCCATCGCACGCAACCGCAAAGAAGTGGTGCGCAAACTTACAGCGACCTGAAACTGAACTGACGCCGCCGGAAGATCAGCGAGACCTCCAAAGGTGTCAACACCCGAAATTGTTTATTGTGTCCATGACCTCATTTTGGCAGATCGGTGAATATCTGCCAAAACAATTGCCACCTTAGGCATACCCAGAGAACGCATTGGGGTTTGTAATTCGTGGTATGCGGAAGCCGTCAGCAAAGTGAATGTCGGAATGCTTGAATGCCGATGAGAAACAACGCCGAATGGATGCCTCCAAGATGATTTTGCAGAATTCAGAGCGTTCTAGTGACACTTTTCTTGAGCGACTCGTTACAGTTGATGAAACAAGGTTGCATCACTCCTGAGACAAAACAACAGTTCATGGAATGGCGGCCGGCGCTCGGGTTCTCCGAGACCGAAGAAATTCAAGACTCAACAATCAGCGGGAAAGGTCACGAGCACAGTGTTCTTGGACAAGCAAGATATTTTGATGACTATAGCTTGCTGTGCCTGTTATAGGAGACTTCGAAAGAAAAACTGCGCGGGAAGTTACGGAACGGCTTTCTTCTCTTGCAGGGCAATGCAGAGGCTCACAAACCAGCTAAGACAACGCAGGTTCTGAACGACGTGAGATTTGAGTGGATTGAACATTCGCCGTACTCTCCGGATCTTGCCCCACCGAACTTTTTTTTTTCTTTTTTTCGTTTCCAAACCTGAAAAACGAAGTTTGAAAGGAAAGAGGTTCTTGACGGACTCGGAAGTGCCAGGAGCAGCCGAAGCATATTTCGGAGAGCAGGCGTCGGAATTCTTTTTTTTTAATAATAAAAGGAACTTCAGGAACGATGTGCCAGGTGCGTTGAACTTCGAGGTGAATATGTCGGAGGTTGATGACTCTAGGACGCGTTATTCCTTGTCAGGCCGATATTTTCCTAGAGGACTTGAGATACTGTTACGACCTCTTCTTCTTGTCTTGAAGTGTTGAGAGAAGTCAGCCAATATTTCGCTTGCTACTCTTCAAAAAGGAAAACAAAAAAAAACTTCACCCGGACAAAAAAAAATGTTACGACCTTTCACTCTTACTGTTCCTGGATATTTGTATCATCTGAGTCGCATAAGAAGTTGCACACGTCGGCTTTTAACACCGCAGTCACACGGGCATTTGAATGATCGTTGAAACCAGTGGCCATTGAACATCTCGGGCACCATTGATAATACGCCGCTGCCACACGGACTGGTCCTATACTCCATGAAAGGAACGATGGAATAGAGACACGGAGAAAACAAACAAACACTACAGAATCTGTCTTTTCTTTTTTTTTTTTTTTTTTTGTCTGCAGAGATCGTGTCGTGTTTGTGCATTTCTCCAGGTCTCAGGTTCCATTGCTCCTGATCAAGTACCAGCTCACCTGCGCCCTTTTGCTCTTTGAGAGGTTGAGTCTTAGACACCAGGTGGCGCTGCGCACAGCAGACCGCGTCCATCGACGTAAGCCTTAGTAGAAAAAAGTTGCCTATAGCGAAAGAAAACGCAATGGTCTCTAGTATAGTAGTAGGTCGTGCTATCAGGAACAGCCAACCGTTCTGGAGAACATAGATCACTGTTGCTTGACGAGTTGGGGATTATTTCCCACCAGACGTCGCCTCGAGTCGTTTTATACCGCAATTTTGCTGGCAAATTAAAAATACTAAGAATGCTCCGGCACATATGTCTATGACTTATTGGGCTGGGAACAAGCTGTAGAACTCCGCCATCAACACAAACTGCATGCCGTCTCCTTTACGGTACCTTTAAATTATTCACACTGGAAACTGCTGAACCACGTGATCAACGATCAGCCGGACGCCGCCCTGCAACGGCCCGTGTAGAAGCCACGAAGCTATAACCATGCCTAGTGGGAACTTCAGTCCTGTTACACCCTCCTCCACGTGTCACATCCGGAATCTCACAAGAGCAAATAATGACACTTAACGTGTTTCACTCTTTGTAACAAAGACGCGAAATAATCAAACAGCTTACTTCTTTCGAACTCCTCCAAGGTGGTCACCAACGTTCCTCAGGCAAAAAAAGAAAAAGAAAAAGGACAAGAAAAGATACTGGCTCGCTGTCACCACCTCAAACCAAGATAACCCAGTGCACCACAAAGACACTCCGGTTTCACCATTCAGAAGTTCAGGTTTTCACGTTGTCACGCGCAGAAGACTGTCGACTTCGAAGATCGCATGCAGACGCATTATACGAGGTTGTCGACTGTCAGGAAAAGGGGCGCGATGGCGTACCTTGCACGCCGCCGCGACAAATGTACGCGTTTAAAAGCGCAAACGGGAAGTTGAAAGTGAATTCGTCGTAACCTTATCAAGCGAGCGAGGTGGCTCCGCCCTCAACAACACGCCACGGCGGAAATCCGCCGCCGAAGCCCCCGTCGGTCATGCGTGGAGCACTTCTTATCAACACGGCTAATCGGTCTTGGTGGGTAAAATGGACCCGAGACGACGCGCAAATAAATGACGTGTTTCTTTTTTTTTTTTTCCTTTAGCGCCGCGTAGCAACTGTGACTGTGACGGCAGATGTAGACAGATGGAGAGAGGACAGGAGAAACGGTGTGGGGGAGAAGGGGTTAGTGTGCGTCGTGGGACGACTTCAGGGGCAACTGTTCCGACATCCGTCTGGGAAGTCTGCCCCAGACAGTACAGCCGGTGGAAGGATTCGAACCTACCGCGTCCCAGGCTTCAGCGCCACCTACCGCGAACGAGCGGCAATCCACTCGGCCATGCTGCAGGTCCAATTAAATGTGTTCTCCTTACCCGTGCTTGTTTCCTGTTACTTTTGCTTCGTTACCTTTCATTAGCATGCAGCACGCAGCTTTGAGAAAAAAAATGGAGTATAAGCCGACATCCAGGTTGATGAAGCCTATATATTTATTTATATATATATATATATATATATATATATATATATATGTGTGTGTGTGTGTGTTCTTTCTTTCTTTCTCTTTCTTTTTATTCCGTTTACAATTTCAATGCCAAAGTGTAGTCAGATACGAAGGAGTGGGTCTGGTCAATACACTGCCTCCGAAGGAAAGGAAAGGAAAAAGCGAGGGAGAGAAAATAATTATTTGGCCCTCGGCGCTGGCAGCTGGCCTTTCCTTTGCGTACATTGCCTTATCGCTTGGTTACCACGGGGAAACATCCCATATCATCATCACTTTTCCATCATTTATTGTTGTTGTGGTTGTGTTACACACGACGCCGTCTTCTGCAGTACTGTGTTGCAGTACATTACGATCTAAGTATAGTAATAAAAGTTCTAAATTTAATACTTGCGGAATTAGTAATAATAATTTGAGAACTAATTTGAGAACCCCTTTATTTTTCACTTTACGTGTAACTAGTTTGAGTGATGCCCGGGCTCTCACACTGCTCGGTGCTTTCCGCGGAATAAAAACAGCGGGGGTGACTGTTCAATTGCAACAAATTTATTTACAAAAGAATGAATATAAGTGACTAAATAACGGTAAGTATTAGAGATTCTGTCTTTCTTATTTTATGCTCTGGAACCATGCAAGCAGATAGAAACAGTCAGTGGTTCATCCAGAATCCCTAGCACGCGCACGCGCGACATCAACCGAAGCAGAAGCCTTTGCTATATTATCTGCTCTGCGGTACATCTCATCGTCGACACCAAGAGCGTGGACTATTCTTTCGGGTAGTAAGTCAGGCTTGGAGGCCCTGGCATAATATTCGCCCCAAAGTTATCAACGACATCTACACGGAGATCCTTTGCCTGCACGCCATGCTGTCGTCTCTAGGCCACAGTGTGTGGTTCCAGTGGATTCCGGGCCATACGTTGGTATCTCGGGGAATGTGCCCTCGCCGATTCTGCGGCCAGGTCACGCTGCTCGTGCAGTTGGATCTGTCACTTCTGTCCTGTTTACCCCGTCTGTCTGCCGGCTAGCCATTCGCCGATACTGCACGAATAGCTCTCAGGCCTTTTTCCAAGACGCTGTCAGGGCCATTATTATACGACGGGTGTTCAAGTCAAACCGAGACATTCCTTCGCAAAAGTAAAATGAACTTACAGGCGAGAAATTAGTTTTATTTTTCAACGTAATTTCCAGCTGCACTAATGCACTTGTCCCAGCGTTTCACGAGGGCTTAGATGCCAGCAGCGTAGGAATCCTTACAGGCGCGTAGCAGCGATGATCGGACCGCATTCTTGACCTCGTCGTCGCAGCTGAAGTTGCGGGCCCCAAGGAACGCCTTCAGTGGCCCGAAGAGATGGAAATCGCTGGGGGCAGGTCTGGACTGTAAGAGGGATGTGGCAGCAACTCCCAGCCAAGTTCCTATAACGTGCGTGTCGTGAGATGTGCGGTATGCGGGCGTGCATTGTCCTGTAGGAGGAGGCCTCCTTTGGTGATGACGCCCGGCCGCTTTTGCTTCAGGGCCTTATGGACATCCCTGAGAACCTGGCAGTAATATGCACTATTGATGGTGGTACCACTGGACGGAAAATTATCATGAACAACGCCAGCCTTGTCCCACAAAACCGTTGCCATGACCTTACCCGCAGACGGAGTGCTTCGGAATTTCTTGGGAGCTGGCGAGGCCGGATGCTTCCACTGTTTTGATGCGCGTTTAGACTCAGTAGCGAAATTGTGCACCCACGTTTCATCGCACGTGATGATCCGATCAAGGAACGGCTGTCCTTCAGTGTCGAAACGGTACCTTAGCTCTTGGGAGATTTCCAGTCTTCTCTGCCGGTCAAACACGGAGAGCTGCATCGGGACCCAACGAGCACTAACTTTCCGAAACTGTACGTGTTCATGAATGATAGTGTTCAACGTTCCTACAGACAGGTCCGTCTTTCGAGCCAGTTCGAAAGATGTTATCCGTCGGTCCTTGAGGATCAGGCGCTCCACAAGTTGGATGTTCTCAGGACCTCTGACACTGGGCTCTGAGCCGCCCCGGCCGGGATCGTCCTGCGCTGATGTACGGCCGTCTCGGAACCGTTTGCACCACTCAAACGCTTTGCTGCGGCTAAGTGTATCGTGGCCATACTGAGCCTGAAATCTTCTGTGAATTTCAGACGACTTTACGCCTTCATTCACGAGAAACTTCATGACAATTCACTGTTCGATGTGCGCGCTCACCTCGTTGTCGGTCATCTTGTCCAGCACCGGTCTTCTGTTTTGCACAAACTTTCACGTGGTGAACGCGGAGGTCTGTCGCGTATGAAAATGACGAAAAAGAAGTAGCGCGAGCCATCTCAGGAGACAGAAAGTCCCGGTTTGACTTGAACACCCCTCGTAGTTACGTCGTAACAGCTTAACATATCGTTATTGACATGTGTGTCTAAGGCTGAAATAGCAAGGGCAACCCTGTATAGGGGGTGGGATGTAGCGGGGTCTGGATAAATCAGTTCATGAAGTGGCTTTTCGCAGCGAGACAAATATGATCATAAGTGACGCGACAGTGGTATAGGTCAGCGCGTTAGTTTTGCATACTTCAGGATTGGTGCCGTCCCCTTCTCAGGCCACGCTCTACGACAGCAACACAGACAGACGCTGAATTGCCTCAAACGTATTCCTATTACCATGATGTCAACATGCACTGTATTATAAATTCGGACTTTCAGTGGAAGCGCATTTCGCATTCGTTGACCCCATTGCAGCATGCATAACAAGAACGGATCCTTTTCAAATCAGATCTTTTTCGTCGTTGGACCGGTCGGTGTCGCTCGCTAAAGCAACAGGATCTGTGTGCCGTTCCCAAGCTGAGTACAACTATATAGGGACATATATAAATGCAAACCAACCACAAATATCAGCGCGCTGTATAAAAACAGATCTTCACTGCACAACACGCTGAGAACAAGCCCGTCATTCACAATGACATCGTATTCCGTTTCCTGGTTTGTGGAAAATGGGAAGTGCTCGCCCTTTTGTATCAATCTGGATATACAGGGTGTTTCACCTAAAGTGATAAAAAAAGTCTAACTGGCGACGTACTCGTCGGAGCATTATGGGACTTTCGGCAATTACCTACTGGAAACTATTACCGCAATTTGGGAAGGCTTTGGACAATTTTTAATTCGGGGAAATTTATTTTTTTCAATTGAACTTTGAAAATTGCCAAGCGAACCTCACTTTTTTTTTACAGAAATAGTCCTCCACGGATAATCACAGACCCAACAAAAACTATCCGCAGTATAGCAACAGGAATAGTCCGAAAAAAATAGTAAAAATTCCGCTTTAGTCCCGCCTGCTTGATTGTCGCAAAGAAGAGCGCGCGGAAGATGCGGGGAGAGGAGGAAGTACTCCCGCCTCTTGTTTTACCTTTCTTTCCATCGCTTTGACCTTGATGCTGGTGACTACTGTCTTATCACAAAGGAAACAAAACAACCGTCTTATCACTAAGAAGGCAAAACAAATGAAGGCGGGGACACTTCCTCCTCTAGACGCACATTTCGCGCGCACTTTTTTGCGAAAATCAAGCAGGCGGGGCTAAAGCGTAATTTGCACTAATTTTTTTCGGCTATTTTTGTTGCGATACTGTGCATAGTTTTTGTTGGGTCTGCGGTTATCCGTGGAAGACTTCCTATTTATGTTAAAAAAAAGTGAGGTTCGCTTGGCAATTTTCAAAGTTCAATTGACAACAATAAATTTCCCTCAATTAAAAATTGTCCAAAGCCTTCCTAAATGGTGGCACGAGTTTCGAGAAGGTAATTGCCGAAAGTCCCACAATCCTCCGGCGAGTACGTCACCAGTTAGTATTTTTTATCACTATAGGCGAAACACCTTGTAATTGACACAAAAAGGCGTTTACATCTGGTTATCAACAAATCACCAAACAGAACGCTATAATTCTGAGCGGTGATTGGTTCTCAACTTGCTATATATGTTGCAGTTTTGTTTATAGAGCGAACCCTTTCACCACCACCTTCACCTTCTGTTTATAGAGCAATGGGAACTTACAGATTACCTACCAGAATGTCATAAGCTAACGGGACTTCTTAGTGTTCGGTCAAACAGGGAACGCCATTGCAGCGCGCAAACACTGAAAGAAGACTTCACCGAACATTCACTTTTTTTTTTTTTTTTTTTTCAGATTCAAGACCGAACAGAGAGAGCAGGTGCTGCCTAGGGGCTGTTTACATCTGTCATAATGTGCTTGCACAGGTGTTTGCCGGAGCCTATACTGGCGTCGCAACATTTCCTATGAAGCACAATAATGACTACACACTCGTCGACGCAATGCGCACATGAAAGCCAGGTGAGAGCAGCTGTTTTTATGTGACAGCTTTCAGCCTTTCACTCGTACGTGAACGATCACCCTGTGAGGTGCGCACAACGTACTTTCAGGCACCTGCATCACTGGAACGACTGTCGTGTAATAAGGCAAACGTTCGTGAATAACTATAACAACCTTTCTTTTCATTGCCATCACCAACATCCCAATCGTAAGACTGCACCCCGTATACACTTTCGAAACTGCCAACATCGAGACTGCGTTATGCAAACAGGCATACATTAAATTCGCGGACCGATATTCCCAAAAGGTTACCCTAGACACGGTCTGCTGCGCATATACACTCCGCGACGTGTCGGACGCATATTCTGCGAATTGACATGGGAGCTGTTTGCGATTCCCCCTTACAAATGCGACAGCGAGTAAACAGGATCGACTAACTACGCCATGATCCATTCCGCAAACGAGATATTCAACACCGCACTGCATATTCGGAACCTGTGACTCGCTGTAAGTCGCAAGGCTTCACTTGCCCAATGAGAGATACAAGTGACTGGACACTTTTCGCGAGGCATGGCATCCTTTGCTATTGTGACGTCTTAAGCTTCAAGTTCATCCTTTGTTCACTTCGTTTCCACCCTGTACATAGCAAGACAGTCCAGCATGTTGCGTACAGCAGACGAGTTGGTTTGAGAAGCAGTGCTCGAGAACCGTTCGAGAACAGTGTTCGGCCGTGTGGTTAGCGTGCTATAGTGTCACGTCGAGACTATACACTCTAAAAAATGAACTTCACCGCATAGCACGCTCCTAGCCGGCAATCATCTAGAACGATATCGTTATCTGCCCTCATTTGTTGAAAACGAGAGGCGTACGCCTTTTTTGTGACACTTATGCTGTTCATAATTGTCACAAAAAAGGCGTACGCCTCCCGTTTTCAACAAATCATGGCAGATAACGGTATCATTCGTCATGATAGCTGGCTAGGGGCGTGCTATGCGGTGAAGTTCATTTTTAAGAGTGTAGGAAGTACCCGGGTTCGAATCCAGGTGGCCACTGTGCTATCTGGAGTCTCTCCTGGGTTTTCCTCGAACGCTCTTATAGACATATGCCGCCACAGTTCCCTTCGAAGTCGGCCCAGGACGCACATTCGCCCCCGCGCGCCAGTCGTGACGTTGCCCACCTCTGTGAGGCCGGCAACGGCGAGCTCACTGCCACCACCTTTGCGTGTGCGATAGATCCTTCCGTCACCAACGAAGCACTGCAACGTGCAATATTCGAAATGGCAGCAGAACGCGAACTCACACATCTGACACGCGTGACATCACTTTGACCAACTCACCCTGCCGCGGAACTTCATATAAACTTCATGTTGCAGCACACATGGTGCACGTCTCTATTCCAGAGTGACGCGAAGCGCGAAGCCTGTTCATCGTTAAAGTCAGGAGACTGTCTCTCTCTGAGAATGAGGAGCTCTGGGGCCATCTGCTGCCGCTAGCGCAGCGTGACTCAACGATCGCTGTTCGGCTGCGCACCTGTACGACCCCACGTCTGAAGAAGAAAGGCCGATCGCAAAAGCTTCTGGCAAATTCGCTTGGCCGCTTAATTTATACGGCGCTCCGTATTAGACGTTCCCCCTTCCACGAAGTAATAGCCGATCACATCCGTATAGCGTGTAAATAATGAAGTAGGTAAATTTCGAATTAATTGACGTCGATGCATGGGAAGGAAAGTAGTGTAGCGACAGAACGGGTTGATGCATGGGAAAGGTATAAGCGGTCGGATGGTGTGCAGCTGTGGAAACATTTCGTTTATATCAGCCTGCACGACTTCCCTCAAAATCTCTTTGAAAAAGCCCTCTTGACAACAACAACAAAAAATAAAAAAATTGAAATAACGAAACGTTTTCAGCTTCGCAGCGCTAATACAACTATAGAAGAGCCGCGCGATCATCGCGCGTTACAGATAAGTTTGTCCAAGGCTGTACGCAGATAGAAGTCTGAGAACGCCTACTATCCAGCAAACAACAGCGTTTTGTGTGATTTCATATGAGTGTTGAAAATACGTGTTTCAAAAAACAGAAACTGAACAACAGCGTGTTAGGGCACCGTCGCATAACGTGAAGTGTCAGGCATGCATGATGGTGATTATACGCGTCAAGCCGACTTTGCCTTTCCGCTCTCATTATCCGTTCCACTCATCTTAAAATCGTAATCCAAGACAGCGGCAGGGCTTCGCTGTGCAGCTTTGCCTGGATGATCGATTTACGGTTTGTGGTACGCCAAAATTGCCACCGCGAGCCGGTGACCGCAATTTTTCTTTCATTCCACGGATAACCCATGCCATGGATAACCCAAGTGACGCCTTTCTAAATAGAACAACTGCGGAAACTGAATTTGAGTTTGATTTGGAATTTTCTGGCGCAAGGATACCTGGGATCACGCTGCGCCGCACTAATTAAACAACTGCAGAAATGGGTACAAACGTTAACTCCAACAAAGCATACAACAGCTTAAACGCCCACATGAGTTATTGTAGTAACGGTAAATAAAGACACACGCCGGAGATGTTTCCAAATTCCTCATAAACGCTCGGGCATCCGCTTTCAGAACTCCACTTCAGGTCTCTGCAACCGAGCCGAAAAGAGTTACTCCATCGCATTAAAGTACTCCATCGCATTATAACAATCACCCTTTGATCTTAAAACGGTTATAAAGGTCAGGTAAACAGCGATCACAAGATGAAACAACCGCCGTCAGACCGTTGAAGTTTTTATGAAGTTTGCATTATAGGTGGCGCTGTTCCATTGCCGCGTTAAAGAGAAGCAAAGCAAGACGACTTTGATGGTACTCGCTGACAGCACTGACGTCTAATTAGCTGCGTGCCAGCAGGCCGTCCACTCAACGTATAGGAGTTCCTTTGAGAACGCAGTGAGACCCAGTGAACCGTAAGTCTGGACATGCTCCACCTCTCCCTGTCACCGTCTGCATTAGGGTGAGACAGAGAAAAGGTGGCGTACAAGAGTGGACACCGTCGTCAACAAAGAAAGGATGGGGGTTGTTGCAGGCGTGCGGTTCACCTGTTCTGACACCGGTTCGCAGAATCGGTTCCCGTGAGGCTAGGATGCCGCTTTTTAAAGTAAACAAGGTCGTACAGAGTGCGCGGAAAACAGCAACTGCTGAAAGGATGCCATATTGTTGCACAAACCTGAGTAACTACGGATGATTGAAATAGGTTTGTCGAAGAATTGACCGAAACTTTATTTGTAGTATATTCTAGCCTTATACATGTAAATAAACACCCAAGATAACGAAGTCAACAGGACCGGGGGAAATTCGATATAAGCGGCAATTCGATAAAAGAGTAAGTGCCACAAGAAAAGTGACAGCAAAGCCTCTGAAGGGCAGGGAAACGCCGCGGATTAAGCAAAGTATTCAAGCAAGCAAACCAACATCGGTGGCGTTATGTGGACAAAGAGAGAGAAAAGGAAATAAGCTGGGTTCGCAGCACGAGCTTTCACCGGCTCGCCCTTCGCGCTATAAGCGGGGTCGGCTGGAAGGACGCTTCGAATAAAAGCCTCGAATGATCGGGTATCGAAACGCATGAAACTCGGTCGCACAGCGGGACACTTCGAAAAAAGCGATAATTCGAAAAAAAAAGATGGCGGGGGGATTTACTGGCAGAAAAAGAAAAAAAAACAAAAAACAAGAAGAACGGTAAAACGGGAAAGATGGTGGGTAAAGCTTCTACCCAAGCCAAATGAAGGGTAGGTCAGTAACGGCATGTCTGAAAAATTAATGTGACATACCCTGAATGTTTATAACGGAAGGCTGAGAAGTTATCTAAAGAGATCAATAATTGACACTCGGGCAAGAGTTTGCACGGAGCTAGGATGTTAGCAATTTATTTCAAGTTCAAGGAGTAGGGAAATCTATTTGTCCTAGGAAGCAGGCATATACCATATGCATAAGTATAGAGGCTAACATGTATAAACCACAACTCCCTTGGTAAGTAGTTTCTTGCTGCTGTCAAAACTGCGTACTGCCGCATGCATCTTATTTACTTTGAGGTGAAATATATAAACGTGTTTTTGATACAACGTGACGACTAGTCTGAAAACGAATCATCTACGGGATGCTTTGGAAACCTAACGTATTTTGTTCACAAACTTGGCGGAAGATATAGAATCACTGCAAAATATAATCAGTTGGAACCCCTGCAGTACTCGCGTAGCAATACTGTATCCTACAGTTTTCACGGATTACGGTAAGAGGCGCGACATTTAGAGAGCAAAAAGATAGACAAGAGGCCAGAAACCGAACACGGAGTAGCCAGGAACAGAATAACGGTATCAAGTAATATTTATCAGTTTTGTCAGGACTCTATATCAGTACTACAGGACTTCATTGCTAACGCTAACGCGCAAGTTGCTAACGCGCCTTAAAAGTACCAATCATCATAAACTACAGCAAATGATGCTATGAGGAAATTCATTACGCAGTACAAGTTATAAAAACAAAATAAATGTACGACATATTGTTCGCGCCAAGGCATAATCTTCCTTCTTTTGAATGTTCCGGTCAAACGTTCGCCAGACACGCGGCCATGGGTGACTCTCTCTCTCTCTCTTATGGCTGTATATGCCTATTTTCTACACAATGTAAAACGTTCATGGACTACTTTGAAGCCATCCTGTAAATTCCGACTGTAGCGACAACACACTACGGTGACACATGATACGTTTTCGTTCTACTGGAGTAAGGACGTCTGCGTCCTCCCCCATTGTGCAGGATCCGTCAAAACTGTTTCCACTGCAGTACACCGCATCTGCTGAGCTGCAAACGATTTCGTAGCGCACTGGAATTGCTTCGTAACGAGAACCTTATTAAAGCGCAAACCAACAAAAAGTATTATGTTTTTCTCAGGTGAGTCCACGGCTGTAGACAAACAGTGCATGCACATAAGTAGCTATGCAAAAATTACTCTTGAGAAGTCTTAAAGATGCCACATCCTTTCGTGTAACGAGTAAAAATCGCGGACACCGTGAAAATGATTCAAAGTTTGAAATGGAGTTTTAATCCCAAATCGCAAACAAAGTTAACTACTTTACAGATATAATCACAAGCAGTACACTCTAAGAAAAAAAGGAGTAAAACGGGGAGTAATTGCAGCTTCCACTCCCCTAGTCTGCAATTACTCCCCATTTTAGTCCCCTAAACCAACATTTAGTCCCGACATTTACTCCCCAGGACTGCAAATTGTCACTAAAGTTTGCGAATGGTCTCCTGAATGCAACAGTCTACGTAAATATGTGCCCTTGGTCAATTTGAACGACATAAGGCTGTATAACTCAGACAACGTAGCAATTTTCCAGCCACACAGAGTAAGAAACAGTTAGCGCATCTTTCTTCGCAAATTGTGCCCTAGTATGGCGCAAGATTTTATATCACTCGATATATCACCGTTGACGGTTTGCTTCAAAGTACTTTCATGCATGCGCACCAATTATGTACCTGGGACTCTTACAACAGCGCGTGAAATGCGGTCTTCACTCTGTGACATTCATTTACTCCCGTGCATTTACTCCCGAAAGGGACTATTTTTGTGGCAATGCAATTACTCCCCAAAAGGAGTAAAAGTACTCCTTTTTTTCTTAGAGTGTAGCACCGATATTCGCACGTTCCGGTTTCGCCGTCATTTTGCCCTGCCGTGGAGGTAAGAAAAAAATGTTAACACTAAACCCTAACAGCATTCTCCTGGAGCAAGTACAAACCCTATAAGGAAAACAACCGCAAAGTATTTAACTATACTATCCGCAACAGTTCGCCATTACGGTTCAAATGTCCAACAGGTTTACGAACAAGCCAACAGAAGCAACACACCATAACAGCTCGTGCATTGCGAGTCACATCGCAAAATACCGTTTCCCCCAGTATTTTCTGAAGTTGGGCACATACATCAGACTATCAATTATAAACCTGATTATAAACCAACGGCTGTGCGGCTTATAAAATAGAATTCCAAGAATAATTCATAATCATGTTTTATGTTGATCGGCATCTCGTACTGCACCACCTGGATGGAGCACCCAGAGCGTCCCCGTGCCAGCGCAGTATCGTAACGCCAAAATTGATCCCGGACGTTACTACAGGCCCACAGAATTGGAACGGGCGCTAAATCTGGCCCTCCGAACAAAAGCGACAGCATTAATATCCGCCAAATTCGAGGTCACGGCCAATCGGGCCCCAAAAACAAAGCTGTTACGCCTTGCTCATAGCTGTTTCGGTATCTCTAACTACAATTCAGTAGACCTGCATGTTAGCGAGGAAGAGAGAACTCCGTGCACGTGTATTGAGGATGACGAGTAAACAAAGTTAATAAACATTGTACCCTACCATCGGCTTCTTCCACTCTAATCATTCAGCACAGTGTACTTTATCGCCAAGCTACAAAACCCCGCTTAAACAACACTGAGTTGCGTCTGTGCATTGCATACCGCGTAATTGGAGCACTTTCCAAAAAGCAGCAGACGATTAAAACACATTGCCTGCTTGCTCGTGACATCGAAATCCCTTCTGTGATACTTAGTAAAAGCCTGAGCATGATGCCGTGAGTGTCACATCATAAATTCCGGGGAATACCGCGAAACAATGTTTACTCAATTTGGAAGCTAGTAATGGTGTAATGACAAGCATTAAAAGCTCGGCCGTGCTACACCGCTTTGGCAGCACCGTAGGACTTTTACATGCTGGTCTGTCAAGAGAGAGACTTGAAAACAGTGCAGACGATGAGAATCAATCAAGACTGGGAGACTTACCGCATTTTCAACAGATGCAGGTATCACAGTGTGCGACATTGAGCGAAGGAGCGAAACAAGTCCGCGGCAGTCACGTGGGCAGGCCGCCGAGCAACAAGTGTGAGGCGAAACCAAAGCCGACAGTAGTCGGCATGGGCAACAAGCCAACGACCATATCACATATCACGGTGTAAGCCAATCCAAGTCTGCAAAGACAGAAAGCGATTTGTGTTCCAAGAGTGCTGCTAAGACTATGAACATTTAAAGTAATTCGAATATCCTGACTAATCTATATTTCAGTACTTAAAATAATTAAGAACGTTAATGCACAGGGTCGACGGGTCGAGGATATTATAGAAAATGGCAGCGCACATAAGTAAAGTTCCATCGTTGAAGCGGGTTCGTGATAATTCACGCTTTTTATAATATTTACCATACAATGCACTTTCTTGTGTTGAAAATGGGTGAATATGAGTGTCATATATGGTGTGGCATGAAGGACTGCTTTGACATAACAAAATATCAAGAACACGAAGCATTTCTGCGCAGGGCCTCAAAATCCTTCATGTCCTCAAAATCCATTTCTTTCATTGCTTAAATGTTGTAATGCTAGTTACGTACGATTTTAGTTTCAAGTTTTGCAAGCTTTAACTTTTTTGAACACTTGCGCTGATGCCATCGTTCCTTCGCGTGTACGAACTTGCTTGCAAACACGAAACGGCTGGCATATTTCATTATTCATATCTAGGAAATCCACTTCCCAAAGTAGTACATAATCTTGGATACTAATAAAAGCTTGACCATGGGCACACAGAAAGCGACAAAACACGACTAACTCAAACGAGCATTGAACATACAAAATATAAGAGCAAACAAGCAAGTCTGTGTAGGTGTTACCTAGCTGATCTAACCTTTGATTTTCAGCATCTACATTGTGTATATGCAGTTATATCACGGATAATCCAGATGCAACATTTGGCAATACTTTCTCACACTGCCACTATAAACTTGTCTTCTGATGTGTCTACTCCAAAAAGTTTCACGCTGAATCCTTAGATAATTGTGCACATGGCATCTGTTCGAAAGCAAAATATCAGTGTTATCATTATTTGCAAAGAGGTTTAATGTAAGCTTTTAATGCTACAGTTTATCATAGTCTGAATATTTTCCACCTATTTGCCCTTGTCGTGATTCTGTGATGAAGCTCTCATTCAGGCCTTATGGTAAATGTTTATTGCAGTTCATTTTGAGGCAGCAGACACTGAAACTGTACAGGGACATACTGCGAGCAGTTCGTGAAGTGCCAGATGAGGCTCAAAGGAAAGAACTACAAATGTGGGCAAGGCATGATTTTGAAGCCAATAGGAATCTAAAGGATGAGGTAACTTCATTTCTGATTACTTGTTGACCTTTCATGTATGCCATAATCACTCTCTTTGTCTGTCTGTCTGTTGTTGTTTTTCCAGCACCCTGTTTTGGTCCTGCCTCAGTTCTTGCATAATGCATAAAATGTGTAGTCAGTTTGGATGATGTGCACCATGTTCATCATCTGATAGGTAAAGTGTGGAAAAAGCCTTAGATTATAAGGCTAACAACTCTTAACTCATAACAAGAAGAAGAAGGGCCAATGCCTAAAAAAGTTAGAAATTATTAGCACAGATGCAACATTGAAGCAGTTAATGCTGGTGCTCGTACAACAGGCAGATATAAAGCTCACGTCACACCAGCTGCACAACATAAAATGTAACAGTGAATGCCATAATGTACAACTTCACTTTATTCTATGTCACCTATGACGTAGTACTGGTATATTAACACACTACTTCATTCTTATTACTAGCTGATGATGAAAACAACGATGATAAATATAATGTCATGAGAGTTATAACATTTATAGTTATAACAAGTACACTGGTTTCCACATCTGCATGTGTGGACTACGTTTTCACAAAGTCATTGGATCCGTCCAAGTTCCCTCCCAGCCTGTCTGCAAAAGCTGTACAGTGACAGGGTTTGTGGAATTTTTAGGGAGAAAGTTGCCATTTTGCTCTCTGCAGCCGCGCACTGTTTCCCTTACACTCTCCGGACTGTGTGTAAGAAAATTGGATCTTTGTGAACGACCTGTTCAGCCCAAACTTGAAAAATCATGTATATCCTCTTGCATGGTGGTAAAACTATCTGGAAGGAATGCATAAGACTAGCACTGTAAAGAGGTTGATGTGCAGCCAGTAAAAGGCAAACAGGATGCACACAATATGTTCTGTGCATACGAACTTGTGTGACTACTTCTTGTGCAACATACTCCTGCCATAATGTAAGAGTTGAACTTTCTATTTGCAGGACTTCATCAAAATGCAAATTGCAAGAGGAAGGCTAGCACTGAAAGAACTTCTATCAACGCTGCACCTCTCCAAGTAGTTGGTCCTATCGTTGTGCCATGTAAAGATATTTTTAGAAATGTGTGGAGATATGGAACTCGGGATAATGGGACACGCTGTGTGTAAGACACATATTTCAAGACCTTGTAAGAGTGTTAAAGGCGTAAAGTCATTCATACCAGATGATCCAGAGGTGCTAACCATCTCATGTATAGTTGAATCTAGGAATAGTTAGTCGTATACAGTGTACGTGATGTACATGTACAGGCATAAGAATTGTTGTACATAATGATGTTTTCTATGTTTCGGTTTGTTCTAACTGTCACTGAGAGTCCGCATAATAGAGTACTGTGTCCCATTGCAGGTTTTCACACACCCTTTACGATGCCTTGATATGTTGACGATAGCTTGATGTCGCTGTAGTGCAATGGTCGCGCACCTGGTGGGCGGTGAGAGAGGTGTATGTTGGATTTCCGCCACCAACACCCGACGACTTTTTGTCAGTTGCAGTCCGTGGAAACACCCTTTTGTGGTTGTCAGCACTACACACACAGGTTTTGACATCTGTGAAATGACGTGTTACGCTTCCCATTCGGGCGTCCATAGCTTTTTGCTTTCCTTTTGTCATATATTATGTACAAGACTAACCATAAATTAATCTATCTAGTTGTAACTTTTGATAAAATTTCTCAAAGGTAGACAATGACAAGGGTGGTGTTCCGAAATGTGTTTTTTTTATTGAAAGGAAGTGGCCTCTTTATCTCAAATGAAATGCTAGTAGGCAGCTATTTTGGTCACCAATTTCTGTGTGCCACCTACTTGGTTGCAAATGGCTCAAAATACATTATTCTAGTTTATGAGTGTGGTCTGATGTGAATTCATAAATAAATACTGTGGTCACAATCTGAATGGGTACTGTTGTAACTTGCTTGTACTTAGTGCCCCAGTAAACCAAGAACGTCTAAGGGACATCCAAAGGATGGTACACAGTGGACATTTTGGATGTCTAGTAGATATCCATATATGTCAAAATTACGTTATATGGATGTACTATGGATCGTCGGAAGCTCGTCCATAACTGTATAAATGCATGATCTCTGGATGTACCTGCTGGACATTTGTCACATCCAGTGGACGTGTTTGTGAGGCATCGTGACATCTAATCTACGTCCTATAGATGGTCCTACCGGATTAACATACGACAATATAGACCGGATTGCAAATCTACTTTTTCGGCTACTTCGTGTGACTGTGACCAGCGCAAATGCCGTACCCCATCCGACATAGCTTCGGCATTTTGGCGCACTGGATGCAACATATACAAAAACAGAAATAGTTCCGGGATATTTGTTAAGTGTAGTGGGGGTTGAAAGCGTTTCTGACGGTGACGAGGATGAGTTTCTGCAATTAATATGTACGCCTGCAATGAGTCAAACTACCCGCTAACATTTCTGACTATCCTTCCTGACAAATATTGTGTTTGTAATTCAGGCCATCCTATATGATGGGGTTACCTACTGAGTGGAGCTGTCAAACCGATAGGTTTCCTGTGTTGGTGGAAGGGTGCTACGTAAATACTTTGCAGAGAGCAGCACGCGAACAATGGAAAAACTTGCTTTTACTTGTTCTCCAATTTCTCACGTTCTTACAAGATAGATTCGCTTGCTTCTAGCATTATCAAAACATTACTATTCAATTGATTGTCGAAACAACGTTTCGTAAACGTCTCGCAGGTTTGGATTTGGATGGAGTGTAGGGGCACCCCTGGTGGGCCTCTTTGTACAATCTATTGCCAGTGTTGCCAGATTGGGCTATAAACCGCCAAATTGGGCTACTTTTTGTGACAGTTGGCGGGGTGTTTTTCATCTTGGTTATTTTTGGGCTATTCCAGCGTTTCACGGCCACGTGCGCTCGGACGACAGCACACAACGATTGTCACCCCTCTTCTCTACACTCTATTAAAGCTTTTACGTTTTATAAGCACGTGGCAGGCACGCATTTGTGTTCCGGCACATAATGCACTGCCGTAAGTCTCGACAGACATCCAAATTAGAGCTTGGCATCCAAATTAGAGCACTGCACGGGCCTAAGTTTCAGGCCCGGCTGTTACGGCCCGCACCCGGCAAGGGCCGGCGGAGTCGGGCTCGGACCGGGCCCTGGCTGGAAATCTATAGAAGACGCCGGGCCCGGGCCGGGTGCGGGCCGTAACAGCCGGGCCTGAAAATTAGGCCCGTGCAGTGCTCTAATTTGGATGCAAAGGAGCGAGAGAACAACTTGGGGGCAATAAAAGAATTCCTTTTTCCAACTTGGGTTCATTTTCCTTTTTTATTGCCCTGAAGTTGTTCTCTCCCCCCGTGGTACCCAAGTCCCTTCGCTGTGCTCCTTTTTGTATCGTGTGCCCGGCAGTTCGTCCATTCCTCCATTGTTTCGGTTTCGACTCATTTACATACAACGATTTGGCGATGGATATCTCAAAGTATGTGACCGTTTCCGGATTTTTAAAAAGGAGAGCGACTTTAAAGGAGCACTGAGGTGACCCACCACCATTTTTTTCGTTTTTCGGTGCAGAGTGTTCTCCAACCAATAAAATGAGTTCCTGCGAAAGAACGATGAGCGTAGGTAACCTACAGAGCGAGTAAGAGGGCTCTGTTCCGCACACCTTTGAAAAATTCTCTTCCTTGTGAACAGTGCGCATCGCAGAACGAGAGGACGTCGTGACGTATGTTACTTCCTTCACGTGACCAGTAACTTGCGGCTGCACAGCTCAAGCATGTATAAGCGGCGCGTCAGCGGAGACGAAAAAACAAATAACGGAGACTTCACCACGTGACGAGCGCGTCGTGTCGGCCGTCCGCGGCTGCTTTCTCCGACTGTTTTTTGTAAATTCGACTGCAAGGCTATAACTCACCGCAGAGCGAAAATATTTTGCATGGTGACTCCTGGAGGACAGCTTAACAGATGAGGCAGGATTTCGAGCAACGTTACACGTCACATCATTGCTCCTTCAAAAATGACCAGCTGTGATAAGCCGGACCACGCACCTGTCGCTGCACATTCTCTCTCACTTTTTTTTTTCTCGTACACACATATACACACAACACAATAAGTACGACGTAGCGGCATCTGGTGAACACGATGGAAAGTACCTGTTATGACGCTGAAACACACAAACAGACGAAACACGAGCCTCAAGGTGCCTAAGAACATGGACAGCTACCAACAAGCCAAGAAAATGCATTTCGCCGAAAACCTGAAATTCAAAGTTAATTCGTCAATTTTAGGCAACTACCATTTCACTTAAAGCGGTAAAAACTTGACAACCACCACATAGAGCGCATTTTTAGGGCTTTTACTGAAATGGAAGTATCATACAAAAAAATTCAAAAGTTTGAGTAGATTTACACGTAAGGTGAGCCACGCGCTGCACTTGCCGAAAATTTCGACCACCTGGGGTTCTTTTTGACGTGCCCCGGAAATCTCCGACACGCGGTGTTGGAAGCAATGTTTACCTCCCCCCCATTGCTACCGTCCTCGGCCGGGATCCAAACCGCGATCTTGAGCTCAGCAAGCCAACACGTTACCGACTGAAGGATGTATCTCACCAACAAGCCCAAATGGACGTTTCACGTACGTACCCTCTTAGATAGAACACCCGCCTGGCTTTTTAACCCACCTGCATAAACGGCATCCGTGCTGCTCTCATAGCTTCTTCCATAAAAAACAAATAATCTGTATAAAAAAAGAAAAGAAAGAGAGCTATTAGCAATTAGCAATGGGTAGACCGGGTTGAGCCTTGTGCCAATGAAACTCCCCAATCATCACCATAAAAATAAAGGTGGGTGGACGGGAACGTCATAACGTTCTTACCCGTGTAAAGTGGGAAATCCAGCGATCCAGTGTAGATATACACATCATCTATGGCGTCTTCTCGTACGCGCGCAATGCGATCGTGAATTATCGCACCAATTCCGTTCCTAGACACCGTCTTCCAGCCAGCCTCACACCCAGCGCTTTCGCACCCAGCTCACTCCAGCAAGGAGGAAAGCGATGCCAGGGAGGAAGCACACGATACGTGTGCTTTCCTTCTCTCTGGCTTGGGCAATAAACAGTTTTCAACGTGCTCCCCCGGCTAGACGGCTTTCAATATGGCGGCGTCCACGGGAAAACGGTGTAAACGTATTTTTATTCGCGATGTATTAACTTTCGCGAATCGCGCATTGTCATTTGCGAAATTATTCGCGAGTATTTAATTTCGCGATTCCATGGCTGGTCCCTTTCGGGAGATAAACGTCAGGCTGTGTTCGCGGGTACAATTTTTCGCGATTTTTTAGCGGGCGCGAAAATCGCGAAAATTAATACATCGCGAATAAAAATACGTTTACAGTATATGCGGTGACTTTACCAATGGTGACTTTACCAGCTCGCGTGGCTCCGTGGTTAGCGTACTGCGGCCATGTCACGTCGAGACTGGGAGGTACCCGGGTTCGAATCCAGGTGTCGGCTGTACTGTCTGGGGTTTTTCCTGGGTTTTCCTCAGACGCTTTCAGACATATGTCGGCACAGTTCTCCTAGAAGTCGGCCCAGGACGTTAGTCGTGACGTTGCCCACCTCTGTGAGGCAGACAACGACGAGATTTTTCACCGCCACCACCATGGTATACTAAAACGGTACTAGTTGGTTCGTCGGTTTATTACCCGAGTCACTTACAGTCTCGACGTTGGAAGGTGGTCATCTTTCCCACTACTTCTGAGGGAGTGGACGAGTCTTTTTGACTTTCTCTTCCCCACAACCGTTGAACTGAACTCCGAAGTTCGTAACACACCGCTTCAAATGTGTTCGCTCTACTTGCTCGCCTGTTTCATCAAACTTTTTTTCCCATCAGAAATGGGGTAACTTGGCCAATAATCCTGTTATTGGCCAATAATCCTGTTACCGTGGTACAGCGAGCATCCCAATGAAGACTACTGAGGGATGCTCACATGTTTTCTGTGCTGGGTAGTCCTCTACCCAAATCCCA
The DNA here is from genome assembly GCF_037126465.1 of Ornithodoros turicata. Taxonomy (NCBI): domain Eukaryota; kingdom Metazoa; phylum Arthropoda; class Arachnida; order Ixodida; family Argasidae; genus Ornithodoros; species Ornithodoros turicata. The sequence continues at coordinate 36,783,141 of NC_088207.1, forward strand.
GAGCAAGAGGGTTGCACACCCCTCCCTCTCCTGTGCCACCATCATCTTCCCCTCCCTCTTTCACCCTCCCCTCTTCTCCCTCCCCTGGGTGTACCGAGCCGCCACTTCAGAGCACGCTGACCGCACCATCCCTCTGCATCACCCCACCCCACCCACAACACCATATTATTTTTCCATCCCTTTTTATCGCGCGTCACTATCCTCTCTATCGACTTCTACGATGCAAAGACGATAACGATTGCTGATGAACCTCGTGATCCACGCACAATTCCTCGTGCTATCCTGAGTCACGTGTTACCGCACCGAGACTGAAGACGTGACTTTGCGTATGGACCATCGAAAGAAGACAATGAAAATGCTGTGGCTGTGAGACGTCAGGCTCCTGTCCCAAAACGCAAGCATCATACAGTACGAATTTGAAGGAACAACTTGATAATTATGTCAGCAACGCAGCCTCGTCGCCCTAAAAATCGTGAGTACTTTGCGATGCAGTCCCATGTTAGGACTCGTGGCTCCAAACATTCACGACGTGTTTAAGAACAAAGTACGTACTGAGCACACAAATGGAGAATCGAATACTGAAGCGAACAACGTAAACAGTACAAAAAGCACGTGCTAGGACGTTTTGTTATCTCGATTTACGTGACACCCACATATACATACACAAAACAAAGACAAGTTGTGCGACTACCTCGCTAAGCCTAATGGAGCGGCAAGGTCAGTGCAGAAGCCACCACGTTGGGAGACAGATGTATGGCGCTGGATCCCTGGGGGTTACCGACGTAGACAGAGGGGGGGGGGGGGAGGTTATAGGGTTCAAACCACCCCTAAAATGGTACCTTTGGTAGTACATTTTTACATCCCCAAATATTTTTCTGGCAGCGACGCGCGGCTGAGGGCTACCTGTGGAACAAAGCAGTGAGAATATGTGCTGTCCATCCTTCAAGACTCTTGAGGGACGAAGTATTTACACATCGAAACCGAAACAATGTAAAACAATACGCTGTCACAGATACCAAAAAAGACAGGTAGGGAGGCGGAAGGAGTTTTCGCACACATATATATATATATATATATATAAGCAGGAAAAATCAGAAGACGACAAAGAGCTTACAGGAAAACACAAAGGGGAGTTTATTAAGACATATGGGATAGGGGTCGACGTTTCGGCAGTCAGCGCTGCCTTCGACGCTGACTGCCGAAACGTCGACCCCTATCCCTATATGTCTTAATAAACTCCCCTTTGTGTTTTCCTGTAAGCTCTTTGTCGTCTTCTGATTTTTCCTGCTTATTTCATTCTCGTGGTCAACCGCCCTCCTAAGCTTCTAATATATATATATATATATATATATATATATTCAAAATTCATGTTTTTATTACTTCCGCACTGGCACGAAGGAACAATATTAAAGCAAGGTGAGCCACGTGGATTTCACTTACATAAATTAGGTAGGATTATGAAGTAGAAAAGACTTTAGACCATATCCTTGAGAATGAGGCAACACATATGGCGCTTACACAACGCAACAATATTGTGCGGGAAAGCAAGGTGAGCCACGTGGATTTCACTTACATAAATTAGGTAGCATTACGAAGTACAAGAGACTTTAGGCCATATCCTTGAGAATGAGGCAACACATATGGCGCTTACACAACGCAACAAAACACCTATAAGTAGTTTCCACCAGTTAGCTTCCACACTTCTGCTTTCAACGTACAAGACTTACCGCCGCCTCCCGTTCTGCCCTGAGCCAAGAGGGCCAAGCCAAAGGCGTTCCAGGGGAACCCTCTCTTATTGCTTCAGTGACTGTCTTTACATTACTTTTATTTTACGAATTCAACAATGTCGCTAGAGTCGCCCTCTCGGTTTAAAGCTCACCCGTGACACTCAGGAGTTGCTGCAAGGTCGTCTATCGCGTCGTTGAGTGTGAGTAGAGGGAGCGGCAAGGGAAGGCGCTGCTGTGGGGTACGCCTGGAGAACCAAAGAGAGGAGCCCTCGAAGCGCACTAGAACCTAGGGATCTCGGAGGGCGGAGCGAGGTACGCAGGTTAGTCCGGAATGGTGCTTTTACTTCACATGACAGATGCACATACGTCATATGGACGGCGGCCTCACGGGGGTTACTTGTTTGGTTGGAATAATCAGACTTTATCCTTCCCCTTGTCCTTCTCCTTTGTGGCTCTAACGACAATATATTCCTTCTTGCAGGCCCTGCTGCCTCTAATCGCAAGAAAACCGCATCGAAGAGATTCTGCTGCCGCTTCTGCGATTACACGAGCAATCTGAAAGCTCACGTTGTAAGACACGAGACTACCCATACGGGGGAACGACCCTTCGAATGTCACCTCTGTCCAGCGTCCTTCACGCAGAGGGCGCACGTGATGGCCCACGTTCGCAGCCACACCGGCGAAAGACCGTATGCGTGCGAAGTTTGTTCCATGTCCTTCGCGCAGCATGGTCACCTGGTGACACACCTGCGCACACATACGGGCGAAAGGAAGTACAAGTGCAACGTTTGTCTGGCTTCCTTCAATCGCAGCACTCACGTGACTCTGCACATGAAGACGCACGCGAAACAGCGCTTCCGGTGCGAGCTGTGCTCCAGGTGCTGCAGGACTAAAGATAACTTGGAGAAGCATAAGCGAATCCACGAACCGAAGTGATCTATGAAGTTTCAACTGCTAATCTTGAAGCCTTTGTCTCGCTGTGCTGCCTCGTTGCTAACTGCAACATGGGTACGGAGCAAATAAACGGAATTAAAACAAACAGCTGTGAAGCGAGGATGGGTGGAACGAGGACGTCTTGTTTAGGCAGCTGATGCAGCCGACAAACGGAAGTCATCTGGGCCGGGAAGCGGTTGTGATCTAGTCACCAGATCGGCACACACTCCAGTAATCTCCATCCTTCCACATCACGTGACCCTTTGACGTGAAACGAGCGCTGTGCTCCCGGCGCTTCGGTTTCAGCTCATTGGCATATCGAAATTCGGGGATGGATATTTTTTACGCACGTGCGTGTTTCGGGATTTGTTAAACGTGGAATGGCTTTCAACGAGAAAAGTCTGATTCTGATATGTCGCTCGCAGCTCATAGCTTCTACACCCTGTATAACCAGCGGCACGCACGTGATTTTCGTCACGTCAGTGGGCACAACATCCATATCTACTATAGGGTGATCTACTTGCTTCTATGCCAACGACAAGACGTAAGAGGGTGGTTCCATAAGTTTCCGGCCCGACCAACGCAATAGTCAGAGACGAAACAAGTGTATCACTTTACGACATAGTCACCCTTAACTTCGATGCACTTTTGACACCTTTCAACCCGCATTCTTATACCCTTGAAAAAATAGTCCGAAGTTTTGTCCGCAAAATGCTGGAAAACTGCCTCTTGCACCTCACTATCGTTTTGAAATCTCCGTCCTCTGAGATCCCTCTTCAAGTTCAAGAACAGGAAGTAGTCACTCGGTGCCAAGTCTGGACTGTACGGTGGGTGGTGGATTTCTTCGAAGCCGCACTCCTTCAGTGCAGCCTTGGCAACAGAAGCCGTGTGGACAGGGGCATTGTCCTGGAGCAACCGGACACCTGCCGCGCCTCTTTTCCTTGGTGTCTCGCAGTGGGTGCAGGAGTGAAGCATTATAAGTCGCATTTACTGTGGTGTTCCTCTCTTTGAAGTCGATGAGGAGGATCCCGTGACAATTCCAAAATATTGTTGCCATGATCATCTTTGTAGATTGTGTGACCTTGGCTTTTCTTGGGGGTGCTTCTCCTGGTCTCATCCCCTGTGACAATTGACTTCAATATTTCTTCGTTCTCTTGACAGAGCTCCAAAAACTCTTTGGCACAGACGACGCGCTGTTGCTTTTGAACTGACGAGAGAAGTCGTGGCACCCATCTCGCACTGACCTTTTTCATGTGAAAGCCCTCGCCGATGATGCGAAAAACGGTTGTTTTGGAAAGCCCCAGCCTTTCTGAGATTTCCTTCACCTTCAGACGCCTGTCGCTCAGCACTTCCTTATCGACAAGAGACAAATTTTCTTGTCACCACTTCCACTGGACGACCATCGCGTGGATCATCTTCAATGGACTCTCACCCCAGTCGAAACTGCTTAGCCCAGTCTTTTACCGTTGTGTACGACGGAGAGGCTTCCCTGTATACGTTGTCCAGTCGCACTTTAATTTCTTTAGGCGAAAGTCCTCTTTTGTCAAGAATTTTATCACAGCGCGGTACTCGATTTTTTCCATTTTAACTGAAGAGTGCACCCTGGCTGTTTGAAATGCCGCTCTCCAACCGACAAAAGCATGGAGAGGGTTGAGGGTGGTGCTCCGGCCCTCCAACAGATGGCGCCACGCGTCCTTAATCGCATTTTCAAATTCACGCGCATTTTCTACCTCGGTCCGGAAACTTTTGGAACCACCCTCGTACAGGACTATATAGGATAGATTTTTTTCAACGCAGTTTCTGGTTTTATTTTAACGGTACTGTATACGCTAACTTGAAGGTTGAAAATGCGTCGAATCGTTTATTACCAGTATTAGTTGATCGCCAGTAACTATCGAGGCAAATCAGCGTGCGGCGAAGTCGACGGCATGATGATACGAGGCGCTTTCGGCTGGATGCGGTTCTCGGAGATGATCTCCTGTGATGGAGATGTGGTTGTAGATAGTGGAGTTAGAGGCGACGCATTATTCATGTCAAGGGTCGTTCGTTTTCGAAAAGCGTCGGATATCCGCCTGGACTCTGACAGCCGTTTTATCCTCTTGAAGGGCCTTGGAGAAACAGATTACTCGTTGAATATACTCTCGAAATGAACTCCTTGTAACGCTGCTATTGATTTACAATTACGTCATTGATTGACTGAAAAAAAGGCATGGCTAGGAAAAGTTCCCATCATGCAGTGCATGATCCGATAATTTTTTTGCAAGCAGGAGTATCTACGGTACCAATAACGGTGAAACATATGGTCTCATCGATTCCTGTTAGACATTGCCTTGGGATCAGAAGGCGGACATGCTACAGGTCGCTGTGATATAAACGCAATAATGAAGTTCCTAACTGATACTGACTTTCTGGATGCGTTAAAAGGGATGACGTGCGAGAGACGATGCAACAGGCGTGAGTTTTGTCAGAAGGCTGTGATACGCAGAGCATTCAAAACGCCAAAAGGCCATGCGGTAAAAGGAACAGAGTAACACACATTGCCTTCGAAGAAGAGAAAGAGCTAAGCGTGGAACGGGAGACACCTTCCCGATAATCCTGCGCCTACTCTAAGATGGGCTAAAAGCATTTACCCAAACAAGTCTTCAATGTCATCGAAGTTGTCGGGAAGGTCTCTATCCTTCGTTTCGGGTAGGTTCAGGACAAGGGCGCTGTTCAGGATGCAGACGAACGACAGAACCAACATTATCCACATTGTGTGTGATATCAGGGATTTCTGGAACAGAAGATATTTTAAAGTTTCTACCAGAGTCTACCGTTTAACGAATTCAATGTGGCCCGTTCTCACCAGCTCCGCTCCCAGTGACGCCACCAGGCCCCCGATGTGACCACTGAGCGTACACGCACTGAAGGCTCGGCTGCGAATCACCGTTGGGAAGATCTCGACAGTATACACGTAAAGTACGTTGCTCACTCCTACGGTGAACACCTTGCTCGCTGCCAGGACAGCCATCGCTACGTACGGGACGCCGAACACTGCATGCATCAAAGCATCACGCCAATAGAAGTGATGCACAGGGGTCTTTCTCGCGTGCTCACAATGTCGACTCACAGTGTTGCAGGGATACGGCAAGCAGGTGAGCTACGCCTGCGATGAATAGCCCGGAAGACATGGCAATGCATCGTCCTGAGCGGTTTACAGTGAGCATGGTGAAGCCGAACGCTAGGAGTTGCACGAGGAGCCCTACGGCAACCGTGTCAACCGTGACAGATTCAGTGCTCTCTCCGTCAAAGGAAAAATGGATAACGTTGTCCATTAAAGATGTGACGAACCTTCAGCAAACAACAATTTTGTTTAGAGCCGCACTGCTATGGGAACTTTGTCGGGGCCGAAAGCTCACCAGGATACGATCAAACACGTTGTCATCTTCAGCAGCTTCCGATTGTTCCGATCAAGCAAAAGAGTGTTAACTCCAGGATATGTTGGTCCGATTGGTGAGGCCTATCGGATGAGGATACAGTAAACGTGTGTCCTACAAATCTAAAGTAAGCGAGCAAAATGGGTAACATAGGCGAACAGGTGACAGTGATTTATCCAGACACCCTCTACACATCCAGCATCCCCCAAAAGTTTTTCAACACCCCCACGCTTTTCTTTTCTGTGCACCACCTACAGACCAGTGGGGCTTGTAATTTCAGTCTGAGACGCATGTGGATAATGATACATAATGACACGCCAACGCCCAATGTTTTGCAATGCACCACCGTGCTTGTGACTCTGAGTTAGTGAGTTTTAGCATCGGACCTCTTGCGTAAGGCGTACGTAGTGAGCTTGCGGTCTCAATCCGACAACACTGTCACTGTGACGACACCGGTACACGCCTCCGAGTAAAGCGAGTATAGTTGCCAACAGAGTCGCGCGCAAGCTCTGCACGCAGCGCGTAAAGGTGACTGTGTTCGGCGCGTGCGCGGCGTGCACGAGGTATTTCCTTGCTCCCGCAAAGCTTTACGATAAACTAAAACCCAATGTTGCGCCTTACGTCGGTAGGGCTTTTCTCGTGTGGCTGCAAGGAGACCCTACCCTACTCCTACCCTTACTGCTAAACACCTAAGACATGACGTAGGCGTAGACTGAAGAGGCCACGTATCTATCAGACCCGCCGCGACAGGTATCGCGGAAACTCTACGTCTGCGCAACGCAGCAGAAGCTACAAATCAGCGAGAGCTGAGCTTAAACCGTCACGTGGCCTCCGTAAGTGACCCCTGCCGCTGAGGCGAGCGGGGCTTGAACCAGGGGTTTTTTTTTTTTTGAATCAGATGTCAAATACAGCAGACATATGAACAGCCCGTGTAGTGTGTGTAGTTAAGCACGTACAGCCGCAGTGAACGCGAGCGCGTGGCCTGGGCAGACGCCAGCACCGCGGAGCGATAAAAAAGCGAATGCAACAACTCAGGGGAAAGAAAAAAAGCCTCTGCTTTAGACTTCGTCCGAGACCTGGTAGAGGCACACCGCATCACGACAGCAGTTGGGCGGTTGTCGCACCTACAGTCATTGTCTGCTTGGCTTTTATGCTCGCCGTCAGCCGTGCTGCATGCGCGCTGCGACATTTTCTCAACCCAGCAGTCAACGTTCCGCGGCGCTTCCGCCTGCGCAGGACGCGTTACGGTTAAACCTGACAGCGGTTGTATGTATCCATGCAACATCCCTGCAGGCGAGCTGTCACATGTCGCCTTGGAGCCGCATGGGAAGACAGCTGTGGGACGCAGCTAGAAGACGAACACAGAAGTGGGACACAGAAGACGCGGGCTGTGGGAAGCCACAGCTCGCGTCTTGTGTGTCCCACTTCTGTGTTCGTCTTCTGCGTCCCACAGCTGTATCTTCCCATGTGGCTCCAAGGCGACATGTGACATGTGCTTTAGCTCCGTCCTCGACGAAGGTTAGCGGTACGACGTCAAAAGCACGTCGGAACTCAAGCGCTATTCGACCCCCGCCAGTGCCGACAAAGCGCAAATGCTACGCCTCCCCCAAAGGAAAGTTATGCCAAGTGTGCCCATCATGTTCCATTGCAGCAGTGAGAGATGAAGCTGCCACGGCACAGCAGCGACTTTCATTACGCATTGCGTGTTTTCGTAACGTTGTGGCTGACACTCACGTGGCAAATATCGTCGAGCGTGCTTCTCCACTTTATGGACGCCCACTCTTGGTTTATTCGATTTTTCTTTACCGCGTACATTATGACCGCTTCTGCTTCTTCATAGTTTCGCACTGCTATTAGGAACCGCGGAGACTCCACGACAACCCTGAAATCCAGAAGGCACTAACTGTAACAACTATATGGAACAGTACATAAAGTATCGACGTTCCTCGGGTAGCGTGCTGGAAGTCTAAGCCATAAGGTACATGACTAGTTGGTAAAGCGTGCTCCCGTGAAAATAGTTTCCAAGCGTATAGGTATGGCATAAAGAACAACTTGTACGTTGTTGGGCGACGCTGCTTTTAATCTACGACTGAGCACTGACTAGAGCACTTGAACGCGAGTGGCGTCCCCAGTCATCGAAGAAATCGACGACCATGAGATGAGACTAGCAGGGTTTTTTTTTGTAGCTCCGTAGCTCCTTCTCCCCAGATCTTCAGGAACCGGCTGTGCTGTCTGAGGTTTTCCCTGGGTTATCCTGTAGACTTTCCCTAACTAATCCCATACTAACCCCCCTGTCCCCCACTCCTTCCTGCTGTCCTCTATCCATCTATCCATGTCTGTACGCCGCTCATAGCTACAGTTGCTTCGCGGCGCTAACACGGAATAAAAAATTTTATCCGAGTACCAATCAAATTATTCGAAGCCAATCTATATTGCGCTGATCGGCATGAAATTTCCTCAATCTATCTATTTCATTCGAAAAATCCCAAGGAAAAAAAAGTATTATGTGTAAAAGTAAAAGCAATGCACATTACGATGCAAGACTGCAATGCTGCACGCAGCCAGGCTCATTTTCTCTTTTTCGCTTTGGCTTGGCTTTTGTTTTGTTTTCCCAAGAAGCCAAGAAAAAGCCAGGAAAGAGTGAGCTTTTGGGATATGGTCAACGGGGCAGTTCGTATCGGTTCCTCAAGCTGCAAGCTCCACATGTTGTAGGGCCTTAATGCGACCACCCTGTAGTGTCGAAACTGAACTATCTGAAATTTTTATTGGGCACAGGATCGAAGCTTACGTGAGACCAACGAAGAGCAGCATGGTGGGGATCATGATGGACACCTGGGCAACAATCCAATTCTCCAAGAAGCCGAGTAAAGGTAGCAGGATTAAGTAGGCAGTCCCCCAGACCACGAAGCATGCCACAATAACCAAACATCGATCCTTTGAATCTGTCACTTCAGATACTGCAAAGTACACAGTTGATCAGAACCGTCCGCGGACCCACCAGTGTATAGGTCAGCTCACGACCATAGCTGTCCCGCCACGCAAAACACCATTATCAACATTATTTCCGATACCTTGCGTGGAGCCCTCCATTAATATACTAATACGACAAGACCGGGATGCGCAGAAAAATCGCGCTGTTCTTGAGCCGTTTTGGCCTTCGTTCCACGGCGACACAGATGTCCGTCCCATGTCTGCCGTGTGTCCGCCTACACAGGCGGACTATTGTCAGTTGTCGGACAGGCGGTCTGTTGTCGCCTATGGTAAGCACATGTGAAGGGGTCATTGAGAGTAATTATCTATAACGCGCACGAAATCACGTGCGGTACTTGCCACAGGTACGATCAGGGTACGGTGTGGGAATTAACGTGACACCCATAAGTGTCACTAGGACTTTCCAAGTCGTTCATTCAGCTCGTTTAACCAGACGAGAGACTATATAGAAAAATCAATCCGGCTGAAATCAAACTCCGGCTGAAGATCCGCGATATAGAACCCTACGGGACGTAATACTTACGTAGTACAATCCCCGTGTTAAGCATACTCTCGAGGCCAAAAGCAACGAAGAACTGGCAGACGACGAAGCCTGGAAACTTGTGCATGAAGATGGTGACCAAACCCGCGATAAGCAGCAAGAGAACGTTTGCGTAGATCACGGGGTATCTTCCACACCTACGAAAATAATCGCATAGTAATTTCGAAAAAAAAAAAAAAAAAACGTGCATGACTTATTGGTGTGACGAGTAGAGGTGCACCTCTTTTCCAGATCACATGACCGAGTTAGTCTATTGCGTTAAGACATACATAAGTGTGAATGCAACCCAAATATGTAAGCGACAATATGTAACCTGCGCATTGAACAGTTTTTGGTGCGCCTATAGTACTGAATTGAATCCCTATACACGATTTAATTCCAGTATAAGCTTATTAACAACATTAATATTGCATTGCCTTCCGGCAGTATAGGTATACGTACCTGTCACCCATTTTACCCATGGTTATATCAGCTGCCAAAGCTCCAATGGCGAACACGATGTCCAGAAGGTGTATCATCCATTGTCTTCCACAGACTAGGTCGAACTGCGTGAGATTTTCACTGAATTTTAGTCTCGGTGTTTGCATCTGATGCACACTTACACACAGAAAATCATGAAAGTGATAGTTGCAGATTTATAGTACGATGCCACAAACGTTAGCCGCAACAACGAGTAACGGAACAATGTATCCACACGAGCGAAATCTCCACGGAATATTTTAACGGAAGAAAAAGCAAGAAACCCCTCACTGGGCCCCATCCTCAAGGCGCCGGAATATCCGGGGAAGCGTACTGTGCCTAGCAGACGACACCATCGTTCCTGTCGTCTGCTATACGGAACAACTTGTGGCTGAGCCGCAGGGTATTTCCCATGGTCACAGGAGCACGAAAACACCTGACGTTGAGCACTCGCGTTCACGTGGAAGCAGGAAGTTATGACAGTTGGCTAACGTTGCCATGACGTTAGCTAACACTATTGAGTAAAACTATTCTAGCCTACACGTAAGTGTTTCTTGAAACTAACCTCCTCCAGGAGCGTGCGTGTGTACTTCTCTCTGCTGTACTCCCACCGATGGCACGCTACTTGCGTTCCGTTTCCTAACTTCATGAAGCACTTGCTCAGAGATCCGTTGCCCTCGGACGGAATGCTGATGTTCTTCCACTGTTCGTCGGTCACGTTCAGTCCTGGGGGCCTGGAACACCAGTAGTCCAGCTCCGGAATAAAGACCTTCCTTAACAGCGTGTGCAGGGCGCTCACGAGAACGACGAGTAGCATAAAATAAAATATGTTCCACTGGAAGGGACCGGAGAAGCCGTAAAAGTAGCCCAAGTCCTTTTTGTAGATCCATACTACCGTGCTTGGGGACGGCGTCGTTTGTCCCGAAAAAGAGGGCGAGGCCACAAGGTTGTTGGGGATGGGCATGGTTCGACTGCGACCCGCATAGAAAACGAAGGAAGTTGCATCTGGCGCATCCACGGAACGAAGGTCCGAGCACGTGGCCACGAGACGTATCGTTGTCCAACGGTAACGAACTGTATGCACTAACTATGGTACACGAACTACACAAACTGAAAGAATCTTCTTCTTCCCCATGGAGAATGGTGGTGGTGGTGGTGGTGGTGGTGATGAAAGGGCTCGCCGTTGTCGGCCTCACCTAGGTGGGCAACGTCACGACCGACGCCCTGGGGGAAAGTGCGTCCTGGGCCGACTTCTAAGGGAACTTAAGAATGGCCATTAGCCACAAGGGCGATTCCCTGGCCAATCTGACCAGGGAATCGGCTGCCGATTGGGCAACATATAGGGCCTCCATAGGAAGGTTGCAAGGACTTGCGAATTGCGTCGGTGGGGATAAAGACACGCGAAGCACTCTGTAGGTCCTTAGGAATGAAGAATGGTAGGGCTGAGGGCTTCCGAGGCGAAATGGGACGTAGAGAGGACATGACGCGGGCCAGGCGCGCGGCGCGTAGTCGTGTTGGGGAACCGTAGCGTTGTGGTCCACAGGCGGTGCGAAAAACTCAGCAGGTAGGCGATGTGAGGCGCCGTACACAAGATGGTGCAAGAGCAGGTGAAGTCAATCTTGAGGGCAGAGCGGATGCCGAGCAGATAGAAGAGCGTGAGTCCAGCGGGACGGGTCCGGAGAGGCCATGAGCGCGGTTTTGATGGCGATAAAAATGCTCGACGAGGCCGTTCGCAGCAGGATGATATGCCGTAGTGCGTAGGCTTAGTGTACCGAGCAGCTTCGTCAGATGCAAAACAGGCGTGCTTCGAACTGTTGTCTACGGTAGGTGACAACTTCAGATGGTACGCCGAACCGTGCAATCCACATGTAGTCGACCCATAGTCTCGCTGATGTTGTTCTTCACGGCAGTGGCCTCGGGCCATCAGGCGTACCGGTCCACGCAAGTGAACAAGTAGCAGTACCCGTTAGATGATGGAAGGAGGCCGACGATGCGATATGGACTTTTCTTGTTTTCTTTTTTCAAAGCAATGATGGGTGGTGGAAACATTGACAAAGGGGCAATAGTGTGGCTAGCCACCGTGGCAAGCGATACATTCAGGTCTACCGGACAGAGATGAGCGCCTGAGTAGAATGCACTCCGGGACGGGACATGGAGTGGAACGAGTAAAAAAGTTTCCTAGCACATGGACTACTGGCCAGGGTGAACCCCAGGACGTGCCTCAGAGAACGGGTGACGAAGCGTTGGGAAGAGTAATGTTATCAAGCGTGAGAGACGAGCCAGATGTTCGAAGGCGAAGGATGGTGGGGTCGTCGGCTTGCTGGCAAAATTGTCAAGGTTCAGGCTGGTGTTGGAGCTGATGGAAGATACGCGACCTGAAGAGTGTCGGCGGGGATGCTGTCCTTTACCTTGACGTACCGAATGTCTGTCGTGTAGTTAGCCAGGTAGGAGTTCGCGAGGTGAGTAGCACTGACTGGTTGAGGTAAAGGCCGAAGTCAAGTGGGGGGCGGGGATCTATTTATTTTGAAAGTCTCAAGAAAGGAGGACTTGCTAGAAGTCAAGTGCTTGTGGTCCATATAAACGGTGAAGGAACGCCCTTCCAAGAAGTGGCGGAAGTCACGCACGGACATACAGGCAGCATGCTAGCCGTTCCTTTATGAATGCGCTGTACTACGTCTGCGATGGAGTCCTTCTGGGAGAAGAAAGCCAAGGGTTGCAGAACGCCTTCGACGCACTGGAGAAGAGCTGCTCTGAAAGCATTGTTAGACGCGTCAACCATCATTGAGACTGCAAGTCTCGGCGGGAGTGAGCGAGGAGCGCTGCCGCAGCTACGAACTGCTTGAGTAGCGTCGTCCATCCAAACCAAAGGAGTTGTTGAAGCATTGCGATTATTCAGCAAATCTTGCAGATGTCTCAGAAGCACAACACAGATGGCGACAAAGCGTCGGTAAAAACTGGTGAGGCAAAGAAAGCGGCCACGATCTGAGGAAAAGGGAAATCATCAATGGCCTTCACCTTGGACGGAAGAGGGGATATGCCTTCAGCACTGACGCGGTGGCCGTGAAAGTTCAGGGAGAGGACGCCAAATTCGCACTTCTCATGACGATGATCAGCCAGGCGAGCGAAGACTGCGGGGAGCGTCGAGGCAACCTGCATCAGGCTACGTGCTGATGGGTTCAGCAGTGGTTGGTGGAGCTTAGCACGGGCCAGCTATGCTGAAATCTGCAAGAAGTCGCTATCGCTGCACGGAAGTCTCTCTGGCACGTTTATCTCGCTGCGCATTGAGCACCTTTTCTTTTCTGCCCCATCGTTTGTGTTTCAGTGAGAAGCAGTTTTCTTGGTTGTCCCATAACACATGAGATAGAGACACTCCCGAGCAGCGACACCGACGCTTCGCTGCGGGGCTATCGACAAAACCAAGGGGATGAAGAAAGTGCCAAAAAAAAGTTGCTACACAATGAAAGTCGAGAGAAACTAGACGCGATTCCGTACCCTATGTGGGAGCGTATCTTCAGTTTCAACGGCAACATTTGCAGCATCGCGTTCAGTATGTGATCGTTCGTGGTTCGCCAACAAAGATCCGGGTCGAATAGGCATCTGTGCTCAATGAAACATTTCCAAAATTTAAAACTTTCCATGCAATTTACTGACAGTTCAGCGAATCAGCAGCAATTCTCTCGCATTACAACTGGTTGCGTCAGCAGAGATTTCCAGTTTATTCGATATCGGTTGGGGGAAGCAAGTTCACGTTTAGCCAGCCCCAAGCCGAACCAGGCCTTGTGATGGCCTGCCCCTACAGGGTACGACCAAGGCTCCACATAAGCTCACTGAAAGAGGGCAGCTTTACCAAAACCTCACTCTCCATCCTTCTTCACAACCTCAAGAAGGTGCATCTCGCTGTGCAACATGAGCAGTCCTTTTTTAGCACTTTACCGAAAGCAGAAAGTGACAGTGGTTCTGCCATGCCAAACTAGTTCTACTGCAGCTGTACAAAGGGAGAGGGCAAACATATTTTAAACTCTTGGGAAAATGTGGTGTTGCTTATAACTGATTAAAGCATTCAGTGGGACGAACCATCTCACTCATTGTACCCTATGGACATTGATGGCTTCCTAAAAACATCACCTTTAAAAATAAGAGTACATTACAGGACAGTATGTCATAAAATACAAAGAGTAGGGTCACGGACGAACATAATAGCACGTACGATGAACTGTATGAAGCAAGAAAATACTTTTATTAAAATTCAGGGCTTGGCACTATTCTTCACGATTTTCGTGATTGTTTCCTGCAGTGCTTGCAACTTTGCAAGGTTGTCCCTCCCAACTCTGCACCGCTTGGCATCAGTATCTGGAGCAATACTTATTATCTGGAAGTATGTCAGACGCAGCATGAGGAGCACAGTTAATTTTGTCTGTGCTTTCCATGCATATAGTGAAATATACTTTACTTTGCCATCTCCTAGAGTTATGATGGCTGCCGTTTTGTCCTGCAGCTTGTTCTCGCTGCGGACTGGGCTCCCGGACAACGACAGCAAAACTTCTCCGGGCCTGGCCTTGCGTGTCAGAGACGGAGTTCTGCCCCTCCTGTATCAAAATTGTGAACTCGAGCACCTAGAAGACTGTTGTGAAGCTGCTCTCATATGAATAAATGAACAAATGCTTGTTTATTCGCATTTGCAATGCGGGCAGCGAAGAGCACCTTTGCTATGTTGCTACCTTTGCAATTATGAGGGTAGAATGCTTGGCAAGCTGGTGGAGACACATGGCAAAACAAAATATAGCACAAGAACAAGACATACCAAGAGAGTGTGCACAGTGCACACTTTTGACTGAAAGCATATTGGAAACAAGTCAAACGTGTGAGTTTTATTTTCAATAAACTTCCCGTTGCATGTTAGCACTTGTTCTCTGTGCACTCTCTTCTTGCGTCTTTGTCTTGTTGACACGCTATTTCGGTTCGCCCTTGCAATTACGTCACCTATGCTCTGCAAACTTCAGAGCATAGGTGGCATAGGCACCTGCAAAAGGTGCCTACAGTCCCTTTACAACATTTCATCATATAAATGTATGCTGAAGATTTCGGGTTATATCTTTCATTTAGATACCTCAAACACCTTGAGGGCATTGCATAAGAGGGGAAGTTACAAGGGACAAACATCTCATACTGTAAATATCTGCCATGCCCGTGTGTACTCTATATACATACTTCAATGGCTATTTACACTAAATTTGCAAACGTTTCAGGCTCAACGAGAATATTCTGCAGTTCATTATGTCTGCAATAAATAACAGTGAACGTAAGATACGAGCATCAACGGCTATGTGCTAAGTTGACATAACTTCCTGCAGTCAAGTCTCAAAAATGGGCTTCTTACAATTACCGTTGGCATAGCTGCTACCTCTGGTATTGAAAAAAAATGTTGAGTCAAAATTTTGTAAAAAAAAAAAAAAAAAACAGTAGCTTCCTGGAACCTCCAGCATCTTATACCACTGAACTGAGCGTATTAGTTCTTGAGATTACCTAGTATCAAACTTGGGTGTGATAACTCCCTTTGGTGGAACGGAATGGGAATTGCCAGGGGTGCGGGTGTCACGAAGTACACTGCGCGACTGCCTTTGCCCTCGACGTACACTGCCCAATTTCGACACCCGTTTTAATGCACTCTGCCCCTGTAAGTAAGGACAAAAGAACTAAGACATTCTCGAAATATGGCACCTTGTATAGGCCGACAAGCTCGTTAGGCAAAGGAGTGCATAAAATTTGTACCTTCTTTACAGTAGTGGCGGCTGTCCTTTTGGTGCCACTGAAAAGCGAAATGAAAGACACCCAGGTTATTTATCCATTACTTTGTGGGCAGAGCCATTCAAAACAGACAAGCAATTTGGAAAATCAGATGAACGATATCTATGCACTGTAAGCACGCATGTGTCAAAGAAAGGTAAAAGCTCAATGGGGGGGATGAAACAAAAATACAGTCGACCCCCGTTTATCCGGACTTCATTTATCCGTATCCCGCGGTATCCGGACAAAAGGCACGGGAACGGATTTTCCTCCATGTATTTAGTTCTCGTTTATCCGGACTTCAGCTTCCGGACTCGGACAAGAATTCCAGGGAACGAAAGTCGAAAATTCTTGTAATCCAGCTTCAGTTATCCGGACTACCTTGAGTAAGAAGAGACGCTGACCCCGCTTCGTCACCCTTTTCGCTGTGTTGGGGTTATTCCCGTCACACGTCAGGGACCTACATTCCTCCGTGGGGGAGACAACCGTGCACGATGACCCCCTTTGTGTGCGTTGTGTCACATTGTGTTGGGTCACGTTGGGTCACAAATTCTATTTGTGTGCGTTGGGTCACATTGACCAGTGGAGTCATTTGGAAATATCTCGAGCAACTGTCCAGTTCTAGAGGGGAAAACTCCAACCCGAGGGCCTGCTGCTCACGGCCCGTTGGCCGATGAAGACATTCCCCTAGCTGAGCTGCGATCCCTGATGCAGAGGCTCACTGCGGCTGCCGTAGATGATGGTGCGGTTTCTGACTACGTTGACGTTGATAAGCATGATGACGCTTGTGCAGCTATGACTGATGACGGTGTGATTGCTGCTGTTGCCTCCGATGATGTGCAGCAAGACGGTGCCGATGACGCCAGTGAGAAACAAGGCTCCGACATTGACACTTTCGTCCGCACTGACATTCTTCGAGCAGCGCAACAGCGTGGCTCAACTCTATGCAATTAGCAAAAGTTTGCAGGAATCGAGTGCCTACACTACTATGTAACAGCTGTCATTGACGAGATTTCTGTGTTTTAATTAAACCTTGCTCTGTAGGGCGTTCCTATTCGGTCGTTTCATTTATCCGGATGCCCCGGCATTCGGACGATTTCGCTGAGAACGGCACCGTCCGGATAAACGGGGGTCGACTGTATATATATATATGTTGAGTGAATCACTGCCTTCTGAAGTCTTCTCATTCAATTACTTATTTACAAAACGCCACTGTCTACCCCGTATGTGTCATCAGTTTCTCAATATATATGCTTTTCTATAATTGCATCACTGCCTCTATTTTTTCCCCTTTGTTTTCATCTTCAATATCCTTACTTTCAGTGCAGTATGGTCAGAAACTCAGAAGCAGAAATTATAATCTCTGTTCCCAATGAATGCGAGGTCAATGTTTTAGTAGCACTCTAGAAATGGCACTATGTATACAATGGTACAGGTTGGGACAAAAGTTTACGGAACACACGAGTGGCATACTTTTTCTTCGGTGCGACACCCTAGCAGCTGGTGGAAGCGGGCGAGGTCACTGCTTCAGAGAAGCGGAAGGGTGCACTGTTAGCGACACACAGTGGTAGTTCCGGTGTTGCTTGGATGTGTCTGGGAAGTGGAAACTACCGCTGTATGTCGCTAACAGCGCACCCTTCTACCTCTCCAAAGCAGTGACCTCGCCCGCTTCCACCAGCTGCTAGAGTGTCGCACCGAAGATAAAGTACAGCACTCGCGTGTTCCGTAAACTTTTGTTCCAACATGTATAAGCATCAAGGGAAGAGGTGTGGCAACAACCCAAAACAAATGTGAAATTTTATGAGCAACAAATGTGCCTTTTTACAGTGATTTTAGCTTATGTATGTTTGTGCAGATTCTAAATAAGCACTCAGTATGAACCAAATTATTCTTTCTCTGTATGCTGGTAGGCCTGATTTCGATCCCGAAGACTGCTTATAAATTGATCTTCTTCCCCGGGCTGAGACAACGACTACGTTTTATACCGCCTATTGTTGCAGATGGATATCATCCTTACCTGGACACGACATTTCCTCTTGCGTCTACTTCAGAATTAGCCAATGGGCAGTCTGTACAAATAGCAAAATAAACATGCTCCAAATGTGATTTTCTTTTCTTTTTTTAGATAACTCTAAACAGGGGGGTACGAGGCTTCCATAACTTTCACTCGCCTGCTTACCCACTTCCCCGAGCACTTCTTTGAAAGGCCGATCAAGAACTTCCTAATGGAACATAAAACGGAAGATGCTGATTTGCAGTACACACCAATCTAAATTCACATATGTTACAGTATATCACGTACATCTGGAAGTTCCCTCACGGCAGCAGCGAAGATGACATCAATGTTCTCTTCCAGATGCCGGAGCTTCATACGAATTGTGTTCAGTGTCATTTCAAGCTGCTCATTCCCACTTGCAATAATACAGTTCAGAGTCTGATTCAGTGACCTCTGATCAGGCACGAAACTGCTAGCTCGCTGTGGAGCCTTCGATTTCCTAGTAGAGCTCCTTTTGGGTCGAGCCATTGCGTGACTGAAATCGAGAGAAACGGCACCCAATGCACACTTACATAACCCAAGAGTAAGCAAGCATCACGCATATAAATCTCAAACGTTTTCAGAAGCCTAGATTCTAACACTCCTCTGTAAAAATTCAAGTCGCTCATATCCTAATCGTCTCGTCGTACATTCAGAATTCCCGCGGTGCACACATTTGAGTGTCGCCAGTATGATTACATTTTTATTACGTATTCTCCTTTGCAGCGACCGCTTTACCCGTGCCGACCACTGCATACACTACCAGCTATGTCAACACCGTACGGCACGATGGGCCTAACTACTAACGCCACCCACTGAAACGTCGCCTCCCTGCGCACTGCTGAGGAGGCCAAAAAACGCTGTCGAAACAGCTGTCTATTGCTGGTAATGCGACGTTTGAGCACTTACAAATACAGCAGAGCCTCCCCCTCAAACGAACAGATATTACAGTGGCTTGATACATGCACTGCAGTGGTATTACAAGCTACAATAGCTGGAAGAATAATGCTTCTATTGGCTTCCTTCGAATGTTCCCGCTGATAAACTTGGCCACAAAGGAAAGCAGGAAAAGGCGCCACGCCAGAATGACTGCTCCGTCGTTTGTTTCACGACCCTCTTCCACGACAACAAGGACTTACAGATATCCGTAGTACGTCGTGGTTTGTTCGCGTTTATGGCTTTACGCCTTTCCGGACTGGTTCCGCGCTTTTTGGGCGCATATATACGTTGGCCGGGCCGCTGTTTTGAGGTCTCGAGCGTTTTCAGTTTGATTAGTTTGGATTGTGGATTGTAATCTGGATTGATGGGAGGCTCGTTTGGGACCTTGGGCGTTTGAAATTGCTTGAAATTAGTTTTTATTTATAACTAGGTAAAATTTTTGTTAGTTTACAGTAGTAAACAACCCGTTTCGTTTTTTATTCGTTGATTTCCTAATGGTGAAATACCAGAAATACCATACATGGCTTAGCATGGCTATCAGTGGCCACCCCGGAGGCTCACATCAACAGTAGCCTAGACGAGTTCACTTCAAGCCCCGTGTCGTGGTACGCGCGTGTGTCGTCTACGCGTGGGTTTAACAAAACTAAGTTTGGTGGACGTGTAGGGGTCATTTGATATGTTTTGTGCCACAGACGTGCCTTCTTTGCCGCTTATTAGGATCGTACACTGTTGACGGAGTTCAGCGATTGCACCCACAATCATGTCGGATCGCGAGCCGCGGTCACGCAGGAAGCGCAAAGCGGCACAGGAGAAAGGTAGCTATAAATAGTAGTGGTATTTTCGCAATGGTTGTGTGCTGTGGCATTCGTGGCTACTTGCGCTCGCCAATCACCACCATCAAAAAAAGTCTTGTTGATGCTGGTGTATCACACACAGCATCACGCTGATCATGTAGCTCTGACATAGGCAGCAGAGCACGAACAGGTGTAGTCGCGGAACTCAGTATTTGGCTAAGTGTGTACCGCTGCTAGAATTGCATTGCTCATAACAACCAGTTGGAAAATCCATAACATCCACATTGGGAAATAAAAACTCATCTGCACAATAACACAGTGGTTCCAAGAAATAATGGGAAATTGTGTGCTATGGGCTCCTCAAGTCGGTGATCATCGTAGTTCCTAGTTCAGATCCACGCTTGAGGTCTCTAATCAAGAATCAGTCCTGACATTGGCTTGTTGTACACCTTAGTGACATCTGCCCGATATTTGTTTTCTTTTCAGCTGCGTTAGAACCTACAGTGCATCCAAAGCTGCCATCCGAGAAAGAAACTAGCAAAGGCAGCCGCACACAGGAGGATGTGCAGGAAAGGCGTAGTAGTACAGTGAAAATTGCCTTTGTTTTAGTTTTCACTGCCTTGGGCTTTGCTCTGGCTGCAGTAATCTTCTCACTATATGGTGTTACTGGTAAGGACATTTCTTTTTGTGATGTGATAGAGGTAACCACACTGTGTAGACAGATCAAATCATGTTCAACATTCTAAAGTATTCTTGCAAAATGTCATTATGGTATAGGAATGTTAGAAGACGGATGAGGGAACACATGTTTATTATAGGAGAAAAGGGAATGGTCTGTCAAACGCGAGGTCGACCTGCTATTCCATTGAGAGATAGAGAAGAGAAAGGGGAAACAAAATCACTGGTGTTCTACCACTGATTTAGACTAATGTCACTAATTTGATTTGCTGGACCAGAGGCTGTTCACAAGCTCTGAAGAGGACAGGTTAGGGGAGGTAGAAAACCAAGAGACGCGGACAAATAGGCGCAACGACAACACGCTCTCAACGTTGAGAACATGCAAACTCTTATTATGCACCACTTAGTTTGTGCTCAATCCTTACTTGACAGGTTGTTTGGTAATTTCCTTGTGACATGAGCATATCACTGACAAAACATGCCCAGACACACCCACACCTAAAATTACTCTTGGCAAGTAACAGAGTTACAACTGCACAACAACTGCATGCTCATAAAACTGATTAAATTAGTTACACTCACAAAATCGTAATTGTAACTAATTACAGTTACTCAGAAAAATAGTCAAGTTATACGAAGTTATATTCACTGCATTATGTGATTTTTATGTATTAGCTGTATACATCACTGAAATGTTTATTGAAAGGACAGGTGAAATGACTAGTGGAGTACTCGGGCAGATTTAAGAAGGGGGGCGACCCCCCCTTATGAAGTTGAATCCTGAGTCACATGCAAAGTAATTCTATAAGTAACTGCACTACAAAACTAGCAAAATTAATTCAGTCATGGTTACACTTTCATAATATGAGAAGTATTCTGGAGGTAATTGATTAGTGGGAATATAATTCATTACAGTAACTGGGTTACTTTTAATTAACCATTTATATAATTGTCCCACCACACACGTGTGTGTGTTGTCGAGGCGTGTTGCTGCTTCAACTGTAATAATGTAATGATCAACAAACAACAACTTTATGTAAGATGGTGATTGTAAGAAGATGATAAAGGTGGGTAAGTCGTTGATTCAACTTTATTGAGATGATTGTAAGATGCATTCATGTCAGTATCTCTATAAATGAGCTCCCATTTTGTTACAGGACATAGAGATGCAGATGATTCTCTAGTCTATCCACAAGCTGAACCTTTATATGAAGGTACAACTTGCAGAATGTTATAAAACCAAACTCCTTACGTTATAACACCTTTCTCGCTTGTACTTCCTGAAGTATGAAGACAGAGAGGATACTGAAAGCTGTCAGAAACAAAAAATGAAGCAACCAAATTTTTCTTGATATCAAAACCTTTTGCGCTGCAAACTGTTACTATGTCGAGCTTTTTATTTCACAGCTCAGACATTCACTCTTTGCCAGTCATACTCTTCTGCGCATTGGAAAAGGAATTAATGCTGTTAATGACAAACATCAAAGATTGACGAATGCATGTGAAACTAACACACCATTTGTGTTTTGTTAGCCTCGGCTGCTACAGTATGTATAACGTCTGCATTATATTGCAGATGACATTGCAGTACAAAATGAAATAAACGAATTCCTTGATAGGCCAGTAAGTGTTGAAGAGAATTATGCAACTGTTGGGGTAGGTTGCCTCTTAATTATTTTAAGTATTGTTCATGTGGAATCGTGTAACACACTGTATTTCTGCAGAATGCACCGAGTGAATCTTCCTCCTCGAGCCAAGCGCTTTATGGAAGCGCTGATGAAAGTCACGCCAGCGCAGGTAATGCCCTACTAAATTAATGTACTGTATAAGTAGTAATTTCCTCGAGGAACTAATTTTGGCAAAATTCACGAGCACCCATTTCTTCACAATTTTTAAATGCTGCGAAATATTTGAACCAGTGACAGAAAAATATGTGAACGAAGTATTTAAGAAAATTGTCACAGGACACTGAGGCCTTCATGAATCCCGCCCGGATATCAGCGTCCCTTGATTCCAGTTCCTTGTAAGTCTGGATCATGCATCCAGCATGTGTAGGTTTGAGCATGCTGCCATGCGAATCGGCCTTTTTACAAGTTTCCGAATCAATATCGAGTGACAAGAATGACAGGAGACAGGGCAATTCGGCAATGACCCCAGCCGACTAAGGACCCCCTGATCGCAGCCCTCTGAGTCGGAAGGGCTCGAAAAGAAGACAAATGCAATGGGTTACTACCCAGTTGTGATACCTTTTGTTAACTTCTTCCCGGAAGCTCGAGGTGGAGGGGCTCGTAAGATGTTTGAGGCAGGGTCGACGCACCGCGCATTTAAGGATCCGGAAATTATTGCCCAATTCTGGCTCCTCACAAATTCACTAATTATTGAGCTCGCAAATGTAACCATTTATATTATTTTAAATTTATTATATTATATTACATTTATTACATTATATTACATTTATTATATTAAATTCTGGGGAGGGGGGCGATCAGGTGCTATTTATACACAAGAACTATGGCAGAAATCGGCACTACGATCTGTGTTTGATATGTCACCGGGGAATTTTCGGGTGAAACGAAAGGCATATGAAACAAGCCGCTGCCGTGACACTGGGACGAGAAACAAGAATCTTTATATTTCTACTCGTAACTGGGGCGGTGAATGACCGTGGTTTTCTAACACTTGTCCAAGCTCCACAAAAGCTCGTCTTTTTTCTCCTGCGGGGGGATATTATAAAAGGAGGACAAATAGGTTGCTGATATTATGATTCACTTTTCTGACGGGTTACCTAGAACAACAAGTTGAAGGACCACAAGGATTTTGGGTAGATATCCGGGGTTTTACCTGAAAACGAAGAACCCTACTTATACAGTAAGTTTATGTATGAAAACTACGCAAATATAAAAGTAGAAGATTCCAGCACGCCGGTAAACGTTTGCTATAAAGAGAAAGCGGAATAAAGTTTGGTGAACACTGTGAGATTCCCTGTGGTGACCCAAGTACGTGGGGAATAACTATTCCTGCATTGATGGGGTGAAATAATGTCAGCGGAGAGTTCTCACCAAGAAAAATTGTAGCTCAACTGATCTGTTTATGACGGCCATGTGCTGTGCTGTGCAAGTTTAATCCCCCGTTTAATAAATGTCAGACTTAAAGTTAACCTTTCTGTTTCACAGAGAATACAGTGGAAATTCAGCCCTCCATGTCAGAACCTGTGGCTGTTGAAATGACTCATGCAGAAAGTGTTGTTACGGTTGATGCTCCGATACCCGTGCACACAGTGATTGAAAGTGAAAGCCGCGAGTTACTTTATGAAGACAGTAGTGAGACTGAAGCATCTGCTGTGCAACTGGAATCTCTGTTAAGCACTGAAGAAGCTGCAGTTGCAGATGAAGTTTCCATAGCTGCACATCCTGAAATAGAAACCTCAAGTTTTTCAGAAAGCACACCCCGAGCCGATGTGACGACACACCAGGGGGATGATGAAATAATACCGACAACACTAGTTCAAGCAGGAGGATCTGGTAACTGAATGACTGTTATAGAATTCTCAGGGAGTGCTGTTTGAGATTAAAGCCTTAAATGTGATTATTTGTCAATTCTAGACTTTCCAGAAGCATCTCATGCGAGTAGTGCAACAGTTGAGTCTGTAGTAGAAAGCCTACCATCTACATTTCAAGAAGAGCCCAGTGAGGCAGATGCACAAGGAGAATTCATTGAACGTCATTTAGAAGAAGCTGAGGAACTTCTTGAGAAGGTGTTTAGAATCTTTGATGACAGCAGTGTTTCCATGATAATGCTGGGAAAGGTAGATTGGTCAGAGTAGGTGTTACTGAAATGTCTGGTTAGAACATGGCCATAGCTAACCCAGATTTCATGACAAACACATTGTGGACTGGTTTGAGAGTACTTTGGGGCTACTAGAAGTCAGCCATGTCACACATGCAGTTTCTTTATGTTGTGAGCCACTGCACACCCAATGATGTGCTTTAACAATCAATTTATGGCTATTGCACGACTTGTATCTGTTGTTATAGTTAGTATTTTTGCGTCTGTGACAATGATAGTGTGTGCAAGTTCCTGATGTCCTTCCTTTGTGATCGTGTAGTTGTTCTGGTGGGTCTCTCTCCTTCCATCCTTCCGTAGGCTACTGCTGTGTCAAGTTAATCTTTCTTCATTTGCAGGACCAAGATGACGATTTCTTTTGGAGTGCATAAAAAAAAGTCAAACAATGTTAGGATTAGCTTAGTACAGGGATAACTATTTGACAGTTTACTACAAAAATCAGAAGCATTTATTTCCTACTTAAGCTAATTGATCCGATACGTGTGCCTCATTTTCTTTGCATAACATGTTTGCTGTGCAGTAGTAGAGTAGTTGGTTTCGATGATGAGACACATTTCTACTAACACGTTTTCCTTTGGTCTGTATGATTTGCTTCCGTTGTAGTGTTGCATGATTTTTTTTTACATTATGTGACAAGTGGTGTAAACATTTGCATTATGCAACTTCTCATTAATAGTGTGTATCCTGTGCATAGGGCATCACGCTGTCAGTTCTGTGCAGTAGCTGCAGACACATTACAGAAACATGCTGTTTGACGACTGTGCATTATCCGTAGGACCGATTTTCATTATTTGTGAATCCTGTCAGAAAGGAACCTAAAAAGCTCATTATAAATTTGCTGTTGCATAAGCAAAGAAAGGATAAGATAGCCGAGGAAAACACGACTATGTTTCTTGCTGTTTCGTTAGAACCTAGATAGGGAGGTGAACATCATAAAAAAGAGGAGGAGGTTAGTCATGTTGTATCTGTGATCATTGCATGTTAAGACATGGTAACACAAGCCCCTGAGTTGGTCGAGACTAATGTCAGGTGCTAGTATATGTAGAATTTTCCTAGAGCTAATGCCCTATGGTAGGTGTGTAGCAAAGAGGAACATAGCTATATAAATGAGATCAGGTACAGGGGTTGACGAAAGTATGTGGCACACCCACTTTTGATTAATCGTCGTTTCATAGATTAGACTGCAATGACCTGTAGAGATAGTGAAGTGGCTAGTTTTGCCTGGGTGTGCTACAAGGTTAGGGATAACAGTAATATCTATGGGCTGTACCACCTAGATACTCAGCCACATGTTCATGCAATGACCTACGACATGTCTTATCATGTCCACGCGCCTTCTTTGCAACGGTAAAGCATCTTTAGATAAACAATATTCTAATTATTTCTGTTCTCATGCTCACAGCACACATGTTCAACCAGATTATTCATAAAGTACAACGTCTAATAGCTGATATGTTAACTTGTTGCCTTTCAAGATTGCCGTTTCAGACTTTATGATGTAAACACATTGCATGCGAGAATTGCTTCCATGAAATAACAAAGGAGTCAGACGGCAAGCCAGCATTCGGTTGTTTGAGGCCCCTGACCTAAAAGAAATATCTGCTCGACTAAAGCTCGCACAGGAGAGATATTGGGACTCCTGGTACCTATTTTCTTGTTTCAGCAGGACACTAATGAGCTGCACAGTCTTTCTGCAACACGAAACTTTTCAAACCACATCTTCATTGCATTTGCATTGCATTGCAGTTTTGGGCCAACTGGTAATAGGTTCTGGCAGTTGACTAAAACCTACCAAAATATTCTTTGGTAAGATATCTGTGGGAATGTTTGGTGCCTGTGAGTGAGAAGCAATAAAAAAACTAACAATTCCTGCTTTTGGCACACCCACCGACCATGCAGTTGAAGCATACTTATGTGGCATGCATTCTTTAGTGTACTTGGAAAAACTAGGCTTGTCCTCTCTTTCACCTTTTTTTCATCCACTAACCCATTCCATCTCTGCACTTTCACCCTCATTCTGAATGTTGTATGTTACACTCATTGCACTTTGCAGTTCCCTGAAAAAGCACTTGCCCAGTTTAACAGCATCCTTGGCACTGATTCCCTGAACCCGAGAGCCACTTACGGAAAAGGCAGGGCTCTTGAAAAGCTAGCTGAGATAAAGAAAAGTAATGCCATTGTAGAAGATGCCATTAAGGCCTACCTGGACACAATGTCACTCCCCAAGGTGCCCAATGAACTGTACCTCGAAGCTGGCAAGAGATGCGCTGACCGTATGAGGTTCCTTGGTGAGTCCTCTTGTTCTTGTTTTCTTCTATTGAAACAGATAAAATTAGCGCTATAGATGGTCATGATGATGCGCAAGTAGAACCTTGTGTTTTAGGGTGAAACCTGGTAAAGCCCGTTTTTACCCCTCAATTTGCAGCATCGTCGTTTATAGGATGATATCCTAAAAGACCTCGAAAGTGAACAATGTGAAGTGAACAATATGGTCACTCCGTAATGCCGAGCAGTGCATGTCCAGCACAGCCGCGCAGCATCTCGTGCAAGAAGCGCTGCTCTTATATTTTTCACCCGAAAAAAGTTTACTTTTCCACCCGATACCGCCCGATTTTACCCCTCCTTACGACTGTTGGGGTAAAACCTGGTGCTTGCCCCCCCATTTTAAGAAAATATAAAACCCGGAAATACAAGGTACTATATGTGTACAGTGAACTGAAGCTTAGTCAAAATCTGCAATTATTTGCACCAGGTGCCTACAAAAGAGCCCTGAGGCTACAGTTGGAGATGTCCGAGAAACTTCCCGAAAACGTGGGTGTGAAAAACCAGATAGCTGTCTCGTACCTGATGATGGGACGAGGAAAGGAGGCAGCCAAGGTTCTCGAGGAGGTAACCAGCAGCTGTTCTCTTCATCGTAAAGGCACGAAAATAAAAACTAGTTCAATTATACTTAAGGCCGCTGGTTTTCTGCTGTGGCAAATTCAAAATTCTGCGGCACCGACTTGTACATTCCGCGATTTTCTGTGGCAAGCAGTCAACGGCTGCTTGAAATGGGACACACTTTATTTTCTTGGATAATGTGGGAGCAAAAAATATTTTATAAAATTACAGATTCAAAGCACTGTTGTGGCTCAGCATTACATACATGATACCTTCCTCTGACAAAGAATGCCGTCTGTCGCCTGCAGTCATTTTATACCTGCTCTTTCTTTCTAAAGATCTTTCAGCATCTACAGAGTTTATCGGAACTTTATAGGAAGATTATAGGAAGGAGCTTACAATAGATGCCCTGTGGAAATTACACCTTTAGGACACCCTTTTTGTTTCTGGGCTGTAGGCATTATATAAGAGTCCTTAAAGGCAAACTCCCAAACATCAAATCAAAATCCCCCACTGCCACCGCTAAACTGCGCACGGGAGGAATGCCGCCCCCTTCCTCAGGCGCAGTATGCACAATAAAGTTGGGCTAACATTATCTTGAGCTAAACTGCAATCTCTCTCTGTTGGTCCTGCAGCAGCGGCAATTTCGTAAAGCAGGCTTCACCTCATGCAGGGAAGCGTCAGGTGAAGCACACTTTCGGGAGGTGTCGTTCATATTCCGCGAATAGTCGGGTATTCGGAAATCCGAATATTGGGTATTCGATTCGCGAATGAAATACTTCGAGTGATCGGTACTTTATTCGAATTCGAGAACCAGAATATCTGCACACCCCTACAAATAAGGGATTCCGTGAAATTCCATGCCAAACGAAGGATTCCGCGATGAATTTCGGACTGCGCGATATTTCGCGGATTCGCGGAAAACCCGTGGCCTTAATTATACTTCCATAATTAACACTCTTTCTAACTTGAGTTCCCAAATGTTTGCAGTGCATTTAGTCATCGATTAACTAAGTTTAATTAAAAGTCGCTGAGGTAAATTCTGCACAAAACCTTGCGGACCCTCCAAATTTTTTTGGTACCCGCGATACCTTCATCAAATCGTGAAAGGATTGTGCTACTCTAAGCATTTCTGCACAGCAGAAAGTCCAAAACACACCCTCCAAACTGGTACAAAAATGAAGTCCTAAAGCATTAAACCACAGTTGTGTGTGAAAGTTGTTTTCCATGTAAGCATTGATGTGTCACATCCAAGGTGCTGCAACGCGACAAGGAAAATGGCTTCGCTAAAGTGCACTACGGCTTCATATTGAAGACCGAGAGGAATGACATGGAAGGTGCTATAAAGTACATGAGAGAAGGCATTGCTACAAAAGAGCCTGGTGTCACCGACGGAAGGTTTTACTTTCACCTCGGAGACGCCTTAGCCCGCACTGGACGAGCCAAAGAGGTGAGAGTTGTCCTGCTAAGTTTCCACGAAGGTAACGTACACAGTGAACAATGTCGGCGGAAAACTCGCAGGCAGAGGCAGTGTACAAGGAGGGCGTGAAGGAGGGACTGTTCTTCTCCGTTTATCAACGTTCCCTGTATAATGTGCGTGGGTTGAAGGCACAACCCTGGTGGCGCGCAGGGGAAACACCCTATGCGGCAAGCATTCGGGTAAATATGCCTACATGCATCAGTTTGAATGCTAAATTTAATAGGTCATGCACGTGTGCACGTAAAGAAGAGATCATGCACTTTTTTTTAAACGGCTTCTAGCAATGTTATCTGGGTTTCAGGAACTCGAAAGAAATTGGAAAGAGATCAGAGATGAGGCTATCTCTTTGATGGATGATAGAGGCTTCCTTCCAGAGTCCGAAAACCTCCGGGACACTGGTGACTGGAGACAGTTTGAAATGTTTTCTAGGGGTATGTCTTTCTAATAGCGGTGCTTAACTTACTTGTACATAGGTGTGTGCAAACTTTACAAGCAAGAACAACACATTTTACATGTTCACTGTATTATTTATGTTGTCTACACAACAATTTCAGGACGCAAACTTGATCAGAATTGTCAACGAGCCCCAAAAACCTGCGCACTAGTCAGCAAGATACCTGATGCAGCAAATTGCAAAAGAGGCCAGGTGAGTTCTTTGATGCAATAACAAATGGCCTAATAGGGCTGCTGACATCATTGCCTTTTTGCACTTGTGTCCTGTCTGCTGGACCAATTGCACATGGCCGACGTCTCAGCATGGAATGTCACATTAATTGCTTTTCCAATCCAGTCCTGTATTTTCACGCAACCACCTTCTCAAATATCTCCCAAACTAGCAAGGCCATCAGCCATTGCGAGCAATATTTAAATAACACTATCAGATCCCACAAAACCAGCATTATTTTACAAAGACAGCCACACATACGTAATACTTCTGCCTTGTAAGCTCATTTAGAGCTTTCTGGCCCGAGCGTTTCTGACCAAACATTGTGGGCTACTATACACGGTGGAATGAAAAGAGCCAGACATTTTTGCTTATCGTTCAATAACCCTGAAATAAACACCGAGATATTTGATACAAAATTGAAAAAAGGAGCTTTCCTAATTCTTAGAGAAAGAAAAAAGAGCCACAATACAATCTGTTCTCCTAAAACCAGATTGAGATGCCTCCAAAACTAGGCGTGAGAAATATTTTTTGTGATAATGTGTGTCTCCCTCCAAGCTGTCTTCCACTTTGTGTCTGTCCAAGTTTTGCTGATATACTGAGGCTGTTGCAACTGGCATAGCCAGAGGAGGAGGGGGGGGGTCTGCATGTTCATACCTCTTCTGAAATGGTACCTTTTGGCAGTGTATTTTGAGAGAGGGAAGCTAGGGGAAATCCTCCTCTCCCATGTAGAGTCCCCATAGAACTACAGCTTCTAAAACTGCATTGCCTTACATAAATTCAAACATGTCATGTTCATTCCCCACCTCACCACCAGCTCTGGGGTAGAGTATCACCCCTGGTGATGAAACTCCCCATTCACATCTCCAAATAAAGTTGTTGTTGTCATACTGTTTGAGGGAGTCCAGTTTGCAAGTTACGAAAGGTTTCCTTTTGCCAGCATACATGCAAAGCATGCTGCAAAGTATGGGTCTTTAGTGCACGGTGACAAGTGTGACGGGCTGTCCAACAAGGATACCTAACCTGAGACCACATAGTATTTCTCAACTTTTTGATGCTCTTGATAACCTGTTAGTATATTTCCCCCCACAGGTGAAGTTTTCCATCATGCATCCGGGCACACATGTCTGGGCACACACTGGTCCAACAAACTGTCGACTCCGGGCACACCTAGGTCTAGTTGTTCCACCTAAGGTGCGAATACGTGTGGCTAACGATACCAGGTAGGGAAGCAACATCATTGTGCTAAAGGAAATGCCTTTAACTACATGCTGCATGTCTTTTCTGTTTTTTTACTAGGACTTGGAAGGTTGGAAAATTTATAATTTTTGACGACTCGTTCGAGCATGAGGTGTGGCACGAAGGAGAGAGTTTTCGACTAGTGCTCATAATGGATCTCTGGCATCCTGACCTCACACCTCATCAGAAGGCTACGTTAGCACCAATATAACACTGTAGCATCTTCCACGTGATGCAAGTGTGGAGCTCCACATTCTGGTCTGTATTCCAATAAGTATGTGGGAGCATGGTAAGCCCTGCCACAGTCCCAATCATTTCTGGGGTTCAAGAGGAATTTCAGCTCCTACAAAGACATCACCGAAGTTGGCCTACATTGAAGGAAATGCATTCTTCTCCTGTGGCAGCAGAGCCACTCGGTATGTCGCCCACTGATGTAGCATTACCGGTTCAGTCGTGCCATAGAGTAGGCTCATATATGTATACGAACATTCGTAAAAATATGCACATCAGAAGTGCTGAAGCAAAAAACACTATTCTATATGGTCATACAGGACCCGAGTCTAACAAATGCTTTATGTATTTGCTCTGGTAAATACTATGCACTAGGACAATATCTACTATGCAATAGGACAAAAGGGAGATCCAGTGTGGGTATTGGACAGCTCACCAGTTTGCATTATGTTCTCTGTCAAGAAGCCAAACAGCAGTTGTTGTGCAATCTATACCACGATAAGGAAGTTACACTATCGACACTTGCAAGCAATAGGCTGTTCAAGGGCTTCACTGTGGCCTCACATTAGGCTGTGTCTTTGACATTGTGTAAAGATGATCCCACCCATGCTCAACATTGTTGATAAGACATATGAATGAATCTGCATGCTCCAGTGTCCATGTGGCAAAAGTAAAAAAATTAAGTAAATTAAGTCAAAATTATTTTATTTTTGTCTTCATTAGCACTTACACATAGAGGGTAACCCAGGGGCTAAATTTTGCGATGTCACGAAGCACAAACCTTAAAAGGAGCAAAAGTACTAAGGAAAGTGGATTTCATAAAAAGTTATTGGTTTCGGCTGAATGCACCCGTGACGCCCACATGCTGACCTGCCCCTGCAGGACCTTTTTAATTTTGTTGCAATGTCACAGTACTGTAGCAGAGCAAATCGGCAAAATAAAAAGTACATATTCTTGAAGGCGGCTATTTTTTAGTATTAAGGAAGTAAAGCAGCTATTTCTTAGGATAGGACCAACCGCAGAGGCAGGTATTATGGTGTGAACAAAATCACTGAAGCAGCGAGAAATGATGTTACATTCATAAAAAAAAGTTTGCGTACAAATCCAGCAAAAAGTTGCAAATCTTCTACATGTATGCATTTTCTTCTTCTAGTCATCATGTTAAACTTTTGTTTGAAGAAAAATATGCCTCCGCATTCAAATCCATACCCCACTTGTTCTACATGTTGCTCACAAGTGAAGAGCAAATATACTCTGAATTTATATCTGCTTATTTATATCTGCTATGACTGTGCTGTAATAGGTGGATTTGTGCTAAGTTTCATGCCTTTGCTGAATAATTATCTTGAAATTTGACCTCTGAAAACTGTTCCCTAAGTAACGTTCTTTCGTGCGTCTTACATGTATTTATAAAACTCCAAATTGCACACAAACAACGAGAAATAGCCAAGGCAGGCTACAAACATTAACGACACAAACACATAAGCCAAACAACTTGGGAAAAATCCTGGGTCAGCACCTTCCCCCTCCCCAGAGTTGTTTGATTCCAGTTGTGCATTTTGCATGACTCCCATTATCATAAATGCATTTTGGGTGACATGAGCAACAACTAGCATTACTGTTATCATCACAGTTCTGCATCAACATACCTCATATTAAG
Source organism: Ornithodoros turicata (assembly GCF_037126465.1). NCBI lineage: Eukaryota > Metazoa > Arthropoda > Arachnida > Ixodida > Argasidae > Ornithodoros > Ornithodoros turicata. Next base: position 36,815,435 of record NC_088207.1, read on the forward strand.
TGCAATAACATGTGTGGTGCAATAACCCTCATTGAGTGGAAGTCAGTCATGGTGACATACACGTGTGCCTTACTTGCGTACATTGTTGTTGCAGAAATGTGCACTGCACAACCTCTATTATGCTATACACACGTAAGTGCTCAAACCCAGACATTTATTTTTCTTGTTACAATGAACTGCAGGAAGACTGGGTTGTTATAATGCGCAGTTGCTGGTAAGCTGTAACCGAGTCTACCCAAGAATAAATCCCATAATCACCCTGGCCACCTGGTGGAAAATGTTGTCCACTGGTAAAGTGCTATTCCGCGTATCCCACCTTTCAAATGTTACCACCACCATTGAATGTGAACAAAATCCCATGGCAACAGCATCGAAGGAAGCCCTCTTTTGCTCGTACTGTTGTGGATTCAAACACATGACACCTCAGCTTCGTTGCTCCTTGGTTCCAACAATAGCTAAATTTGGCAGCTGCGTTGCCAAGCATAATTCTAGCGATCTGCGATAGACTCTGACGTCCCACTGCTAATACTCATTCAAGTGCAAATGTAAATGTGTGTGTACACATGCCACAGCTTTGGAGCCCAACTACCACATGTGCCTTTGTGCTGAACACATAAGTAGTGCATTGTAAAAGTATCTATGCTTGAGCAGAGATTTGTATGAATACTCATATGTACTGCAATAAATCCCTTTTTGCAGAACACTGTACAGCATCAGTAAAAAAAAAAAAAAACTCATCCTGTTATAACACACCAATGCGAAGAGCATTGCTCTGCGACAAGTTTAAGAGAGATGTTTTTTGAAACAAACGATGTATGCTCCAGATGTATGATGGGTACCCAGAATGTAAGTTCTGGTTGGCTATTTAAAAAAGCAAAAGTATGTTTTTGAGGTGTTCTGTTTTTACTGAGTTACTAAAGGCAAACATTTAACTTCAATGTGAGAGTTTGGTTTATAATACGGGTTGAGAGAGTAGCCCAATTCTATCTGCAGCAATTCCAAATCCCTCTGCAGGAAAGTGTTTAAATCCAAATGCAAATCCCTCTCCAAAAACATGATGCAATCCAAATTTGAATAGTACTCAATCAAATACAAACAGAATCTGCAGTCCTCTCACCCGGATTTAAATAAAATGCGGGACTTCAAATTCATAACGCTGACGTGTGCAGCCTGTTTACCACCGCTGTTCAGGCTTATAAAGTAACACCATGTAGGTTACTGAAATCTTCCAAAAGAGACGTACATATATAATATGTTGCATCAGAACATTCTTCATGAACATAGTCTAGTGGCTCTAAACGTAGCAACGTAACTGGTGGCCCGTGTAAAACGTCAAAGTGATGTCGATGCAATTAGAAGTCAGGGGGTGAAGCATGTTTGATAAACAGTGCACAACATGCTTTGTACTTTGCTCATACATCGTTGGCAACCTCCATAATTTTGGAAAAATTTTCGAAGTGAACGGAACATTTAAAAACTGATACAACGTTATTCATACATGCTGTTCAGTTCAACGCTCTTAAGTTTACGGCATACTAATTGAGGAAAGATGCCTGTCCCCAATAAACACCGTGCACGTATTCAAGGAACAAAATTTTTATTTCTGTGCTTCCAGAACAAACAAAAAGGATGTGGACAATGAATGAACCCCCCCCCCCCCCTTGTGTGCATGCTTAAAACCTTTTCTGCATGTACTGGTAACTGTTGTCAACATCACCAGCTTTCACGGTGTTTATGCCTGGTCTTGTATACTGCGAACGTTGATTTCTCGCCAACGACGACGGCTGCGAATCTGCGCGTGTCTGACTCTTACTACCCACTGACGCGTCGAGCACGTTTCCATAACGTGATGATGGGTTTGTCGTTGACTGCTGGAATGGCTGGCCATAGGGATCCCTCGCTGTGACCTGGGACGGTATGCCGTGCGAGGGCGAATTACTGGCCTTTTGGGAGAAATATGGGTGTGCTCCACCGTCTGCTGTACTACTGCGATAGTTGATGTGGCTATTGCTAGCTCCAGCATTGTACTCTGGACGCATGCGGCCTCTGCCAGAAACACTTCCTTCCATAAATGGCATCTGCTGCTGCGGTGGGTTCTGCTTCGACTGGCTGTACTGTGGTACACCCTGGTATGGCACGCGAGAGTATACAGTAACAATACAGGGAGGCGAACATGAACAACACCATCCATGTGTCATCCTTCTAAAGGGACTACGAAACAATACACCTGGAAGACAAGCCACGGTGAACGGCAGCAGGAGTGACGTGCGGAAAAGCTCGGCCCTGTTCACCTGCTCACCGTATGGTACGCCTATGACCTGGCAACAACGTGCCTTTGTGCAAACCCAATTTATAGAGGACTCCATGAGCAATGTGTGTAATAAGCGAGACGAGGGATGCGAAAAGGTGGGGGAAAGTGAAAGAGAGGTCTGGAGGTGATTTCAACAGTGTGTGGTAAAAAAAAAAAAAAAAAAAAGAAAGGGAGCACTTCGACAGAGAAAAATTTCTTGTGCACGTTTTTCGGCAGGAGGAACAGTTTCCAGTGAAAGTTTCGTGGGGTGCTCGGGAAATTTCGTAGTCCCTCTAAGGTCAGTATCACATTGTAATCTTTTCATGCACAAAATCTTGCTTTCATGACAAACACTAAATGGCTACCTATAACAAAGTTTGTTAAATGACCTATCATACTTGACTAAAGGACAGGCACGATGTCCACTGGCAAACTTTTCTTTCTGTACAGTGGCTAACACAGATATTTTTACAAAACATGGCAAGACTGTACATTTCACGGAAGGAGTGCTAATCCAATTCGTTAACACCTTTATCCACTAACATGCAAGACAATGCCAATGGCACTAGAATAGTTATTACGAGGCATTCATTCAGGTATAACATTTCACGACTGAATATATCTGAAAATAATCACTGCTTTGGGAAAAATATCTCTTGCTCCATGTTCAAACAGTTAATGTGAAACAAATAACATTTGGGTACATTCAATTTTTTATCATAGCAGGACTATTTTGGATTACTTCAAATGAAAAAACACATTTCTTTGGCACAAGTCCACCAGCATCCCTCTCAGCTATCCTTTAAAAATGCAAGGTTGCACATGCAATATCCCGAGGTAGTCACCTTACATGGTATATGTAATACATTCAACGAATGTTGGGTGATATGCTACCCTCAAAAGTATGGGAAGTTTAATCAGGCCACAGAGTTGCACATGTAATAGCAGTGGCTCACCTTGTACTGCTGACCCTGTCGAAGTGATGACTCATGCTGGTGCATACTTCTCTCCTGAGGCCGTCGTGGCACTGCCTCTGGCCCTGGCTGCTGACTCTGACGGGCTTGCAGGCCAGCATCATAGTCTTGAGTGATTGGCATCGCCGCTCCAGCATTGGCGCCAGTGGCACTAGCCAGGGTGAGCAGTCGTTGCTGCAAAAGTATCATGTTATCCAAAGCTCCTGCCACAACTGGACGCCGCTCCGTATAGCTCTCCAATGGCAGTGCTTGTGCTGAAGGCGCAGCAGCCTGCGGAAGGGCTCCAGCAACGCCAAACACATCTGGCAGGCACTGCTGCTGTTGCTGGACCGGCTGCTGGAGGTGTGGAATGTGCTGTGGTGCTTGAGCAAGTTGGTGTAGGTGTTGCTGGGGTTGTTGAAGCTGTGCTAGATGCTGCTGAGGATGCTGCTGCAGCTGTTGCTGCAACGGTAGGAATGCTGCCGGGTTGAGCCACTGAGCATTCACGAAAGATGGATCCGGTGCTTGGTGAGGCGGCTGAGTTACCAAGGGAGCAGTGATGCGCCAGCGATCCACGGGTGAGCGAGATCTGTCGTGTCGCCTGTAGGAACGAGGTGATGATGATCGTCTGCGTGCTGCACGTTCTTCCTCCTCCTGCGAAACATCTCTGGTGTTAGAACGTTATACTATGATGAACAGAAACATTACCATTTGCAAAAGCTCTAGAGACCTACGATCTGTGTAAAATTTAGCAAGATCTGCAGAGATTTCTACTGATACATACTGACACATCGTTCTGTGGGAAATAGTTTACTGACAAAATAATGCAGCATTGTTTGGGGGGGGGGGGAGAAACTAACTGAAATTCTTACATCCCTGTTTTTCTAGGATTACCCCCCCCCCCCTTTTTTTTCTGTCTCTCTTTATTCCAGGTTCACAAAATTATGCTGTAACCATACATTTTGTTCGAATGTAGCGATGCTAGCACACAAATGGCCAAAGACTCAGCAGAGGCTCCAACGAAATAAATAAAATAAATAAATACAAGTAAATAAATAAAGGGAGTCTTAGAAAAAAAAACAGGTAGTGGTGGGATTTCAACGCTCCAATAACTCTCTCGACAACTTGCCAAGCAAACGCCGTCAATTTACGTACCTTGAAACGACTGTTTTATTATTTTTATTATTATTTATTTATTTTCGGCTACTATACCACAGTAGTAGTGAATGTATTTTGCAATAGAATGGGGTAAATCCACCATGCGCTTTCTGTTCCCCTCACAAAAAAACGTGAGGTTGACATGGCAAATTAAGGAGTTCAATTGGGAAAATTCAATCTCTCACAAATTAGATTTGATAAAAATTCTCAGAAGTCATGGCATAATCTCCCCCAAGATAAACAGCTTTGACCCCATAATGTTCAGATACATAAATTTTTTAATAGTACCATTTTTTACCACATTAGGTGAAACACCCTGTATATTGCAAAATGTGACAACTGTGGTACAAACAGTTCATGTTGAACAGCATGCATTGCTCACCTTTTTCTCTCTACGCTCAACTTCTTGACGATGACGTCTGCTATCAAAGTGCTGGAATACATAAGAAACTATGATTGATTCATATTTACTCGCACAAAGGCGACCAAGATGATACTGCGCAAAGAAAACATTAGGAGAGATCGAAATGCCAAATTTTGCATCACAAAAAGTACACTACAAAGGGGGGCTGTAACAAGAAGAGCTGATTCTTGTCAACAGCTACACTGACCTCGTATATTTTGCTATGGGATAAACTTTGCACCACCTTTCGGTAACTAGCTTGTAATTTTTTTCACGGGCATATGGTCTGCTATACAGAGACGCTCTACTTTTCCTATCCAGTTCTATTTAAATAGCAGGAATGCTTACCTCTTTGTAATCCCTGTCTGAGAATATAGCTACTTTACAAGCAAAGCAGCTGTATTTGGGTTTCTTGCTTGATATTGGCCTCTCAGGCGAGAGGGCTAAAGAAGAGAAGAAAAGACGTTAAACTCATGTGAGGGGATCACACCAATCTCGAGCACAAAACTGTGCCAACATTTGGTAACGACCATCCGCATCATTATGCAATGGTGTGGCACGGAATTTTGTCAATTATCACCTAACATTGTAACGCATCCTCAAACTTCAAATGTCACAATACCGTGCAGTGCAACACATTTTTCCTACATTCAGCACTTCCTCCTCCATACTTATCCATTCGATATCCTCACACAATCATTTGCACCTTTCCATTTGTGCTTGTGCCTCAAAGCATTGCCAATCAAGCAAGTAGATGCATAAATGTGCAGTTTGGATTTTAATTTTTCCCATTTGTTTAAATTTTTTAAGATAATTGACGAGTACAAAATTTTGTTTGAAGTGGGAGAAGCGAGTTATACTGCCGAGTCATCAGAATTATCAGAAATGCCACACTCTCTCGAGAAGACATTCAAATTTCACTGCAGTGAAACCCTTTCAGGGCATCCCTGCCCTCTACGCCATCTTTCTGTTCATGCCATTGGCCTTCTCTGCATGTTGTCAAACTTTTGTCAGTTTCAATGCAACACGCATTCTCTATGCCACCAAGAAAGCTGCAATCGCCATGACTTTCGTTATATCATGGCTCAACTGTAATCACTATACAGGGTGTCCTTTTCTTCTTTTTTTTTTTCAGATATAAATTTTTCATTAGAAATTATAAGAGGCGATAGTGTGCTCTTTCACCCTCTCACATTAGGGGTGAAGGAAAGACGCGTCTCTGATGATGCTCAGTGAACAAAATAAAGAAAAAATTGTGTTCTTTCACAATTTTTTTTGTGGGTGACCTATCGAATGAATTTTTGTTCTTAAAATGGTAATGGTATCAGGTGACCGAAGGGACCAGATGTTCTCATTGGGACGACCTTGTAGCTTTTGTAATTAAAAAGTTAATTAACGATTTTTAGGTAATTAGTCATTTGACAGTTGAGCAACAGATGGCCAAGAATGTCTGCCGGCCCAGAGATGATAGAAGTGAAATCAGGATGTCTATAGTCCTTATAGTTTTTTTAATGAAAAATCTGTATCGAAAAAAAAAAAAAAGAAGAAAAAGACACCCTGTACAACAAGGTCTGACTGTGAGCTGCAATGCCAAAATAAATTATTTCCTACCTCTCCTTCGAGTGACTCTTCCTGCATCTCTTTGGACTGTCTGTACTGAGCGTCTTCGCAAAGTACTGCTAGAAGGCTTTGGGTCTCTAGAGCTCGAAGACGGGGTCTTGGGTTTGGGGTCTCTGAGGCTCCTTCCATGTTTCGAATCGAAAGTACTCTTGCGATCTCTTGGGTGTGAATGGTGGGTGTCTGATGGCCTTCTCTTTGGATCACTCTTAGGATCACTCCTAGAATCCCCTTTCGAATCTCCTTTCGTCTCTCTTGAATGCTCCCTCTTCGTATCACCTTTGGATTCGCTCTTGGTGTCCGTACTTGATTTGGCTTTGGATTCACTTTTAGTGACATCCTTTGCTCCATCCTTAGAATCACTCTTAGTACTTCTTGCATCTCTGCCTTTGGAGTCAGCACCACTTCCTTTTGCATCCTTCGAATTTGAAGTTCTTCTTCCCCGACTATCACCTGATGACCTTCTTGAGTCCTTGTTAGGTTCTCTCCTTGAACTTGGCTGGGAATGTCTGTGAGAGTCCCTACTGGAGCTATGTCCGTGGCGAGAGTCCCTCCGTGACTCTCTCGTCTTCTCGTCTTCCGATTTCTCTTTACCTTCCTTGTTCTCAGAAGCCTTCTCTTCATCCTTTTTCAATTCTGCGACCGCATCCGAAGTCCCTTCATGGGGAGCTGTGTTTGCACTGTCTGCATGTGCCTCATCTTCTACAGCAGCACTTTCTTCATCAGCAGGAGCGTCTTCCTCAGCCTCTTCAATGCAGACGTTCTCGTCATTAACGATGGCAGCTTCATCATCCTCGTTGTCTTGATTCTCATTGTTCTCGTCCTCTTCCACCTGTTCCAGTTCTGCCACTGCTTCTTCACTCCAGGTTTGCTCTGTGGGAAACTGCTGCTCATCTTCTTCACTGCCTTGCAGCATATCAGCACCTTGTGCACTTTCATATTCAAAGCCATCTCCAACCATTTCGTCTTCTTCTTTCTGAAGCACGGCTTCATCTTCCTCATAGTTCTGCCCTGTTTGCACTTCATCACATTCTTGGTCTCCTTGACCCTCTTCGACAAATTTTTCTCCCATTTCTACCTCGCTGGCACCTGGTAAGCTGTAGCCCACGTCTCCTTGTTCAGGACAAGGAGCTTCAGACATTTCAGTCTGTCCTTGAGGGGGATTCTGTGGCGCTTCTTCCCAATGCTGACCTTCAAAGTCTTGATAAAAGTCCTGGTGATGGTTACAAGTAACGCATGCAAATTAAGTGTGGTCTGTCATGCCAGAGATCACCATAAATTGTGATTAGCAAAGCAGGCAATAACCAGCACACAAATATGTAATTACCGATGTGTACGGTTGGTCCTGGCTGTAAGGATTCCCTTGTGACACCTGTGGACGCATGGATGCAGTGCGTTCAAGCATTGCACAACTAGTACCTTTTTCATTGCCAACTATCAGTGGACTAGTTACATGGCCCGATCTCTACGCGATAGGTGCGAGCCTAACGAGTTCCCTGATCCCTGTTTGTGGGACAGTTGTGTCCCGCAGAAACCATTGGAATAATGTGCAGATTTTTACGAGGCATTTTTATTCCGAGTGTTGTATGATTCCTCTAAGTCCATTTGACAAGCATGGACTCCGTGTGGTGCAGCACAACTGAGTTTTTCTTACCCACATGGGAGTGATGAAGGACACGACAAAGAAAGCAGATTTTCGTTGATTACAAGTTCAAACACACTCGTGTGTGTTTGAACAAGTTCAAACACGAATGTGTTTGAGCTTGCTGAACAAGCTGCTGTTTCAGTCCACTCATACCTCCTGATGATTTTGTTTTTGTTCTGGTCTGTTAGATACTCAATGGTGTTTTATCATGGAAAGCATAGTTGTCTAATAGCAAACTGATGATGTGTAATCTGCTCTGCTCCTAAAGGGAAAGGGCCAGCACAATACTGCATGTGCTTTATGCGATGCAAATACATGGTTCCCACTGAGTTTTGGAACAAAAATTCAAGGGTTTTTCAATGACTTTTTCAACTTCAGACCTCATTCTATCTGGGATGCAAAACAGAGTTTATGACCAGGGCATGAATATTTAGCAGAAATATCTATAAGCTACAGGTTTCACAGAGAACACGTGGGGACTGCACAATATCAGTTCACAAATGTGACTGACAATTACAGAAAGAAAAAATTAATAGAATAGAGGGTGCCGTTCATTTATTGCTTCCGATTCGTATTGCAAAGAGAGCTAACTGCTGCTGTTTCGGAGCTACAGTTCCGACTTCGGAAAAGCATAATTTGAACAAGCAGCTTCATGAGAACAAGAAAAGGATGGAAAATCACGGGTTGTCAAGGGATGTAAAAAAAGAAAAAAGAAAAAAAGAACTCCTTCAAAAAAGACCTTGAAAATGGCATTTTCAAATTCCAGGATATTCCAGGGTTTTAAGGTTTCAAGGACCAGTGGGAACCATGAAACTGATATAAACTAGATGATAACCTTCCGAAAGCTATAAATCGAAGAATGGGTACACAGTGACGTGAACAAAAAGCACGCCATATGATGATGCGAACGAAGCTGTGTGCACTCATCATGCATGTAACAGCTCTGGACAATGCCAGCTTTATTCGGTTGTACAAGTAAAAAGAAAAGAACAGTGTCTTACAGACTTTTGGTTTCAAGCGTCCCTTCCCCGAAAAATATCATTTCCAATCTGGGATTGAACCAACCTGGTCGTCCACGACACATGACAAAGATGTTAGGTGCTGACTCATGTGAACCACACAAACCATGGCCGAGAACAGCCCCCAAGTAACATTAAATCTCCTACGAAATCATGAGGAGCCTTACGATCCACAAGGCTACACAAAATATTGCACAATCTATCTATCTCACTCTTTGCAGAATCTCTCTTTTTGTTGATCCTCTCTAATACGTACAGCACAATCACAACTGAACAGTTACTGTGGAAAGAGTAAAACACACCATTACATGTATTCACACAAGTGACATTCCCCAAAATCCTCCAGCGGAAGATGTGAAAAACATCATTGATTTTACATTGCAGGTGGATATACAGCCCAATACATCCTCGGGATATATAGTTGCAAAAAAAAAATCCTGATCCTGTCCCGTCATTTAGAGATCCCGAAATCCTGAAATTGTAAAAACTGCTCGGGATTCCGAAGCCTACCTGTACATATATTCACCTTAAATGTCACAGAAAGCACAGGTGCCTACAACTTTGAATTACAGGGGTTGGGACACTTTCATAGACGTGGTTTGTTACATCATGGACGCATTGTGCTGCATGCCAGAATACAGAAGAAAAAAGAATTATTCCTCTACGTGTCGTACTTGGCCAGGTACATGCCCTCGAACACATTCCCTAGCAAAGTGCAGACGTTACAGAGCTCAGAGCTGCCCCCATCCCCATTGGCAGCTGTAAGCATGTGACCTCTCGTGCACTGCCTCGCTAGTGGTGGCGAGGGCTGTGATGTCAGAGCCGCATGAGTTTCGGTATTCGCGGTGCCCATTTTCTCTGCTTCTATTACCCTCTTCGCTGTGAAACTTCAGGTTCACATCAGCGTAAAGAATCGTCATTTACGTTTATCTCGAATAACGTGGGATGACCTGTCTAAACACCTCTAAGAGAACTGTTGAATCACTTCAGAATCATTACCTCCCTGATACTTTCATATCAGTATAGTAATAAGTACGGCCTCCAGGAAAATGCAGAGTGTAATTACTCTAGATAAAAAATTTTAACTGCAATCGTCTTTGACCTTATTATTTGTACCAGGGCTCAACTGCACATCTTGTTTGTGCAGCTCAGGCATGTGCATGTTGTAGGACCCAAGCCATTAGGGGCACTTTATGGGTGTAATTGTCACGCATTTACATAAATTACGTGGAAGGGACACAAATTCAAATACACCCGCATCTGCACTCCCCCACTCAGACTGCAAAGCTTATAAAATTCATACTCACTTTTAGTTGTGCAAAATTTTGCTCCGCTGCACGTTTCTCATGAAGCCTCACTTGTGTACGGTGTCTCTTCCCGTTAAAATGCTTTAAAGAGGGTAAAATCGGACATGAGTACACTAACATCGACACGCTCAATTTGAACACTTACCTGCTGCAGAAAGCTTTGACGAGCGACTGTTACCCCGCAGAGATCACAGCGGTAGGTCCCAACACCAGATTTTGTTGCTGAAACAAATGATAAGCAACCACAATGACAATTATAGGGAGCACATTCACACTCACCTGCTGAACCTTGTACGTTTTGTCGGCTGCCTTGCTCAGCACTATCCTGAAAGGTCAAAGCATGTAGTGTTTGCATAGTGCACTATGCGCACATATCTTTACAAGCACGGAAGACAGCTTCCCAGGATAACATGTTGCATCGAGATAAGGGCTACTTTTCTTTCTTTTTTTTTTTTCTTTGAAATGACAACAGTGGTCGCAGTGGTTTGTCCTGAGTATTCCTGAAGCTTCGCACATGGCACATAATTTAATGTCAGAATAATTTAATGTTGAAACCTTCAGTAGTGCATGCAATGCCTCAGACTTGTGTAAAAGTTTGAGGTGCCAGATTTGCTTTCATTAATTCACTCGGTCTTATGTATCTTCAATAGTCTACTGCATCACTTTCTTGAGTCTTTCTTGGAGCCTGTGTTGCTTTCTAGAAGGTGTATTCACTAGAACTGACAAGAGAAGCACACATTACGCATGCAAATTGTTAAATATCGTAATAAAGTTCATGAAGATAGCTGTAGTGTTTGTCCAGCAGGATTGGTACGGGCACCTTTTCTACATGTGACCACATTAGCTAAGCTGATGCGGACTCACAAAAGAGAGAGAGACAGAGAAAATGAAACAGGAATGTACAAAGCAGATAGTGACATTCCAACTCTGGCAATGTCTACAAGATGCTGTCAACAAATGTTGCCTGACACACAAACAGGAAAAGGATGAAATCTTTATAATTCATTACCGGTCTTGATGTTGGTGTCAGTCCACCTCGAACACCTGTGGAAAGTACATCATTTATTAAAACATATAAAGAACTAGTGCACGAACATTAATAAAATGTATGTAAATAGTGCCACCACTGTCACACAACGTGTAAAACAAATTTATTAGAAAACGATTTGTCAGAAAAATATGTTCCCAGCGGTATCCATCTAAAGGGAGGCTTCAGAATAAAGAACGAGTTGCTCTATCAATATTTGGTAGAGAGACTATATATCCCAGATTGAAATTAGGAATGTTTTCTTCATGGAAACGGTAACCACGTGCCATATGTACCCCACACCATTACAAAATGTGTGATAGTAATAGTGAAAAAGAGGCAAATACCAGAATAACTCAGATTACAACATATGAAGCAGCACAAAAAAGAACAGTGTTCTTTTTTTTTTTCTGCTGCTGCTTGTAATGGTAGTAAGTAAAAAGTACTAAGTAAAAAAACAGCTTCACACCATTTTTCCTCACAAGTAGCTTTTAATACTATTTTCTGGCATGCCAAATGAAACATGCTGCAAGTAGCAACTCTTATTTTGTCCCCAACTGAGTGTTTTTCCTTCCCTCTGTGTGTATATATTTGGGGTCTGTGAAGTAAAGTTTTCAGCTGTGTTTGAGACTTTGTGTGTTGTGTCTGCCCCTTCATGTTCCCTAGCCTCTGGGTTTTGCATTCTGCATAAAAGGAGTGCAACAAGAGCAAAGCCATTTGGATAAAAGTGGGCAGGAACAGCACACTGAACTGTACCTTGCCTCTCTGTATGAGCATCCTCCTTGAAGGTAAATGAGCGATCATCCAGCTGTGCAACAGAGTAAAAGAACCACAATGTCAGGAAGTTTGAAGTGAACACTGCAAAGCTCCAAGCTATAGCAATATTCTAGAACATACATATTGTGCAAGCACATGAACAAAGGATGCGAGCACAATACACAGAATGTATATCCAGTTACCACTCCCATTTAAGTTCACTTGTGGTCAGTGTGCAGTACAATGCTCAACCACGCTAAGAACCACCAAGAGAAAAGGTGCAAATGAGCAAAGCAAGCAAAAAGGTTGCAAATGAGCAGACAAAATGTACCCTTTTCAGAGTATCTCGTCCAGGTATCGTTTCGTTGGGATTGAGGTAATGGAGTACACAGTACCACACACGTACACAGATTGAAACACAGTACACAGTCTGTTGCTCAATCTTGTATAAATACTTTTGTCATCATCTATCAGAGTGACACAGACAAACTTAAAACTTAGGTGTAAATGTGCACCGTCACACATTAAACTACAGGGTGAATTTAGCAAAAGTTACACATTTCGACAGAGTCGTAAAAATAATGTCTCCGGCACTTCAAACTTTGCAGACTGATAGTCATTTGCCTGAAGTTTCACTCATATTTTTTTTTCAAATGTGTTTCTAACTTTTTTGTAAAATTTTTTCACCTTGTAGAAAAAAGTTAGAAGCAAAGCAAATTCTCAGCCCATGCATTTCCTATGGCCTAAACCGCCCCCAAATCGCCATTTTTTCCTCTATCTGCTTCACGTTCACATCACCACGTGTAGGCACTGCCTGGAGACGAAGCAAACCCAGAACCTACGGAACAACCAACAACCAGGTGCACCAGATGCAGGGTCTCGAGGCAGCGCCACTTATACGTGGTAACAAAAATAATGTCTGCTTGGTGTCACAAAGATGCTGCCTTACCACCAGAGCGTAGGCAGGGTGACCGCAGGTGAACATAGCGACACACATGGGCCTACTGACACAAATGCATCTGCAATATCTCGTCAAAGCTATTGATCAGACCACCACCAGTCAGATAAGGGACCACATGTAGGAAGGGAGAAACACTGGTTAATTCCCACAGCAGTACAGCTTGGCCCATAGCTCCTCCCTGCCTCTTCCAGCAAACTTGTCTTGCAATGTGCTTGTAGTAATGAAATATTAAGCGTCCCTGCTCGCAGTTTCTCAGGATTAAGTTCTTGATATCACCGCTGGCAGTTGCAATCAAAACTCATGCATGTCCTGTGTAGGAACTGATGGTCCATCAAACTTCATAGGCAAACCGAAAGAGCACCAACAGTCGACAAGGAATGCCGATGCTGCTTGGAGACACGCCGAAGCAAGTTTGCATCATCCTTCAAATGTGAAAGTGAAGGAAAGCACATGTGAAAGTAATATTAAATTTTGTTTCCACAGCAGTGCCTTACTGCTATGTGGTACCTGTGCCCTTTCTAGTCCGTAAGATGTACCAACGATTGGCCGTCCTCCTGTATGCTACACAAGATGTAGTGATGCCTGTAGTGTGACACTTGATGGAAGCCTTCAAGAAGCAGAGAAACATATGCGAAGGACTTTCTTTCAAGCACCAATATGGAGAAAGTCCATACTGCCTCACTATGGAGCTACGGAGAATTACTATGGAGAAAGCCACTCACTGGCCTCTCTGGGGATAACACATCTTTTCAAAATGCTTTGTCACGAGAAGAGGTTTACCAAAAAGCTGTTTCATCCGACGAACGTCTCCAGAGGCCGCGCACTCTTTTGCTCTCCACTTTTGTGTAACCAACCCCCATTTCGACCCCCATTTTTCTCTCCGCTGATACAGTGAAATACGGTAGCATTGCCACTGATTCACTGAACCGCCAAGAAATTACGCGTGTAATATAAAATTCTGGAAATGCTTCACAGAGCCCCAGCCACATTGGCGAAGCATGAACGATCGTATACTGAGCATGGTGTTCCAAACAGACTGCTCACGAAATGCTGTTGAAACTGAATATTCGTTCCCACATGCAAAACCAAACTGTCTGTAGTTGCTCTCAGCTTTCGTTGTGCAGCAACATGCTTGGCGTTCATCCCTTTGTCTTTGTCGACAGGGCTGCAACGAAGCAAGACAACGTTCTTGCTGCTCGGGAGACTCTTGTACGTTTCTCTCGTGCGCCTTGGCATGTTTCCTCGTCTCGGCGATCCTCTGTTTTTCAGTGAGAGGCAGTTTCCTTTCTTGGTACTCCCATGACCACATGTTGTGGTAAGATGCAGCATGCATAACTGGTGGTATACTCTACTGGCCACTCCTGGATCCACAGCCACGTGGTGCGCATCACGAGCCGAGCCAGCAGTGAGCCAGCCAGTGAGGTTGCAGGCTGTGCCATGCGGCAATGCTCAGTGCCCTGCTGCACTGTGTGTAGTTCACTCCAGTGCAGTACCTGTGGCACCATCTATTGCTGCTTAGCGATACTAGTGACTTACGCTCACATCGCGTGAAAAATCCTGATGCGTACCCACAATAAGGCTATTGCCCAGAACACCATCAACACCATGTGGTACACACTATACATTCTGTGTGCCTTTCTTTCTGCAGAACTCTCCGTAGAAAAGATGCACCCCATTCATTAGAAAATACAGTACACCCGATCTTATCGCTCATAAATACCAGTCCAGCAGAGTTGCTCGGCTTATTACAACTGATAGCACAGGGCAAGAGGTAATAATTCCTAAGAACACAGTCCAAAGACAACATCAGTTGCAAATACTATAATGTAAGATCACATCTTATGTGTGTGTATGTGTGTGTGTGTTATCTCATAATTTTTCTCTTCATAAAAATTTATCTTTACATTTCCTCATTACAGTAAGTGGGATGCTAACAAATGCAGAGCTAATCTCAGTGAGCAGAACGTTCGGAGTATGAATGGAAAGGCTCCCATACATCAGAAAAATGTGTCTGGGACGTTCTTCGGGTTCTATCCTGCATTTTGGGTGCATCAAAGGGGTCCCTACTTTGAAATAACTGGTATTCTCCAGCATAATGCACAAATGCCATGTGCACAATGCCATTTTTCGTGCAATTACTGGCCGGGACAGCTGTTCATAACGGAAGCACGAAATCTCAACACTGAGACATTCACACTCGACATACCGATGTTTTATTGTAATCTTAGCCACAAACGAAGTTGTGCATCACAATGCCTGCTCTAACAACAGAAAAAAAAGAGAAAAAAAAAAGACATTTTATGGCTTCACACCGTGAATGTCGGGATACATTATAGAGACTCCCTTTTAAGCAAGCATTGTGTAGGGCTCCTACTGTGAAACAAACAATGCCAAATGAATTCTGTTAGTTACCTTCCCCGGTGTCTTCTGCGGAGTTCCTTGTAGCAACTTTGTTGATTTGCCTAGCGAGCAGAAGAAAGGAATGGAACGACATCAGGAACAGTTGATGAATTACTTCAAACCTCCATCCATCCGAGGCCCCAATTTTCCACTCCCCACTCATAAGGCTGAAAATCGAAGCACATGGCTCCAGATGCAGATCTTCTGGACCTGACCTCCCGTACGTTCCTCAGGGCCACCGTAGACCGCACGTGTCCCATCTGTCTTGAACTCAAGATCCCTCCGCAAGGTACTTCCCGGCGGGGCATAATGCACGGTGATGCACGTCTGCTGTAAGGCAGACGACACCTCTTCTGTCGGGGCTAGCAGTTGCAATTCCAGATGGGAAAGTAATGCAGGAATGTCAGTAGATCCAAGTCATCCGTAGCAACCTGTGTGGCTCTGTTTGTTGACGGTGGTGGAGTCCCTCTCCGCACTCTCTTGTGGTGGCCTTCGGGAACGTGCTGCCGGCACCTCCCTTGCAGAGGTTGAAGGATGGCCGTAACAAACGTGGTCATGACGTCTGTCCAAGAAAGCCTCGAGAGACATAGTAGTTTCCTATGTAGTCTTCAGGGTCCTCCCCAGTAAGAAGGGCACGGAGTGGCTCTACCAGAGACTGCTGTACAACGCTTCCGTACATGTTGTTTCCTCTCTCCCAGTGAAATGAGGGATGAAATGATGATTTCTTAGGCTTTGCACAAATCAGCACAGTACCAAGTTATTGCATTCCAATGGGGCGGCTTCTGTGCCCGCTTCCTTCCAGAACGCAAGCACAGTGGCAGTAGTAGCATTTCAGTTTGTTCAGAAAATACTACCATCATTAATTACACTGAGGATTATGGCACAGGGGATGTCACACTTAACCGACTATCGTTTAGTGTGGCAGAAGTCACAAAATGTGGCTATGCAATAACGTCGCTCCTGCTAATTTCAACGTGATTTCAAGATTCCGAGAGCTATGTCTTGCAGGTCGACGTATTACAACATTTGGCCCAATCGACTATTGGTAACTGATCGACTACTGCTTCCCTACATTCGATGGCGATACGCTGGGGTTTTTGCATAGTCACATGGGTTCCAGGCTTCTGAGATTCTAAAAAATTTTGTCTGAAGTGCCCAGGTCCCCAAAACAAGACTTGTCTCTGCACAGAGAGCTACTGGAAGAATTCAGTATGAACGTTACTGCTATTTTTGATTTCTCTGAAACAACTGTGGTTAGTTACCATCCTCACCAGTAATGTTGATGCGCTCCATCACGTGGGCGCCATAATAGTCGTCCACGTTGAACAACTTGCTGAGACAGCCATGACGATCACTCTTGAAATGGGATGACATGACATCTTTTCCAGGCAAGGAGACACGGCAAACGCCGCAATAGAACTGTCCTTGTTCCTCTGAAAAGATATATTTATTTGAAATGTGTCTTAACTGGAGACACCACTGTCGTAGCACACCGCTGACCGCACTCACTGTTAAGATTGATTCCATTCACCCAACGTAAGTACTGAAGGTGTTTCCTCGAATTACTGTGTATTTCAAATCTTCCAGGGTGTCCAATCCTCACACCACATAAATTACAACCGTAGGTTTTTAGTTCCTGAAAAGGGTAAAAGTTTACAGTGAACAGAAGTACTCTGACATATTGTATTATCCAAGAGAAGTGTTAGTACCCAACAAAAGAACCACAAAGAAAACTTGATAGGTTCTGCTCCGGGACATTACAGCTCTGGGAATGATTCATACTGGAATCAATTCAATTTAATTCCATAACAAAGAAGAAAGGCACACAGGGAGAGGTCAAATTCAGCTTTGCTTTTCAATTTCAGAGATAAATTTGGAAGAGAAATATAGGCCACCATCAATTACCACCAGTAACAAGATATCCGTTTCATTTCCGTTTCCATATTTTGTCTTCTCTTTCCGTTTTGGTCGGTTTTTGGTTGATCACTTCGATACGCACAGAATTAGCGTCGTTAAAAAGTTACAGAAAAATATTACATGCATATTTTATTACTATAACTGCCACACTTCTAGCTTTGTACACACAAGCAGAAGGAAAACAGCCTCTGCTTTTATGCTTGTCACTCTCCGTATGAAAGTGAGTTACAAAATTTCGTCAAGGCAGTGTGGTATCTAATGATAAAGACTTTCTTCTGAGATTGCTCCTTCCTCTCAAGAATAAATGCTCTTTTGTGCCATGACATAATTGTGATGACTGACTGACGAATGCACACTAACCTGCTGTGAGGATGGTGTGGACATCTCAGTGCCCGATTTACTGCAGGACGCATCATGTTTGTCATAGAGCAGCTTTTCAATCAGTGCCCTGACTTCTTGCTCAATAATTCTTCTGACTGACACTGTTATGCGTTTTTCTTCTGGCAGCGGTGTGAAAGGGCAGAGATCCTGAAGGTTTGTGACTAGTACCATCTCCTCGTCACCCGCATCGACATCGTCGTCGTGTTCGGCAACCGTACCCCCTAATTCATTGTTTCCCAGGTCCTCAATCTTCACATCAGTCGCCATTTCTGCTTCATCCGCTAGATTTTCTCCATCACCTTCTTTGACCTCAGAAACAATAGTGAACTCTGTCTGATTTAGCTCCTCATCGCAATGCCTGGAACGCTCTACAGTTTCTTTTACGTCGCCATCTGGACATTCCGTTGCCACCACTGCATGATCTGTTGTATTACGATCATTGCTAGATGTGTCCACATCGTATTCATTTGATTCACTCTTCACATGCAAATCCGTCTGACGTAACTGTTCGTCCATATTTTCTCGAGGCTCTACTTCTGCTTCGGCGGAGCATCCCGTATCGTCTTCATCTTTTACACTGTCCAGTACAAGCGGCTCGAACAGCGGGTCCTCGATATCGTACTGGGCGTCGTCGTCGTCTGAGTGGCCAGACTGTTGTTCGACACCACCAGCTTCATCTTCCATGTCTCCTTCAGCTTCGTCTGTATTTTCTTGATCGTGGCACTCCTTAGAAGCTGTTCCTCCGATTTCGTTTTTCGATGTTCCTTTCACGATGCTATCCCCTGCGATGTCGCCACTGCCTTCATTCGATGCCGCTGAGAGCTTCGCACGACTGCGCGTGATTCTAGCCATTACGTTACAGTGTTTTGAGACATTTGCAGTCACAGGTGAAAAAAGATGAGTGAATGTCCCGACTTCAGAACACTTACATTACAGCTGCGTGATACATCGCTCATAAAACATCCGAGTAATATTGGCAATGCTTCGACAAAATCACAAAATGGTGATGGTGATGCTTGTCTTCGTGGATTACGGTGGATTATGAAGTGGCACGAACGGTGGCTATTGGCTAGCACCTAGGACACCACACCACCTAGGCACGACGGGCACGACCATGCACCTAGGTGTGCTACTTGTGCAGTCCGATATAAAGGCACCAAAACAGAATGGATCAAACGGATCTCTCAAATTCACTCTAAGTACAGCCAAGGAACCAGCCGCTATAAAGCAAAATCCGCAGCAGAATGGAACAAACGGGTTCAGAAGGAAATGAAGACACACGAGCACATATATTGGCAACAACGCGCAAGCAAAAAGCAGAGCATGAGCCTCTACAACCAATACAAAGGCCATCCAGCTCCTTTCCATCACTACAAGGAAGACCGGCAAAGCGCCCTGTTATTCCAAGCCAGAACAGGCGCTCTCTTAACCAGGGAGAGGTTATCCCAATTATTCAATCCCGACCATCCCGACGACATCCTATGCATTCTATGCGGTGCCGAACGAGAAAACGTAGAGCACGTTCTCTTCCGATGTGCAGCAACAAAAACGAGACGGCCGGACTGCACCGATACTGCAACCGCACTCGAACTCTCTCCTCCACCGGACGATGGAAGCACCAAAGACATCGCGATGAAAAGCGAAACCTTTTTCATCTTTTCCGTGCACTCCTTCCGCAGCCGCCGTCGCGACCGGGTATAAAACACCATCTTTGAGTTTTCTTCTTTGTCGACACATGTCTTCTCACACGTCGGTCCTCGGCCGCAACACCTGTCGACAACTTCACCGCGCAACAAACTTTTAGCGTGCGAAACCGAAACCATCAGAGACAACTTTTTCCTTCAGACGCTCCTCCATGCTCCTACTCCAAACTGACGGCGCCCCTGATGGAAGCGCCGGATTCTCCCCTCGCGGCGGGATCGTGGATCGGCCTGTGATGTCGAAAGACATCTGCCCTGATTTAAAAGGGATTAGGCACAACTGAACCTGAACCAGGGCATAAGGCGATCAAAAGGGAATAAGCCATCAAAAGGGATAAGGCCATAAGGCGATCCTGATCCACGGCCACGGGCAGGGGCCACGCTCTCTAAGGTAACTCGCGGCGGTCATCAAACCTCCCCCTTCTAGTAACCATACCCTAACGGCACCACAGGCCACAGGGACATCATAATTTTTCTTTTTATTCTAGACACCAGTCTATGTAGTTTTCGCCTGTGATATCGTTCTGATATCCGCCCTGAGCCTACAGCCCCGATTGGCCCCCATACCCATACTTTTATTCTAGCTGGTAAGTGGCGCCACGACGTCCCGGCCTAGAACAATTTAGCGGCATTTTAAATCTCGAACTTTATGGACGATGTTATTCGTTGAACGTGAATTATCTTGACGTGCTTGAACGGCTGCAGCGGGCATTTCGGAAACGGCAACCGAGTTTATCTCAGGGTGAGTGTTTTTGGGGAGCGCTGGGAAAATCTGGTTGTAAGGTTGTAGTGACGGCGTATCGGTAACACACGAAAGGCAGTCTCATGCACGATAGCTTATGATTAAATGTTTTATTGGTTCCGGTAGCCCGTACTTCTTATCTTTCCGGTCGCTCTGTAAAAGTATGAATCTTAACTTCGTTTCTAGAGACGCTTGTATTAACAGCCCCACTATATCTTTTGTACCAGTGGAAGATCTCTTTATCAGCTTTTGTGCGATTCCTCGCAGTTTTGAAACATGGTGTGCCTTTGCGCTGATGCTTGCGCGATGATGAAGTGACGTTATATTTGCACCTGTTGATTTTCAAATACTTCATCATCAATAATATATTTCATGTACTCATTGCAATGCATTACATAGCTCGGCATACTTTGTGTAGAACATCTTGCACAATGGTAATACCAGGTTTCAGTCTGTCTACCAATGTCATGATGACGTTCCTCTGGTAGAGGTCTATTCGAAAGCCTTGCATCTTACTCCCTGTGGGCGCACAATGGTTCAGCTTCATTTGGCAGCGGTTCTTACTTCCTGTCACTGATTGAATATCATGTTTTATGGCAAAAAATGCCATGAAGGAACCGGAGAGAAAGCAAGAAAATATGTGGACGTGAGCGAAAAGCGAGTTAAAAGTAACTTGGAACTTAAGTTACTTTGGCAAAGTTACCTGAAAAAGGAATGAGTTCCTCTTAAAGTTACCACGGCGCAAAAGTACCGAGTTAAGTTACAAGTTACCAAAAAAACGAACTCAGTTACAGTAACAAGTTACTTCGAACTCTGGGTAATACGAATTGGTCAGGTTTAATATGAAAAGCAACAACACTATGCAACAGGGCGATGATGGAAAGTAACTGTTCTGAGACTGAAACACACAACACAAGCCTGAAGGTGCCTGAGAACATGATGTGATGCTCTTTTTAATTCCTATTCTTAATTTCTTTTCAGTATTTTGCAAATGGAAAACCTCTCGCCATGTGTGGTGCACCCGGCGAAGGACACAGCACCTGTAACTCCCCTAAATTCACAAGGGTGTGTTTTTGACAAAGAGCTGCTCATTAACGAGTCACAGGTGACGTTCTACTCTACACCAGCAACACAGTCCTTTGCGTCATCCTGCGTGGGCTCACGGTGGGTGCTTTACAAAAACAACTTTGTGGTGAAACGTTTCTGCTGTACTGACACTATCTGCAGTCTATTCACTGGCCTTCGAACAAGGTCATGAATGAAATAAAACTAAGGAACGCAATTCATCCGTTGCATCATTCCCGATTTATGAGCAAAGGGAACCGCAATTGAGCACTGTTGTTCTCTCGGGGGTCCACACTTCCCTCTCTGTTCTCCGTTGCACAGATCTGTGAAGGAAACACCGAGACAGAGCAGCAGATGCATCTTCGACGATGACGGAAAAGAGGTTGAGAAGGTTGTTCAACACCTCTCATTTACTGTATGCGACACTCAGCAAGTAGATGTCACAACAGAGAATGTCCTTGCTGAGATCAAGAAGGAATCAACAGGTCTCATCCAGACCTCCTCCTGCAACTTGCAGTCATTCACCGTCACAAACGATGACAAAGGTCTGTCAGTATAGCCGAGTTGCACTCATTCTGAATGCACCACTTGTTCTTATGGGCAATTCACGTTATATTTTTCCAGGGGCCGGTGAACTTCCTACCACAAGCAATACCATTCAGGCACCCTCTGGCTCTGCGTTGTGTAGCCCTCTATGCACTGATACGGCCAAAGAAACTCCCTGTGAAGATTTGGAGAGCACCTTCATTACTTCACGAGGAATTGGGGATGCTGTACCCTCACAAAGCCCTTTAAACGTAACCATGGCCTTGGGCGCTAATGCTTTAGTGGAAGTTGCGAATGTTCAACCAATGCAAGAACATCATGACCAGGGTGACCAATGGCTGACTTCCAATAATGCATGTCAGAGCCTTCAAGAAGCACAACCGCTGGAGCACGGTGATTTCTGTGCGAAAGATACAACATTCCTTGAAAAGCATGCTGAACAAGAAGTGCCCGGGTCCACGGAAAGAACGACTTCCACAGCTGAACCAGCCGTGGCCGATACAGATGGTTCAGAAGGAGCGGAACATCACGCAACAGTGCCAGGTCCGACATTGGGTGGCATGAACGACACTTTTCAAATGAGTGAGCCAATGAAAGGTGACCCTAACACCACCATAGACGGAGCGCAAAGTCGCGGAGTGTGTAACAAAACAGTGAACGTCGAAAGCAAGGAGAACATTAGGAAAGCCCCTGCCGCATGTTCAACTGTTCAGAACAAGCAGCCTTCGCAGCGTTTGGTAAGTTTGTGTTGCTGTAGGTGCTGGAAGCAAATGGCAACTCTGTTATTTTCTATGATCATTTTGGAAGCAATGAGCAGTAAGAGTGTTTACTAAATAAAACAGTTCTGCCTCGTTGCACTGAAAGCAGGGATGACTCCACATGTGATGAGCCACAGGTGCATTGTTCACACCAGTGGGAGCATATCGTCACCCCCTGTGTCCAGTGTAGCGAGAGAGCTTTACAATGGCACGCTTCCCTCGATCCTTTCATTTGAGACCGAGCCTGTCCCGTAGTGCGCTATATATATTCCTCTCTTTTTTTTTCCCCCTTCAACAACAAGCCTGGAGCTGTAAGGAAAGCCGTCCCACCATCAAGAATGTCCCTGGTGCCACGTGCTGCAACGCAGAGAAGAACTGCCGTCGGTGAGGACAACTATTCAGTGGCATAATTCAAATAATAATTCAAAATTAATTATAATTC
Organism: Ornithodoros turicata; assembly: GCF_037126465.1. Taxonomy (NCBI): domain Eukaryota; kingdom Metazoa; phylum Arthropoda; class Arachnida; order Ixodida; family Argasidae; genus Ornithodoros; species Ornithodoros turicata. The sequence continues at coordinate 36,838,522 of NC_088207.1, forward strand.
AAAAGTGGTGCAAGACCAGGTAGTTGGTGTTGGATCACAACATTGAGCCCAAACATGGGTTATAGCTAAGCACAATGATCTGCTCGTCAGAGATTCTGGAGGCTTGCTTCGTTTAGACCTGCCAAGCTAACTTTATCTGTGCACCTTCGGTTGTGCCGACTTGTCAGGAAGTTGATTATCTACGCTCGTGTGGATATCCAGCAGGTACACGCGTCGGAATTTAGTCAGGCAGATTTGAACTGATTGGGTTATTGGGTATACCAGTGAGGAGTTTTAATTCTTCAGAAAGGGGTGACCAAGTCTATATATTCCAGTATATGTACAGGGTGTTTATTTTTATTCATCAGAGAATTTTTCTTAAAAAATTAACAGAGCAAAATAGAATTATAGATGCTGTTTTTGCAGTTGAGTTCTACGGCCAGGCTGACATCCTCTTGAAGAAAGTATGCAACTACAAGATGATTAATTACCTAAAATTCATTAATTAACTCTTTAATTAGGGGACTTCAGGCAAAAGCGGGAGATTGGAATGAGAGACCATCCTAGTTCAAAGCTATTTCACGTTTAAAAAATCCTGAAACACACACCTACGTTAAGATAGCTGTCCTCGAATTTTGATATGCAAGTGAGCCAAAACCGCGGCGACCTGGAGCGAAGTGAGCACCGCGCGTGCTGATTTCACGTCAGAGGGCCACGTGATTTGGAGCGATGGAGATGATTGGAGTAGGTGCCGACCTGCGGGCCAGATAAACCACTTTCCCGACCAGATGAGCCTCCGTCGGCAAAGGTGATGCGCTTCTCGGGCGCGCTTTTTCAGTTTCGGCTCATTTGTATATCAAAATTCGTGGGCGGATATCTTAACGCAGGTACATGTTTCAGAATTTTTTTAATGTGGAATGGCTTTGAAGTAGGATGGTTTCTCATTCTGATCTCCCACTTTTGTCCGAAATCCCCTGATTAAAGAGTTAATGAATGAATTTTAGGTAATTAGTCATCTTGTAGTTGCATACTTTCTTCGAGGGGATGTCAGCCTGGCCATAGAACTCAACTGCAAAAACAGCACCTATTTTGCTCTGCTGGTCTTTCAAATAAAAATTCTGTAACGAATAAAAATAAACACCCTGTATATAATGATGGTTCTGAGGGTCATTGAGTTAATTCTGATGTATAACGTTGTCAATTATAGGACGACCGGGGCCAGCGACAGCAGGTCAGCAAGGTCTTTGCAGGCAAACAACTGCACAGCCTCTCAAGGCAACTTTTGATGACAAAGCAGGGCAGGCTGAACGTCTGGCAGGGCAGGCGGCGGGATTGTCATCGAGAGGAAAAGGTAAATGACGTTTGAAAGCGCATGAATAAAATGAGTGGTGTTACTCTTGGTGAAATCTGCTTGTGTGTCCACAGATACTGTATTGAGTTTTGGGTTTACTACATTTCAGTTCCCAGCAGAGGAACCCTGGTCCGACAACTGAGACCCCCCTTACGGTACAGTAAGCCATTGCAAGGCAATCAGCCAGTTGTGCCTTCAGTGCGAGGTATGACATCATGGACTTGACGTGCATCCATACTCCTCCACTTTTTTTTTTCTTTTTTCTTGTGATATTGGGCACTTTAAAAGCTGGAGGTATTAACTTTGTGTTAATCTTGCATGTATGTACTTTGTTGCATATGTTTATCAGCTTTGCAGCCACGCCAATTGATTCAGGACGCAAAAGTGAGCGTTTTGTTCTGTTCTTGGATGCGGCTGACTGTGCACGATGTTTTTAGGTGCCAGTAAAGGACATCCAGTTAGAGAAGTCCAGGATTCTGTAGCCACTGCCTCTGCACCAGCACAAGGTATTTTTATGTACTGCCCCTGCGACTTGCTTGGATTCTTCTCACCTGAGCTCAGATAAGCGCAGTCTAATGGAAAGGTTACCTGTATGTGAAGTAACCTTTGTGCTAAGTGTATGGTACCACCAGAATGTAGCAGAATGTAGTCAGTTCTCAGTAGGGGGAAAAGGCCATATCATGTTTGAGTTGAGAGCACTAGTTACCTTGGTAGAGGGAGTGGAAGCTGTACCTAGTTCTTTTATATAGGCACATGTGTGTTTACATAAATTTTTGGAAGATATGTTCCCATCAGATTGGTTCAGTCTTTTGCTTGAGTCAGTTCACATCCATAGCACGTCAAGGTGCGTGTGACTTACAAGGACTGGTCATGTAATTCTGGAACGCATCCCCCTTTTTTTTTAGTCAATGTGTAATCTTACCAACTAGTAGGTCCTGTTTCCCTCAAAATAGTGTCCTTCCAATTCCACGGGCCTCCGTAGAATTGGAATACTCTCCACTGCCCCTCAACTCGTCAGAGGCTCGATCGAAATTTCCATGGATAAAGTTCTTTGTTTATAAGTTACTAAGTGACTGAATTATTGTCAATGAGCCTTGGTTCAGGAGGGACGTAACTACTCTGTAGGTTGCAACTGTGAGGCATCACGGCTGAAAACTGCAAGTACAAGGCTACAAAGGCCAAAAATAACATTAGGGCACTCACAGATCAGGAAGCAGCCACCAACCCACCCAGCCCAAGTCAAGGGGAACTTTGCATCCACACCAGTCAGGTAATTTTATGTGCAGAATACCTTAATATGGTCTGGAGTTAAGCCAGACAAGGCGTGTGTCCACAGTGGTATGACATCTCGCGCTCACATGGTGCCTTGTGTATTCCATTATCCCATTACTGACCAGGTGAGAAATGTGATTTACGCAGACTGTTTGGCTTGTCGGTAAGACGTATTTGGAGAAGCTGGAGTGCAGATATGGGGCAGTCACAGCACAGGGTTGTCTGCTGTGACCATGTGCCATATCTGCACTCCAACTTTTCTAGATATCTGAAAAATAAATGCCTGAATTTGGGTGCTTATGTGAATGTGAAGAATTTGCTTGATGTACGTACATCAAGCAAATTCTGATATATGACGTAACGCATTTATGTGCCAATATGAGGGGGAAGCACATTAACACCATGGAATTGAGGCAGTGATGTGAAATAAATTTTTGACTGTCACTACATCCTATCAACCGTATACAGTCTAAACTCGTTAATATGACCAAGTCCGTTCCCGCCGATTTTGGTCATAAAGCGAAATTGTCATATTAACGAGAAACACACGGAACCTCCCCCCCCCAGACACACACACATGCTACATGCTGTACTAAAATGAAGACTATTCAGTTGCTGATTTACAATTTATTTGCGAAAGAAATCCGTCAGAACTGTCTGTTTCGTAGCACTTTCAATTTGCAAGCTCTCTACCGTCTCTATTGCGTTACAAATAGCTAGTTTCTATGGGGAAAAAACGGTTCCCTAGAAAACCGGTCACAAAGTGAGGATGTCGTATTAACGAGTGTCATAATAACGAGTTTAGACTGTATTTTGGAATGGTAAATCCAAGGTTCAATAATTTTGCCGTTCAGCTTCAGCTTCTGTATGGGCTACGCATGTGCCTGAACGTCTCTGAATTTATTTTTCTCGCAAATGTGCAGATTTTCTAAACTTTTGTCAGACACGTAAGATCGCATATTTCAGGATCTCCTGACTTTTGCAGAAAACCATGACAGGCATTCTTCCGAGAATGGCCATAAAGGATCGCACTCTAGCTATACGTTAGCCTCGATACGCTCTTTGCATAATACCAATAGGAACCCCCTATAATGTGTCTAGTATTTCTTGCAAAAGGCTTTTGATTCACACTTGATTGCTGCGCTGGGGACATATTGATGCAGTTCCTCAGCTACTCCGCCCTTGATCTGTAAGCATGCACTAATTACGCTACTCGTGTGCTAAGTTTATACCTATTGTGTTTTAAATATGGTTTCACAGTGGTATGGTTTCAATGCGATGAAACAAAGCATTGTTTTGCGCCAAATACGTAACATTTTCTGCTGTTATTTCTTCATAGCCTTACAGCCACAGGCATATCCAAGTGTCAGTAAACCTTCTTTGCTCTTAATGACTTTGTTCTCCACCCACAGGAGTGGTGTACCAGTTATTGGCCATGGGGAGCTGCCAACACCAATAAAGAAGTTGTAGAAGGATTTGTACAAATCAAATATTTTACAGATTTTATAATTTTACAAGGTTTTACTGCCGCAGTTGCGAAACAAAATTATCGAATAAAATAAACGTGAATACACATGTACCAATGCCAAATGAGTGTGTGCTTGAAAAAACTGAGTGGAGATGATAAGGAACAACTACATGTACATTGTATAGTTCAAGTTGGTGGTGGCCGTAGGGACTGGCTATGAGCACGAAAGGAAATTGCCTGAAAGACTGTAGTCTAAAATGCGAGGGAAACGTGTTGCTGCTCCCCCAAGGAACATGTACGAAGGCACCCTAACAGCAGCACCCACAAACCAAGTGCACCTCTGCCAAATCATAGGTGTGTCTCACACACGAGTGAGTGAGTGAGGTGGGGGAACTTCACCCCCCCTTCCCCGGTATTACGTCGCTCTGGCGTTTCAATAGACCTCTCCGTTTACAAAAAAATGACGCCAGATGGTACAACAGCGCCGCCAACTTGAGTGGAACTACTACAGCAAAACAATAAGTCATAAGGTGGCCACGTTTAAATGTGGCTTCTCATATTGTAAGATTTTTATGTAACTCCTTACATATTATCAGGTTGAATGGCCTTGTTCTCTTCCATTTTACCGGCAGCCCCATCTTTTCGGTAGCCCTTGCCACCTCTTCCATCTTCTGGAGCCTGAAGGGCACGAGTTTCTCTCAGAGTGCACGTGGTGTCCCTATATGTCCTGTTGGTAATACAAAGCAAGCACGAACTAAGTTGTAATGACAAACCACATTGTTCACCGGATTACGACACTGACATTCAGACTATGCAACTCTTGGGGTGAAGCCTTCTTTTCTATCTTCGCGGTGGACTGGGAAAGTGAACATATGAAGACACGAAAGTGACTAAAAACGTGACCTCATTTGTGTGGACCACTAATACAAAGAAGCCACCCGTGACCTTCGTGTAGGAATACGGCTTTGTGAAACTGCGGTATTCTCTGCCCGCGCTGTTTCGGTTTCGCTACGTCTACCAGTGTCATGATTACGGCACGGTGACGTTTCTTAGGTAGAGGTCTGTTGGCAGCTCGTTTGTACAAGGATGTTTCAAGTACATGGTCATTTCTAATATATCGACCTCGCGGGGCTGAGTGGTTAGTGAGCTGGTCATGTCACGTCGAGACTGGGAGGTACCCAGGTTCGAATGTTGGTGCCGGTTGTGCTGTCTTCTGGGGTTCTTCTTGGGTTTTCCTCCGCCGCCGTCAGACGTATGTTGGCACACTTTCCTTAGAAGTCTGCCCAGGACGCACATTCCCCTCAGACTGTTAGTCGTGACGTTGCCCACTGTGAGGCCAACGACGGCGAGCTCCGCTCCGCTGCCACCACCAGCCTCGTTTTTTATATATATATATATATATGAGCAGGTGATTTTTACGATAATCTGGTACGAGGTGGGATGTGATTTTTGTGTTTAGCTTAAAAATGTCATAAAGAAAGCTCTCTTTTTATTTAGTAGCCGCAAATATTTTGCAAGACATTTGTGAAAGTTTCATTTCCTGGCACACTTATTTACTACTTGAAAAAGTGGACCATGATGCATGATGAAGACATTTCAATGTGATCTCCGCAGTTGTCTCGCGACGTAAACCCCCAATTACTATTATTTAGGGCTGTGCGAGTACTCGAAATTTCGAGTGCTCGATATCGTTTCGAGCTCGATTTAGATCCACATTAAAATCCATCACATATAAGATATAACCTGTCACAACGATTCATTCCACCATTTGGAAACACGCATTTGGCGCAGCCGCGATCGCTCCATGGATCTATGGATCGCTCTCACAATTCCGCCATCTTCTTTTCACTATTAGCTTCGGCTAACCTCGACTTGGCTACAGACTGAGTAGTGGCTATGAATGGCAAACCGGCTTCAACCTGCTACTGCTGGCCATGGAGGCGTCTCGCGCGCGGAAGCGTATCCGACATGGGAGGAGCGCACTTCGTAGTTTCGTTTCTTCGGCCGGAGAGTCTGTTTCGGTTCTACTAGTTCATAAAACTCAGAGATGCCTGACAAGAGTGAAGAAAGTGCATCTGCACACAACCGAAAAGGGCTTGAAGCCTTGTGTAGGACTACGAAAATTTCCGGTACGAACGCTTCCTTACCGCGCCCATAGAGAGTCGATCACCGGTGATCGACGCTTTATGAGCGGCGCTACTCGGTCCCTAAAGTAGATTTGGACAAGTGGTCACATTTGCTAGATCTATAAACACTACAGAATGAGTTCCATTTTCACTTGTATCTTTTCCTTGTGGTAGTGATTTATGAAGTTGGCCCTGTGCAAAGGAGGCAGTGTGGGGATCCTATCTTGGTTGCGGAGTCGCGTTCCCGCGGCAGACCTCTTTCGCAAATGCGCAATACTCGCATTTGAAGCATATTTGAATTAGATTTCGTTTGTTACAACGCAAATAACTCTGAAGGTGTTAGACAATCAGATTTTTGTCCTGCATGTGTGGGCATGTATATAACTTGCACTATTGCTGTTCTTCCTGTCTCAAAACCAACCGGGACGAATGGAAGAGTGGTGAAATAGCAATAAGTGGTACAACAGGAACGTTGAGCCTGAAACTAATGTTTTCAGCGGAAATTACTATGTTAATTTCCGTTTTACTCCTTCAATGAACTCTGTCACTCTGTTACATGAACAACTTGCAGTGTTAACGTTATTTTCCACAACTCATTAACTTCTTAAGCCAAAGGGTTGATATTTTCAGGTATTATTTCTGACAAAGATTGCCGCGTTTTGTATATTTTAGAACTTGTAGATTGATATTTTTGTTCAAAATACAGACATATCTTCATGAGGTTTCTGCTGTTACACCAATTTTTTGGTGTCCCCAAATCAATTTTAGAAATACATGGAGCTTTGTTTATGAAACTTACATCATTCGATAGGGCATTGATTTGGCTACATTTTCCTATATAGCAACATATTTTGAAGTGATACTGTCAGCCACAAAAAAAAAAAAAAAATATATATATATTTGTCAAACCACCCACGTTGTAGAAAGACCAGTTTTCCTACCCATAACTTTTAAATCTTTTATGGTTGCCATATTCATTTAGCAATGCTGTCCTTAGGTGGCACATTGTTTTCATAAAGCTCTTATAATCTTCATTAGTTTCATTTTTTGTTCACTGCAGCACAAAAGTGGTGCTACAGCAGCTTGAAATTTTATATCTATCTTCCTGTTTCTACACATTACCTATCATTTAATGGAACGCCAACTACTCGAACTCGACTCGATACTCGAAACAGGGATTTGGTATTACTCGAACTCGACTCGAACTCGAAAATTTTGCTACTCGCATAGCCCTCACCGTCAGCGGCGCGCTGTTCGCAGAATCGGCATCGGCATGCTGTGGTTTCGGTGGTTTCGGATTCGGTTATCAAGTCACGTGATGACGACAGCGCGAAGATCACAACCCGCAGATATCTTCGTCCAGCCATGAAGACGTGAGTTCAATGTATACAAGACGTGCAGAAGAAGTAATTTCGGTGCAAAACGTAGAACCACAGTCGAAGTGTATATAGTGCGTTTGATGCCTTGGACGTTACCACAGCTATTGTAGTGGCGTAGTTGCATTGTTAATGCGCTCACGAAGGAGTTGTTTTTTGGTCATGACTGTTATATGGTGGCTGGTGACTGTGCTCCACCTTGTATTTGCCGAGGACACATCGTCTTCTAGAGACAATGAAAAATGTCTGGGCGAGGATTATTCGTGCGGGTGCTCGGGTTTGAAGCGGGATCATTCGAAGCGTGAAGCATCTGGAAGTAGCACAACTCCTTTTCAAAGAGTGCCAGTAGACGGTGATCCCAGAGCGCAGTCAAGCCGAACAAATCAAGTTGTGTTCTTACAAGGAGGAGAATTTACAATGGGAACGGACAAGCCCGTGTTTGTTGCTGACGGTGAAGCACCAGCTAGAAAAGTATTTCTTGATGGCTTCTACATTGACGTGCACGAAGTGAGCAATGCCGAATTTCACAGGTTCGTCCAGTCCACAGGCTACAAGACTGAAGTGAGGAGGAGTCTCCGTTTGAGGAGCATTTTCTTGTTACTAATAATTGAGAGTAATTAATTCAGCAAAATACAAACTGTGAAGATCCTCCATGTGGTGGAGCATTTGGAGTTTTGTATAATAAGCAGCCTAACAGACAATACACAGGACAACACATCAACTGCTGTACTTGAGGTTTAACGCACAGGTTAACAGGAAAGCATCACATGGCCAGAAATGTGTGAGAACAAACAAACAGCCTGTCGTTCTGGAACATTCAGATTGCTAGATAACAGCCGGACTATCTCGTGGGATCATATTCCTTGGGTTATGCTTTGAAGAATGAGCTGCTGTTTCGGGACGACCTTGAGAAATCTGAAGCAACAAACAAACAAATTCCAACAACATCCACGTTCGAAAGGAATACAGTACACCACCTCTTGCTGGCAGTCGACAAAGGCATCCCTATGGCGATCCTGTACAGTTCAAAATCTTTGGCTGCCAACTGACGTTGTTACACAGGCTGCACAGTTTTATGAACCCAGGGCATCCTCTGGTGCATTACATTTCATTTATCCCCTCTCACGAGCAAAAATATGGTCTTCCAACAAAGCCAGCGATGGGTGATCAGATGCACTCGGAAGTGTATTGCTGGATCACCCAGAAAAAGAAAAAAAGAAATGAGATTTAAAAAAAGAAAATTTTGCCCGATTTTGGTTTTCATCAGGTCCTTACCTTTCCTTTTCTTTTTTTCAATCAATACACACACTTTGAACTGTTCCTAATGGTTTTTCAAAAGCATGTGACATATGCTAACATTGGGAAGCAACAGCAATACTATGAGGATAGAACGCTCTTGTCACAGTGAATTCCACATTGTCACACATGGGATTCATATGTCAGAACGCAATACATACACACATTGTTCCACGCGGAATGCTGTTGAGTGTGTGTGACTGCTGTTAGAGTGATTACGTAGTCAGTGGATCTCCAACACTCAATGGCTAAGCAGCTAATAGGACTCTATACTTGGGCTGCCAAAGGAAAGCCTCAGGAATGAGAGTATTGTTGGTAATGCACAGTGTTTAACAGTGTGTTGGTGTTACTAATTTATCTACACAAGTAGTGAACCTTTTTTTTTCCATCTTTTAGCGCGGCAAGGAAAGCAATATCACCTTGAGAGGCAGAGTCCTAAGTTGTACCTTGTCGCACATTTCTAAAGTTCACCTAATCATTTCACACAGAAACATTTTCGTAGCTCTTCCTCTTCTGTAAATCATTTCCTGCACTAACCTTGAGTACTTGTTGATGAATGAACACAGAAGATGAATGCTTGTATTGTCGTAGTAACATATCATGCCCGTACTATTTCCAGGCTGAAACGTTTGGAGATTCATTCGTGTTGGACAGTGCCATTAGCGAAGCAACGAAGAGTGGCATAACACAAGCAGTAAGAGTATAGTGTTTCTCTGTAATAGTAAATGTAAGGCCAGTAACGCTTACTCAATCGTATTATACAGCTAGCATTGTGTCTGCTAGGGAACCTATGATTAATATTTATGACTTGCAACTTCGCAGGTTGCTGCAGCTCCTTGGTGGCTCCCGGTAAATGGTGCTGACTGGCGTCATCCAGAGGGTCCTGACAGCAGCATTGATGAGAGGTTGGGACGTAAAGGCCTATTGTGTTATTGAGCTTAGCTAACTGTGTAGACAGCAGCATTGATGAGAGGTTGGGCCGTAAACGCCTATTGTGTTATTGAGCTTAGCTAACTGCATAGACCTGCAGGTGCGCACAATGTGCTCCTTGAGGATTTTCTTGAAAGCCGTGGAAAGGTGCGACACTGTGGTGTGGATGGGTGCCCAGTCATTGCAGGAAATCACTTCACAAGAGAGTTGCAAGAAAATCGCTTCTCTTCGCATGTACGGCCGCGACATCTGGGCCAAAATGATGTCATTCCCTACAGTAACAGTCTAGGAATTAATTGCAGTCAACAAATTCGACAAACTTACTGGAGTTCTCCAGAGCCCCGCAAATGAAAATAATGGTTTTGTCATTTGCTTGCATGCTGGCGCTGATTGCATCACTTCCTTAGGGCACAGGAGGAAAGCAAAATAAAGAAAACAAACGCAATTAGATTGCACGAGTCCTCCTTAAGTGACAAATGACGCAACAGGCACCTCCTATCATTTTTGTATCGCTGTCAAGGTAATGGCATCTTTCATTCTACAAGAAATTTATGTACTTGAGTGTCACTTTAAGGTTGGAGCAGGAACTTGAGTTGAGACAAAATCTTCTGTGCATACTACATGATGAACATTTGCTATATCTTTTTGTCAGAGCTGAATTTAGGATTCTGTTTTAGAATCGTCCGACGCTTGAGAACATGTTGCAGTCGTTAAATAAGTCTTCTCAATAGGTTGCTGTCTAGACACGCTGTATCGTGATGTGGCTCTGTTACATTCCATACTACAGCTGGATCTTTGCTAAAGGGAGGAGATCAAGTGCATTAAACGTTACTATGTGTTCGCGGGTGAAACCTTAACTATATTTGACAACGATTTGTGAAACCCACCATGACTCATTGCTTGGGTGCACACAGAGGGTCCTCACACACTTTTATGCCAATCTCCCAGTCAGTATTAAAAAAATATCAACCTGAGAGCACCACTTAGTGTGTTTTGTAATTTTATCCAAAATAGTAAATATTTAGCTATGGGGCTAAAAACAATGATATTATTAGTAACCAACAAGGGAACCTTTATTACTTGTGGAGCTGAGATGTACTGATATCGAAAAGTTGAAATTCCAGCGATCGTTTAAAAGCAGATTGCCGATATTTTAAGCACAGAATGTTCATGTTGTTCGTATCTTTTTGCTCGGCATATGCTACATCAGTTATGTGTGTACATATTTTGTTTTAAAATTATACCAAAGCATTGCACTCGCATGGAAACTCAAGGATGGACCATCCAGTTGTGCACGTTTCATGGAATGATGCACTTGCCTTCTGCAAATGGATGAAAAAACGGCTTCCAACTGAGGCAGAATGGGAATATGCCTGCCGGGGACGACTTGAAAATAGGTAAGCTGGATGCATGAAACGAAGCATTATTGGCATAAAAATTGAAGATAGAGATATACAAGATAGATATGATAGAAGATAAATTATATGTACCGTGAATAAGCTAAAAAAGTAGCAACTTACAACGATTAAGCATCTCCAATCCTCCTTATGAAGCAGATATTTCAACAATAATGGTGCCTCATGCGCAAAGAAGGCAAGTTGTTTACGCAAACACTTGCAGCGTAAAAAGTGCAAGTCCACACTGCAAAAATGGCAGGCAGCAGCAGATGATAGGGTTTGTTACAGCCCAGTTGTGACTGAAGTAAGCACATACATAGCTTGCAAGTGTTTGGCGCTTTGTGGAGAAGTTAAGTTGTGTGCACCTATCCGGAATGCTTGTGTTTGGGGATTCGCACACTCTGTGTTGCAGCTTTTCCCTTCAGTTTCTGACCGATCCTTGCTGTACCTGATCTGTGCAGTGGATCGGAGAGACTTAGCTTTTTATAGGTCGCTACCCTGTATCTATTGGTCCCACTGGGTCTGAATTTCTCCATCTTGTGAAGGAAGCACTTCCAGCATTTTTCTTAGTGTGAGCAAGTTGTGCATGCTCAGTATATGCGAGAACTGGAAATTGAAAGGCAAGAGCAATGGCCCACAATGTTAGAGGAGCATATACCAGTGAAGGTTGTAATTTGTCTGTTGATTTTGTAGCCACATTTTACTATCGCGGTGACCAAAACTCCTTTTACCAGCATTACCAGAATGTACCAAGAGCCTGCACGTGCATGCTGCTGCAGTCAGTGAAAGTTAGAGCAATGCAGAGTCAGCATCAATTGTCTTCGTTTTCTTTTTCTCCGAAAAGATTATTTCCGTGGGGAAACAAATGGGCTCCCAAAGACGAAGTTCGAGCCAACATCTGGGAAGGAGAATTTCCTCAAAGGAACACAGCAGAAGATGGATTCATTGGAACAGCGCCTGTGAGTCACATTAAGTTAAAGGGACTGTAAAGTGAAATGCAATCACCATGTTTTTCAATATCGTCCCTTTTTTATATACGTATAGTCAAAGTCAAACTCAACTCGCCATGTTTTTATGTACCACCAGGTAGAACTTGTCTTTGTGATGACACACACAAGCCATCACGTCTCAATCCTTTATATTCTTAATACTAACAAATTTCAAGGATTGATCATTTTACAATCATAGCGTCCACAAACGTCTGCCATGGGAAACAGCCGCCCCAGACTGGGGGGACAGGTATCACGTGATATTGGAATACTACGTAACGCATTTGAGACACGTTACTAATTATGTGGCATGACCAGAGAGACGGACCAGAAGTTGAAAGCCATGAAAGTCACTCGGTATCGCTGCCGTGTGCATAACCTCGCAACGAGGCGATTTCCGCAGCTGTCTGGCTTACTTTGTAGTGTTCCGGGATGCACCAACCATGCACCTTCGACAACAAAGTGCACATTGCAGCTGGCAATAACTTGGCAGCTGCAATAGATGGCGTGCGAGTCAGGATTGCCGTGTATTAGAGTCCGCAAATTTTGCTTGGTGCAGCGATCTTTGAAATTCCATTGCTAAAAAAATATGAAATGTACAGCAGAGCTATCATGTACCTGAAGCATCCAAGTTACAAGCTTTCAGAAAAGTACACAGTTTCCATAGGTTTACCATTACTTTACAGTCCTTTTAAAGCACATCTACATCTTGTGATAGTCAGCACATTTGCTATAGGAACTTTTTCTGAGTGTAAGCCCGGAGGAGTTTTTTTGTCTATCCCTCTTTCCTATTGGTTGCTGGCGGAACCATGGGCACCAACTTTCGGGGGTGTTTGCATTCCTTCCCGAGGGGCGTGCATTATTCGCAGCGTTACACTCTGCATGTCTCTAAGTGGCCAACTACCAACACTACATCCAACACTACATCATATTGAAATATATATATATATATATATATATATATATATATTCTGTTACCAACACTACATCATATTGAAAGGCACTTTACTGGGAGTTACTATGATGCGCGTGTTTCGGCGGTAGGGCCGTCATCTCAAATACTAACATTTTCATTACTTTGCATTTCAGGTGAGTGCCTTTCCGCCAAACAGGTACGGCCTTAAAAACATGATAGGCAATGTCTGGGAATGGACGAGTGACTGGTGGACTACACAGCACGAGAAGAAAGAAGTGCTTGTTGATCCTGTGAGTTTGGGTCTGCAAGATTTGTTTTTTCTCAGTGTGTTTCTTTTAATAAGTGATAACCAAAATGTGTGCTACCATTCATGTCCTGTTGTTGCCGTAACTGTATAATTTCACATAACCTCTATCACATTTGTCACATAGAAAAAGAGTGGTGGAGAAGGTCCTCGTGATCTTGCTAGCCTTGAAACATTTCTGGTTGCTTTTGATGCTACATGCAGTGCAAAGCCTGTTTGGTATGGATGAAGATAAACTAAATTTCAAACATATGGAGTACTCTTCTAAATGTTAGATGCACTACATATGCAGTCAAACTTCGTTACAACAAAACGAGATACTAGAGCGAAATAATTTGGATTCTCTGGCAGAGGGCCATAGAGATCAACATATTTTAACTCCCGCTACGACGAAATACTTTTTAGCCACAGCCTCGGTACAACAAACGAACGAGATAAGGTTTATGACCCCAAAGCTGACTTCAGGGCCACGAAAACAAAGGGCGCAAGCAGCGTCCTTTTCCCGCGGGAAAGGATGGCACGTGCGATTAGAGTTGGGAGGAATCTGGTGCCTACAAAAGGAAGTCTGATGGAAGGTTCAGTATTTTCCTTCTGAGGTTTCTCCTTTTAGCACTGGGCCCGCTGGCACGAAACCTTCCTAAGTGTAACACTTAACAAGTGTTGCACTAATGCATTAGTGCACTAGGTTTAGGGTTGCAGTTAAGTGGCTAGCACGAACACTTCGACGAACGCCCTAAGTCAAGTGTTCTAAAGTGGATCGTGGCTACAAGCAGTGGCAGTTTTCGAAGGCTCTCATTGGTAGAACGAGAACTTCCGGAGTTCATCCCAGGAAGTCGTGCATCACGGCATGTTTGGATTGTGGGAAGTCGTCTGCTTCTGCCGTCGCACGTAAACAGTTTGTAGAGCCAAAATAAAGTATTGTAATATCACTGTACCTGCAACAACGCATTAGATCACTTGTTTCGTACTTTCGTAAAAAAAAATAATAATAAAGCCCAAAGTATGTCTCGAATTGCTTGATGGTGGAGAGATTGTCTCCACCGGCAGTGCCGGTGAGAGGCACCTCGCGTGGCAATCATTTTGAGAGATGTTGCTCATGAAAAGCACAAAACGTACGGTACCCACAGCATTAAAAAATGAGACGTTGTTAATATTGCGAGGAAAATGCGTACTGTATTACGAGATACAGTTGGTGCCGACGACGAATTCTCGCTGCACGGTTCATAGCTGCTGACATGTTAGTCCTAAGCTTTAGTGCGGTAGTTTAGGGTGCTCTTAGGACCCTTGGCCAGCGTCCTGATTTGTGCGGAGCTAGCACCACCACTTTAGTGTTCTAAAAGTTTCGTGCAGGCCCCTTACAGCTTTGGCACCACACTAAGTGGGAAACTCGTTAAGTTTTACACTAAGTTTGTTTCGTGCAAGCGAGCCCTGGTTTTGAACTGTCCGGTTGCAGCCAAGTATAGGACGAAGGTAGCAGCAAAGAGTACGAGATGCAAGGTGCCATTGCGTGGTGGCGTACGTGACAAAATCAGCCTAGATGGTTTTCTTGATGGGGACAAACATGTATCAATGGAGAGCCTTACGGAAGACGCACTGCCATAGACGTACTTATGAGGTTTGCGGTGTTGCAACATGATATGGAAAAGCTGCGGAGGCTTTAGCGTCATACGAACAATAATGCGTGACACTGCATCTTCTAGGCACGACGCAGACGCGAATAACCGGCTATTTCATGCAAGAATAAAATGCCGTACGTGCTCTATGGTGCTATACTTGTAGTTGTTTTCATTTTTCACAAAAAACTTTTCCGCACCGTAGCGGGAGTTATCGACGCTTGTGTACAGCGCGCTCTCTCGCGAAGGTCGCGATTCGTGACCTTCAATTCAATACAACAAAATGTTTGATACAACGAAAGAAATTGCGACCCCCGTGAGTTTCGTTATATCGAGGTTGGAGGTGTAGATGTAATATGCATTTGGTTGCGCTATAAAAGTGAAGGTCATCAGGATTTTTGTCACATTGTCAAGCGTGTGGAATTATGAGTTGAAAAGTGTTTACGACGAAGTACTAGATATAGTATTTCAGTTCTGAAGGCAATGCTGCAAGCATTTTACAACTGCAAGCCGAGGCAACATAGATACTTTCTGGAGTTATACTTTCATTGCTATTGCTATGTAGTATCTTGCCGCTTGTTTTAACATGGCTGTTTTATTTCCATGTCACCTTTCTAAAGAAAGGACCACCAGATGGAACCGACAAGGTGAAAAAAGGTGGCTCGTTTATGTGTCACAAAGTGAGTATGTGCACCATACCTAAGATGTTTGTGCACCATGTGTCACTTTTGGGTTTCCAGTTACTACTGACCTTTTTTGTAAGATTCCATTATTTACATATGTGGTACATAGAACAGTGGTTCATTACTTTATTTGAAGACCTTTATCATACAAACTATGAGAACTTCACCTGCATAGTGGCGTTGCAATCACTCAGCTAGACTTCTATTGTCTTTTCAGAGCTACTGTTATCGTTACCGTTGTGCAGCGAGGTCCCAAAACACCCCAGACACAACTGCATCCAACGTGGGAGTACGATGTGCATCTGACACGTTACCCATTGATTCTGTACTTGTTGGCAATTATAGTGTGGGGCATAAACAGGACAAGACTGACTAGTTGGTATTATGCTGCTAGCTCGGGTGTATGGACGGGACATGCTTCTATAATCAGGGGTGATAAGCTGAATTATTGTTCTCTAGGTTAGATCTGGCTTGCCCCTCCTCATCATTCATACACAGAGCCCGAACTTTTCGGGAAATAATTTTTTTTCTAAATTCCGGGGATAAAAATCGGGTAAATAAATGTGTCCTCTAAATTCGTGTGAATTCAGGTGGAAAAAAATTCCAGTATGTTAAGTTCACGAAGAAATCTGGCTCAGTTATTCAAACTAACTGTACTGGTTTGGTACAAGAGGTGATATAACTGAGTTTGCTGCCAAACAAGTTAGTATGCATTCCTGCAGACATCTCAGTGAGGGCAATCTGCCAGGTAAAATTGGGTTTCACCCTAAAGAGGTAACCTTCAATTCGGGGTGCAAATTCGGGGAACAATCGGGTAAAACCCTAAAACTTCAGGCTCTATTCCTACAGAACCAGATAAGCCTCCGTCGGCGTGGTTGATTCGCTCCTCAGGCGTGCTTTTTCGGTTTCGGCTCATTCGCATACCAAAATTCGGGGATGGATATTTTAGTATGTTTAGGGATTTTTTTAAACGTGGAACGAGGATAGTCTCTCAATCCGCTATCTCGCTTTTGCCTGAAATTCCCAAATTAAAAATGTAATAAATTAATTTCAGGTAATTAGTCGTCTGGTAGTTGCTCTCTTCCAGAGGATGTCCGCCTGGCCGTGGCACTCAACTGCAAAATCAACATCTATGCTGCTCTCATAGGTTTCTTTAATAAAAATTCTGGTCTGTCTTACGTGATGCACCCTGTATAGTTGTGTTCATGCATTAAGTGTTTGTGTACCCGTACAGCACGTATGTACAGTGCTAGAGATAAGTTTACGGATCATGCTCCGGCGCATTCCTTCCTCAGAGTGACACGCTAGCAGTGAATGGGACCGTACAGACTTGCAAACAGGTGATTGGGTTACCTAGGCACATGTCTGGAAGTCCGTACAGTCCAATTCGCTGCTGCCGTGTCACCTTGAGGAAGGAATGCGCCGGAGCATGTTCCGTAAAATTTTGTCCAGCACTGTACACAGGGCCTGACTTTTTAGGGTTATACCCGATTACACCCGATAATTGCCTTCCTGATTCAAATCAGCAAAGAGCAGGGTTTAACCCGATATTTCCGCAAAAACTGTTGGACCAGCGTGATCCCAAGTCATCACAACTAACACAGAAGTGTTTCTAGTGTGCCTTGTGACCATAGAATTGGACATGTAGTATATGAGATACGACTCCCTGTCACGTTTGTTGCATGTGGATAACAGGATTATTTTCATTTACAAATGGGCATTTGTGGGCTGAGTGGCGTACTATTGCTCCACCCCAAAATACGGAAACTATTTTTGTAACGTTTAAAGTATTTTGCAAATAAAAGAACAACTCAAAGTGTGCTACATGGCTTTCTTGTAGTAAAACTATGTTCGTTACACACTTTTTTCTGTCAGTTGTCCCTGTGTTGGAATGTTTGTACAAGATCAGAAATGTTGGCACAGCCTTACAGAATAAGGACGAGACAAATCTGTGTCATGGGGTGTGTTTCTAGTGAGGGGCAAATATTTCGGTGTTATTAAAGCAAAATGATTATTCTCAAACTGACCACATTTTCTCTTTATTTACAATTGGTGTTCCGAACACAATAAATGAAGGTGACCTTCATAATTTCTAGAAAAACGTACGCTTTGAGATTAAACAACCTGATGAGCCAATAACATATGTCCATCCTCAATTTGTTGGGTACATTATAGTGAGTGGGGAGGTGAATGCATGGTGAGACAACCACGGGAGATAAGTTTAGCCAAATTGAAACTTCTCCATCACTGCAGCAGATATGCATAGTTGGACAGCGCCTGTGGCTCCCAGAACGGTCTACTTTCCTTTTTATTTTTCCTTTTCTAAGACGCGCTTACGCTGCTCGGAAAATAAAGTGCAGCATCTGCTGCCACATATTTTGCTGTGGGCAGTGTTGAACAGGAGATAATACGACCATACTTTCGGCCATGATTCTTTCGACACAACAACTTGCGTCTGTAAGTACGCGAAAGAAGGCCGTACATCCTCCTTTTCTCACGGTAGTTTTGCACACTATATACTATATGGTTTTGCAGCAACGGGCAACGGCACCAGTGGCAGCATTACGGCTGTGGTCACGTGACCAAGGGGCTATTTATGAGAGCAAGATGGCTGTGGTCCCAGAATCGCCGTACAACGGTTCTGTCCCACCTTTGGGACTAAATTCTCCTCCCCCATCCTATGAGCATGATGATAGGGATGCATTATCAGATGAGGTAAGCAGCCTGTGCTTGTAAACAAGTCTAGGTTGTCCGCTCAGTAACAATAACCCATTTATTGCGACCCCCTCATTGCTCGCTCTGCTAAATTGCATCGAAGCTGTTTGCACGCATTTAGCGCTTGAGAATAGCGAACGAATTGAATCTATATGATTTGTGCTGGAAAACCTATCAACATATACGATTGCTTAATTTTAACATCAGCGGACTCCTTGCATCTCTGCATCACCTGCACACTCGCAGGACGACAAAGGGAGATATGACGCGCGCATGCCATTTAAATGTGTCGTTTTAAACTGTTGCATTGGTGCATATTTTTCTTCAGCGCATTCGTTTGGTTGCAAGGTTATTGTTGGTCTAATATAATGCCCTCCGTACTTGTACTGAATGCAGCTATTGTTACGATTTGTGTCTGCTGCGTATACTCCATAGGATCGCATATTGGGAAATATCGGGCAATTTTCACCACGAAATAGGCTTAGGTATGTTCAGAAGTTGTTGCGTGTAACTAATAACAAGCAGATTGTCAAAAAGTAGAGCGCATATTGCCGCCAGAAAGTATTTCAAAATCGAAGCATGATTTGTTGCAACCCTGTAGCAACTTGCAAGCGCCAAACGGTGCTCGCTGAGACCGATGTAACTCAGTCGTGGTGATATCGATGATGCTCGTGTACGCCAGAAATGGGCATCTGAAACAAGAGTTCCAGTGTGTGTCTGCTACGGTTTTGCTGTAGCTCGCGATGCACTGCTCTGCGTGCGTGCATGCTGTTGGGGTGCCAGAGTCCTGGGCCACACGACGACAGCGCGATCGCGACATGCGACAGACCATGTCGTACAGCGGCGAGCTTGAGACAGTGATTTGGTTACGGGCAGGGAAGTTCGTCATCGCTCGTAGTCTGTGCACCTACTTGTATATATTGTGACGAAACATCGGCGCATTTCCGCAAAAGAAGTAGGGGAAGCACAAGGTCCCTTTTCTTGTGTGATGTTGCTAGTATGTGTAACAACAATGTGTGCAGCGATCTTAAGTCTGCACTGGCTGCATGCATTAGTGGGTTCAAATATAACAACCACAGAGGGAAATTGTTTTTTATATCTTCGAGTTGATGCACCTTTGGATATCTGACAGTCATGTTCAGCACTTAGATGTGTGGTTGTCTAGGAATGTATGTTATGCTGTGCTGTGCTACATTTCTGCCTGTGTGAAGATGATTGTTGCACGTCCTTTAGCTGTAGTTTAAAAATAAATTGTTTCTCATTGCTTCATGTGCATTTAAACCACCAGTCTCTTTGTATGTTGCATGTTTACCTTTTGAGGAGGAAGTCTGGACCCTAATGCAAACTTAAAAGGCACGGGAATGGTCCCTGATTTGTTATATTCAGGGCTATTGTGCAAAATCTCCCCTTCCCCCCTTAACATCCCCCCTCCCCAAGAAAAAAAGAAAGAATAAGAAAATTGAGCATTAACTTTTAGAACTAATTGGACTCAGGTCCCATTGTCCAAACATTTCACACATGATTTCAACTAGTGCACCGTGTGTCTACTGGGATTCTTAACAACATATGGGTATCAACATTTCAGTTGTTCTTGTGTCTCAAAAGAAACAAGGCATGAAGGAACAGTCAACGGAAATTAGAAAGAATCAAGCTGTTGCTTTGTATTGAGAAGTGATAACAATTCATAATAAATGCTTAGGAAGAAATGTTTGTGCTCTACTTCAACCAGCAAACAAACAAAAATACAGGCTAAACTTTCCAAGAAGAACATTTGGAATAAAAAAGCATCTAGCAAACAAAGCAACCTTACATTCTGGACAGTTGCAGCAAACACATTTTTTAAAAAACGTTGGGTATTCAGCATCTGTTATTTATCAGTATTTGATTTGATAGCGCTGTGGAATCCATTTTACATACTTGGATGCTCCTAAAGACCATATGCAGTACATGCTGGTTTGTGGTTAAATTTTGCTAGGCACTGACAGACTTAGGCAACGACTGGTTAAATTGTACACCGAATTAAACACAAAGGTTTACCTTGGTGCCCCCTCCCTAGAAATGCAGATAATAATGTTGCACAAGATGTGTATCGTTATTCTGTGCTGAAATCCGAATTATTGAAACACGGTGGTCCAGATTTGAAACATTTTGTGCCTCTGCCAGCAGAACGGGTGTATTCCAGGACTAACTCTCGAATAAAAGTTGCTCACCAGACAGAGTTGCACCATGTGACCAGGAGAGTAGGGGAACCCTCAAGTAGGTTGTGGAACGGGTGCGAGTTTCATTCTCGACATGGTGACAGCAGACGACAGTGACATTTGGGCCCCAGGACATCAGAACCGCTGGCCGCCGCTTCGCTTTAATGTGACGTTGTTTATGTGTGTTGATGTGATGGGATCATCTGTTGTGTTTGTAAAGCGTTCGCGCCATGAATTAGGGGTATTTACCGTGCATTCCGAGAAACAGTAGAGCTGTTCTGGTCTGCAGCTAGCTCTGAGACGCATAGAAGAAACTTTCGACCTTCACATGCAACGAGGTGTGTTGTATGTATGGTTCTGTGCATGTTGCTCTGAAGAAAACATCAGGTCGTAAAATCCGCACTGGAATTTCCGGGCATCCTGCATGATGCAGCCGAGACGAGCTGCAGCAAAAGCAGACTACCATAGATTTCTATGCAGACGACAGCTCTGACGTCACTACTGTTAGCTACCCCCAGCTGAGAGGGAGTAGCGCAAGTCGATCTGCAGCCGCTACTCTCGGGTAGGCAACCAGATTTAGGAACGTGGGTCATGACGTAATGGGAGTTGATTCTGGAACGCAAAGAGTAGCTACCCTCAACACTCTTGTCGACCCGGATAAATTCTGGAACGCAGTTGTAGTCTGCACCTTGAGAGTAGAGCGTACGAGAAGATGGCGAATGGCAGGTAGAGGAGGAAGCCGATTCACATGTTATGTTGACACAAGTATATCGCATCTTCGCTTTAAAGGAGCACTGAAATGACCCCCAAATTATTTTTTTTTTTTTTTCGTGTAGAGTGTTCTCAAATGAATAAAATGAGTTCCTGCGAAAGAACATTGAGCACAGGTGACCTACAGAGCGAGTGCGAGGGCTCTGTTCTACACACCTTTAAAAATTATTCTCCTCCTGAAAAGAGCGCATCTCAGAATGAGAGGACGTCGTGACGTATGCTACTCCCCTCACGTGACCGGTGACGGAGAGGGGCACAGCTCAAGCATGTGTAAGCGGTGAATCAGCTGCGAAGAAAAAACAAAGAAACAAGGCACGGAGCCTCCAATACGTCACACGAGAATCGTGTCGGGTGTCTGCGGCTGCTTTCTCAGACTGTTTTTTGTAAATTCTGTTGCGCAGCTATAACGCACCGCAGAGTGAAAACATTTTCCACGGTGACTCCTGGTGGACAGCTTCACAGACGAGGCAGGATTTCGAGCGACGTTAAATGTCACCTCATTGCTTTTTTAAGGCCATGCAAAGTGCCATCTCTCGGAGTGTTTTCGCAGTATGATCTGTGTGCGATCAACAGTCTGAAGCATGCAAGTATACTACGTTGTGACTCTCGGGTGTTGCGTGTCCACCTAAGCCAATCTGAGACATCTTTAGATTTGTTGATGAAGTTTGACCTGTCCCAAAGTGTAGTGCATTCTTAAATTCAGTTATCGGAAACAAAAGTACAGTCTGACAGGCTAGGATGCACTTTATTTGAATTTGAAGTTGCACAGTGAGCAGTGAGAGTAATGCCATGTAAATATTGTTGTTGCAGTTAAGAAATATCCGCAACATGATTCGGCTCACCAAGGAGAACCTAGAAGCCCTAAATGCCAAGTTTTCAGCCTATCAACACCCTCCTTCCATGTACATAGTAGTAAGTGCATAATACAATTCCTGACCATTCGCATTTCTACACTGTACTGCACTCCTTGCAAAGGGTTTGTGGAAAGGTTGCTGAAAGAGGGAAAAACTTTTGGAATGTTTACAGTGTGATGTGACACAAATACTGCCAACAATTGTATTGAAGAACATTCAACATGAGGCACAGGTAGTTTGCAGCCATCTGGTGATTACCTTGCGCACCACTTTCTCCGATACCTCAGCACGTTATCTGACAACGGAATGGAGGAGGTGCTCAGGCATGCATGTCCCAGTCACGATACCTGCTCATCTTCAAACGTCTCTCGCGTGTGACCCTGTCGTTACTACTTCCAATACAGATGTCACACAAAGGTTCACAACCACACTCATCACAGTAGACAGCTAACCATCAGTCATGCTTAGTTTTGTTGAAGTTTCCTCAAGGTCCTCGTAAATGATCATTGTTACAGCGTTCACACTGTCCAACACATTGTACTTCAACTAATTGTTGGAAGTAAGTGCTTGTGTGTGTTTCATGTCACATCATGCTGCTGTACCAACAAGCCCAGTCTTCTACCTTGTTTACGATGTATTTCTACCCATTCTGCCACCACAGGAATATGAAGACCTTACGGGCCGACTGAACGAGTTCCAGATAAAAGAACAAACTTTACTAGATCGTATCTATAACATGAATGGTAGTTGTTCACCAGACCCCTGTGATACAGACACTGAGGACACCACCAGGCATCAGCTTCCAGCCCCCGGAAATGTTTCCATACCCATGAGTAAGAAATTCACCTGCTCTCGTGATTCATAGCATTCAAAAGTCATGACTGACTGTCTCATACTGCTGTCAGATGGGTGTCTAAATGGTCCTTGAAATGAATGACGATTGAAATGAAGTTTAATCGGATGTCGCTACACGGCCACTTTGAATCACCGTTGACTCGGATGGTCCTCTACTTGGTGGGGGTTCGTGAAACCCCATTGAAGCTGTCAGGGGCCCTCCACAACCGATAGTGACAGCCTCGCGATCAGCGAACAAGCAAACTCTAAACAGACATACACAATGCACCTGCAAGAACTGCTATGAAGTGTTATGAAACTTAAGTACATTGTTGCCATTATTAGATGTGGCTGGCATTCTCAAATTTACTTTGCCACTCGTGACGTCTTCCACGCATGGCCGTACAAAAATGCATATTAAATTACTGGTTGTGTTCAGCTCACATCAGAGTTAACTTGAACACCATTCCGGCCTGCGGACCCAGCGTGGTACTTGGTAGAAATAACAGCGGAGGGTGTTTTGGTAATCTATTTGCACCCTTGTTCGTTTACACCCTCATTATGAAGGCATTGTTCTCTGCTCTGCTCGGCTCACAGGCTGGAGTGGTGGTCAAGTTAATTGACGCAAGCTGTACAATGTAAAGTCATTTATTATGTTATAAAGTCGAACACTATTAAAATTCCAAAACCATTTTTTATCTTGTGTTTCCCATCACTAGAGACGCCTTTTGTCTGGTGAAATTTACACAGGATATATGCTATGAAAGTAGGTAATCTTTTTCCTTTCCCCTCGTGCAGATAGAATGGTCTCATTGAATTGCTCACAAATAATGTACCATAACTGCACGTGACGTCCACATTGCTTCATCTTTTTCACTATAGTGTTGTGACCCATCTGCGAATACCCCTTATGGCTGCTTTCTGAGTGGACAGACGCTTTGTCACGTGCTTTCTCCAACCTTTTCTTTCTCTCATGCACAGAGACGTACTGTCGTAGCGTATTGAGACTGACATGCGTAGCGCCATCCGGTATGCAACATATCAACCTCTCCAGGAGCATTGCATCCTCCTATATGGCAGCGGGACAGCGTCAATGGTGCTTGAAGTGCTCGATGGCCATTGGCTTCAACAACCATTCAGATCATTGATCGATTGACCAATTCATTGACCGATTCAGATCATTGACCAATGATCATTCAGACACGCGTGTGACAGCACAGCATGCAGGGATATTAGTGTGGTGAAACATTGTTGCATGTGGAATGCAGGTGATACTCGGGAAACACCCAGGTCTCCCATGAAGGCGGTGGTTAGGGCATACCTTCCAAACCAGCAGAGAACTACAGTAGGTGTCCTCTATCTTGGCAACCGACCTCACTTTGAGGCACTATGACGATCATTCTTGGTAATTCAGGTGCAAGTGCGCCCTGGTCAGACAGTCATGGAGGCTCTCTCTAAAGCCATGACACGAAGAAAACTCACTACCGAGATGTGTGTCATATATAGGTGCAGTAACAGGTATGTTCCTTTAGCATCCTTTGACGTGCTGGCATCATAGAAATGCTCGTCTGTTTTGCAGAGCAATAGTCGATTGGAACGAAGATGTCACAAATATCGAAGATGACGAAATTCAAGTGGAGATTAAGGAGAAGTTCCCAGTCACCACAAGTATCTCGCATAACTTTGTAAGTTCCACAACCTTTGCATTTAAGCATACGCTGTTTTCATCGAATTTTCGTTTTCTTTTGCAAGAAAAGCACGTGCGCTTAAACATCTTCACAGCGAAAGTCAGGAGTCAGTTTTAAAAAAAACAAAAAGACATTCAACTTCGCTAAAATAGATTTGCGATTTCGTGCATACAACCTCCTATAAACATGCACTTGATGGGAATTGCAATACTGTACATTCCCCTGTACCCAGCCCCCTCTCTAACTGAATTCGTTATGGGGTGTACCCCAAAGAAGATTTTGCGCATGTTGAAATTCGCCACTTCATTCTAAGTGGCGTAGCCTTTTCTCGTATAAACCTTACTGCGGATAAAGAGTCGCAACAGCTAAAATTTTAGCTACGATCACGCGGTCTCCAGTAGATAGTGCAACCCGTAATGTTGCTGCCCTGGATATCGTGTTTCTGGTGCATTTTCGACTCACTTCTGCTGCAAGCTTGGCGTGGATGGTGCATGTTTACTCTTGGGTCAATGTTTCTCTTCATCATCTGAGTGAGATCCTAATACTAGTTTCACCAGTCATTAGGAGAGAAGCAAATATGTATATTCCGCACATACTCTCATCTACTGCAGGTTCGAAAAACTTTCTTCTCCTTGGCATTCTGCGAGTGCTGCCGTAAGCTGTTGTTTCACGGCTTCAGATGTCAGACGTGCGGCTATCGTTTTCACCAGCGCTGCACCTCGAATGTACCAGCTTTGTGCCAGCCATTACGAGTTGAGAATGATTACTACAAGCAGTAAGTGGAATCTCTGTACATTTTAAGCTTCTTACAGTAAGTCAGGCTCCTATAGTTCTGGTGGCGGCACGCTACTTCTGGCGACGTAGAGTGATGCGGCAGGCGTTTGCTGCCAATAGGGCCAATACGAACGAGCATAGGGTAGGGTTTACACACTCTGTTTTTAGGTTGAACTCAAACGTAGGCTGTACATGTTTGTCAGAAATGAATATGAATGAGCACGACTCTTTTGAAACCCAACTTTTCGTGCCTTTTCATAGTTTGTGCTCGCAATGTGCATAGTATCGTTAAGACCCTCGGTTTTCTGCTGCGACAAATTCGAAATTCCGCAATTTTCTGTGGCGAGCAGTCAACGGCTGCGTGGAATGGGAAACACATTATTTTCCTGGATAATGTGGGAACAAAAAATATTTGATAAACTTAGATTCAAAGCACTGTTGTGGCTCAGCATTACATACATGGTCTCATGTGTTCTCATCTGATGCGGTCTGTTGCCTGCAATCATTTTATACCTGCTGAAAGATCTTTCAGCATCTACAGAGTTTATAGGAACTTTATAGGAAGGAGCTTACAATACATGCCCTGAGTAAGTTACATCGTTAGGACAACCTCTTTTGTTCCTGGGCTCTAAGCATTATTTAAGTCTTAACTTTTTGAAGGCAACCTCTCAGATATCAAATCAAAATCCCCCACTGCCACCGCTAAACTGCACACAGGAGGGACACCGCCCCTTCCTCAGGCGAAGTATGCACAATAAACTTGGGCTAACGTTATCTTAACCTAAGCTACAATCTGTCTCCGTTTGTCCTGCAACATAAACAATTTCGTAAAGCAGGCTTCACCACGTGCAGGGAAGCATCAGATGAAGCCCACTTTCAGGAGGTGTAGTTCGTATTCGTCGAATAGTCGAATATCCGGAAACCCGAATTTTGGGTATTCGATTCGCGAATCGAATACTTTGAGTGATTGATACTTGATTCGAATTCGAGAACTCGAATATCCGCACACCCCTAACAGTAAGGGATTCCGTGATTAACTCCGAACTCAGCGAAATTTCGCGGAATTGCAGAAAACGGAGGGTGTCGTCATGTGTAGCTTGCTGTAACACAAAGCGTACACCTACTACTAACTGTGACACACACCAAACACAAAGAAAAGACGAAACAACTATGTCGCACTTCCGACCAGGAAACATAAAATGACCCAAGGCAGTGAAAAATGAGATATCAACAAAAACCAAACGGCTCTCCCTTGTGCCTGTAGCACCATCGTCACCACGATCATATTCACCTGGCGCGATCATATTCAGCTGGCGCGAGCTGCAGAGCCTTCCACCAGATCATATGTCATTAAACCACTTCTCGTTAGCTCTCGCACCATGAAGGTTGTCCTGTCTCCTTCATATTGGTGACCCGAACGTGATCTGACCGAGCCGCAACCATGACCGCTCCGCAGCCCAACCCTACAGGACTTCTCGGGCAGGAATCCCTTCCACCGGCAACGCCATCGCCAGGCCTTAACGCAGTTTCCATCAAGATTCCCCCGTTCTGGCCCGCCGACCCCATTCTTTGGTTCGCTAACATCGAGGCGCAATTCATACTCCGAGGTGTTACCACCCAGCTAACCAAATTTTACCACGTTGTCGGCGCCCTCGGACCTAATGAAGCAGCTGAGGTGCATGACATTATCACCGTGCCTCCTGCAGACCACCCGTACGACGCCCTCAAGACAGCTCTGACCCGGCGCACCACCGCGTCTGAACAGGAGCGCCTGAGGCAACTCCTCACCGCTGAAGTCCTCGGTGACAGAAGGCCGTCCCAGCTGCTCCGACGAATGCAACAACTCTTGGGCGACCGCGCTTCAGCACTGGACGA
This sequence comes from Ornithodoros turicata, assembly GCF_037126465.1. NCBI lineage: Eukaryota > Metazoa > Arthropoda > Arachnida > Ixodida > Argasidae > Ornithodoros > Ornithodoros turicata. The sequence goes on from NC_088207.1 coordinate 36,865,931, forward strand.
TTCCATCTTGCGCAAGCTATTTTTGCAGCGGCTCCCGAACACTGTGCGCATGATTCTAACGACCTCCACCGCAGTCTCCCTCGAAGCCCTGGCCGAGATGGCTGATAAGATAATGGACATTGCACCGCCAACCATTTCTGCGGTATCATCGCAACCCCACGCGGTTTCCCCACTTTCGGCCACTCCCACGACGTCAGACTTCCAGATCCTTCGTGACGAGGTCGCGCGGCTGACCGACATGGTTTCGACTTTACGTTTCAACCGCCGCTCCACAACACCCAGGCATCGTAGTCCTCGTCGAAGCAGTCGGCGCCGCAGCCCCTCCAACCGCTCACCGTCCCCCAACCCAGGCGAGTGCTGGTACCACCAGACTTTCGGAGCCAGTGCACGCAACTGCAGGCCTCCCTGCACCTACCCGGGAAACGGGGCAGTCAGCAACTGACGGCGCATCCAGTCGTCCACGTCTGTTTTTCATCCCTGACCGCTCCTCCGGCGTGCGCTTCCTCGTGGACACTGGCGCAGAAGTGTCTGTCCTTCCTGCTTCTACCATGGATGTGCACCACCGTGCTCCCACCAGCACCTTACTCGCTGTCAACACCACGCCCATTACCACTTACGGCGAAAAGCTTGTGACCCTCGACCTTGGTCTTCGCCGCGCTTTTCGCTGGGTGTTCACCATTGCGCAGGTCCCGCACGCCATAATCGGAGCGGACTTTTTGGCGCACTTCGGCCTTCTCGTGGACATGAGCCATCACAGGTTGATTGATACCACTACCAATCTTATGGTGCAGGGCACAGTAGCACCGGCACACCTAGTTGGGCCACTCCTCCGCAAGTCGGAGCCGACGACAGAATACGAGGCCATTTTGCAAGAATTCCCGGCGCTCACCCAGCCGCCAAACTGGAAACTGCCTGTCCAGCACGACGTGGTCCATCACATCGTCACCACCGGCCCACCTGTCCACGTCCGCCCACGCCGCCTCGCTCCGGAGAAACTCAAGGTGGCCAGAGCTGAGTTCGAGCACATGCTCGACCTCGGCATCATCGAACCTTCATCCAGTAACTGGTCATCCGCTCTCCACATGGTCCCCAAGAAGACTGGCGACTGGCGGCCATGTGGAGATTACAGAGCCCTCAACCGCGGCACAGTCCCAGACCGATACCCGATTCCTCACGTACAGGATTTCACCAGCCACCTGCACGGCGCTAAAATTTTCTCGAAGGTCGATCTGGTACGCGCATACCATCAAATACCGGTAGCGCCCGAAGACGTGCAGAAGACCGCCATCACCACCCCGTTTGGACTGTTTCAGTTTCGGCGAATGCCTTTTGGCTTGCGAAACGCAGCGCAAACTTTCCAGCGGTTCATCGACTCCATCATCAGAGGTCTTCCATTTGTGTTTGCCTACATTGACGACCTGCTGATCGCAAGTTCCACCCCGCAAGAGCATGCCGCCCATCTTCGCGCGCTCTTTACTCGCCTCACCGACTTCGGTATCGTCGTCAATGCCGCCAAGAGCGAATTCGGGGTGGAGAAGCTGGAGTTCCTCGGTCACCTCATCACCAGCTCCGGCATTACCCCACTTCTCTCAAAGGTTCAAGCGGTCCAGGACTTCCCACAACCTTCGTCTGCACGCAAGCTTCGAGAATTCCTTGGGCTTGTTAACTTTTACAGGCGGTTCGTTCCTGACTGTGCAACAACTCTCATCCCTTTGGAATCGTTGCTTGCTACCACCAAAAGCCGTACCGCCCTACTCACCTGGACGCAAGTCGCTCTTAATGCCTTCGAGAAGATTAAACGTGACTTGGCCACTGCTACCCTCCTAGCCCATCCTATCCACGGCGCCCCGACCAGCCTACTGGTAGACGCTTCAGCGTCTGCCGTCGGCGCAGTCCTCCAGCAGCACGTCTCCGGCCAATGGCAACCACTCGCATTCTTCTCCCGCAAGCTGAAGGACAGGGAAGTGCGTTACAGCACATTTTCCCGCGAGCTCCTAGCAGTCTATCTCGCGGTGAAGCATTTTCGCCATTTCCTTGAAGGCCGCATGTTCACCATCTTCACGGACCACAAGCCGCTCACCTATGCCTTTGTATCCTCCGGTAACAACTATGCCCCTCGGGAAGTTCGTCAGCTCTCTTACGTCTCTGAGTTTTCAACTGACATCAGGCATCTTAGCGGCAAAGACAACACGGCAGCCGATGCCCTCAGCCGTGTCGACACACTCTCTCAGGTCGTGCACCCGCCGCTCGGTACCAGTTTCACACTGGACGCGTTGGCTGACCAGCAACGCACGGACGAGGAATTGGCCAAGCTCCGTGCTGATGCACGATCTGGACTTCGCTTTGAAGACTTGCTCCTCCCCGGCGCGGCAACGGCCGTAGCTTGCGACGTGTCGCTTGGACCACCGCGCCCGTTCGTTCCAGTCGCCCTGCGTCGGCAAGTGTTTGACATGCTCCACACATTGTCCCATCCTGGAGTACGGGCCACACAGAAGCTCATCGCTGCCCGCTACGTGTGGCCACGCATGCACGCCCACATCAAGCAATGGACGCGCTGCTGTCTCCAATGTCAACGAGCTAAAATTCATCGTCACACCCACGCGCCCGTGGCCGCCTTCCTCCCGCCTGACTCACGGTTCGACAAGATCCACTTAGACATCGTCAGCCCCCTACCACCCTCTCAAGGTCAACGTTATCTCTTAACAGCCATCGACCGCTTCACCCGGTGGCCGGAGGCAACACCCATCCCGGATATCACCGCTGCCACAGTGGCGGCGGCATTCGTGACCACCTGGATTTCACGTTTCGGGGTACCCTCCACCATAACGACAGACCGAGGAAGGCAATTCGAGTCATCTCTGTTTGCTGCCCTCGCCACGCTCCTCGGCGCGCAACGTATCCGCACGACCGCCTACCATCCGTCATCCAACGGCCTCGTGGAGCGATTCCACCGCCACCTCAAGGCCGCATTGAAGGCCCACGTCAACCCCACCGCCTGGACGGAAGCCTTGCCGGTGATACTCCTTGGACTCCGGTCCGTTTTCAAACCCGACTTGGGTTGCACCTCAGCCCAACTGGTCTATGGAACGACCTTGCGGCTTCCAGGCGAATTCTTCGCACCACATCCCACCGGGACCATTCCCGATCCCACGGACTATGTCTCCCGCCTTCGCGATGCCTTCGCCGGTGTCCGTCCCGCACCCACGCGCCTGGGCTCCGCCACCAAGGTGTACGTCCATCCGGACCTCTCCACGTGCACGCACGTCTTTGTGCGCGTCGACGCCGTTCGGAAACCTTTGCAGCCCCCATACAACGGTCCCTACCTCGTCATCGCTCGCGCTCCGAAGCATTTCACGATCCGCATCAACGCGAAAGCAGAGGAGATCTGCATCGATAGGCTCAAGCCGGCCTACACAGAGTCGCCGCCATCAACCGACGTCAACCTTCTGAAGACCGATGATTTTTCCCCTGCCAGCCCCCCCTTGAAGCCCGACAAGCGCAGTCTGCGGGTCTCATGGGCGCCTAAACTGTGTCAATTTCACTCATGGTCTTCGCCCATTCGCTAGGGGGGGGGGGAACTGTAGCACCATCGTCACCACGATCATATTCACCTGGCGCGATCATATTCAACTGGCGCGAGCTGCAGAGCCTTCCACCAGGTCATATGTCATTAAACCACTTCTCGTTAGCTCTCGCACCATGAAGGTTGTCCTGTCTCCTTCATACCTATGGTTTGGGGACCAGCATGTATCTGGGTATGTCATTAGTTTGCTTCTTTTTGCAGTCTCCTAGCCATGCAAGATGTGGTATATGATAGCCACTCGATGTATGGTCCTTTCCTGGGTGGTTCAGGAAGTGCACCCCCGACAGGCACAGGAGCTGTAGGGGCAGTGAACGTCAGCACTCCCCTCAACGTGCCCAGGCAGCACCCGCCGCCCCTAGGTCAGCGTGAGCGTTCCACTTCTGCACCCAACGTCTGTTACAATCTAGTCTCCACGGCAGACTTCTCCGCGGAGGTACGCCTTAAACATGTGCTTTGCCCATTTTCAGTCGCGTGACTCCATTGAACGCCATTGAATATCAAAGAAGTGAGCATAATGTAAAATGTATTAGACTTCTCTTTGGCACTTCCTCAGATACCTGAAATGCGTCTTATGCATTTTTGGTTTGCTCTTTTACAGGACTTTGCTACAAAGTACAGGTCACAGAATTCTTCTGCAGGTAAGTGAGCCGTGCTTGGATGCAGTTTAAAATGTGGCTGCAAGTTTGTTTTTTCAATTGAAATTTCAATTCAATCTTTCTGGTTGCTAAGATATAGTTGCTTTACTGTATTATGACTGACTTTTGGTTTGCTTGGTCAGATTCTTTACTGCCCTGCAACCCGAGCATGCTTGAATGTTCAGTGTTCTCCTCAGTGGCAGCAAATCTAAATTTGAGGCGGGAGGGTCATCAGCAGAATGAGAGCAAAACACCAAAGCAAACTAACAAGGATGTCTCTGTGAGGTCCAAGATCAAGTAATATAGTGCAAAGAAAAGTAGAGAAAGTCACCACTAAATGTGTAGAATCTGGATGCAGTATAAAGCTTGCAAACAGGTTCCTGAGATTTTGTCATACTGTTTACTCAGTTGTGTGTCGATATAATGTAGTATGAAAAATTCGAGTGAACTGCAAAGCCTGTACATAAAAAATGAGCAAAACCTCACTGATTTAGATGTTACATGATTTACGTCCTAGTCACTGGAATTGATAAAGAGTAGGGCCATGCGAATATTCAAACTATTCGATATTTTGACTGAATGCAGCGATTTTGACTGAATGCAGCGATCGTGCTCTTGCTGTATTCAATTTGAGCAGCATTTTCTCGACTATTGGGGTCAGTGGTCACCTACTGAAGCAGCACGCACATCTTGCAGTTCCTGTCTCTAACGGCTAAATTTGGCAGTTTTTCGGTTCCTGCTCCGTGGTGGTACTGGTTCCAGTGGAACGAGTCCAATCCAACATGATAAGATCCTAAACCTCTGCGGCAAACGTTTGTTTATGATCTGGGCCGCAGTTTTACATATGAACAAAGTTTGCTCCTCTTCTTTGCTTTCTTTTGCAGTGCAACATGTAATGTCATAGCTTTTGTCTTAATGTTTTGCTATGTACATTACTATGTACATTTTGTTGCATCATAATGCAACTTATCGGCCGTGACGGTGCTGATCATTTCAAGCATTACCAGTCTCCCATAGAGCACAGAGTACAGGATACAGGGGATACACACTTTCTACGGAAATGAGCTGATCACTCCTGCATTAGGAGCCTTCCCATTTGGTTCCCTCTTCCCATTGACTTCTCCTGGATTTGAACCCAACCAACCTGTCCTAATAACTATTAAATTCGAACCAGCCTTTCACTAGTCGCACAGCCCTAATCAAAAGGATTTTCTGATGCTTACAATGCATTAACCACGTCAGTGCAAGCATCACTGACAGCATGTAAGTCGCCGCTCTACCAACAACCTGTGCTCGTGGGAAGTATGCCACGTGGCATGCAGAACAAGGGGTCAGTGGCCATGTACAGCTCTCATAGATGTAGGCAGATGATTGCGAAGTAGTCTTGTACGGCTGATGGTGTAGATTGTTTGCAGTCAACTTCACATGGCTCATGGAAAAGTTGACTATGTACATTTGCTTATTTACTAAACTTACGACTAACTATTAAACTTCTGAACAACATCATTGAATAAGTTGCGATACATTTGCAACGCGTGAAAGGGAAATGTAAGCTTACCGTGCTTGCTTACATTGACACACTTCTTTCATTCAGTGCATAGCACCAAGAGCAAGCCCACACAACCAAAAGTCATGTGATGTGGAGTTGATACAGAATGCAAATTGCATTTAGAAAGCATATTCAAGCCATATGGTGCTGATTTTATTTCTTGAGCTTTTACATACTTTACATTCAGCAATTACATGTTCACTAAGGTGCACATGTTGACAGCAAACCATTTACATTGTCTCCCTGGGAAATCTCAGTAAGCCATTACTGTGGATGTCCTCTGTAGAAAGGTTGCATTTTGCGAATGGTAACATACTGTGGCTGCTGTTTCTAATTCAAGAACACTACAATGAGGTACCCTTACTTTTTTGACAAATTCAATCTGTTTGATAAACCAGATAAAATCCAGCTGACTGCACGACAGGCACCCATTTTTATAGGTGCAGTTACCAATGCAAAACTAGTGTCGAGGGCAGTGCCTAACTTGTAATGCTATTTTCACCTTGTCCTCTCCAAAACTTACAGTGCCTGACAATGACTCATTTGTCAAGTCCAGAAAAGTTATCTACCTTACAAAATGCAGTCCAGAGAAAATAGTGTTTAAAAAATATGCTCTGAATTTTGCTTACTTCGCATAACTTAAAACCATGGCTTGACCTACTGCAGGTATGGCACCCACGAATAAACAGTGCGTATGTAGCCCTGTGCATGCAGTGTTGATGTTGTGTTGCATCCACCCAGTGCTGGCTGTGCATGACTAACCCTTCCTCCCATTGATGTTGTTCCCCTTGCTGCATGGCAGAGTCTTCCCCTCAGACCATACGCAACTTTTGGTGCAATGGCTTCTCCAGTTCCTCCTCCTCCTGGGGTGGGCACCACCATCTGACCTTACCCTCAACGGCAGCTGGCAAGCGACACCCAAATACTGTCTCTTGCCACAGAGGAGGTGTGTGTGGCCCACAGGGCTTGTGTACAATCCATCTAGCAGTTCCGGAGTTTGGCTCTTCCCGCAGCATGTTGATACGCGAGGAGACCGAGACAACATCCCCTGTTACATCTCTAGTCTCAACGCTGAGCGCTCAATGTTAATAACAGTTTGAAAGTTTAGGCCCAGAATATGGCTGTGAAAACCGCTAGATAGGTATATCCACAATAAAAATATGTGCAATTTTGAGGAGAATATATGGTATACGAATGCCAGTAGGAAGGACAACAATTGTAATACATACTAGTATTTTACAGAGACTTTGATGCTGTTTTCTTTCTACATCGTGACAATGTAAGCATACAAAGCAGATTCAAGGAGCAGATAGTGTGATCACTGATTTGTAGATGGTCATTTGTACAGTGAAATTCCGTACTTTGCGTCTCCATGTTAGAAAACATGAACAAAAATGAAACAGAATTTTTTGAACGAAAAAGAGATAACATACAATAAACCCTCGTTATGACGAAATTATTCTTTTCTCATTATTGCTTTGTCCAAGACCTCATGCTGTCTAGACTGCAATGCACGCGTTTCAAATCTAGATTATTCAAAGCGTCCTGTAAGCTGGCTCAGCTTAGTCCGAAGGACGAGCCCGTGGAGGCCGATATGGCAAACCCACTGTCTACGTGCTTCCGAGGCTACTGTCAATCATTATGTGGCCCCTCCGCTTTTATCAGATCTCCTTTTATATCGCGTATTTCTATAATCACATTGACTTTGTTATAACGAGGGTCTACTGTACAGGTTGGGACAAAAGTTTACGGAACACGCGAGCGGCGTACTTTTTCTTTGGTGCTGCACCCTAGCAGCTGCCGGAAGAAGGTGAGTTGATGGTTTCGGAGGGATGGAAGGGTACGCTGTTACCGACACACTGTGGTAGTTCCTGTGTCACTTGGATGTGCCTGGGAAGTGGAAGCTACCGCTGTGTGCTGCTAACAGTGTACCCTTCCACCCCTCCGAAACAGTCAGCGCACCTGCTTCCGGCGGCCACTAGGGTGTCGCACCAAAGAAAAAGTACGCCGCTTGCGTGTTTCGTAAACTTTTGTCCCAACCTGTACTACGCGTGTACACACCGAGCAAGATTGAGCGTGTGTCCACTTCATGTCGGTGTCCCTGTATAGCCTTGCTCTGCTCTGTGGTGAAATGGTGCCTCGTAATATAACGTGTTTTAGCGAAATGGTGGAAGAATTTGGTACGTTTCACGTCGCAGGTGGTGTAGGACTGGCTCCCCCTCAGAGCTCTTCGAGTCCCAGTGGGTCCCCGACACGAACGCAAAGTGCTCAGGGTTCCCCAACCAGTGCCCACAAGACCTGCCGACCAAGGGCACGTTCAGCGGATGAGAGCTCTAAAAAAATCATCACGGTGAGTAGCTCTATTCCCATGGAGTATTCTTAAAGGAGCTCTGAAAGCCGTCGCAAAAATTTTCCGTTCCGAACGCGTTGTGGAAGCAGGTAACTTAACTCGATGATTAACACGAAAATTTTCTCCGTAAGCGATGTTTTTCGTAGAAAAAATGACACTTGAACATTGCCGAGCGCGTTCCCACTCGACTCGCTCCTAGGGGTCAAACGAGGAGGAGAATGAAAAAAACGTCATTGGTGACGTAATGAAAGTGGAAGGCGGCGACCGCGCTTCTATCTGTGTCAGTGATAACTGGTTTTCTTTTCTTTCTTTCCTTTTTCTTTCCCCCTGCTTTCTTCCTGTCAAGCCATGAATAAGGGAGGACCTCGATATTCCTGGTCGTGAAACCCCCGTTCTCGAAATAAACCAGGGAAAATGTTGCTTCGTAAGATGATATGCCGCGATTAAGAACATAACATCAATATTTAACCACTCAAATTGAGGATTTTTTATATGTGTCCAAGCCGTCTTAGCGAACGAAAGGCACATTTTAGCAGCCATTTGGCTCAGCAGGGCGGCATGTTGGTTGGTGTTGGTGGTTGTGTGCTTGCAATAGTATGGCTGGGTTAGTCACAGTTTGCCGTTGGCAGTTTCCTGCGCGCGACATGTGCATTTTATAGTCAGCTAAAATTTAAGCTAGTCACGTGTTGTTTCAGTGCACGCTGATATGTCGGCAGACGCAAACTTAACCGGCGTTGTCGGTCACTATATGGTGGATAAAACTGATGCACTATATGGTGACAAAGCAAAAGGCGCCGAGCACGGATGAACTCATACTTGCGTGTCTGCGTCGTCCACATTTGTAGTCTGCGTCGGCCAATTCTCGTTTAGCTCGATGATTGTTAAGTTGACCATAAATTGTGGTGGTCTTATGACACTGTTTGGCTATGTTAGTGTGTAACTCGGGCAATGAATGTTCAACGCCTGATGCCACGACGTGCCGGCGAAGGCATATTATGATAGATTTCACTGGATTGTATCTGACAACGTACCGGCAAGAACACTCCTCCAGCTGAATAAGGAATTAACTGAATGGCTAGCAAAGTTGCTGCTCGAAGTGACGGTGATCATAACGAATTAGTGATATAGCGGATATTGATATAGTGATCATAGCGATGCAGCGATCATTTTGAGGCGTGAACTGAAGCAGCGCTTAGTGCTGCACTGTATTTATACTTATTGCCGCCAACAACACAACAACAAATAGTCACCACGATAACGAACAACATACAAAAAACAGACATGAACAGAACAGCGTTCAACTGGCACCTGAAGTTTACTTTCATAATCCACCTACTCCGGAAGGTTGCTTTAGGGAAAGCAAGGTCGAGTGGTGAGAGGTTGACCGATTTTTTGTTGACTTTGCTCGGGGAGTTCAATGAGGGTGGCCTCCACAATCTCACGGCCTAACCTTGAACAGTGTATGTAGACCAATGTTTGTTTACTGTATCTGATAAATCAAAGAAAAAGCTGAAAGAAACTTTTTTCACCGTTGCGGCGGCGTTCTGAGTGAAAAATAGCAGACGACGTTCCTCGGAACCAATCAGCGGCTCCACTTTTCCGACGTCAAAATGACGCAAGCGGCTCGACGGCTCGTTCCGGGCATTGCCACTGTTGTGCACGGTCGCGATTTTCAAAATCGAATTCTGCGATATTTGTGCACCTGTTGATAGAGCTGCTTCTCACGGCGCGTTTTAATAAGCATAAGTTCAAAGAAATGGTATTGTTTAAAGTGCTTTCCGAGCTCCTTTAAACCTGGCTTGCTAGAGCGGTATGGCCCTTGGCATGAAAATATTGATGCGATTTTTGCGTATGTTCCAACCTTCACAGCAACAGAAACCAACGCGAGAATCTATTGAGGATTGGGAAATCCTGCCAGACGAAATACTCACGGGTCCCCGGATTGGATCGGGATCTTTTGGAACAGTCTACAGGGGTCACTGGCATGGTATGGTTTCATGTTGTCACTTGTCAGTGATCGTACAGTTGAACTCCGCAGAAATGCTGTTAATTCATGCCATTATATCTGTGTTCCTGACGTTAGATATGTTTATTCCTGATCGCTACAATCTTTTGCTGCTGGGGCACAAGCTCTGTTTCTTTTAGTGGTTGTCATCACCATAGAAGTAGATTTTTAATGCGTTAGCATTAGAGTCCTCGCTAGGCAAGAATCGCAGCGTGGTCTGTCTGTAGCCATGGTGCGGCGCGCATGTGCGGTGAGTGGAGAGGGAAAGAGGGAGGGACGTGGCACGTGGCACCGGCGCGTCTGCATTGCAGCTGAGGTGGTCGACTGGTTCGGACGTGTCTGCGTGGGCGCGCCATAGGTTATGAAAGCTGTGCGAAGGAGCACCCCCTACTAAGCAAGCAAGCAGCGGCAAAAGAAGGCTGACGCTGCGAGATACCGCCGCCAAGCTGAATCGGAGGAAGCCCAAAAGGCTTGTTTTGCTGTGAATGCTGTTTTGCGTTAGCGTTGTGTAGGGTCGTGTGAAGGGTTGCAGTAAAGTTTCTTCCGTTGTTGCTGGAAGATGGTCCGTTGATGTAGCTCACAGATCGGAGATATTCCCAAGAGACGTCCGGCAGGCGGTATTCTCGAACAATAACTGGGCTTTATTTACATAGTTATTTACATAACTATATACAAGACAATACTATAGCGACTGAAGTCACGGGGCTTTCGCCTCGTCTTCCTCAAGTCGTTGCGGCTTCCACACACGGATTTTCGTGTGTCCTCCGTTTAAAAGAGTGACATTTGAGACACAACCCCCCGCCAGCAAACACCAATCCCAGAAGCCCGGTTCAAACGTTTCCAACTCGTGGTTGACCTAGTTTGAATTTAGACCGAACCAGGCACCTCCTAATTGTCCGCCCACTACTCGGTATTTATGGGTAACGGACCAAGCTGTCAATCCGTACACCATGCAACGTTGGACAGTGCATCTTCCTTGGCCCACTCTACTGATTTATTGCCAGCGAGCATCTGGTCGCGAAGACCCCCTGAGGCGTCAAGTGTCCCCCGTCCAACGTGCCTTCCCCGAGTCTCTGTTGGGTGGCTATTATACTGAGTTGGAAATGCACAATATTCGCGGGGTTTCTAAAATGTACAACTCTTACAGTTGCGTAGCGTTGTGAAGGGGAGTTCCCAAACGGTTTTTACGGAGTTTTAGTGCTAACACATTTCCGTCGCATCCACTAATGGATTGACCATGTCTTTTGTGCTCTCCTCAGTGGTACTCGAGCATGCACTGATCAAGAAACTGTTTGTGTGGCATAGTAAGCATTACAGAAAGTAGTGCTATGCAATTTCTCTTTCTTCCAGTTTGGTACTGTGGCATATTCTGCATCACTGTCAGGTTCAGGCCAAGCTGTTTTATTTCACTTATCGCATTATCAATATAAATTGTTACAATACACTGTGCACAAACAACGCCAGCTCAATCAAAAGCTCGTGATACCAGCACAAGTGTCTATAATTGTATTGTGACAAGCACAAGAGCCATGCAGATGCTTTGTTAGCATTTTACAGTGCTGCTTTGAGAAATATTTGCCAGAGGTAATGTGCGGCATTCTGTAGCTTCAGTTACAATATGTAATACTGGTTTTTGGCTTTGCTGGCTTAGTTTCGCTGGCTGCTGTTCCCTTTCCTTGGAAGGTAGAGCATATTTGTGCAAGTGACTGGGCTCACAGCAGTGTCGTTTTTGTGAATGTATAACTGAATTCAGCTGCAATCTAATCTTTTATACATGCATATCGTTTCCATTCCAGGTCATGTAGCATTAAAGAAACTCAATGTTACAAATCCTACTCCAGCTCAGCTGCAGGCATTCAAGAATGAAGTGTCGGTACTGAGGTAGGTACTGATACGAACGTTGGAGAGAGTGACAGTGATCTGTGCAATTTCACTAGCAAGGCTTGCAGCACCATCTAAATTGGAAATGTGTGATGACAACTATATATCAAAAGTTACAAAGAAATGAGCCCATATGCTGCCATACCTAATCCTATCCTAAGTATGAGTACCTCTACTATTTGAGAGGCATTGATAGAGGAGACAGCAAGCAGTTCTATTTCTGCTTTCAAGTGGTCCTCCTTTTCATAAGCAAGCAGGAGCTTTCGTAGGGATAGTCGTTCGTAGCACCCAATTCTGTACATGCTGCACACCATGTAGGAATCAATTAGCGACACATATACTTGGTATGTCGAATTAGCTGTGTTGAACACTTAGTGGGTATTAGATGGGGAGATCACAAAGAGATGTCAGCAAAGCAGCTAGAGTAAAACAGTTGTGAGTTTTCTTTATTGTGCTGATAAGCTTAATGTTGCAGAAAATGAGCTCTGTGCTTGATGTCTGCAGGAAAACTCGTCACGTCAGCATCATTCTGTTCATGGGTTGTGTCTCAAAACCCCAACTCACCATCGTGACCCAGTGGTGTGAAGGCTCAAGCTTGTACAAACACTTACATGTACTGGAGTCCAAATTTGAAATGCTACAAATCATTGACATTGCTCGCCAAACAGCACAAGGAATGGAGTAAGTTGTTCTTCTCAATAACCTGTGTAATGTGCACATTCTGCGATACAGTGGGCTCCGTTCATAGTGTGTACTATGTACTAGATGCCGAACATGTGCAACAGGTGGATGGCTAGAGCTGCACTGAATTATGTACATATCTATTTTTCTGTATAGTCACTGCTCTACTGCACTTTGTGTAGTTTGTCAGTTTAGTGTATCCCCTTATCAATGTGTCCAGTGTGATGATCTTGAAAGTTCTTGCAGTTACCGGGACCTATCTAAGCAGCATTCTTGAATAGTTTTGAAACTATGAGATTTTCAGAATACTTGTGATGTGGCCTCGCCGGTCATGACACCCCATATGTAATCACATTATTAAACGTTCAAATATCTATATTTTCATCTGTCATCTCACTGTATGCACATGCATGTGTGTGGGGGCATACCAAGGATCAACAGGGCATGGGAGGAGCGGGGCAGGTTTTCGTATCAAGCACCCGCCCTACCTTTGAGGTCTGGCTATGCCACTGTTGCACACTAATGTTCAGTGCTTCTACTGTGCAAAGTCCTGGCAGCATAAATGTCTTCATATGTAATTATGCTCATGACTGATCTGTACTTGCAGCTATCTTCATGCAAAGAACATAATTCACAGGGATCTCAAGTCAAACAGTATCCTTTTCATGTCAATTGCAGGAATGAGAAATGTTTAAATTTCATTTGCTATCATTCATTCATTCATTATTTGGAAAGTGATGCTGTTGAATTTGCTATCAATGTGCTTTTCATGCATTACGATCCATAACAAAATGCAGATATATTTCTACACGACGACCTAACTGTTAAAATTGGTGACTTTGGCTTGGCCACAGTAAAAGCCAGGTGGAGTGGGTCCCAGCCTTTTAGCCAGCCCACTGGTTCCATTCTATGGATGGTGAGTAAGAGATACACTGAAACTGATCACATGGTGGATCCTACCTTATTTTTAAGGTTTGGATTTTTAGTTTTGGAAAACTTGGACATTGCGATGTCTGGGAAGCCATTTGTGTTGCATTGGTACTGATGGATATTTTGCTGAAATCATTATATTACCCTTTTCAATATCTATATCCTATTTTCGATTAGGAGCCTATAAACAACTCTACTGTCTGGAAAATAGTGCACCAAAATCCAGGGAAAATACAAAGGAAGATATAAAACAAACATATTAGACAAGAAGCGGGAAAAGTTAAATATGAAAACAAAACAATTGTGGGAAATAACATGAAGAGAACATAAACTATAGATTAAGAATAAATTTGATAGCATTAGTAACATTCAGTAACACTCAGCAAATATGTCATCATCATGCTTCTGGTACAGTCTATTCCAGCATGCTAGTAGACGTCTAATCAGTTCCTATATGCGGTCGACATGAAAACTAAGACGCGATCTAAGCAAACAAGATGGTGCACGGTGGTTAAGTAAGCGTAGAAAATCAGGGGAGTTCCCGACAAAAGCCACATTTACATGAACTCGACAAAATCGGATCGGGTTCAACTCGCTCATGTAAACGCTGCCAGGTCTTGTTGACCCCACGTCGAGTCAAGGCAGCCTGACAGCGGGGGGTAGGTTGACCCAACTCGACACGCTCGTGCTATGCTCGGCGCTGCGATCTCCTCTGGTTGGAGCAAGTTGGCGTAAACGGTGTCAGGTCGGGTCCGACTCGCTCCCCTAGCTCCTGTCGAGTTCATGTAAATGTGGCTAGAGTGAACTAGTTTGTACAGGGAAATAAAATCTTCAAAAGTTCTACAGTGTGATGAGGTTAGCAAGCCAAGTGTTCATAATTGTAGTACACTAACACCGATATGTCTGTCACAAAGAATAGAAACGAAGCGATGTTGAACGTGTTTGATATTTTGTTTATACAGTTCCAAGCAACTGAGGTAAATTCCAGGACTGGAAGCACAACCGAATAAAATAAAATAAATAAGCAGAAAAAGCGCACTAGTTGAGTAAATGACTTTGTGATGAGTGGGATGATACCCAGCCCAGTTTACGCATCACTGAACTTATTTCTATGGGTGTGGGGGGTCTGTCTCTGCGTAGCATAGACGTCTCGCAGTGGTCTCCAGAGGGACGAATCTTTACTTTATTAACTGCGCTTCATACACAAGGGTTCTCAAACTTTGTGGGCTCGTAGAACACCAAAAGCCTGCTAGCATGACGAGGGGCGACCCCCCCCCCCCACAGCCGTGCCCGCTGTGGAGCACGTACAAGGACGCATCACACAGTTGTCACCCTGAACATTCTGCAGCTCTGCACAACTGATTACAGGGCCTGGTTTGGGAAATCTCGTCTTATGGCAGCTTCCGAAGCTGTTGCCTTTCTGACTGTTGGTTTCGAAGCCATCCTTGTGTTGCTAGAACATAATATTTTTTATTTTCAGGCACCTGAGGTGATAAGGATGAAGGATCCTAACCCATACTCATTCCAGTCTGATGTGTATGCTTTTGGGATTGTCCTCTATGAACTTATAACAGGACAGCTCCCTTATACAAATATTAACAACAAGGACCAGGTAAACCATGTTTTCCAAAAAGAAAAAGAGAAAAAAAAACGTTTCACGGAGTCGTCACCCTCTACAATTTGGGACTCGCTTCAAGGCTTTACGTGCTATGTTCCAGATCCTGTTCATGGTAGGACATGGCCTCTTGAAGCCAGATCTGAGTAACGCCCGCAAAGATACTCCTAAAGCACTTATTCGTTTCACGGAAGACTGTATAAAGTTCAACAGAGATGAGCGTCCTCTTTTCCGTCAGGTCAGTTACCATCTACATGTGGAGTGTTTGCACTACGTAGTCTCTGAAACAAACACTTATCCCAAAAAAAAACGGATTTCCTTATTCGTAGTTACTGGCATCCTTGGAGTCTCTGATGCGGTCGCTACCCAAGATCCACAGGAGCACCTCGGAGCCCACTTTGAACCGAACCCATCTGCAGTCGGAAGACTTCCTCTATGTGTGTGCCTCACCAAAAACCCCCAGTCAGTTTGGGGCATTCCCATTCTTCTCAACCACCGGCAATTTCTGAGCTGATGCAAGAACCACAGTGTGAATACCGTGACTGCTGCTCGAAGTAAATGCTGAACATAGTGTGAACACCATGACTGCTACTCGAAGGAAATGCTGAATGTAACTCAACCGTGAAGGTGCACTTCTCAGAGGCCGCGAAGCGTGGTATTCCATGCGGGGGCTTGAACTCGGCAAGAGCAGACGATACGCCATGGGCTGGAATTGGTTGATTGATTAACGCGAATTCAAGGTGTACATTAAGAACAGACTTGTGACGACAAATGGTGCATCAAGCGTTGTGCTGCGTGATATGGTGCAAGGTGGTGCGAACTCATCAGAACTCGGTTGCAGAATTCATGCAGCCACAGTTGTATAGTCCAGTGTGAAATGCCTCAATTGCCTCTCTCAAGTAAAAAAAAAAAGAAAAGAAATCACATTAATGGTGATATTGTGGTGCCATTGTACAATGATGGTAGGAGACTCTTACAAAGAGACCGAGTATGATTTTTTTTTTCTTAAAAATTGAGTTTCTGTGGAAGTCATGAAGGCTGGTTTCATCAGGAAGTTCTGGAGCAGAATGGACATTACCCTGTGAGAAGCTTTGATGAAGAAGCATAAGGTGGCATTCTGCAAACTTTTCCAAGTGTTCACCATTACCTTTTGTGCCAGCTGTTGCCCATCTGTGATCAGTGTACAGTGCATGTTGTATCATAAGAGACTCATGAAAAAAAGTATGAGAAAATGACATTGACTGTTCTCCTTTTCGTGCTTCTTTATGAAGTGACAAATCCACAGACACCTTTGGCATACAAGGTGCAGCAAGGGGGGAGGCTTAAGGGTGCTAAGGCCCCCCCCCCCAGCACCCAAAATGTAAGCCACCTTGTATGCATAGTGCCACATCTTCACAGTGGCTCAGGTTGATTCACTGAAGCGCTCATAAAATGTGGTCACCACTGGCTGGCGATCGCCATTTCTCCTCGTAAATGTGGGAGCAAAGAAAGACAGCGGAAAGAATATGACATGCTTTGGTGCTGATGTGTGTTTTCTAGTTCATGACTGTGAAGTGAAACACCAAGAATGTAGACTATGAAATCACATTTTTCGTTTCTGATTTTCTCAAAGTGTCACGGTCATAGTCAACCCTCAACCTCGTGTTCTGAACCCGTTCGTTTTCTTTCAGGAATGTAAGCCGCTCATAAATCCGAGGTTGACTGTACTTCTTTTGAAAGCTTATAACCGTAACGACTTCACTACTTGAGCTAGATAGGTTGTACAGCGGCCTTCTTTCCCATATACAGGGTGCATCACGTAAGACTGACCAGAATTTTATTAAATTTGCTATTTATTTTTCTTTCGCAAAAGTCGTTGAATATGTCTATTTTCGATGGGGCCTACTCAAAGGTGGTGGTGTATCAGTAATTAGTACAGCCATTAATTAACTTCCATAATTAATATTCACAATAAGTGAAAATAGGTTGACTTTGTAATTGCAAAGTTGTAGAGCACAACCCTGAGGTGTCTACCCTGCAAGAACACCGCAGTCCTCTTCTGTGCTCTAGTAAAAAAGTATGCGAAGATGCTAAATATTCGAGCGCTGCGCGGTTTTTGCCGGCACTTTCTCCTCTCCCCATCTTGGTGTCACCCTTTCTCAACTGACACCAGGCTGTTCCTCAGAGCACTGAGCACCCCGTTTTGTCTCCAGGAGTGAGGGTGAATAGTGATGCCGTTTCTCAGCTTACGTTATTACCAATATGCCGCCTTTGATTTTGTTCCCGCCATTATCTGGTTTGATCTGCTCAACACCTCCACAAGACACAGTTCGCGATTTCATCTAATACATGACACGCAATAAAACTACCAATCCATAACCAAGGCTCTCGGTTTGGCACAGAATTTCACCGAATCCTTTATTTTTATAGGTATGCGGATATTAGAGCTCACAAATTCGAATCGAATATCAATCACTCGAAGTATTCGATTCGCGAATCGTCGAATCGAATGCCCAATATTCGGGTTTCCTGATACTCGACGAACACGAACGACATCTCCCGAAAGTGGGCTTCACCTGATGCTTCCCTAGGTGAAGCCTGCTTTACGAAATTGTCCATGCTGCAGGTCAAACACAGACAGATTGCCCAAGTTTATTGTGCATACTTCGCGAAGTTCGCCTGAGGAAGGGGCGGTATCCCTCCCGTGTGCAGTTAAGTGGTGGCAATGGAGGATTTTGATTTGATGTCTGGGAGGTTGCCTTCAAAAAGTTAAGACTCTTAAATGATGCCTACAGCCCAGGGTGTCCTAAAGATGTAACTTCCCCAGGGCATGTATTTTAAGCTCCTTCCTATAAAGTCCCCATAAACTGCTGAAAGATATTTCAGCATCTGAATATCAGCATAAGAATGTCATGACAGAATGATTCACCACATTCACCTCCAATCGACCCTTGCACACCCTCTGCATAGTCAAGGCCGGCGATGGGGGGAGTAAGGCGACCCCCGCGCTTGCCGCGATGTGCCTTTGCCTCATGTGCCCCGCACACCGGAGGAGGAGGAGTGTCGTTGGGAGGAACCCGAGAGGTCTGCCTGCCTGATTAGGCGGCATGTTTCTCGGGAAGGGAAAGGTGGTGGAGAGGAGGAGAGGAAAGGGTGAAGTGGAAGACCGAGCGGAATCCGCTCGGGGGGAGGATAGCTGCGTCCATGGGCCGACTTCAGGGGAACTGTGCCGGCATACGCCTATTACACATCTGAGGGAAACCCAGGAAAAACCCCAGACGGCACAGCCGGCCCGCGGATTCGAACCGCGGACCTCCCAGTCTCCAAGCGCACGCGTTACCGCTGCGCCACCGGAGCTGGTCCCGCACACCGGCCCTGTGCATAGTACAGCATTCACAACACAGGACATCTTCGTCGCCAGGAGCCTCCTTCTGGTTGTGCACGGTACTGGAAGGGCTATCTATCTAGGTCGCTCGCTGCAAACGATATTTTCAAGAAGCTCGGAAGCAGCAATAAAATACCTCAAATTTTAAACGTGCGTGTTGCTTTGGAGTTAATATCGGGGGGGGGGGGGGGGATAGCGCTTGGATAAACGGATAACCTCTTTGATAAAAACGTGATAGACTAACTTTGTTGGTTGGCCACTATTGATGAAAGCATTTATCTCGTATTATAAATCAACCTCGCTCAAAGACCCAGAACGCAAAATGCCATCAGCAAGTATATACGCTCTTCCACGCTCCCAACAACGCTTCGCAAGACCGCGATGTCACCAATGTCACTGCGCATGACGTGCGGTGACGTATTGAAGGCGCTTATGATTCGCCGGAAAAGTCGTGTGTGGCTCCAGAAAGGTAAACAATGAATCGTTCAGGCCCACAGCGACCGTCAGACGACAGGGTGACAGCATTACCGGTATCGGAAGTTTCGTTTTTTTTAGATGAAGTAGTGAGCTGAGAAAGGGCGAGCAAAAATTGAACACGGCCTGCGCACTAAAATTTTGCGCTCCTCGACTTACTGCCTTTGTGCGAGCAACACGCGAAGTACTGAATGTGACGTGCGAATGCCCTAACGGCAATGGCAAGTGCAGTCAAATGGCAGCTACAATGCTGTGCTGTACGCTGCTGGGACGCGCTGCGTGTTCAATCTGTTCGCGTGCGATGCCTCAATGACGCTATCTCACTCAGAGCGATTTTGGAAGCATGTAAAAAGAGTCATCAAACGTACCACGGATGTTGTCTTGCAGCGCTGTTCTCCAATGGCACCACGTAGGTGAGGCGTCGGCACAACACTATTTTTCGAGCGTTTCCGTTGCATTTGCTTCACCATGTCGTCCGGATTAAAGTGGCGGCTACTGACAATCTGTATGTCCTTCGCCAGCCAGTATCGACGATTGACAGCCTTTTCCCATCGTCGACGCAGTCGTGTCTCTTTCGGGAACAAAAAGAAAAAGAAAAGCGACACTCCATCCAACTGTGAACAAGTGCACCCGTTGACACAGCAAGACTCGAAACGTAGGAAACGTATGGTCTTTTCCGCACTGTTTACCTTCACCGCCTTTACCTTTCTGGGCCGCGCACGTGGAGCTGAATTGCTGAAGCCGTGTGGAGCAGTCGGCTGCTCAGCCAATCATGTCTGCGCGCGCGTCATGTACTCCCTCGCCCTCTTCTCACGCGCACAAGCCAACTTCAACTTGCGGAGTGGCCAAGGTCATCGTAGCTCGCGCACCTTCCACTCCGCTCTCTCCACCCACGTTGAAAGCAGGGCCGGTGCTAGGGGCCGCTAGACCTGCGCGGGGCCCAAGGCGTTGGCCTTATTCGCCCCCCCCTCCCTATCGCCGGCCCTGGTTGGAAGGACTGCGCGGGAAGACTGCCACCAGCGTGATTATGGCGGTTATGGTTCGCCGACAGATTCACGCGCAGATTTCAGGGAGCGACACATTTTCGAGTGTAGAACGTTTGTGGGAAATCTTACAGAAACCCTGTGATTTTAATTGGAATAGTGTGTTATGCCCACATGCTTCCGAATTCTAGAAAACAAAGGCAACCTTTGCTTGGCGAGGTCGCCTTCGCCCCTATCGATTCCGAAACTATGGTGGCATTTTATTCCTCTTTGTTACCTGACCATGGTACCGGATGTCCCATGCGAATCACTGGCATAGTTTTTTGTGTAATTTGATGAAATACACCGCAAGAGCAGACACCGGATGTTGGCGGAATTCCCTCTCTGGAAAAACGGGAAAACGTCATGCCGTAACCGACCAATGATGGCACACCCTTGACGAAGGTGAGCCGCCCGTGCGGCGGTCGTCTGGAAGGCGCGGAGTAGAATTTGGCTGCGCACTGGGCTATGATTGGCGTACAAAAGTACGTCACCATGATGTCCTTGCCGCTGGGGCTCCCCCAGCTGCAGAGGCAATGCTAACCTATAAAACTCCTTCATTTAATATCTGTGCACTCTTCGGGAGACTAAAGTCACCAAAATGGCTGTCGAGCCATTGTGGTACCTGTTTCAAACACAAGTACCCGGAGGCGACTGTCACTTTAACAAACCTTAGCTTAATTAACGCATCCCAAACTACCACGGTGTCGTGTCTGGCACGACAAGACTTTGAGGAAGTCACCCAGGAGGTAACGAATGTTTTCTGTCATGCAGCCTATTTTTAAGCATTATACGTTTCACAAATATTTTAAAGACATAACGCTTCATTTCCTCACCGAACACCCTGTATGTTTACTGACAGTATGGTACCACAAAGAACTGCGACATATGCTCCGCGACTAAATACATAAAGAATTGCGACACCGGGGCGGCAAATTGTAAATACGATACACAATCACAACTCAAAGACCCTTGGGAGCATCATTGGAAGCAGTAGATCAATTAATCCTTGGAAGTACACACAAATTACCAAAAGACAAAAAGGACGTGATTCTCTTCTTGGCACGATTGGTAGAAGAAGAAGAAGATTCTCCCTTGGCTCACGGCCATCATCTCATTGGACGAAGGAGAAGAAGAAGAAGCAGAAGTTTCGAACTGTAGTGTTCACCATTGCGATAGAAGTCTCCTTAGTGGCTCACGGCCATTATCTCATTGGTAGAAGAAGAAGAAGAAGTCTCCGTATGCCCGCCATAGTCTCCGATAGCGATCCTGTTATGGTCCCTCACCAACCAAGTAAAGATGATACAGAGCCTCATCATGATCCAAGAGCACCGTCAACCCAAGACAACAGTAAGTAAACAACAAAAACTCACCCATGAAAGCCCGTGTGAAAGTAGAAAAACGTACTTTTACGTGTGCGCCCGCTACCGGGTATTCACAACATCCAACATCCAACTACATCCAAAACGGGTGTAGTTCCGTATCGGGGCCACTCGTTTTTAAAAATCCGTGAAAGCGTTATGAAGGTAAATATTGCATAGAAGTGGAAGGTCATATAATGAATCTAAAAATGTAAGAATTATACAATTCTGTTTACTAGAAGTTTTTTTTTATATGCATTTCAACAACCCCATCTGATGCACTTCTAGCGCAGGAGAAAGAGAAACACGGGAATGCTAAGCCTAACGGATTCGAAACTTGCAAAAGGTATAGGGTCGTTGAATTGGGCTAAATCACCTCACTTTAGTGAGGTTAGTCCAGGTTGGGTTCGATAGATTGGGGGGGGGGGGGGCGCCCCACCCAACCCCCAGGCATGCACTATGCGGTGCGGGCGTCGAGATCGACTGTGCCTCGGGTTAGATCAGAAGGTCCTCAGTAAAGATGGCGGATCGCCTTTAAGAAACGGGCGACAAAAATTTAATTTTTGTACGTTTCACGCAATATACGAGGGTCATTCCTGTTTAATTTCGTTACTAATTAGTTCATCTTTTACGTAAAAGCGTATGATTTTTGTTTTTATTATTTTTATTTAAAACAAGCCAGTGGTCCCGATACGGAACTACATCCGCAAAAACTGCTCACTCACGAGACAGGCAGAAGTTCCCCAGCGTGTCACGTTGATCATTCCCACGGTGCCGGAATATCGGGAGTGCGCACTTAGACGACACCGCGTCTTTCCCGGTCGCCTGCCACGGAGTATATTTTGTGGCTGCGCGCACGGTATGCACTGCACAGAAAGACATGACGTTAGGCGTTCGCGTTGACCTGGCAGCAGAAAGCTATGCCGTCTTTTTTTTTTTTTAATCTTCCGCTGGAGTATCTGAGTAATGTCGCCATTCCCCTAACCTTTCGTCTAATACACACTACCACTATCATCATCATTCCCAACTTCCAACAGGCCGATCCTCATCCAGATCCAGGAACTCGCTTCAATACTCGTTACTTCTGATTCCAGGTGATAATCCCGGCGCCGACAACGACACCTACAAACGCGTTTC
Source organism: Ornithodoros turicata (assembly GCF_037126465.1). Classification (NCBI taxonomy): domain Eukaryota; kingdom Metazoa; phylum Arthropoda; class Arachnida; order Ixodida; family Argasidae; genus Ornithodoros; species Ornithodoros turicata. Next base: position 36,888,518 of record NC_088207.1, read on the forward strand.
GGCGAGAGTTGCCGCCGTGTCGTTGCTGTTAGCAGTCGTCATCGGAGGAGCTTTGCTGCTGCTGTTCTACACCTCCATGAGCGTTAGCCACGAAGCACTAACGACCTGCTCTTCGCCAGAATGTGCCGATGCCCGCATTTACATTGAAGCCATTATCAATCCAAATGTTGACCCTTGCCAGGACTTCCACACTCACGTCTGCGCCAAATGGCTCCAGAGGCATGCCAGAGAGGGCTTCCTTAAAGACGCCCTTTCTCATTTCCTCGTCAGACTCCACGACACAATTCAACGCCTCGCTGCGGCACCAGAACCACAGTCAGTCTTCACGCGATCTGTAACTTCCCTTTACAACAGCTGTCGCACTTTTCTATCTGCCAACACTTCAGTACAAGATGTCACACGTTCCGCATTGAGCACTCTCGATGTCTCCAGAATTTCTTCATGCTCAACTTTAGAGGAAGTACTCGAGGCCATCCTGCAGCTTTCCCTCACGGACGGCGTTGCTTCTGCGCTCGAGATTCGGTTCAGAAAGGCCCTTAACAACACATTTTTGCACATTCTCTGGGGAGGGAATCTCCGCAGCAAATTCCTCCTGAGTGAGAACAACGAGATATTCGAACACCACATCAACGATGTTGTAGCGGCGACTAAGTTTAATGCCACGTTCCAGGAAGTACTGGCGCTCGACAGGGACATCGGCAGCGTCCCCGTTGCGACGATGAAGATATATATAATGCCGTTATCTGCTATAGACGACATGGGACCACCTTTTAGCGTCCAGTTCTGGAAAAACGCTCTCGGTGCTGTAATTCCAAGCGTCAAGGAGACATACGATGTTCAACCCATCGTCGCAACGGGATTCGCCCAGATAAAGCACACGTTGCTGGTGCTTCGTTCCGTACCACTGCGCAGGGTAAAAGCCTACTTGTCCATATATGCGTTAGCCGCTGTCCTTGCCTTTCACTTCTCTGCGCGGTATCGAAGCCTCTCGTTCGTGGAACAAACGCGGGTATGCCTCGAAGCAACCAAGACTGCCCTCACGTTGCACTGGCAGACCATTATCAACGCGACGATGCCTGGTACAAAAAGTCGGGACGAAGCAACAAAAATATTCAGTACCATCAAAGAATCACTCAGCTCGAAGCTACCCAATTGGATGGATACGCGAACGCAAGCCAAATCCAAGATAAAACTACGTAACGTACGACTAAGGTTCTACAGGGACGACGTGGACAACACGCCTTTTGGTGACGTGCCGCCGCTGGAAGGCGACTTCGTCAAGGACTACTATTCCCTTCTAGCATGGTCTCGACGATGGCAACTGAAATTTCCTTCCAGCTCTGTACTGGACGAACAAGAAGAAGCAGAACTAACGGGCTCTCCCCTGTACTCGGACAAGCATGAATCCTTGTTTATGCCAACGTACCTGCAGCAGAGGCCCATCTTATACTCCGGTTCCGTAGAGTTCTACTTCAATTACGGGACGTTGGGTTCGCTCATAGCAAAAGAACTAGCGGAAGCCATCGGGCCCAATGAGCACAACGTCAAGATATTGGGCGGCCACAAGAACTGGTGGACTTCAGCCTCGCGACAGCGGTTTGACGATGCCAGCAAATGCTACAAACCCTCAGTTCAAAGGGCGCAAGTCAAAGTTGACCAGGTACCGAAATTTACGAACGACCTTGCGAACAGTTTGTTCGTCTGGTCACACGCGGCTCGCATAGCCTATGACAGCACGGTGAAGGAGCTGTCAACAACTAACTATCGTCCCACACATGCCAAAAGGATTTTCTTCGTACGGTTTTGTCTCTTGTCGTGCGACAGCGTCGACGCCGGCGCTGCGAGGGAACGCTGCATGGTGCCACTTATGCACATGCCAGAGTTCGCGGACGTCTTCAATTGTCCCAATATTTCTACCATGAGTCTACAACAGAGGTGTAGCTACCTTTAGTCGGTGATGGCCGTTGGCATTGATGCAGACGGCTGAATGATAGTTTGTACCAATATGGTGATAAGTGATTACAAAGTCATTATTATGAACAGTATTAAATGTGTGCTTATACTCAGTAGCAAGACGTCATCTGCCTTTTATCAGCTGGGGCCCTATTCTCGTCGAAGTGATCGTCCTCGATTACTTCGTGTCTCGCCTGTCATTGGTCGTTACGTGAAGAACAGATTGATGTCACACACCCTCAACCAATAGTCGAGCACTTGATCCTGCACGCAACTACGCGCAACGACTATTGGTTGAGGGCGCGTGACATCAATCTCTTCTTCACGCCTTCGTCACGTTACGACCAATGACAGGTGAGACATTATTGAGGTTGATTACTTTGACGAGAATAGAGTCCCCGGAATCAGCCAGGCCAGGATTTTCTGATTGTAATTTGTAATTGCACGTTGTAATTTGTCGGCCGTAGCCTACCGAGTGATGGCTGCTATAGTCCGCGGGAACCTCTACCACCATCCACTCGTGTCCATATACCATGAAAAACATTGTTTATTCTGAAGCAATGCTCAACAGCATCAGATCCCCAGTACCTCCTTGTCATATGGAAGCCATCCTCTGCAACTGACGTCTCCACAACAACACTTCCTCAACCCTTCACGTACCTCGAGTGAGCCGCCAGAGTAATCAAAACAGAGTTCTGTAAAAGGTGAGACATCGCACGTGGCAAAGAGTGCCAGCTCTGGCACCACACATTCAGTCCGCACCGGGATCATAACCAGGTTTGGATTGCACGAATGGTTCAAGAAACGTCCCGCGTTCCCCACTTTGCTTGGATCGACCACTATTGTTGTAGTTCCACTCTCACGCACAAGGATCACGTAACATGAGTCTAGCTCTTGCATGGCTCCAACTCTGCTCCTCGCATTGTCCAGTCCTATCACCTCACCAGCATACGATGTTACGTACTGTCCTCGCCTGATCGGCGAAAGCGTCCGCAGTCCAAACCTCTTTCCCGACGTCGTTTTGAACACCTGAAGGTTCGCCCTGGTGCCCATTTGAACAACGCGGTTAGTGCAGTTTCCATGGGATGCACAGCGACACAGCGATGAGCACTCTATAATTGGTAAGGTTGAAGACACGGCGACGATGCCATAACTGTCGTACGGATGACCTGATCGCAGCACACAAGGGCATCCGGAATTGCACGTAGTAGCGCATTTGCAAGGCAGGTAAGCGTTGCTGAATTCATCTTCGCACGCTCCTTCTCCTGGAACATTCGTAGCAGTGTACTGCTGGAGTGAAGAAACAGTCTAAGAAGAGTTGCACACTAAGGCTAAGTGGCATATATGACAGAGAAAGTGTGATGACGGCAAGCGCCGTATAGTGCTGGCTGACGTCACTTTTATCATGATCCACGTCAGCGCTCCACAGGCAAAACATGCCACTGGATTCCTTCCAACATCATTTCGTCATTCCACATTCATTCGCGGCTAATTCGAGTGTGGACAAAAAAATAAATTAAAAATCGCTCAGCTGCAAGAGGTGTTGAAGGGACAGCACTACAGCCTCTGTCGTTTCGCCCTTTCACTCTCAGCCAGTCGGTGTAAGGTTTGTGTCAGTCATCAAGGGTTTGCTTTTACAACCAACCATAGACAAAGTGCACAACGAAATATTCCCCAAACATGCTGCCGTCCGTTACACTACACAGTCAGTCCGTCCGTCCGTCCACTAATACAGTAACGTTCCATTGCTATTCGATCTCTACACTATAGATCTATCGTGCATAGCATGCGCAAAGAGTGCGTTCAGAGCACTGTGGGAAGTTGTGTGCTTTCGAAACCAACAGACACGCTACTCCCGGTCGGAGCAACACATTTTTGAGTAGAGAGGGGGAGAGGTGGAAGAGGAGAGGAGGAGGACTGTGATTGGTGAACGGTACGGTATCATGCGCCTGTGATTGGAGGGTGGTACGCTCTAGAGCAGACAAGACCCTAGTCAACGCGGGAAAGCAGGAGGAAAAGTTCACCACATTGGTCCACAGTCAGAGACAGCACTTATTCTAGCGCTGCCGTGTCCACTGCACCACTCGGTGCTCTGGCAATTCGAAGGAGGCAAAGCAGCCCCGTAGGTGGAAAAGAATGCGCCATTGTCGATACCGAAGACTGGTTGAACAATTTAATCGAGCCAGAGACTCAGTTCTTTAGCGATGGGCTGGTATGGGCATGATTCTAAGTCCCGTACCAAGGCCCCGACGGATCGGATACACCAACCCGAGAACGCAGTTCCCACGCTCTCGTCACTTGAGAGCCCGTTTCTCTGTCACATCATCACCGAAAGGTCGTATAAGGTGAAGCAAAAATTAAAATCGACTGCAGATCTATGCAATGGTAGGTCACCGCAATGCAATCTAGAAAGACTCCATAGCAAAAGCTAGATTTTATTAAATATGCAAAAGAAAAATGCGGAGACGTAAGTTCGGACACGGGCAGCATTGACTCACGTGTACTGGCTAACTCCCATTTCAGAAACTAAACTGGCTAACACCAGAAAGGGAGACAGACAGGAGGAAAGTCACACAAGGCAAGTCGCTAGGCATCACAACACAAACTAATGAGTGGGATTGATGTCAGCAGTATCTCTCAAGTCAGCATGCGGCGTGTTTCTGCGCAGGACAATAATGAGAGAGAGGAGGTCTGTTTTTGGTTCCACGGCGGATGTTCCACAGCTTCCAGACTCAAGCCCGAGAGTTGCACCAACATCTTTCGAGAACTTAAGCTCCCGCTTATCACTCTGCCCCCAAACCCGAGATTACCATGCCAAGAAATGGGACTTCTGCACACCAAGCCCCATTGCCTCCTCTTCCTATGTTCAGACCTAAGCGTCACCTGCGGGGTATACAAGAGCCCCTTGATTTCTCTGCCAGGTCAACATACAGAGCTCGAGTCTTTCGCGGAGGATCACAGAATAGCCTGGACCCTCCATGGATTGAAGCTCTACCTGTGCATGGGGGGGTACCTCACCATCAGCAGAGTTTTCCAGTTGAATCCGTTCCACATCCCTTATGAAGGGGCTAGAGCAGGGGGGTCTCAAACACGCGATGACCTAAGCTGTGGCCCGACGGCCCTTGACCACAAACAGAACTGAGCTACCCTCTCAAGAAAATCAATGAAGAATTAGGAGTAAAGTCACGTTTTCAGGCATTCTTTTTACTGTTGCTCGGCGTAGCCCTGCCCCTGTCCATGTTAGGCAGAACATACGCATGTGAGCACTTCTTGTGGCTCATAAACGCATAAACCTCAACAGGTTGCGGACAGCAACTGGAGAGAAACTGATATTCTGAGGCTGGAACAACATAGAAGGGACAGATACAAGCAAAGCCTCAAATTGCCTAAGAAATCAACGATGAAAGATGAAAGACACTGAAAAGGTTAGCAACTGGACTTCGCGTGCACCTTGGTAAACTACCACTGTAACTATTGTGAGGATCAGGATGGGCTCATCCAATTGTCAAATTAAGTTGAATAGTGACATAAGCAAGAGATGGAACAGTTATGCACAAAAGTCATGGAATTTTGTGTTTTTAGTAGTCATATATATTAAAACAGCAAACGCCATCCACTGTCAATAATGTCAGCTTGCCGTTTCTCTCTGGTTTTTATATTTATTTTTCCAAGTTGAAACTGTGAGCAAGAGTAACAACACAGTGTGTAAATAAGGAATTTCGAGGAATGTCATCTCCAGATTATCACCAGCTCGCTTGCATCCTTGAATGCTTGAACAGTAAATGAGAGAAAATTTCTGCGCTCCTGAACATTGTCAAATCGTTCGTGAGGAACACAGAGGTGGTGAGGAACTACGTATTTTTCTCGAATCGTTTTTCATGGTTTCAGTACCCGATTTGGAAAGGCAGCCTGTTAATTTCCCTTGGAGTGTCTTTCAGTAGTGTATTCCACACACAACGCTTTTCTTTTGTGTGTGTATTTTTATTTTATGGTATATTAGGGTGTTTTATGGTATGTCAGGGTACTTTACGGTTGTTACAGTCACGCCTTTTCTGTGCACGGCTCGATTTGAGTTCCCCTGAGTTTGAGTTCCTTTGAGTTCGATTGAGGCCCCTGGGCTAGCCTTATACTAGCAACGGTCGGAAGAGCAGAGAAAATCAAATCCGAACGACTCTGCTGGTATCATAATTCAATCAACACTAAGATAGGACCGACAGGACATTACTGTTGACAACTTACTTATTTAGGTACTACCACTACGAAGGAATACTACTCTGATCGGACTGACACCACTCCTTCAATTGCGACAAAGGCGGCGATGGCACAAACTGGGGAGTAAGTCGCGATTAATAATCTATTGAGCACTTCAAATACTCACTTCAAAATAGGGTAGCGGCTCATCGTCGACGTCATTTGCAAATGAAACAGGGATATTTTCCAACCCACCACTAACGTCAGCACACAGTATCTTACTCATTGATTGTTGGCGGTCAGATCGTACTGAAATGCTCAAATGCGAGGAAATAAATACGCGGGAAACGCAGGGGGGAAAATGCTGTTGTCCCTCTTCCTGTCTATCACACATTTCAGTTGCACAGATCCGCGAACGGCGCGAACCTAATCATGAAGAGCGCCATTTTTATTTTCGGTGCTGCCATCTGTTACAAACGTAGCGCACTAGGATCCCTGCTTTCCGTTGCCTTGGAAACAAAAGGAGACCATGGGGATACGTAAGGAAGGAAGCTGGTAAGGTTTATAAACGTACTCTTTTCTGCCAAAGGATGCAAATCAGTCTGTGTTTTCCCAAACATAAAGCTTGCATACCCAACAGGAACAGCACAAGCACAGAAACTTTGTAGCAGTAGCGTGCTATGAAAACATCAGTGTCAGTCACGGATGCGGAGCATAAATGCGGATGCGTCTGTCTCCGCACCGAGTGTCCGCTGTGCTCCTAATGTATCAGTGTAGCGTATATCGGACTGTCCCTCGCATTCACATGCATGGTTATCATAACTTCTCAGCAGCGGCCTCAAAGGAAAACAAGTTAATTTCGTTATCGTATTATGAAGCAGGTTATATAGGAGGGTAGCGAAAGAATATGGTGACACGACGGGGTAGCATCTGCAGCAGTTGCTACAGCATCTCAAGCAGCATGACAGAACGCACGCACTGAATCTCACTGCGTCCCCTTTCTCATTTTTATATTGTTCTAAATACCATAAATAAATGGAAAATTTCAAATAATATTCGTCTAACTGTTGAATTTAACTACATATTCTTACGAAACAATTGATGCATCCGCGTGTTAGGTAAGCTTGTGTCACGAGGCGTGGTGCGAAGGGTGAATTTATTATTTCTCGTCTCGTAGCTGGAAGCTGGGCATTATCGGCGTCCCTGCTGGCTTCCATCACATTTGTCGTGGACGCGGCTCGCGCGTTTGATCTCAGTTGCAATCCACACAGTCTTCTGATAGAAAGTCATCTACGGTGCAATGAATGTTGCATATGTCGCGAGCATTTGAGGAGCTCTCAATTTTTGCATATCTCAGACTATCACTTTCCATTTGAAAAGTAAAGAAGGGGTCCCTACATGAACTTCATTTTCTAAGGTGGGCGTTGAACTTTGGCAACTTCGCCGTTAGTCGTCGTCGTTCAACAATAAGCAATCGACGAGCCGGCACGCCACGGTGACTGACCTTTCAATAGTTTTTCTCAATTTTCTTCTTTTGTGAGCTCGTATTGTCTTTCTCAACTTTGCCTAAAAACTAGGTGAAGCGTAAAACAGCCATGCGTTTGTCGAGTTTAGCTAATGAGCCGACTTTAAGCAGGAGTTAATTAACGAACGTCAGAATGCCCGACGTTACGTGAATGCCCCACTTCGCCTGTCTCCTGCTGCAGATAACCTTGCAGATTCGATCCTTGAAAGCGTTCAGCAGTGAGTTATCTTTAGCTGCTCCATATTTATTTATATTGGACGCAACAGCTCCATACCGTTCCAACCAGCCCGTCTTACCCGGTCTTACCCATCGCCAAATAAGTTTCACAAGTGTAACAAAACTGCACGAAAATGGAAAGAGCGAAGATGTTCTGCGACCGTTTACAACGGCTACCACCTGCTTCCACTTCTTTTTTATTCGCTTTCTCCGCACATTTCTCTCTTCCTCCTGTCATGTGATTGGAGGCAGCCAATGAGGAGACACAACAGGAGCCCGGACAAACGTCGAAATCGCGCTGGAGTTTTGAATGAGATGAGATGCTTGCTGTGATACTCGCGAAGAGTGTTCCGTTGTCCACTGTATTTTCGTGAAATGTGTGTGTGTGAGATGGATACGTGTTGCTGATGTGCCGTCCGGGAAACAGGTGAGAGTCGAGGCTGTTTTCTCAAAGCGTTTTAGTTTATGCAGTGCATTGCATCCCCACCCCGGCGCACACGCAGGGCGGGTTCACACAACTCGACGAATGAAGACTAAATACGACAGGTATATTTTATGGTGATGTGCGGCAACCCAGTGATGCAATCCGTAGCACAGGGAAAAGGTACATCCACTGCAAAAGAGCAGCGGTGCAGAGGCTTTTGACAGCTACCCTATGCAGCTTTGGGACATCAATTTAGAGGAAACCCAAGTCAGATTGGGGAATAATCCCCAGGGAACATAACCATAGCACAAGAGACAGCATAGCCGGTGCCAGTGTTCAGACCTCGGTCAACTCAAGGAGTTACTGCATTTTTCAGTCGTAAAAACAAAACGTTCTTTCTGTGCTGTGTCAGATGTGCATGCTGTCCTCTATATGACGCAGGGCATGGCTACTAAACTACTCTGAGCACCACAGATGGAGCAACCCCACTTTGAATGTTACATATCTTGGGGGGATTTTATTCACGTGCCTTGCACAGGCCTTTTATTTTCTTATACAGAAGCAGCGTGGGTGCACGAACACGCTTTGTCTGTCATAGAATCTTTCCTAAAAGTGTACCATGTTGGCAGCAATGGCAAAAATGACATGCTCAATCTCCTCTCTGATGTGCATCACAACAAGAGGAGGTGCTCTGAAAGGTATATTTTTACAAGAACATGGTAACCCACTTTAAACAAAGAGATGGTGGGCTGTTTGGTGTTCATATTCTGTAAAAAAAAAAACAACAACATGGTTGCAGTCAGTGCTGTAGCGTGTGGTCTGCTTCATTGTTCAGTCTTTTTAATTTTAGCCTGCACGGTTCTTTTTAACGTTTTTACCGAGTATACACACCTCTACGTGCATAAAGCAGTGACTTTATACCTTTGCTACTGGTTAATCCAATCTGAGTATTGCTTCCATGCCTTTCTGCTCCTTGGAAGGAACCTAGACTATCATACAGAACTTTCACCCATCGTGTTCGGCTTCGTTATGGGCGATCAAGCAAGAAATGGTGTAGAGGGACGATACCTATTACCACGGTCCCTTGCTATTACTATTGCGGGCGTATCGCAACAAAGGTGCATCGAGCGTATATTTTTTTTACCGCGTGATATGAACGTACTATACGTTCAGGAACTGTGACGCAAAATATTTCATTTGAAAAGTGCGCATTTCCTTAGTCGGTTTACACGAGAGCGTGCTGTGTCACCTCATCCGAGCACTTCTATTGGCTGACGAGAATCGCCTGCTACAGCGCCGGAGCAAGGCGACCGGTCGAATGCTCTGGCGACGCGAAAGGCGCGCGGCCCCCTGTTGGGTGGACGAGATGACGTCGCAACATTGGCAGCCGAAGGAAGTATTTCTTTCTGACCAGCAAGAATTGACCTGTCGTACTTTTATTCCGAATGCGTATTCCAGGGCTTGTAATCCTAATTTCTATTCCCCTGATTTTTCATTTTTATTTTTTTTTTTTCGAACCCTTCCATGCTCCTCTAGAGGAAATATAAACCTAAAACTTGACATTTTTATCTTTGTCTTTATATCGTGCAACTTATCTTGCATGTCGAGGCAAAATGTGCTGTACAATGCCTCATTATTTAGGGGGTGAAAGAAAAAAAAACCCTGAAATTTGTTGGTCATCCTGCTCTTTGTGATCTGCTTTCCTCTGCGCATGTTGGTAGTATACACGTCAACTTCCTTGGTGGTGCTAAAATACACAGACGACACAAGACTGACACCAACAGCGTAGACTAAAATCGTTGTTGAAGGTAGTGCCTGTGTAGGTGTTAGTCTTCTTTCGTCTGTCTTATTTTAGCGCTACCAAGGAAGTTGATAAGAGACATATCGTTGGCCATGGCAAGACAAAAGAGTTCCTGATGTGCCTATGATTCCTAAGCTCACTCAAACCACCTCACAGGAATGGGACACATCCCTGAGGCTTGTAACAGAAATGCTAGAATACTTTGTACATAACCTGGTTGTGATGCCATGGATGAGATATACAAAACTTCAACTTCAGTTTCAACTTAAAAATGTGTCAAAACATATAAAATATCCGAACTGTTGTTAGTCTTTTTAAGCCCATCGGTGTTTCTTATCCTCTCTGCTTTCTTTCTCTGCAACACAGAAAAGCAAGATTCCTTGGAGCGCCTTGTTGTGGACAGGATGACCTCTGACTGTCCACTCAGAAGAATACATCAACATTTTCATGGACCTGCCATTGCTGCTCTTTTGTCTGTGCCTTTTCCCACTGCTGGGCCAGACATTCATCATCACTCACGAAGAGGCAGACCATTCATTCACAATCGATTCAGGCACAGATCTGGCTCCTGGGGGTGGAAGGACCGATGAGTCTTCACAATATGTAGCATTGACAACTCGAAGCAGCATATCCCCAGAATCTCTTGCAGGTGAAACTACCATGGTACATCACGGTTTAGAAGCCCTTTCAGGCAACGGTGATGTGGGAGCAAAGTCAGAAGCGATACCAACAGCAAACGCTCCAGAAGTATTCAGCGAGCCAGTGGACATGGCAGACGATTCCAAGAATAAAGACAGTGAAGAAAATATGAATGGAACAGACATAACAAGAGTGAATGATAAAAACAGTACACTTAGCCACGGCCATAAGGCTACCAATGACACTGGGTTGCATGGAAGCTCCATAGAACATGAAAATGCAGAATCTTCTGCTGCCCCAGCTACTTCAACAGTTCTCTTGGATGTATCTGAGACTACTACCCAGCCCATTTTTGTGAATGTGTCGTCCATTCAGGATGCGGGTTTAGACAATGCAGAAAATTTCAGCTCTGCTACAGACCATCCTGATGTGGTGTCCAGTGTGCTGCTTGCACCTAGTCCTACCGTCCTTGGAAACAACGAATGGAAGCTACAAAACCTAACTGAAGACCCGCTTGACAGGTTTGACAGTGCAGGTGTTACGGAACCTGCATCAGAATCTGTACTTTCTAGTCATAACACAAGCCACAAAGAGCTGCTAAGCAATAATGCTCTATCAAGCAACTTATCAGAGTCAACATTTGCTAGCACGGGGGCAAATACTGAACCTACGCTTGTATCAACTGTTTATAGATTGCACAATTTACGTCTGCAGAAGGCACACAGCTCTACAATGCCCAGCAGCATGAACAAGGTTAGTGTCATCACCACTTCGAGCAGCAGTATGCTACAGAATGGTGGAACCTATTCTACAATATTGCCTACAGACTCAATTTCATCTGAACAACCTGAATGGCAAACTTCAAAAGCCGGTGCAACTACTAGTCATAACCCTCTTACCATGGATGTGGACTCTGAGATAACGCTGGAGAAAAATGTAACAGAAAAGGATGTCTCTCAACAAGAGAGCAGTGAGGACAATACTAATGACACTACAGTCAATACTTTTGAAGGTCTCAGTGATGCTGCCATAAGTGCTTTGCCAACAAAGTCATCAGCAATCCAGACCAGCAGTGACACTCTCCTCTCTGCAGATTTTGTGGGCATGTCTCAGTCAGCGACGGAAGGCATAAGTCAAGTGAGTTTCAACCCAACCGCTACAAGCCATATGCGTACATCACCACTAGGTAAAAATAACTCCTCTACAACACTGTCTCCTGTGCAGGTACTGACAGTACCACCCAGCACTTCAGAGCCTGCACATTTATCAGGGACCAGAATGCCAGCAACACTTCAGGAAATGTTGGTATCAAGTAGTGCAAAAACAGACGAGCCTATGTCAGAGGCAGTCACTAGCAGACAGATTCACAATGTAATAGACTACACTGCCAACTTTACAAGTACAGTGCAACCCGGTAATCTGGCTGAAAATGTGTTGCACACATTTTACCACACAGTGTCCACTAGCAGTGGCTTAGAAGATGTCTTTGCAGGCCACGAAAACAACAGTGCTCAATTTCCAGATGATGTTCATAATATGACAACTACACCAAGTGTCAGGTTCACTGATGAGGCAGACGAGTATGGTAGTCAGGGGGCAGGACATAATTCTAGAAACTCTGACACACCAGGTGAAGTGGAGGGGAATACGGAAGTACATGACGTACTGCGTTACAACACTCCCAAAAAGAGTCACAAAAAAAATGGGACTCTAGAAGAACCTGTGGTAACAGAGTCACAAACATTAGAGTCCATGTTTTCTGAGCATACAACATACCCAGAAGATGATGCATCAGGCAACTATTCTACTGTAGAGTCTGCAACAGTAACAGCTGAAACTGAAAGTGCAACCAGAGATACCACAGAACTAACACCAGACGTTACAACTGTTTCGACAACAGAACTGCACAAAACCACCAATCGAATGTTACCAGTGACAGCAGCGACAAAGAGTCGAAGCAGAGCCACCGATGCTGTGCCAGCACAGCCTGAGTTAGCAGTGACTGTTGATTACTCACAAACTCTATACAGTGAGCCTGATGTGAATGCATCATTTCCTACACATCTAAGTGTTCCCACTTCAGACAGCTTTGCTGATCACACAGCACGGGCAGCTACGACATCCCATACCAGACCTATTGAGTTGTCAGTAAGCATCACTGGTGCACAATCGACAGTATCTGAAGAGCTCTCTGCAGTAGCTTCCACAGCAGCGACTATAAATGTTATGAATATAACAACATTATCTGAAGAGCTCTCTGTAGTAGCTTCCACAGCAGCAACTATAAATGTTATGAATATAACAACATTATCAGAAGAGCTCTCTGTAGTAGCTTCCACAGCAGCTACTATAAATGCTGTGAATATAACAACATCATCTGAAGAGCTCTCTGCCGTACCTTCCACAGCAGTGACTATAAATGTTATGAATATAACAACATTATCTGAAGAGCTCTCTGTAGCAGCTTCCACAGCAGCGACTATAAATGTTATGAATATAACATTATCTGAAGAGCTCTTTGCAGCAGGTTCCACAGCTGCTACCACAAATATGGCATCAACACTATCTGAAGAGCTCTCTACAGTAGTTCCCAAAGCAGCTACTATAAATGTTACGCATATGCTATCAACATTATCTGAAGAGTTCCCTATTGTAGCCTCCACACCAGCTACTATGAATGTTACAATGCCCCTTCTAGAAAAGTCACCTACATCATCTGTCATCAACACTACTGATTCCTACAGAAGCACACCACACCCACTGTCTACGGTGTCACAGCATAACACCTCACACTCTCCTGCGTCCACCACCACTTGCGTTCCGCTTGAACCACCAAGGTCTCCTTCCCATGAATTCCGCCTTACATTTGAGACTTCTAACGATTTCTCATGGGAACAAGTCGAGGCCCTTGAGCGCAGAATCCAACTGTTTCTGAATGACACTCCGTGCAGCAAGAATTTTGCCCGCACCGCTTTTGCACTCGGGCCACCACATGTGCTGAGCTGGACCAATCCTTCCGTGAACTCTAGTTGGTGTGACCAGTCCACAGTGGACTCAATATTTGACTCGATGGCAAACCATCTAGCCAACATCCCAACCCAGGCTATGATCGACACCTTCTTGCCAGAATTTCATGTTATCTCTGTGCAGCTTCAGCTACGAGGAATTTGTCTCGAAAGTAGTGCGTCATCTTTGCCAGCTATTGCGGGGGGTGTCGTTGGAATCGCCTTATCCGCAGCCCTCCTTGCTGGTTTGCTGACGCTACTGTGGAAGATGCTTCGCATGACAAGTTCAAGGAAGCTCAGTGTCACTCCACCTCTCCCGGAAGACTCTTTCGACCTCAAACAGCGCCGTCCTGTGCTTCTTCCGGGGGAGACTAAGCAACCGACTAACGACGGCACTCCGCAGAAGAGTCCACGGGCAAAGCCCAACCCTCCGTTTGTGGTTGACACAGACTTCTGCTACATCAACCCGAACTTTCTGGAGGCGGTCAAACCGTCACCACCCCCACCTCCTCCATACCGTCGGCCACTTGACCGGAGGGTTAGGAGCCTGGAGGCTGTGCCACCGTCGAGACCTAACACTACGGTTGGCAACCGTAGCCTTGGAGGAGAGCCTACGGCCGAGTTGGAGGAGCTGAACTGCACCTCGTCCAGCTCTGGAGTGGAGTCCGACGTTCAGCATTCAGGAGAAGGAGGGAAGTGAGGTCACGAAACATCGTGGGTACCGTTTGGGCAAAGGATTAGTGCTGGACACTATTGCCCTAGGTTATGCTCAAAACAAAGTTTTTAAACGCTGCTGTGCTGACACTTGTATGTAAATATTTGTCCACAAAGTGGTACCGGTCTGCAAGGTGTATTCTATGTATAGGATTCTGTGTTCAGATTATTTAAAGGTATTGTACTTATCATATTCTTGCCTACATGCTTGGATTTGATCTACTTATTCCTCATGGTGGTTATGAACAAATAGAAAATCTTGGGTGGGAAACAAACAGTTTAATGAGGTGGGAAAACCATTTGCAATCAGGGGTCAAACTGGAAACGGAAATCTCCTTGGTTAGAGTTCGGTAATATTTTTCAGTTCAAGAATTGTCTAATTGAAAAGTCTGCTTAGGCCAAAGCATGCCAATATAATTTGGCCATACATCAGCATCACAATAAAAGTTTTATGAAAAAAAAAAGGATAAACAAGATACTCACGGTGCTTTGATATTGGAATGCAAAATTACAAATTGGAATTGATAAAAAGTAGATTGAAATGTAGTACTTCTTCAAAAGACAGCGTGGTTCCTGTGCACTGCAGTGCATCGAATGCATTGCACAATAAATATTACCGTGAGGCAATACAGCACCCTCTCAGAGTGAACATATGTGCACCAAATTTCCACTCAAGGTGCAGGTTTTGACAAGGGTTATGAAGGATAGATTCATCCCTTATACTTCAATCTGTTCGGTTTCTCTCCTTTTCGGTTCGAAGTAGACTACATCGGTCCCTTATAATTTGCAGAGGTCATCCTGCTAGTGCAAAGCAACATTAAACCTTGTGCAGGCTCGTATATGATTCCTTTCAAAGCAATGGAATAAATACAAAGACTACAGGACACATGTACTGAGTCAACAAAGAAAGCACACACACTGCTCTCCTCCCTGCACCTGCTCACTCCTAAAATTTCAGGTTTTTGGTGAAACCCACGTACCATTATGACGATACCCAGTACTACTGTCAGACGAAGTTATTGAACTTTCTTCAGTGACATGTGGTAAGATGCGCATAACAGTTCCCCTCTGCACGTTTTATTAGCCACATATGTATCCAAAGGGCAGGCTCCTTGCTTTTAAGAGGGAATCATTTCTGCGCAAGACAATAGAGAAAGTTTGTTCGCACACCGCTCAGAAACGGCGTAAAATATCCTCAAAACAGTAGTACTGGCATATTCTCCTTGCTTTACCCTTGTCAATGACACATTCTGTAGAATTCCAGGACTATCCGTTGATTTGTATTGAGCCCGAATTCGCAAATATTTTAGTGTGCGACTATCGAGATGGCAGCACATGTTCGAGACGCACCAAACTTTAATTTATTAAAAATCAACGGCTCAACCTTGTCCCCTAAAACATACATCATTGACTAGAGAAAAGTTGACAGAACACGCCAGTACCGATCTTAAGATGGTAGTTTAGAGCGTTCACGTGTCTTGTGTGAACGAAAAATTGCCCATAGATTTCCGAAGAAGAGATTCCGCCTTAATGCGGTCCAAGTCAGGGACTTGCTCTGGCGTCTCAGTGCGGCCATATATGACCTGCAAAGTAAATCCTGACGTCCAAACGATTGAAACTCAAAACTGAATCCATGCTTACAAAAAATTATGTATACCATCTTTTGGGTTTGGGTCAGCTCCAGTTTGACCACCTGCTTGCAAATGTACCTAGCAAAATGATATTCTTGTGTTGACAAGCGTCCAAGACCTTTAATGAGTAAGCGTCAGTGCTGCATGGTGGTAAGTGCCTCTGGTAGATAGTGACAGGTGCACTTACCAAACAGACCCTCTGTACTCCCAGGATGTGAATTCATGTACTGCCGGCAGAGTAGGAACACCTGAATTAATCAACGTGTATCTTGCCATCCATCTAGAGTGCCATTCAAATTCTTTATAATGCCTTCTAGAGGACAAGGACGCACAACATACTGTGCCACAAAGATCAAGGGTGTGTGTGTGTGTTCTTTTATGTAGAAAACTATGCATTCCATGAGTGTTTGTCAAACTAGTCTTTATATATATATATAATCCAACTTGAGTAAAGTTGGACACCCTAGTGCATGCTGTGACAATTTGTATGTATGAATTTATTTTTCTATAGGAAAGGGACATAAAAATGACTGTAGTGAGGTACCAGTTGCTCTTTGTTAATATTAGTTCTGCATTTTATAGCAAACCTCGAGTATTTATATCATGAAGAGAGCTCTAGATTCAGATTAGCATGCGCCTGTCATACGCTGACTACTGTACGTTTGTGTGTCACCTTCAGTGGCTATTCAGGTATGAGCGACAGACTCACTGTAAAGTGTGAATCTCATTCTATAATAGTGCTTAGCTGCTTACTGTGAATCATGAATCTTGGTCAAGGTTTGCTACCAAAAACGATGCTTATATTTGGTATTGTACAATACATATCATTGTAGTTTCACATTGTTTCCAGTACACCAACTCGAGCACCAGTTCTAGCATAATTTACAAGTATTTACAACATTTCAAGTTCCATTAATTACTAGAGTGCCCACATTTGCACTACACACTACAAAAGTAGGAGAGCTGTCTGCACAGCTCTCCAGTTTCTCTCTTTTCCCTATTGCCCGTGGAGCAAACTCACTGCTACCTTTCTCGAACAAGGGGACAATGTTCCAAGGTAACAGAATCTTTTTTGTTTCCGTTACCGCCTTCGTTACTGGCCCATATCTGTTTCTGGGTGACCACTGTTGTTGATTACGTTTCCGTTTCGATACCGCCTCACTCCCCGCATGTTGTTTTCCTTGTGCTTTTTTTTGTTTGGCAGCTCTCAGACCATAATAAAACACCTCTACGTATATATTCTGGAGTCTATTTTGAGGACTTCAGGGGTACGTGCAAACAAGAGACAACATTTATCAAAACATACAAATCTGTTTTCTCTCCAAACAGCTAATAAGAACAATGTTTTCAAAAATATTACTCATGCTTACAATTTGCAGGTCACCATAAGCATATGAGAACTATGCTTCTATTACTATTTACATCTATGACCCAGTTTGACAACTCATTTTAGTATTAGTGTCTCAGTAGTGTAGAGTCTCTCGTATCTACATGATACGGTGAAGAACTGCAATAATTCAGGTCCTGCAGTACCCCGATTACTACCGTAATTATTTTTCGTTTTTGTTTGTTTCAAATATTCTGAGTGTATGATTTCCATTTCTGTTACAGTTACATGTTCTTTGCATGCGGTTTCTTCTTGTGGACCCATGCCAGTCTACTAATACCCTGTATCGCTTCATTGTGAGTGGACAGACACTTTGTCACATGGGTTCTCCAAAGAATCCCCTCCCCCCGTGCAGGAACACACTCGTAGCATATTAGCAAGAATATTGCAAAATGGCTCAATCGACCCCTTGTCTAGTAGAATCACAGCCCAGCGGATTTTCGAAGAACAACTCTCATCACGCGCCAAAACAAACGAACGTGTATCACTGAATCACAAAACGTCTTGGAGATGCGCCAGCCAGGCTGTCAAGTTTCCTGAGCATACGGCACAGTCAAAGAGGGAGAGAGCTGTCCCTGAATCTTTACAGCACCATTTGTTGATTGCAGGTGCAACGTGCATGCACATAGGCAATCATGGAAGAGGTTCATTGCAGTCTACATCTGCTTCAGTGAACAATATTTAAGTCATTACACACGTGATGTCACTCAAAGGCCTGCAATTGATGTCTACGTTTAACCTCTCAAGTGTGTGGACGTTACATTACCACAGACATTAGGATGTTGCCTGTTTCGGGCTCGTTTTGGTAGCAAACCCTGACGTCTTAACCGTTGCTGCCTTCATGGCAAGCTTATTTCCATTATTTCACTGTCGGTATACATCATTGATGTTAATAACAAATGTTGTGTATGCAGTAACTGTTTCAAGGTACCTGAATTATATCGAAATAAACGCTCCCTCTTCTTCAGCAAGCCGCTGTCTTCCCCAAAGTGCAAAATAATGATTATAGTGATTTACTACAAACCCTCAATAGATTTGTGGGAGTTTTTAAAGATGACATCAGATATGCTTATATGTACAAGGCATGTAGTACGGTTGCAAGGCTTCGATAAGTGAAATTACGTTGTGTCCATAGATTGCACGTCTCCATCCAGGTTTTCTTCATCTGTAAAAGCGATGTGGGAGAAGCTTAAAGGTGATGCAATGTGTATTTGCTACACAAATGTAAGTAAAACGCGGATGTTTCGTTACCTTTGAGCAGCTGCTGCAGTTCGTAGACAGAACTGAGCAGGACATGGAACTGCCTGCGGCGATGCTCAAGGCGAGTGTCCAGAGCCTTTTGAGATTTCTGCAGAGCTGCGATCTCTTTCTCGAGAGCCTCCAGCTGTGAAAGTGTCTTGCAACGGTCTGGCTGTGTTGCTATTACTTTTGCCAGTGCATCATATTCTGCACCATACAAAAGACGTGGAGATATAGTAATTACTGCTGCGTACTGCAATGGTAAGGGACAACGAGAGGAAATAGAAAACAAAAAGGGGACAGTGGTCCTGAGCAAGCCACAATAATGCATGATCATGACCTGACAAACCATGAGATTATGTGAAGCCCCACCACATGTTTCAGTTGGGCATATAAATTTCTCACTGGTTCTAAGTGAACTGAACGGGGAGGCAAGCATACAGAAACAAGGGCGACTTTTTTTTTTTTGCTTACCTTGTTTGTTCTTTCGTATGCTTTTAGCTTTCTGCAGCTCCTGCTTGTTTTCCATTATTTTCTTTTGAGCGTTTGCAATGCCAACTTCTGCATGAACAAGAACAGAGGTACACTGCGCACTTGAAGAACAATTATCCACGGACTAGTAAATGACTTCACGGTCCTTGTACATTGCGAGAGTAAATCACGACCACAAATACCAATTGTATACATTTTCCAAAGTTTTCAGCTCCTCCGTCTTCAATGACGAGGTGCAGTCAAAGCGGGTTCCCACTTAGTGCCTAACACCTGCCTGACCCTCGTTGCAAGTGTTTCTGTTTTCAACAATCAATAGATACAACATCAAAGTATTAGGCAATCAAAGAAAGAACGACAATCAGCCCAAGTCACTTCCGATTGTGAGATTCCGCTGAGATATTATGTGCATGGGCACCAAAAATATTGCAGACATTAACGGCACAATTAACTCCGTTACTCCGTTAAAAGTTGGTGCGACTCTTGGCAGATGTCTATTAATACGCAAAAAAGTGCACTCGAAAATAACAACTAAAAAGAAAAATGTTAATCCTTTTGAGTACTCCATCAATGGGCGACCACTTAAGCAAGTCAGTAAACATAAATACCTAGGTCTTACATTTAGCGAGGACTTGAAGTGAGATCAACATATAAACGATGTTATCAGCAGGGCAAGTAGAAAGCTTTGTATGTTGAAGAGAAATCTTTGCGATGCCGATAAACACGTGAAGCTAATTGCTTATGAAACCTTAGTACGTTTGGTAATTGGTTATGGGTCTCTCGTTTGGTTTCCGGAAGCTACAACGAGAATAAAAGAGCTTGACATGATTCAAAGACGAGCTATTCGTTTCGTGTACAACAAATTTTCTCGTTTTGACACACCAACTCAAATGCTCCAGTCGGCAGGGCTTCTGAACCTTCATGTCAGAAACAAAATAATGTGCCTAAAAACTCTTTGGTCTACACTTAACGACGAAAGTTGCATTCCCAAGGCCAAGTACTACAAACTTTCAGACACTGGTAGTCGTCGCAGAAAGCGCACCAAACATTTAGTGCAATATCACTTCAAAACAAGCTGCTTACGGTACTCCTTTTTCCCTAAAACCATTGAACAGTGGAATAAGTTACACCAGACGGTCATTGACTGCGACACGCTCCCTTCGTTCGTCTCCTGTATAACTGAACTTTATCGTGACTCATAACTGTGTGTGTATGTGTGCATGTATGTGTGTATATATGCATATGTATAGCTAATGTAGTATATTGAGTACAGCTTCATGTTTGTTGGCATAGCATTTTCTTTTTTTTATTTTATTATGATTATTATTGTTGCTGCCGTTATATTGGTAGTGGAATATGCGCACTATGTATGTCCCTCCTTCCATGGCGAGTCAAACGCCAGAGGTACTTCAAATAAATAAATAAAGTACCTAATGGGGGCATTGTCACCCCTGCACAGGTTGCTTTTCTGCGACTGTGACACGACATGGAAAACATCAAAAGATGTACAAGCAAAACGACAGAAGGTTGAGATTGACTCACCAATTTCACTGTACAGCTGCTCATAATTTTTCATTTCTTTCTGGTTCATCTCAAGCACTTGCTGTGACTTTGATATTGAGAACTCGCACTGTGCCAGTGTCATCAGCATCCTTTCGTACACAATAGCCCTTCGGAAAGATCAAGTTATTTAGAGAGCAGACTCGGCTATTTCCCACAGCACGAACGTCATTACTATAACGAGACTTAAGGAACATACTGCTCTTCCTCTGTTTCTTCGCTTGAAGAACACCATTTCAGAAACGCCTTCAACAACATATTTAGGCGCCGGTCATCGCCCATGCCATCTCCATCGATAAGAAGTTTCCTCCGGATTATCTCCTCTGAGTGGAAAAGGAAAGGCAGCAGTACAGTCCAAGAAGACGACAACACCCAGCAGACAAGCAGAGCCACAAATTCGTACTAATGTTACGCGGTGTTGCATTGTTATTGTGTGGTACCGTGCTGCGGCCGTTGCAGCGCTGGGAAAATGACAACTGTAATTTCTACAGGGCAGCTAGCAAAGACATACGTACCTTCTGAAATAATGGGCATTGAAGCAGTCATTCTACGTCTCGTTTAAAAGGACAACGCGACTTAAGTTAAGAATGTGGACGCTCGAATTCGACTGATGCACAAAACAACTCAACAGACATGCGACGTGAATGGATGGATATCAGATTGGCTTCGCCTGGCTTTGCGAAGTTCCGTCCAGGATTGGATTGGATTGAAAAATGCGGCCTTCTTGCATGGATTTACGGATGGATACTGTGGCTTTTCCTTAGGTGCATTTTTTTCGCTTGCACCTCCTGCACCAGGCCTGAACTGGGTTATTCGCGTGCTGCACTTTCCTGTTGAAAAGAAAGGCAAGTTCCTTCCAGCTGGAAAGTGCAGCTCCCGAAAACCCCTCCTGCGTGGAGTTCAAGGTAGTGCAGCCCAGTGCAAGCGAAAAGAATGCGCTTCTTTTCGAACGGACGATAGGGGGGGAATATGTTTAATGCAAAGTAAAGAGAGAGAGAGAGAGAGAGACAAGGGAAAGATAGACGGACGATAGATTGCGCCACTTAGCATAGAATGAACGAATTAACAGAGGCCTGAAATTACACCAGAACTATTTACACTACCTGTGTACAAATTGGAACAACACCCTATTCCTATGGCACCAATCATGTAGTCGGTCTTTTGTATTTTGTACTGCTTCTCTACCGTTTCGAAAACCCAGTTCCTTGCGCCGGCCCGGTACCCCGAGAGAGTTTTAGTACATCGTAAGCTATCGCCTTTGCGTACGTAAGAGATAGTGTTGGTGGTTCTGCGCACGCGCAAAACATAAAGAGCGCTTCGCGCATTGCGCAGAATCACCACGCTATCCCTTACGTACGATGCACTAAAACTCTCTATTATGACATGCTCCGCGGTCTCCCCTACACTCTAAGAAAAAAGTTAGTAAAACGGGGGGTAATTGCAATCTAGGGGACTAGAAACTGCAATTACTCCCCGTTTTACTCCTTTTTGCAGTTACACCCCTTTTTCGTTCCCTAAACTTCAAATTTACACCCAGTATTGCAAATAGCACTGAACTTCGCAAATGGTCTCCGGAATGCAACGGTCTACGTAAAGATGTGCTCTTCGCGAGTCTGGTGGAGTAAGACTATATAACTTAGATAACTCGGCGGTTTTCACCCACACAGAGGAAGAAATAGTTTATCGCGGTTCTTTCTTGCGAAATTGTGCCCTATGCATGTCGTAAGATTTTATATCTCTCGATATATCACGGTTGCCGGTTTTATTTCAAATTATTTTCATTCATGCACATATGTTCCTGGGACCATTACAACAGAGCGTGAAATGGAGTCCCCACTCTGTGACATTCATTTAGTCTAATGCATTTACTCCCTAAGGGACTAATTTTTGTGGCAATACATTTAGTCCACAAAATGAGTAAAATTGCTCCTTTTCTTTTATTAGACTTAGACTTTTCTGTACTTGTCCACAAGTACCTCATGTTTTATCTACGATGTCCGAATATTTAGTCCGAATATTGAGTTTTCGTTCTCAACATCCTTGTCCTTGCCTCAAACAGCAACTTGCATCTCACAGCGCTGCCACTGACTTGCAATGCACTGCTTCGACTAGAATTGGACGGTTAAAATAACCGCCCAATGACGACAGTGCTGTCGCTGAAATTCGCGTTACACAACCGTAACCGTCCTGCGACTTTTCGTTCGTTTTTAGAAATAAGAAAGGTTGATTGACTGAAAATTATTGAGATGTGATTCCCGGTAAAGTCGGGACAGGCTCATAACACGTAGAAAAGTAGGAAAACAGAACAAATGCAACTCCAAGATGTTCAAGGAAAGAGCATAACATAAATAAGAAACGTAAATACCATCACATTATGCAATATTTCTTCTAAAGTGAGGTTGCTACTGCTCACTGAATATAGAGCTTGGTTCCAGGCGCATGGCCTGAAAGCTGCTTTTTTAGGTACCTGCCTGTGCCCGCAGGGCCGGCGAGAAAAATTACGGGCCCCTGGGATGGGCCACAATATAGTCGAAGTATTTGTACTTCTGCCCAATTCTGACCTTCTGACCAATGAGCCTTTGAGAAGAAATCACAAGTCGCGACAGTTCAAGAATCCAAATCTCAATATTTCTTATCGGGTAACGAATCACCGTCGTCATGCACTATGCAGTCATTTGTACTGTTTGCTTATTTCTAATGATCTCTTGATGTACTCCACGCCCAGGATACCAAGCCGTGCGAGTGCGTAAGTCAACTGAGACTTTGCCGACCCAGAAAAGTGCTGTGACAGGAACGTAGGAAATCCTTTCACTCCATCGGACATGGTGAACAGAGGGACACGTACAAGACCGAAAGTCTGAAAATAGAAGGCCTCATGGTGTAACTCACTCCAGAAACACAATCATCCTCCCTTCTTGATCTTGTACGTTCTTACCTCCGTCCCATAATGCTCGCTTGCAGAAGCGTTTTTCTCTATGTGATCCATTTCATCCGATGATACTTCCAAGGCATAAAAGTGTGTAAGAAGTTTACTGTCGTGGCTCACAAGACTCACAAGGTGATCAGCTTCATTTACTGTGAACTTATTCGTATCCAAGTTGCCTTCTTCTCTCATCTCGCGTGTCACTGCAACAGAAGGTGGCTCGCCTTCTTCTACTATTCCTCCGAAGAACCCAAGCAGCCCATCGAAACGTAAGTGCATCTGTAACGAGTATGAAAAAAAAGTCCGCACTTCGATGACCAACGAAGAGATATGAATATGCGTTTCTGGCTGTACTGGCTGTAGTCACTCGCGAAATCCGGGGAGGGGTGGGGGCGATCGTTACGTTTTCTCCTCTCCACCCCGCCACGCACTACGACCAAAAAATTCCCCCCACCCCCCAAATTGAGGGACTGGCTATGGATCCGCTCTTGCTGGCTGAAGCGTATGCGCTATATTTTATCATCTCACTGAGCGCCGCAGAAAATGCATCCTAAGTACAAGTCACTGAAACCTACCAGCCAGGACATATTCACGCAAAACGAGCAATTCGCCGTGTCGCGCGCAGTGACGGCCTCCGGCGGCAAAAACGACACGTGAAAGGAAAGTAGTAAGTAGGGTTCGAAGCCCGGAATACTAAATTTCGGCTATCTTGATAACGGATATTCGGTGGTACGAGTGAAAAGGAACGAACGTTATTTCTGGTTTCAAGCGTCTTTTCCACTAAAAATATCATTTCCAACACGAAGCCTAATCAACCTCGTCGTCCACGGCACGTGACAAAGACGTCATCTGCTGACTGCTCTGAACAATGCAAGCCATAGCCGAGAAAAGCCCGCACGTAGCATTAAAACTCCTATGAAATCAGAAGGAGTAAAATCTATAAGGTTACACAAAATATCGCAGAATCTCTCTCTCTTTCTCTGCAGAATGTCCTTTCGTTCGTTTAATCCTCATGAATGCTCATGAATATATATATCTGAAAGTGAAGGCGAAACTGAAGACAACCTTTTCAGAAAACTAGACGCAATTGCTCCAGGCCAGAATACAACAGTTATACTCTGGATGAGTAAAAGGGGAGAAGGGTAAAACCCACTGCTTTTACCTGCCGCCTAAGTATATAGAACTGGTTGACGTCATGGCTTCCCGTGCACTGCTAACCGCGGGAAATATCCTGGGGCACAGCCACTGCGCAAGCCTCAAAGAGGCTTGTGCAGTGACGTCATGTTTGCTCACGTGGCATTGGAAAACATATTATGGTATTATGGCTTATGTCAACCGACTTTTTCGTCTTCCTCTCGTAGAAAATTTTCTAGCACATCGCGGGCTCCCCATTACAGTGTAATCGGTTGTTTTTCTTCTTCGTTGCTAGTTTGGGTGTTGTGCCCCCTCGTATGTATCTGTGTTCCTCAAGCTCGAGGAAACGTTCTCTTTCCATGGCACACCAGCTCGCTTGTTTTAATCGAAGTGTCGCTTCCCGCGTATTTTCGAGACGCGTGGATAGATGAGGCTAGGCTACGGCTAAGGTGCCATCGTTGGTTGGGCGAGAGAAGCGACATCGGAAATCGCTTCGGAAGCGGGGGAGCTCCTTGCGGCAACTAGGCGGTGAGTGTTTCTTGAGAGGGACGTTTTGCGGAAAGCATCATGCGCACTCACCAGAACTACTGCTTTAATGCTGTATTTAGTTCGGCTTAGCTCGACCACGCGATCACTAGGAGACCAAAGGAAGCAATGTGCCGCAGCGTGGTATCCTGAAGACGACACAAGCGGCAATTCCTCGGGTAAGACGACGTCAAAGCCATCTGCGATGCAGCTGAGCTCCCGAAGAATTGCACGATCAAGAGGGTATTTCCTCATTGTTGCAGACACTGTCAATAAAGTGGAATAATCAAACATACAGCTGCGGGGTTGGTCTGCCGAGCGGTACGTCTATTTTCCTTACGACTGTACGCCTTTCCTTTCTAGTGCGCGTACACATGCGCGCTCCATGAATGTAGTTCGCGTGTGACGTCGTCGACATCGTGCTATTCGTGTGCATTCGCCTGTCCGTCTGCGTGTTCGCGGTGTATTGCATTTGCTTTTCACACAGTGCTTGTTGAACTCGTATTTCTACGCGCAGGTGGTTCGTTATTAGGACCACGGGGTCTTTTAATGTCAGAAAACGAAGATAAAAGTTGTGTTTATTTGTTTTTTTCCTAAAAGAGGAACGAATACAGAAGGAAATGAAATAAGAATGATAGTCGTTAGTTGTGTGAAAATATGCAAAAATTAACCTTTATCGCCAGTTTGTTCAAGACGGTCCGCCATATTTACTGAGGAAGCGGCGCTTCGGCGGAACAGTGACGCTTGAACCGCGGAAAGCGTGCCCCGCCCCGCCCCCCCCCCCCCAAAAAAAAAAAGAAACCTGCCCAGCCTGGACTCACCTCACTGTGGAACACTAACCTAACCATCCAACGCTTCTCTGCCTTCCGCAAGATGGCGACCTCCAAATCTATTAGGCTTAGCAAGGCTTTCGTTCTTCTTCAGATCCCTGAACAGCTGTCCGGCAGATGATACTCTGAACCAATCAGCGAGCGCGGACGGTGTAACATCAGCGCAAGGTCACAGGCTGGTTCTCCTTTCCATCACCGTTGCGCACGGTCGCTTTTTGAGGCGTACTTTAAATTCAATTTCTGCGATAATTATGACTCTGTGGGATGAATTATTTCTCATGGTGCATTTTACTGGCCTACTTAACAGTTTTACAGAAATAATTACGAATTAAAGAAAGAAGGGTGTTAAAAATGACTTCTGTGCAACACAGAGAAAGGTCAGAAGAACTCGGAGCGAGTCTGCGACTCATTGCTTCATGTAAACAGATACCACACGTGCAAATGAAATACTCGCATGTCAAATTGCAGTCTGCACTCCAGTTAGTGAAGCATAGCACAAGTTCCAGTGTAACCGGACTCGCTAACGACATCCAGGACCATATGGACCAACGCCGAAATGTCGTCGTGGACACCGGTGGAAGAGCTTGTTGTTCCCCGCGTCAAGCCGCAGCGACGACAAAGGCGCTTTCGACCTCGACCTGTCCTGTGTTCTATTTCTACTGGACGTGTCACCGGATATGGTTAGTTCTATCAGACCATTCGATGGATTAGGCAAAGCGCGCAGCTTCAAGGAATTCCGAATGAAACGAGGCCTACAGATTGATCACCAAGTCACAGCGCATTCCGTCTGCCTATCCAAGGCCGACACATATAGAACAAGCGTTTATATTAATCACCAGAAAATGTACCATAGACTTATCATCCGATGTAAACTAATAATTAAATCTCAGAATGCATACACAGCCGTACGTTACTTCTGCCCTGCGATTCCACCACACCCCCCTTTGCAAACCATAGTACCTCTCTCTTCCTCAGTTGCAACATGCACTGCTAAGGACCGGGAGAGTTATCATCAGATTTAGGTAAACCGTAGGCATATTTCCCTGGTGTGCTTCAGATTTACTCGTTCTCGTTCATCTTATATCTTTTCACATCACGAAAGTGTTGTCCAGTTAGGACAACTGTATTCACAACAGTCTTCGAGCTGTCTGCCGAGTCTTCTATAAAGCTGCGCAAGAGTGTCTCGTTGCCAGAAAAGGATAGACATGCAAAGTCACTCCTCAAACAGCATCCACCACGAAGATAAGAACGCTATCAAGAACTGGCTATTTCCAAACGACGCGGGTAATGCGTCCTTCTCGAGAGTGGCCGGAACTCATCAAGGCCTGAGAGCGACCAATACACGTCACCAACACGAGGTGGTCAATGGAAATCGGGCCAACGAGGAGATGAAAGTCGTTTCACGTGCTACGCATGCCGCATGCCAGAGCATCTGAACGCACTGAGAACAAAGGGTGGCAGATAAGATAGGCGAAGAGAAGGAGGAGAAAAGATGACGCCTTCTCTTGTTATCTTCTGCTGAGCGTCCTTCCGTTCAACAACGTCAGTTGGGAGTTCCACAGTCAGCGAGCACACAAGGTTGCGCAGAAACCACAGAAAAAAAGGAAGGTAATGTCCCGTTCCAGCTTCCTTATTCTGTCTCTGTTAGAGATGTGTCGAAACAGTCCGCATTTCAGTTTCGGGAGGGATTTATTCGCTTCTTTTTCATCTAGCGCCTGATTTCTATGTCACTGCTGCATGGGTCACGTTTGCGTGCGGTAACAACAACTTTATTT
Source organism: Ornithodoros turicata (assembly GCF_037126465.1). NCBI lineage: Eukaryota > Metazoa > Arthropoda > Arachnida > Ixodida > Argasidae > Ornithodoros > Ornithodoros turicata. The sequence goes on from NC_088207.1 coordinate 36,916,479, forward strand.
TATGATGATGCCATGAAGCATAGAACGAAGAATGCCCGGTAGCATATACTTCAAAGACATAATGGCAGTTGATACAGGGGCACCAGTTGTGGACGCCCCCCGATATTTGACTGGAAATCTGAAGGTGGTGGTCCGAGTCCCAGTGCTGGCGCCTCTTCATCAGCTGTCATTATGTAGTAGAGGTTTGTACGAACAGCACTACACCGATATTCAAATGCCCTTCTTCATTAGTTCGCCATTGTAGGTAGTGCAGTAATATGAATCAGGTAATCGAACATTGCTTTCCTAAACGCATGGATCGGATTGTCAAGCTTCTCCATTTAGAGGTTCGGCCCGATGAAATGGATGCAGTAATCTTTCTACACAGCGAAATCGGTGCAAGACTTCCTGCCCGTCTAACTTCCTTTGTTTAGTGCAGTGTGTGGGATTGAAAAGGAAACGAACGCATTGATAGAGTTGCTTAGAGTAGTCCAATAGAGTATGTAAGCAGAGACGATCAGCAGAACGATAGTTCCGTGCCGTTACGCCCTCTCTTGCATATTGCATCATTGTCATCGCTTCTCACTCCCTAGGTAGAGCAACCGTTGTCTCCGAGTCCTCGTAATTCACGTCAACAGTTGCACCCGTTCAAGTCGGTCATTCTGGAAGCAATCGGCTTAGGTCTGGCACCCACTCTGGCAGACGTCGTGAATCGAGGGATGGTCAACCTCTGCCTGGTACAACTGGCACGGGCATCGAGGGCAGCCAAGCCGTGGCTGGCATCTTCAATCCGAGATCCATCCGCGTAGTCCTAAGTGGAAGAGTAGACCTCCCGTGCCTTGGACCTGCCTTCAACACCCATTCTGAGTACCACGGTAAGTATCGCACGTGCTAAAACTGCGAAATCTCCGTGATTTGCCTTGTAGTTCCGCGATGTACAAACAATGGTCCTTACGCTAATGGTGGTGGTTCTGTAATGGTCTGATCGCCTGGTTCCACAGTGTTCCACTAAACGATAGTGAGGTTATAAATATAAGAAAAGAATTTGTTGATTAACGCTCCCGTGAAATTCGGTATAGCGTCATATGAACATGGTAAAGCTTGAACATCACGCAGCAGTGGGCAGCAGAAACTAATAAGACAGCCCGGTGGATTTGTGCGACAGGACATTGCAAAACACGCTAGCAAGCTTGAAATCGCGACTCCAGCAGATATAATGGAAATGCACGGTGGAATATAAGCGTACAGCATATCTTACAACAACGATTGCAGAAGCACGGAGAAACAAAGTTGCGTGATTTCTAAACAAGGCCATTTCAAAGTCCGTCGGCTAACGATTGCAGCTCCTGCTGTGAGGCAAGTCACTGAACAGCATATCGACGAGAAGCTCCGCTGACCCTCGCAGTGGTCTTATCTGGGATAGCGGATGTTTTAGCGAGTTAAGAAGGAAAAGAAATCTAGTACGTCAGTTCTCAAATGTTACTGCGCCGCAGATAGGATGCCGGGACGCAGAGAGGTCACAGGCGTATGTAGTTGACGGACTAGATTTTTTGTTCCTTGTTAAGTTGAACACGACTATAGTGGTGTATGGCGGCGGTATTCTACAACGCGTGTGCAGCGTCAAGACGACGGATGATTCTAGCTGCTGGCAGATTCCAGCGTGAGGCAGAGAGCAGGGACACATAGCTTAGAGACAGCCGCCATAGCTCTCGGTGACGTCATCTACTCTTGTAGAATCCGAAACTATTATAAGTTTTGCGTGTTCTTTCGAAAATTCGTGGAAGCACGTAACGAGATTCCCTTGCCAAAATGACTATGGTATTCCTTTGTAATGGCCCTCTCAGAAAGTAAGAAATGCAACAGCAACAAACTGTTCGCCATATCAGACTATTTGGTTTGCGTCTCTAACTGCGAAGATAAAAATATCATGTATGGAGACGACAGGAGCGTTCCTAAGTGTGGCACTACACCAGCCATAGAAATATTCGCACGAACCCGGTTTACGTGACATAGTTCAAGGTCGTGGACCGATCGCTTCCCCCCTGTTTGCATGTTGGGTGTTGATATACAGAAAATGATTACAAATCGGGCGTGGGATTTTCCGTGTAGATAATCTTGGGAAGTGGAAACCTAGAACAAAGTGTATCTATAGATAAAGCGAATGCGACTCACCAACAAATAAGATACCAACCAGTGGACTGTATAGGGGAGCTGGTACACGCTCATAATGAAACTTCAGCAACTAGTTCCTGTCTACCTTGTCTTAACCCTCGTCGTCGTCTAGTTGCTGTAGTTTTATGAGATAAAATACTATACCACAGACGTAAAACACAGTGAAGAGTTGAGAACCCGGAGGGGGTGGGAAAGGCAGGGGGTGAAACTTCGCTCTCTCTTGCCAGCAGATAGAGGAGAGACAGATAGAAAGACCTGGGGAAGACGGGAGACCGAAACTGACTCAATCTATCTATAGTCGCGCGCCACCGCTTGCTTCCATGGGAAGTTTCACCTCATGTCTTTGTTACTTCGTGGTTGAGAACTCTTGTCATCAGTTGTATTAAAGTGCCCCTGCGGACCATAGGTCTCGCGCCTTCAGTGCCTTACGAATACCGTCCATGTGTCTCGCACTGTATTCGCCGAAAATGTTCTTTCTCCATGTGACGCAGAATCGAAAAAAATAATTTATAGTTTTGAGAACAACGACGTCACAGTGTGCGCAATCTGCCATGCGTCTGGCAACGTCGCTGCTGGCAATCTTCCAACGTGGTGCGGAGCCGAGACAGGATGGGTGTGTGCACAGTTGCCAGCACTTGGCTCTTGCCAGAAGACATGCGCCATAGAGCTTGTAATAAGGTCACCTATACTCTTAAAGAATCCGAAACTATGGAGCTCCCAGCGGGTTCTCTGGAAAATTCGGAGCGCATAATGTCCACTGACGGGATTTACATTTTGCATAATGAGTCTTTCAAAGCGTCTGATTTAGAACTAATTACTAATAACTAACTAGAATATAGTTTGAACTAATAACTATTTAGTAATAAAAGAAATCGCATTTTTCTGCCTGTAGTGGCACCTTCACGGGATAAAACATAATGGTTTACCCAGAACCGCAAGCGCCGCGGGGTGATGGAATAAACTGGGGGGAGGGGGTTATTATAGTTACGTTGTAACAGCTTTATGCATGATCGCTGACATATGTCTAAAGTTGAAAAACCAAAGAGGCCTATAGGGGCCACACAGGAAATGAAAGCAGGGCGGTGTCTCAAAACATTTGGAGAAGGGGGGGGGGGGTCTGGATAAATCACCGCATACACCACCACTTAATATGCGCTGTCTCCTACGCATGGACAGAAGCACTTGTCTCTTGAACGGCGTATTCCTGGGAGGAGAAAGTTTTATAAGAGAGAGAGAGAGAGAGAGAGAGAGAACAGAGGGAGAGAGAAAATGACCAGAACTGACGCAAAGTTGCCCAAATTTGCCCAAGCGCCAAATCCCTGAAGTAGAACGCGCGGCAGTCACCGTTCTCGCTATAGCTCTACACATTGGCGGAATGGAGGTTCTATACACTGTAAGCTAGAGACGACACGCAAGTTGGTAATCATGGCTTACCAAAGTACTCGCCATTTTCAGGTGCTTTACCCCCCTGTTAAGCAGTCGAGAACGTTGCCTCACATCAGCCGACTCTCTAGTCAAGCAACTCGCCATGCTCCTCGACGGCGTGCCCAAGACTACGGCGCAAGAATCTCCACAACCTCTGTCCACAAAGCAGTCGGTTCAGTACGGCAGCACAGAGACTAACATAGGGTTGTACACAGCAGGCAACGTAGAGTTCGTGACCGTGCAGCCACTGATTCAGGCGAAGAAAGGAGCACCTGATCAACCAGGAGAGATGGAACCGTTACTTCGTAACTCAGATTTCGAGGCGGAGTCTTGGTGGAAGTTCCTAATGCAGGTGTTTCCATCATTCATGCTTGCGGGATTTGGCATGGTCGGAGCAGGTCTCCTTCTGGATGAGGTGAAGGTGAGTAACCGTTTGCGAGTGTGATTTGGAAATGGATCTCAGTACCCAAAAGTTGCTTTTAGAGTTACAGTGATGGTTTGTACTTGATACACAGTCTACTTGACAGTTACTGCAAAGTACACAATGCCACAATGGAGCAACTAGACTTGTTTCCTTCCTCAGACATGGCCCGCTTTCGTGGAAGTGTCGGAACTCTTCATCTTGGTGCCAGGCCTTCTTGGACTTAAAGGAAATCTAGAGATGACCCTGGCTTCACGCCTCTCAACGCAGGTAGAGAAAACCTACTTATTGTTCTTTGGAATACGTATTAGTGTACAAGCATGGCGGTTCATTTTTTGCTTTATTCTAGGCTAACATGGGAGGGACAAACACGGCGCGAGACGTACTGAAGACAAGTATCGCTAATATGGCACTTTTACAGGTACAAACGACTTCTTGTCTTCGAGCCTAAACGACACCTTGTGCATCGCGTCAATTCTTTCGCAGTGTCAATCTGTTGTGGTAGGAGCTCTGGCATCTTTTTATGCTGTGCTAACGACAATGGTGACGGGGACGTCGGTGACGGGTTCTCACGTGGCTCTAATTGTGTCAACGAGCACAATAACTGCATCGTTGGCCAGCCTCGTTTTAGGTGAGCAACAAATATGTTTTAGCACTACATATTTCCTTGCTGATACTACATGATGCTGCCAGCAGGACCCAAAGCGGAGACGAAAGCGTGCACGAATGCGCTTCCCGTATCGTACGATTACAGTGATGGGTGTGCTCATCCGGGAAGTTCCTAATAATTTCTGTGAGTCTTGGAAGGACTCTTGGGTACAGCGTAGCCAGAAATATGTTGAAATGGATTCTACGGGAGGTTTACATTGGGAAAAGGATTTCACCTTCGTATTCTTCCTCTCCGAAATGCACTACCAAAGGTACAATCTCAGGTGGCGGGCTGTTGAACCCCCACAACCCCCTGTGCTTACGCCACTGCTCTTGTGCCTCCCTAGTATGCACAAGGACGAATCCATATTCACGGACTGTTCAGATCTTTAGGAATATCTACAATCTATTTTGAACGAGTTCGTATTGCAAGTACACAAGAAAGAACCTTCAGTAAGAACCTTCCTCGGCGGAGCCATTTTGGCGAAAGGCCTGGCGTCTTGTGCTCTCCATTCCCGCCACCTGCATCACCACACCTCACGTGATACCCAACGTTGTATCACGCCACCTCCGCAGCGCGCTGTCTGGGACATACGGTGCGCGCACGCTATCCGATGCTCAACTCCGCATATAACGGAGAAGATCCAAGTCTGCGCTACAAACCACACCGCACGCTTTATCACTTCGATTATATTCCAGCACCTGCGACAATCACAAGAGCGAAAAATAAAATAAAAGACAGCGAAGGTTTCTGTGTTCTTGCATTCCAGGCGGTGTCATGATAGCAGTCGTAGTGTCGTCGAAGAGATGTGGTGTGAACCCTGACAACGTGGCCATTCCCATCGCGGCCTCACTCGGTGACATAACTACGCTGGGCCTTCTTGCCTTCGTTAGCACGTGCTTGCTTGACTTCCCAGGTAAGCTAAAGTCAACACTCGTATACGTAACTCACACGTCACTCAATAGGTGTTCTCTTCACAGGACAGGATGTCTGGATCCCGTTGCTCGTCGTCGCAGCTCTCACACTCCTCCTGCCAGTATGGATCATTCTCGCTTACAAGAACAAGCACACCAAAGATGTCTTATTCTCAGGGTGGATGCCGATTATTAGTGCAATGGTAATCTCAAGGTAAGCTGCAATTGTAGTAATGGTTGAGATGTCTCATAGCAAACTACCTCACTCGTACTCTTGTACCTCCTCTTTCCTTCCACAGTTTAGGAGGCAATATTCTCGACGCGGTTATCAAGCGTTTCGGCGAAATGGCGACTTTTCAACCACTCATGAACGGTGTTGGGGGCAACTTAGCGGCGGTCCAAGCCAGTCGGATGTCTACTTATCTTCACAGTCACAGAGACGAACCGATTTACGCCGAAGTGAAGCAACTGGACGGCCCCGTTGGCGGTTCTTCCGTCGTGTGCAGCATTTTTTCTAGCCGAGGCGAGTTTGATTTTGACCGAAGAACGACGCCCGTTGGAACTTACACGTATGCTTGTCTTTACAGATAGCAACGTGCGCAGCAAGTACCTCCTTCTGCTGCTCGTTATCCCGGGCCAACTCGTGTTCCTTACCATCATCTCACTTGTGGATATGGGTAGCTTCCAGCTGTCCTTCGGCTTTGTTCTGTTATACACAGCGACAGCGTTGGTTCAGGTACGTCCGTATAAGGCTTCGCAAAATAATGAACCGACAACCACGGTTGTAGCAAAGGAGTAGCCCCACAGGTGTTCGTCCGTCCAGGCGATAACAGAGAAGTAAAAGATATGTCTCACTTCAGATGTTGAGTAACAACATCTAGTGCCGATAACAAAACGTCATTCGCAAAAAATTCCTCCGATTTGAGAGGTGTAATTTATTACCGGCATCGTAAATCATCCACGCGGTTTGAAATTCCCGCGTAGACAGACGTATGCGCGACGTCAGTGTGACAACACTGGGGCGACACGAGCTGTTGCACGAGCGCGTTCCCTTGGCGCCATGTTCACGTTACGCAAACTGCGTGAGAGCGTATGGGAGAGGACGTTCACACGTGACCATCCTGAGGGAACGTCACGGAAACGTCACGTGAGCTGACCAGGAGATTCTCCAGCTTGCTCCTCCTGTGAGTGCGGATCCGGAGTCCTCCTGCTAAACATATTTATTTCAATCACGCCGGGGAGCGAACTTTTCCTCTAACCACAGTGTTTGTCTCACAAGCACCATAGTGGGGTGACTGACGTTGTCGTCAATATTTATTTCGTTTGATAGTAACGAAAATCTCCAACAACGAAATTCGAACCACGGCAAGAAAGCTGCTGCCAACGGCCACTACCAGTCACCCCTGAGGAAGGAGCCGAACTGGCTCCGAAACGTCGGGTATCCCCGTCCTGTACCTTGGTTGGAGATTTTCGTTACTATCATAGTTCTCACCCAACCAGACACACTTGTGTCGAATATGTTCACTTTTATTTCGTTTGTATCGGTTCGTACAATGAAGAATCCCACAATCGAGTTTAGAAAATCGAGATCGCAGAAGAGGAAAAAACAAAACCAAACAAAAAAAGAAATGGCGGTAGGCACTGGGCGCAATCGCGTTATGCTGTTCGGAAGTTTGATCCCAATTATTCCACTGGCGGAGTTACGGCAAACGCTCGACTGCGTATGATTGCAACGACTGAAATGGTGTGTACAAGTGAATGATGGAAAATGGCCTAGTTTGTGACAAGTTCGGCTACGTGTTTGGCTGGAAATTTTTCTCTGGAGGACGAGAAACCATTCGCGACGCAAAAGCGCTGTAGTTGACGCCTGCCTTTTGTAATGAATGTCACGTGGGATTTTCGGCATGGCTAATGCAGAAATATGTGATCGTTACATCTCTCCAAAGATGAAGATGCACGGAAAAAAGTACCTTTTTGTTGCTGCTGCTGCAAACCTGCGCAATACCTTCCAGAGCATTGTTCACAGAATTGACGTATTAGTTATATTAGGTATTAATACTGTGAATCATCCGTTTGATTTTTCATCTTCTTCCTCCATGCCTACAGTTTTCGCGAATGTTACTATACGGTGCTATGTATGCACGATGTACTCTTTCTGCTCCATCATCCACACAAAGTCCTATTTCCGTTGTAAACGATCATGGCGCCATTGTACAGCTACTGCACGAAGACATGAGTTCGCATGTGTGTTACACACCTGATTTCTACAGAAATGAACTTCTTTTTCAAATTGCTTTTTTTTGGTTACCTGGGTGTTTACTCAAGCTCTTTACAAGTATACAAAAAAAAATTGACTATATTTCCCGTTGCTGGATTTGCAGACGACAGTATAGTTGCAGACGACCAATCAGTTCCTACTTTTCCTTCACGATCTTTTATCTTCTCGTCCGCAGGTCGCCCTGCTGTTGCAGTTGACGCACTCCCTGATCGCAATCATGTGGCGTCGCAAGATGGACCCGGACACGGCAGCTATTCCCTTTGTGACAGCGTTCGGGGACCTCATAGGCACCGGTCTGTTGGCGCTCGATTTTTGGTTCATGGCGACCATTGGAATGCCCGCAGAAGTGCCCTAGATACTCATTCCGCATACAATGCAAATTTATCATTTGAATACCTTTTTAAAAACTCCCTTCTAACGGGTATTTCCGCGGGGAAGTACACGATCCTGTATTCTTACCGTGTGCGTACATTTAAACGAAGCACTCACAGCTTGTAACCAGCGTTATCCCCGATGCAGCACATTTGTGCCAAGATAAAACGACGAGGACGTAATTTCCTCTAAATCACATGTAACACTGACTCGTGTCTGCCTGCCACTATGTTTCTGTACCTGTTGCAGATGCAATGCAAGATTGACTACGGAACTCGATGTATCCAACTGTATGCGAGACGTATGGTGTTCAATAAAATGTGAGTTACTTCGTGTATCCGTTTCCACAGAGGTCGTTTTCGTAATCGTCGAAACTAGAATAATATACGAGCAAACATTGCTTCCTGTGTGTATAATGGGGCCGATTTGTGTCGTCCTTCAGCACATATACTTCTGTCGGCTCCTTGCTTTAGTGATCGGAAGTTCAAATTGAAGCATGCAGCGATCTTGACAAGAACGGTAGGCAAACACAAGGTGGGGCTCGTGATTGATTAGTTGAGGGTGGTATAGTGAAACTGTGTATATCACGGGCTGTACATGCCAAACAAACGGCTAAGGATATCACGATCCACGTGACCTTCTGATGCTACATCCTCAAGCGTTGCTACCCATGCATCCGCTGCTGAGGCGCAAAACACTGACTGTTCAACGCTGGTATGGCGAAATTTGGGTTTTTCGCTTTTGCTGATAATTAAAGCGTTACCGATCAGCCGAAATTTTGGTTTCTCTAGCAAATTACCGTGAACTTGAGCTTGGGGTATAGTATCGGCTGCGGCAATGAAACATCCTAATCACACTCATCAAGGTTGGTTGTCATGGAGACGACCGTTAAAATCTCATTATCAAAGTACATCGACAGAATTACATTTCTATAGAATTGCACAGTGTAAGACCCTATGCACCAGTTCAATGTATCTGCATGGCGTTACCCAATAAAAGTATGCATGCACGCCTCAGCGACTACGCAAGGCAGATGGAACATTGTGTCGTCTGCATGTGAAAATCTGCAGGACATTCAATCCTGGTAAGCTTCAAAGTGACTGAACACCGTGATGAAAATTTTATAGCGTGACACTCTGTACGTGTTTCTCTTTTTTTGATCCCGTGTTAGCGCCGCGAAGCAACTGTGGCTATGAGTGGTATACGGATGTGGACAGATGGAGAGAGTACAGCAGGTAGGAATGGGGGACGGGGGTTAGTATGCGTCCTGGGCCGACTTCAGGGGGAACTGTGCCGACATTCGTCTGGGAAGTCTTCGGAAAACCCAGGGAAAACCTCAGACAGCACAGCTGGTGGTAGGATTCGAACCCACCACCTCCCAGTCTTCAGCATGACCTTGGCTACCTCTGGTCGCTGTACGCCTGCTCAGCATCAACAGACGATTGTAAAAAGATGCGCGCGGCGCAAAGCAGCATGGGAACTTTGAGGGACACTGATCTGTCGTCTGCTTCTGTTTACCCCGACTGCCGCTGCCGCTGCGCACACCGGGAATGTTTTTGTTGTTTTTCCTCTATTTCCGCCTGTGGCAGTCTCGTAATGGCGCTGTAAGTTCCCATGAGCCCTTGTGTGCCACAGGTGGCGCTTTCTAAAAGGTATACTGACAAGGGCGACGGAAATGCATCTTTGAGTAAAGGCAGGCTTATATTCCACGCATTCAGAAACTCTCTCTATTTTCGCTAACACGGTGTAAATTGCGCAGAGAGCTTATTGGAGACACATATTTGTAGTTTCCCAATGCCATTCGTTTTCCGCCATGGCACATACTGACCTTGGAAGGAGAGCATACGAGGGAACAAATTAGATTGTCACAGGCCACTTGTCTCGAGCTAGAGGTGACACTGTACAGCAGGATATCGATACATATATACATATACATATAATCATCGCCGCTAACGCGAACGGCCCTGAGCTATGTGAGGTGCTTGAGATTGGTAGTGCATGCTGTCTGCACGGAATGCGTCGTCAATAACACTTGAACCCGAAGGCTCGTAAAGAAAAATATTTTCCAAATAGCCTGGGCGTTGGCGGGAACTCGCGCGAGCAAGGAAGAAATATAGGTCATTGCAGTTCGTATGGCGCACGCGAAGCTTCCACGACCGGCAAAAAAGCGCAGATTTTGGAGAAAGTTGTCGAAGAATGGAAGCACGTCCGAGATTGGTTTGTGTCCGCACGAGTGAATGTATGACGTAAGGGTAATTATATATGAAGGGGGCGATTTATGTGTGCAGGTGAAAGGGGGCTTCCTTTCCTTCGTACTTTCCAGGTGGGGGTATAAAAGGTAAGTTTCTGTTTCGCTGTGTCAGCCACCAAAGTTTTACAGCTCGCTGCAGCACACAACAAACGACAATGAAGGCCGCTGTAAGTACCAGGTGCACCGTCTGAGCTAACGCTCCCTGGTGTCGTTTCTGTAATCTTTTGGCACCTGCACGTGTAGGTTTTCCATTCAGCGTATGCATCGCGAGGTACAAAACTACTATTTGTTTATTGTTTGTTTATATTCATGAAGACAGGCATTACAGATAATATAGCAGATGGAGGACTCAGTAGGAACTGTATAATATAGTAACTGTAACCCACTAGACTATATGAGCCATGTACAGCCATGGACTGACATAGTCAGGACCGCAGGAAGGAATGGGAGAAAGCAGGGTTAGTATGCGTCATGGCCGACTTCAGGAGGAACTGCAGCGACATCCATCTGTAATGTGCGCCAGAACACACGGGGAGAACCTCGCAGGCAGCACAGACGGGATACATTAGCCCGACGTTGGAGCCACCACAAACCGCACTCGTTCGCTAGCGACAAAAGAGCTGAGACAACGATAACGTGAAGTATTTAGTATTATCGAAAGTATCATTTCTGGAAGGTCTTTAATCAACTGAACCTCGCTTAAAATACACGTAGAAGCATGTTTACAGTTATTGTACAAGAGCTCTTGAAAAGGAGCAATCAGAGCTTCATATTCGTCGAACTGGCCATCAGGGGACATCATGCAAAATATTTTCGCTGTGTATTGTTACTTCGCAGTCAAATTTACAAAATCACTCGACCAAAGCAGCCTCGGACGAACGGCCCGATCTCTTCTCGTGACGTCGGTAGCTCCCTGTTGCGGATCCCCGTCACGAGTCGTATGATTGACTCTGCTAGGGGGATGGCTGACGTGTCCTCTTACAAGCTCTTTCAAAGGGTGGAGGTTTTTTGAAAAGGGTGCAGAACAGGGGCCCCGCGCACGTGCTGCAGGCGGCCTGTGGGCGTCATTCTTACGCAGGAAAAGAGAGAGAGAGAGAAAGAAATAAAATAGAAGGGGGTCCACCTCAGTGTTCCTTTAACGGCATTATGCTTATCATGCGGGTGAAAATGAGCAATCTGAAATATATATGTCTCGGCACGTTTTTCTTCCTTTAGATATTCTCCCTCGCGTTCTGTGCCCTGCTGGTTGCCGTTTCTGCCGGATTCCTCGGAGGCTATGGAGGATACGGAGGCTACGGTGGGTACGGCGGCTACGGCGGAGGTTACGGCCACTCCTATCACTATGACAACCAACGGGCACACGGATACGGCGGATATGGCGGATATGGTGGATACGGACTCGGAGGACTCGGAGGAGGGTACGGGGGCTACGGCAAGTTCGGGGGCTACGGCCACGGTTTCTACGGCTAACTTCTAAGATTCTAAGGTGATTTTAGCTTTCCGTTTCACGGCGGTTGCCGCGTGCAAAGCGGTTCTGTATTTTCTTGCACTGAATTTTACGCTGCTCTTCTAATGTTTTTTTAAAAAGCTTTTTTTTTTCCTTTCCAGTGCCCACCCCACCGCTGCCAATGCACTGATATAGCTTGTACAGGTCTTTATACAATCAGCAAAAATAAAATATACGACACACTGCGTACCTATACATTGTCTCCATTTTCTAACTCAGCAGAAAGAGCGGTCATCAATGCTAACACAAAAGTGTTACGTGCGCTCCTCATAATTTCTCACAATCTTTCTTTAATTTCTACGAGGTTTTCTTCACGAGCAGAAGTATATTAGCATTTACCAACGGGAACTGAAAACGGGAGTGCATCTGATGCCGCTGCTCTGCACAGTCTGAATAATAAAGCATGTAGAGGAACTGATATAAAAAATGAATTGGTACCTCTTTTACTTTCCAATGTAGTGAGGAGAAGCATGGCACCGACGTCTAAAGCTGTACATACGCCGTCAGACTTAACCATAACGCGCGAGCGCGTGGCCTGCGGAGATGGCAGCGCAGTGGAGCGCTTTCCTCTGTATATGATAATGCGTCCGAGTCACATAGGTCCAGGAGCAAGCGGCTTGGCATGCTCGATTGGGCGGTTATCGCACGAGTCTCTTCTTCGCACTCCCGCGGCGCTGGCGTCTGTGCAGGTCCCGTCAGGCCACAAATACACGCCCTCCAACGGCTAACAGCATTGAAAGATTGAAATAAGGTAGTCGTTGAGAACGCCAGATCCCACGCGGATCCAACCAACCCGCACCGCTTGAGTGCCGGTCAAGTGCACCACCGATTACGCCTCACTGGCACGACTTCGCGAGGAAGATCTGCCGTACACAGCAATCAATCTGTCCACATACTTTCTTACACGTTTTTCTTAAACACACATGTACGCATACAAGAACGAGGCAGGTGACACCTAGTAATCAACCAAGTTGAGGCTGGTACAGAAACAGATAAACATATTTGTGTGAACGGAACATGAATTTTCCAGTATGTGACACTACCTGACACAGAGGCGGAGAGTTTTCATTTTCCCAGGGGGGGCAAGGGCGCACCGCGAAATAAGTACTCTGGCGGGGGGGGGGGGGGGGGGGGGGGGGGATATGTTTACTAAGAAAAAAAGAAAGGTAAGCCAGATGGATGTCGGTGTGTTATTCCAAACAAAGAGTGAAATGGGGAAGACAAAAAAAGCAAAGAAAAAGAAAGCAAAGAAAACAAAAAGAAGGAAAGAAAAGGAAAATAAAAGAAGGAAAGAAAAGGAAAATAAAAGAAGAACACAAAACTAAAGCTGAAGAATCACACACCCTGGCGGGATCTTATGATGTATGCAGAACTGGTATAAAAATAAGAGGAAGGAAGAACAGAAAAAAGAAAAAACAGAGAGAACGTAAACAGTGAACATGTGCACAACTGAAGGCATTACGCCTTTGAAAACTGACTGCAACAACAACAACATAGATGAATGGATGATGATGATGTGGGATGTTTCCCTGCGTTGAGTGCAGGACCCTACCCCAACAAAAGGAACAAAATGCATTGAATCCTCGGTGTTTGACCCGAAATGCGCGCAATATTATGAATATGGTCAATGAAATGGAGCTGCGGGACTTGAACCCGCTCCCAACGGATATGCGTTCCGAAGATTCTACCGTTACACCTCACTGGCAGCTGCTGGTACCTTTCCGACTGCTTCGTTTCATTGATCTGATTGCTTTGGGCGAAATTCAGGCTATGTGTTGTGTCATCCTCTGTGTTTCTTCGCCTCACTTTCTACTGTGATAATGAGTATGGTGGGCGGATACATATTTTACAAATTGCAAGATGCATTTTTGGGGTTGGTGTCTCTTCGCTCTTTGGACCCGGGCGCGCCGAGCCCCAAGGGTTGGTGTCAGTCTCTTAGCGGGACTTCCCGGGGGAGGCGGCGCCCCCCTAGTTCATGTTCCGGGGGGGCAAGGGCCCCCGCGCCCCCCCGCAGTCGGCGCCTATGACCTGACAACAATTCGGAAAATGTAACGTTTGTTACGGACAGTATACGCTTACAGTAACGGAGTTTTAAAGGAGGGCTATTTATTTGTGTCCTGAGTAACCAATGATCGAGAACTTAAAATGTACTTCAAATACTTCGCTGAAAGTCTGGCTCTTCACTCTGGTTACTTTGAATTCTGAGTGTGTGTTACGTTCACTTTTTGTACTCAGCACCGCAACACAAAACGATCATCCAAAGTAACCACAGAGCATTCCCACCACTGTAACGTATGGTATAAATTAATCAATTGAATATAATTTCTCCAATACCAAACTGTCCGATCTTTCAACTGTACACGTCTTGCATGGCTAAGTACAAGTGACAGGCGGCGTCTCCTGTACCACTACCGTGCCAGACCGGAGAAGCCAATCGACGCGTCGGATACGTCGCTCTGTAACACTTGTGAAACAGACCCTTTATCTGCGCTACCGCGATCGACAGTTGGCCTTCGAGACACATTTATATCACATCATCCGGTAAGAAAGGGGGAACCAAGTCCTGGCACTGGATTGCACGGCTCTTGAGATGAGGAACGCTGCCCGACAGGACCATCCAGGTATCGTGGTTTGCACAATTTTCTCTTTGCTCGGTGTACACCCCAATAGCCCCGAATATATCCTCTGGATGTACGAATAACGTCCTCACGGATTCGCACGTCCGATTGATATCTGAGGGATATCCATCGGAGGTACGAATCCGTTAGGACATTATTCGTACATCAAGAGGATATTCGGGGTTGTTGGGGTACGTACGTACGTTCCTTCTGTTCAACCCCTGAGTGAGCGCGAGTCCTCGCTCGCAGTGGTTCGTTTACATATGAACGATCGTGGTTTTACAGAGGAGGCTTATTTATGGAGGAATACGGAGTCGACGGAACTGCGTCGTGTGGGAAACAGTCTTCTTGTAGACTGTTTCCAAGGCATGGGATTGGTGGGAACCGCGTATCGACCAACACCTAAAAGACATGATGCGTAAAACACTTTGAAGTAAATGACGCCATGCGACGGTAATGCGACTGCAGGATCTAATTACACTAGTACATCTAATTAATATGCGCTAATTATTGTGATAAGCAGCGCACATTGATTAAATTAAATGTCTGACACGCACCAAAAGAAGGTGCTGGCACCGCGTCGTTCCTCTGTTGTGGTGCATCGACAAATGAACCTCTGTATGCAATAAGGGGATAAGTCGAAAAATCCCAAAATGAGAAAAGGGGCCTCATATCATTGTCCGTCCCATTGACACACATGCATTCCCCGTTTTTTACCATGCTGTAGCGGGCGAACAAATCGCAATAAGGTCCTAAGTTTTCATTGGCAGGTGCATACTGGTATGTAGATGTCATTGCAACAAAAATAGTAAAAAGAGGATAAGTCGACTTATCCCCTTATTGCATACAGAGGTTCAAATATATGCAATACCGTAAGTTATAGGTTCAGAATACTTCCGAGAAATGTCCTGTCAATTCTGGCGTTCTCTCCACTGACGTTCGGACCAAACAACTGGGGATCCATAACAAATGAATGGAGATATCAAAGGCTATACGTCATTGGAGCTCAAGAGCAGAGCATAAGTGTTTTTACGTGTTTGCGAAAAACGAAAAACACGTCGACCCTCACGAAAAATTATGATAATAGTGAGTTTTAGTGCGTCGTACGCTATCGCCTGTGCGTACGTAAGGGGTAGCCTGGTGGTTCTGCGCAATGCGCGAAGCTCTTCTTAAGTTTTGCGCGTGCGTAGGACCACCAACGCTATCCCTTACGTACGCAAAGGCGATAGCGTACGATGCACTAAAACTCTCTAATAGTTCGTGACTCTAAAAACGCCGCGAGACAGCTATGACCATGAGCGATGCAACAGTGGTCGATTTAGCCAAATGACGATTCCCTAAAATGCAAACCTAAAGTGTTTTTATCTAACTGATAAACGCGTAAAAAATTGAGGAAGTTTGGCGATTGAGAAACATCCACTGCAGAACTAGCGTTACGTATCGTGGTTATGCTTCGCGATATCGTACGTTACTATTCGCCCCGAGATCGAACGGTGTCGGCGCGCTGCGGAGAAACGATGAACTAACGCAGTGTGGATAGTTTCCTCGCGTCATCTGCTTGTACACGTTTATTCCGCGTTCGGTGCAGTAGGTAGAGCATTGGGGGAACCGAACAGTATCGTACCATCGCGGCACAAGTGACCTGAATATACGCAACAATTACGGGAAAGAACCACCCACTCCGAATATCGCCGGCGTGTTGTCCACACTAGAAAGGTGACGGCGTCGCCCCCTATAGGTCGATCTCGCAGCAAATAGCGTTACGTATCATTTGAATATTGTGACTGGGAATCGTTCGGGCGAGACCTAAATGCGCAGACAGTTGTCGCCTCAATAGACGCAACTATATCACATAGTCTGTCGCCGAAGTATGCCTGAGGTCAGTCCGCGATAAGATACGTCATCGATGGTTCTTGACCGTTTCGCAGAGGATTACGGGTGCCAGATACTACTATCAGTGCAGCTCCCTCCTTCTCAAGGGAGCGCAGCAGCACCAACGGTACGCTTCCTCAACCTACCTTTCGTCATCTATGACATGCAGACTTAAACACAAAAGAAGACGCGTCACAGGTAAGAATGCCATTTATGGAGATTTTTCTAACGGAACGAAATACCTTTTGTGTTGTGTGGAAAACGCGTTTGCTTTGCGTAGTACCTTTGTGGTTCTCTCGTGGTGTCCCCAACGGCCCGCTGCGAAATACCGTTTCTTATTCCAATATTCTGAGACTCATTTTCGTTACTGGCCATCTGCGAAACACGATCGATGGTCACCTTTTCAACAACAGTTTCTTGTAATATTGGTTGGGAAGACACTGTCAAGTGTCACATAGTTGCTCACAGTGCATCTTGGCGTCTGTAAAAAACTCCACAAACGACTGCAGGCTTATAAAATGTTTGTTTATTGGAGGTGTATTTGTTTGTTACTAACTCTCAACAGAATTATGCGATCACTGTCACAGGGAGGCACAGCGACTGAGGGCTGATCGCTAATGCGTGGTATTCCTGTGGACGTGAGAGTTATTTGCACGCGGGTGTAATGCTATCTCGTAGTTTTCGCGGTTTTGATGTGTACGCGCTTTGATTTATTGTGTATGCGCATCCGTGAGCGCGTGAGTTCCTTGCATGTATTACCACTGGTATAACACAAAACCACAAAGCTCCAACCAGGTTTCAGAAGTGGGTGTCCGATGTTTTCTGGGCCAATTCGGCTCCTTCCTCAAGGGTGACTGCAGTGGCCACTGGTAACAGCTGTTATTCTTT
Source organism: Ornithodoros turicata (assembly GCF_037126465.1). Lineage (NCBI taxonomy): Eukaryota > Metazoa > Arthropoda > Arachnida > Ixodida > Argasidae > Ornithodoros > Ornithodoros turicata. The sequence continues at coordinate 36,933,825 of NC_088207.1, forward strand.
AATAGTTTTTACTAGAGGCTACTACACAACCGAACCACCGCTATGTAAGGACCCCAACTGGGTCCGAAACGTCGGGTACCTTCTTCCTGAACCCTGGTCGGAGTCTTGCGTATGGCATAGTTTGATCCAACCAGACACACTTGTGTCGAAGACGTTCAAGTGAATTCCTAGTGAATTGCACGTCTTATTCTTTGCCTATGACGCCACATTTCGTCATAAATCGTGTTCCAGAACAACACGTACACATAGCTGATGGAAGGACGACAGTAGTATTAGTCACTGTGTTGTTTGACGGCGGAGAGATATGTTCTTAACAGTGGATAGCTATAGTAATCATCGGCCTTCATGATACGGGGGTCCTCAAGTAGATGAGCAGTACAAGCAATTGTAGTCAATAGCTCGTCCGTCTTTGTTAGTTACGTTGCATATTTACAGGCCTACATATAACTTTGGCTGCCGCTGAGATAGGTAGCGTGCTTATTGAACGACAAGATTTCTGAAGTGAACGCTCAAAACGACGAATTGCTATTACTTTATTAATGGTCTCAATATTCTAACATACGTTGCAAAGTAAATACTAAAGGAATTACCTTGAGGCTCGCTCTTGTGTTTATGCGATCTTACTGTGGTTTGCATTACAAAAATTTCAGTGAGGGTTATGTTTACAATGCTCGTTGCACCTTGTCACTGTATTTCCACAAAAATGTACACACAGTGGCACAAACACGTATGCAAGTTTCGAATGTTATGATCAGACAGATCAATATCATTCAAATAGACGTTGAACAGAATTAAATATCAGCACCGAAGTATTTCATATTAGTACCTAAATTGCTACGCCTGGGGCACGCCAAACAGAAGCGTTTATGGTAGTTATTATTATATGCCGACTCAGTAATTAGGGTTTTTGAATGAGGCAGTATTACCCTTTCGCACTACAATACTCTAACTTGTGCAACCGGATTAAGAGGTATGGAGAGCAGAGCAACTTTGTGAAACTATTTCAATTAAAATTTAAATTCGTAACCTGTATAATTTCACAAAGAGAATATATATGGCGGAGCAATTAGCGTAGCTTTTACAGCGGAGCTTGATGTCGGGGACGCTCCAAACAAACCTAACCTATAAATTTTCAAGCGGTCACTGATATCACAAGATGTAGCACCATCACTGATATTGGCACCGTTTTTATTTTGTAGCATATGAAAAGATTAGTGTAAGTGAACTTCCCAAGCAGCACAATGTACTGAAAGTCGAGTGCAATAGGGGTGGACGGCTAGGTGGAAGCCTTGAACACATTCGTGAAACTAAAGAACATTGATAAGACGCATACCGTCCACCCATATTGCACTCGACTTTCAGTACATTGTGCTGCTTGGGTTCATACTCCAGTCAGGACACCCAAACTCAGAAAACCCAATTGATGTTGATATCACCTCTACTGCAAAAAGACGTCAGAAACTGATTTGACAAAGTATTGAAGAAACGAGTAATCACTTTATGACCATACACAAGAGCTTCGTCTGGAACATATAAGTGAAAAATCCATATAGTGATCACTGAGGAGACTATCTGTGTATTCACACGAGCGACATTTCCCGAAGAAGCGGAAGACGCGAAAAACGTCATAGCTTTCTGAGCGCGAGCGCTCAACGTCCAGTGTCCACGTACGCTGCTAATCGTGGGGAATATCCTGCGACATAGCCACAAGATATCCCGTACCAGACGACAGGAAAGACGTTGACGGTGACGGTTGAAAGTGTGAATGCTGTGTGAAGCGTGTGAATGCTCAACATAACACGGGACGGAACTTCGTCTCTGAGAGCAGTGTTTTCACTTTTTCTTCCACCGGAATATTCCGTGAGCATATCGCGCGTGTAAATACACAATAAGTGTCGTCTGCTAAGTGCGCAGTACGCCACTCCCGATATTCCGGCACCGTGTGAATGCTCAACCTAACACGGGGCGGAACTTTGGCTCTGTGAGCAGTGCTTTGCTTTTTTTGTTCCGCTAGAATATTCCGTGAGGATGTCGTTCGTGTGAACACACGGTATATGGCAAGCAATGCAATATTATGCGTTGTCCACGCATTTGTGTCGTGTACCTGCACAATAGGCAGAACGTATTACGGATAGCAGATGACCTATGCAGCGCACCGTATGTCGTGTCTTGAGGACGTGAGACGTGCTTGAACGCTGAATCAGTGTTCGTTATGGCAGTCTACATGTGCACACTGACAGCGGGTTGCGAAGAAAAGGATGTGTCATTCTCGCTACTGCGTGTGTAAATGTCAGGTACAGAATGACGGGCAAGTCCGAGCAGTATGCGCGTCAACCATCATTTCATTTGCTTACAGGAATATATACTAGCCATTAAAAGAAGAAGAAAAAAAGAACTGATTTAGGTGTACCAAAAAGGTAGGTACGTAAGTGCCGCTTTGTGTGGTGACATACTCATCTAATCAAAATTATTTTTATGCGCATAATCATAGAAATCGGCATCTATATCAAACTGCATGTGGCGCTTACTGATTTTTAGAGTTGCTAATTAGTCGAGATGTTTTTAGCATTCTTATTTAAAGGAACTGTAAAGTGAAATATGACTTGGGACCAAAAGTACAGCGTTGCTTCCTTTCTTGTCTTCTGTGTTTGTTTAGATGTTTATGCGCGCAAGAGCAATAAAAAAATGCGCATTTCGGAATTTGCAGTTGAAAATCGGGAAGATATGCTCTTATACTCAGAAATATGATGCACTTTAAAAAAATGCCCGAAATCTGCACTTACATGCAGTATAAAAACTATCTTCACGACTTCCTAAACATGTGTTCTGAACTCCAGACTATAGGCCTCCATGCATATACTGTCCCCAGAAAAAACATGCGTTTGCATACAATTCCTAGCCCTAGTCATCACACACACGTCATCACCTCTCATTTTGTCATACCTATCGCACTAATCAATTTTGAACACTTTTAGAAACTGAAAGGTGGCGACCCTCAACGTTCGCAAAGAACAAAGTTGAAGCCGGCCCAGGATTGGCGGACAGATATCACGTGATACTGAAGGAGAACTTAACGCATTTGAGGCTGGTTACTAATTACCATTAGACTTTTTTTTAAGAACAATAGCAATTCTTGAGAAGTTCGGTTAAAACTGTTAGCGGTTGTAACGTCCGAGTTCCGTGCCTGCGAGGTGACCTGCACCATTTGTTGGCCTTTCTCTCTCTCCGCGTCTTGTGTCGTCTGCTCGCTGCTGTTTGCAAAACATCGCATCCAAGTGATTTGAACAAATGTGTGGTTTGCCTTCTTGTGTTCCGGAATACACAAACCGTGCACCTTCGCTGAAATGCTAGCTGCGATCGCCAGAAACGCACTATCTCGTGTGATGTATCGCCTAGTTGCTTGCGTTCTCAATAGATGGCGCGCGAGTCGCCCCAAGGCTGGGGTGCTCCTGGAGTGTGCTAGCTTGCTTTCGATTGCTGAAAAATTGCTCAACATACAGCAGAACTATTACGTATCTGAAGTGTTCAAGTTCCAAGCTTTCAGAAACCCAATAGGATAATGAACCTACGGCCTAGGAACCTTGTGCTTCATATACCAGTGACGTGTACCGTTCGGCCGAAACGACGGGAGTGTTTCGTTGTGCAAACAAGCCGAAATAAGCTAGCTAAAATATCGTTTTTATGCACACCCGTCTTGAACATCTCGTCCGCTTGAATAGCTAGCCCAAATGAAAAGGATTTTGGATCATGCTAGCAGGAACACAACCCTCCAAGGAAGAAAAAAGAAAGCGGCGTCTCAGGGCTCCATAATCAAATCGTATTTTTTCTCCCTTGACAGCGGCGTCCCTAAATAGCGCCAACATTGCGGGGACACCCAGGTCTTACTTCAACTTCTCTTTCACTCATTCTCCCACTCTCTCTCCCATTTCCCAAAAATACAGCCGAGCCCTTGAAACAGGCGGTGTTTCCCGAGAGACGCACAACATTCTCGCCTGCTTTCTCGATAACAGACACTCGAGACAGCAGACCATGAGGGAAATCACTAACGCCTTCTGTCCTTGCCTACTCTGCCAGGTAGCAACCACAATTTGCAAAAATGACGTCCGACAGTACCACTAACCACCAATCTCGGAGGAAGTCAGCATCTGCATGCAGCAACGGCGAAGTCCAAAATTCGGAGATTCTCAACCAAAATGGACACATCTTCTGCAACGGAAGCTCGGAGGCAGACCTATACCATCTCCAGAAGATGGTGTCCGAAGACGACATCGACGTCGTGCCAGAAGTCGGGGTGCTTCAAGGAGACGACGACAGTGAAGAAAGTTCAACGGCTCCGCCTGAAGAATCGCTGTGGTCCATCTTCAGACAGGCTGCCATACCATTCTTGCTTGCCGGACTGGGAACAGTGTGTGCCGGACTAGTGCTGGATGCTGTGCAATACTGGCCAGCGTTTGTCACCGTGACAGAGTTATTTATCGTAGTGCCTCCACTGTTGGGACTGAAGGGAAACTTGGAGATGACGTTGGCAGCTAGACTGTCCACTCAAGCGAACCTCGGTCGGATGGATACTTTACGGGAACAGTGGAGCATTGCGCTTGGGAATATGGCGCTTGTACAGGTGAGCTTATTTATGCACCGAGCTCGCCATTCAATATCAATGCGGACAGGTGGTAATGTGCAGAAATCATGCCATGCCAGCAAAAAAACGCATACACTACAATGGGAGTGAATGTCGTGCAGTTCCAGGGTGTCCACCAAATTGCAGCCTTCAAATTCCCCGAGTTTTCCAGGTTTTCACTGACTATTTCGAGCGAATTCCCTGACCAAAACAAAAGGCAACTTGGTGCCTCCTCCTATGTTTTGATACATATCCCTCATTAAACATATCATTTATGAGTATTAGCGAGGCTACCCTACTTTTCTGCCTCTCAGCTTGTCGTATATTAGCGAACCGCTACCCGCGGCAACGCTGCTGCGACGTGGCCGACCATTCAACCACTGATCGGTACTCGCGACTCGCTAGCGCATCATCACAGCACTTGTCGGCGATTTTCCCTGACTTCAGCTGCTTTATGGCAAATTCCCTGACAATCTCCCGACTTTTCCTGTCGCATCAAAATTCCCGTACAATTCCGGGTTTTCCATGTTGGCAGACGCCCTGAATTCGGAACTGGGCGACCGACCAGCCTCTGCACGTTTTGAAATGTCAAAGAGTGCGCTGTCGACATAACCCTTAATTCGCAGAGCATGGCCGGCATGATGACACATACGCGGGTACTCACAATTAGTCAGAATGGTTCCTCTTTCACAACGCCACATAATTGTGATGGCGACACCAATGTTTTACATCGTACTCCATAGTGCAATGTTCTGTTGTTTTTCTTTTGGACGTATGGTACCGAGCCACCAGTTGAGGAGATCTAGAGAGAATTGTACTACATGAGGCATACACGGAATATGTACCCATTCTAGGTTCAAAATGGAGTAAATTATGCCTTCCGTGTATTAATATCTCGTTAAAGTGCCACTCCGGACTCAGAAAACAGCGTTTATTTTATTTAGTCCATGAAAATAAGGTGCCTCAAGGATTCTATACGCGAAATTTCAATTCTGTTTACGAACGCTGTGCATTTCTGTCAATTTTTGAAGATCTGCTGAGCCTGCACAAATTTCGATGACGCGAGGAGCGGGTGACGTAATCATAAGCCCACAGATTGCAATGATGTCACGTTCTGGAGAGGGCACTCGTCTCCTAACAACGACGCCGGCGTCCGGGGAGGGCAACGTGGTGAAGTCACGTGACACTTATCCAAAGAGGGGAAAATGGGTGAGATGTCTCCTCCCTCCTTTGTGGCTTCTCGAAGGTCGGAGCCGTCGGATGATATGTCACGTGAGGCTCCGCTAACGGAGTGCAAAAAGTGAGCCCCCGGAAGACGCGAAGGGCAACAACGTTGCTAGATGAGAGCCGGGCGCGTCACATAGATCCAAAATATTTTGCACGAATGTAAAGTGAGACAAGAAGATTTCAGTAACATAACTTTGGTAGGATTCTGAAAAGATTTAGTCCGTAGTGGCACTTTAAGTATGCAAGAGGAGGGAAGCTTTCACGTAACACCCTTGCAACACCGACAAAAACAGGATTGCAGCACAGGATTCCTTAATGCGACGATGGTTCCCCCTGTTTTAATGAGTTCATGAATTTACCTAGAAATTGCGGCCCTTATTCCATGAATGCGCTCGCCAAATGGCGGGTACCACAAAGCATTGGCAGTCGGGGTTCCTCTACAGCATTGTAGAGGAATTTGCCAGCTGACGCCAAACATGTTCTTAGACTGGCCAGGTGTTTGTGTTGAGACGCGTTGCTGGCCACCGTGCGAAGTTAGGCGAATAAAGGAAAAGAGATGCAGTATTGCCATAGCTCACCTGCTTACACGTGCTGTTATAGCTGAACCAAAGCGCAGTATGGAAGGTCACGCACAGGATAAACATACGGAGAAACGGGGGAACACACATCAGTCATGATCATTACCAGATACAACAGGTTCAGGCTGCGTTTCAATACCCCGGTTAGTCGACTGCCTAGCGGTCTAACCGGAAGTGCCGCCATGTTAAGTCCCGTTCCAAATCTCGCCAAGTCCGCTATTCAGTCGGCTACAGCCTAGTGCGCATCGATGCAGTCTAGTTATACGCCTGACCATCTGACAGCCGGGATGGAGACGCGCGTTGACGGTACCAGCGTGCCCGCTGTTTCTGCTGGCTTTAAATGTAAAGTTGCACATAGTGGTATGCTTTTTAAAGTAGAGTTGCAACACATGTTTAGTTGTGGAGGTGACAGTTTATGCACGATGTCCTACAAACTTAGCGCATTATAGAGTCCTGCTGCGCTTGCGCCGTACGCATTTCTTGCGTGAGCAACGAGATGGCGCCACAGGCGCCTCGGCTAGGCAAGCCTGTTCCAATAGTGACAAGCAAATGGGTCTACTCAGCTGCCTAGTCAAGCGGCTTCGCGGGCGCGAGGTATTGGAACGCAGCCTCAATGATGAGCTCGGCAGTAACAGCCTGAAGCATGCAATTTGTGAGCCATATTGAGTCCAAATCCATAAGGGGATGCCAGTCGAACGCAGGTCTTCTTCCAGAGGGCTGCTGGACGCAAGCGATTGTGAATCCAGCTCCGTACAGAGGTTGCTCGCCTTCTGTTTCACCGAAAGAAATAAAAAGGTACGGGATGGGGTGCTTTACAAGCTACCAGCTTTTGGGCACAGCGCTTCTGCAACCTGCTAGTGCTCGACAAAGGTTTCCTGAACATAGGAACGCTGTCATTTTCTATTTGAGCACTTGTGCAGACAGTCCGTTCCTACTTCCCATGTGAATGTGGCATGTTTCAACAAATGCTATGCTGTGGACACCTGACACACACAATTAATGTTAGTGGACACAGAATCATAGGTTACTGCACGGGTGCTGATGACATGGGTGATATGAAAAAAGAATGAGTCCAGGCAATGAAATAATTCTCTCACGTGTGCTCTTTTGTTGACAGTGTCAGGCCTGCGTGCTGTCCTTCTTGTCTTCTGTCTTCGCAATCATCATGGGATTAGCGTCCGACTCGAGCTTTAAACTCGACGCTGCTATCTTTGTGGCGGCCTGCAGCATGGCCACAGCCGCTCTTGCAAGCTTCCTTCTCGGTAAGATCTCCTGACATCGCAGGAATAACGACACTTCTAGATGGCTTCGCAGCTGACACGAACCCCACATGTATACACGCGTAATTGCTATGATATACCAGTTCCAGTTTGCGGTACTGTCCAAAAATGCCTAAGGAGGCACCTGTGTTTGTGCAGCTCTCAACAGTTCACGAAGCAGACGACAGGGTTACCGCGTGTTTCGCGGTAGGTATGTGCAGAAACAGTACATGTACCGTGTATCCACGCGAGCAACATGCCCCCGAGAATATACCCCAGTGGAATATGCGAAAAACGACATAGCTTTCTGCTGTCACGTACCTGGAGAGCTCTCCACCAACACCACGTTGAGAGAAAGCCTGCTTACTCGTCGACTTGACGTAACAACTAAGAGTCAGCCAATCAGGGTCGTGTCTTCAACGACGGTAGCCAATATCACGAATGTGCTTTCAGCGGTCGTAGCCACGGAGACGAACCACCGTCGTCTGCGAGTGGTGATTGAACGTCCCCGCGTACTAAATTCGAAAAGTTTAAAATAAAGCGCAAAACGGTCCCATATCTTTCTCAAGACTGATTTTCTGAAAAGCGTGTTGCACTTTTTGTCTACAGAGTCAGATCTACTGGTTCCAAGATAGCTGCGCAGTCACTTGCGAGTTCTTGCATTCGTAGAACGGCGAATCGCAGTAGCAGACGAATTTTGTCTTTATATGCCCACGTAGCGAAGGAGGGAGAGGAGGCAATAAGCAGGTCTTCTGTATCGAGGTGGCGTTGTCTCAACGTTGTCCTCTCGTACACTGCTACCCGTGGGGAAAATCCTGCGGTGCAGACATGAGACGTTCCGCAGCAGACGGCGGGAAAAGTTGCAGACACTATACAGTCTTCTACATGGACGGCATTCAGTCCCCACATTCCGGTACCGTGCGGATGCCCAACATAACCCGTGGCGGAACTTCTTCACCGTGAGCAGTTCGCCTTTTCTTCGACAAGAATATTCCGTTGGGCGGCATTCTGGGTGTTGGAGGCATACGTGTTTGTGTCGTCTACGTTTGTAGCCTTGCCTCGGCTAGTTCTCGTTTGTTTATGCCCGTGTTCTACTTTTCTGTCAGAAAATGCATCACGTCCGCTTCGCCAGCGGCCGCTTCCGTCTTTCGCGTGACGCTTCCACCACGGTTTCCAAATCCCCGTTTTTCTTCCAGGTGCTGTCATGATCGTGGTGATAGTCTATTCACGAAAGTGTCACATCAACCCAGACAACATCGCCACTTCGGTCGTGGACGCCCTGGGGGATCTCACGACGCTCGCCATCCTGGCAGGGGTCAGTTCTCTCTTCTTCCATAAGCTCGGTACGTCACAGACGTATATGTGCCCCTTCCGTAGCACTACACGCATTGCAGCATCACTGAGTGCAGATATACATATCCAGAAAAGACGTGCCTAGAACAATTATTCAGCATTAACGAACGGTCGCTATATGACTGTTCCGGAACAGATGTCGAAGGCAACAGAGGTCACTCCGAAATGGTGGCGTCCGCCGCGTAGTCTGCATCGATGCATAAGTGGGATGCTGTTCACTTTAGGCTTTCAAACTGAAGGGCGGAATAATGGCAGGGACTTTTAGGAGACGACAACTGGCACCGCCCGCGAGTACACAAATGCACTCAAGATCAGGAATGGCAACCCTAGCCTGCCAAAGTGTACGTCAGAGAAGCAAGGGACAGCAAAACAAAAACAGACAAGCTACCAAAAAGGACCAGCGATGTGTAGGAATCGCGGAAAAACCTGCCGTGCTCCAATTTGTCGCTGGGCCGGCAGCCAAAAACCTTTCCTACTTCACTCGGTCGCCGAAAGTCCAGACGAGCGAGCAAGTCTTCAGAGTGACGAACAGACTGTCATCATACCATAACCAATGCAATTAGATGTGCTCCAACACATAAGAACACAATCCAAGCATAGCATATTTCCCATTTTAGGAAGAAACTGAGTATGACGCGTTAGATATCGTATAGGCAATGTAAAAGCGAACTGGTTCTGCCGTGGCAATGCGAGAGTCACAAGTTGCATTTTCAGTCGAGGTTTAAGCGAGTTACAGTCAAGAGCGGTGTGGCTATCTGCTTTTTATTTGTGCTGTTTGGTTGCAGAGCATCCGGGATTAGCGTGGGCTGTTGTTCTATGCCTGTTGGCGTTAGTGCCTCTCTGGATCTTCCTCGCCAGGAAGAACCCATCATCCAACAAAGTGCTCAAAGTAGGTTGGTGGCCTATCATAACTGCCATGGCCATTTCTAGGTAGGTTACGCTAACGATGACCTGAAATGGAAGCTACACGAACGAGAATGAACCCACTGCTTCTTTCTCTTCCAGTGTTGGAGGATACATACTCGACTTGGCCGTTAATAGGTTCAGCGGTTTGGCCGTCTTTCAACCCGTCATTAACGGTAAGTGAAGTGAGACTGTGAGAATGACAAACACTGCTGAAAGGGACATTTATCGCGACCAACAGACCTCTGCCTGTTTGTAAACAAATGACGTCATAGTGTTCCACAGCGCCACCAATAGGCAATTTGAAAAAGTTCCAGGGAGCAGCGCGCGCTCTGGCAGGGCGTGCCGGGAAATGCTATGCAAAACGACAGCGATTTGCTATCGTCTCCGATCGTCGTCGTCATCGTACTGGTGCATGCGCCGTCGCTGTCGTTTTGCACAGCATTTCCCGGCATGCGCGCTGCTCCCTCGAACTTTTGCAAATGGCCTATTTGGTAGAGTTGAACTACGCTCAAAGCTACGGGCGAACAAGGTGACGAAAGGGACGCGACCTTCGGCTATACTTCGGTCCTACTTTTCTTTCAATAGACGACTTCAGAAAATCCCAGCGAGCTTAGCGCCTCTTTGAACTATGGGAACTTGCTTATGAGAAAGGAGGGGAAGGACTCCGAACTGTTTCGGTTTCTCCTCTCACGGCCGATTGTCCACGAGGTGTCATAGTGTTCGTCGTCGTCAATTTGGTATAGTTGAACTACGCTGGAAGCTAGGGGGGCGAACAAGGTGGCGCCCGAAAGCCACGGTCTTGAGGGGATTACGATGGTCCCTGAAAGGGACGCGACCTTTGGTCCTACTTTTCTTTCAATAGGAGGCAGCGAACTAGTGCTCATTCATGGAACCCAGCCCTCCCCTTCCGATTTGTTTCGGTTTCAGTCTGTCTACCAACGTCATGATGACGTTTCTCGAGTTGAGGTCTATTCCTTCATTGACATGTTGGAATTAAAGAACGTGGCACCGCACGTTCATTAATTCCATATGCGTAGGGGATTCTCATCAGCTCGCTGCTCGATATCTGTCGTTTTCTTTGATCCTCCTGTAAAAAAAAAAAAAAAAAAATGCTCGCCTCTTTTTTTATGTGTGTGTCCGGGGGCGGGGGGTTCCTTGTAATGCCTATCGTGAAATGTATCTTCTGCGTGTAGATGTGTACGTACTATTGTACTTGCGTATTGTGCGCAAACGCCATCTTTGGACGAGAGTAATATGTGCAGCTCATATGGGGCTATGGTTTGTTCCTACAGGAGTGAACGGGAACTTGGCCGCGATCCATGCCAGCCGCATGTCCACCATGTTTGCACAGCGCTCTACCCTGGGTATTCACCCGGAGGAAGATTCCCAGTACTGCGTCGACCCGTTCACTGGACTCTGCCGAACGAGCAAGTGTTTTTCATCATCCCCCATTTCATTAACTTGAATGTTCCCTTTTGTGTGATGAGAAAAATTCAATCCCCCAGATCGGCAAGCTCGTATATCACAGTTGTTGGTGGTCCTCTCCATACCAGGCCACATAATCTTCGTCTTCCTAATCTACATCATCAGCGCAGGGCGCACTCCCCTGACGCCAGCCTTGATAATTGCCTATCTCGTGGCATCCCTCATTCTTGTAAGTAGTTCCGGATTCATCTGTTTCAAGGGCACTGCAGTAGACGATTTCAGAAAATCCCAGTGCTCCTTGCGCACGCATTGCATCCTGGGCGCTTACTAAGTGGAGGAACGAAGAATAATCCTTCACGTTTCGCTTTCGCTGACCGTGACACGTCGTGGACATGGACCGGTTGGGGAGAAATCGAATCATTTCTTTCGTATTAGTAAGCTCCCACAGTTCAAAGCGGCTCTAACCACTCTGGGATTTTCTGAAGTCGTCTATTGCATTAGAATACCTGGTAAGACTCCTCCAAAACTAACTATTTTCAATCAACGGAAGAGGCTGCAAGATGCATTTTATGTTTCTACAGCATGCTGTAACGTGATGACGTGAAATGTGTTGCATCTAATATCCGCCTACGACCCCCAAAGTTAAACCATTTACAGTAAACCTTCGTTATAACGAAACCGCTTTATTAAGATTATCGCTTCACTCAAAGTTTTACGCAGTCCTGGCCGAAAACCGGATTATTCTGATTGTACTGCCAGCAAACTCCGCTTATTGCGAAAGGCGAGCTGACAGGAACCCGCACGGCAAACCCAGGTCACTTTTTTGTCCAAAATTAAGAGGCTGCCTAGGTGTTCATCCACCAAGATAGGACCCTTTTCTTGCTTGAATAAGCTTGAACTCCCGCGAGGTTTCCGTGCGCTCCCAACGCTACTTCACCTTATATCGAACTCCTGCCTATATAGAATTTTCCCCCGGTCCCGTTGACTTCGTTATAACGAGGCTTTCCTCTATGTTACAGCTGCTGGTACTGCTGTACCTCGCCCGCTGCGGGACCTACTGGATGTGGCGGCGAAAGATCGACCCAGACAATGCAATCATTCCTCTCCTTACAGGATTAGGAGACATGTTAGGCACATCACTACTATTTCTTGCATTCCTCTTCCTTGCTGCCGTTGGCGATACAAGTGTCATCAACGACACAGGTCTGCCGCACACAACTAGGAATGAGACTCATCTCGTGTGATACGTAGCCCTTTAGAGCGACAAGATCCAGACACGTTCCTGTAGCGGTATACTCCCATCAGACATGACAGCGGAGTTTGCAAGCCCACAATTTTGAGCGCACCGACACTGAATGCAGCATTGCCACAAGCAACCTGTCCTGAGGAACTAAGCAATATAGTATGCGTATAACGTCTTGGCAAAAACAGGGCTGCTTTGGTTTGATGCAACCTTCCACGTGACAAGTTCAATATTTCAAGTTTCCTTTAATTTAATGGAGTTCATGCTTCTGAGGTTCTTATCGTTTCATTTCCCACTCTACAAAAACGTAGCAAGTTTACACGCACATGGGCCACTGAGGCAGAAGAGTAAAAACACTGGAAGTGTGGCTTTACGGGCCCATTAAGAAAACAACAAATTCTTTATATCACTGGCTACGTATCTGACTCTGTTGAGCTTCCTGCATTTCAATTTCAGGTTTTTGGCGACCCTGTGTTCACCCGAATACAAATTGAAAGGGACGATCACCAGAAACAATTGCTTTCACTTGTTTTCTCTCAAACGCATGAGTACATCTGTACACACATAGCTGTATATATATATATACCTTTTTACACAACAATGTGCTCATGTGTGCCATTTCACCTGTATTACTGTTGTGGTAACAGATTTTCAAAATGTCGATACCAACATGCTGATAACATCGCAAACTCTTGTGAACACTGGATAAAAAACACAACCATCAAATTTTCCACTGACTCCATCAATGCTAACGTCAACGCTTTCACAGCAATCCCGAGCAAAACACTTCGTCAATCAAGGATGTGCACGCGGGAGTCATAAAACTGGATCACATTTGTTTAGAAAGTGTAATAAAAGCATGAACGTGTAGAGTAGCTACATGCTAACAACAATTTGAACCCGTGAAACATGGTGGCTTTGAACATCAGCACAAGTCACATACCTTCATGACAAAGGAATCTATCAGTGCCCACGGTACATTGCCTCTTTACAGGTTTCACGATCATGAGATGTTTTTGCAAACAATAATGCCGTGAGTTTCAGATGACTACCTAAATACATGTTGTGGAGGCTACCATTAAATGACTTACTAACCAAATTTTGGAAGAAATTTCACACAAAGTGTCTCCCCAAAGAACAAAAGGGCAATGTTAACTGAAGCAGGACAGCAATTATTTGTTAGGCAGTGCTGAATACAAAAAAAAATGTTTGCCGTGATCCAACATTACAGCAGTGTTAAAAGTGCAACCATAAGCATAACACAAAGAAGAAGAAGCGCTACAAAAATAGGAAACTTGGGCCCCAGAGAATAAATGCGGGGCAATAAAAACTGTGATGTGAATAGTGGTTGCAGTAGCCAGCAGTAGCAAAATTGTGATGTGAATACGTGTTCAGTTGTTCTGCGCAAGCACTGGAACTTTTCTTGACTCAGAAACAAACTGTATTGAGACAATTAACACGCACACGGCTTCACAAGCCAATGATGTGGTAGAAAGCAAGCAGCCAGATTTACCACACTCAGAGCGAGTATGTGATAAGCTCTAAATATCAGCGAAGTGTGGTAAACAAAAAGTTGATGTGCTCGTCTAGGAACGTTTGGAATCACATTTGAACATTTCGGAACACAAACAGTTACTGAATACCGAAAATCTGTGCCCGTGTTAGAATCACGCGAAGCCACTGAACACTATATGCTGTTTGGCTTGGTCCGTAAGTCCATTTTACACAATGCCACTTGTGAGCTTAAACATTACCGTTTTTTACAGATAATTACCCCATTCCCAATGCTAGGCATTTCCCTCAGCAGCTGTTTCTGTGTGAGGCACAAAAATGCTACGTCCATTTTATTCGGTCCAAGTAGATGCGTCAATCCAAACTCGTTCATTGAATGAAGAGGAAAAATCGGCACAAGATCAGTTTTCAATAAATACGGGGCACTGCACAGGCAAATTAACTACAAGTGACATTAACGAATTTGCCACCTTCTCTAGTTCCAGCACATTTTAGAGAAGATAGCTAAATGCAGCAGAATTAAATGCAAATGCAAATGCAAAAGAGGGGAGAGCATGGTTATGATTTATCTGGGCTTGTCATTCAAATAAAGTTTCAGTGACAGAGATATGCAAATTACCCATTCTTCGAAGACAGGGTCCTCCACAAAACATCTCAATAGAGCGTACAAAAATAATAAAAAAAGAAGGTGAGCCGAGTCATTAATACTTTTAGACTTCCTTAGAAAGATAATTGCTCAGTGGAAGAGGAAATGGTGAACTCCATGTGGATATACATGCTAGTCGAATTACACAGAAAATCCAATTCCACTAATTTTAACGGTAGTTCACAAATAATCCTAGAGTTCGAGACAGCAAGATGGTGCAAATTATCGAGTCCATTATCCAATACTGTATGCCTTGGGCACGTTGAGTAGCCCAGTGGTTCTTGCTGAAGAGTATTTAAATTAAATCAATTTCAATTAAATTTTTGCCCATTTCTGTTTCATCATTTATCATCAGTCAAACAAGTAATTTGTCTCCACGTCATGCGGTTATTCGCAAAAGCCAAATATTGTGGACCATGCGAGCCTTTGGAAATAAAAAAGATATTGAGGAATGTCAGAAAAGCAAATGGTGCCGATGTTGTCCGAAAGAACACAAGACGAAAAAGCTGATATCTCTCTGCTGATCAGGCAGGAAGGTGAAAGATACGAAAGGATACCAAACGAAAAGGAAGCAAAGGTTTTCGTACCCCAAGAAACCACCAGGTGAGACGCAATGTCATAAAATGCACGAGAATACACAGAATGAAAGTATGAAGACGGTTCCACGGAAGTATGTATTGGCACAGCACAGTTTCACAAATTCATGATGATTTAATGGAGTGATGCGTAAAACAGCAGCGAAGACGAACTATATGCGGATTGAGGGGGCTGTTGTCTGTACAAACATGGATTTTGTGACAACACTCGCAATTATATTATCCGCCATCAGTGGCTGACGGGTGTTGAAGCAGTCGCTGGGGTTAAGCACAAAAAGGAAGCACACACACAAAGTTTGAAACACATTATGCAGCACGCCCTGCAATCTTTCTCCCTCCCCCTTTTTTTTTCTTGCAGGCTTTACTACTGTGCATGTCAGAGACAAGGTTCTTAAAGGGAAACCAAAGTGCAAAAATGTACTCTCCCGGAATAAAAGATGTCGTTACGTTTGACACCAATACAAAAGTAATGGAAGTTATCCGTTGCGCAGTTTGTGGTTTATGAGCGAAAAACCTGCAGCTTACACTTTCCCTCTCCTTCTCGAGAAGGAGAGCGAGGGGGAAGATTTATATCTCTGTTCCTTTCACTCATAAATCACAAAGGACACAATGGGTGAATCCCGTTCCTTTGGTGTCGGAGTCAAGGTAATGTCACCTTTCAACCTGCGAGGGTACATTTTTGTACTTCAGTGCCCCTTTAACCCAATAAGGCAAACCAGCATGCACACATTTTGTTTCTTGCTTCGGAATAAAGACACCACAAATGCCAATTCATTTACTCCTAATCATTCTGCCTCGTATAAAAGTATGTGACGACATGGACCCGATGAGGTACATTTGGCAGCTCATAATATTCGAAGGTGTCCACAACCTTTTATGAATGCAAACTACAAACGCCATCTGCCGCTATCGCCATGCGATGAATCGAAACAACAGCATATCAACGTCTGCAGCCCAGGTGATACCACAAAATGTGCACGCCACATGCAAACTGTTAATTCATTGGCACCTACTCACATGCGTGCTGAACACTCTGGACACAGACAATGGGATAGTGCAGAGGTTGAGAGACAATCAGAAGCCAAGCCCAAAACAAGGAAGGCCTTCCCCATTTCCTCTCTTCATGTTGCACCTTTTAGGAGCGCCTACACCAGAAAGATTTCTGGGCATATAATTATTTCTCCGCGTCAATTACGCGCGGAGGGGACAAAATAAACCGAGCTACAGTCTGAAAGTCTCACACTAGTCTGTCGCTGCTTCATTGTGATTCAACACTGCCACCTTGATTGTTTCTTAGGTGCAACTCCCTTAAGCATTTCACTTTCACGTTGAGCAAATGGTGGAAAGAATTTGTGGCATGTCTTGACTCAATGTTTTTCAAGGTGCAGTCAACCACCGTTTATCCGTGCTTTACTTGTCCGGATCCTTCGCTGTACAGACAAAAAACGTGGGGACGGATTTCAGTCCATGCAATTTGCCTTCATTTATGCAGACTTCAGTTTTCGGACCTGGACGAAAATTTCCAGGAACAGTAGAGGAAAATACCAAACAACTGCCTTCGCTTATCTGGTCTCGAGTCAGACACAATGAATGCGACCTACATTTCATCGAGCAAAGACGACAACCTCGAGGAATTCTTTCCCTTTCCTACTGTAACCATTTACCGAATGTTGCAATGTACCGTCCAGTACACTGAAGATGACTCACTGCAGCGATAAAAACGGTTTCACTTGTAGAACCGCATTCTCTGACGTGGAAGGTAACAGCGGTGGAGATAAGATCACAGTTTCGCAGTATGTCAACACTGACACGCATGACGACATATACGCCGTGATTAGGGATCAGAATGTTGTTAACACTGCTGCTTCCACCGATGACCAGCATGAACACAATGGCAGTGGTGAACCCACTGTTGCGACTCTGGAGAATGCACGAAGTTTCTTTGCACAGCAAACGGCTCTGGTAATTTTTCGTGCAAAAGAATGGGGTCTCTCAACTTAACGCCATCAGTAAGAGTTTAAAACAGCTGGATATCATGCGATTGGTGATAGAGAGTTTCCAATGTCCTCCTAAACAAACAAGGGCTTCGGTGACAACGGACAACTAGTCTGCCCTCAAGTTTCCTTCATCCAGATCCCCACTCTGTGAACATTTTCGCTGGAAACGGCAAGTACCGGACAAACGAGGATTGACCGGGTGTCGCTACCACCATGCATCCTCAATAATGCAGGAAGCATTGTCGCATTACCTGTAGAGCAGCATCTCTACGTTCCCACTGAGTACCCACGTTGGGTACCCATCATATCGAGGAGACTCCGCCACTCGCAATTGCTATCAGGTACCAGATTGCTTCAAACATGTTACCAATGCAGCAAATTCCTCACATTATCTAACAATGGCAGCACAAAAATTGGCTTGCACCTTCAAGCCACCTCTAATGACTAATGTCTTTACACAAGGAGATGGGCAACGCTTAGGTGCGTTCGTTTACTGGACTCGAGCAACTCGACGGACAACTCTTGGTCGGCAAAAACGGCTCTCGTGAGTTCGCCACTAGAGGTCCTCCAGAGTCGCCTCCCGACGACGCTCCTATCTATGCGGGTCACTGGGGAGTAGGTGACGTACGACGACTCAGACTGGTGGGTAGCATGAGTAGCATAAACGAACGTACCCTTGGCCTGGTGCCTATCAGGTGTTGGTGACAGGGACCAAGATGTTTGGCAGAGGCTTCCAAAACACACCCTGTATGTGCAGATCCAAGCTCATATTCACAGAAAATGGCAGGCCGTTTCCTTTACAAAGGCACATGGCATACAAAGATTTGGTCCTACCGAGACAAACAGCTTGCATGCACACAGCAGCCACACAGACAATGCATTATAGTGACATCCCAGTATACATAATAAAAATACACCACAGTCAAATTTCCTTTCACTGGTGCTGTCAGTAGCTCTCCCCAAAATGTGATGGCGATCCACTCTTTAACCACAGCGATACAATGTGTAAAAAATTTGTAACTGTGGACAAACAACAAGGTCGTACGTGAAATACAAATACTGCTACCCTCTGTACTCCGATGGCTGAATGATACAAAGCGGTAGAGAGAGCTTAAAATGAACAAATTTCTCAAGATATTATGGACCAAAATACTGAACTACCGAAAGCATATTGCAACATTATGAAATACTTGGCTATGAGTCGAGGCAATAAAAGCATTACACTTCTCTGAGAAAATAACAATAACAGCAGCATATGACTGCAAAATGACAAAAGTGTAACGCAGGAAAGCACGCATATGCGAAAATTGCTTGGAAACCAGGATACAATGCGACAATTGCCAACATGCAATGTTCAAGGCTGCTGTAATTATCCAATTTTCTAAGCAGAGTGGAATGGAGAGCACTGCAGGGAATAGAGGCAGTTGCGTTCAACCGGTCTTCCTAATACAAGTGTTGATATCCTGCAAAACAACAAAATATTTGGGGGAAGGGAATAGAGGGGGTTGTAAGGTAACTGTTTTGTAATGAACGAGCGTCGAAAGGTGGAGCAGTTGGTAACAGTACATACTGAAAAAGGAATACCAGCAAGGGACAAGGACACAGAATTGTGGTTCCTGTCCTTGTCCCCTGCTGCTATTCCTTTTTCAATACATTTAGTATTGAGCATTTATTTTTTAGAGTGAACACACTGTTGACTACATGTGGCTTGGAACTGGCGAGTAACCGCAACGTACACCAGTAGGCTATGGCAGTTCACATGCACTGGTTTTATAATGATGTCGACAGCTAGAGAAAGCTTCTCAAGAAAGAGTAGACCCTAAAGTGTATAAACCCATGTGACGAAGTCATAAACATGAAATAATTTATGTTTTCCTCTGAGTCAGTATCTGCAGGACAACAGATGGTGTATGTGTAGAGTCACTATGTGCACATATATGCAAGAAAGCTACATTTTATGCAAGTGCGCATACATGAGAGAGTACCAGAGATCATGGTATCATTCACCGATTGAGATAATGCTCAATAATGTTTATGAACATTCAAAACGCAGTGTTGAGTCACGTATTGTAGAAAGGTGCAAGCTATAAAGAAGACACACTGTAATGAGTGACCCATATTCTAATCCAAAGGCAAAAAAAAAAAAAGAAAAAAAAAAAAAAGAAAACAAAGAGCAAAGATTTGTGGAGGAAAGCCTTCAAGGCAGGATATAGGAAGATGTCTTGGTTGACAATACAACCACAGACATAAAATCTGGATTTCCAAACTGTTTGAAAGAACCACTTCCCACTGTCCCCTATTGTCCGTGGAGTGACCTTATTGTAAGGGGATAATAGTGAACAGCTCAAGGTTACGAGTCACACATGAGATCTTCTGAGGACCCATGCTGAGAACCGTGGTGGCAGAACCAACCTCTCTCTAGTGCAGAGGCAAGCTGTCATAGTGTATGAATATGATGCTCAGAACGTTATGCCGTACAGTGCTAAACACCCACACGCGAGACCGTTTATGAAGTGCCGCACACGAAAGGTGTCCGACCCACACATATGTCTGCAGTCTACCTGTAGGACTGTTTGCGGTGTGAAGAGCACCGGCGATGCTTTGCACTCAATCAAGCACAATGCGTGTATTCATAAATGCAGGAATTCACAAAACACAAGCCACAAAGACGATCGCAGCATTTATAAGCTTTGCATTCTTCACTGCACAAAAAAACCTGAGAACATGCGCGTCATTATGTGACGTGTGTGTGTCTGTGAGCACAAGTGAGCTACGATGAAATGTTTAAAAGCTTAAGTCGTACGCAACGTTATGGTCACCGTTATGTTAGTACTCTCAGACCGCCAAAAGTTGATCCAGATTTCTCCGATGCAAGAAAGAAGACATTCTGAAGCTACCACATACCTCGTAGCTAATGGCACTGTTCAAATTACTCGTGCAGGGTTAACATGTTACGAGTTACAGACACAAGAAGACCGGCATTCTAAATTAAACTTCTTCAAACCCTGAATAAAGCAATCTGGCAAAATGTCAAACCTACAAAGGTACTAAGCGGTGTAATCATATCTAATGATATAATCACAGGTGCTTACACTCTTTAGTTTCTCAGCCACACACAAAAAGCTTCATGTTTCTACAGTACGCAACAACTTTAAAGTTACTCACCTCACCGCTCATACTGTTCAAAACAGCATCCTAGAAGAGACCACAATCTTTGAGGTTGTTTTTGATGATGACATCAGTGACTGCATCAAACACAAACTGAATGTTGCTCGTATCTGTGGCACATGTGAAGTGTGTGTAGATCTCCTTGGTTTCCCGTCGCTTGTTCAGGGACTCAAACTTCAGTTGGATGTATGCAGCAGCTTCCTCGTATGTGTTGCTGGCTGCATTGAAGCTGCGATTAAGCACTGTCCCCATTAAAGCAAGTTCACATTCCTGCTCACCTGTGTACTCTGGAAAACAGATAGTCAGTGGAGACCTTGTAATCTTCTCTTCGAAGAGATCCTTCTTATTCAGAAAGAGGATAATCGACGTATCCACAAACCACTTATTGTTGCAGATGGAATCAAACAGCTTCATACTCTCAATCATACGGTTCTGAGGAAGAAATCAGCGATATGAAGAATGGCAATTAACAACAAGTGCAAAATCTTTGTTTTTTAGAAAATGGTTTCCTCACCATCTCCTCATCCTCGGCCAAGACTAGATCGTACCCACTTAGCGCCACACAGAAAATGATGGCAGTCACACCTTCGAAACAGTGTATCCACTTCTTACGCTCCGACCTTTGTCCACCAACATCAAACATCCTAGGAAGTGAAATAATATGTCAATCGTCTGGAAGACAAACAGTCTCTGTTCGAAATATCGGCGAGTCTCGTTCTGAGCCTCTTAACATTTCCTTACCAGTCCGTAGAATTCTCTACCTTTCTATATTATGCCATTACGCTTGCTGCGTGAATTGCAATTACCCTAAGCATGGCGTGCTGGCTTGATGCCTTGCAGCATGCTGTGCCGCAACGGGTGACAAAAAGAGTGTACCGTATTTACTCGCATGTTGGACGCACTCACGTATTGAATGTGCCCCCACCTCGAGCGCCGAAATGCTGGTACTTTTTGTTCCCCGCACGTTAAACATACACAGACTTCAGAAGCACGGCTGGGTTGTCTCGCGCAGCCAATGAGAAGGAGCGCCTCGCACTAGAGTGATGCACGACGAATGCGACAGACATAGAGAAGTATATCATTCACGCTTGACAGAACAGAAGATGATTTAGTATGGGAGAATCGCGACGTTGATATTCTGGGGAGATCGCTGCTGATACCTCGCAATAAAACGGGAGGTATGTGTACCTTAAATGTTGGGTCCCAATTTTTTCCTGCGTATTGAACGCACTCCACTCAATGGCCCAATGTTTTTGGGTTAAAAAAATGTGTCTCTTATATGCGAGTAATTACAGTACATTCAACAAACAGACCTCAAAGACGACGAAAAGTGAGATTACAGTAAACCCCCGTTAACTCGAACTCGCTTATCTCCAAATATCAGTTATATCGTCCCGGTCCTTGTCCCAATGCTTCCTATGTATTCGGGCCCTTTTAAGTCGAAGCTTTTTTTTGCCCGAGTACAGATATCTCGAAATTCCATCACCTGTAGGTCAGCGTACCTATGGCTGATCACACGCTTTCTTCGATCCCCCAGGCTAGGTCAAGGTCAAAGCCTTTCAGTCCTAGTGACTCACGCTCCGCTAGCTGTGGCAGGCAGATCACACTCCCCTTTCCACCCAACGTCACTCCTCCTCCTCCTCTGCATTCGTCCGAGCGTCTCCGTTTCGTTTCGTTCTTCGCGGCGTCATGGCTGAACAATGCACATGGAAGCCCCTGACTTTAGAGCAGAAGGTGGCACTTACCAAAGGAGCAAGGCTTGGCAGCAAGTTCATCAAGCCATTATTGTGAACTGTTTCGTTCATGCGGGTTTCTGGTCTTCCACTGCCGTACCGGAGCCAGCAGACTAGTTCAGTGGCTGTGATGAATTGTGCAACGACGTGATGCGACTCGCATGTTGTGGGGAGAGTGACTTAGAGGACAACATTGAGTACTATGCACTTTATGACAGCGATGTTCCAGTAGCGGTAAACTGAGTGTTACTGAAATCGTTGAGACTCGAGAGTGCCCACGGTAGTGCTAGTGATGTGCCGGGAGAAGCGTCTCATGCGTTGCATTGAAGTGCTTGAAGATGTTTTCTTGTTCCCAGACGCGAATGCCAAGCAGATTGCTATTATGGAGTTATTCCGTCTCAGATGATGTTAAAAAATAAATGCCTTTGGAACTGTTTACGAGCCCTGTTACTGTAGGAACGCTTTTTTTTTCCCGTTTCATAACATAGTGCACCGTGGTAACATCGTAGCACTGTAATTTTCGCTGTTCCCTTAACTCGAAACCCTGCTTATCTCAAAATTTTTTCAGTTTTTATGACTTCGAGTTATCAGGGGTTTACTGTACTGTCTCCACATCCAAATGGCACAAAATATGTAATGCATCGAGGATGAAGGTGATAAAAAATACAGAAGGGAAAGAACTTAGAACCTACTTGAAGTGTAAATCCTTGAAAACAAAGTGCGTCTCCACAATGCCCGTTGTTTTGACTCGTGTTCGCAGGACATCTTGCTGCGTGGGATTGTAACTAGGCTGGGAGATACGGTCGAGTGCATTCAGGTAGCTGAAAAAAAAAAAGGGTGCACGTGTGGTCAGCAGCATAATGCAAAATTTTTAGCTCGAAGGACTCGCGCAATAGGGGTGGGCACATACTAGGAAGCTGAATCGTTGAGCTGGTATTCTCTGGACCTAGAGAAACAGTGCTGCACGCCGGCGTCTTGCCAGAGCCTCTTCATCATGGCGGCCAGTTCAGGCGTAATTTCGCATTCTTGCGAAGTGGCCCCTGCTATCGTAAAGAACTGCCGGGAGTCATCCTGCATGCAAATATGGTCACATGAAGAGTTGAAATTTGTCACATTCTGAAATTAACGCAGAAATACAACTCTTGGGTATGTACAATAAAAGCAGAAATGCACACGGGAACATGAGAAGTCAAGAAATAGAATAACTTGCTCACATAAGAAATGAGCAAAACCAAAGAATATCTAGCTCAGCAACAAGAATGATATCCTTGTTACCTGACGGGTACAATTGCATAACTGCTACTTGTGGAAACCGGATAGCTGACCTATTCTTCTAGCCAAAGAATCAGATGAGATCATGCAAACAGACTTATCGTGTCAGCACCATGCCGAAGAATGACAGAATTTACGGAAAAAAAAATTTGAAAAACATTCTGGTGTGTGTGTACCAAATTCGAAATTGGATGTGTATTTGGCAACACTGATTACATTATGTGCAATGTGACACGTAATATAAATATAAAAAAAGACAAATTTGCTATAAAAAAAAAGTTATTCTCACAGCCACAGTCCCTACTCGTCATAGACAGAAATGGCATGGCCATACTGCTGTAGCACTTGAAAGTAACAGTGAAACAAAAGTTCCGACGTACTGCTCGGCAGGGATCTTTGAAATCTATCTTGAGCTGTCCCATGGCACGTATGATGGCCAGCAGGCTCTGGATGGTGTTGCTGTGTACCACAGGGCGGTACAGCTTGCATTCGTCCGAGGTGTACCCAGATTCGTGAATAATCCTGTTGTACACAAAGAAATATGGAGCACTTTTACACAACAACAGCAACAGATAGTTTGCACTGCACTGCAATGACTGTGCAAGGCTTGTTGTGCAAGTAGCGTTAAAAGGCATTAGATATACATCTGGTGCATTGTATATGCTGTGATACAATGGTTCAAGGTTATGCATATGTGCGGCATCCCAAGAAGAATTGCAAGCAAAATTCAAGCTCATATGCCCAATGAATTGAATTGCAAACTTCTTTCTCCCCTTGTAGCACAGTGTTTACACACAAGATCTCTGGATGTTCTACACACAGACTAAACAAAAAAGTAAAGCTGGCATACTTCATCTGTTTCACGATAGTACTCTTCCCGGACTCGCCAGCCCCTGGAAAAAAAAAAGACAAATATAATTTGTACACTATTTCACCAAAGCCAGAATTTCACTGTACAGTTTGCCCTTGGGCCAGAAAATATGGGAATAATCAAAATGTGCATTCACCCAAGCAGCACAACATCTTGGACGAATATTAGGCCACTCATGGACCAATATTGGACTGGTACTGCCAATATTGGGCCAAACTTTGACCAATATTGAACTGGTATTGCCAATATTGGGCCAAACTTTGACCAATATTGGACTGGTATTGCCAATATTGGACCAATATTTGGCCAACCTTTGACCAATATTGGACTGGTATTGCCAATATTGAACCAATATTGAGCCAACCTTGGACCAATATTGGGCCAAGATTGTGCTGCTTGGGCACTAGCATCTGATGTTTCACAAATGCTGTAAATATCTGAGCCAACAGCTCCTATCGTGGAGTTGCTCACAATCATAGTCTCGTGGCACACTAAACGATGAATTATCACTGTACTTGGAAAGAGGTTGTAATACGTGGTCAAGGTGGTACCAACAACATACTACCAAGCACCAAAGAATGCCAAGAGTTCCATGCTACAATAGAATTCACCTTACAATATATGCTATATTGTGCAGGTTGCATCGACGTAAACGATGCTGAGTAAGAATTTTAAAATAGAACTGACACTGATACAAAATTTGTGTCTGTGGCATACGAAATGCCCTGTAACTGTAAATAAAATGATGTGGCACCGCGTACTATGTTACTGTTCTCAGACAAATGTAGAATGCAGTCTCCTCTGTGCATTCTCAATTTCTCATGTTCCTCTATTTACTAGGGAATGTAGGTTGCCACAGTTGGTTAGCTCCCAAACAGGTTGAATGGACATAACAGGTTGAATATTAAATTCCTTTCTTTTACAAGAGCCAAGTATATTTTTTTTATGTTTGTCTTTTGTTGCCTTACTCATCTTTAGTGAAATTTCAAACAGTCAACTATCATTTGTTCAGTTCAGTACACTAATAGTTTGGTTCAGTGTCAAGGACACTATGGTACTTGAATGAGAACAAATTTGCCAGAAAATATCTCTCCGTTGCAGACAGGCTTGTCTCTCGAGATCAGGCGCGGATCTAGAGGGGGGTCCGGATGTCCTGATCCCTTCTCAATTTCTACCGTGCTTCAATTGGCAATAAGTAGTGTATGTACGAGCATGTTGTCCAATACCGGACCCCCACCCAGAAAAGAAAAATCCTGGATCCGTCCCTGCTCGAGATAACATGCTGAATATAAGGACAGGTTTTGCGTGTTGAGTGAGTGCAGAAGAAGCCCATTGCCATTTTACATGACAGGTATTCTTGTTGTATTTGTTTATATATTATCTTAGCATGCTTGACACAGTAAATATGTCCACATCATCTATGAGAAGGGCGATACGTGATTTTCTGCTTTTTGCATAAGATGACTCCTGGTACAATTGACTGTGCTGAGCTTCTCCTTACTTATGACTTCTCCAAGCACCTCATACGCAAGCATGTTATTTTTTACCATTATACCGCCCTTACCTGTTATAATTGTAGTCGCGTTACTCGTACACGGCAAATGCCCAATGAAACTTTATATTTTAGGTTAGCTTAGCGCAGCTTTGGCAGCCTTGCCTCGCCCTCACAAACACCATTTTGACGGGCACTACTTTTCGTTAGTTTATAATAATTTATGTTAGTTCAATGCGGCTTTGGCAGTTTGCCTCGCTCCAACAAAACCCGTTTCGACAGTGGGGTGAAGCCGACTTGCGGAATGGTGACACCAACCAAAGGAGTACCGTACTGACATTTTCCAGCATTTGCATGTGTCCAAACCACGAACTGGACTTGTGCAAATTTTTGATTGAACAGGCTGTAATTTGTTGTGATCTTCAACGTGTATGTAATATTTCATGTCACGTAAAAGTTGCAATATGACTGAGTCCACCACTCAGTATATTCTGTACTGATAGGCACTTTAAAATAAATCAATAAAAACTTAAGCATGCGAGACTGTCATGAAAACTGACAGTAATAATGACGTAAAACATTCGAGTTACAAAAATGATCGCGCCGCGTGTCACGGTTCGTGTAAGTGGAAAGAGACGCGGACGTTATCCCACGAATTCGGTCCTGCCCTTGGTCTCTTATCGTTTGAAAAGTTCCCGGTGAAACCTCTGACTTCATTTCCCCGGCTGTCAAGGGAGTGGTTGCTTAGGGCTAACTCTGCGGCAACTTCAAAAATACTGAAGCCCTGTCGCTATGCGTTCAGCATAAGCTAAAAGCAACGCACATCGAATGAAACATCAATTATCGCACACCATCAGCGAAACCAGCTGAATTTCTGCGAAAAAAAAGGGGGTCGCCACACCAAATACCGACGTCAAGGAGTGCTTCTACGCGCTGCTACTTTATAGTTGGAAGTACTTACCTAGTAGCAAAAGCTTAACCTCCCTAGCTTGTCTTTCGCCATCAGCTCGTAAGTCGCGATCAATCTTCTTTGACCGCTCGGCAGCTTCTTTATCGGCGGCGGTACTCACAGCACAGCCCATTTCGGCGGCTTCACTAACCCTAACGCACAGATCAGATACACACCACTACCAATTTATTTTTTTCTCAGTTTCCTTTTCCGGTGTTTTCTGCGCACTACTGTCCAGACGGCTGATACAGTTATCGAACATCGGAGCACATCGAAAAAGGAAACCACATGAAGCGACTTATGAGATCACACAGCCGTCAGTACAACACACCCAACAGAAACCACAACAGCTAATCACGTTCAAAACTCCGTGCCGGATGTTCGTGCGTTGTGTTCCGGAAGTCGAGTTTATCCGCGCGGTAGATTTGAAAACGAAAGGAAGCTGAAAGAAAAGGAAGAGAGAAGATAGAACGGCAAGAAAAAGCAGGCGAGCTGGTGGTGACAGGGAAAACAGTCCTCATTAGCCTGGGAGTAGCATCAGCGGTTAGGTGGACGCATTGTCCACATTACCGCCAGCAATGGGGTGGACTATCGCCCCTGACGAAGAAACTCCCCAATCATAACGGAACCCCTGGAACTCCAGTGTCGCTTGTGAAAATAGTGCGCTCTTTAATCATTCATAGGTCGTAATAATTATTCTCAGATGTGATGATGGGAACCTCGGAACACCCACACAGTGCGCAACGTCCGCCTCCAGAAAAAGATGTGGTAGGAGGGGGGGGGGGGGGGGTTGCACTCTTGCCCCCCTTGGAAAAAATCCTGGGAACGCCCATGTCCAGACCACCCCTACACCCCCCAAAATCTAGAGGATACCCCCTAAAATTTTGTGTGATTGCGCAATATTTTGTCAAAGCCATGTAAATACACCCCTTTGCGGACCCCCTCCCCTCCCCAATGACGAAACTCTAGGCAAACCACTGGGTGCAACGCGCTAGATTTAGGCAGGACGGCGACAAATTCAAATGCAAACGGCGTTGCGCGGCTTCCTGCCTTTGTTGTTATACCGACATGTCACAGCCATCCACGGAGGCCGTTGTTTCCCGCGGCTCTGTTTTCATTTTCACCCATACGGCCTGTCGCAAGTCTGTGTGCGTTACCACCGCACAACTAGTACCCACTTGCCTTGTATCGCTTGGGATCCGTTCAAAATGTTCAAGGTTCAAAGGTTCAAACCTCGGTCCAAGCGTTCAGCGGGAACAGTGAGATGGGAAGTAACCAAGGTGTGGCTAGTACACACGCCGACAACCACAACACAGACTCCAACGCCTACGAACAGAGAAATAAGGCTGAGTCGAAAAAGAGTCAAGGTGGTGCATTGGTTAGCGCCATAGCTCGGCACTTTCCGCACTTTCTGCACAGGGGGCAGTCATTCCCAGGGCCCGTAATTTCTCTCGCCGGCCCTGGGTACTTGTCTGTGTTTCAAAAATAAAAAGAAAGAAAAAAAATGCAGGAGGAGATGTGCAGAGTGTGAGTTCGTGTCCTTTCCGTCCAAAAGAGGTCACTTGGCATGTCGACGGGAAATTGTCACAGCATGGATGGATGGTTAGCGCACTTGACCGCATCTAGGTAGTGCTAGTGTAGTAGTAGTTAGCGCATCTAGTAGTGCGAGTTCTTGTCCCGCAGCCTTCCGGCCTTGTCTGGGCCAACTTCCCCGCTCAGCGTGCCGGGCGAGCAAAATTCACCAGCACCCGCCTGTCGCTCCATTAGCAACTCTTCCATTGCCTTCTGCTTTCTTAGCCTAGCTTAGCTAGCTTAGCTTAGTCTGTCGACTTCTGGTTTGTCGCTCGACTGCCCTCAACGTTATGTTGCCCACTTACCTTCGCGACTCTTCAAGAAGGTTTAATATACCCAACGGCTACTGTTGTGTCCACTGGTTGACGTACCCGCTCGCCTGAAACCTCTCCAATGATGGAAGATGGATGTCACTGAAAAGGTTAGCCAGCTGTAGGACTCGAACCCACATCTTCTTTGAGGCTTTGTATGTATTTGTCCTTTCTATGTGTTCCAGCCTCAGAACATCAATTTCTCATATTCAACCTCTCCAATGCCGAGAAGTACTCTTGAACTCGCACCAAGCGCTATCGTTATCTTCAAAGTTGGCGTGCTTCAAATGTCACACGGCAGCACGTGAAAACCGTCTTCGCGATAGGCCGAGATTTCAAATCAGTCTTGCGATTGGCCTTCGCGCCAATCGTCAGTCGTGACGTTGCCCACATCTGTGAGGCCGACAACGGCGAGCCCTTTCATCATCACCACCACCACCTTCGCGCGGCCAACTCGCGTGGCTGGCCATGTCACGTCGAGACTGGGAGGTACCCGGGTTCGAATCCCGGTGCCGGCTGTGCTGTCTGGGGTTTTTCCTGGGTTTTCCTCAGACGTTTTCAGACATATGTCGGCACAGTTCTCTTAGAAGTCGGCCCAGGACGCACATTCCCCCAGGGTGTCAGTCGTGACGTTGCCCACCTCTGTGAGGCCGACAACGGCGAGCCTTTTCACCACCTTCGCGCGCGATCTCGTGGCGAATGACGCGCGAAGTTGAACGAGTTGAACTGAGAACCGGCTGTGTCTTTCACATGAACGTGGGCGGATCGTGGCCATCAAGCAATCTGTTCACTGATTCGGCTATGTGTTCCACTGAACGTTCCCTCTTATGGACCACGGCATAACATTCAGCCTCTAACGGTTTGTTTGAGCGCATTCGTCGATATTTTAAGTTGGCCCTCACAGCTTGCGGTGACCGCAGTACAAATTCTCCTCTTGGCTGGACACACCGTGTTCCCTGGAGACACTTTTAGACACTGTCCTGCAACCTGTATTCGTTTCGTTGCCCGCCTCACGTCACCCATTCTGTCCTCCGACTGTGTGCCATGTAATTGTAATCAGGCTGCAATAGTCAAAACTTTGCTAGTAGAAATGGACATTTTAATTTACATTCAGTAAATAAGGCAGCGCTATGTTGAAAAAGCAAAACGAAAACGGCGTTCTAAACCTCGAATAACAGAAGGTTCATGCCCAAACAAGTTTTACCACTAATGGACCTTTTGTCTCCTTTTGTTCCCAAACCTCAGGCGTGCCTTTTTCTTTTTTTTTTTTTGAGCACGAAGTGCCTGGCATTTTATGACATACTTAGTGGTACTAGTAAACGCAGTCGTTTACTGGTCGTACTGAGTTCCATCTTCACCTTGGCGGCGATCTTCTCTTATCTGTAGTTAGCTAATATGGGAATCTCATTTGATTCTTCACAAGGTTCGTCGCATGGTAGCTTATCGCATGTCAGATTGACCAAGGGGTGACCAGCAACACTAGGTGGAGAGTTGCACATTCCATCCACCAGGATGTACTGCTGGCAGTCTAAGAATGAACAGCGAGTAGCGAAGTGGTGTAACTTCACCATCCACTGGACATTGCAGTCACAGTTAATCGGATTTCCTGCAGAGAAAGAATGACCATTATCTTTTACCGTCCTACAACTCGCCGTCAGATTACGGCACAGTGACACCCGAAAGTGTCTTAGAAGATCCTGTGCTACAGGCAGAAATTGAACTGCAAATTGTGAATGCATTTTACAAACCTCTAACTTCGATGCCAAGCTTGGGGTTGCTCCAGACAGCAGCCCAGACACCGTAGTCCAGGGTAGTAAAGCGATTTCCATTGAGGTACACCCGTCGAAGATTCGTCATGCCGCCAAAAATTCCTTCCGGTAAACTGCTCAGCCTGTTGTCACTGGAAAGCAAGTAGAGTTAACGCTTTGACAAGAGGAAAAGACTAGAGTCACTAAATAAGCTTCGCTTCAGAGTATCGACACTGCTGAGTTCCAAGAGGGAGCATGCGCCATCTTGTTTCCGCGCCACGGTAGCCACGCGCACTTTAGCGCACGATGCCATCTATCGTGCGCGGGTGAAGTGTTCCTTCCTCTTGCAAGCTGCTCATCAAGGTTGACGTCCTTGAGCTCAGTCTGACATCCTCGGGAACGCTCTGGTGGACAATACATGGATTATCGCACAACAATCATACACGTTTCTCTATCCCGCAGCAAACATTATTTTAAACTGGGGATGGTTCCGGTGCGGTACGGAAACAAGATGGCGCTCCTGCTCTGCCTTGGACCTCAGTGTCGATACTCTGAAGCGAAGCTTATTTAGTGACTCTAGAAAAGACCTACGTGATCTGTGACCATGGACCTGTAACCGCTACGTTACGCCGCATACAAGGAGGCAAAACGTATCAGACATGACTGCGTCAAGTGTTACCGACGAGCACTCGACACAGATGACTGGTTCCTGCTATAATGACGTACATTTCCATTCTGCAATGCATGTTCGTCCACGCATAACGCACGGAACGTCTACATTAAAATGTGAAAGCGTACGAAGAAATAATTAAGTGTCGGCTCTGTCTGGTCCACGCAACACTGACGATATATTGTTAACAGAAAACTACATTCGATGAAGCTTCGGCCCCCATGCTCTTTATTCCTTGTTGTCTCTCTCTGGCTAATCTCTCCCGTGCGCGTTGATACGACTATGTTGTAGTCTGTTGTGGTCGTTATGTTTTGCAGAAAATGATGCGAAGTGAGAAGTCCTTCTAGTAGAAATGCGTGTTCGTTCGCCGTCAACTCATAGAGGTTCGTCCTCCGGCAGGAGGCAATGGCCCGTTACAGCGTTGGGAAGTAACTCGGTTACAAGTAATAACGTACTGAGCAATTAACCAGGGACCGTAATTCGTAACCCCTTTTCTCACTGCCGTTCCAAGTCCTTCCGCGACAAGCTCAAGTCTCGCCTGACCAGCCTCGGATACTCCAGCTCTCTCGCAACACTACTTGGCATACGATGCAGTGGTGTAACCGCCGCGCTTCTCCACTACCTGCGTGACAGCTGTCCCCTCAGCAGCCTGTAACATCGTGTATGGGACGGCGGGAGACCTCTGACCCCACATCGCCTTACTATCTCTTAACTAAACCACGAATATGCACTAAGGAATTATTTAACGAGGAATAGCAAACCCATCATTTCTGGCTGACTTTGCCTGTCAAAATAAATAGAATCCCCCCCCCCCCTCCTTTCTTTCTTTTTTCTCAGAGAGCAACTTTCATGGTCAATGCCAGTCAGCGTCTGGTTGCTGGAACTAGAGAGAGAGAGAGACATTAAATTCTAAGGTAAATGTTTCCCTCTCCCTTTTCAACGTCAACGTCAGTTTTCGCTGACGGGTCATCTACTCGGGGTGGATCGTCCTCGGCATTTGTCATTCCATCTCAGTCAATCTCCTGTGGTCACCGTCTTTCTCACAGAACATCGTCTACGTGTGCCGGGCATTACGCCAATCTATTTTCTATGCAAAAAATATCAACCAGTCCACTTCAGTCCTGGGTCGTCTTTACAGACTCAAGACCCGCGCTCCAGTGTGTGGCCAACTTGAGGATACGTGGATTCCTCGGTCCTGTTGTCTTTGACATCCTGCAAGCTTATAAGAAGGCGACCATTGCAGGGCACACTGTAGTACCTCCATGGTAGTATTGCAGTGGATCCCCGGACATGTCGGTATCAGCGGCAACGAAGAAGCAGACAGAGCCGCATTGAGCGCCCATCAGCACGCAGCTTTTTCCCCGATAATGATATCGTCGGGCGACCGAAGACACCTCCTCTCGACACTCACCGGTCCCAAGATGCAGGCTCAGTGGGAACACGACATAGCTCACTCCCTTCTCTCTGATGTAGACTCCACGCTTTCTCTCGTCCTTCCTCCGCGACTACCGCGCCCCTTAACTGCTCTCTTCCACCGCATGAGGCTCAACGTTGCCTTTACACCTGCCTTTCAACACCGTCTCGGCTCCACCTCGTCTTCCCTCTGCCCCACTTGTGGAGTACACGGCGACCTCAGCCACGTCATCCTGGCTTGTGGGCAATACCACCACGAGCGTGCACTAATGGAAGTCTCTATGCAACGCATTGACAAGCGGCCGTTCAACCTAGCGAAGATCCTCGGTCCGTGGTCGAACGCTGCCCACCAGACGCAGGGCCTTCGTCTTCTGGCGGAGTACTTGTGCTCCACCGGTCTGGCGATGGCTCTTTGAAAGCCCCCATCATCATCCCTTCATCCTCTCCCAACGCGAAATAGGGCAGTGTACCGCCTCAGCGGTGGTGAATCGCAAACCCCATCACCATCCAATGTATGTGTGTGTGTCCCTTTTCAAGGAGGCCGACATGGCTCTCATTGGTCTTCTTTCAAACGCTTTATCCAATCATATCAGAAAAAAAATTGCACTTTATTACTCCTTTAAATTTGTTTTCCGTGTATACTCATGTCGTCGAAGTATCGTTACTGGTTTTGATATCAGTGTTCGTCCCCCAGAAAATACTGCAGGCGTTTTGGGCACCGGTCCGAACCTGCAATTTTAGGCCTCGCTGTAAGGAAAGAAGAGAATAGTCGGCAAAAATTTGGGGAGCTATAAGGGAGGTTAATAAATCGTCGTTAACAGCGTTCAACCTGGCCGGGACAAGTCATCTAAAAGGTGCCCTGATTTACCGCCTCTTATACACCCTGCTTCCGCTTCGTTGAGCCAACAGATGAGTTTCGCAGTCGATAACAGGTGAGACTATAAATACGCCTCCCGCTTGAAACCTGCGCTCGCTCCCACATGCACAGTCCGAGGGCTCCCCAATCAATCACTGCGCTGAACACCTGGCGAACGGTAGCGTCCGATATTACTGCGATGTAGAACGACTCCGCCGGCAGCTGAATCCTTCCAACCAGCATCGGTGCTGATGGTTGCGACGATTCCGGCTTGCAGTTCCATAATATGATATGAGATGTTGAAGTGATGATAATGGTCGAAAGATAAGTTGTAGACCGGCGGTAGACTGCTAGGATTGTTGAGAATTCCAGTGAGCAAGTAAACTCTGTGCCATTATTGTCTTTGGATAGGTGTCCCGTTTCCTGGAGGCAGCAGACCAGGCTGCGAGTTTTGGAGTATATATATTTGAGGGAGACAGCCCGTGCGATGTAAGACATGATCCAGCGTACAGTTCCTGCAGTGTCCAAGGCATTTGTCTCGCACGTCAACACGTCTCGGTTTGCTGACAGTGCCTGAAATTTGCGTTACCCAGAGGGCCAACCTTGTATGATTGTAACCAATCACCGTCACCTCGGCTTCGAACGAAATTTAAGTCACTGACGACGAAGCTCTAAGTGGTGTCGGACGCTATCTATAGACTGACACAAGAAGGAACAAACAAGCAAACTGGTGTATAGACGAAGCGAGTAACATAGCGTTGAGCTTGAGGAGGAAGGTGGACACAAGAAGTTGACAGAGCTCAGAGCCTCGTTCTATCAAGTTGTGTCCACTGTCCTTCTCAGACTCAAGGTCATGCTCATCAAGTCCCCTGTGCAATTCTCTATAGACTTCCTGTCGGCGAAAAGTATGGAACTCCCGCCTCAAGTTTACTGTCGCAGCCTCTTTTCTCTCAGATGCTATAACCATTTTATAGTTTGAGTTCAAAGTGATCCCCGCTTACTTGAGGTTCAGTATAAAAAGCTGGTCTGGAAGCATGGATCGTTGCATGGTCTTTATATTATTTTCTGAGAGATCCAGTAGGAAGAGCCTGAGCAGACCCGCGAAGGCCTTTGGGTCCATCTTGTTGATGGCGTTCCCCTTGAGGCTGAGAGACGCGAGGCTGCTGGGGAAATATCGGAACCACGACTCCTTCACCGTCGTCAGTCGGTTGAAAGAGAGATCCAAGCTCTCTAGGGATGTCAGGTTGGCCATTCTGGAATGTTGAGATATGGTCCAATTATATGTGGCAATGCTGGAAGGAATACCCTGCTCAAAGCCTCCTTTCCAGAGAAGGCTCTGTAGCACAAGACTGACTTTTGGACAAAGTGAAAAAGGCAAAAATGGGATGTCAGCGAGGGCGCGAGACCTCTGTGGTACCATGCCTAGCTACACTCTTAGAAAAAAGCGTGGAGCAGTTACACCTTTTAGGAGGTAATAGTTGTCGCATATGTTGTGCCTAAAAGGTTGCAAAGTTCTACCTGCTACCTGGTTGGTTGAAGTCGGCACAACAGATTAGCTCAAATCCCAAAACAAATTTTAATTGCAAATATCTTCGTTGTACACAATGTGCTCAATGTCCACTGCGCTATCAATGCTGGGAAAACAACACTCCCTGAAAGTGCATTGCTTCTGTGGCTGCAATAAAAGCTCTTACACACATTTCGTGCTGCACCTGCAAAGATGCGGTGACAGGCAAAGTTACCACCCTTTTACATCCTCCGTCAGAACGCTATGTTGACTTAGGTGGGAACTATAAAAGTAACCACCTTTTCACGCCCTTTTTACATAGTAACCATAGAAGTGTGGGTACGGATCTTGCCACTGGCATGTGCTGATCTTTCCGCTGCTGACCTTCTATCAATGCTGGCGCTCGTAGTTTTCCCCATTTGCGTCGAATCAGTTTCGCAATTTATGATTCCACACTCGAACAACATTTTGATATTTATCAATTAATTCTGATTAATTCTGCCGCGGTTGCACACGAGATTGCACGCAGTAACTGTCAAGTCATATTTCTTTGAATGCACAATTGGCGTTGCTCACACCGACATCTGGAGTAACATATTTTTCGACTCGACCTTCCAATTTCACACTCAGGTAAGTCCGTGATCTATCGCCTGTATTATAAATCATCCCCGTTCAAAGACTCAGTATAGGCAAAGCATGAATGCCGTCTGCGAACAATTACGACGTGCGTCAACGAATTTTCCAAGGAACACACAAAACTTCATAGTTTCGGATTCTCGAAGAGTGAGTGACGTCACAGCTCTAGCATCTGTCTTTTGGCAACAACATGTGTCTGCGCCCAGCGCCCCACGTCAGCACGAAGACTGTCAGCAGCTGTGGTGAGCAGATGGAAATCGATCTTCGAGAAGCAATGTTGCCACTTGCCAGACGCGTGGTTAGATTGGGCATTCGATGACGTAGATACTTCACCAAAGTAGAAATTAATTTTATGACACTTCTGCGACACATAAGGAAACAATATCTTGGGAAACAGTGTGAGATGCAATGACATCAATTTGAAGGATTCTGAATGCACTTTAGTGCGGCGGATCCCACGATGGCGATGAAGATGGCATCGCATCGACAATGCGCACGTTCCAACTCATGCATTACATTCCATGGACCCATGACGTAAATTCGGTAGGATTTCGAGGACATGAGATTGAGTCCACGGTGGCACTTTAATTTGTCAAAGAGCTTTGGTCCACAACGTGCTCCATTGCCACTCCATTTCCATCACTACAGTGCACTAGCTATTCTGTTCGTGTCGAGCGGTACCTTTGGAAGGGCATGTCGCTGTGCAGCTTGCATCGTCTCAGTGTGAGCCATCGAAGCTTCCCTTCTAGGCCGAGGAAAGCGTCAGCGTCACCTTGCACGAAAGATGTCAGGGGAGTGTCCCATACTTGTACCTCGTGCACTCGAATACCTCGGAAAAGTGTGTTCGGTAGATAACCTACCTGAAACACGCATACATGACATGTCAGTAGACTTACCGGTACACAAAAGGCCTACACTATCTAGCGTGTCTGCGCGCCATATAGGTTTTGTGAGCAGCGCTGAACACAGCACCACCTGTAAGTTGCGACATCACTGTCTGTTGCTCTGTGGAGGCAAACCGACTTTGACATTCTCATCGTGGTTTCACCACTGGTGTTCGGTGGCCGCGTCAGGACAAAGCTATGGGCGCATCAGGTAGGAGCATCCACCCAACGCACTCAGTGTACTCTGTCCGTCGAACCCTGGTGCGTCTACTAAACGGCCTTTCTGAGCCACGAGCGCGATACGCGTTCAGGCCCACAAAAACAATTATATTAGGACGATGAAGCAGGGATGCATGTTTTCCACTCCAGGAGTGGAACAGTACCCCATAAAGTTTCCAATGCGTTTCATTGGCTTTCTGCCCCCCCCCCCCCCCCTTCCATACGTCACGGAGCAGGAGCGGCACTTACGCGCCCCGACCAGCTCCGACCTGCGAATAGCGCCATGCTCCCGAAAAGGAGTGAGATCGTTTAGTACAAAACAGAGATAAAGTACATAGGAGCACGCTCCCTGCGCTCTGGAGGAGCCACACTGGATTTCTCGTAGCTGGTTTTGCCCCATCATCCGAACCCGCGCCACCTCCTTGATCGATCGATCGACTGATTGATTGATTGATTGCAGGTAGGGGGCGCAGGGTAGCTGGTGCATCGTAGACGTAAAGAAGAAACCCAGAGACACGGAAGAAAAAGGAACGGACACAAACAAGTTCTCAAATTGAATTAGTTTGTGTCGCTCCTTTTTTGTTCCGTACGTACGTTTACCGGAGATGTTCGCACGTGGACCGTTCAGTACATTAATGGATAATGTCTGTGCGTCGGTTCAAGCTATGTTGTTATGCTTTACTCGATGCACAAAATATGAACAACAGAAAGGAAGTCACGCATCTTACATGTGAAGTGCCGAGTTGGAACTTGTGGACTTCGCGATTTTTCATCGCTGTTAGTACATGGGTCAGATGGGGAAGTTCGGTCAGGTTAAGACAGGTGATCCACACTTGGTCTTTGGATAGGCTGGTGGGAGTCCTGTTCTGTAACGAACACTTGCAAGTCTCCGTCGGATCCAGGACATCGGGACACTGGGTTTGGCAGAGCGAGAGGCATGCTGCTGATACGTACACGAATGCCACATACAGCCTATAATAAGATACCATTTAGGTCCCACACAAAGGAACAAAGTTCAAAGCATACACAAGAACAAATACAGTCATGTCCTGCTGATCCGGTGGAACACATTTAACCGGAAGAGCCGGTATTCGTTCAAGAAATTCGGCTCCAATTTACTGGCCTTAACTGCAAGCCTGCATGGGATAGGCAGCGGTGTAGGTTTATGGTACTGGTTCGCGCGATCCAGACATATTTTTTAATGATCAACTGGTAGGAGTGTTGGTAAACATTGACATGATGTTCAACACGTCTACACGAACGTTAGCCCCAGTGTTGCGTGAATTATATACTCGAGTACTTCTTTAAGAAAAGGTGACGCTACGGCATAGGCACGTACATGAACGGCGAACAAGAAACGTGCCTTCGAAGCAAGACACCGAAGAGCTTGTTGCGTCACCCAACTTTCGTCCCTCATTAGTCATTACCTCGCGTTGGAGGTTACAGTGCGTCTCATATATCAGTGTTCGCCTTGTCTCGCCATTAGTTAAATAGGTGGAGATCCTGACCCGTTTGATCGACAGCGTTGAAGCGTACCTGTCCTTTACCAAACCACATGCTCGTGCTTTTTTAAAAGTATGTGTTAAACATTTGCACAATACAGATAGAAAGGCTATTCCTGCAACGGAAAACACAGCGACGGGTTACCATGTATCTGTTAGGCGCGAAATTATTCATCCGACTGTCATCATCACCTGCGTCGGCACCTTTTAACTTCCTTCCAACACCGTACAATAGAAACGTCTAGGCCAGCGAAAAAAAAAAAAAATGATTGTGACGTACGCGCAAACTCATTGCATAATTTGAAGACAGACGTCGACATTTGTCAAGTATTTACTGTGTAAATAAAAGGAAACATTTTGACGTAACACCCACTGCATGTGGTGTAAACGCATTGCACGGTTCGACTGATTGACGTCGTGAATACATTAAAGATCATCGCAGATGACAGGGAGTGGAATTAGAGTATGTACACACTGCATAGCGTCCGAACGTCCGTCGGTTGCGGGGCGCGAACAATGTCAAGATGGTAACGAGGAAGAGTCCCGCGACATCCCAGCATCTTCCATCGTATTGGGCACACACCTGAGGACCACGATAACAATTGCACTGAAAACAAATAAGACAGGCGACTTGGAACGTACCGGTTCCCTTTGAACCGCAGCATGCCACAGAAGCCGTCCTACGATACCGTGTTTTTAAGTCGACCGCTCCTCCTAGCAACCTTATCGAGGTACAGACAAGAGATATCCGTGCGAGTTACGTAGGACGTAGTTGCATTCCCATGTTGCAAACGTCCGCGCAAGCTTGGAGTACAACGGAACCAAAGTACGCTCAAGTATCCACCTGCAAAGCTCAGCGGAATATCTTTTGGTCTTCTGGTACGCTTGTTCGCCGTGATGTGAAAGCACGCCTTCGCATGTGATGAGCGAGGTTGTGGAACGCTATTGTTTTTTGTTGCCTTGACTGTCGTCTGCCAACCCAGTTTCTGGCACACCTTCCTTCCGTTCTCTATATATCGCTATATTGTACGTCTCGTTGTATTTGTGTTGGCGTGATGGGTATGCGATGACGTGCGATTGTATTGTTGTCCCAGTAGAAGGTCACGTTTTTATCTGAATCGAATAAGTAAAAATCGTTTTTCTCAGTCGAATTTTTGTTTTCACGTAGAATTTTAGGCCTTTTCGATCGTTTACGTGACGACACTTAAAAGATTTCATGCACCGCTTTGGCGTTATGGAGCACAGCGTGTCCGGGAGCATATAGGGCCAGAATATGCGTAGAGCAACCTTCGGTGCCTGCGCGACTCCTCCACCAATTTCGTTCCAACACTCGCAACATCCCCCTCCACACTCTCTAATGCCTCCATCCCCAAGAAAAAAAAAAAAAACCTGCAAGAAAGGAAAAAAAAAAAAGAAAGAAAGCCAGAAGACCAGCAGATATGGGCGTCATCGTCTGCGAGAGGGTCTTCAGCTGTTTCAGGACTGTCAACTAGTGCTGCAACATACGAGTCGAGTCAATGTCATCAACTCATTAACAGAATTAAAGCCAGAAAAAACATCATACTAAACCCTGCTCCCCAAATCTCGAAATCTCTCTCCCTCTCCCAAATCTCTCCCACTCTCTACTCTTCAACAGCCCCTCCCCCGATTTTTCTTTTTCTTTGGCTTCAGACTTGGGAACTTGCAATTAAGATATCATCTAGAGTTAAGCTGTTGTCCATGTTTAATAAACGAGAACTTTATTTCGAGATTATATATGGGGAACTTCGTCGCCAGGGGCGATAGTCTACCCCATTGCTGGTGGTGATGTGGGGAATGACAGAATGAGCCCCTTCACAATAAGGACCAAAGTCCTGTGGTGTCCACAACCGTCAAAAGAGCTTTGAGGGTTTTGAGCTTCGAGAGCTTTGACGGCTCATTCATGCTTTCCATCTCAAGCTGCTTCAATAGTGTTGTACTTTACTTGGACAGCATATATCTGTCATAGGCACTACTCTGCAGTGAGTGTGGCGTTGTAGAGGATGTAGAACACATCCTTCTCATGTGTCATAAATACGTTGATGCTCGAAGGGCATTAGAGACAAGCCCCTCTCGTGTGGACTCCCGAGCCTTCGATATCACGAAGTTGTTAGGTCCTCCGTCGTCCGACAAGGCGCTAAGGGCGCTTGAAGACTTTCTGCATGCAACCGGGCTTATGGACATCCTATGACACGCTGAATGTGTGATGTGTCCTCTGTGTGCCCCCAGCGATTCCGACATTTTACTCTCACTTGGTCGAAACTTAAGCGAAGTCGAAGTTTTAAGCTACATGTTGAACTCCATTATTATCTCTGTTCTTCTCTGGACATCATCTCTGTTTTTTCATCATCTCTCCATCTGTTTGTGTAAGTGTACTGGGGTAGCCAGTGGGACTTCGTCGAAACTCACATCCCCATTTTTTTCTTTATCACATCACATCACATCTGTGGCACTGCTTTCTTTTTCTTTTTTTCTGCTAGAGTGAGCTAGACTGAAAAGTTGAGCTAGTTGAGCTGACCTAAAAGTTGGAAGAAACCAACGGCATTGCGGAGTGGATACAAAATTCGCTCGTTGGTGACAGCCCCAAAGTCGTGCTGAAGACCGGGAAGGGGTGTCATCGAATCCTACCACCGCGGCTGTGCTGCCTCGGGTTTTCCCTGCATTTCTCGGCATACTTCTCAGACGGGTGTCGGCACAGTTCCCCGTTTATGCTAAGACCAGCCCAGGACGTATGCTAACTCCGTGTCTCCAACCCAGGGATTTTCCCAGCACCCCCCTTACAACCCCCCTAAGACACCATCAAAAATCTTGCAACACCCCTCCAAATTGTCTACCAGGAAAGCTGCAAATATGGATGCCACCCCCACCCCACCCTACAGAACACCAACACCCCCCCGAGACGAAAATCCTGGGAATATCCCTGCGAGTCCAACCCCTTCCCGCGGTCCTCTCTCCGTCTGTCCACGCCTGTACAGCGCTCACAGTCATAGTTGCTTCGCAGTGCTAACACGGAATTTAAAAAAAACAACAACAACAAAAACGTTCTAATAAGAACGTAGAATGGGAGATTACACTGTAAGCGTGAAACCTCTAAAGACGGCCATGACTAAACCGCATCTTCCCTCTTTCAATGCGTACACGACTCCATGTGGGAAACCATATCTCGGCAAAACTCATTCGTAAGCATGCCCATTCACACTCACTCATGCTCAAGATGGCGAATGAGCTGAGCATGAGTGAGTAAATTGACAGCTGAGCAAGTGATGAGCGAGCATGAGTGCTCGTGAGTCACAACTCGCCAGTGCCGACCTTCTGTCAGCTGCGACATTTGAGGAAGATCTGCTTTGAATGGGACGTCGCGTAATATTTTTTTACTGTTCACATAATGCCATAGCCAGTATCGTATCGCTTCCGTGCAGCAACCCACATGAAGGTCCTCAAAGCCTGCGACCAACCTCAGGTGGTGGTGGTGGTGGTGGTGGTGGTGGTGAAAGGGCTCGCCGTCGGCCTCACAGTTGTGGGCAACGTCACGACTGACGCCCTGGGGGAATGTGGGTCCTGGGCCGACTTCTAAGGGAACTGTGCCGACATATGTCTGAAAGCGTCTGAGGAACCTCAGCATGTTACCCTTTACATAACCCTCCTCCAGTTTCGTGTTTGTTTTCCTTTTTGTTTGTCTTTCTTTTCCCTTTCTTTCCTGGGAATAGCAAGCCGCCGCAGCGGTGGCTAACCTTTCCCTCCTATTTTTTTATATAATAAACATATTCTCCCTCCCCTCCTCATTTCTCTACTTTTCCGTTACCACTCGTAGTGTCCATTTGATGATATCCTCTCCAAACGATTAATTAATTTGTATCCTTCAATCGAAGACGATACTCATCGTGGAGAGGATAATTTGGAGAAGGTAGCATCAACGAGCGATACCTTCGAAGCACCTCCTGCGACGTCGATTTGTCGCCGCCGAAACGTCCACTAGTATATACACTCGGTTTTCCGCCTCTGCACAGAATAACAGAAAGCGTCTGACGCCACACGGGAATTGAGTTCGACGGAATCTTCCACGGAATCAGTGGGAAGTCCAAGACGTGGGAGACACAAGTAGCCGCACAGCTTGCGAGGATGCCCTTTTATCTTATAGGCTGAATGGCGCAAACGCCAAGTGCCGTTAAAAACCTCATTGCGCAAAAGTGATGTCCGCCTAAATACGGTGCGTGGGACTTGAGCAGTCCCGATGCTTATTTATCGCCTCGTAATTTATGTTGTATGGCAAGGTCCACGTGAGGATGTTTTCGCGAGAGACAGGGCGAAGAAAAACGTGCGTTGTTGACACGCTCTCGCTGATGTATAAACATCATGGCCGAGTGGTTGATGTTAGAGTTGTTACTACTTTACCGATGTCATCCTCGGCACAGTTCCCCTAGAAGTCGGCCCAGGACGCACATTTCCCCAGGGCGTCAGTCGTGACGTTGCCCACATACGTGAGACCGACAACGGCAAGCCCTTTCACCATCACCACCACCACCACCACCGATGTCATCCTGGATATGGTCCTAGCTATACTGTGCCCTGTTGTCTTCGAGCCTTCTGAGCAACATTTTAAAATCTTAACATGATTTTCAGTGCCGTCGGCCAATTTTCCCTTTGTTTCTTCCAAGCAATTCTTCCCTAACAAATATGCAGCCACCTATTGACCATCGCTATGCATGATAGAAACAGCGTGACGAAAATCCCATGTTCGAAACGTGACATTTGTAATTCGCACCTTTCTGTCTCTCTTCTGCGCGTATTTGTTTCAGATGGCAATTGCAGAAGGTACCTTAGATGAAAATGCGGAGTAAATGAGTGGTTATTTTCGCCAATAAACCAGCAACGCGTGTTTCCTTTCCTTTATTCATTTATTTATTTTTCGGATTCAAATGGACACCGCCGTTCCCCGGAGTTTCTGGAACTGAAGTCGTTATCTCGCATTTTTGCTTCCATCCTTCTTTTTATGTATAGGATTAAGGAATTTAAAGTCTTGGATAATCGTGTTCTCGTACCCACTGTGTAACAATTTCTTCTATATCTCCACGAGAACGCCTGGAAGTAGAATTGCCGGGGAAATCACAAACAACTATCTTTTACGAAGCAACTTCTCACACGGTGTGTTTATCGTATTAACTGATTGCCAGAACTTCATTTTGGTCGCTTAACAAAAGCGTACAATACTTCGATTGGCATCTCTCGGATTTCACAGTGCAATAGCCAATGAGAAAGTATCACGGAAGGGGCACAGCTAACCGTGTATTCGCACGAACGACATTCTTCAGAATATTCCCGCGAAAAACTTCCTGTCCTTTTGTGCACTGCTAACCGTGAGGAATATCGTGCGGCACTGTAACGATATTCCGAAGCAGACGACAGGAACAGAAGCAGGCAGTGTCGTCTGCTGGCGCAGTACGTCACTCGAGACATTCCGGCGCGGGACGAATGTCCGTGGGAATGTCGCTCACCC
This sequence comes from Ornithodoros turicata, assembly GCF_037126465.1. Lineage (NCBI taxonomy): Eukaryota > Metazoa > Arthropoda > Arachnida > Ixodida > Argasidae > Ornithodoros > Ornithodoros turicata. Next base: position 36,977,500 of record NC_088207.1, read on the forward strand.
AAAAGTACCCAGACTCCACCCAAAAGTGTAGTGACGGCGTGTAGGCACAACTCTCTCCTGTACTCTCTTTGTCGGAAAACGTTTTCGTTCAATTCCGCCCCCTCGTCCCTGACGTCTATACTCCTTACGACATCTGCGCGTCACTATTGCGCGCCTCGGCCAGGTTTCCGCGTCGAAACGCGCCCTTTTAGCCGAGAAAACTTCTCAAGGATGCGCAAAAGATCCACACTTTACGTCCTTCTCGGCACATTCTTGAAGTTAAAACTTCTGACGTTTTTATTTATACTTTTGTCTGTGTGTTTGTTTCGTGAACCTAGTCTTATCTCAACGTCCACAGAGGAGTTGAGCCTCCGCTGGTCAAGGAGGGGGTATGCAAGGGTAAAATGCATGGAGAAGTTGTGGTCGCGGTTATGAGGACCTGTTATTTCGTATTCATATGTTGTGGCAGGCAATAGCCGTTGAGACACATGTCCCACTGGAACACTGGTGATATCATAGTCAAAATCAACACTGGCAAAGATGAGAACCATCCCATGTCCGTCAGGAATCGTAAAGGTTCCAATAGTGGGACGTTGAGATGATGGATTATTTCCAGGTTCCCAGCAAAGCTTTCAGAGTTAATGAGCTCAAGTCAAGGACATACGGACATGATTCACTTCACAGTCTACAAGTGGACTACGAGGTGGTTTCACAGCTGTCTCGTGTTCGTCCTCGTTCTTGTAGCCCACGCTCGCGCTTCTTCATCGTGGAAGCATACATGACTTTTGCATCAGTGAGTACGAAGGCACTGACGAAATATTAACGCGGTATTGTAATTCTTTTCGTAGCACTGACGAACCGAAAGCGTCTTGTGAAAGGTCTATGAACGATAGTTCATAAGAAGCAATTAAAACCGTTAAAAAAGTAACAGGTCGGGATTTCGCAGACACGCCGAAAATACGTATAGGCATGGACCGAGTGGAGAGTCAGTGTTGCAAGGCCGTCTGGATGCGGTTGCCAACCTTCCGTGTGCGTGAACAAAAACACGTCTTGTCGTGTGGACGGCTCGCTTCTGTGTATTCTGCCTGACGCTCACATATGGGCGTCGGACCTTTCCGTGTGTCGTTCCACTCCGCCTTTATTTAAAAAAGCTTGTCTGTCTTGACGCTCTTCCTCTGTTTCTCGAAGACCTCCCGGACTCGGAGAAATTCTTCGTCGCTGATTCATGCCGTCTTGGCGTACGACTTTGACCGCGTTTCCTAGTATAATCGTTGCCGCCGATGTTTGGTGGATGGCGGAGAAGCTCTCCTACGCGCACCAACGTTTGACGGCATCTGTGCAGACATCCATCACAACAAAGACGACAGCGCAGCGGGGCATTCAAGACGATTGACCCTGAAACGTAGAGAAACGAAAGTGCGCCCAGAAACGACAAGCTCTCGTACTTTCTTCACCATGCAATCATTCAATCTCGTGGTGCCACTCGTCTCTTCGCGTTTGCCTTACGTGAAGTGTGTCGGCATGTAGCGGCGCTGTGCAAGCAGAAGCAGGTTGTCAAATGTTTCTCTATACGTGACAAGTGCACATTGTGTGCTACAGGAAATACAACATTTTTATCCCTATGTACGTATCAGGCTCGATGGTGGTGTGGTCGCAGAGGTGGGCGTTGTGAGTCGGATGCTAGTGGGCACTGTCCGCCAGTTCCAACAGCGTTGTCAGACATGCTGCGAAGGAAGTCGCGTTCTGAGTTCTGCGACGTTTGGCCATGGCAACAGAGTAGCAATTTATTTCGATGAGGATGAGGATGAACGGGGTGCCCCTTCATCGAGACAGACGATACTAATCGTGTATTCACACGAGCGACATTCCCCAGAATACCCCAGCGGAAGATGCGAAAAACGTCACAGCTTTCTGCTGTCACATGGCGCGAGCACTGCTAACCGTGGGGAACATCCTGCGACACAGCCGCAAGATATTCCGTAGCAGACGACAGGAAAAGACGCTGACGGTGTCATCTGCTAAGTGTCGTCTGCTAAGTGTGCAGTACGCCACTCTCGATATTCCGCGCCGTGTGAATGCTCAACATAACACGTACGGAACGGAACAACGGCTCTGTGAGCAATGTTTTCCCTTTTTTTTTCTTCCACTAGAATCTTCCATCAGGATGTCGCTCGTGTGAATACACGGTAAATGTCATTATTCCCAGTAATTTGGTGAAAATATAAAGTGACGAAGCTGTTAATAAGTTCCACTTTGCTTCACTGAGGCCACTATGCATTAAACCTGGCTGCGTTTACATGACTGCGACAAAAGCTTATCGTAACGACTTGTCGTAACAAATCCTTTCCGACAGGGCCAAGTCAACAAGTCCACTGGTCGGGATAAGTGCAAGGATCTGCGATAACTCGATACGATAAGCGCGGTTATGTCGCATCCATGTAACCACGGCTACATCCCAGATATATTTGACTATACGCAGAGCATTCTTGTTATTATGCAGCACCTCACACCGGCGAATCACGAGGAAAAAATATTTGAAGTGTTGCGAAGGCACGTCATGGAAATTTCTAAACTCATTAGAATACTATATTTATTTATTTTTAATTCCGCAAGAAATCGTTTAGTAATATAATCGGACAACTCGTACCAAGAACTGGTTCGGCCGGGCATGACTCCTGAGGGACCAGGCTGGATCTCGATTTATTTGACTACGTTAGATGGGTGCCGGATCTGAACGGTTTCTGGACGGCTTCAGATCAGGATTAGTTACCAAACCAACTCCTGGAGCACTGCATCCAGATCTCACGAATGCTAGATTTAACGATACTCGGACGGTGAAGTTTGTCCAAAAACGGGTTGAAGCAATCAAACCGCTCTGATTGAAAAATATTTCAAACTACCGGACGCCGAATAAACACGCGGTAGTCAATGTACAATGAAAGCCGACTTCGATTCGTCAAAGAGCGCAGGCAGCCGGGGCAACGCAATAAGTGCACTACATGCAGTGGCGTCGGAACTATTTTTCGACTGGGGGAGCGGAAAAAATGCTACCATCATCATCATCATCATCATCATCTGTTTCCCTTGAGGGCTCATGCAGGCGATACGGCGGTGGTACACAAATTGAAAACGTGCTCCAGGCAAATTACGACATGTGCATACTTGTACAGCAGACCTAAACTAACATTGCAGAAGTAATGTGTATGAATATGTCAGTGAGAAGATAATGTAATTACAAAGATAATTTACATATCTGGGGGAGCCGTGCTACCTCATCTGTAAATGATGGGGAGCCATCGCTCCCCCTGATCCCCCTTTTCCGGCGCCCCTGACTACATGCGTTGCCCTCGTGCAAAGTACTGTAAATGAAAGTGTTGGCCTTACAGATTGAAAGCTGTCCCATTCGTCTCCTCTGTATCGCGAGCCACGAGTGAATCACTTTTAACGTCAATACAAAACAGTACAGTTCCTTCCTCGGAGACATGTTGCAAGTATTTGAAGTGTCGTCTAGCTATAGCTGATATAGTTGCACGACTCTCTTCATCGTACAACCTCCTGTTTTTGCGTGCTTTTGTGCTGTCAAACTTGACAGCCGCAACCTGGACGGTGGGGCATCCATCTCTTACCAGAAAAACGCACAACTCCACGGTTACAAAGTGCCCCTTATAGACGCACGTTGCTTACGAGAAATGCGAACTCCTTCATCGCTTTCACCTCTAATATACCCCCTTCCCGCATTCCTAAGCAAATAAGAGCAAGGATAGATATTTTATGCTACACACACACAGCACAGCAGTACATCTTTTCACAAACGCAGACACACGCGAAGAAAGATAATTGAGCACCGAAAGACGTAAACCCATGATTAGCCTATTCATATAAGCAGCACCACCCTTCCCTATAATAGGTGCAACTCAAAGTTGTTCTTTCCTCTTTCTCACTATGTAGAAGAGAACACTTTCGCTTTACCCTCCAGCCAAGTGTCACCGGGAGTTTGGTCTATAGGGCGCGCCTTTTAACTGGGGAGATTTCCGAATTAGTTTACACGCAAGGTCAGTTCAGTCACAGCACGTGCGTGCGTGAGAAGCTTGGGCAAAGAGAAAGGGCCACCAAATGACCGCTCGCCCTTTTTGCCAAGGTGTTTCTTCAACTATACACCATCTGTATGCTCGAAGGAACCACCACGTTACGTTCACCTTTACGACAAAGTTCGATGATCTTTTCGGTATACGTGGGTGACGTCCACATGAGCGGGGTTCCGGAACTGTAATCAGTGAGGAACTGCAGTTCGGAAGACATTCCTCGTCGGTCAAGCGTCTCGTGCACGCCTGCGCAGCATATCGATATGAAATGGGCATAAAGGCAAGGGCAATACAGACAATAGAAGAAAGATATGAACAGGTAACAGTTTGTATGTGGAAGATGCGTGTGGATTGTAATCAGTGCGAAACTATACAATGTCACATATTCATCAATGGCAGAAACCTCTCTCACCCTTTATTGTACTTTCCTCCTCCTCGTCTTTTCAAAGGTGATTCTGTTCTTTACTTGCCATAGTGTGCCTACCTTTTTGTTTTGTCATCCTTTTGCTGCTGTTGCACATGGCTTACAGTACGTGTATTGTACGTGCCCTTCGCAACAAACATTCCCCCACGCCTTTCCGATACTCGGACGATGAAGTTTGTCCAAAAACGGGTTGAAGCAATCAAACCGCTCTGATTGAAAAATATTTCAAACTACCGGACGCAGAATAAACACCAGTAGCAATTGGTGGTCACCAGAGAAAATCATTAAATGTCATCATGTCGTGAAATGAAACATCATTACACGACAGAGGGAATTAAGTCATAAGCAGGGAGCTAAAATAAATAAGACGAATACCTCAAATAGCCTATGCTTCAAAGCAGATTTTGTGAGTATAGATCATGTTGATTTTCCTAGGAAGATATTGAAACGTATACAAATACTCCGGAGCCCTGAACAGAAATCGATATGCTTTGTTCAGAGGCGGATCTCGGATTTTTCTGAGGGAGGGGGATCCTGCCTTGGACAGCATCCTACTACACTACCTAAGGTCACTTGAAACTCTGTGAAACGACAGAAATTGATAGGGGGTCAGGACCCCCCAAGATCCGATTTTCATGAGCTCTGGAGGGCGAAAGTGCCCAAACCAGACCATAGAGAACATAGTCGTGAGGCATATAGTGATAGTTGAACCGCTCAGAGCGACTCTCGTGGCAGACATCATCACCAATTCAAAAAGTAGCCATTATAAAACTGTCCGCACTACAGATATCTGAAAGTCTTTTGAGAGAAGAGAGGTTCTCATCTACTATACGCTTTCAGCATATATACATGACAATTTCACGAACTTCAAGCTATTATGGAGTAGCCGGCTACCACGTTGGTGATGCCAATTCGTCCACGTTTTTGTTTTTTGCTCACTCACTCACTCGAGCTATTATATACTTCAGAAGATGCAGGGTGATCCATCATATTTTTTATATATCTATAGTTTGTCTATTTTTCGGCTGCCAGTCGACGTGCAGATGCATTACGATGTGATGCCATGCCCATGGGCATGTCCACATGCTTGGCAATCGATTCTGAGTAATGAATCATGTCTCAAGGATTGCGTATTTCGTTTCTATTTCTAAGTTATGATTTGGAAGGTCTGGCCATAATGGGGAAAGTCAAAGAGGCTTGTAAGCACTATATGGGAGATAATAGGATCATTACAAACACATACCGACATCTTGTTAGTGACGATGTTTATGTAGAATATGAAGAGAATACGTGTGGACGAATAACTAGGCAAGCCCAGTCTGGGCGTGCATCGGGTATCGGGCATAGCATCGGGCATAGCACATGGACCGACATGATTATCCGCTGCTATACCAGGTCACTTTGTGCTCTTCAAAGCTGGCGAATTCAGACAGCTCTGTCCCATGATAGAGATCACGACAAGGGGAACGCTTTATTTACAGACAGTGACGTAGATCTTTAAGCTCGCGAGGGCAAAAAAAGAAAACAAAAAAAGTCCTCAATGGGAGAAAAGCAGAAACAAGGCCCTTCAGGAAGGGAGTGTAGCCTCGCAAAGGGAAGAAGCGGACCATCGTTTATGAATGATGCTGGTGGCCGAAGACAGTTTAATCGACCTGTGCAGGGCTGAAAGGGCTGGGGCGGGCGTTGTAAGACCGGTCTCCCTTTCGTACTTCACCCACCACAGGAGGAGTGGGCCCTGCTGCGTGGGACGAAGTGAAAGCGTGGACCGTCGGGAGGGGGGGTGTGCAAGGACAACTTTTATATAAGGCTCACCCAAACTTCTCACTCGTGCCACTCGCCTCTTTAGAACTCAAGTCCCTACAAGCAGCATGTGGAAGGTGAGTCCCTTATACCTCCTTCTTGCCCTGCGGATATCTGGTACGTGCCACTGGAGTGAAGAAGCGGACAGCATGGATTACTAGGGGATGCACGTGTTCACGGGAGTCGCGATCATAAAGACGGCTAGGGCTTCTCGCGTGGGTTGTCCGAAGTGAAGAATATTTTCGTGATCAGGGATGATTCAGGTGGTTATATTTTATTGCGGCCATGACAGCTCCCGAATGCAAAGTGCGGGTCGAGCGGATCCATGGTTTCTTCCGAGGAGGTTTCGCTCTAGGACTGCATGCACTTTCTTAAGATCGATTGAAGCACATGGTGACGACAGAAATTGAGGGGGATTCGTCCGGACCCATGTCCCACCTCCTATGTCCACCACTGCATGCGCGTACACGCTTGTATGGTCTTTAAACATCATCAGTTCATATAAAAATGGGACAAAGATGTGTTGCGGCAGGTTTCACAGGCGTACTCATTCAGGTGTTATACAGGCGTACTCGCGAAAGATCCCTGGCACTACACGCGTACAGTTAGAAAAGTATGATTAGCGCCCGCACAAGCCTTTGTATTCAGTTGTCTGGTGCATTACTACCAGGTGCTACGTGCAAATAATGGGAAATTGAGCGATTAATGTGGTTAAATTTTCCATCGTTAAGAAGGTTCCCTATGCCGGAAAAAAAGGGTGTCTCCAGGTAGAGGTCACTTCACAGGTCTATGCAGACACTGTGCCCCATGGCAGATATCCGCTTATACAATGTGTGCAATATATGCCTAGCAGCGCCAATGGAAGACGGGCTTTATGGTGCTACGCCGTCAGAATAAGCGTTCAGGATGCGATGTCATCATGGAACGAAAACATTTAGCTTCAGCATTCCCCACCCCACCCCCATTTCATTCTCCGTTACTAACCTCTACGTTGATCCGCTTCTGTATGCTACGAAATCGTGCTACCAAATCAGGCTCGTGTGCAAGTTGTGTGTGCAAGGTGTAATCGAGTTTCTTGTTCTGCTTTCCATTAGTTTACTTTTCGTATTCGCGTTTTGTTGCACTTTCGACAGTTCTGAGAGTCGTATGTGTGAGGAGGGAGGGGCCAGTGGTTTATCCAGAATCCCAAGCACGGAGGGGGGTTGGAAAAAATTGGGGGAGGGGGTCATTATTATAGTTACATCATTACAACTCAATATATCATTACCGACATGTGTCTGAAGCTGAAACTGCAAGGGCACCCCCTGTAGCGGGTACACAGGTGAAAAAATTAGGGTGTGTCACTGAACATTTGGGGGGGGGGGAGGAGTTAGAGGGGTCTGGATAAATCACTGGGAGGGGCAGTAGCTAAAGCGACCTGGTTGCTCTCTTTTTTGAAAGGCGGTAGGGAGTCGAGTCGGTTCTGGGTCTACCAGAATTTATCGGAAGACACATTTCAATTTATCATTTTCTTCTTCTTCTTTTCTCAAAATTCAAATCGAGTTAAATTTTTTTGTGAGCGGGTTGCATTTTGAGGCTTAGAAGATACTGGACTTTTTCGTTTTCTAATCCCATTTTTGCCGGATTTTTTTTTTGTTTGTTTACGTAACAAATAGACATTGTGTGCGTATATAAAATTTTCAAACCGCTCAAGAACAATTTGAGTGGTATATTGAACTCAGCTCACTGTAAGTAACTGAGTGAAGCCGTAACTGGGTCGGCTGATACGTACATATCAACGCTGTAAACAACAACGAGTGGCGTGGACAAGGTACGCGTACAAAGATAAGTCGCATGAACTTTACTTAGGATGAACGCACGCGAAACGGCACGATAAACATTCGTCTTATACCATTCTCTTTCCTTTTTCCCCGCCTTGTTTACCCGAGCCTCACGTCATCGTTGATTGAACCAACACGCATGCGGTCTAGTTTTCTTTATTTCCGTATTCTACCACGACCTGTCTCAACTGTCTTTCGACCTCAGAGGCACTTCTGTAAAGTTTAGCAGCGGTTATAGCGCACGCGCATGTCACCATGGCGCACAAAATGCGAGCTATTTACGTGTTTATTGTTCTCTTTTCCGGTATCCCCTACTTGTACCATGACAACGGAATACACAATATCTCCACCCAGGGATTCCCTTACACACAGACTGGGTCTTTGCACCCCCCACCCCCACCCCCCGCTGAAACTTATAGTGCAGCACAGCTTTGGTGCCAATACATGTCCATAAACATATACTCGACTCCCACTTGAAAGCTCGTCACCCCACCCCCACCCCGCTTCCCACACCCAGAGGTCGATTTCTGGGGAAATTTCTCTTTACTCCTAACACGCCATATACTGGAGCGCAAGTGTTGGAGCTTCCGTATTGGGAATAACCATAAAGCCGCACCTGTGCCCTATTTTCTTTCTTTAGCCGCTGGGTCACTCCATGCAGCAAACGGAATATATATGCACGTTGTCGTATATAAGCTGCTTGGCACTCTCATCTCAATTGCAGGGAGATTGCTTCTTTAGATAGACAAAAGAAAAAAGAAAATAGATCGCGTGAGTGTCAGTTTCCCCCAACCGCAGGCTTAATGAAGATACAGGAATCTGTAATCAACGGTAGCTTGTGGGAGACGAGGTGGGAAAGAGAGAGGGTGGGAGTGAGAGTATGTATCATGTGCAATTCAGTGATTTATTCGGATCCCCTCCCCTAACAACCACCCCCAAAAAACGGAGGAGACCCCAAAAGCATGTAAATACACCCTCTTGCGGAGCACAACACCCCCTCCCAAGGACGAAATTCTGAGTAAACCACTGGTGCCATTTCGCGTGTGTTCATTCTGAGTAAAGCTGGTTTGAAAGTTGGGCCTTGTCCTGTATATGTTCCCAGATGCACGTCTATCATTCTGGAAGCAAACCAGAGTCTTTCTTGGAAAACGTTCGTTGATTACTTCAGAAGTTCAGAGTTTTCTATTATTTCTTCTTTCTTTTTTTTTTTTTTTTCGATTTCGCTTCCGGACTTCGGTAACTGCTCAAACTACTCGTACCACTTATACTTATAAATACTTATAACCATATAGAATATAGCTTTATAACCTTATATACAAACTTATACCCTTTTATAATACTTATAACCACGCGTGCCGCCTACGAAAAGTTCCGGTCGCGGCAAAGGAATCTACAAGCAGGATATCACCTGGGCCACCCCACCCAAAACACCTGAGCCTCGTAGAAGACTATCACTTAGCCTTCCCCAACGTGTAAGAGGCTCGGCAAAGTACAGTAGGAAGTGCAAAGCAAGACTCGTGGTGAAAGTGGATAATGAGTTGCGAGGTCATCAACGCATTCCCCTGACGGAACTGGCATTGCCCTTACTCGCGACGGAGGCCACGCGGGCGCTTACCCCAAAGAACAACCTACCTGGATGTAGGCGTTCGCGGGGACCGCGTGGGTGACACCACGAGCGACCTTGGAATCTCCGCCCAATCGAACGGACATCCTACTCGGAAGCAGCGGACGCCCTCCACTGACTCATCTACCAGCGATGCTTCCCGTTTACGGTCAACGTCGTCAGCTGCTCTGCTTCTGCAAGACGTCGATGAGGTCAGGGTAACGCCAGTAACGCCGCAACGAAAGAGTCCATAGACGTCAATGTCGTCGGCGTGCAAGAAGGTCAAATGTTGGGAGAAATGTAGATGCCTTGCGATGAAGACGTGATACCACAGATCGCGATTATCTTGTCACACACGTGCGCCAATTGGAATGGTGCCGTGTGGAGAAGACATTGAATTGTTGTTGTCTTAGGTGTTCGACTTTCTGGGATGCGCGCTGACCTTTGACAGCGTAATAGAAAAAGAAGCCTCGGCAGCCACTCTGCGATTACTATATACTACCGTATCTTTTACATTATTTGAAGGGCCCAGGTTAGAGCAAAGGAAGTAGTCTGCATGTTTTTTTGTTTTTTTTTTTTCATCTCCTAAGAGCGCGGCAACTTCCAATTTGAATTTCCAAACCACCTTGTGAGGATTCGAATTTTTTTTTATTCCGTGTTACCGCCGCGAAGCAACTGTGTCTATGAGCGGCGCACAGATGTGGACAGATGGAGAGAGGAGAGCAGGAAGGAGTGGGGGACAGGGGGTCAGTATGCGTCCTGGGCCGACTTCAGGAGGAACTGTGGCGTCATTCGTCTGGAAAGTCTTAGGAAATCCCAGGGACCCACCACCTCGTAAAAAAAAACAAAAATCAACTCGAAACATAACGTGAGGTTCTTGCAATGAAAATGAACGTAGCGCTGCACGTCGAAAATGAATTTCTCAGTTGAAGTTCATTACCGCCTTATGTCTCGTCAAGACAGTGATATCCTTTGGTGCTTCCGGTCTTTTCAGGAGCCGTTCAACTCTTTTTGCTACGTGCGCCCAGCTCATAGACTTCAGGGTTGAGGAAAAATTAGACGTTCGCCAGTTGGTAAACACGAAGAAAACTGTACCTCCAATTGGATGATGTGAGATGACACCATACCTCCGTCGCCTCATATATAGTCATAGCATAGCGTCGTCTGCAATTTTTTACTTCAAACGAAAGACTCCCACATAGGCTGATTCTGGCAACCTCGCACTGAGAAAACTCATCCGCAGGGTTTCGAGGATTCCCGTAAGCGCTGCTGTACTACTACACACTGTACGTTGCACAGTGAGATGAGCACTATCATTTCGACGCAGAACTACTGACGCGCTTCGTATCCCAATACGGTCGATTCTGTAAACCTGCATGCTCTTGATGAATGTCTGTCTGCGACAGACCACAAAAGTGTAGCTTGTGAGATTACATCAGATATCTCGGTGTTATTTTGCCAATACGGCTGCACGTGAAGCCTGTTATGCACGTAGAAATCTTAAAGGTTTCTATGCTTATGCAAGGCATTCGTCTTCATATACGTTGTTTCTTAAGTTCAGGAACGAAACTTTCTCAACCAGCGAAAGCTCGCGCTGTATGCATGTCCTTCGGTGCGTCGCATGACCGAATTCCGTGTATTCAAATCACCTCCGAGGACATTTACAAATTCTGAGACCGACCTAGAAAACGCAAACGAAAAGGTGCTTTCCCGGAACATGTGAATACACCTTCACTCGACGCAAGTGTAGGCAGGTCTCTCGGAAGCACAGTCGTGGGTGAACTTACATAATGTCAACCCACTCGGCCTTCGATTCGGCTTCCCCACACACAGCATTAGATATAGAGAGATCGAATAACGAGCAAAATAAACGGAAGAAGGGAAAACTAGGAGACAACACTACGCAATACCGTCCATGCTCTCATTCCGTCTATATCCTGTCGTAAGCTGTTCCGGCACTCTTCTTCATTGGTTTACACGCTTGCGTGTAGGTACAATAAAAATGATAGAAACGTGAACGGTGAATAATATTTCATGCTCACGTACGATCATTCTTGCATGGCGTCCCTTGTCAATTCGCCATCAAGTTGCGCGGAGGGGATGCACACTCTGCATTGGAAATGAGTAGCAGGAGGGACAAGCGGTTGGCTTATAACTGGCAGAAGACGCTGGTTCAGCATGTCGTTTTCAGTATCAACGGGTACTATTGACACAATGTGCCGAAATTGGGAGAATGAATTTACATGACTGGCTGAGGCAACTCTGAATGCATCTGAGTGGTGGACGGTCACTGAAAAGTGATGTCGCGCCTGCTGGCCTCATCACAACAGTTTCCAACGCACCCGATAATGCTTCAACTCCTTTGTACTCGCTATAGATATCGAGCATGTTGTAATGGAATCGTAATGCAAGGGAGGCGCTACGAGACCGGATGAATAAGATCACCGAGCCACAGTTCGGCATCGGACCATAGCTCCCGTGGCATAGTGGCTAAGGCGATCGCTTTCCACGCCGAGACTGGAGGTGACACGGGTTCGAATCCTGTCATCGGCTGTGTTGTCTGAGGTTTTCTCTAGGTTTTCCGAAGACTTTCCAGACGAATGTTGGCACAGTTCCCCCTGAAGTCGGTCCAGGACACACACTAACCCCCCTGTCCCCCACTCCTTCCTGCACTCTAAAAACTGAACTTCACCGCATAGCCCGCTCTGCGCCAACCATTGCCACGAATGATAGAGTTATCACTTCTGATTCGAGGAGAGAGGGAGGCGTACGCCTTTTTGTGTCAATTATCATGTATCCAAATTGACACAAAAAGGCGTACACCCCCCTCTCTCGTCGAATCACAAGCGATAAACCTATCATTCGTGGCAATGGTTGGCGCAGAGCGTGCTATGCGGTGAAGTTCAGTTTTTAGAGTGTGCTATCCTCTCTCCATCTGTCCACGTGTGTACGCCGCTCATAGCCGCAGTTGTTTCGCGGCGTTAAAAAAAAAATTCGGCATCGTGTTGGGATGGCTTCCCAATATCGTGCAACAGCGTCACGCACTGGTTTTCTTCCTGAAAATTCTAAGGGACACTGGTCTCTTTTTACACTCTTTAATAGAACTGCACTGATATTGTGACGGTTATGCCTTATTATTATTATTATTTGACCATAAGTACGTCTTGTCATATATCAATAACGTGGATGTATAGTATCATTGGTTATCCGTTTCATGGTATCATTTCATACCTCATACTAACCAATGTGCCCTCGGGTTTAGTCTTCAGTTATGGGCTCAGCGTAAGTTATTAACACTCTACACCCACACAACAACCACAAATGCTTGGGCACGATTTTGGAATGCAATCATGATTAACAATGCGGAGCATCACACGGCAACGGAAAAAAGAGAGAGAAAGAAAGAAAGGACACACAAAACAACAACAAAGATTTGACCCAATTTCGATCTGCCTGCGGTCTTCCTCGTAAATAGAGGGAAGTCAAGCATATAAGCCAACTTGCGTCATATTGTATTCATGCATACGTACTCAAGTGCACGAATATATGTTCGAGAAATACGTTCTATGCATATAAAAACATCTACGACATCAACGTTGCGAACAGATCCTGAGAAGTGATTTGCGCCTACACGATGTGGTGAATGTCTCAAGTGCGAATGGGCTACTTCCTTGTGGAAATCAGAACAACTTGTTTGTCCCTCGCAAACAACGTGCTTTCTGGTGCTATCACCGGCACTGCAGGGCAGCATGCTATATGTATAGTATACCTGTTCTGTCAATTGTAAACTGTCACATGAGGCACTATGTGACAACAGAAACTGAGAGGTTTAGGCCCCCCCCCCCCCCCCCCCCCCCCTCCCAACTTCCCTTCCTAGATCCGAGTCTGGTCACACTCATCTCCACGCAGACCAACACATCGTTCTCGAGTAGCGTATCAGTAACGGACAAGCATAGCACGAAGAAGGACAAACTTAAGCCCGACAATGTCCAGTTGTGTATTACGACGAATAAATATATTTTACCTGTATGCACAGCACTATCAATATGTGCTGGTGCTACATATCTTACTCTTTTTTCTCTCTCTTTGCAGCTGCTGGTTCTCACAGCTTTCCTGTCACTGGAAAGTGGGCACGTCAATTGCCTGCAGGGCCATGACACGGTGAGTCAACGGTTTCATCTTCATTCATTATTATTCGGTAACGAAGTTAGTCCGGTCAGCAAATGATGTGGGTTCGTTCGGCCTGAAAGTCGCTGGATTTGGAAAAGTACCGCCATACTTTGATCTTTGCCGCCGCGACCTTCGGGCAAAAATCGCGGTACTTTTCCCAATCCAGTGACTTTAGTTCGGCCCAACGGCTAAGTGCTTGCAAGCGTGCTCTAGAACGCAAATATACCGGTAGCTAAATGAAACCCGATGTTAAATATAGAGTTCAGGGAACATAGTTATCGCTTCAATTCGAAGCAATTGTTCAATCGTGGAAAACTAGAACATGGCAAAGCGAAGTAATGAACATTTGCTTCTGGACTGCAGTGAACACGTAGCCATGCGGCAAACATTTTCAGCGCGTACAAAACAATTTCAGAGAGGAATGACAGAAGGCAACAGATATTAAATACTCGCATGAACTCGCCTGTTTAAAAACTATGCTAGAATGCTATAGATGGTATTGAATTAAAGTACGTCGGCACCAGGTACGGATCCAGGATTTTTCTGAGCAGATGGGTCCGGTCTTGGACAATATGCTACACACACTATGAGGTCAATTGAAGCATTACGTTACGACAGAAATCGAAGGGAAGGGGGTCAGAACGTCCTGACCACCCTCCCCCTCTAGATCCGCGCCTGGTCGGCACGTTGTGACCGTGCTACCTATTTCACACGATGTTCCACCGCTAACCACATTACCCAAAATCCAGGATATTAACGCCGTGACAACGCAGGCCTCGATGCCATATCAGTTCTCCTACCACGCCGACGCCTCTGAGGGCAGCCACTCCCGCAGCGAGCAACGAGATGATAGCGGAAGGGTGACTGGACATTACACCATCACTACCGAAGAAGGACAGCAGCGTGTCGTTTGCTACGTTGCGGACGAGAACGGCTTCCGTGCTTGGGTGGACACAAACGAGCAGGGCACCGCCAACGAAGATCCTTCCAGTGTCAGCATCCGGTCTTCCGCATCCGGTACCGGTGATGCACCCAGGCAACCAATCAAAGGAATTTGCGGGCGTCCTCCCGCCACTACTCAGACCGTCGTCCCGCCCCCATCTCCTCCTGCTGTAGTAGTACCACCGGTCCGTAAGCCAGCGTACGTTCCAGTAAAGGAAGTCACCGTGGTCCAACCACCACCCGTCGTTCACAGACCACCACCACCTCCTCCTCCACCACCCAAGACGGTCATCGTGCAGGAACCACCGAGGGCCGTTCTGCCGCCTCCTAGTAGAACTGAGTTCGTACCGACCGCTGAAGTGACTATTGTTGAACCAAAACGGCCCGTCAACTACCCGCCGCCACCCCCTCCTGCTCCGGTTGTGAAGACCGTGTATGTTCCGCCTCAACAGGTCATCGTCCAGGAACCACCGAGACCCAAGACACCATTCCGTAAGGTTTCCTACCAACCAGACGACGAACCATCAAACGTTCCAGTAGCTCCCGCGCGTGAAGTCTACTACCCGTCGCCAGTGCCTCCAAGGCCAACGGTCGCTCCTCCTACCTTCGTTCCCCGCCAGGATACCTACGGGCCACCGTCCAGACACGTCTACGTCCCACCTGTCCGTAGCGTGACCTATGTCCCAGTTGTACAAAAAGTAGTGGCTAAGGTTGTTCCAGCCGGAGGCGAAGTACCCACTAGAGGTTATGCCGTCAGGAAAGTGTACCGACCTCCACAAGTAACGCGGTTCGAACCTAGCCCACAGGTGACATACCATACCAACCGCCGCGTCGCTACCGGCGGTTACGGAAACCCGGCTTACGACGTGCCCATCGGAACATCTTACAAGATGACCGTGTCGCGGTCATCTTACGACCAGCCGAGGCAGATTTACGAGTACGCCAGCCCAACATCATATACCTATCAAGGTCGCCCTTCGTCATCCTACAGACAGCCTTGTTCAAGTTGCGGGTCCGCGTCGTCGGGCTATGAAACTGCGCCTTCATCTTACCCAAGTCCAAGCTCCAGACGAAGGACAAGACCCTCTTCCTACTCCAGAAACCAGGACATTTACGAATTCGACCAGCCAACCTATGGCTAAAGGACCAAAGACGTCTTCTCCATCAAAATCAAAGAAAGCTTGATGTATGCACTTCGTTGCCTCATGTATTTTTTTTTTCTGTTTACGGTGTGTGTTTTGTTTAATAAAATACAAAAATACGAAACCAGAGAACGTGACATATCATACATATAATTGTCGATCAATCCAAGCCTCGCAGTTGGCGGCACAATGATAAGGATATCTTCCTGTGCTTGTGTTCTAGGCAGTCGACAACATCTCAGCTCTCCTTTTACTGTTTTTGCGTGTGCTCGTGTTTGTATGTTGCTATTGTTCGTGCTGCCGACATTGTGACGCGGTAGAAAGTTCGGTCTGCATATCCCTAACATGTATAATTGCAACATGTGCATGTGCAGACACGTTATAATGTGCATATAGAATGGCGGAGCTCAAGGATCTCATCTACGTTGTTAAATCCAGTCTGTACAGTTTCACTACGGTTAATAAACGGTGTCCCCGTTTTGCAAATGAACCCCTTGTAAGTTGTTGATGAGCCGTGCCATTTCTCTTACGTGTACGTACTTGTTTATATACGTATAATGTGGAAATTCTGATGCAACTCGTTCATGTATATGCCCCTTGCAACAAAGAAAATGCAGTTGCGGACAGCTTTTTCGAACTCAAAAAATTTTCGGCTCTTCGATTTTTCGGACAAAACTATTGACATTGTGAACGCCCCAAACATCCAATGTATTTCTTCTTCCTATTTTGGACCATTTCTCAAAAGAGCAGAACTCGATTTTTCGTACGTATTTCGGCTAGAGCATTCTTAGTTGTCCGGACGGCACTATCTCCCGAAAACTGAAGGCACTGTAGAATCGAGACCGATATTTGTCGCTGTATTGTCGGTAGCCGAGCCCACCGCGGTCGCGCCTACGCAGCGTTTACGCAGAAGCCATGCGCGCACGCGCACGTCGGCTGAGCCCATATGTGCGTGCTCGACTACAACGATACAAGCATGTTCCAACAGTTCATTTGCCTAATAAGAGTAGCTAAGTCTTGTCCTCCCTAAAGTAGGAAAATTGTTATTGCAGTCAACGTGTTAGGCATGGATGATTGTATTGGGGCGTTGGCAGTCTAGGCTACCACGACGTCAACAATCACCACCTCAACAACGCCAGTAACATTGCTAGAAAGAGCGTCAGAAAAACAATAGATCGGGGGGGGGGGGGGTAAAAGGATAGGATCGGGGGGTGATTATAGATGATCTGAAGGTTCTGTACTGATCTCGCCCTTTATCGCAAGGCGTGTTGTGCTATACGATCACGAAGCTGCTAACTATACAACGTGACCGCTCGCCACACTGCATATTTTTGCGGCTATTTGGGAACGTCTCCATCCTGCTGTCGCCCCCCCCCCCTTATTTTTTTTTTAAATGGAAAACGTAGTAGAAAAGAGGGCAGATGAGATGTCGACAGTGCGGATGAGTCGAATTTGTGAAAGGCTTCCGCGATGACAATCCCTTCCGATGCATACCATTCGATACGTATACTGACTTTTACACCTGCATAGAATTGGGAAAGGGGGGGGGTGCCGTTGGGTAACCGCCCCGCAAAACGTTTGTTTATATTGTAGAGGAGATGGTGTTCCTCTACACGAGTCCTGACCGGCGATGATGGAATGTTCCAGCGGGCAGATGTGCGTGGCCTCACGCTAGGACGGTGCCGGTAGAACTGGCTGCCAGGCGCAGTAGCGCGCAGCAGCAGAGGCGCGTCGTCGTCCACGGGCCGCCACATCACTCCCCCCTCAGGCGCGGAGCGGTTGAGGTCCGCGTCGATACCATGCAGAGGAGAATGAG
The DNA here is from genome assembly GCF_037126465.1 of Ornithodoros turicata. Taxonomy (NCBI): domain Eukaryota; kingdom Metazoa; phylum Arthropoda; class Arachnida; order Ixodida; family Argasidae; genus Ornithodoros; species Ornithodoros turicata. Next base: position 36,995,278 of record NC_088207.1, read on the forward strand.
GACGACGACGAGGAGGAGGAGGTCGTGGATGGTGGACGACTGGACGGCTTGTGATTCTGGCTGTCCATGCAGCAGCAGCAGCGGGATGGCGGGAACAAGAGCGCTGCGATTCGGGCGGGTTACAGTGGTGAGATGTGAATGCTGAGTACTTGCTGATTGTGTTGAGCGGCGCTGAGTGAGTTGTGTGGCGTTGAACTATCGGTGCTGTGTTGCTTGTTGCTGAGTGCTGCTGAGTAAGTGCGTTGGGTGGTCGTTGTCGACAGCTGATTGTTGCTGGGTGAGTGCGTTGCTGACTGGGCGACAGTACCGCGACCGGTACGTAAGCGTGGATGCTGTTTGTCGCTAGAGAAGTGCCGGGGAGGACCATCGTGAAGCAGGAGCCCGGAAATTGAACTTCCTGTGTCCTCCCTACGTGTCCCCGATGGAACTGGATCCCGGTGCGACTTGTCAGCCAAAAGGTGGTTCGCTGCTGGTTTGCCGAAAAATTTAGGGTGATGAATAGCCGAATTACGCCGAACGCTGGTGTTACGTTACGCCTGGTGTTCGTTGTTCGGGTCACCAAATGGAGATGGTGTTCCTCTACACGAGTCCTTACCGGCGATGATGGAATGTCCCAGCGGGCAGATGTGCGTGGCCACACGCTAGGTGCCAGTAGAACTGGCTGCCAGGCGCAGTAGTGCGCGGCAGTAGAGGCGCGTCGTCGTCGTCCACGGGCCGCCACAATATATCGGGTTTCGCTCTCCCCTCCCCCATCACGCGCTTCGACAAAGAAACCGCTCCCCACCAAGAGGGTCTGGTTCCGCCCCTGGTCGGCGACTTTTTATAAGTTATCCACAATCTACAGGGTAACGACCCGCAACAAAGCAAGCCAGAATCTTGTTATCCCAGAAATTGTTCTATGCACGCATTAAAGGAACACTGAGGTGACCCTCAATGATTTTTTGTTCTTGGCTGCGGCGTGTTCTGTAACGAACGAAGTGAGCTCCTGCGAAAGAACTGCAAGCGAAAGTAACCTGCAGCGCGCGCGCCTTTCAAAAATAAAAAATACACCGCTCTCGGAAAGTGCGTATCGGAGGAGGGAAGGAGAGGAGTAAGTCGTGGCGTCACCTATCCCCCTTGCAGAGCCAACGCCACCTAGATACAGAAGGCCTGCTTATTGCCTCCTCTCCCTCCTTCGCTATGTCGACATATAGTCGGAATTTGTCTGCTACCGCGATTCGCTGTTCTGCGAAGCAAATTTAATCCTGTAGATTAAAAGTGCAACACGCTATAATCAGTCTCGAGAAAAATATGGGACCATGTCGCGCTCTATTTTGTTTCCCCATTTAGTACGGGGGACATTTACTCGCAGACGACAGTTGGCGCCCATGAAGCCGACGGTGGCTCGTCTTCATGGTTACGACCGCTGAAAGTTCGTGATTATAGCTACTGCCGTTGAAAACACGGTCCTAATTGGCTGACTCTTTAGTTGTTACGTCACGTCGACGAGTAAGCAGGCTTTCTGTATCTAAGTGGTGTTGGCACACTGTTCATGAGACTCGTGATCATACCGGCGCAGGGCGAAAGAAACAAAGAAAGGCACGGGGACACGCTGACGTCGCACGATGATCGTGCCTGCCGGCCACAGCTGCTTTCGGGACTGTTTCTGAAAATTTGATTGCACTGTGACAATACACCGCACATCGAAAATATTTTGCAGGTGACTCCTGATGGACAGCTTGACGAATGAGACAGGGTTTTGAGCCATACTGAATGTCACCTCGTTCAATACATGTATTTGTCTATGTCTATGTTTAATGATGTCATGTCCTCTCGACCAACTAACCTGACTGAGCACTATGACATATCGATTCAGAGATTTTGTCTCACGGGCGAGATTCGGTTATCGCACTTTGCAGGATTTCCCAAGAAGACAGAAATGCATTGCTCACAAAATCGTTCTAAAGCTGCCTCACTTTCCAGTTATATTGTACTCATCCTAAAAATGGCAGCAGCAAATTAAGTTACTTGCGGCTCTGCATAGCCAAGACCTAGGCAACTGGCTACACACTCTGGGTTAGACAGCTAGGGCAATCCTTGACCACATCAGGACCAATAAGGACACAAATGTCCAGCTCCGTGTACGGTGCATTTTTAGTGCAGGTAAAGCAAGGGTAAAAGCATCAAATGGCAAATTGTGCCAACAAAGCTGCAGGGTACCTGCAAGCATTTTCGGAATGACGCACAACAATGATCACGAAAAGTTCAATAGACTTAAAGTAGCACAGAAGTCATTTCTAACACCCAGTTTTCTTCCTATAAAACTGTTAAGTAGACCAGTAAGATGCACCATGCGAAGTAATTTACACCACAGAGTCATAATTATCGCAGAACTTGAATTTACAATACACCGCAAAAAGCGACCATGCGCAACGGTGGTGAAGAGCAGTACCAGCCTGTGATCTGCCTGGTACCTCGCGCTGACGCTATAAGGAGAACGCTCGCTGATTGGCCTAGAGAAATGTTGTCTGCTACTCCGCTGTCGTCTGCTACTCGGCTGTTCGGGTTCGGGGTTCTGATAAAGCCTTTCTCCTTGCTCGGTAATGCTTCGGCCGCTCCTTGGCAAACTGGCAAAACAGGTTTACGGCGGCAAAGGGACAAGGCGCTGACCCCCACTGACAGGCAAACCAGAACGAGTCTCCTTATGCCGTCATCGGTGACGTGCCATCATACCTCCTCATCCTCGTTATAGCTGGAGTGGCGAGTTAAGGGTGGAGGCGCGGAGCTATGTTTATGTGAGTTTTTTTCTGGGAAACAAATTGCACACATCAAAACCTTTCGCGCTATTCGGTATAATGACACACACACTTTCATCAGATGTCTTAATCTGAAATTTGTTTGGATGGCCCTCTGTACTCCTTTATGCGCATTTTGATCTTTTTTCAGTACTTCAGTAGACACAGTTCAAAACCAGTAGATTACTGAAATTTCAGTCGATCTGGCAACACCGCTGCAGAGTGCCGACGCCGTGTCGCACTCTTCACATGCCCTCTCCACTCACCACGCATGCGCGCCACGCAGTGGCTCCAGACAGACCACGCCGCGATTCTTGCGTAGCAAGGACTATTCGCTGCGAGATCGACCTATAGGGGGAGACAGTGTCACCTTTCTAGTGTGAATAACACGCGGGCTGATGTTTGTAGTTGATGGTTCTTTTCCGTTCCTTAATTCTTTTGTATATTCACCGGAACATCACTTGTGCCATGATGGTACATTACTGTTAAATTCCTCAATGCTTCACCTACTGCACTGAAAGCGGAATAAATGTGTAAAAGCAGACAACACGTCCACACTACAGTAGTTCTCGGTTCTCCGCAGCACACAGACACCGTTCGGTCTGAGAGCCAATAACGCTGCCGCCATTTGCCCTGCCATCATCTCAAGCTCCCAATTATCAAGCTGATAAGCTAGTAAACCAAGTAGTACGCTCAGTGAGAATTAATGGACAGACAATTCACGAGCAATTTAAATACTTTACTTACAATATGTACATTGATTACCCTAAAAATGAAAGCTTGTTTACAAAATTACTTATGCACAACCTTGAAATCATGCCACGAAGGTACTATACAAGTTTGCAAAAATTTCAAATCATGCAGTGTTCATACTTCAAGCTAGATCTGTACATATCACCTATTCCTTTCGTTGCCAGCGAGCTAGACATTATGTACATAAATGCATTGCTCTAGAGACAGCACAGGAACTTAAGCTGCAAATAAATACTGTAGCTGCCCCTAAGGTACAGAGTAAAAATATGCAATATTTGTACAGCATGGAACAACAGAACATGCACCGTAATGGTCAAACTGCAATTGATTTTCTTTGGTCAAGACAAGATGTATCTTCTATCCAGCGTTCTGTGGCAAATAAAAAAGAAAGGGAAAAAGTGCATTCTGAAGTCACAACAGCATGTCAGATTTTCAGATTTTTGAAGTATGATTGCTAAAAGTTAACTCTAGGAACAAAAGATAAAGCACCTAACAAGGCAGAATCACAGTACACAGTCTATAGCACTTCCACTAGCAACTGCTTAACAAGGCAAGATCCAGTCTAGGCTGTCGACCTCTGCGAGTATAACGTTCAGGAACACTTGAAAACTGTAAAAAGACCGCGCCGTTTTATAAAGTGAGAAAATGTACTGAGAACAGCAGTCCAAGATGCTCGCATAGACGCTGTCTACGAACACTGCGTGTATGTTGTCACCATGTTGCCCACCCTCTGTGTCACAGTTCTACAACGATTTCCACCTGAAACACACAAATATGCAAAATGATGTGCTAGTTTATGCAGGAGCCACTGATAACCATACTGCAATTTTTATCAGTCCTGTAACAATTACTTTACTCCCCATCCTCAAGCAAAGGTTACACACTAATAATCAGGCTGCACAAACAATAAGGTTCAATTTACGGTAATCAAAGGGACAGCCAGATCATGTTCTCAGATGACAAAACTCTTTCCAGTTCCAGTGTACAAATGGAGAATGCCTCACCCATATATATATAGTTCTACATACTAAATAAAGGAGGGAAATATGCTCAACACCTAGTGCACTACACTACACTCGCAAAAAAAGTGACACACCAGTTAATGTCCTGCCATGAAAATCATGAAGTGTAGAGGGGGAATCAATTAATTTACAGAAGGGAAAAATTATCGCACGAATTGTGGGTGCTGTCAGAAATTACGTGGCAACATTTCATTAAATTGACAGAATCCTAATGCAACGCTCTTCTACAGAGTAACATTGTCTCGAGTTTGGGAGAAGAAACAAGACTCCTCCTCAAACTCAAATAAATGTTACCTTATTTCGAATCTACACCAGCTTGCTTGCATTCCACTTTTACGTTCAGAGCTCTTCTACAGATGTGCAACTATGATTCGCTCACCACTAGACTGCTGTTGCGTGAAGTGCTGTTCCCGCATGCTTCCAAAGTGGTTGCCGAAGAAAGAGTTTCCATCGCCGAACGTGTCGAACTCTTCGTGCCCAAAAGGACCTCCTCGTCCATGCTCAAACTCTGCACTGCCCATGTCGGAGAAGACGTCGTCTAAATTCATGAAACCATCTCCAAAGTTAAACTTAAATCCTCCAGGCATGTGCCGAGCGTGAGCCTGTTTATGGCTCTGCTGGTGACTGTGCGCGTGATAGGCAAAAGCGTCGTCAAAGTGGCGGAAGAAGTCGTGCATGTTGAAGTTGTCGTGGAAACCGTGGTGTCCGCCGCTTCCCCCTTGCTCAAATGCAGCGTCTCCAAACTGATCGTATTTCTTCCTCTTGTCTTCATCGGAAAGGATTTCGTATGCTGCAGTAAAGGAAAAGAAGAAATTCTTGAGAGGCGGTCACATGCTACTCCCACAGTATAATTTATAGCTTTGCATAAAAATCCTGGATAAAATGGCAGATTGCTATAAAATAAAAGTTGATTACTATGAAAGTCCTGTCTATTCAACCCAAAAGAGAGACACAAAACATCAGTAAACATCCTCAAGGTTGCGTTGAACGTAGAAATGGCACCTTTGGTTACACAGGACCACCTCATAAAATTCTTTTGTTACATCTTGCTTTTCCTCCACTTTATTTTTATTTGTTGTCCCAATTTTCTATATGTCTATTACCCCGGCGTCAAGAACATGCACTTGTAATGCTATTTTTCATTTGAGCATGGCTCCGTTTGATGGAGAAATTTTAAATAACTAAATATCAATTATGGAAAGGAAAGAAACTGGCTGTGCTTGGTATCACTATCTTGTGTCAGTCATATTTATTGTCAAGGCTTACCATGCGCTATCTCCTTGAATTTTTCTTCCGCATCTTTTTCCTTGTTCCTGTCTGGGTGGTACTTCATTGCCAATTTACGAAATGCTTTTTTGATCTGCTTGGCGGTAGCATGTCTCTCTACACCCAGGATTTCATAGCAATTCTTGCGTTCCTTTGCATCTAGGACGTTGACCATAATGGGCATGCAGAATGTTGCACACAGCAGTACAAGCTGACCTGTATTCATTTTCACCTGTAATAGAAGAAAATTGCATAACTGGCTGTTCATTCTTCAGGCTAGTAGCATATACAAAGGGGCATATAAATACAAGTTTTCCTTGGCCATAGTCAGCGGTTCTCCAACAACATAGAGAAAGTTACATTTCCACAGCGTACAGAGCCATGCCAGTAACAGCACCAGGCTGCGTAGAAGCAGTGACATCGATTGAAAGTGGAAACACTGATGCCTTTACTATCAAATGAGGGATCCACAGCAAGGATGCTGTAAATCCTGTAACTATTGCAAGATGCAGAGACATAACTCAGTGTAATGAACACTGCCTGCAGAGTTAGCATGATGATAATGGTGCAATATTAGACAATGTAAGGTACATTGTATGTAGATAGCTCTCTCTACCTGACAAGAACATCAGTCTTCCCACACGAAGTATTCCAGAAACAATCATAGGTAGTATTAAAAAATGTGCAGTCTTGTGGACCTCGTTGCGGAGAGACTTCCTCGACTCCATTCGAGAAAGAAACTTGTTTTCTAAGTGACCCAAATATTCTATATCGAGCCAAGAGAACTTTGAAAAAGGCGGCCTGAAGGCCAAAGAATGCTCACACGGTGCTCCACCGGAACAGAGCGAGCTTGACAGATACTCGTGCATTAGAAGTTTTGTGGCAGCAACTTGTGGGAAGCTAAAGGCCATATTGCACAGTGTGTAACTGAGACAGCGTGCCAAAAAAGAACAAAGACGAAAGCCTTCTTTGTAAAACTGTGCGCACAAAGCAGACATCTGACGCGCAGCACAGCTGTGCATGGGAATGGTAAGATGCAAAGAACAACAGGGTCACAAACTTTTTGGAAAATCGCAAAACTACAACGAGAGTTCATTGCACTGCTGGCTCAGTATATACACTCTAGTGTATACACCTGCACTTCGCCAGTTTCTCCCATTCGGTTTTGCCGAGTCTATATGTAAGGTTTCCCGTTTTCAGCATTTATTAGGGGCACCCTTTTTGTTTTGGTTTTTCTCGCAAAGTCAGTATTTTTCGAAAATACAACAGTAGAGGAAATTCGGGAGTTTTGCTAGAGCTACAAATCGAGGTATGCAAGCCGGGGAAGCGAAACGCGTGAGCACAAAACGCTTAAAATCCTATATTCCAGCGCAGTTATGATTATACACAACACTGAAGCGTTTGTGAAACAGATTATCAACAACTTCGAAACTTCGATGTCGTAAACATTAGGTAAGAAGCACGAAACGTTTCTGCTACCGTGAGTGGCAGATATTGTGTTACAAATGCACGCACAATCGGAAGAACAATCACGCAAATGTGCTCACCTTGATCTTACTTCCGCACGGTTAATTGTTATTCAAGACGAGACCTGCCTACTAGACTGTCAATGTCCTCTAATCGTTGAAAACAGTATCAGACAAAACGTTGATCGGAATGCACGATCACAGCAAGGCGCGAGGTAAACATACCATTCAGGAAGGTTTGCGTCAGATTCAAGCTGATACTACCGGTATTGCCTAACGGGACACGAAGCCTTATCCAATTGGCTGGCAAGGGGACTGGTGGAAAGAGAGAAACAGAGAGGGACACGAAAAGTAGTGCAGTAGGCTGGCTGCAGCAGGTAACTACAGCAGGTAGCCAATGCCAGGCCAGTAGTAGCCGCAAAGCAAATTCTAAAGAGAGTCTGGTCATTGGGAGGAGCCTAGTTTAAAGCGCGTCATTTGACGTCACATAACAGGCGTTGCAAGAGCCGGTGCCGCCATTTTGAAGCCGCGCTACCGCTTTGGTTTCACTCCGGACCGTCCCAAGCACGAGTCCCAAGTCGGCTTTCATGCCAGCCAAGTGGGTGGAGTTCAAGTGGATATCTAAGGTGTCTAAACTGAGCTTGTGTCATTTTGCGTCATTGCAGGAGCGCAGCGCACTACCATATTCCCGAAAAACACCTTTGTGTACATAACCCATGTTTCAAAAAACCAGTGATTTATTCAGAACCCCCCCCCCTAAACCCCCCCAAATCTGGAGGAGAACCCCTAAAGTTTGAGATTGCACAATGTTTCGTCAAAAGCATGTAAATACACCGTCTTGCAAAGCACCCCTCCCCAAGGACGAAATTCTGGGTAAACCACTAGTAGAAAAAACGTGCACACATGACAGTCCAGCTGGCAAGAACATCTGTGCTCATCCACACCGAATAAGAGCGGCAGAGAAGTCTTCGTCATGTCCACGATCTACTAGATTATAGCAACCGTGTCATAGGCACCCCTTCCCAGTGCCACATTTGGAGGCTAGCGGTGGCGCTACTCGTCAGCCCGGTTTTTGCTTCCTCAATTTCTACAATACTTTGTACTTCAGCGTACCTTCGTATTTTTATAAAGTGGGACTTGTCCCACGGGCGATAATTCTTTCTAAAGTTGATTATCATCATCATTCTATGGGTTTTCATAGGAGCTGCTCGTGTCGTCTGTCACGGTATTCGTACGTCTGCTTTTGTGCGTTCAAAATTCAAATTTCCATCGTCCAATCACGATGTAGATCTCGCGGGCCGATGTGTAGCACTCCTTGCGGATCGTGTGGACGGGCTCCTCATAGGGGTTGCCGATTATGACATGGTTGTTATAATCTAGTAGGTCGTGGTCATGTCAGAGAAGCCCTTGGGTGACGCTTTTATCACATAAATTACAAATATTAATCACCGTTGATAAAACGATAGCAACACACACATATTTTTCAAGGTACTATATTCCAAAAAGGAAGAAATAACCCTCGTTGATGAATTCACACCACCAATATTAGGCACTTGATGAAACTCGACAGAGCAATTTTCCCTAATCTTCCGATACACTTTGTCTTTTGTATGTTGCACCAAGCTCTTTCAGCTTGGGCATACATTCTGCGAGTTGCGCCACCACATCTTTCTTCTCCTCGGATTCCTCATCCAAGGTGAACTGTTTTAAAACCAGCTCTGAAAAAGCACAGAGAGACCAAGTTGGAATTTTCGCTGTCATTCACTACCGTATGTCAGATGACTTACCCTGTGCTTGCTGTAGTAAGCAATGGATTTCCAAGGGTACGTGAGTTTTGAGGAAGGCCACAAGCTGTGGTACAAATTTTCCAGAAGCATGTATCATTCGCTGGGTTTGAGTCTGCAGGACAAGCAAAACGGCCAAGTGCAAGCATAGGGCAGGCTCTGATGCTTCTCCAAGCTGTGACAGAAGCGCTGTCCGATGGCCCTGTAGGACTTGCCTTTTTTACAAGCAAAAAAAGAAAGCAATGCAATCCATTCTTCAAATGAATCTCGATTTTTTATGTGTCTGGCATCACGCACCTTTCCTTCTTTTTGTCCGATCGAATGATCATATCACAAATGCCTGGGCCAAGTACTACGTTGACATCTGTCATGAAATCTTCTGTCGTCTAGAAGCAATAATGACACTGTAGTTAGGTGCTAAAAGTGTTTGTCGCATATAGCTACTATTTCTTGCATTTCCAATACATGTAGGCAATTATACACAATGTACAGTTCATGTATAGCTTAAGATAGACACTATCTAATCCAAGTGTCCAAGCACATGTACAAGCTGTAGGTACTTATCAGTGATTACCTTTGCAGACAAAGAGTTGTGAAGTTTCAATACTGGCCCCCTGATATCAGCAGGCAATTTCTGAATTAGCTTCTGCCTAGCCTGATGGGTGAAGAAAAAAGTAGGCACAAAATCATGAGTGGGAACTGTTGTATAGAACTGTTAGTTGACAACATAACAGTTCTGGATTTATCTGAAAATGTTCGGTTTTCTCAGGGTGATACTGCTTTGAAACCAGGTCATCTAAATAAACCGTTTGAAACTGTTCGCACGCTGTGTTGCTGCTTCCCTTTAAAGTCTCTCTCTCTCAAAGCTCAAGGTATTATCTTATCCAGGGCCGGTGTTTACTTTTTGCCTCCTGGGGGATAAGTGGGGAATTTGCATCCCCCCCCCCCATCCCCTGTGTTCTGGATTTTCGTTCTCCCTTCTGTCATCCTAAAACAGCTTCTTCGCCTTCTTGGTGCACCCCAGGTGGGATCAGGGGCGGCAATTGCCCCCCCCCCCCCCCCCCTTGTAGATGCCGCCGGCACTGATCTCATCAAATATGCCATACGTTATTTTTTTGTGTATGTTGTTTTAAACTGTAGAATGATATTTAGAATCCAGCTTTTGGATACCTCCGGAGCAAGTCCACATGATGGATCTTGCTCTCCACTAATGCCATGCTCTGCTACTAAGTAACCAAGAATGATGTTGACTATGTCTGTGCACAACGTCTTGAGCAAATACTTGGCAAGCTGGCTCTGTAAGTCCTCTGAAATGAAATGGAAAAAGTGTCAACAGTACTGTAGGCATCTTGTTCAGCGTTAATAAATTATTATACTTCATAATATACACACATTTTATTCTATTACTAGTCACGGGCTAGTTCCAGTGGCAAACATCACGAGTATGAAATGCTACACTGACCTGGAAGAACTTTGAGACCACGCTCAAACTGTTGCACGTTGGCAAGTAAACCAGTGAGCTTCTCCTGAAGGTCTGCATGTGTCTTGCGACGGGACGCTCCAGAAGACGCCGATGAGGACAGGAAGATAGATTTGGCCACTTCTTGGTACTTTCGGGTAAGGGGCCTGCATGGGGGTAAGACCATTCTTGCACTCAGCAGAAACTCGGGAAAAAAACAGGCACATGCAGGTGCAGGGCGTTTCAACAGAATACAAAATATAGAGGGAGAAATCAAAAGTGTACAAGTCGTGTTGGCTTTCTAAGTCTCCAAGCAAACTCTCAGGTGGGCTGAGTCTTTAAAGAAACGACAGAATGCCAAAACTGTGGGAGATTCTGCTCTGCAGCAGATGACACCTGGTTAAACTTCTAATCCTGCAGTCACGTTAGCAAAATAATTAGGAAAGTCAATCGCAGCTATTGTTTCTGTCGTGATCACATCCATCACCAAGTGTGTCAGTGGGGGCTACACTCACAGAGATTTGCCTTAAGTATTCCCGTGCATTAGTTTGCATTACTAATTAGCAGGCATACATTGGCAGCCTTTGAAGTCTCTTTGGTTGTCCCAGATAATGGCTTTGCAAAAATGTGAGCTAATTTAATTAAACGTAAAAATCCAAACAGATTTTATGACTCCTAGAAGTCCGAGCAATTGGTCAGTATTAAGTTAGTAGCTAAGCGAAGTATTAAGTGAGATATAGTAAACTATAAACAATCGACAGTCGTTGTTGTTGATTGTTCGAATAAAGCGTAATTCGAACTAAAGGGAGCTGCTCTGAATGAGGGCTTCATGCGTTGGCAGCTGCGTCAGAGACACGTCATGGCGTCCGAGCCGATGGGTAGTTGGGTGCGGCCGGGCAAACTGTTGCGCACTTTAATACGTTTGAGTTACTGGGCCTTTTCCCCTATTGAAATACACGTGGCTTTGCCGGGACCCGAGCATCAGTTCAAATTAAGGTATGCATTTCGAATTAACGGGATTGCACTGTGTACTCCATTCACCTGTGAATTTTTTCAGCAATGCTGAGGCTAAGCTCCTTTGGACAGTCCTTGAGAATTGACAGCTGCTCTAGCTGGTCCTGTACTTCGCACAGGGTCATGAACTCCAGTTCAGCCTGCCTCTTGGGTTTCGGTGCCGCTTCAGCAGCATCATCAGAATCAGATTCTTGGTCCCCTTTTCCACGACCACCGGGACGTTTTTTGCTTTTTGTCGACCTGGTTTTCGTCTCTCTGCCCTGTGTACCTCCGCCAGACTTCCCACCTAAGGTGAAGGGAACGCGATTGTAATGCTTTCAATATAGCTGCCTTCAAACCCACTTTGTCTTACCTGTGGCCTTCTTACGTCTTTCTTCCTTTTTATCGTGTTTCTGAACTTCCTCTTCTGGAGCGGGTGCAGCATGTTTGTGGGGTGCACTGGAAGCAGCTGTGGGCTCGAGGAAAACAACACCCTTCTGTGGGTCCTGTAAGTAACAAGTTATTACATGGCTTTTAAAGGCCAGCACTGATATTGATGTGTTCATGTCCTTGCACACTGCAATGAAAACGTACCTCAGAAAGGGATCAACAGTGAGGCTACATGTTAAACAAAGGTAATTGAGGCTACTCTGCAGAAGCTTCAAACACCAATAAAATTGGGAGTGTCAGATATCAAATCCTACTCATTTGCATTTGCTGTGAAAGAAACATATGCTATGCCTAAGCCACATACAGAGAGATAAGAGCAAAGATACCAAAGGAGCCTAAAAGGAGGCTTTCATAGCAGTGCCCTCATATATTATTTCTGAAACATTTTTTAACGTGCAAAAAAAAATATAAAGGTGCTTCGGTCTACAATAAAGTTTGCCAAAGTTCTTAAAATGTTCTGGAGCCAGTTCAGCCAAATCCAGTTTGATTCAAGCAACACAGCTTTATAATGTCACTCTCCCTAATGTACTGAAGTTTCTACAAGGCAGGTGCAAAAGACAGTGCTCACAGCAGAAAGCATGATTTTCCAAGAATCTGCTTTGAGTTTTCAAGTTTTGGGTAGCTAGTTATAATACTGGGAGTGATATGGATATGCATGAGGCAGCATCCAGCTGCCAAAAATTCAGTTGTGAGAAAAGCTATTTTAAATCAAAAAGTGGAAAATCCAGCAATGCAGTGAAGGTGGATTGAAGTAAAAACCTCAGGTTGGGAGAAGTATACAATAAACATGTATGTATAATATGTAATACACAACAAGATATGTAATACTACTGTAATATGTTATCAGTTCCAAATGTTGCCAGTCCCTGGCCTGAGGCATTTGCCTCAATCTTGTAAATCAAAGAATGTTTCGTCTCATCTACTACCATGCTTGTTTAAATTGTATCCTTTTATGAATGCAGATGCACAATTTTCGTATGACACTTTCACTAGGCAAGCTCTACTCAGGTAGAAGCAAACTAAATCTACAAATTTAGCAGTTGATGACGCTTGCTCATAAAGCTTCAATGATGAAACTGATGAAAGTGACACTGATAGTCGATATAATTCATGATTACTTACCAGTTCTGCCTTGGCTGTCATCAACGGATCAAAGGATCGCATGCAGGTGTCAATGAACGCGTCGCTAACCACAATGGTGTCCAGCAGAGCCTGAACGGATGCGCTTCCCTTAGAGCGAGACTTGAGCGCAACCTGAATGATGTTTGCTCCGTCCTCCGGTGTGCACACAGACGGAAGAAGCGGCTACAGCGAAAAATCCGAGAGATATATGAAGCATTTCAAAAGCGGATGCATAACCTACTTCCACGTATAGGAATAAAACATTACTAACACCGCTCACAGAGGGGGTCTGCATGTACTAGTATGTAATTAGACCCTTCCGTTTCGGGGGCTACATGTTTTTCTGTAAATCTGGGGGCTAAAATTTGGTTTTATTTTAGGAGGTGTAAAATGGGGTAAAACCTGGCAACATCAGGTAGAGGAGCGGATTTTTGGGTGAAAAAACAAAAATAGATAGAAATAAATAAAACATTTCTCACAATTTAAACTAACACAAGGAGCTATGCAGATGTGCTGACTGTGCGGTGCTTAGGCCCAGTTTCACCAATACTGGTTAACTCTAAACCAAGATCAAGGGTTCCTAAAACTTAAGTTAACACTCAAATCTTTTTTACGAACGTTAGTTGGTGACATGATGAATGCTTCACTGACAATAACTCCCTTTAGTGAAGCAAAGTTAAGCGTTAAATTCAAGTTAAGCGGTCGTTGATCACGGTTCAAATGTTAATCGGTGTTGGTTAAACCGGACTTCAGCGTTCTCCGGTGCCTGTATTGCTGGAATATGTATTTTGGGAAGTTTTCTTTTCAAGCAATGCCGCAGCCTGTCAAAGCCAGATTTCGACAGGAAATGAGACAACGATTTACAGACGACATAAATTATATCATTTCCACATGCAAATGCTTTTCACATAGGTAGATATGCTGCTCTGGACGCTGCTAAGCCTATTCGTCCACCCTCTAGCACATCAACAAAACTCGGCCGACTTTACGGTCAGAAAACTTAGTAGGGTACCATGGCTTTTCTATACTTCAGTTTAGGAGTCCCAAGAAAACCGCTAAAGCATTAAGACAAATTCAAACTTGAAGCTACCACTTTTCTAATTTTACTTTTGAACTCGTTAGTCAAACATTTAGAGCCTGTCCAATTTCTTGAATCAAGTTCAATTCAAGTTGAATCCAACAACTCAGGAAAAAGGTGCTGCAGGATTCGAACCTGGGCCTTCTGGGCTTATGTATTTGTGTACTCCATGTATGTAGCCTGCCTCGGCCAATTGCTCGTTGTCTACAGTTGGAATGTACGTCATTAACCTACATGCCTCCACCACATTTCTATATAAACAAATCATAAAAAGAACGGCCCCTGATTGTGGCTAACCCAATTGGCGAAATAAAGAAGTTCACATTTAAAGTAATACCATAACGTCAGTCCAAGACCCTGTTGCTGCAACTTCCTCCACGGCAGCTTCAACTTGTGCAAGTATTCCCTGCCCTACGCAAATGCTCTTCAAGAACACCAAGTTCTCGTCCTTGTATCGCCGTTTGATGTAGGTTTTAGCGTCAGCAATACCCAGACGACTGACAGCATCAAATTCTGAAATAAGATTTTGTAGCCCCGCATCAGACACTGCACAAGGCTTTCACACATTGTTAGATGTTCTACAACAGACCTGGATTGCACAAAGAATAAACTTGAAGGGCTTCAACTGTCAAAACCAGAGACATGTGATAACTTGCCTAGGTATCCATTCTGCTGATAGCAGGAATCCACCCAGCTGTTCTGTGACCGAGAATAGATATCGGGGATGTACGACGTGCGCTCCGACCGACCGCCCACCAGAGTCCCGGCAAGCCGGCCGTTCTTGATCATATCGTCTACAATGCCTGTCAAACAAAACATGCCTCCTATATCTGCCATGTGAACACTTTTCAAGGGGACAGGACTCCATGTAGAGCAAGGCACCCACTTTCTCCTCATGTGTTTACACACATTACAACATAAAATCACATGCAGGTTGACACTTTCCTGACAGCGGGAACAAAAGTACGAATCACGTTTGGCTCACCATAAAGCAACTTTTCCGGAAACTGATAAGCGCTTATTAAAGTTGACAACTGAATAGGCCTGAAACATGTAAAAAGTTAACAAGAAATCAGTAAACTGCTTGTTGCCATATCGCAAGATCATGAAGGTATCATTCACACAAGAAATATGTGCATTATGGTCTTAGCCAACGGATGTCAGTGATGGCATTTGGGAATCAGCCTTTCGATATTGGTGGAACAGTTGAATCCGCTACATGACCTAGTGTTTGCTACCTTGTGACAGCAGACAGCGCTCCACGAATATGGTATGTGTGCTTAGTGACGTAGGTATCTGTGAATATGTGCTGCTTATCAGTTGGATCACAGTGACCCTTGATGATGGAACCCAATCTTGAGTAAACTACCTGTAAGCAAGATTTGTGCCTTATGTAGATATTTAGTCATTCAACAGCCATGGAGGAATAAAAGCACTTACGCTTTCTAAGAACTCCGGAGGTAAGTCGTAGAGTTTTGTAATGTCCCCAAATGTTAGGTGCCCCTCCTGTTGAAGTCTGTCATTGATTTCTTCGGATAGTGAGTCCAAATACGACCTGAAGTGCATTTTCAAACAGAGATTTCATGTGTCTGCTCTACGCATGCGAGTCCACAAACACTGCATAGCTCCAATCCTGGCAACACTGCTAGGTGGGTCCACATTTGACAAAAAAAATTGTAGTGTCGTCTGCAACCAGCCTATTACTTTAAGGATGCACCTGTATTGACTGTATTTCCATATGACACTGCCGCAGTCATACAGTATGCAGGGTTGTAACATTTAAGGTGATGTAATTTTAAAGACATAAGACATTGTATTTACATCAAAGACATGGTGCACACTGTCAAAATGAAATGTGTTCTACCGAGACATTCTCACCTGCTGATCAACTGGCCCAAGACAATCTGCAAACTGTGATCGGTGCGAATAAGATCATTGCACCTTCCCTGAACGTGGAAGAGGTCCACATTTAGAGTATGAGCAAGGTCAACTAAGTTAATTCGTCCTGTAAAAAAGCACATGCACAACCTGACATTAATACGGTGCTGGTTTATATTAGTTACACATTCTGCAAAGACTGTGCAATACTGCGAACTAAACCCGAGACAAGGGGTGTGCAATACCTCCTGCAACTGTAAGCTCGTCGAGAATCTCTTTCTGCAGATGCTTTGGGGTGATGTACTCCTTCCCGTCATTTGTAAAGATGACATCGATAAGTTTCAGCTCGATCAATTTCTTCACGATTTCAATGCAATTTCTTTCTGAAAGTCTGCGAATAAATGTGCAAATTAGAGTAATTTGAAAGCTCATCCACGGTTAGCTCACAACTCCATATGCTAGAACCAAGGATCTCGCCCCCACAGCATAATACCATGTTAAAGTAGAAAGCGCCGTAACCTTTCTGTGCCACATTTTCGAACGCCAAATCTACCCAAGCATAAAACTACAGCAAAAACTTCAGTTACGATTTCTGTACTCCGAGGCGCTCTTATCAGTGGTGCTCATTTTAGGTACTGTATCGAAATGGTTCACGAAACTGAGACTTCCCGTTAGATCTATATGAGACAATGTTTCATGCAAATGTTCAGACCTCTGGACAGATGTACTGAGCTGTGCTCGCTGGAAGTCTGCTGCCAGTCGCTTAACTTCTTCCCAGTCAGCAGCCATGTTGGCAGTCGTGGTGGTGTGATATTTGATTCGGTTTCCCTTTCCCGAGATATAGAAGCAAAATCTTAAATACCTAGAGAGTAACTATGGTTTGTAGTAATTCTAAAAATATGCCTTCATAACCTATTAACAGTACATTTGGCTTTATTTTCATTTTAGCAGTGCGTAAAAATCTCGCTGCGGCTTTTATACGGGTACATTCACTGCAAAAGTGCGTAAAAAAATTACGAAAAGCAATTAATGTCGTATTTGAAGAAACAACGGCTAGGCATATACAATTACTGCAACAATATGATCACAAAAGTGTCTAATTTATTCACTTTTTGCGAGGTCAAACTCACTCGGTCGTGTTTCACTCGCTAACATTGTACGGGGTACATACTGAGTGTCCCGTGTCTCACCTAACGTGTTATAAATTTCAAAATGAAAATCTTCTCAACCTATTAAAAGACAATGCCACGACAGTTGGAATTACCCCCTTACTTGGGAGAAACTTGGGGCCAACGAGGTCGCATCCCGGGCAATAGGGGAGAGAGGGAAGCTGCGCAGATAGCTGACCTACTTGCACAGAGCATTGCACTGACAACACCTAACAAAAGTGCGAAACCCTCCGTTTCGAGGCACACAAATTGTCTCATGTTCCCTTCTCACTGTTGTTTAAGACAATTTTGTGTTAGAACCATGCTGCCGTTGTCAGCACATCCATGAAAAAGGAAAAGTGAAAGGTCGCCTCCATGACCTCCTCGCATCGCTTGTTTCGCAGATCTGGGCGCGGACGATAACTTGCGCGCCTCGAAACGAAGGGCTTCGCAATCAAACTTACCGTATTTTGCAATGGAGTGGGGTAAATCCGACAAGTGCTTTCTGTTTCTGGCAAATAAAAAAAATAAATAAATAAACCAAAACACAAGGCCGGTTTTGCAAATTTCTGAGTTCAATCCAGAAAATTCAATTTCTGGCGACTTAAAATTAATAAAAGTGCTCGGAAATCCTGGCAAAAGCTTCCGTGAGATAAATAACGTTGACGACCTCAGACAAGTAGGATAGGTTTCTTCGGTGAAACACCCTCAACGACTGACACAGCGTGAAAATTGGGGACTTAGAAGTGTACGGCACAAACACTTTCTAGCAACCGGGTTTATTTCCACAGACACATTCCTTTTTCTGGAACTACAATTGCATCCCTGCCTCAAATTTTCGCACTATGTCAGTCTTGATTCTACCAAACTAGCTCGAGTTGGATGACTTTTTTTGAAACACCATTCAGCACGGTGTACTTGTCTCCGCTGGCTGGTGGGACTCCGGTAGATCCCGCTTTGGCTACCCTTCCAGGGCCCTGCTGCTGAGGGACGTTACAAGACAGATCAGAAAAAAAAAAGAGGTGCACAATCTTTCAAGCGTGCTTTCATATTTTTCTCAACTATACGTTCAACAGTGACATTGTACGGAGAAGTGGAAGGCAGCGAGGCGCTTTGAAAACGATGATAAAATCTCTACTGTCTCTGTCTCTCTGTCCTTCTAGCTCACCGTACTCTTTTGCGTTGTGGCAGGGAGCAAAAGCACGCCCGAAGTTATCGCGGAAGAAGGCCAAGAGTAACGACGCCGGAAGAAACGATGCAAGATTTGCTAGAAAACGCGAAGGATGGAGAGAGTGGGTCAAATCAAAGCGATGCTGCTAGCAGACGACACAAGCCAGACGAGCAGCCTAGAATATTCTTACGGGGCGCGGAGAGCGGACAAAATCTAAAGCCTCCCCTTCGGATGGACGAACGGAAGCGGACCCGACGGATTCCAAAACCCGGAGAGCTCCGAAACATCACAGAGGCAGCCCCGACTCCAGTCTGGACCGTTCCTGACGATCCTGACCCAGCCTGTGGTATCCTAAGATACCTGCCCTGACTCAAAAGGGAATAGGCAACGAGGCGCAGGGCATACGCGAACAGACGTGACGTAGAGCTCTGATGGTACGTGTACGTGTACTCAAGTGACTCTGACGTAGCTCTTTTCGCGCTCGCGTCATCGCCGGCATGTCGCCCAATAAAGTTGCACGCGCGCACATCCGTTTATCGGCCGCTGGCTCAGCAGCTGCAGCAGACGGTCGCATTTTAGTGCAGAAGAACCGAAACCTCCGGCATGGCCCCCTATACACAGGTGTTATTTTGACATTCCAACAATGAAACAAAGCGCGCAGAAGATGAACTTTTTTTACGCTGTAACATGTACCCAATTTACGAAATCTACTAAATCTACTGCGAGTGATACATTTTTTAGGGCTTTTGCGGCGAAGAGCTAAGGACGGGAGGTGGTCCATTTCCTTGCCGATAGACTACTGGCGCTACGCGCTAATATAGAATTTACACGCAGTTTCGTGATCCAGATACAAGGGCGGAGCTGTACCGCTGTAGCTCACCTACAGATGCACGCAGACAAATCGATCACGGCCACTGGCGTTATGTCGCACGAGTGTCGATCACGTGTGCAGGGTCGATATCAGCGCGGCATTGTTTGGAGATAGTACTTTAAAGAGAAGCTTACGACGGGTTCGGCTGAAAAGGGGAAGGAAATATGTCGCTTAAGGTAGGACGACTGAACTATCTCTTCATGGGAAGAAACACCTGCACAGTTGTCGCAACTTATCCTTGTCAGCCTTAGCGCCTTTGAGCAGGCGCTGGAATTCATTCCACACGACGGTCAGGAGGTAAGTTATTTTGCGTCGCTGTAAGAATAAATGGTAATCGCGAACGTAACTTACTTTTATCGTTAATTACATGTTCCGTGGGTGCCTATATAAACTACAAAATCGTGCCGGACCCAAAGAAAAACGAAAAAGGAAGACGGACGCTAGTCCACTGTGCGATATGCATCCCGCGAAAAATTGTGCGAACGTTGCGAACAGGCTGAAGAGTATTATACAGAAAGTTGTCCCGCACTCTTACAGACAGACTGTATCGTGTCCACAGTGTGTGACGTCCATATTCATACCACCAGACACGGATCTAGGGTAGTGGGTTAGGCGCCCGGAAGTCCTGACAACCCCCGCCCCATTTCCCGATTTACGACTTTACCAAGTGCTTCAATTAATCTTAGGCAGTGTATGCAGCATGCTAATCAAAATTGAATTAACCAAAAAGAAAAGAAAAAGTAAAAAGAAAAAAAACTAAAAAAAAAAAAGACCACTGTTCCTTTTCTGCATATTACCTTACTCGCACCATACTCGGTTTATGAATTAATTATTGGCTGCTTGGCAGGGACCTAAAAAGAAGCCGAAAAGCATCGTTATTGTACCTGATGTTACATTTTCTCTTTTGTCCTTCAACAGCAATCTTTTTAATATACTGGTTTTAACCCCTGCTTTCACTATAGCCTAAATGTGAAAGCATTCCCCGAAAATTGCACACTGTGTGGTGCTCAGTGATGTACTTCGTGACAAGGAAAGTGCCCGTACTCCAATGCAACCCAGCAACTACCTAACTCAACTAAGTCTGCCGGACGCCAGTGCCTCTACTGATGACGATGATGAAAACGATGAGGATGACTGCGACGGTTAGTTACTAGTACTTCTGTTTCTCGTCTCACTACATCTGCTGTTTGGAATGCAGGGTATGGAGAATATGTGTACGATGTTGCTGACAAACTACGAGTCATCAACGCACAGCTGTATGCGGACACTACGCCTGTGGAATCTCAACGTCCACGAAGGGTTCAGTTCCGTGAAGACCCGGTGGAGAAAATTGTCTGTTTCTCTCCTGTACTTGATAGTGCTGACTATTCTGAGGACGACCGTGTTTTGGAAACGTATCCCGACGATGAAGCCGACGGTCGAACACCCTTACACATACAGGAGCTTGTGGGTACTTCGGGCTTCGTGACAACTGCACGTGGTACTCCAGACAGTGCTTCTTTGGATTACACGATTGCAACTGACAATGGGAGCGGAATTGTGGAATGCGTTATCAACGAGAGGTTGCACGAGGAAAATTATGATACAGTCAAGCACGCTGGAGCCTCACATTTTTCCAATGGAGAGTACCCTCATGGTGAAGAGCAGGTAAAAAGTCCCGCGTCAGCAACAAATTCTCCTTTTGTTAGGGGTGTTACGTTGTATCGGATCTACTTGTAAAGACCACATGATTGTGGTTCATCTTTAAAATTAACAAGTCACACACATAAAAACTTTATATAAAGTACAAGTACACTCATTATTAAAATATTCAATAAATATTTTATTATATTATACTTTAATAACTTTTATGTTTTATTGTTTTACAAATATCAAAAAATTATTTTGAGAGCGTGTTGTGCTTTTTCCCTTTGTGTCCCTTGTGTTTCCCCCTTGTGTCCCTTTTTGCTCCCTGTCTCAGGTTTCCTTGTCTTGCAACATACCAGCTCGCCTACATCCTAGCAGTTTTGCCGTTGACACTCATTATTCTTTGAAGGGTTGCTGCAGTGACTATAGCACAAGCTCGGACTCTGAATCCGTGGAAGAGGACATTCCTTGCCATGACTCGGTAGCCCCTCCCGGCACCAGCAACAACTCCAATGGTCACGACGGAGACGAAGAAGAAATATCAGTCTCGCACGAGACACTATGCTCTTTTGAATCAGACACAACCAGTTCGAAAGAATCTCTGCAGCACAAAGGCCAAGTGCAGTACTCGACTAGCCGCCCCCCCACGCGTCAAGTGTCGTCTGCCGACAGTGCAGTCCGTCCGAAATCTACGGCGAAGAGGAAAGAGCTTCGCCCGAGAACTTCTACAGGAATACGTCCCACAGAGAATGCGCAGAGCAGCAAGAAGACGAGGCTGCCCAAGTATGGTGGAAACAGGAGGTCCGTGTACGGGTTGCCGAGTGAGATGAAGGAGGCAATGCAGAGGAAAAGAGTTGAAGAGCAAATGAGAAGCAAACAGAAAGAGATGGAACTGCAGAAGGAGCAAGAGGAGAGGAAACGAGAGGCCCAACTTGCTTTCCAGGCCTGGTTAGCAAGGAAGAAGTTCGAGAAAAAGAGGCCAAGAGGGGAGGCGGAAAAGGCGTTGGAGACGAAACATGAGGTAGCATACCAAAAACAGAACAAAATAAATAAATTTGGGGGGCTCTGTTTGTCGGAGAGGCTCGTGAGGTTTTGGGCATAGAATTTACTTAGGTGATTTTTAGCTTAATTACTCTTGGGTGCCATTGCAATTAGCTATTTTTTATGCAACTATGCTGTCATTCAGTTATACTGTCTCGCTCTCAGCAAAAATAGTACCATATTTACCCACATAATTAACATACGCTTTGAAAAAAATACATAGGGCCTTATAATTCCTACGTCACATAAAAATGTTGATTTATTCCGTGCAGCTACACCACATATTGCAAGAACAAGCTTTTGCATATAACCGGTTATGTTTGTTGATAAGAAAACCACACTGTTCACAGGTCGAGCAAGATGTAGCTCGAGAAGATTCACAAAGTGCCTTCAAGATGTGGTTAGAAAGAAAGCGAATTCAGAAACGCCAAGAAGAAATGACGAGGAAATTGAAAGACCTCGAGCTAGCCAATGCCACAGCCAAGGCTACCAGGGAAGACGCAGAGAGGGCATATTCAAGGTGACGCTGTTATGTGTGCAGTGTTTCTGTTCACATCTAGAACAAAAGTACACTTTAGACTGTTAAACTCTGTGTGTCGTCCTCTTTGCATCTAGCACTTGGTGCGCTTAAGCAAACGATAGGTAATTTGCAATGTATTTCTACAAAACTCTTCAGGTGCATATGCTGTAGCATTACAATTCCATAATTGCAAATGTATTTTTCAATATCGCCAATCTAGTTATATGACCTGTTCCTGAATAACTAGGTGCAGTACGGGGCTGTTCTTTACCATCTCTAATACAAATCTGTACTCTTTTCTGCAGCTAGTCCTGCTCATGAAATTAGCAAGTGTGACATATGTTTTCTTCCCGCAAACAGATAAACAACATACGTCTTGCATATCATGTTCCCTCAGACAAGGACTGTTTATGGTATTATGGTGGCAAGATCAGACTGTACATTCATCCAGGTTTTCATTTTCCTTCACCGAGATCCTGTGTATGTCGTGATTCAATGGCCTGTTGTGCTCCACTTTGTTATTTAGCAGGGGTTTTAGTTGTAGGACTTCTTTCTCATGATTGGCGAGCTTTTCCGATTCTTTCTCTAGGTTTCCGAGTTTTGTGTCACGATTTTTAACACCAAGCGGCGCTTGATCGTATTATGTGGACAGTAAATCAACAGCACTTGGAATCTTGTGTACAGTATCTTGGTACGGCTTTATAGGCAGTAGAACTGTCAGTTTATGATTTCTATGTTCTAGTACATTTGTTGAAACAGCTATATTCGCCTCTGTGAGATGCTTCTATAGTTTTGTTACTGCATCAAGCACCTTGTCGGGAGGTACAGCATTTCTCTTACCTTAGAATTCCTCACTATAAAATGCTGTATCGCGAATTCCTCAGCATTGGTATCCTACATGATAGCCCATTTGGCATGCAGAACCTGTAAGAAAACTACCACCACCTGGTAAAACTTCACAGCACTTGTATACAGACATCAAGTATCTTGCCATCTTGGCAGTCAGCAGCAGTGCTAATAAGCAAGCATTGATGGTCCTACCTGAAGTGATATAGTAAGTGAGTAGAGGTTAACTACAGCCAGGAATACAGCTGCGGACTGCCAGTGTCTTCCAGGTGGCAAAGGATATTAACTTGTCATCAACAGATCTGGTTGAAGTATTTGGGAGCGATCCATGCGGAACTTGTGTAGCTGCGATTCACACTGTGATGGAGTTTCTGGGGCTCATTGTGGCGATACGTTCTCCGTCAGTGCGTTCTCGAGAGCTTTTGTTTTTCCTGAAGAGAGATAACGGAGCAGAGGTTAAGCACAGTAGGAATGCAGCTGGTGGCTTCAGCGGAGAAAAATTCACTTACAAAGCTTATTTTTGGATGACTGTAGTGAGATGGTCGAACAGACGTAGTGCTTACACACTGCATCTCTCATTTTTTTTCCCCTACAGATGGTTAAAGAAGAAAGAACAAGAAGAGAGAGAGAAAAAGAGTAGCCGTCCATTCCAGCCCGCACTGCAGAGATACAGTGGGCTCTCACCTCAATCGCTCCGTGCTCTGGAATTATACCTCCAAAGTGAAGAATTTATGAGATACCCCGAAATCATCCTCTGAAGGAGCGTGGCCCTGTCACAGAAATAAATATTCTTGCTGACACTTGGCACGCCTTGGCTGAGTTTCACACTGATGGAAGTCGACTCCGCACTGGTTCGAACATCGTTTCATCAATCCGCTGCCGTTCTCCACTGGAGAATGTATATGCTTGACTGTCAACATCAGGTTCACCGAGGGAAAGTCCGAAACCCCGTGGGTGTTGCAGGGGCACAGGCAATTCCGGATGTCCTGGTGAAGTTTCGGGCTTCCGGTGTTCTGACAGGGATGAGACCCATGGTACAACCACAAAGGACGTGCATTGCAAAATTGAAGTCCGGCAAAATATTCCTTATATGTCTCCCCTAGCGAATTCGCAAATTGTTAGGACCGCAAAATTTTCCATTTTTTTGCAGTATTTATGCGTAACTATATGATTTACAGCTCCATCTACGTCCACTCTAATGCGGTAGAACTGCTTCAGAGTCCTTTCATAACAACGAATTAGATGAAGAATACAAATGTCATCATCTAATGAACCTAACAGTTTGAAAAATAGAAATCATATTGATCAGACAAACGTTCAAGTAGAAGAAATGTTATTTTGACATGCGTGGACGAAACGGACAGAAATGCCTGCGACTCTGACGAACACTGGATGGTCCACCACTGTTTTGTTGTAACCACTGCGGAGGAACTATCAACAGTCATTTTCCTACTCGTTTTTGTTTTTATTTCAACCCCTGCAGTTTTAACATACAACACAACAGCCACACCCCTGCATCACTCACAGCAGTGACATTGTAAAGAGCAGATCAGCTTGGTCACTCACACGCTATGTACATGGACATTAAATAATTGCTAGTGCAAATGTACAGGAAGTGTTACGAAAGGTCTCCCAAGGTATCCCACTATCAAATGTAAGTGCAAGTATATTCCACAGCTCCCATTTGCAGAAATCGACAGACTGTTCACTCGATGTTCAGCGAGTGCATCGGTGCTTTCTGTTCCACACTGCATGACGTTTGGAACACCATCGTATTGGGTGTCCGAGCAATGCAAAGACGAATGCCAATTTGGAACACAAAAATGCTATCAAATATGAACGCAAATTTCGTTTCTGTTTTCAAAGATCATTGCAGAAAGACTAAATTTCCGGAGGATCTCAGCTTTGGTTCTACACGAGCCACAGCACACAACTCAAAATTATGTATTTGATCTAAACATCTGCATCGGCAAACCCGTAATAAGCTTGGTCATGCAGTGATTATAGCAACATCGTAAAGCAATGCTTGCATATATCGCCTAATAAATGTGGTGTATACAGAACGCACATTCAGGAAAATGTACTACAAGTGCACTCTTTCAAGAAACAATACAGTACATTTGTGTCAGCCAGAAAACCAAATGCTATGTGATGCAAGCAACATAACTCAGACATGTAAATTATGTTTCCTTTGCTGTAGAAGCTCACACACATTATGTTTGCATAAATATTCTGTATAAATGTCCTGGAAAAGAAGAGAGAGAGAGGAAAAACAAAAAAACAGATAAAGGCACTACCATTAAGAAATGGGCAAAGCCTGGTCAAGGTCCTAAGTCATGACTAGGGTGAATACAACATAGTATAATGTGACAGAGTTTACTTTGCAAGAGGGAAGCATCGAAATGCAGCACATCTTTGAAGGTAACCACAATGTTCCGGAGAAGACAGACAGGGCCGCACACACACAAGCACATCATCACAACTTGCTGCTGTTGGCATTGGAATGCTCATGGGGTGAGATATTTTTGTGCTACTTTAGCTTAACCCTGGATGCTTTTCTCCTGTCTCTTCAATGGTCATGAATGATTGGCTGCACACTAACAAGGACTATAAGGCATCAATTGTAGCACTTCTGCCAAAATTCTACGTTTCACGTGTACAGTTGCCGGCCGATATTTCGGAGTCCAAAAATTCGGAGTTTCCAATTTTTTGGACAAAACTATTGTCACCGTCAAACGCCCCATAGAGAGCCCATGTAATTCCGCTTCCCATATTTCAGACGGACTGCCCGGTTTTTCGTACTCATTTCGCTCTGAGCATGTCTATTTTTGGGGGCTTTTTATTTGCCAAGAGCCAAAACAGATGCACTATAGTGCTTGATAGTTTGGACGGCGCCACGAATGGAAGCGCACTGACCCGGCGCATGCGCGGCGGCAGAGCTTAGTAGCGTGTGCGTTGCTTCTCCATTTCAGACGCGTTCCGAAACTTCAGGATAACTGGCGGAATGTCGTCAAGAGAAGATGATCAGACGTGAACAACAATGCCCAATTCTGAACTAACTGGTGACGACATCGTCGGCCTGGATCTGCCGCCTGAAGTTTCAGATGACAGTGACCGAGGTTGCCGTCTAACCCCCTTCAACTGCGGCGATCCTTAGGGCCGTTACTACGCTCCTGGAAGTGTGTCACGAACACCGGATAACGCATCGCGGCGAAGCAAACTCGTGCCGACAGTTACGTCAAGCCAGTGTGAGTGCTCAAATAAAGTTGTTTCGAAATATTGCAAACTTAAGCCTCCGAAAAAAAATTTGGACTGCTCGATGATTCGGACTGATTTTGTGGCTCCTTCAAGTCCGAAAAATCGGTCGGCGACTGCATTTCCCAGAGTGTATTGTTGTGGCTTCAGTTCAAAAATTCGAAAGCAGTATTTGTGGCAGAGGTGGTATACACACAGAAAAAGATAAGTTTCACTGAGAAGGGTGATTCAAGAAATACTCTCCCTACCAGAGACTTAAGCAGTTGTTTACAAACTTTGTGTTACACTTAGTCAAACAGCGAACCTCGGAAATGTTTGACAAATGCCCTTCAAATGAACACATAAGATAAAACACACACATATATATTTCATTTGTAGCCAATGTGTACATAACTTGGTACGTTTTTTGGCTTCCATTCCAGGAAAATGGTGGCTTTCACTGTCCAAACACGATACCCTGAGACTTTCACTCTTCCACTGTTCCCCATTTGTTCGGTCAGATTCTGGCGGTGCGGGTGACGATAATACATCCAGTAAATGCAGTTTAACCCGCCCTAATAGAATATAGCAGCCTCAAGCAGTAGGTACCTGCAGATATGGCCCGTGACACTTGAATCCCATAACACTTGTACAACATATGAAATCTCACTGCACACACAGTGCTGTTACAACTGCTTATTTTTATTTTTGTTATCATAAACTACACGAAGGTTGAGTGAATGCAAATTTTCCATGGGAATGGTGCTTTTCTACCCAGTAAATTTGGTAAATTTTTATGCAAATGTTTGTACAATAACCGTGAGACCAGTTGCATAAGCATTAATTTATTATCAACACTTCCTGCAGAGAAAGGGCCGAACATACCTGGGACAATGCTACAAAGCTTGAACGAGGCATGTGTAACATAGGATGTCCCGGCAGGCAACCAAACAGGTAGATACGTTCTTCCCTCCTCCTCCTCCTGACGCTAAAGCACTTGCGTTGACTAACCTTAACGAGACGTTGATTCATGCTGACCCCTCCGAGATTTCCTTTGAAACCTAACACAACCCACGATACTGAGCGTACCTGCAAAAGATATCCGGGGTAAATAGCAAATTAACGCCTGCACAGCTGAATTTTATTTCTACGATATACTGCGCTACGTGCTGGTCACATCCGAACAATTACAATAAAGAAACACGGTTAGTTTGTTCACTGAACTCATTTCTAGCGGTACTGTCACCCAGGGAGGCTTTCACACTTTTCGACGCACAACAACTTTTGCACAAGTGCCCACGACATTTTTACATAGTCGCACTATATTTGCAGCGGTCAACAGTTCCGATCTTTACGTGTCCTAGTTCCACTTTTTCACAGATACACAGTTGCTACGTTCACCGCTTCCCTTTCCCGTTTTCTGACGGCGCACACATCTACCACACAACAGTTTGTGCGTAGACAACACAACGCGGCCTCAGCTAAGTGTGGGGGACGGCGTGTACAGCACAAGGAGCCTGTTTGGACCGACAGACTTCGGAGGAGTCTCGGGAATAACCAGGGGTGTTGACAAGACCTCGGATGCTGCAGCCTCGCTTTCCATCTCTGCCTTGATGCGCACCTCTTCTTGCTGCTGCCAGCGAAGGGGGAAGTCGCTGTCCGGCTGCTGCTGTAAGTGAAGCTGGAGAATCAGATCTTGGATGGCCGAGCGCTTTTGCAGCACCCTGTTTTCCGGAAACCAGTTTGAGAGTTCCAGTTTCACGGGCCTGCCATCTCTGGGTGGGTTCTGTGGTTTCGGAAAAAGAGTTTTTGATTAAAGCCTATAGTGCTGTCAAAGTGGGAAAAGAAAAGTTCTTAACTACCGTTCGTAAGAGCGAGGACTTGGGCTCGTTGGTGAAAACAAGGTAAAAACCTTGAAGGTGCGGGGGCTTCAAAACGGACACACACTGGACTTTCAACAAATGGATTTTAATGATGCAGCAATGTAGTATTTCTAGCTTGGCGCATTTCCATCGTCAACAAAACAGATATAGCAAGATCTAATCTAGCAGTTATCTCTTAACGGTCTTTCCAGGAACTGATGTATTCTATCAAAATAAAATATAGAGGCCTGACTGACACATTTCTCCATTTTATTTTTTATATGCCTGGTTTCCTCAAAGAAAAGTTGTTGATGCTTTCTTGATGGGCAGTCTTCATCTCCGCCTGATAACATTGGCTTCTATTTCCCAAAGCGATATGTTGTCACTCTATATGGACGAAAGTACCACAATCGCCTTCCGAGTTTGATGGCTGTGCTGGGAGATGGCAAGTCGTCGATATTCCGAACACGTGGCGGGAACATATCAGGACAACTTGTGGCAACATTAGGCGTCACCATTCCGCAAGTCGGCTTCACCTAATGCCTGTGTGCTTTAGGTGAAACTCGCTTTACGGCACTCTCGCGCGACTCGTGGATGGACAGCACATGCTGGGCCTTCGCGAATTTCGGCAGTGTTGGCTACAACGGGGACGCAAAAGCACTACAACAGGCCTCCTTCACTCAGAGTAATGGTAAAGTAACAGTCACTGCCTATTTTCTTGCCTCAATTTCTATATTTGGTTTAATTCTGTTCGTACAAATTTCGAAGAACAAGAATGTTCTACAGCGTCTGGCTGGCTGACCTTCGCTGGCTGGGCAAACAGAGTCCGAAATATCGCACGACAGGGATGCACGGCATCCGAAATTTTGGATGTTGTCATACATTAACGCTATGTGGCCATTCCATGAGTGTGTCCGAATAACAGAGCATATCCGAAAAATCGGGGTCTGAAAATGTACCTATGTAAATGTAGCTATGTACCATGTTGCTGCATCATTAAAATTCATTTGTTGAAAGTTTAGTGCTGTGAGTTGTGTTTGTCTATTTTCAAGTCCCGCACTGTCAAGGTTTTTACTGCTTTTAATTAATTCCTAACTACCATGCTTCCATGATTTTAACATGCCACTGACTGTGACATGCAGGTATATTTAAACTCTTATGTGACACGTATTAGTGGAGCTTGTCTGCAACTTCCTGGTTAAAAATGCAGTGGGCAACCTCAGCTCGTCCATGAGCATTTCCTGTATTCCCTAGTGCCGCGGACAAGTATTTCGTGGTGCTCTGAGGATAGATGGCATCACCCATTTTTGTTTCTTGTCGTGAATGTGTCGGTTTTGGGACAAGTAACAATATGCTCTGGTAACATATATTTAAAAATGGCACCGCTCGTCGGTGAGCAACTTTGCTCATCGAGTGATAATGACGATGACTTTGTTGAAGAACTCTGTTCCTCCAGTGAAGATGAAGAAAGTGACTTTGGCAGGGACTTCTAAACCTGCAAACAGTGGTGCAGACTGGACATAAACAACGCACTGCCATTCCCGCCTCGCTTCAAACAAGGATGATCATCTCAATATATTGATGTTCTCTCGGTTGATACTTACAAGATTAAAATTCTACAATAAGAAATTTGACATTTTTATTATAATTCTGAGATTGCTACTCACTAAAATAAGGTGGCGCTTAGAGCTTAACTCCTGCGAAAAAGAGAAAGATAAAAGAAAAACTCGAAGAAAACAAAAGCTATTTTGGGGAACCTTAGCAACGAATGCATCAGGAGCCTTCTGGGATGAAGTATTTGTACTGTCGCCCTCTCTTGTGTCTTCTCACACACAGAGGAAAACCATTCATCAGTTACAGGTGTGCTATACACGAGCTGCAAGCACAATAGTAAGACGTATTGGATGTGGCCATAGGGTTTCTGGTGGTGGTGTTGAAAAAGAACAGTCCGAATTTTCGGAGTCCAAAAAATCAGCCAGTGACTGCACTGCTGGGACTACGATGCCAATGCTGTCCGGATGTACAATACCTCTCATACCGTACTTTCAAACTTACCTCTAAAAAGCTTTCAACATACTGTAGGAGGTATACACCACAGTCACTGAAGTTGCCCTGCTGAGGAGTCATTGGTATGTAGCCTTTCATGTTTGCAGGTCGAAATGTCAGTTGTGACTGTTTTTTGGCTGTCCATTCTTCAGTTAAATATCTATAAATAAAATAAATGTTTACCACAAAAATCGTTACTTCGCCAATGGACACATCACTAATGTGCACAGCACAGCAGTGTTGTGTTCTATAAGGCATTTCTGCAGCGTCGATAAGTGTAATCAGTACAAAAAATGCAACATCTAGCACAACTGATAAATTACTGTTTGTGAGAGATGTTGCTTTTTGATAATGAATACGTTCTAGTAATGTATTTCCCTTATTTTTGTACACATGCATGTTCTATACCTGCCATTTTTGCAAATAAGTACCCTCAAGCAGTTTCTTGTCCTGGTCACGTGTAGTAGGAATCATAATTTTGAGGTCATGTGCCTTCGTTTATATTCTGTATTAGCGCTTTCCAACATTAGAATAAGCATAAACCTTTGAGACAAATGTATTTTCCCAGCGTAAATTATGTGGCGGTTCTTTTGCGACATTGCAGCTCATAGCTCTCAAAGTAAGAGTGCATAGCATCAGCTGAATGGGCCTTAGCACCAGTGATGTTACCACAAGATGCTGCAGTGGATGAGTGAATCTCCTATAATGAGGTTCGTGTTTGAACAAAAAAGGCTACCGTCCTCAATAGAGTACACTCTTCATCACTCTAATTCCGTTGTGCTCTAACTGGTCTGGTGGAAAATTTGATATTGAAATACAGTGCAAAATTTTGTTTTCTCTTACTTTTTTAATACATCACCCTCGCACATATTTACCGATACACCACAGTCACTTCCGTCCAGAGGATCGTGTGAAAAGATGTAAACTTGTTTCTTATTCCGGTCAAATAGCTCAAATTGATCGGGCAGTTAACAGCACCTCAACAATTAATGAAACCAAGAAGCTCTTCAAAACATCATACCCCACCGGATAGAATTACTAATGCATCAAATAATTATTTTCATGACGCACGTAGCCAAGAACTGCACTTACTCCCTGAGAGTAGACATGATTCTGCACTTGCTTCCGTTGTCGCTACGTAGGGAGTCCAGCACTAAGATGTAGGCAGACCTACATATTAAATGATAATGAACTGTAGGACAAATGCACTATGGGGTACACACGACATGTGTGTATGACAGATATAGGCAGAAGACAAATGAGCAAGAAACTACACAACAAAGTTCACTGCTTACTCAGCACAATCAACGGACTTCGGAATTGGATTTTCCGAGTCGTCAGTATCCATAGCCGCTTCATCTGGCTCGGAGTCCAGGGGGCCTTCGCCATCGTCTTGGCCACAGTCTTCAAATATAAGCACATTGCACAAGTTAATTAATTCATAAACATTGCAGAAATTGAGTGAAAGTGAGTTGTTCTAATGACCATGTAGTAACAACTGCATTGCAACATGGCCTTAAAAAACTGCCAAAGCCGATTTTGCAAGGACAGCAGCTGTTCTCAACAGCAGAACTGGCAGCAGTGCGCAAGTTCCACATAGAGATGTGCGAAACCAACAGGTCATGTATTCTAAGAAGTGCACACAAATATAATGTCTCAAACTGACAAATGACAAAGTGAGGCACTGGTTATAATGGTACCGGGGTAATCGTGCAGCTCCTTGCGATGCGTAAAGTAACAGCTAGAATGTTTTACAATGGGCATCTGGGAGCTCTTATTGTAAGCTGTTACAGTCAGAGCATCGTATTTTCTTGCGAGCCTTGCCATACGCTACCTTTTTAGCAAACAGGAACATGGTTTCTACACAGCGCAAAGGGCAGCAAAGTCAAGAACCAGGACCATGAAAGCATTTCCATTGTGTTCCCGTACATGTGTGTCAGGCCTATCAAGTCACTTTGTACTTCAATATGTTGAGGCTTTCATGCATCGCAAGAAGCAATGGAATGTTGGCAAGGTCATGCTTACTACTTTATTTGTGCACACATGAACTGTACATTATTCATGCTTCATAACTGTGACAACATAAAACACAGGGAGAGAGAAGCCACATACCTTGCTTGCCGTCTGGTGTGCTGGGAGGGCCGAGACTTGTTGGGCTTTGCTCCGCGGACGTGGGGACGTCATCTGTTGACGTGTGTTGGATCATGGCCTGCGGAGGGGAGGTGCGAGCCACTAACCCGGGAAAGCACACTATGGCCAGGAACCAGTGAGCGTTCTGGTTGATTGGCACAATAATGTAGTCCTTTTCAAAGATGTCCACATGCCGTGTCCACGTACGCACGTTACGGTGCCGTCTTGCTGCTGGCCTGCACAAAGTAGTGCATGTTTACAGATGTGCACAGCTGCACAACCAGAACTTCACTGCGTGGTGCTTCAAGGTACAGAATGCATTCGTCCCTTTTTTTCTTTTCTGTTTTACTGGTTTTGTCACTGGTACTGTCACATCATTTCATGTGCCATAGCAATTCTGAACTTTGCAGGTTGCAATTTTATTACGGTATCTACGAGGGTCATTCGAGGTTGACAGAGACTTTTGCTACTACTAACCCAGGTATGTGCACCACAGGTGCAGTTGCCAATGTGGGAAGCACATTGGGCTTTGTCTACACAAAAAATTTACCTCAATATGGCCTTTCATGCCATGGCGCAATTCAATTTTCCAATGCACTTACAGCTCAAAGTGCCTGTAGAAAGTTGTACTGGCATGACGTTTTGCAAAACAGCACACAGAAGGACAATTTATAAAGTGCTTACGTTAGTCGTGCTGTACCAGCGGTCCCTTTACCGTGTAGTCTTTGTGTTAGTCGTGGGTAGAAGAAGGAACTGAAGATGTGAGTTCTTTCTCGTACATCCTCACTCACTTTTTCCCTCAGTAGGTACCTGATTGAAATGCAACAGCAAACTTCTTCATATAACAAATATATATATAAAATATCATCAATGTCACATTTTGTTGCTTCAACGAAACATTGCTGAGACATTACGTCTGAGCAATTTAGTAGCAGACTACGGCCACATTTTTAAGAGTGTCAACCAGTTACTGGGCCTGCAAATGGCCTCCACTGTAAAGACTGTAAAGACATAGGTAGAGCCTGAAGTTTTGGGGTTTGACCCGATTCCTCCACGAACTTGCATCCCGAATTGAAGGTTGCCTCTTTAGGGTGAAACCAGATTTTTACCCAGTAAGTTACCCTCACTGAAATGTCTGTAGCAATGCACACTAGCTTGTTTGGCAGCAAACGCAATCACATCACCATCTGCATCAAACCAGTACATTTCGTTTGAGTAATAGAGTCTGATTTCTCCCCAAATTTAGCATACAGGGAGTTTCTCCACCCGAATTTGCATCAATTTAGAGCACACGTTTATTTCCCCGATTTTATACCCCACCGAATTTGGGAAAAAATATTTCCCGAAAGCTTCAGGCTCTAGTTATAGGGTGACTCTGACAGCAATGACAATGACTACAAAACACTGTTGCGTTCAAGTGGATCATGCTGAGTGGTGTGGCACATATTCAAGCTGCCGTACCATATTTACTCGCATACTGGATGCACTCACGTATTGAACGCGCCCCAACTTGAATGCCGACATGCTGGTACATTTTTGTTTAAGCGTACTCAACTTGAACGCCGGAACGCTGACACGTATTTGTTCCCTGCACAGTAAAGGCAGCCAGACTATAGAAGCACGGCCGTCTCGCGCCGCACCAGCCAGCGTATCGCACAGTCAACGAGGAGTATTTTGTCCACGTTCTACGGAATGGAACACAATTTGAGGCGGGAGAATCGCGACGAGGGACAATCAACTGCGCAATGTTTATGGTTAAAAAATGTGCATCTTATACGCGAGTAAATACGATACTTTAATGTTCCGCGGCGTCACAGAATGACAATACACAAATTCACAAAACAGGTGGAATGGAGCGAACTTACTTCAAGTAAAAGTCTATGATAACATCGTTCAGGAACTGGGCTTCGCCGAGACACATGAAGTCTGCACTGTGAACGGTGATTCCTCCAGTTTGCGGGGGAGGTGGGTATACAAGAAGTCTGCAATGTAACATTTGCTCAATACTTGCTCACGGTAGAGGGTTCACAATAAAACGCCTGGGCCGTTTACTCACTTCACATTTGGTTCAGTTGGCGTCTCGTGCAATGCCTAAAATATAGACAATGTAGTTACAAGCGCACCAGCTCGTGTAACCGCCAATGATTACCTGATGCGTTATGCTCCTTGTCAATATTGTGGCATTTGGTGGAACGTTTTGAATGATGACATGAGCGTACGGCACGGAAGAAGGCACAAGCTTTTGATGTGGCATAGGTGTCATCAAGGAAACCCCGTTCTCTTCCATTTGCTTTGGATACAAATCACAATACACTGGTACAGTGATGACATCAGGTAGAGGCAGCTCTGGGCAGCTAAAACGCATGCTCAAGACACTGTGCTATCGTTGAACAAATGTTGCGTCCAATTCCCTTAAAGTGGGACTCCGCTACAAAATCACCACAAAGGTTGTGGCATAGCCGTAACCTATCGGATTGTCAGGAACATGTGTACGAGATATCTTGTTCCACAACTGCGCAGACTTTATGCGAACAAATTTATTATGAAGTGAGCGCTTCGCCTCTGTGAAGCGAGAGGGCGCTGAAAGCAACACGCTGCTGACGTCATCTGGCATCCGGCAAGGGAGAATGCAGGTTGCAAAGCAGACGACAACGCTGGGCGACATGACGGCATAGCATGGAGCTCTGTTTTCTGCTCTTAACATCTCTGTTTGCTACTGTCATCATTTACGAATTAATTACTTGCCCAAAATGAATGCGGATGTTGTATTCACTATCGAGGGGGTGGTTCATGTTCGGTGTTATGCTCACCTAATTCTTTTCGAATCCTCGCGAAGTCTCCCTTTAAAGGTTTCAGGACAGATTTTAACCAGTAGATAAATGCAACACTCTGACACATCACTGATCTGGCCAAAACAGCAGTGCCACAACGGTTTGGTGCTGGCAGGTTTGTTTGATGTGCCTTTTGTACCTGACCCCATTGCCTGCTTGGAGCCCACAATGTAGAAACATTTGGGGGAGGGGGGTGCCGCGACTGCGACAAACTAAAAGTCTTGCGTGATATGAAAACTTTTTTTCATTACTTGAATTTGTTCAGAACACTGAACAACAGACATGCCCTGGCTCAGAAATAACAGACAGAACAAAAATAGTATGGATGCCCCAAACGCTCCATTTATCTCCGAAAACCATTAATAATCGTTTTCGGTTACACAATTTACCAGGTTACATAATTTATGTAACCTTGGTACTTCGGAACTTAAAAGGAATGGGGGATGCTGCATGCAAAGACAGACACAGGAACTGCCTATTCCCATTTACTTACTTTTGAGGCGGGTGCTGACTTTATGAGGATCTCATTGGCGACTACTTGATCAATTTCATGAAACAGTGGTCCTGGAAACACTGTGCGAAGAAAATACTTCTCGTCTTCCGACAGAGCTGGGTCCGGCAGAAATGTTATCCGCTTCTCACGGTCATCTGCAGACAGGACAACACCCATTAATTGTGGAGTGGGCAAGCGCTAAATATTAAACAAGCACAACCAGCGATGGAATGGACAAGAGGCTGCCTGTAGCAGCTCTTGGAGCAGGAAAAATATGGTTTTGTAGCAGCTTTTACAGTCCATGGAGCAAGAGCGTACTGACTAATTTCCTCACATATGGTGTGAGCGCTCCTCTATGTCACAAACTTGTTGTTGGCATAAGACTGTGCAAAGCACTAGCCCCGTGTGCTATCGTGAAACTAAAACAGAAAACGTTCCAAACACAAAGCCCATCATTTTGTTTTTAGAGAAAGGAGGGAGCACTAAATTTTACATGAAAAGTTGGAACATACAGCAAGAAGCATCATTTCTCATTTAAGGCTCCAAGGTTTGAAAGAGTGAGGAACACGTTCAAGTGCTGTCGCATTTCGAATACGGTGACAACAAAGACTGAATTACGTGCATGAAATTGTGAAATTACGTACGCGAAATCGTATGTGGTCGCGAGACTATCTCATTATTAGGAATTAGACATTAGGTGCATTCTTTTCGCTTGCACCTTCTGCACCAGATCTGAACTGGGTTATTTGCGTGCTGCACTTTCCTGTTGAAAAGAAAGGCATTACTAATAAAGTTCCTTTCAGCTGGAAAGTGCAGCTCCCGAAAACTCGTCTTGCGTGGAGTCCAAGGTAGTGCAGTCCAGTGCAAGTGAAAAGAATGCGCTTATTGTGTATCGCTTTCCAAGTTCGAACTTGTGTCACCATGCGCAACACAGTGTGCTTTGTATGCACGGTGAACGCATGTGTCAGATCTTTGAATCAATACGATGCATGAAATAAAACTCTATTTAGCTGCTTTCGTTATTTAGGAATACTGAATAATTGTGCACCCAGTGTAAAAACCAGTAGAAGTTGATAGTAGCCAGGACCAGCCAAACAGGAAGGCTCCCTGATTGGCCGATTGATATGCATAACATCTTATTTTATGTCTGATATGCATATGATGTGCCCAGTTGTGCGTGAATTATCTCAAACTATGCACGTAAGCGGTTCCAACACCACCAACACCTCGAACTATGGGCTCTATGGGGAGCTGTTGGGGCCTGGTCTCAGCTCATACCAGGGAAGGATTCTTCGAAGAAGCATCACCCCAATGGTAAGAGCAATGTTCTACTTTCAGTTTCCTTTTCACTTTCATTACAGTTCCTTTTGGATCAAACATGGCACACACGTACATATATACGTACGTACATGGTACACACGTTAGTAGCACCATGTAGCAGGAGCCACTTTTCGGCGCCGTTTGGCGCAGCAGTTCCGCCACTGCATGACAGGAATGCCCCACTGTGAAGAATGGAAGGTAATCTAGCACAACTGACCTGTTCCGTAATGACATCACTATATTTTGCCAGTTGGGAGGGAAACCGTTAAAAAAAGAAGGCTAAAAAATTTGTGTGTGTGTGTGTGTGCCATTTACATGTACGGCTAAAATTAGCTCCACCTGTCTGCTGCCTAAGAGTTGTGGCACTGATTTATCCCTGTTTTTGTAAAAGATCTGTTATTTAGAAGTGTATGCCAGATCAGCTCATATTTGAATGTGAGACAGACGTTTGTTTGTGCAGGAGTGATTCAAGTGAAAACAATGAATGTGTAAATAAATAGTGAAGGCTTAGCAGTGCGGTACAGTGCTCTCTGAAGTGCAGCGGTGCAAGAGCACCCAGTATATCAGTTCACCCTTCCCCAAAGCATTGAGACGGGACCACTAGAGACTGCCACCCATTTGGACGCATGCAGGAAAGGAGATCATCTCTCTGTCATCAGATTTCTCACAGAGGAAGATGTGAGACCCTTGCAAATTTACAGTCGTATGAAAAGGCCGTACAGTTTGTCAAGCATGCCTCAGAGGCATGTGTATGAGCGGGCTGACAAGTTCAAGAATAATGATGCGAGGAGGCCAGGCCTTCTACGAGGACACTTACCCTTACTTTCGGGGTCATATATGTAGGAATTCCTTCTTGTCATCTTCAGCTTTTCACGGATGTTGCTGCCACATTCAGAGGTAGTAGTCACATACAATACCATCATGGTGCGGGCCAGGTGACCCATGACACTCGTTATGTCGGTGTTGCTCAGGTGGATGGTCACTTCATCATCTGTTGAAAGTTCCATCCCAAAAGGAATGTGCTACAAAACATACTTTTCTTTGGGGGCGGACAGCGTCTGAAGACTACACTTAATAACTGTTTTTTTCAGATTTCCAGGAGACATAAAAATGGTTATGAGTAGTGCAAATTTCAAACAAATTGAAAGCAAAAGTGTTATTTCTATTCCAAGATTTTACACTCAATGGCCGAAAACTACTACATCACCTTACTCTTTTTGGAATTCCTGTACAAGGCTAAGAATTTTGGCGAATATCTGCACGTCTAAAGACCATATGCGGTGATCAGTATTACCACATCAGCACAGACAGATGGGGGAACCTAGGATACTAATAATGACAATATTGCAGCCTGGAAATCATATCACAATGATGATGATGATGATGATGATTGAAGGATTTACAGCGACAACAGAAATCACAACAACCAATAGAATGGTTAGAACGAAAAAAAAAAAAAAAGAAAAGAAAGAAAGAAAGGAGAAAAGAAATTGAACGGAAAAACACTCACCACATGGTACAACTGGCTTTATGGAAAATTGAAATCCTTCGGGGGTTGTTTCCACCCAATATTTTCCTCCAGTCACCTTGTAAGAGCCCACGCGAATACTTCGGCAGCTAAATCTTAGACGCTGAAGCGCTGCACTTCCAGGTACTATCACATTTTGCATACTCTTTCGAGGTTTCACAACATCAGATGACTTTCTGTGGGCTGCAGCAGCAGGTTGGAGTAAAGGTTTGTTGTTTGGCACAGCAACCAACTAAAAAAAAAGGAGAAAAGGAAAAATGTAGCAACACAAATTAAATTCAACACAAAGCGAGAGAAGACACGACACCTTACCTCTTGACCAACAACATGATTTTCTTTTCCATGGACGTTATTCACTGGAGTC
The DNA here is from genome assembly GCF_037126465.1 of Ornithodoros turicata. Classification (NCBI taxonomy): domain Eukaryota; kingdom Metazoa; phylum Arthropoda; class Arachnida; order Ixodida; family Argasidae; genus Ornithodoros; species Ornithodoros turicata. The sequence continues at coordinate 37,034,354 of NC_088207.1, forward strand.
GATCTAGCAGTGAACCCCAGCTTTTCTTCTTTGGCTTCGGATTGACATTCAATGTCCGCCTCTTCGTCGGATGATATTGTTAGGCACTCTGCAACAAAGGAGACAATTCCCGGAGTGAAACGTTTGCAGTGCACATGTAGCAAAAATAAATAAATAAATAAATAAATGAACAAAAGAAAAATAATGCAGTGAACAAACAAATAACAGAAAAACATAGGTGTACAAGCAGTGAATCCAACTGGCCACAAATTCAATAATGACTGTTTGGGAATCCTGCGTTTTTTGCACTATGGTGACCTGTGGATGATGTGGAAGAAATGCCACAATCAGTCATGTATAGCTCTCAGCTATCAGTGCAGAGGCAATATCCAGGATATTGAACATACCGAGGTGCTAGTGTTTTTTTATTTATGTTTTTTGAAACTTGGGAGTAAAAATAAGAGGTTATTTCAGGGACTGTAAAACGGTAGCGCTAAATCATGCGGTATCAGGTAGAAGAGCAGACTTTCAGGTTGAAAAAAATCCAGCACTTCTTGCATTTCAGGTGAAACGTGAGATGCCGAGCAGCAGCGCTGAATGCGAAGTGCTTAGCGTTCGCCAGTGCATGTGTCGGTGGCTGAATTTGCATTTTGGCAAGCTTGTTTAAAGGGTTTTACACTAAGTGAGTACAATGCAAATTGGGGTGTAAAAATGGGTCTCACTGGGTTTTACCCTGAATAAGCCACAAGGCTCTAAACACAGATCCCTCCACCCTGCAAGCTTTGCCATGACCTTGCAAGTAGTACCATCAACGAGCAGATACCTTATCCACTCTGCTGGCTATGGCTGATTTCTCAGCTCTATGACAGCTTAGGAATAACTTTCCACTTTCCTTTTTTATTGTACAGTGGCCCTATTTCCCGCAATTATGTTCGTGGATAACTATAGAAAACTATAAGTGTCTCACATAATGTACAATTACTTTATAAAAAAATATTGTTTCTTTCCTGCACCTTCTCTTCAAATAGAAGCATTTCATAGACAAAGACAATGATGGCTGAGAGCTGTAAATGGCTTGCAAGGGACCACACATAAGTAACATAGCTTGCATTGGAATGTATGCCAAACACAGCCAAAATATAAAAAGCACAAATGACCACAAGTATGCTGCTTCAAAGAATATCAGCCATCACAGATGCCAGGCACCTACAAAAGCATGTAGGAGCTCAAAAAATTATTTGTGATGAAGTAAAATACGCTGAAATAATGACTTTTATTATAAAATAGCAAAAAGAAGGTGTTGGTGCTCTGGTGCTTTATGGCACAAGAAATGAACGGAAGGGCTCAATTCTCTAATTCCCCCTGCGTTTCATTAACTTTTCCAGCTCTAGCAGCAGTTGACAAGCACAGCAGACCAAGTGCAATACCACTTACCAGGTTCCTTTCTAATCCTCCTTCCAAGTTTTTTTGGCGGAGGTGGCGCTGAAGCAAGTACACTCAAGGAAAGACTAGCGGGCTGTACAATCAGCTGGACGCCCTGCCCATTGTTGCCCGCACTAATGTGCAGAGCTCCTCCAGCTGTAGCTGTGCCTCTGCCATAGAAAGTCTGTCTGCTCAGCTTGTACTCTGGTGGTGATGGGGACAGCTTCAGAGGTGACGTGTTGCTGCCCACTGCAGTGGAGCTTGAGCCAAGATCTAGCTTGCGCTTTGGATGTTGAGGAACATATCTGCAAGAAAGAGAACCAGTCTTATGTACTACAAATGCACAAGGAAGCACTGAAAAAAAAAAAAAAGAAAAAAAAAGAAAAACTTTAATAGGTATGCCAAAAGCTGCTGTGCAGAGAATAATTGGTTCTATAGTACCAATAATAATATAATGCCAATAAATCACCATGCATGCTCAAGCTTGCGTTTGTGTGAACAATGTGGTCATGCAATATAGTTTACAGTGGGTACCAAAACAAGAAGGTACTGTAAGAAACCTGATGGCACAGCGAAATGAATTTTCTTTACACAGCACCTACAACTGTGGGGATGTAGCGTAGTCAGAAAGGATATTTTGGGAGGGGTTCTGTGGGGACTTTATATGGAGAGTTATATATGGGAGGAGGATTTCACCCTCCTCGCCCACATGTATTGCCAATGGTACGGCTTCGGTGGCCATCAATGTCCCACTTGTCACAAGAGTAAATTACACAGGTCTGCTGCCAAATTGGTTTATATATGTACAAGAACAGATGAACTGAACTAATTTTGGGGTACTGAAAATGATGCTTAAAATTGTGAAATAGCACTAATTTTCAAAATACATATGTGTAAGTATTACACACTTTTGAAAGAGGTACGTTGCAGGAACATGACACCATGACCGAAAAAAGGCCTAGCATCCACCCCTTTCGTAAGGCTTGAACCCTTATGTGTACGACTTTTGCAAATGAAAGTTACAGTGAAAGCAAGAGAGAAGCCACGTACTTCCGTTTAACTTTGGCACCAGCTTCAAAGGTTCTGCCACAAAAGTCACATGACTTGAGGTTGCGACTTGCCTGCCCACACGCGAGACACGATATGTATTTTTCCCCACAGTAGGGGCTATTCTGTAAAGTAGCAGAAAAATTTTTTGAAGTTACAGTCAACATCAATGCAGGCTATAGTATTAGAATAGGAAAGTAGCTGGCCATAGTGCCTTACCACTGCTTCAGGACCCGTGTCGGGTGAGGAAGGCACATTTGTGCTGTGAATTCCAGGCCTAAATGAAAGGAGGTAGATTGGATGCTTAATGGTCCAACAACAAGAGGTTGAGCAATGCACTTGCATAACACCACCAAAATTCAACACTGACAAGTTACGGTTATTTGCAGGGATATGCAAAATGGCATGCCCTATTTTCGCTGCCAAATGTTTACCAACAGTTGGACATGGCTACAAAGCTCTCAACTTTATCTACCGCATTTTCCGGTGCATGACGCACACATTATACATAGGACCTGACGCTTGAAGGCTATACCTAGACCTCAGCAGTTCTGACTCTCGCTCACTCGAGTTCACTTACCGTCCGCTCAGCTTTCGGCTCGCTCACTCACCGTCTGCTCAGCTTTCAGCTCGCTCACTCACCATCTGTTCAGCTTTCTATTCACTCACTCATGTCCACTCACCGGCCGATCAGTTCTCTGCTCGCTCACTTACACTCACTCACCGCCGGCTCACCTCTAGGCTTGCTCACTCACTTCCAGCTCAACTCTGTGTCAACATTTGTGCTGGTTTGAGTTATATGCTCACTCTTTTTTTATTTTTTATTTCGTGTTAGCGCCGCGAAGCAACTGTGGCTATGAGTGGGGCGTTAGTATGCATCCTGGGCTGACTTCAGGGGGAACTGTGCAGACATTCGTCTGGAAAGTATTTGGAAAACCCAGGGAAAACCTCAGACAGCACAGCTGGTCATAGGATTCGAGCCTGCCACTTCCCAGTCTTCAGCACGACCTTGGCTACCACCAACGAGCGGGACGCCTTGCATGCTCACTCACGCTCACATTATTGCTTTCCATGACGAATCAGTTGTTGCGTCGCCCATGAAAGAGCGCTGAGAACGTAGTGAGTTTGCATAGAGTGTCTGTGCCATGGGCCATGCGCCGTCCCTGTTCATCGGTGAAGGTTAACGTCCCGTACGGGAGAGGAGGTCGAGGCCCGGTAAGGCCAAGGTCTGGTTATACCCGATAGAGTCGAATATTTACCCCCTCCCCCTGATTCAAATCAGCGAAAGCAGGGTTTAACTAGTGCCACCTAGATAACAGAAGGCCTGTACATTCTTTCAATTGATTCAATTCAACTCTGTCTACCGACGTGTCATGCGTATTATGCAGAGTAAACCAAAGATTTACACCTGATTCAGTCCAATTACACCAGGATTGTGTTGAACCAGGTTCAGTTCAACCCTATTACACCCCAATTTGAGCAAAATATCAGCTGATGCTTACCCCCCACCCGACGTTGCTGAAAAATATAACGCGAAAAAGTCAGGCCCTAATTATGCATCGTAAAAAGTGTCCCGAAGAGGCAGCGCGTTACTCATCAGTCTTTCCTGGAAGAGCTGTTCTAAAAGGGGCACCAAAATGCAAAAACAAGTTTACTTCAAATTACGTTGCACGCTATGTTAATTTCGTACTTGTCATCATAATTCAGAACTTTGATTTTGTTACGAAACTACAATCAAAATTCTACCAGACTCTTTCTTGCTTTGGCGCTCAGCAGTGAACGACGCCTCAGCTCGTGCATCAGTGTTTCTAGTCCATGCTGTGCGTGCACACAGGTGTCACGTCATGGAGCAGTCCCGGTGAAAAACATAGTGCGCATTGCGAAGCGGTCTGGTGTCGTCGTCCGAAGGACGTGAAGATAAGTGTTGTCAATGGAACATTCGTGAGATTGTTGTGGTCTACGATTCAGTGAATCGGTATTGAAAAATGCCGCAGCGTGCATTATGCTGCGCATATATGGAACACTACGATCAGACCCGTTCCAAATCCACATGCCCATGATAGGTATGCGCGCGCTTCTCCTGCTGTCTCATTTGATGCCGCCCATCTTTGTCTCCTGGGGATTCCATTAGTTGCCACCAAAGACGGCTCTGTTTTTATTGCATTTTTCTTCTAAACAGTAGCGTTGTGTGAACTAATTTTGTTTGAATTGTACTCACTGAAACACGAACTTTCATTTGAGAGCAAGTTGTTTTTGCATTTTAGTACCCCTTAAGATGCTGTGCAACCTCTAGCTCAGACCTTGGTCCAGCCACTTGACATAGGCATAGATTGTTCATTTCAGTGTCATGTTTGGGAAATATGGAAAAAAATGTACGATCGATGGCAAGTTGTGGGGAGAGAGGCATGCCAAGGCATCAAAGTGGGTCCAAGAAGCATGTGACAAGTTCAAGGTGTCAGTCATCCTCAACCCACTTCACGGCATTATTGAGAAGAAATCTGAGACAGAGCGCTGCGAGGATAATAAAAGAGCTTTAGTCTGGGGGCTCGTTGCATTTAGTTTAGTTTCTAGTTGCTATTGCATTTTGTTGAACGAATTTTAGTGCTAACGTACATAAATGGGCAGGAGGGAAAACGGTTTCTTGTGCTGCGCTTTCTGTCCTTGACGAAGACCGAGAGACACGGACACAGAAGACGACACACGTAGGTTCTCAGTTCCGAGAACCTACGTGTGTCGTCTTCCGTGTCCGTGTCTCTCAGTCTTCATCATGGATCTATATCAGCTAACCTGCACCCTTTCCCTTGTTTCTTTAGTGCTTTCTGTCCTTGTTTCGTTTTTTTCCCCTTCCCATTTTCTGCATTAGTGCGAAAATTCCTTCAACAATATGCAAGGATACCTAACTTACTATGACACCGCCTCTGTCGGATCATACTTTGAGAAAATATGTGGTTGTCGACAGATGTACAAAAATTGGCTACAATCAATGCACAGGCTTTGATTGCTACGGGCCAGGGTTGGTTACCGAAGATAAGGATGTTTCTGTCTCCGGTACCTAAGAAATTCGATGTTTCGTTTCCATTTCCGTTACGAGACAATTTTTGGTAGTGGTTTCATTTTCCTCAGTGGATTTTCATTTCCTGCAGAATTTGGGTATTTAAAGTTTCTGTTTCTGGTAACAAACCCTGCTTTCTATGACATACTTGAAGTACGAAGACACAAAAGACATTCGTGGTCTTCCCCAGCCACTCATACTCGGCACAGACATGGGCCCTAACTTGGCATAAATTCGGTACAAACTCGAGCCCAGCCAACGGCACACTTATCGCACTTATAACGGATGGTTTCATCCGGATTGGATTGGATTATTTTAGTATCCTAAGAAGCATGTGAGCCCCTCACAGGAACCTCTCTGCATGAATCATTCGCATTGTCTACACGCATTTAGACAGAAAAATCGATGCATGTTTATTCATAAACTCAAGGCAAACTACTACAGCGGGGAGTGGCAGTTAGTTGTTATTCCATGGAACATATCAGCAGTCATACAATACAATGACAATGGAAGGTGGTTCCACTGCACGCTTGTTCTACTTATGAAGGAATTAAAGCTATTATTTTATGGATATTAGGAGGAAAGTCAGATTAATTATGTTAAATGAATTCAGTATCCGGTAACGTTTCCAGGCTTGAATTTCTTTTCCGTTTCGGTTTCCGGTAAAAGTAACGAAAATATTTTTGTTTCCGTTTCTATTTTCGGCTCCTACAGAACTTTGGGTATTTAACGTTTTTCGTTTCTGGCAACCAAACCTGCTATGGACACAAACGGTGACGTAGACTTTGCAGTATCCGTACACTAGTAGCGTTGGTGCTTCATTTATGTGGTGCGCATTACAGTTATGGTAAAAGTTCCACGTAACACGATACATATGTATCAAATGCACAGCCTCACCTTGCTGAAGGGGCATACTTGGCACTGGAAGGTGACTGCCAATTCACTGTCCTTGACTGCTGGGGAGAGCCAACTCCCTCCATAGCAATCTCCTCCACTCACTCAACACCATGGAAACACTACTGGATTCCTGAACAAAAAGAAAAATAAATGAACACTTTTACACGGTGCAAGTTTCTCGTGCACCTAGAACTACACTTTCGGGTATGGAAACTCCATTACCCGACATCGTCAGCGGTTCCAGATATTACTAGCACCAAGCGTCTTCAGAGCTCGTTTTTCTTCTTAGCCTCATCATTTCTGGCGTGTCAGAACCTAACAAACAGAAACGAACACATGTCAGCAAGGAAGAACTTTGTTTTATGGTATTTCACGAACTGTCAGCTCAGCATTTTCATACAGCGTCAGTTAATATGAGTGAGTTACACCTGTATTTCCGTTGTTGTACGCGCAGGGATGTCAATGTGTGATGCTGGAATACAAAAACAGGGTCGACTTGCATGAACATTAGGGAGATTCCTCAGCAGCTTTGGTGGTGCTTTGAGAATGTGCTGCTGTACTCGACGCTCCTCGTGTGTAGAGAACTGGCAAAGGTACCGAGGACTATACAGAGGAATTTCCTCAAAGTTTGTGCAAGCAGGTGCCGGAGCTGATTTGTGGGATTTCCCCACAATACAAAGGTAAAGGGGGGCCAGGTCAGAGGAAGGAAGGTTGTTGCCAGTACAGTTCATAGTGGACTATGTTACAATTATTAATACCTTTATTTAATTAGGGAACACAGCTGGCACTCTTCCATTATCGTCATAAACTGCAATGATATATCTTCCGAGTAGTGCATGCTGTTTGAGACCACCCCGTAAACATTCAATGATGTATAATGTCACAGAAGTTCTAATACATATATTGATGAGGACTGCCTATAAAAATGCACTGCAAATGTGATGCAAAGGGCTCTCCACACACTGAAGAGTGCGACGACTCCATCGCAACGTCGACATCTGTGTTGCAATGTCAGCTTCTAAATGGCCGGTCTAAATGGCAAGATTAATTATTACCTTCCTCACTACCTGCTGTCTGCGGTTAATTTATTTTCAGCTTGTACCAATTCGTAGCCGTCCAACATCTTGTAATATGTGTGTACATAAACGTAAGTGCATCCACAAAATGCACAAAAACTGTGAGCTTTCCAAGGAACAGCGAGTTTTTCATCTGCTTCATGGCTCTCTTTTGAAACAGAGAAAGCCTTTCCCAACCTTGAGCTGATTACATGGCCCTCTTTTCTGACATGTCAAGCAGAGTAACATCCTGCTTTCACTTTTAACGGATATTATATATCTGAAAGGTCCCTAAACCCCCCTTCCGGGGCACGAATGCTATGTTGAATACAGTGGACACGGCAACGATAGTTTAATTTGTAAATTGTACTTCGAATTTTCGTTCCAGACAGAATGCCCTTCGAGTGTTATCAAATTCATAGATGATAATATGGCGGCCACGGGCGTAAAGAGCACTTTGGTTTATCACATTTATTCACGATGGAGATATCAACACGTAGCACAAAAGGTTTCAGGACGTTAGAGCATCCCAGTACAAATATAGTGATGAACTTCACTCATCGTATTTCATGCACTGATTCAAGAGAGACGCTGCATTTGAAATGTGCTATTACCTCTTTGCGTTAATCCTGTAGCGAAATGATGTCCACTGACGATTGATGAGGAGGCAGTTACTTGTAAAAGACGACGATTTGCACAAATGCAAGCGCACAACTTTTATATTAAGCCTAAAGTCTCACACATTGTTTACCGGTTGTCTGAAGTCTCGAGCACGCTTTCAAGTAACAGTACACAGCTGTCAAATCAACAGATTGCATAAACTACACTGAGGCAGCCCCAAGCAACAGGAGTTACAAGACGTCGACGGTCTCTAACCATATTTTCACTGACAAACACACTTCCGCATGACCACTTACGACGGTGTAATCTCGTCCACGTACAGTACGTACCACTCGCACTTGTACTTGTACTTCAGTGTGCGACTCTGGGGCCAAAACAAACAGTCGATTGTAATTTCTGGTCGTTTCTTATTCACATATGGTGCAATCACAATACCCGTTCACACTCAAACAGTGTCAGCACTCTGCCTTTCAGCTCCTCCAGAGGCACCGAAATAGTACAACGCATCCGAGTAGTAGTACGAATGCATCCGAAGACACTGCATGGTTTCTGCTACGAATATCTCAAAACTTAACTGAAGGCCATTTCATTGCACTTTGGTCGAGTTTAACAGCTCGGATAATTTTTTAAGAGGTTACTCTAACCATTTAAAAGAGCTCGTTCACAGAAATGAAAATATTAATCAAAATATTGTACATTGTACCCCCACCTGGTGCGTGCCACCTGTACTTCATGACAAAACAGACAGCGTCGCAGCCAGTCGCAGCCAAAATAGCGCGAACCGCGAATCGTCGCGAATCGTCGCGAACAGTGCAAACGCGCGGAAGGCCGAAAACTAACATGTTTTAGAAAGTGGCATGGGCAGTTAAACGCTTGTTCTCTTAATTATTACGAACCGCATCGCGCGGCCATCCACAGATCTTCGTAACATGCAGTACGTATGTGTCAATATTCAATGTCATCAAGCGATGCTTTTCTCAGAATTTGCGGTCAAAGATGATCCCTCACGACGACGAAGGATCCCTCTCGTTCATAAATGAGTTAATGGTTTCGTTTTAGAAAAGGGCATTGACACGATCGCCCAAGGATTAGTGATCCAGCGCATCTCCCACGTATGCTACCTCCACACAACGACGACTAAGACGCTGCATGAACCAGCATGAACAGTACACGGTATCCAGCTGAAAAATGCCTACAATCCCAAATGGTTTATGAAACAATTTCCACCTTAAGCCACTTACGTACAAATAGTTCAAAGTGGTTTCAAGTAGGAATTGTTTGGAAGTTGGAATAAACCACTTTTAACTGCAAATCTTTTTCACCTGGGTCTGATCTACAGTGGACTTGAAGCCAAACCGTGACAATGGGTCCCTGCTACTCAACATCTTTCCTGCTCAGGATGGGGCTGTGATCGGCACGCCTTTCTTACAGTTCACACAACCTTGGTGCGGGCGACTGTGGTTTTTAAGCCTTCCAATCTTGCACAGGAGTTCCACAATATCATTAAATAACCTTCGGAGCCTGTTTGCTCGTAGCCTACAGCGTACAGCAGATTTCGGCTAATGCTGGAGAACTCTCGATTGAGGTTCTACATGAATGCGAAACAGCTCATCACTTCCTTTGTCAGCGTTCGATACAATCACCATCGCCTGCTCCTCAGGAAAATTCGATACCGCCCAGAAAGTATAACTTTTATCGAGTGGCGTAGATGACAGCCTCACTGGCTTCGTAGTTAAAGGGATGTCCGCAGCAACATCAGTGGCCCAAAATATGCAACCTGCGGTAGTTTAGCAGACGACATAGCACTTTCAAATACATGGTCTCGAGTCGTTCGCTCTTTGCAAGATGCACCGCTTTTTCTGTGGATTTCCTACAGGTTGTGTAGCTCTCATTGACGCGTACCACTTGAAACACCACGCAGAACCCGCTGATGAAACTCCCTACTGTTGTATCCGCGGCTGCTTCGGCCAGAAATGGCGCCGTGCAAACCTTGCTGCAACAGCCCTATTCGACAGAATACATGACAAGAGCAGACGACGGATGCTGAGAGTATCCCGGAATTTCTTCCCTGGAAAAACGACGAAAACGTCGCTTCCAAAAAACTAATGGGGAAAGCACCTTGAGGAAAGGAATGCTGTGGGCATCTCAGAGTTATGGAGCGTCTGGATGGCACCGTTCCTCCTCTGAGCACCATGCTCTCACTCCTCCCCTTGGGGAGTGACATCACTCCGCCGGAGCTTCCACGGCCGCAGAAGCAGCGCTGACCTCTTAATTCGTTTATTTGATATCTAAGCACTTTTTGGATGAAAAATTTAGCCGGGTCGATTCTTGGCCGATGCCAAACATAGTGGTTTCATATATGGTTTTCTGGATGCGACTGTCCCTTTAAGGACGTAACACCGCCGGAAGTCCCATGATCTGTACCGGTCCCGTCCATCTTCATGACTCTTCTGGATCTTTGGGAACGAAGAGACCAAGTTCCTCTCAAAGTCCTTTGAGCCCATTTTTGTGCTCTGGTAGAAGAGAAAATTTTCATTTCTGCAGCAGTATACACGGATGGCACATCCAGAAATGGCAAGTCTGCATCAGCCTTTGTAATACCATTGGAAGGTGCAATGCAAGGACAATGCTGTTCGTATCCAACCTCATAAACAGCTGCAGAACTCTATACCATTATATCTTTCTGCAGCACATAGTCGATTTCAGCCAACAGCCAGCAAGAATGGACTGTGTTCACACACTCAAAATCTGACCTTTTTGGACATCGTAAGACTTCAGTCCTCACTGTGAGGCGGCTCATTATCCTGTTTCACCACATTACTGCCAGTGCTGGGGTAGAGTATCGCTCCTTGCGACGAAACTGCCCAATCATCATCATTAAATAAAGTTTCTGTTTATGTAGAGTGGATGAAAGTAAGCAAATACAGCATTCACACCGTGTATTCATGCCTCAGTTATACAAAATGCATGACTGTACATATCAGCATGCCCATGCTCTGACATGTATGTAGTACATGGACAACGCCCCTGGGCATATCCAGGATTTTCTCTGGGGGGAGAGCATACTAATATGCACAACCAATGGCCAAATGAAGCACTATGTGACAACAGTAATGAGTGGTGGGCGCGGGTCAGGACCCATCCAAGCCCTTCCCTAGATTTGTGCTTGTCAACACCTAGGGCCTAAAGTTTAATGCCCCTAACCATTTAATGTAAAAAAAAAAAAAATTACTCTCCTTCGTGAACTTGACATTGTTTTTACGATTTTTGTCTCTATGACAAAAAGAAGCAAGGTTAAGTTAATTGTCATAGATATGGCCTTCTTTCAGCTTGAGAGGCTTCCTGGCTCTGCCCTCTTCACTATGAGAGCACCAGCTACCTCCCTTCCCATTTGGTGACCCTTTCTTTGCTTGCACGATTTCTCGGTGGGTTCTTCCCCTGTCCTTCCTTCATTTCCTGCCTGTTCCTTCATTGTATTTTCTTAACCTGAACAGTGTTTTCCGACATGGATGTGGAAAGTGGTAGCATGACACCCCCTGTCTCTCCTGAAGAGCAGCGGAACTTGGGTGTACCTGAGCTCTTTGGTAAGTATTATTAAAGCTGTTTTCACATCCCACTTGCGCCACCAGTTTTAGAGTAATTGAACCCTCAAACTGTAATGTGGAACCAACAAAGAGGCACCATTGGTCCCTCACCACAGGTGGGGGGACGATACGAAGTTTGAAGCGTCGACGTGTCGGGGAAGCTCCTGTACCCAAAGAAAGGGCATAATAGGACAACACATCATATATGCGGTGACTTCAAACATAGCTTCCATTCAGGCATGCAGTTAATTTGTAAATTGTCATTGAGTTTAGAGGCAGCCCTTCTCTATGTCAGACACAGAAATAGGCAACTTGATGTTTGGAATGTGTGCATGCTTGCAGTACAGCACTCATTGTATTGGGTCCCTTATTTCACCGGTGCCTCGGATTGCGACTTGCACTACTGCTTTTAGTACATACAAGTTTTGTATCTCGTGAGAGTAACAAAGGTGGGTGAGGTGGGTGGGTGGGTAATTACCTAAGCAGCACAATGTATTGGACCAATACTGGCCCAATAATGAACCAATCTGGGTCCAATATTGGACCGACATTGCCAATATTGGCCCAATATTGGGCGAAGATGTTGTGCTGCTTGGGCACCCATCCTATGGGGTGGGTGAAGACCAGTGCACGGGTATAACTTACCCTACGCAGCGCTCCTGTGTTCACCGTTGCCGAATTTCCCCTCGTAAAGTATGTACCTTCTGTTTTGCAGAGCCAAACGACGTGAACATGAGCATGTTGTTTGCGTGCGACACGCAGCAAGGAAATGCAGCGTGCAGCATACCGGAAAATGCACCCTTTATCAAGCTATTTGGCAAAGCATTCTTCAGAAGGCAGTTCTCAAAAAGTCGCATTCAAGATGCATTCTGGGCTGCGAGGCAAGCATTTTTTTGGTCCACATAAGGTGCTGTGGCTTCATTATGAGAACGTCAAATATTCCCTTCGCAGGGTACGGTTTTCCGAGCTCTTCACTTCCGCGCACGGGCGTAGCACTGCTGCAGGTAGTGTAGAGATAAAGCCATGCTTTTTATTTGCGAGAATACTCTGTCATGATGTAGCAGCACAACCCTCAGTTGTATAATATTGCACAATTCCTGAGCTACATTTCGATGCATACTGTTTCACAGACATGAAACATGCTCAGAAACTGCAGTTCGAGGTGTCCTGCTTCTTCAGTTATCTCAGATACGAGATGGAAAGGTATATCTTTTTGCATCTCCTTTCAATTAGTATGTGGCTTCACTCACTACAGTATATAACACGTGGTACACATACTCCAGAAAATGATTAATCTATTTATTCAGGTTCTTAGATTGCCCAGAGCTGTTGCAGCATGACATTGGATCTGAAGCAGAAAATGGTTTAACCCTTTCGAGTCTCTGTGGTACCGTCATGAAAGAAATTACGCACACGCTGTTGTGCTTTGGGCCAATTTACAATCTTCCAGACTCTGTGCTGACTGCTGTAAGTCTGATTTTGAAGAGAATCACTAAACGCTAAATATGTAAAGCAACTTTTTTTTGCGGTAGGATCGAGGAAGCAGTGGCCACATTCTTCTCCATATTTCTCTCGAGGCATGGTGGACAGCATTTTATCTCACACACATTATCACTACGTCGAGTATTTTCTACAGTCAGTAGATTTGAATTTATAAAATAAGATAAAAGAAATATGGTGCTAATTTATCCTAATGTCGCTGATGTTTCATTTCACAGGCACTGACTTTCAGATTTCGTTTTGTGACATGCAAGGACTTCAAAGCACCAACCCTTTTGTTCAGATTACAGTGCTGATCTTGTGGGACCTGTGCACTCTCTCTTGCAAGCTCTACACAATGGTACTCATCTTAAAGGGGCACTAGTACTGGCACATTATGACTGTTGGTGCACAAAAAAATGCAGAATCAATTAATAAACCAATTAAAGGGGCACTAAAGTGCAAAAAAAAAACAAATTCTCGCAAAGTGAAAGACCTGTCAATGTATGACATCACATTCAAACACCAGCCGGGTTTGGCCAATGTTGAGGCCGACGCCTTATCCAGGTCACCAGTTATCAGCCTACTCTGTACTCTGGAGCTACAAATCACCCCGTGCGACCTACCCGATGGTGCATACACGTTGCAAAACAGTGTTCCCGTAGTGCGAAAATGCGGAATACGCAAAATCTACGCGTGTGGTGGTACGTCCGTGAATATGTGAAGCTCGTAGCAGTATCGTGTTCCAGTCTTCGGCAGCAGGCACCGGTTCACGACCTGTCACCTCGAGACGAGGGAACACGATTCATCCGTTCTGTTATTCCTGATTCATGAGTGAAAGAATCTGCAATATACGTTTTCCCTCTTCCTCTGAAGAAGGCCTACAATACTGAGCCGGCTCCCATTGGTCTCCTCAAATGATTTGTCCAATCATTGTGGGAGATCATTTGAGGAGACCAATCCGAGGTGCTTGAGGAGGAGAGGGAAACCGTAAATTGCTGTTTATTTCGCTCATAAATCACAAACGACGCAACCAGTGAATCCCGTTCCTTTTGTGTTGGTGTCAAGGTACGCGAGGGGAAATTTTTGCATTTTTGTGCCCCTTTAAATCGTGTGATGCACAACTTTTGATTTGTAAGTTATCATGTTCTAAATGCTAGTGACATTGAATACTATCTGCTAATGTGTACCATAATATTCTTCAGTGCGGAGTTATCTATCAACATGATTGACAGTGCACTCCACGTTCCTTTGAAGCACGACAGGTTAGGAAGTGACATGATGAAATACGTGTGTCCATGCACCTGTGTGAGCCGGCTTTGGACAATGGTTATTGAAGTTATAAACAAAAGAGAAGCTTATCATAGCGAGGGGGTAAGCAAACTGTTCATGGGTAATTGTGTCATACGAGATCGAGCATTTTGACCGGACTCTGGAGGTTACTCTAGATGCCAGTATTGTCATACATATGCTTCCCTTTAGCACTTCTGGGCTTACATTGATTCCATCTTGGAAGAGTTGAAAATCGGGGAAGCAAAAATATCAAAAGGATGCATAGGTGAGTCTGCATTCATGGCTGATGCATTGGTTAATATGTATATTAAGTGAGTGTGTTCACCTTTGAAAAGGGACAGTGCTTAGTGTCGTTGGCCATCCTTTGTAGAAATAAACCTTGTGATGCAACACATCCTTGACTTAATGAAAGCTCAGGAGGTTGCAAGGCATTCAGTTATAGAAAATTGCTTATTGAAAGACATCAGTGTAAGACAGACATCAGTCTAAGCAACTCCAATTGATCAAGGGATGAAGAAGAGTGCAAAATATGCATCGGTTGTGCACAGAAAAGGTCCAAATATGTAATGAGATAACTGTGTAGGAGAATGCACTCTCCAGTAATAATTAAGTCCACGTGTCGTTATATGCCACTCTGATTTCTTGCAACTCCTTTTCTTTCCCTTCAAGGCAAATTCTGCTTGACAACATTTCCGAGGGATTATACTTCAAAGGGAAGCCTTTTGCTCTGGCTTCTGACTGATATTGCCAAAGTATACAAGGGAGCTTGCAATACCAGCTTCCTCAAAGTTCAGGTGGGCACCTAACCCTGCCTCTCTTTCAGAGGTACATGATATCGGCAGTATCCCTTGTTCATTACAGGAAAAGAGTAACTTCCCCATGGCAAAGAAGCTTTTGCAGCATATTTTGTTGAATGACAAGGTACACCATCAATTCCATTGCCGCCTCCCGATGGCCTGAACTGAACTTGTGGCAACAGCGGCTGAGGGCAACAGAGCCGTATAAAGCATACCTAGAGGCACAGAAGATTCGTACAAGATTGTGTCACTTTCTCATGTGTCCTTCGTTGTGTCGGCCATTCCATTCATTTCCTTGTTAAATAGCTGAAAATCAAAATTATGCTAGGTTCTGGTTCCTGTGCTCTCCAAAATGTCCGAGAACAAAGGATAACCAAAATGTTAAGAACCAGTATTGTTGTAGTTTTAGTTTGTGTGTGGGGTGAAGTCATGGATTCGCTAAAATATACATTCACAAAATTAATTAATTAATTGGTTTATTAATTCGTTTCAAATAACTTTTGGTTCATGCATGATTTTCATCACGTTAGGCCACTTTGTTATGGCACGCTTGGTGCTTTGCACAGTAGGGGACTACAGTTGCTACCCATTATTCCAGTGTGGAGAGGCACAAATGAAGGTAGTAATGCAGTGCTGCATTGCTCTGCACACACTCTGGTTACCCAGCGTGGACTTACTACTGCCAGTTACAGAATATATCATAAAGAATCTGGTTAGTATATAGTTCACATACCCCTGTGACCAGTTTTTTTTTTTTTTTTTTCATTTGTGGCATTGTTTCATCAAAACATATTTGACATCCAGAATAGCGACTTCCAACAGTCGAAAAGTGTTGCAGCCCTTCAGCAAATATGGTAAGCTATTCTGCTTTTGTGCAGCAGTGTAGACAGTGTGTTTTTGGAGTGGGTGATTCGGGCCTCCTTAAACATTTTTGTGAAAGTCGTAGGATTGCCTAGTATTTTACACTAAGTTGCCCTGCTTTTTACGCGAGGCCTGCTGTAAAGACTTGCACAGCCTCAAAAGAACAGACCCCGTGTTCAAGTCAAGGAATGAGGCTTGTTTGCCATCAACGATCTTCCTTTTGTAAGGGCAACCTCAGTTATAGCAATTGGCTTGGTTAATTAAGATTAATTAATTAAGGTTAAGGTTAATTAAGAAATTGATCAATAAAATATTAAAAAATTAGGGGTTCTCTTAGTTGGAAAAATAGGTTTTGGGTGTATAATTTATTTTTGTGAGTTTTAATTTCATTAGACAATTTTATTAAATTTGTAAAAAATATTTGTTGTGACTTCTGCGACGATGAGTAAATATGGTGAGCAATCATCAGTAAAGAACAGATATTGGTACATATTCTTGTTAGCTAGGTGTTCCATATGAAACTACTCCGTGTACTATATTTCTTAGCTGGAAGTCGTGCTCGTACGTGTATTTTGAGGTCTTGTCCTTCTTTCCATGATTTCCGTAGCTAAAATCTAAAAGGTTATTTTTTGGGTTTTCAGGGTTGTTTGTTGCAATTAAACGTTTTCTGTGTCTGAGAACTTAGTCACGTTTGTCTCTTCGTGCCGCATCTCTATGTTTTTGTTTTTTATGTATCCCATTGCTATAGCTATGTCCCTATGTCACAACCTCTTCACTTGAACGTCCCATCCCCTGCCGTGCCTTGCCAGCCGTAACCTCTGATGAGACAACAGCGTCTTTGCCAATGGGCGAAATATTTTGAAGTGTAGATTGTAAAAGTCACAGTCTTTTCGTAAAGATTGCATGTCTTCCATTTAATATATTGCACAATTCTGATTGCACACTTCTAGCCGGTCAGCCCAGCAACTATTCCATATCGCCAAGCAGCACACTGGACTGACACATGTGAGGTATTGCGTCGGTTGCAGCACTTGTGTTCTCTCCATTCTGATTTGAGATATCTTTGCTAGTGCTTCAGACACCAGCTTTGACCTCTACCTTACACTACTAGTGAGATGCCTTTCAAAATGTTTTGAAAGTGGTGCAACAAACACATGGAAGCAACTCAGAGGCAGGTCAGTACTCTTCACTATCTGAATAGCAAGCACTCTATACTAGGTATTCATTACAAATTACTGCTGATTTTGTGAGTAGTAGTATAACCTGTATATTATTAACCATTCTCAATATTGTTTTCATGTGATGCGACCCAAAAATGCCAATTTTTTAAGTCACTGCAATCTATCTTCAGAATGGCAAACACGCCAAATCAGTTAAATCTGCCGCTGGTGTTCAGAAATACAAAAATGAAGTGTCATGTCTCAGCACATGTATTGCTTCCTATGTTTTGAAGGTCACCTGCTGACAATAGCATAAAATAATTAATAACTGTGCCCCGCCTTTCTTTTTGTGTCCCACATGAATATTCAGAGTTACATAGCAGATATTATTGCTGCTAACACAGCATGTGGTGTGCTAGCAACACGGTACAACTTGCTGTGCGGCAATTCACACTGTTGCATTATCAGCAATGTAGAATACTGTTCTATGCATCCTGCCGGAGCAACATGCAAAAAAAAAAGAAAAAGAAAATGAAAAGAAAAAGTGTTTTTTAAGCTCACTAATGTGCACACAAATTTACTTAAGGACCGTGCCTTACAGGTTTTATATCAAGTTTCCAAAGAGGCGGATGCAAGAATTAACGGAAGCAGGACTTCAAAACTTCAGCTTACTGTTCTTAGTGCTTGCTATCTCTGCAGAATTGGATGATGTGGTTAGTGTGGGATTACCCATCTGGAATATGGAACTATAAGACACTGCGTAAAGCCTGCTTTCTGCCAACAGATAACGAAAATGTTTGAACTACTCAGCCTTCTGCCACATGCTACTTCTGCGAGCAAGATGTCAGTTGTGTTGAAGGCCATGTTTGCAGCACTGCTGTGCTTACAAGAGCGCAATGTTGGCATGCGTCTGCTGGCTGAAAAAGTCGTCAAGTGGTTTTTCTCCCACTGCCTGTAAGTGCCTTGGCTGTTTGGCAGTCCATTAAACTTCCATAATTAATCACAGCCAAGCCTCCCTGCAGCAAACATGTTAAAAAGTTGAATGTAGTAAATTTGTGAACTGCTTCGTTGATTATGTTTTACTTCTGTCGACAGTCTTTCGTGTGGCAAAGCTTTTGTCTGATGAATCGTGAAAAAATCAGTTACTTAAAGGTGTCCATCTGTCCTCTTTGCAAACAACTGTTCCAAAATAAGTGCTACTCAAAAGGATAAACATCCGCTATGTCTGATGGAACACTAAAGATCACGTTTCTTCCTCTAGGAGGACGAGCGATAATGTGCTGAAGTTCATGGATGAAATAACACTGAGCCATCACGTGTTTGTGAACATGACATTGAAATTGTGCTGTAAAAGCAACAATTATTTGTAACTTCTTTTTTTCGCAAAATATTGATAGCGATTGACAGCGATGACAGAAAAACACCGGCATTAGAATTTGCAACAAAATAAGATTCACAAATTCGAAAAAAATTTGTTAAAGTAAAGACATAGTAGCAGCAAATCGCACAGCATACAGACGCTGCACCTACCACGGTCTTCATTGTCACAATGTACTTAGTAAAGACCCTGAATTCCAACCATCTAAGTTGGACCATTAAAAACAAGGAAAAGGAAACAGAGGCGTCCTCCCAGTTGCTGTATCTTTCTTTAGCTTCTCCTGTCATATCTTCATGTGCTTGCGATATGTGATACCCAGAGATGCATGTGATCCCCTGAAGAGCTCAGTGGTGCAGCAAAATTAAGGTCACCTCCCCTTTTTTTTTCTTCTATCCATCACCATCAAGGTCCCGTGAAATAATCTTCAAGCGTGCCTCCATTAGAATTCTAGAAGTATTAAGACCGTGAAATTAACCACTTTTACAGTATACGGTATGCTGAAATGTACCTGTACTTCACCCATGCATGGATTGCACTGTGTGTTTTTATGGTTTTCTTTGTTGCTGTTATCCTGAACTGAAGTACGATTTCGGTTTGACTGTTCACTAGTGGGTGCTAGGGAGCCGAAAGAAATAATTTCATTATTTACAGAGGGAAAGTAGAAGAACGTTCAGATGCAGTGCTCCTACAGCAGCGGTCTACACTTATTCCAGTTTATATGGAAGGGATTGTAGATATTCTGGACAGCAGTTGCGACTTCAAACTATCCGAACACATCCTGATTGGTATGAGGTTCTTTGGAAATAATTCTTTGTGGAAAACCAATTAAGATAGCTGCTTGTGTGTTTGCAAATTGATAAATATCTGGTTGCTGCCCTATATCTACCCTGCATGCTATAAAATATTCTGCTGGTGACTGGTTTTCCTGGTTGTTTTCTTAACATGTGCGTCTTGTATAAGAGGGTGCTGTAGCATATGAAAATACGGTCAGTGGTATATTCTACAAATTTTGTTGTACACAGTTCACCTACAGTACTTTTCCCAACTTATGACGGTATCCCTTTAGCCCAGATTTAATTGTTTCTAGCTTGAAGAGCAAAAAATGTTTTCTTTTTCTTTTAGCAAGGGTACTGCATTTGTCAGAATGTAGCTGGATGGAATATTCATTGTGTTATGACATACTCAAAAACAAGAACCTCCTTCAGCACACTTTACGAGCCCAGTCATCTGATGAATGTGTAATTAAATACGGCTGTGGCTTTATTCACTTTCATTTCTTTTAGCACCTCAGTTAAAGCAGCTACTCGAACAGGGCACTCACTCGGAACAGTCTATTTTGCTTCGAGGCATCCAAGAAGGAATAGAAAAAGTCAGGTAGGCACGCTCTCAGTACACCTCTAGAATGTTCCACTGTTGGATGCATGTATCAATCAGTTTCCTGTGTGCATGTGTATTGGATGCGTATTAGTATCATGTAACATCACGTAACATCATGTTTCATGGTGAATACTGAGTATTCCTCCTGTGCTTAAACAGAATGGCTGTGAAGACACGCAAAGATGCCAGTTCATTCCAGCAAAATTGCATGACAGAGGACCAAAGAAGTAAGGAGTGAGGGAAATTTTGGCAGTAAACCAGTTAAATGTAATTCTAATGTAGGAATGTATTTTAATTCCAAGGACAAAGATGCTAGCACCATCATGGTGTGGGTTTCTATATTCAGGCATGTTTGGTAACACATGTCAGCGTTTTTGGAGAAGCACCATTTGGTTATAATAAACGAATGGCCACTGAATACGGATAGTGAATGACTTTGCAGTGTCGAAGCAGTTTCTTGCTCTGTAAAAGGGAAACTGTAACTTTTCTAGAATTGATCATCCCACTTTCACTATTTGTATCTTAGATACGCTACGTATTAGTGATTGGAATAATATTCCCCGGTCGCTTACTAAATTAGCTTTTCGAGTCCAGTTGCATATTTATTTTGGGTTACAATTGGGGTTCCACGTTTTCGGTTTTTATTTTTGGGCGGATCCGGCGTATGTTGTTCTATGTTTATTGATTTTCACGAAATTGGCGTTTTTCGATGTTTCTCCTGGCGTGTACATGGTTCACTCTGTAGTTATCGGCGAATAGAAATCACAATGTAATTTCCGCACGACGCTCGTTCAACCTGGCGTTGTTCGCTGCGGTAACGTTCTACGACTAACGAAAAAGTAGACTGACATTTTTCACAACCACTGTATTTCTGTACGGTTTTCTGATCTGCATCGACAACTTGCTGGGCATGTGCAGCAATTTATCTCTTAGTTTGGTCTCCATGTCCTGGAATGTCCCTCTGCATTCGGCATTTTTCGATTAAAACCGAATGAGGGAAAATTTACCCGGCGTATGTTTTTTGGTGTTTTTCGTTTAAAACCGACAACGCGGAACCCTCGTTATAATGCTTCTCTTTTGTGACTTTTTGTTTCCCCCCTTATGCAATGTCTCCTGTGGGCATTTGAGGTATTGTTATAACAGAAATAAAATAAGCTTCTTCATGGATGTTAGCTGTAACCAGACAGCCTCTGAACAAACAAACATAGTGTACCTCACTTTGTGAAAAAGTGTGGTTGTGACCCCCTTCCTTTGAAAGTAACTTGATTTCTCGTGCCATGTTGTTGGGTCATATTTAGCTAATATAAGTGTGTAGAATTTTTGAATTCTTTTCTACACTTTCCTTTCCTAAGAACTCAGCACTGCCATGTACAGTAGTGTGCTGCCATTTATCCACAAGGCTGCGATGGGGACGTCAGCCACACTACCACAGGCAGCAGTTGTAGACACAGCAGCTGCAGTGACACTTCTTGCCATGTACATGTAAGTATGTGAGTTGTTCGGCTGATTCCAATGTGCATTTTGAAAATGATGGTGCCCAGCTGAACAGTTTAGAACTTTTTTGTTCTTTATGCTTATGGCCTTGAGGGTAAATAAAGAAATATCCAGTGTGCTTCTATTTCAGGCCTTCACACTTGTGCATACCAATCAAAGCTAGTTTTTCCAGCCTTTTTGAATACTTTGGATGCTCGCCACATGTTAATCCAAGGTAGGCCATTCCTTACATACTGCGTTAACTATCCAAAGGCATTGCATGGCGGGGGGGAGGTGCTTAAATGGCAAATGTGTAAGCGCAGCTTGTCAACACAGAATTTTCACAACAGAAAAAAGAGAAATCTCAAGTATTTGGCATGGTTTTTGTACCCTGAATGTAAACATCATGTGCAGCACATTGTGTTACAGAACATGCTTCATTTGAGCAAACATTAGGTTTTAATTAATTTTGCAGGGTTTCCAGTCGGTTTTTGTGTATGCTGCTGACCGAGGAACATGTCATGGAGCATCTCTCAAGAGCAGTCGCCAATGTTGAAACACAGTTAATACGTGCATGGCTAAGATGTGCCATGCTGATACCCCCGCCATGTGACCATACGATGCAACTCTCACGGTAAACTTTGCACGCACACAATCACGTCCCATGCATCAAGTACTATCTGTGTGTGTAGCAAAGGGACATAGTGCTGCTTGAGAAGCCTGGAGAAAGAACATTAACACATTTTATGTCTGTTCACTTTTTTTAGACAAGCTTCATGTATGGTGCAAACTGTTTTGCTAAATGAAACAGTATCAAAATAGAGAGATAGTGTGTAGTTAGCCCCTGGCACAGATATAACATAAAACATGATGTATGCTCAAGTAGAATTGGAGCCAATTGTGATTAACTGAGGAGTGAAGGAGTATTCTTAGAATGACTGTCATTGGGAGTACTTAACATTGTTTCGTAATTATAGTTCATATTCTTTCACTTATGTAATTCCTGCGTTGCACTCACTTTTTTTTTTTTTATGTTCAACACAGAATTGATATTTAGTCTTGAAAGACAAATTTCTTCTGCCGTCTGCAGAATAATTCTCAAGCTGAATGAAGTCTCAAGAATTACGCTCGGCACAATTCCATTGGTGAAGGGTGATCATGAGGAGCATCTGATGGCGTTCTTCCAATGTCTCGAAGAGGTGACCTCAATTGTTGGAGACACGAGTAACCTTGGAACGAAATCCAACATGGCAGAAGAACTGCAGGGCTACCTACAGACATTCATGATCAACATTCTAGCATTGCTTAAGACAGAAGCACAGTCATCATTGCTGCTGCATGTATATAAGACATGCGGTATGCTGTGTAGGCACTGCTCAACATTATTATACACTAGGGTAGGTAAATCACTCTCTTTGACAATGAAAATTGGACTGATAGCAGGACAGAAAACTTCTTCGCACAGGGGAAGCCAGGTTGTGTTTTGCCTGAACTTTTGAATGTGCTCCTAACCCCTGGTTCTTCAAAGCGGCCACTTGCTCAAGCACAAACATTGGCCATCAAGCAATCCCTTCCAATGGTAAGATACAAAATACTTACCGTAATTTCATGCGTATTAGCCGTGGCTTACGCGCAATTTTTTTTATCATGGGCGCTCCGCGGCTTATCCCATGACTATTTTTCCCTGGTATTTTCCCCATAACTCCGTTTTAGCGAAAGCACCGACAGTGTCTCCTGAACAGCACCGCCTTGCGAATGCACGAACAATGTGTAACAGGGGCGTGTCCACATTCGAATAGACTGACCTTCCTGGGTGCCTTCCCCTAAGCAGCTTTAACGAAAGTGGTGACAGTGATTCATGTCTTCTGGAAGGCCACTGACCCGTCGATCCATGAAAAGCACGCAACAAGGGCGCAATCCGATCTTGGTAGAACACTAGAACTGACCTCCCCCCCCCTCCCAGTATGAACCACAGGGTTTTATGGCCTTTCTAGGGTGTCCTTTGTCGTACAAATCAGTCGCGCCGTTTTGCCCGCGGCATATCTGCCCGACAATTTTCAAAACGTTCCTAAAAACGGGTCCTGCCGCTTATACGCGTGAAATTACTGTATTTAAAAAAATTAGTAGTTAAACTGTGTCATTCGAAACACAGTGTAGCGAAAATGGCTGTTTTAGCTGCTGTGGGATGGTTCTACAGGTGAGGTCTTGTTCCATATACCTCACTTTATTTTGAATGCTATGTATGCCCACTCAAGTCGTCAAGGGACAATATTGTTTCGGTGCTGTGATTTTGTTGGTTCCATAGACGTTAGTACTCGGCCAGTCTCGTGCTCTAAACTTTCAATCCTCACAGGGCCATTGCATGATTACAGCTTACTACTGTTATCTCGTAAATCAAGTATTTACATGCCTTACAGTTTTTGCATGGACTGCTGCTGTTGGACGTAAAATTGGACTCTTATCTGCAGCGGACCTTCAAGGAACTTATCACTTACTACCTTCCGTTCTTTGCACTGGTGAGGTCTTTTTTTAACCCCCACTACTAATGCATTATGAGTAATTTCTTAACCTCTAGGCACAAAATCCTCTGTATAGCACTGGACAACATCCACTTCTGGTAAGTTCAAGTGTCAGGTGCTTAGGTAGTTATTAGCCAAGTAGCCACAGATCCATGTGCGCTATGTACATAAACGAGCATGTGAACTTTTCACACAAATACTCTAAAAATAAGCTACTCACTGAGGGAGGGGGGGCTGAGCATTTGAAAAGTCTCTTTTTTTTTTCGCTCCTTAATGAATAAATATTTTGTTTGTTATGTAACAAACTTCAAGCTATACGTATATGTTTCATATTTGCGTCATGTTCATCCCTTTCCCTCAATCTCAGGGCTTTAAGTACACCATTCTTCCCGTGTAGGTTATGCCAAACTTCTTTCGTCGTGTTCAACAGAACCTAGAAGTAGCTATTAGCACTTAATTTGAATTTTAGCACGATTTTATATGCGACCTGCGAGTCAGTTTTTTCGTAAGTGCACAAACACCCTTGTAGCACATATTTCGTGCAGATGATTGCTTCAGCATGTTTTGAGTACAATTATAAGAAATGAACTCCGTTTTCTTTAGCTCTTACTTGGCGACCTTAGAGGCACCCAGAAAATGGAAGTGTACGTGCAGTTGCTTGCGGAAAGCATAAGTGAGAACATTATCTGCCGAAAGGGAATGGCACATCAGCACTGCAATAAGGTACTGCATGTATAGTTGCTTATGGGAGGCTATAGCTCATTCTTTTCTTTTTGTTTTCATTGCAGGGAGCAAATTTTTTTAAAGATCTCCTAAGGCAGCTGGATTGCATGTCTGACATTCGCAAAAGGTTTGTATTTTGGTGGCATGGGGGGTACTGCAGGTGGCACTGTGCTGCACTGTGTAATCTGGAATGATGGCACTGCACATAGTAGTATATACCTCTGTCGGTTTCCCTATAGAAGCAAGGTATTTTTCTGCTGTTGCTACGATTTGTCGACGTGCCTCTTCCTCTGTGCTGACATGTGCAGTTGGTGACAGTGCATGATGCCACATTGCCAAAGTTTTCAACAGAAAACAATGGGAAATTACACATCTTTCATTTAAGGCACTTGACTGGGGACAGCTGTTCCTGAACTGGAACTGGAACTGAAAGTGAAGTTCCCTCTCCTACTGGCAGACAGCCAGGGGTGGATCCAGGATTATTTTGAGAGGGGGGGGGTCGAGCCTTTGCCAGCATGGTAGATACACGATCTAGGTCAATTAAACACTATGTGAAAACAGAAATTGAGGAGGGGGTCAGGACATCCTGACCCCTCCCCCTGCAGACAGTTGTTCATCAGTGTTGTCTGCAGTAGAACAGTCTGTGTTTGAAATATTGCACAGTGTGTCCAAACAGTGCCCATCCCTGGAAAGATGTAAACTTCCTATTATACACACAACTTCTCCAAACCTACACTCTCAAGCCTTTGAGGTCTGTGTCTGGAATGTATGTGTGAAAGTTGGTATGGTAGTGTATAGACATGTGCATATCCTATATGTCTTGTTTCAAATGTGTTATAGTATGTTCCTTCCCTATTCTCCTTCCCAGATTTGACGCGAGTGGCACATTGCCCCAAATGCATGTCACTCTGCAGACTTTACCTACTTTAGATATCATTCAGTTGTGCTTTGCTCTTACTTTCCTATTTCAGTGCCATAGCCACATTCTTCTTTCCTGTGATGGAAAACCTCTTACATTCGGGGCCATCCATAGACAACACACCCTGTGAAAGACTGATGACAATGGTCGTTGAAGAGAGCAGAAAAACGTGCAAGACAGCTGAGCAGAGAAAGTAAGGAACTAAACAGATATGTTTCAGCCTCGCTATGGCTACATTTTCTTATTCAACTTGTGTACTAATGTAGAAGCATAAATTGCACAGGTTGAATCAACAGTTAGGCCTCATCAACACCCAAATTACAACAATTTCTGAGGACAGAACATTAATTCTATAACGCTTCATTCTTAATCAGTACATTGTTGCATGTGTAAGGTGGACAACCATGCGACTGGGTAGGGCTTAGATATATACAGGACCTGGAATGGAGCCTCATACCAGTTTATGCTGTCCGATGTTGTTCCTAGCTTTTCTTATTTTTGCTGACCTTTCACGGGTGCCTCCGGTACCTTCATGTTTTTTATGCTGTCTTTCTAGCCTCTCTGGACGTGCGTCTTAGTGTGGAGCAGACTTCATTATTAACTGCTCTGTTCTGTTTCTCAGGTACCTCGTCACGGTCATTGTAAAATTTGTGCAGAAGCATGTGACGTGGAACACGTCTAGTGTGTTCAGGCTACTCACTGAAATAGCTTCGCTAAATGCCATGCTCATATCTGACAGCATATCAGATATCTCAGGCGCGGTTGCAAAAACTGAAGAGAAACGAGGAGCTGGGCCCGATCAAGTGCTACGGTAAGTAGCGGTGGATTCTGGCCGAGGTCGTGTGCGCATTACTGATCTGCAGAAATTCTCTGTGGTTTCAGAAAGTACATCACGAACTTGCTCAGCCACACGGAGAAGTGCAAAGGCATCCAGCAGAGGTTATGAGCCATTCGTACAGTGTAGTGCTCATATTTATGCATGTTTGGAAGTTGCATGTACAGCCCTTTGTATAAATGTTAAATAAAATAAGTGATAAATATGTTCTTGCTTGACTTTTCTCACTTTTTTTTGCCATTATTTCGATTAAATCCCTGAACATCAACAAAGCCAGCATTTCTAGTACCTTGAACCATGCCATTGCAATGTGTGTGATGGCCATGGCCAGATATGAATACATTGTCGATGTTGCAAACACTCCATTACCCATCTTCAACATAATATAAGCATAAGTACAGGTCTCCTATAAGTACAGGTCCTATATGTCTCCTAAAGTTGTGTTGTCAGCGCTCCCCTTGCCACACCAAGGAGTGCGCTAGCTACTGGCCACTAGCAACAGGTGTAGGGTGTGACTTGAATGTACCTTTCTTAGGTTGGTCACAACTATGCTGGCGAATTCCATCAAGATAACGAGTTTTGCCTCATGACAAGCATGGGTAAAGTCTCTACTACTGGCAGTATGGGAATGGACACACACACAATGCACACCAATGGAACGCCATCTGCCAACACCACCTAGGTACAGAAAGCCTGCTCAACACCTCCTCTCACTCCTTTGAATGCAGACATATAGTCAGCCAATCGCAGCAGCAAGCCAAGGTGTGTCAGCCAATTGCCAAAGACTATTTTGAAGCATAGGCTTTCTGTGGCCACCGGTGGCTTCCCATGCTTCTCTTCTCCATAGCTGCGGCTGCTGAAAGGCTTGTCGTGATCGGTGAACTCTTAATATTTATGTCACACCACTCATGTGATCAGGGTTTCTCTCTGGGTGGTGTTGCACCTGGCCTCCGTGGCAGTAAAGCATGTCTCGCACACTGCATGGCACTGCAGTAAGAGTGGCACTGCAGTAAGAGTAAGAGTTGGATTGACAATTCTTTCTGATTGTGATTAATGGGGTTTACATAGCAACACACACCAGGTTCTTCGGAACTACAGCCTACTCTAGTCAGCAGTGCTTGTTTGTTAGTACAGCACTAATCTTGGTGCTGCCGACGGCAACGGAAGAGCTCTTCAACATAATTGCCCTCACTTGTTCGGCACATGTGTTGTGCGCGTTTTATCTCATGCAAATCCACGTAAATTGGTGGGTCAAAAAGTTGTGCTTCTGCTCCCCAGTGGAACAATTTTTGCATTTTCCCGGAGCAGAACTTTGACCCAACTCTGCCAGTACAATTCACCATAAGGTGTCAAAATTTAATGTGTCCACGTTTTTATCCACCACCCTTTGAAACATAATGGGTCAGTATTCCCGCAGGGTCTTGAAACCCTTGAAAATCCCTTAAATCTGAAAGTCCATATTTCAAGGCCATGAAAGTCCTTAAGTTTTAGCCACCCTCGAAAAACCTTGAATTCTGGGAGTATTTCCTCACATTAACTGTCGTTTGCGACGTATTCATACACAACATTCAAGAAAGAGCATCACAACTTCCAGTAATCCCCCCCATCTACTTCCTAAACTAGTCATTCCTTACAAATGTCGACTGGCACTGTTTCTCATCTGGTCGCATGGAGAACTCCGAGCGGGTCTGGTACTGCCCGATAGCATTTTTTCTACATACTGTCTCGCAGCCCTTGGTATGCTCCTGCAGACCGCATCACACTTATTTGTGCACGTTCCCACCTGCGTTCACATGTTCATCGCACACGTTCTGTCCAATTCAGGGTGTCCTTATCAACATATAGGGACATTGCCGTAAAGTGCACTGAACGACTGCGCTCGGAAAGCGTACCTTCTAAGAATCGTGGCAAACCCACGAGAGCTATAGCCACACGATGTTGCTTGCAGTACAAACAGTTGTCACAGTTATTTTGCTTTTCTATTTTGTAATAATTTCTGTAATGATGTTTTCTGCAGCAGTAGTGTGTATAGAACCAGTTCTAAGCCTCGAGACATTACCTAAGGGGGCCGCGTGGGTCCTTGAAAACTCTTGAAAAATTGCCCAAAGTATATATACGAACCCTGTGGGTGCAATTGCGATCCTATGTGATGACTCACAAAAATTATAAGAACCAAGATAAGAGTTTCATATCAAGAACCCTCTTCTTTGGTTATCTATACATAGGGCCCTGTATTTTCGGGTTTTATGTTTCTTGAAAATCGGGGTTAAAAACCGGGTGACATACGGTGGAAAAGTTGATTTCGGGTTGAGAATTTAAAAACAGTGCTCCACGTATTTTAGATTAACACAAGATACGGAACAGCTATGCTGAATGTCCTATGTTTAAAGGGCCAGTAAACAGCTCAACGAACAATCTCCAATTATTATGATCCATGAGAGAACATGGCTCACGATATCCAAATATGAAATTCATTTACTTCTTTACCACGAAACAATGCCATTCAAAGAGCATAATCTGTGTGAGTCTCTCCATCATCCTTGGAACTGGGTCACGTCACAACGTTCCAACACATAGCAACACCACATTCCAGGCGCTGGAGGTGGGGGAGATTTTGCTGTCTTTACCAATGACGGGACTCACTGAGGTAGGCTGCAGCTCGCGAAGGAACCGGTTGTGGGAACTGAAAACATGGTACGCACATGAAACTGACATTGTGGGCTTTTGGTACCGTTCGATCTGGCTACCTTGGGGTTGACAAGTGGGAAAGATGCTTACAATTGACCTCACTTCCCGATATTACAACAAAATCAATGTATAGGCATCCCGCATTTTGAATGGCTGATGGTGCACGGCGTCAAAATGACGTCTGGCTGTTGTCGCCGGGGCATCGCAGGGTGGGGCATGAGCGCGAAAGAGTGCAGTGAATATTTGATTGATTTGATTGATTACTTCTTTGTGACAAGAATCTTTGG
The DNA here is from genome assembly GCF_037126465.1 of Ornithodoros turicata. Classification (NCBI taxonomy): domain Eukaryota; kingdom Metazoa; phylum Arthropoda; class Arachnida; order Ixodida; family Argasidae; genus Ornithodoros; species Ornithodoros turicata. The sequence goes on from NC_088207.1 coordinate 37,063,800, forward strand.
AAAACGTTCACCGAATTACATCGAATTACACTAAAAAAAAAAAAGTGTACCTGTGTACTGCCCCTTTAATGTTCCATAGTGCCCATATTGGTGGCTCAATTGGCATTGTGCCATGTTCATTTTTGGGTTTTAACCCCTAGTGATGATCATGCAAATCGGGGGGTAAAACCAGGTTTTACCCTAAAACACAGGGCCCTATTTATACATGACTGGTGATATGCATGTGTGAAATCTTTAGTTATGATGCAGCTCTGTATGAAAATATGGGTGCTGACACATGCAGCTTAGCTGCATGAAGTCTAGCTCACTTGGTGTGGACCCTAAACCAGAGCTGGGGCCTGATGCTTAACACAACATACCATTTGTTGTCGTTATTTTGTTAAGTTGGCGTGCTCCAAACATAGATTGGTCATTGCCCCGGAGCTTGTGACAAACAGGGAAGCGATGTACGTATCACACAGTATGGAATAACGAATATAGATGAGCAGCGAGACGCTGGTGTAAATTTCCATGCTCACTGATTTGCGATTCATTCGTATCTCCCTGTGGGGAGGAGGACTCCTTTTTTTCTTCAGGAAGATATGCATATAAGCTCGCAATGTCTGCAATGCTGTGTAGTGCACGCAGTATGATTTTTATTCTCTAGTTTGGGCTTCGATTTATCCGTACCCTACAGTTTTGTATCCTACATAGTTTACAGTTTGTTGTAAGAAATCATTGAGTATTCCAACTAAATGCTGCACAAGCAAGTTTAGCCTCCAAGAAGGATTTTACTACAAATAATGAAACTTTGAACTTCTAAGATTCACACAAACACACAGACAGAAAAGGAGGGCCCCTCACTGTGGAAGAGCACCAGCAGCCTTCAGTATAGCCTCTTTTTCCCTGAAGTAGTTTCTGAACCAATCTATGTGTTCTCGTTTCCTCTGCACCGAAATATAAGGGTTCTTCGAAAGCCCCGTGGTCACCAGTTCCATGAAGTGGCGTACTGGCCCTTTCTTAGGAAAATCTTCTATGAGGCTTTCGAGGAAAACATGCTCGTGGAAGCCCACCTTTGCTTCCTCGTCCAGACCTGTTTTTAGCAAGAAAGAGAAGCGTACTTGTAACTGTAATGATCTTTCTAGGTCACAGGCGATCTAGATCTATGACCATAAGCAATACTTGAGAGTCATATTTAAAAGGTGCTGTTAACTCGGCACATGGCACCCCACATTCAGCATGTTTAAAAATATGTCTTCACTACTTCCACCATGACACCAAATCGTTGGCATCCTTAGCTCGCCTTGATCATGATGATAAGTTGATGCTTTATCAACCATAAGAGACTAGAACCCACAACCCTGGGAACAGTAAGCGGATGGGTTCACAGTTGATCCACCAGTTTTAACAGCGGACACCACACACAAGCCTTTGCTTGCAACTTACCAGCTTCATTGTTGATGGGAAATGTCCACAATTTTCCCTGCTTTGTCCACAGTATCATTTCTTCGTAAGCATTTTTAGGTGGTGGTGCAACAAGGAGGTGGAGTTCTCGTGCTTGTAGCTTGTCCCATGTGCTCAAGCATGGTGCATCTGATGTGGAGCACAGACAAAAATACACATGGGTACCGTTAGCATAATGCAGGTATGCTAAACAATGTATCTACACTTTGTGTCTGTATTAGGTCGGTTGTCTAGCACATGTTCTAATCCGATGATAACCATTCTGGGAACACCATTTTCTCACCTCCATCTGCCTGCGTGTCTGCAGAGAATATGTCCAGCCGAGCTGCTCCCTTGAGATCAATTTGTTCTGGCGTCCTTAAGGGAAGAAATTTCATTATCTGAACCTGAAAAACCTGCATCTCTAACTGACAGTGCTGCACGGGCACAGATTAACTATTTCCTTATCGTGGTAAAAACAACCATTTTTAGATGGTCCGACAAATATAGTTTTTTTGCTGTCAATGTCACATCAGAATAGGTTGCTATAGAGGAAACTGTACCTAATTGAGCGCCGTATTGAATGATACTGGTTTAGGAAAAGAAGCTATCTGTATATTTCCAAAATACCTTAGAACAAAAGAAATAACCAGTACAACAACAGAAAACTCGTGAAGATGCATATGTATCTCGAAGAAAAATATCAACCCAGAAATTTCAAAACATGTGTGGAAAATTTTGTCTGAAGTAATATATCTGCAAATATGGACACTCTAGGTCAAGAAGTTTGTGAGTTGTAGAAAATAAGGTCGACACTCATGGCATACATGCGACTGAGTGACCGAGTTCCTTGAAGGAGTGAAATGGGAATTAACATCGTAATTTCTGCAGAAAATATTAGTTTTATGCTCAACTTTCTCGTCCTTGCACCAGATTTTGCTGTTTCACCGCTTTTTCATTCCTCCCGGTTCGTTTCGAGGCAGGAAGAACAGCAACTGTGCAAGTTTTACATATCCTTATATTCAGGACAAAAGTCTGGTCATCCAATATATGTTCAGAGTCGTTACGTATTTGTGTTCTAATAAACTAATCGACCCCAAATACGCTTCAAATTCAAGTATTGTGCACTTGCGAAAAAGGTGAAGACACTGCCTCGTTGGCAGTGAACCAGTTTCACAGATCGTTACCACAAGGGCAAGCTAAATGTGACACTGAAACTGATTACACAGTGTCTGTAGTGTCCTCCAAATGTCGCCACTTGTCCATATGTGCTCATGCGGCTATGCAGCGCGTCTTCCACACCGTCGATCACCGGTGATCAGCATTCTTTGGGCGCGGTAAGGAGTTAATGCATGTGTATCCTGCTTCAGCGAAACCCCGACACAGTGGCGGAACCAATTGGGTGAGGTGAGGGGTGATCGCCCCCCCAAATGTCAGTTTATACATTGAATTTCGCTCTCTCCCATCTCCCACTATGCACTTCCACAAAGAAACCCCCACCCAAAACCAAGGGTCTGGATACGCCCCTGTCCCGACAAAATATTTCCATGGAAACACATAATCATTCGATGATAACTGCATAGTATGGGTTCTCGAAGAGCGGGTAACATCGCCAGGACCTCCATAGTGGCACTTCATACAGTATTTGCATCCTGATCAGCATGAGTAGCGCCCATGTTGACACTAAAAAAGTGAGCCTACCCTGAAGCCGGAGTACGTCTTTTGCGTTCTCGGCTAACTGCTTGTGTGAGAGCGTCAATGGTTCCTGGGGGAAGAGAGCCCCGCAGGAAGTCACCATCTTCGGCCGCATCCACCCGCTGTGACCTGGCATCCCGTCTGCGGCTCTTGCGGTCGATCTTCATACCCACAAACAGCTCGCTTGAAGAAGAAGGGAAGTCTAAGCGTAACAAATTATTGAGTTCAGCACATGCAGCTTACGACAATACCTCATAGATGGCCTTTTATCTTCATTCAAGTCTCCCCCTTCCCGCTTTTCCTGTGCATGGAGGCGGAGTTCGCTGAGGAGCTCAGACTCTGTTTTCTCTGTGTCACCTCCAAGGCTAGAGGCTACTTCTTTTGCGGCCTGCACAAGTTGTTCGTCCAATCCTCTTGCTCTGCAATATTATTTGGATTTTCTGCACACGTGGTACAAGCTGAGTTGATTTCTCCTGTACCCAAAGATAACTTCTAGAACTTGGGAACTGACTACTGGCGGCTACTTGCAGGTGGATAACGGGTGCACATATAAAAGATGAATGACCACACCATCACCAAGTATCTCAATCATCATTGTACAAAGTAAAATCCCTGGCATGCCCTGTTTTTCAAGCACTTTCAGTGTTTTCCAGAGCAGTAGACACCCTGAGACTATTCCATAAGGGACTTCTTTTTCTTCACGCAACATACTTTTCTGCAGCTTTCTTCAAGACTGGCTTTCTTGGTAGACCAGGCCTTGCCAACTTAAACGACAGACTGGAAGAATCCGAACTTGGTACAGACTCGATCTGCAAGGCAAACGCGAAACGCTGTAAGAACCAGCTGATGCTATGACTTCAGTCAACGGGGAAATTAGTATGCCACACGAACTCGTGCACAAGCATTTCCCAAACACAAATTAAAAAGTCACGATCCCCGATACCTTCATGTCGGTAATCAAAAGCTTCAGTTTGTCCAGTGCAGCCTCTCTTTTGCTGCTTGCAGGTTCATCCCGATCAGAGTCTGAAGAGTCCGAAGAATCTGACGATGATGATGACGAGGAAGAAACGGAGGAGAAATATTTGTACAAGTTTCGTCGTGCGACACTGGTGGGTCGCAGGCTAGACTTCAACGAGCCCGAGAAAAACCTGGAGGCATATGCACACAATTTATGTACGTGTTGAAAGGACCCACACGGCCGGTTTATGAAATGCGATTCAGTCTTGGAGAGACAAGAAGAGCATAAAAGTGGTAAACCAGATTTTTATACCTGTGAACTATAGTCATTGGTATGCATATGGGCGCAGCCATGATTCCTCAAGTGTGGTGCTGTCCCTTTTGATTTGCTTTTGATACAGGCAATCAGGCGTACTTCCGAATGAAGTCACATGTGCGGTGTTTTTCTTTTTAAATTTCACATTGCTTTAGGGACAATCTTCTAAAGTGTTCGCTCTTTTTGTAAATTTTTGACGCTTTCGATTTGTGCCATTCGGCTACAGGCGGCGCTACGCTCTACGGAGCCATGCTTTTTCGGTTTCGCTTTCGATACAGATCGACGATAGCGTGTTTCCAGTCTTCTATTTTCTCGGCATCTTCTATATCTGTGCGCATCCCGCCGCAATCTAGCAGGTTGTGGCGCGTGATGCAACCACACGCCACACCGTATCGCCACTGTACCGACACCGTATCGCCACGCCACGGATGAGAGCTGCTCAGGTGACAAAATGTCTTGGTTAAGGGGGGGGGGGGGGGAGAAACGAAGGTAAGGAAAGATAAATAGCGGAAGCACCCCGTTGCTCTTACAGGCGTGCTTCCAAGTGCTAAACATGAGGAAGAAACTGTGAGAAAAGACCTAGGCAGAACGCCAACGCCAATCGCCAACAAACTCTGTATGCGCTAGCACTCCTATGCCGTGTAACTTTCTCCTTACGTAGTGATTCGTCCTGAGTGTACTAAACGGTAAATATGTGCTCTCTATGAATTTGATGGAATAAGCCTATACATTCACGTATTTCTTTTTGCGACCTGCTTTACCTCTTCTAACTCCTATTATTAACTATTATTATTATTTATTAACGTTGTCCAGCTATAAGCAACGGTGTCCGAAGGCCACTTGAGCTATCCAGCGCTGGTATAGCAACGACTGCGTTATACGCGAACGATAAAATTAGACGCAAGCGGCGATCCCCGTTTGCAGGAAAACAGACAATGGGTTTATTAATCCAAATTTAAGCGGAAGTGAACATATCCACATGTCGGCACAGCTCCCCCTGAAGTCGGCCCAGGACGCATACTAATCCCCCCTGTTCCCCCTCCTTCCTGCTGTCCTCTTTCCATCTGTCCACATGGCGGCGCTCACACGGAATAAAAAACGAAGGAAAAGAACATATGGGCAAGCAATCTTGCTGTTGAAGGCAGCGCTGCCTGCGCACTTTACAATGTATCATATGATACTTAATTATACTATAATATTATATAGTATAATAATACATAACAGTGTATAGCGAATAGAACAGCAATATTGTGCTGTTCCCCGGCATGATAAAAGACAGCCAACAGAAAATGTCAACATTGAGGTCGCTGCGCAAGTTTGAAGACGACGACGGAGTTGTAGAACGACACACGAACGTTACGTCGACCGCGGCCTGCACCGAGAAGTTCACAGGATGGGTGAACAGCCACTGTCCTCAGCAGCCCCCCCACAACCACCACAGGACGAGAACGCTTGGAAAATGTTAGTGATTGGCTGTTGCGCCTGTTGCTGCGCTTGTTACTGCTGTTGCCTTTTATTTAATATCTTGCTAGCAATAATGCTTGTTGCCGCGTATACACCCACCACGACTAGCGTACGCGAAAAGTCGTCGCCAGAACTGCCCAGCAATCCCAGTGGGAACGTGTCTGCGAGGGAAGCCGAGGAACCGCAAGCTAACGACACTAAAGTGTTCGCTGAAACAACACCGATCATGAATCCAGGTGATGGCGACCACCAGATCGTCAACGCTGAAAGAATTCGTTGATTCAAACTGAGGTGCAGATTTTTCAAACCGAACAGTGTTGCTAGCGCGCAAGACAGGCAACGTATTGTCCGTCCCTTTCTGGGTACACGTGAAAATGGAAGAAGAATCCTCTTTGTTGTGACATTGCTGGCAAAAATAAGAAACTCGAACGTGCATTTTGTGACATGCAACTGTGATTTCAAGGTCACGTCTTAGGCCGGTAGCTTTGTAGGAATGTCGCTTCGCACAGGAACGGCAATGCGCAGCCGTTCCGGGACATTTGATCGAAAGCCGTTTGATCGAACGCAGGACATTTGGTCGAAAACCATTCGATCGAACGCCGTTTGATCGAAACGGCAGCGGTCGCTTGACCGATTTTTGTAATTGGTTCACTTGGGGTGTCGAAAATGACAAAAAAAGACAAAAAAAAAAAAAGCTGCAGTTCTAAATGCAGTTATCCTAAAGAGCATTCAACTTTGTGTAATCTGCTTCCCCGTAAACACATTCCTCATGCTAACCCACTTTTTCGTGCCCAAAAAGCAGTACAAGGGCCAGGGTTGTTCACCCTTAACCCGTTGGACAACCGAATAGGTTTTTCCGCTCTGACACATAGTAACTAAACATGCTGTACTTGTTAATCCCCCAACCCTTTGTCAAATAATAATTGATGTCAAGTACTAAACATTTTGGCAAATGAATTAAAAAATAAGTAAATGACATTTTTAATGATTTATTCCCGTCGAATGTGAACAAATTTTAACAGTGTATTATTGTTTGTAATCCACTGACCACTGTATAGGAGAAAGAGCAATTTCAGTTTATTTACTTTTCGCCTATGTGCAAGTGAACCTAAATTTAGTTCTTGCAACAGACATGTAACCGAAGAAGTCCTTCGAAACTTGGACAAGATAAGCAGGGCAGCAGATCTTTGTACGTTCTCTATTTCTTCGGATAGCGTGCATGTGTAGTGATTCGAGGCTGGAGATGCATACTCTAAAGTCCAACTAAGGTTTTACATGCTGTTAATTTAGTATCTCTCGTTGTACCGTGGCGAAATTTCGTTCTTAGCACCCACAGACTTCGAGTGGCTTTGCACATATGACTATCCCGTTTCAGACCGTTCCCTTTAAATATGTCGCCAGCAATAAGAAGGGTGCCCAGAACAAGGCTAGACTATCGGCTGCTCTCAATCTGGGGCAGCTTCCTTCAGTATGTGTCCTACTGATTCGTAAATGACAAACGTCTGCAACTAACCAGTGGTCCCCCTCTTCGGCTGCAAAAAAAAAAAAAAAAAAAAAAAAGAAAAAAAAGCAGAGGACACTGATTGCCTGCTCCGTATGCCCGAGTCAAAAGTTACAGAAGAAGTGGTGCCGACAACACAGTACATGCAGCTTTGAATTCCCTTCGAACAAACGTCTTTCGAACAAACGGCGTCGATCAACCGGCGTTCGATCAAACGCCTTCGATCAAACGGCGTTCGACCAAATGGGCGGACACCGTGCATCGTCCTAGTGTGTACTAACGGCACTTGTATGAGGGGACGGTTTTAGATTGCGCCGCACACAGACTACTCTGGTGCCAGAAGAAACGGATATAGTTTAGTACGATCCCGCGGCTTCTAGAAAAAAGAAAACTTAAAAAAAGACGTGAACGCCGTTTATGGATGTTCACGCTTCATACTGCTCACTTGGCAGACGACACCGTCTGCGCCTTTTCCTGTCGTCTGCTACGGAATATCTCGTGGATGTGCCACAAGATATTCCCTTCTTTCATATGCACGCACAACCTTCTTCACAACTCCCTTTGTCTTCGTTCGTCTGTACCGTGCTTGCGTTCCGCCACGGCTGGTGTACACTTCTCCAGTGTGGAATTCTCTTGTTTGCACTGACCCTTCTCACATCGAGGCTGTCCAAAAGAAATTTCTACACATTGTACATCACATTTTTTAAAGGAAAGACGCTCAATTGAGAATACAGTATATGTATATATTGCCATATTGTCGCTCCTTCCCCTTAAGTCACTTTCTGCGCGCCGCCTTTTTCATGATGTTATGTTTTGCTTCGAGATCTTACACTATTTCCTAGACACACCTAAGTCGATTTCACATTGTTGTGTCGGCCAATATAACCAGGTACACAAATATACTGTACCTATCCCGCCATATGCCTCCGCAATCGACAAACGCCATTCACCCTTTGTCGATACCTTTGCCTATTACGGCATGCAGGGGCGGGTCCAGGATGTTCCTGAGAGGGGGGGGGGGGGGGGTCCAGCCTTGCCATCACGGTGGGCACTCAATCGAGGTGGAGACAGAAATTGAGGAGGCGGCCAGGACATCCTGATCTCCCCTCTATCCGCCCGTGATGGCATACTATGCAGCACACGTAACTGAGATACTACATAAATGATACAACTGTCTGCTATGTGCCTCTCATGCATGCATATATTCTGATGTGTATTCCAATGTATGCATACTCGTCCCATGTAGATTTGACAGCCGTGCTCTTTCGCGTTGGGTGTGATCCGGGCCCCGATATCCTTTATGTATCCTCATTTTGTTGACCGTGCACCAACACCAAGGCCGTGTGCTGCACGCAAATTATTATTATTATTATTATTATTATTATTATTATTATTATTATTATTATTATTATTATTAGTAGTAGTAGTAGTAGTAGTAGTATTCTTAAGAAAAAGCCCTCACTTTAGAATGTATGTCTATACTGAGATAATGTCCCTCCAACCACTCTCAACGCGACGCCGTTTCATGATATTATGCTCTGTTATAAGATCTTACACAGTTTTCTCGATACACCATCTTTATTACATCAGCTTCATATCGCCGTACCTGTCAATGTAACCCGACACACGAATATACTTATCCCACCATATGCCTGCAAATCCGATCGTACGTATTCAACAAATGACAAACGCAATTCACCGCTCTGTTGATATCTTTACCTCCCATTCAAACGTTTTTAAAACTCTACTCTTGCGTTCACTCAGTAATACATGAAGTTGTACAGTTTTTCCCCCTTTTAGTACTATGTACTGTATATCTCCATGTCTGTATTGTATGTATCACCATATATCTATCGCTATATCTTCTATCACTAATATCTTCCCGTTACGCTCCTCTTCCTGAATATGTTATGTTATGTTTCGCCTAATCTGTATATGTATGTATATATATATGTGTGTATATATTTGTAAATACTGCATTGTCTGCGTGCGCCAACACCAAGGCTTCGGCTGTTCTTGGGCACATTAATAAAGGTATTATTATTATTATTATCAGACGTTGTCCCCAGATATGTAGTCCCCAGAAGTAACCGATTTGTTTTTCTCTCTTCAACGCAAATAAGAATCTGGACAATTCTAATATAGCGGATATATAATATAGCAATTCTGATGCAATAAAGCGGACATGCAGAGACACCTATGAGTAAAGTTTCAAGCGCATGGGGCAAAGCGTCTCTGAGACAGGCGGCCTCGAGCAAAAAAGATGTCTCATTACTTGTCCCGTGTCTCACCTTGCCCCACATTACCCTACAGTATAATAACACAAAACCGTGTATTATAATATCGACGATAGAACAGCAATAATGCGATGTTCCCAGGCATGATAAAAGACAGCTAACAGAAACTGTCAACATTGAGCTCGCCGCGCAAGTTTGAAGACGACGACGTATAGGTGTAGAGCGACACACGTCGTTGTACGATACTTGTACGATATTAGCACGACCATTAGCTTGTAACCATTGAGCTTGGCCTTGACGAATCTCCCTTGGTGAATGACGGCCAGCATCTGAGGTCGACAAAGAAGACACACGAACGGTTCGTCGACCGCTAACCTGCGTCCAGCCAGTTCCCAGGATGGGTGAACAGCCCTCAGAAGTCAGCAGTCAGCCACAGTCCTCACAAGCCCGTCCACCACCAGCACAGGACGTGAACATTTGGAAAATGATGGTGTTTGCATGTTGCGCCTGTCAATGCGCCTGTATCTGTTGTTGTTGTCTCAATTTTCTCTTGACGGTGCTGGCTATTGCTATGATTACGCCTATGACTAGCACAAGCGAAAAGGCGTCGCCGCAACTGCCCAGCAATCCACCACTGACTCCCAGTGGGAACGCGTCCGCGAGGGAAGCCGAGGAACCGCAAGGCAACGACACTGAAGTGTCCACTGAAACGACACTGATCGTGAACGCGGGTGATGGTGACCATCAGATTGTCAACGCTGGAAGAATTCGTTGATTCAAACTGAGGTGCGGATTTTTTTCTCCCTGAAAAGAGTTGTATAGCGCGGAAGACACGCAATGTATTGTACGTCACTTTCTGGGTGCACGCCAAAATTAAAGAAAAAACCTCCTTGTTGTGAGACTGAAAAAAAAAAAAGAAAAAAAAAGAAAAGAAGAAAAAGAAAGGAGAAGTGAACGTCACATTCGCGAAATTGACGTGTGCAACTTGTGGTGTGAAACCGTGAATATATATACTGGGTGTCCACGCTAAGTGTGAACAGGATTTTTTAAAAATATATCAATCACTTTTTCAGAGATGAAATCAATTGCAATATAGCATACGCTGAAGGGCACTCCCTAGGGGGGCATTAACAGACTCCTAAGACAATGTCTTAATTAACTTTCAATAATTAACTTTTTAATTATAAAAGCTACGAAGTTGCTCCAATGAGAACATCTGATCTCTTCGGTCACCAGGTACCAAAGCCGTTTTCAGAACAAAAATTCGTTCGAAAGATCGTCCGCAAAAAATTCGTGAAGGAACGCCATTTTTTTTTTCTTTTATTCATTGCGCATCTCTAGAGACGGGTCTTTCCTTCGTCCCCAATACGAGAGGATGAAAGAGCACACTATCGCCTCTTGCGTCCTGGAAAAAGATTAAAAGAAAACAGAAAAGGCAGCACAATATAAGGGCAGTCGCGATAGAGTAACCCGATAGATTTGTGTTTTTGTTTTGTTTCCGCAAGTTAAAGCTAATCTTCGACGCATGAGGCGGCACTGTGCTCTTTCACTCTCTCACACTGGGGGTTAAGGCCGCCTCTTCCAAGATGCGCAAGAAACCAAATAAAGAAAAAAATGGCGTTCCTTCACGAATTTTTTGCGGACGATCTACCGAACGGATTTTTGTTCTGAAAACGGTTTTGGTATCTGGGGACCGAAGAGCTCAGATGTTCTCATTGGAGCAACTTCGTAACTTTTATAATTAAAAAGTTAATTATTGAAAGTTAATTAAGACATTGCCTTAGGAGTCTGTTAATGCCCCCCTAGGGAGTGCCCTTCAGCATATGCTATATTGCAATTGATTTCATCTCGGAAAAAGTGACTGATCTATTTTTAAAAAATCTGTTCACACTTAGCGTGGACACCCTGTATATGTAAGTATTACTATATGTAAGTCCTAATTAACCTTCAATTAGCCTCAATTACATTCAATTATCATTTAATTACCGAAGGTAACTGCAGGTTATCTGGGGTAAGTTCATTTAATTCAATTTAATTAAGTTTACTTGCTTTAATTGCTCTCAATTTCTGTTAATTGATGTTAGTTACATTTAATTACCTCGGGTAACCTGCGGTTACCTTATTCTTTAATTTCATTTAACATTTCTCTTAATTACATATATCTTATATTAATTACATTTAAAATCAACTTCTTTTCTTTAGTTACCATTAATTACTCTTACCTCTTACTCTTAATTACCTTCAACTACCTAAATTTCATATCATTTACCTTCATTTACATTTACTCTCTTATCTCCCCTTTATATCACCACTTATAACTCTGCCACGGTGAGGCTTCACAATCTCATAAACACACACTACACACACATACAGCTCTTTCCACTTTGACACCCCTAATGCTAACGCATTAATATATGCCAGGACGGACGTTCGAAGCAGATCTCGTGCAAATTTCATACTGTACGGTCATGCAAAGAGGTTTTCGGTATACTCTTCGCTGCGCTCTGCTCTCTAGACGGCTTTATCCATTCTGCAATGGACGTTCGACATGGGGGCATGTGTCTTGTTCGATCGGCAACTTTGGTTATACTCGGAAGAGGACACAAAGAAGCAGTGGAAGAAGTGGTGTCGCAGTGCCCCATCCCATTCGTAATGCATTCGAATCGTGCATACTCCAGGGGAAAAGGGAGTAAATTGGATACCAATTAGAGCTTCTAGCCCCGAAGATTGTAGGTACTTCCCATTTTAGTCACCTAACTCCAAAATTTGCTCAGCAAATAGTCCCCCTAAACTTCGAATAAGCCTCTGTGCATTTAGTCCCTAGTCCCTAAAATGACGAAAACCACCCATTTTCCCCTTTATAAAGTGTAGAGCAAACCCAAGAACGTACTCTACGAGAATGCGTTCTTGGGTCCCTCCTTGAGAGATTTGGCAAATGGCGGTAGGACACTGTGTATCGTCAGATGAGCCTGTAAATGCACGGCGCGACTGTGTTTTTGCGTATATCGCCAAACATAAGAGCACGAATGTGTAATGAACACTGCTCCTCCTACTACTACTCTCCTACTTTTAGTACTTGTAATACTCCGTTGCTAACGAGTCTATGGAGACCGAAACCAAGCCGGCTAAATGGTGCGTATCTCAGCGAAGGCCATGGACCATTAACGAAATCAGGTTTTAGTGCATCGTACGCTATCGCCTTTGCGTACGTAAGGGATAGCGTGGTGCATCTGCGCAATGCGCAAATTCCCTGTTTATGTATTGCGCGTGCGCAGGACCACCAACGCTATCCCTTGCGTACGCAAAGCCAATAGCGTACGATGTACTAAAACTCTCTATTAGAGAGTTTTAGTGCATCGTGCGCTATCGCCCTGGCGTACGTAAGGCATAGCGTTGATGGTTCTGCGCACGCGCAAAACATAAACAGAGCTTCACCAGAAGCACCAGAGTGCGCAGAACCACCACACTATCCACTACGTACGCCAAGGCGATAGCGTACGGTGTACTAAAACTCAGTTTCTTTCGTTTCCGTTAGGAAGCAAGGACGCACATAGGACGTACGTAGTCTAGGGTTGCGGGGTTGCCACTTCGGAGTTGGAATGATTCCGGAATCATTCCAGATTTAGTAGAGCCCGGAATGGAATTATGGAATGGAATGGCGGAAACTGCCCCTAGGAATGGGAATGGAATGGTCTGGGTGCCTCGGTGGCAGTTCAACGTGCTGGTTTCTGCCCTCGCGCCCTTTGCACCGCACCCGCACACGGTCAAGAGTGAAATAACGTTGTCTTTGCGCTTTTTCCGTGCTTGGTAATGTCAATCTCCTCTAGCACTGCTGGACTTGCCAGTATGGTGGCCGGTCCTTTTCTCTTATCGAGGGAATTAACGGAATGGAATTGGGTTGCCAAGCCATTCCAGGAGTGGGAACTGACCATACCGAGGAATCGAAAGGAATGGAATTGGAACGGAATGGGAGACCCTATATTCCGCAACTCTGGACTACGTACACTTGTGCAGCTGCGTTTACATAAATGCGACAAAAGCGCATCGTAGAGACCATCGGCGCCGACTGCGGGGGGGCGCGGGGGCCCTTGCCCCCCCCCCCCCCGGAACATGAACTAGGGGGGGGGGGGGGCCGCCTCCCCCGGGAAGTCTCGCTAAGAGACTGACACCAACCTTTGGGGCTCGGCGCGCCCGGGTCAAAAGAGCGAAGAGTCACCAACCCCAAAAAATGCATCTTGCAATTTGTAAAATATGTATCCGACCACCATACTCATTATCACAGTAGAAGGTGAGGCGAAGAAACACAGAGGATGACACAACACATAGACTGAATTTCGCCCAAAGCAATCAGATCAATGAAACGAAGCAGTCGAAAAGGTACCAGCAGCCGCCAGTGAGGTGCAACGGTAACGCATACCCGTTGGGAGCGGGTTCAACTCCCGCTGCTCCATTTCATTGAGCATATTCATTATATTGCGCGCATTTCGGGCCAAACACCGAGGATTCAATGCATTTTGTTCCTTTTGCACTCAGTTTCCAAAGGCGTAATGCCTTCAGTTGTGCACATGTTCACTGTTTACGTTCTCTCTGTTTCTTTTTTTTTTTTCCTTTTCTTACTTCCTCTTATTTCTATACCAGTTCTGCATACAGCATAGGATCAACCCAGAGTGTGTGATTCTTCAGCTTTAGTTTTGTGTTTTCCATTTTTCGTTTCCTTTTCTTTCCTTCTTTTTGTTTTCTTTTGCTTTCTTCTTTTCTTTGCCTTTTTTTGTCTTCCCCCTTTCACTTTTTTTTCGAAATAACAAGCCATCCAACATCCATCTGGCTTACGTTTCCTTTCTTTTTTTTTTCTTAATAAACATATCCCCCCCCCCCAGCCAGAGTACTTACTTCACGGTGCGCCCTTGCCCCCCCCCCCCCCCCCCCCCCGGAAACATGAAAACTCTCCGTCTCTGGTAGAGACTATCGCACCGGCCTCGGTGGCTCAGTCGGTAGCGTGTTCGCCTTCTGATCCCGAGATCGCGGGTTCGAACCCGGCCGAGGACGCCAGCAACTTGGTGGCAGGGTACAAGTTGCTTAGACACGCCGTCTTCCGCGAGGGACGTTAAATACGGGGTGCCGTGTGATGAGCTTTCATCGCACGTTAAAGAACCCTCAGGTGGGCAAAAGCAATCCACAGACCGACCGCTGTGGCGTCGCTCATGATCTCAGTTGTCTCGCGACGTAAACACCCAATTATTATTATAGAGACTATCGCAAAAAAAAATCCTCAACCGATCCACCGGTTGTGACAGGTGCGAGGAGGTGCGATACCAGCTCGACACGATATACGCTTCTGTCGCATACAAGTGACGGCGGCCTGTGATACAGAGGCAGGACGCACGAGGGCGTAAATTTATTTCTCCCACACTGTACGGCTCGGCTGAATTCGGCCACACTTCCATCCCTCCACATGTACAGCTTCGCTGTGAATGTAGCCGGCGGTTTCCACATTTTTACGTCAACCCAAGAGCACGATATCCTCCCTGCAGCGAAGCGGTGACCTGGAAACCGAGCAAGGAAGTCCTTTCCTCCACGCCAGAATGGGAAATGAACGTCTCGAGGATACCTACACCGTGGGACGGAGGGATATATGGGGCTGCCGCGTCCATGAATTCCGCATCGGTGATTGCATTTCGAGCGCAGATTAGGATGGAGGCTCCTCAGAGCCGATCGTTGGCGTCTTCGACAAGCGCTCTCTCGCGATATATGCGGCGGGCATTGGAAGGGATAAAATGGTAGGGAGAAAATTGTATCTGGTTAAGCGAGAGTGCCTCCGATACGACTTGCGGGATCTCAGTGAGTGTATTAGCGTCACACAATCTATTCCTAGAACAGAGAAGAAGGTTGTGGGGGGTTCGTGGTTTCAAAGAATATGTGTTCCCGAACCGCAGACATGGCTGCTCAGGTTGTCTTCTCGCCAGGAGGCTCCACGTTGACGAAGATGTTCTTGCTTGCAGCTTTATTCGTACGTGGTTACGAAGTAAGGTCCCTCACAGTGCAGGGACTGTAAGAAAGACTGGTGTAGAATAACTGAACTAACCTGAAATCAGGTTCTCCGTGTAGGCACCATGTTGGTTGTTCCTCTTCCACCCAACACGGTTTCGTTAACGCCGTCCTCCAGTTTTTGTCGATTTTTTTTTATGTTACCTATTATATGTTCTTCTATGTTAAGTTGTCGGGTTTTCATGTGCTACGTCACATACCTTTCCGAGTACCTCCTTATTGCAACCATAGGCAAACAATATACCCCATTTATTTTCCACTTACGAATGGAAGTAGTTCATTGGCAAGCGTTTGAGTGACGTCCATTGCAGCAAGTCCACCTGGCGAAGCCGGAAGGCGCTTCCATAGAAATATACGAGCTATTTCACATGTACACACAGTGTATATAACATGGCGACGGACGACTTGTGCGTGGACACGAGACTTGGCGTCTCGAAGACAGTCCCCAGAGTCTGTGACACAGAAGGAACCACATGGCGACAGACGGCGAAGCTGCAAAAGAACGGACACCACAGCAGTAAGATCTTTTATAAACGCAAAATCACTTTCTCGAAGAGCAAGAGAACGTCGCGCCTTCATTCCCTATGTCTAATATGTAAATAGAACTAGCGGGAGCGTCTGACTATATACAAGCAACTTTCCTGCGAGACCTTTCGTCCGGAATAGACGTCTTTCCACGGTTACACATATTTGGTCGTGATAGTCGCCAGTAAGAGCAACCAGGAGAATGACCTCATCAGCTCGAGTGACGTTTCCGTGACGTTCCGCCTGGACCGCCACAATCCAGCGTTCCTTTCCCACACCTCCTCTTCACGTATCCTCTAGTCGTAGTAGTAGCAGGGCCGGTGCCAGCGGTGTGCGGGGCCTGAGGCAAAGGCAAATCGCGGGGCCTGTTCCACACGATTAAGTGCATACTTGATATTTAAAAAAAAGTAATCCCTGGTTGAGGGCTTCGTGCGCGGGGCCTAAGGCGGTCGCCTTATCGCTCCCCCCCCCCCCTATCGCCGCTCCCTGAGTAGTAGCCATGTCCTATCCCTTTTGAGTCAGGTGGGCTATGCTCCACTTCTGGTAGAAGGTTCGCCATAGCCTCTGCGACTAATAAAATACAGTAAAAAAATCAAAGGAGCGACCGACGCCTGGCGTCCTGGCGCCAAGAAAACACCCCCGTGTCGTCACACTGACGTCGTGAATACGTCTCTCTGCGCGGGAATTTCAAGCCGTGTGGAATTTCAATGATTTACAATGCCGATAATAAACTGCTGTTCCCAAGTCGCCGAAAAGTGAAGCAGGCAATCGGTAATCAGGAAATGCACTATTGATTGCACTAGGAAGTGCACTATGAATTACAGCTTGGAGAGTGAACTATACATTAAAAGATTAGGTGATTTAACGATGGCCAACGCATCCTACACTTGTACGGTCGCTGCACTGGAAAGGAATTTGTCAAAATTTTTTTAGCAAGGGAAAACCGCATTCCTTTTCATGTAGAACCACACGTAACCGTTATGCTTGAGATGTCATAAAAGGGTTAGTAACGCGAGCTGAGCGAAGGTACGTAGTTCGTGCGTACGAAGTACGTTTAAAGAAATGCATATAAAATGGGCCAAAGAGCCAGGGTTACGCATATGCAAAGTTTCTCACGTTCTCCCCAAGTTCCACAATAGATCGTCATATCCAGTTGTCACGTTTCCATGGAAAATTCGCTCTGGTGCCTTTAGCTTGTGCAATACACGGACCGACTGGTTGATTAATAGTTTTGCATTTTATTCTGCGAGTCAATCCCCATCAACGCCACAGTGCAGAGCCCTTCAAAAAGAAACACCTTGAAGCCAAGTGAACAACGTCGACGTCGGTGCCGTTGATGATGCCGTTGGGGATTACCAATAGGCTACGCATTGGGTTTTCAGTGGTTGAGAAAGGTCACAACAACATTCGAACCGTTATCTGCGTCTCTTTCGGTAACCAAACCAGGCATTCTAAAAATATGAAATATTAAAAATAATATTATTTTTCAACATTTTCAAAACTTATTTCCGTATTTTCAATATTTTCAACCTGTACATTGCCACAAAAATGGCTGCGATGCAATGCTAGAAATAAGTTTCAGTCAACCGACCGGCCAAATTTCAGGCGATTGAAGAAGTCGAGTAGGGTCTAATATCCAATCCATTTGCTCTCCTTCCTCTCTTTCCCACTATACAATCCATTCATGCTTGGCCTGTGTTTCTCTCGCACTGTGCAAAAAGCATGGCTTTAGAGCAAGGGAAGCGTGGCAACGTTCATCTCATTTTCTTTATGAGAAGAGAGAGAGAGAGAGAAAGTAGGTTTAAGCCGAACATAGGGATGAGACGGGCATCCGATTTATGCTCGTCCCTGTCTGACTACATCACATACCCTCCCTTATTGATGATTGCCAGAGAGGCTGGAAGAAGCACTGAGGCGTGGAACGGAGCCGTCAAAAAATCTTCGCGGTTGCTGCTCGTCGGTTCTCGCCGTCAATAGCACGCTCCCGTGTGTGTTGGCTGGCTGTCACCTCACTAGATACGATGGTATCTATACGCGGATCATAATAGCGGGTGAGTCGCTCGATAACAGCTCGTCAGAATTGTCTGGATCTGATGGATCGTGAAAGTATAATCGCGGAAGAGAGAGAGAAAAAAAGTCAGAAGTGTTTCTGCTAGGTCGCTTTCGAGCTTCACACGCTTAATAATTCGCCAATACCCTCTGATAACCGACCCGGGATATAGTTGTTGGACTGTTGTTTCGATTAGTGTGTGGTTCAGATAGTGAAATAAGGTAAAAAGCTGGACAATTTGGTAACTTATAAAAAAAAACGATACGAAAAGACCCAGTGCATGCGAAACTGTATTTTATGTCTTTTATATGAGAGTGCGTACAGAGACCGTGCTTATAGGGTAATATGCAAGCGAGCTGGTGCCTACTTGACCTTGGGGTTCCGGTGAAAAAGACAAATGTCTTGCGCTGTTCGTTTCACTGTTCTGTCTATCTGTCTTTTCCCCAAGCTTAGGAAAAGGTTTCCAACGTCGAACGTATAGTACTATGTACACCCTAAGAAAAGAAGAAGAAGAAGAAGAAAAAAAGAAGGAAAGAAAAGGAGAGTAATTGCAGCTCCTAGTCCTCAAATTGCACCACCCCCCCCAATTCCTTCCCATTTTAGTCTCCTAACCGAGTTTACTCCCCAGGACTCCCCACCAGGAAATTTACTCCCCAGGACTAGAAACACTCACTGAACTTCGCACATTGTCTTCTGGATGCAACAGTCTACGTAAATATGTGTTCTCCGTGAATTCGATTGAATAAGGCTATATAACTTATATAACTTCGTAATTTTTCACCCACAGAGAGTAAGAAATAGTTAGCGTTTCTTTCTTGGCAAATTATGGCCTATGCATGTAGCAATATTTTATATCACTCCATTGGCGGGTAGCCAGGGGAGTCACGAGGCGTCCAAGTACGGAGCGACGATCTCTCGTCGCGTCGATCGCGTCGAAGCGAGGATGCGTCGTCTGCTCTTGCCATGTGCTACATCAAACTGCACGGCACCAACGCCACCAATTCACGTCGGATTTTTGGCGCTATAATCAGTGATGAACGGACGGACGGATGCGATAATCCCTTTACCTACTGGATTCTGCTCTATTAAATCTTGTCAGTTGCGAGTCAGCGCTTGTGTTGTGACTCCTCCTGTAGTCCCTATCGTCTTTTCGCGCTGTATCGTCGGATTATGTTTCACCAACTACCCGAAGTTTCCACTGTTATCCATTTAGTGGCAGAGCATTTAATATTACTCATTCCCTCCCCCCTTAGAGTGTACAGCTTGGGACAAAGGTTAACGGAACACCGGGGTATCGCATTTCTTCATTAGAGGCACCCTCGCCGCTAACAGGAGCGGACACACGTACTGTTATACGCCGTGTTCTGAAACTTTTGTCCCAAGCTGTACTTGTACGTTCTACTATACAGGACTTTACGAGAGCGCATTTCTCACAGTCTCTTGTTATTGCGTGATCTTCGAGGAAAGCTTAACTAGTTCGTGTTCGATGTTGGTACGGCCAGGTATGACTGTGAAGAAATCGGGTGAAAAAAGGAAAGGGGAAAGAACCAAACTGGGTCTTCAGGGTGTTTGTTTTGATTCGACGCATATTTTTTGAAATAATATTATTATATAAAATTCGCCAAACTGAACTATGAGATCAGTACAGATACCGCTTTTGCAAGGTGCATGATAATGCCGGGTGGCCATTCTGTCCTAGACAGTTAGCAGTTACCGGGTGACTGCTTACATAAATAAGTTGTTGAGGAAGATGGCATCATCAGTATCATTCCACGCATCATCGTGATCTCGCGCTTGATCAAGCTCCATATTCTTTCCATACATGTGCCATTAAACCAGTTCAGAATTTACTTGGCTCCTTGAGTTCGTGTACATACATCAATAAAAAATTTTTGATTCACGGAAGTTTTTGTATACAACGTTATTTTTCGGAGTTTGAGGAAGTCATTGTTTAAAAAGCTTAGCTCGTTTTTCAAAAATCCCGAAACGAGTACGTGCTTTGAGAGCATCCATCCCCAGATTTTGCACTTGAGAATTCACCTAAACCAAAACCCCAGTGCGAAGTGTAAATCTGTTCGAACTACCATTACCGACTGCGAAAGAGCGCCGGAGGAACTGCCCCTAACCATAGGGAAGACCGCTTATGTGGGACGCTGAGGCTAACGACTAAGGGCGACTATAACCACCAGAAAAACATGATAAAGCATGCACGAACGGAGTTGCCTCAGGAGAGGAGCCGCCGGTATTTCGAACAGAGACTGCTGTTCAAAATATAGGTGGCTCCTGTCCTGAGGCAACTCCCTTCGTACTTCTCTACCGGTTCGCTGGATTTCTACCTGTCTGCCTTATAGGAACACAAGCTCATGCAGCACAATCTGTCAGAAACTAGCACATCATCGTGTAAGAAAATGTTAAGACAATAAAAAGAAATCAAGCAAAACATTGAGACTTTTGGCTGAAAGGCAGGGGATGGGCATTACCTACCCCCCCCCCCCCCCCAATTGTCTTTCATATTCACAAGACTCAGCTTATTCGATTACCACCACATGACATCATGATTCATAATTTGTTGTTATCAGTGTTACTGAGTGCCGTGTTGACCACACCCGTTGTGCACTTCTCTTCCCGGCCTTCTCAAGAGAACGTGTTGCACTGAACGCCAACACCTGATATCGTCCCTACATCACTTGCGATACGCGTGTCATGGCGTTCCCGCGCATCCCGGCAAAGATAAGGTGGTAATCATTAACTTGCGCAGAAGATCAGGTGAACTGGAACGACGAAGGTCACCAAAAGATATCCCTTGTCATAGTAGATACGGACAACCAGAACCACAGGATCACGTGACAGTTACTTCTTAGTAACTGTCACGTGATCCTGCGCACATGATTGGTTAATACAACCACACATGGCAAATAAAAGCAATCGCTGAGCGGTACCCATGCACAGTTGAAGGAAGGAAGGATAGCGGAGACACCGTGTGTTGCAGGGCATCATTATGACTCGTATTCACCTAGGCATCCTCATATTCAGTCTCCTCGCCAGCGTGAATGGTAACGTTGCGGTTGCAACACGATGGTCCATAAGCAATACCGAAATGTTCTATTTCCAGGTTCTTCAACAGCCCACAACAATACGGAGGGTTCCGACACCGAGGAAGCAGCAAGAATGCTCGGCCCCTTCCTTCCTTGGTCGCTGTCGCTTTTCCCATACGCAGCACCGGTGATCAGCAAGACCATATTCCTCACCCTGGCGTCCGGTGTGGCCTATTTAGCGCTCTTCGCTGGTTCATTTTTCTTCCCATCGCTGGGTTCCCTCCTCGGCATCAGACCCTTCACCTTCCGGTCTTTCAGCGATATTAAGGCTGAACACGTAAACAGAGTCGCACGCGCTGTCCAAGAAGCAATTGAAACCACAACGGCTGCTGTGGAGGACAATGCCTCCACGAACTGTCGGCGAAGGCTCGTCTGCGAAATGTCCAAGGCCATATCAGATGGCGTTCCTGCTGTGCCTTTCGTGGATAACCTTTTCAGGTAAGTTCGTTTTTTTTACACCTGCCGCTTTCGTAGGTCTAACTTAACTTTTTTACTTCAGGAACAGTTCCGAAGACACGAATACGTACCTGGGCGCATGGGCCAGCGGCTGGTTAGGAAACGACTGTTCAGTCTTTCACAAAAATTGCGACCTGGCAACTTCCGAGGGTTTCGCTTCAGTCGTCTCTTTCTTCGGTGGCCCTAACAGTTACGTTGGATCACTCCTGACACGTTTCAGCAACGGATCTAGAGATCCCGGGACGTCGACGATGTACTGGGTGACGTCGACGCTGGCTAAGGTCGTAACTTCTACACTTCCATCGGGCTCTACGCCTCCTCCCGCAGTTCTCGAAGCCATCGCAACCACCTTAGCTCGTAATGTCATTGAATCGACGTCGCCTTATACGGAACCTCATCCCTTGGACAAGCCAGTATAATTGCGGGGGAAATCTCGATGCTTTGACACTGATATTTTATACTTCGACTCATGTGACATTCCGCTGTCATTGACTAAATAAAACATTATCATCGATATGGTATGCAGTCTTACCTAGAATTTAGCGATCGTCATGTCTCCTCTTCTACCTGCAACAGATGTAATTTTGTCAGACTGTGCCGTGCGGGACGGAACGCATTTATGACAGAGAAAGCTTCCACATCGACGACCGCGGGTGATCGATTACATGTTGTCCCCCCCCCCCCCCCCCTCTTTAGCTTTCTCGTTGTCCACAAAGCGGATGCTACCCAAGCAGCACAATGTACTGAAAGTCAGGTGCAATAGGGGTGGACGGTATGTGTCTTATCAATGTTCCTCAGTTTCACAAGTCTGTTCAAGGCCTTCCACCTACCCGTCCACCCCTATTGCACTCGACTTTCGGTACATTGTGCTGCTTGGGTACTGCCTTTCTGCTAATCCCGCCGGAAGTGCATGACGCAGCCATGTTCACTGCAGAGCGTTCCACTGTCATCGAGCTGGCATTCATTAGAGTTGCTGACGTTGCTAATTGATATCGGTGCTCAGTACAGCACACGGCCACGATTTTCTTCTTCGCGTGACAGGGTCCTGTGTGTACTGATCTGCTCTTGACTAAAGGATCGCAAATGCACAGACCAAGACGTGCGAAAACATAGCGAAGGGGTGCATCACTTCTGGCAAAATCGCCATCCTGTCCTGGTCAACCATAATGGGTAACATCACTTTCTATTTACCAGCATAAAATGATTAGATAATTGTATTATCATTGTTCAGCACCGTGAAGGAGCCAGAGCCGACCGAAGGAATCCGCGATCGTGACGTTTTCATGTAAAACACTACTGCTGGGACACGACTGAGCGCGTTCCTGATTTTCATCTGTTGCAAGGGGAACAGGGAACGTGTCTTTGAGTAGGCTGGGGTATTTCCTAGATGGGTTGTCTATTTGTTAAAAAAAAAAAGCGATAAACGTTACCTTCATTTGGCAAGATTTCGAGTTCAATTTTGAAAATTAAACTTCCCGTGAAATATAAGTTCCCAGAAGGCAAATACCGTTCAGCGCATCTTTTTCGGACAAGTATATATTTTTTACAGGAATTAGTAACGCGTTAGGTGAAGCACCTTGTATATTTTGCGCACCGAGTCCTTGAGACACGTTGGCTTGTAACAGTTTAAGTAGGAAACTACAAACGTTCCGTGTTTTTCTAGGCAACAGGTGTCACAGTGTCACGCTACATGACTGCGTTCAATCGATTTTTCTTCCCTATATCGTCAAACTGAAGTATGAAGGACACGGCAGCGTCTGATAAGCGTGGGCTTCGACTGTGCTTTTGGCACTCTTGTGTATCATCTGTGTGTATGCAACATATTGAGAACATAGGTACCTTGATTGGACGTCTCATAGAGCGCGTCTTGCAGATGAACTCTGCAAAGGCGATGACGCATGCGAGCCCCAGCCCAGCCAGGAGAACGACGAACACGCCGCCCACCTTAGACAGGCCAAGTTCGCTGGCTGAGCCAGGCTTCACCTGAGACCCATCATCGGCGCACCGATGGTGAGCGTCCACTTTCCACCAGCGGTCTTTCAGCTCTTGTAGAGTTCCTTTCTCTTGTAGCTGCAGGATGGCCGATGAAAGATGCGTGCGGTACGGAGAGCCTGCGCCAGAGATGGGGAGTAATGAATTAGATTACATTTTGGACGGGTAACTATCAGCTCGTATCGCGTTAACCATTGGCTGACAGAGGCGAGCAAGCGGCAACGCGGAAGCCACCTGCTTGTCCTTGGACAAAATGAAATTTGATGGTGCTCCGCAAGTTGTGTTGTCGGTGCTCCGAAGACCTAAAAGAGAGCACTGGTGGGTAAACAGTGAGGAGACCATGCCACCAGTGATTTACCAGCGGCATGGCCGAGCGGGTTAAGGCTTTCCGCTCGTTGGTGGTAGCCAAGGTCGTGCTGAACACTGGGAGGTGGTGGGTTCGAATCCTACCACTGGCTGTGCTGTCTGAGGTTTTCCCTGGGTTTTCCGAAGTCTTTCCAGACGAACGTCGGCCCAGTTCCATTTGAAGTCGGCCCGGGACGCATACCCCCCTGCTTCCCACTCCGTCCTGCTGTCCTCTCTCCATCTGTCCACATCTGTACGCCGCTCATAGCCACAGTTGTTTCGCGGCGCTAACACGGAAAAAAGAAAGCCCAATGATTTATCCAGACCCTCCCTTACAGCACCCCAAGAGCACTTTTTTCACAATGGCCTATGCGCATGCGTATGACCTTGAGGCGCCGGAGAGGATTATCTCCGTCTTCACTAGATGGCGCACTATAGGCACCGTGCGACACCTAAAGGGGGCGCGTTGCTCCGTCGCAACAGCGCCGCCAGCGGCGTTCTTGGAGGTACCCGACGTGATACCACGACGCTCGTTCTATGCATTCTCGAGTGGAACCGTAGTTTGCGTGGCGACCGCCGTAAATAAAAGGGCTGATTTACGAAGCGCAAATAATGTGGAACCTGTGGAGATAATGGAGACAAACTGCACAGAAGCAACCACCGTATTTGTAATGTATCTAACAGTGCGGAAGGAGCTACAGCGACCCGCGTCTCTGTCAAAACATCAAAACATGTGCAAGTGGTACGTCGAGAGGATGGTTATTTGCAGGGCTCGGAACCGTTATTTTTTGTGGTTCGGTTCAAGTTCCGGTTCGAGGTTATCGGTTCGGTTCGGGTTTGGGTTCAGAGCAACCAAAATAATGGTTTGAACCGATATTAATCGGTTCGAACCGGTTTACGTGTGCTGTGATAATCAGTGTACGACATGTGAGTGGTAATATCAGGTTCCGGCGATGGCTTGCTCCTCCTTCCATCCTCTTACTCCCTCACCTCTACACTTCATAGGTACGAAGAGCCATCATGCAGTTCACGAGAGCAGATCATCCTTTACTGTACCGAAAAGTGCTGGGAAATGGCACACAGCGTACCACTAAACTCCATTGCAAAAGGCTATCACTAATTTCCAAAGGAAAACAGGGAAGAGAGCGGTCTCGTGGTAGATAGGAGTACCCCAGAGTCCCATGCGCAGGCCGGCACGTTGCTCCGCGTTGAAAAGAGGGAGAGAGGCCGCTCCTGTGTTTTCTTCCTCCATGCTCTGGGCCACACGCCAACCCCTTTCCCGTGGTCGCTAGAGATCTGCATTGCTTGTGGATATCACTGTGGACTATTAAAATTTACGTCGCCTTCACAATGCGACGCTGAATGAAAAGAAGCAGCCGAGGCAACAATGCAAAGTGTACTGTCGTGCAGCACATCTTTTTTTTTTACACCTCGAATTGCAAAAATGTACAGGGATGTCGTGAAGCTTTAGGAGGTGAGGTTGTAGGAGGTGCAAGGACTCACCACTTCTTAGTTTATCAATTTGTCCGCTCTAGAAATTCGGCAAGATTCCGAGCGATGCAGGGAGCTGGTGCGCGGCAGTCGACCGCAGGTATAGGCGTTTGTACCGTCTGGCGAACCGGTTACCGCATCATATTTTTTCGGTTCAGTTCCGGTTCGTTCAAGGGGAGACAAAAAATGTTTACGGTTCGGTTCGGGTTCGGTTCGGCGAAAACTAACGGTTTTTTGCGGTTTTCGGTTACGGTTCAGTTCCGGTTTCGACCCCTGGTTATTTGATGTCTCACAAAATCTTGGCCTGCTAGCGAAGACTATATAGCGTTTCTCTGACCCAACCACTTGAAACATCATGCTTTTGACTGAGTCTCGTATTCCTTTTGACAGATCACTGCCCCATAGCTTCGTCGCCGAAATCTACATCGTGTCTTATCCACGTAACTAAACATATCTGGTCATAACATATTTTCTGAACCTGTGCTGCAGTTTTTCCAGTACCTTCAGATAAAATAACGCCAAAGAAATCCTTGAAGAAATTTTTTGTAATTTTTATATCGGCTGCCACCGTGGCCTTGCAGCAAGACGGTTGTGAAATGGTCGATGCGTAATTACTAAACTTCTTGGACGACGTAGAACTTCCGTTTTTACTGTGAATGCTCATCAACCAAATTATTGGGAGCAATATTGGCTCTGAGGACTGGCGATGAATCACCTCAATAATTACCTCGAAACAAGTTGCCGTTTAGCCGGTGCATCTGACGTTGATACAGTATCCAGCAGCGTTTCACAGTCAGGAAAGTGGCAGCTGTAAGTTACTGATCATTTTACAGGTCCTTATTCAGTTTCATCGAAACTAGAACAAAAGAAATAGAATACATTCGCTCATGTTGTGCACCTCATGCAAGGGTCGAACAGGCGTCACGAACGCTATTCCCTGCGAGTCTCTCGGTGATATTCGAGGCATAGAAATCACGAGAAATGACACATATCTGGTCCCCAGTGCAGAGTTTCTTTCAGGTGCCTACACAGTTAAAGATGCAACAGGTCCAGTGTGGCAAAGGATGACGCTCGCACTTCACATGTAAACGAAGCTCGCTACCCGACGGCTGTCACGCCAGGTACTTTCTCCGGAGGCCGCATAGCGACGCCACCAGTTTGTCGCACAGTCCCTATGGGGACGACATTAGTGGGGACCAGTGGGGAGACCGCACGAATGGCGCGACCTTGTCGGCCCCACTCCGGACCGGTTTTGGTCCTTGTGCTACCCATGTGGATTTGT
Organism: Ornithodoros turicata; assembly: GCF_037126465.1. Lineage (NCBI taxonomy): Eukaryota > Metazoa > Arthropoda > Arachnida > Ixodida > Argasidae > Ornithodoros > Ornithodoros turicata. The sequence goes on from NC_088207.1 coordinate 37,090,673, forward strand.
TTTGACGCGCGCCGAGCATGGTTCGTTTGAGGGCCGCTAGGATACGACGCGTATGTGAAAGAGGTCCAATGGACAGCCCCTGTGGGGGGTGCACGGGGATAAAAGGAAGGACACAAGGGGGCAACGATGCATAATGTTGTTATACAACTTCGAGGAAACTGCGTTGACGTCCACCCTAAAATCCTTTGCAACACCTTCCTGTACTTGAGATTCTGGATAAACCAATGGATGAAGTAAAAGAAAACGGAGAATATATAGGTTCGAAGGGGGAAAAAAAATACGCAAGGAAACGCCATGATGTGTCCTTTACAATATTTTAACGCGGGTGTGTTTGTCGAGGACGACTTGAATCGATGTCTAGAATGATTAGAATACTATAGCCGCCCTACGAACCTTGCCCACATGAAAAGTCGATGCAGCAGTAACGTCGTCTCTTCGAACCTTCTGACTCATCATCTACGGCTGTCACGACGCCATAATATTTGATATTTCCCATACACGCCGCGTCAACGGGGGCACCAAAGATAAATGAAGTTGCTCGCCGACAGTTATCCGTGCACATCGCAGTGGCCATGAATATTCAGCGCGCGATTGCGACGACGGCTATGGGATCCATCGCGCGCATCAATATTGCAGTCAGGGAGATAATCACTGCATAGAGATACTTTCTAGCAGTAAAGTATGTGGCAAACGTCGTTTCCGTCGCTTCGATACAGTTCCACGCTGATATTGGGAGTGCCATTCGTTACGAAGGGGCGGACCATGTCGGTGATGGATAGGAACCGCTATGTCAGGAGTTTGAAAAATGAAAACACGCACATGCACACTCACATATACATAACGGAGAATGACACACACAGACATACATACAACGCACAATGCCACACACACACACAGACACGCACGCACATACATACAACATACATACATACATGCATGCATGTAGAGGTTTCTTTTGTTTTCCTTCCGTCTTCATCTTCTCATGTGAACCTTTTTGGAGTGGGGTAGGGTCCTGCACTCAACGCAGGGAAACATCCCACATCATCATCCTCATCCATTCATCTATGTTGTTGTTGTTGTTGCGCTTTCCTTCTCTCTGGCTTCTCTTGGCTCGTGCTCCCACGGCTAGATGGCGCTGTGCCTTTAATATGGCGGCGACCACGGGAAAACGGTGCTAGATGTTGAGCTTTCGTCGAGCAAGCTCATTGAAAGGTCATGCATTGAGGAGTAGCAGACACGTACTCTTGCAAAGCTCAAAGAAAATTATTTGATAGTTCGGCGAAGGCAGGAAGTGGAAAACGTGCTTCATAGGTGTACCGTTTGCAGGAGAAGCAACCAAGAAAAGGAAAGAAAGAAAAAGAAAGGAAAAAAAAAAAGAAAAGAAAAGAGAAGGTCCGAGAAGGCACCACTGCGTTCCTGCTGACAGAGTTCAACAGTGGCATCCATTTGCTGTTGTAGGAGTCGATTTTGCAGGACTGCTTTACGTTAGAGACACACACAATCATCAAGGCAATGTGAAAGTGTACATCGCCATGTTTACTTGTGCTGTCGTAAGGGTTGTCCACCTAGAAGTTTCACGCGGCATGTCTGTTGCACGCTTAGGGACAAAATGGGACGGTACCCGCATATACTGGGCGAACGTCTACTGGACATGCGACCGGCCGGGCCAGCAAATAAACTTGTTCTATCAACCGCCATCGCTTTTTGTTTCTCTTCTTTGGTGCAATACCTACGTTACTTTACAGCAAGCAAAAGCAAGGACAAAACAGACGAAGCTGGGGGGGGAGACGAAAGCAACGAAACACCCGAGAAGAAAAGGGGAAGGAGGTTGGTCTGCGCATGCGCACTTGGTCCTCAGCTTTTTCCCGCGCTGTTGATCTTGACCGCTGTGAATGGCTCCCGGAGATCACGTGGTTTGAGAGCTCGCCATTTTCCTGGACCATTGCGTCTATGGGAGCTTCCGGTGTCTGGCTCTACCCACGGGGTAAAGTAGCATAACGTTTGCGGTCCGCAGTCTTTTGTTAAATTCACTGTTAGCGCCGCGAAGCAACTGTGGTTATGTACGGCGTACGTACAGAAGTGGGCAGATGGAGAGAGGACAGCAGGATGTAGTGGGGACAGGGACAGGGGACACGTTATCCCGGATAAAAGTAAAAGACGGTTCTTCGCATCGATGTGAACCTGCATTGAAAGTTTCACAGCGAAAAAGGTAATGGAACCGGAGAAAATGGGCACCGCGAATACGGTGGTGGTAAAAGAGCTCGCCGTTGTCGGCCTCACAGAGGTGGGCAACGCCACGACTGACGCTCTGGGGGGAATGGGCGTCCTGGGCCGACTTCTAAGGGAACTGTGTCGACATATGTCTGACAGCGTCTGAGGAAAACCCCGGGAAAAAACCCCAGACAGCACAGCCGCCACCGGGATTCGAACCCGGGTACCTCCCAGTCTCGACGTGACATGGCCAGCACACTAACCACTGAGCCACGCGAGCTGGAACCGCGAATACCGAAACTCATGCGGCTCTGACGTCACAGCGCTCGCCGCCGGTGAGGCAGCGCACGAGAAGTCACGTGCTTACAAGCTGCCAATGGGAAATGACGCAACTCTGAGCTCTGTGACGTCTGCGCTTTGCTCGGGAGTGATTTCGAGCGCTTGTATCTCGCTAAATAGGACACGTAGAAGAATAATTTTTTTTCTCCAGTATTCTGGCGTGCAGTACAATGCAGCGTCCATGATGTCATGAACCACATCTATGGAAGTGTCCCAACCCCTTTAATGCGACGGACACACCATGATCATCGTCAGTAGTGCATAATTGAGCGCACGTCTCGCACATCGCATCTTGCCTTTCATCCGTCGCGAGGGCTATTCGTTTGGGAAATAAACATCGCATTAGCAGCCGGAGAAGACAGCAACCAGACCAGAAACCTCCTTTCGCTTCCTTGATTTTTTATGTTTATTTTTCGTTTGCCGAACACGACGTACATATGCGAAAAAAAAGCGACTGCTTGCGGAACGCGAAAGTTTCGCGGAACAGACAAGACACGAAAAATGTAAACAGGCAGAGCTTGGCCAACTTCTGCGACTACTGTTTAGGAAGTCGTGTGCAGGCGTCATTAATAATCGTCGACTTGCGCTTCGAGCGCGAAATTCCGCGGTTTCTTACCACCCACCGAAAAGAAGACACACTCGAGGAGGGAATTAATGTCACCTCCTAACAAATTGCAAAGGCGGCGCGTGCAGTGTGAGTTATTATAATGGTCGGTAATTCATACTCTGTGACGTTGCACTAAAGGGTGCGGTAGCATTAAACCGTATTTACATATGGGAGGCCACGTTAAGCACACTCTTACCGAGCGAAGTTGCTAAGCCCGTAAGGCTTAGCTCGCTCGCAGAGCTGTGACGCGATGTTTAAGTTGCGAGCAGCGCGGCGTGTTTTGGATTGAAGGGAAGTGACAGGGGAAAGTGTTCGCGAATAGAATTAAGTGTTGGTCGATAAAAACGAGTTGAATGGGAGCTTTATCGTAGATTAGCTGATTCATGATAGGTTAAAATGAGACACATCAGTCCCTGGAAATAGTGTTTCTTTTTCTTTTTTTTTTTTGCCTGACCGATTCTGCATAGACTTCCATGTCCATTTTTGCTTGTAAACAAACGACGTCTTCAACACGGCTTTCGCGGCACCGTGTGATGTCATCAAGGCTTGGGTGCATAGCTCTGTGTGGGGTTAAGACAATCGTGTCGTCTGCTACAATATCCGTCGTTTTGTACCCAAATTAATTTATGATAGGGTGCATGAACAATAGCTCCATCTGTGTAGGGTTAATACAACCGTGTCGTCTGCTACGGTATCCGTGGTTTTGTACCCAAAGCGCAGCCCACGCTGCGCTGACAACATTGTACGCGTAATAATTAACGATACCTAAGCTTAGTTATACCTTAGCTTCACCTAAGAACTAGGTAACAGAGGAGATGCGAAGTTGGTGTAAGTGGGAACAGCATTCATGCATGGTGACCGATGGCGTCAAAATGGCGGCCTGGCCACCTTCGCTTCTGCAAGGGGCGCAACTCCAACCTAATGCGATGTGACAAAAAAAAAAAAAAAAAAGACTCCCCCCTACAAAGAGGCAGCTAGTATTCGCACCCTAATCACGGCGACTCAAGTTTATCTCGAACCACCGTTACCACCGTAAAATGACTGAAGCTGTGATACCCAGAGTTACCAGCGCAGTTTTCAAGAAAGTATGTAAAATGAATGAAGACGACGGCGTTGAGTTGCGTCTCGTGAACCGATCATTCTGGATTTAATTCGTAGCGCACTAGCACTACTATACCATTTGCAATGAGCCAGCTTCGGAATACAATGTAACTGGACAAGTTCTACCTCGACCCTGCCTTGGGTGGGGTACTTTTTGTGCTGATAACAGCGGGTCAGCAAATGCTGCTGCTGCCGGCGTTAAGAATAGGAAGACATACTTGGAAAAATGGCGACTTAGGGCAATCTGCCAAAATCGAAGCATTTATTGGGCGTCCTCTATATCAGAATGTCTCGGCGAGTTAGTAGCACTCTTTGTAGTAGACTTTTTTTTTTCAGTAAACTTTTTCTTACCTGATGGTGTCGCGATGCCGTATCCTTTGGAGTCCAACAGGCCTCCGATCTGTTGAAGCTCGCAGTCCCTTTCCACAATGTACTCGATAGAAGTGGACTCCATGAGGAAGGCGTATTTGCCGACCCGCACTCGACTAGCACCTTCCGCATTGGACTCGGTCAAAGTAGGTGGCTGTGCGCTGGCCATCGTCTGCCACATTTTCTCGTATGTTTCGAACTTGGATTCCTGCGGAGGGCGATCCGCGAGGATTAATTCCGAAACTTGGAACACTCTGCAATCTCAGCCTGTCAACTGGGCCGGGCAATATAAGAACATTCGAAAATTTAAAGGGACATTAAAGTGCAAAAAAAAAGCACACGGAACGAAAGATGGCGTTACCTTGACATCAATACAAAAGGAACGGGGTGCACCGGTTGCGTCGTTCGTGACTGATCGCCATTGACGCTTTCTTCTTTCTCTCCTGCCCGAGAAGAGCGACAATGCGGAGTACGCTCCCATTGGTCTCCTAAAAACGATTTTTCCAATCATCGCGGGAGATCGTTTGAGGTGACCAATCAGAGGCCTCACCGCATGTCGCCCTTCTTGAGAAGGACAGGGAAAGGTTAAATTGTGGTTTCTTTCGCTCCATCATAAATCACGAACGACGCAACCGATGAATCTCGTTCCTTTTGCGTTGGTACCAAGGTAACGGCATCTTTGATTTTGCGAGGAGAAATCTTTGCACTTAATGGCCCTTTAAGTGCAAGGGAAGCGTATATATATGCTATTCTTTTGTGATTCAGTTAAACCTTCAATTCTATATGTTGACTGGTTTGTGACCGTGCGATGAAAACGTGTGTATTTACTGACAGATGCTGAGAAGCACAGTGCCAGGATGCGATGCTGCAAAAGGTTCCGATGGCACGAACGTTCGTTAGAAAATTTCAATCGTTCTACGGAAATTAGTTTAATAGTTTTTGTGTGGGAAATGAGAGAGCGTTCCTGTCCAAATGAGTTTGGTGTAGCACGTGGCAATTAACCGCTCTGAATGGGAGAAAAATTGACACGCACACACACATATTGCTTGTGGTTCACAATGCATGGGTGCTGTGCTTGCTAAACTCAGTGCGGATAAAGCGGGATGTAAGACTTTGGTACGTCTAGTGCTTTACAAGTCATACGTAGGGTTCAGGGTTTTCGGAGTTCTTCTTTTCTTTTCTCTTTGCGCAAATTCGGAGGGTGCTTTTAGGAGTCCGTTATTTTCCGAGGAATCGGAGTCCTTATTCTGTTTCTGTTTCTTTTTTTCGCGCGGACGGCTTTTCGCGAGTCTTCAAATTGTCCGTCTCTAAACATATTCGCGAGTACCTGATTTCGCGAGTATAGCGACGAGGTACTTCCTCTTGCAAAGCGCCTCCGAGTTACTTCCGTGAAGACCGCGATGTCAAAAGAGAGCTAATCCTTTGTTGAAAATAGTCGTGCCGGACAAATTCACGAACTGGTACGCCATGGGTGTCAAAGCAATGATGGACAACGGTTGTTATCGCCTTCCGGTATCGCGGTGAACTTCCGGGCGGCCACCATCAAGCCCATGCTACATGGTTCATAGAGGAATTTGAAGAGGTCTCTAAACTCGAACAGAATACGCGATTTGGGTATGAAGTAGGGTTAGCTTTGGCTCACTGAGTATGAGACTCAGCACAAATAAAGACGTTGGTCCTATAGCAGAGTCACTTTATTCGCGTCTACAATAATTTTTTTCCCGATTATATCGTCATCACGAAATTACCGGGTCTATAGTGTTGGAAGAGCCGCGGTTACATCAAACCCGACAGAAAAGGGGTCGTGTTGACTTATCGCACCTCCTCACATCAATCTTCCCTAGAAGATTGGTTGACACGGCCTGATGGGAGAGGATTTGCTGCGATAAACCAACTCGACCTGTTTCTGTCAGGTTCATGTAACCGCGGCAGAAGAGAAAGAGGATCTTTCTGAAACTCCACCTTGAAAAACGCCTCCGTAGAACCGGACTTGACACAACCGTACAAAATTTCTGATTGCTTAGCGAGGTCTTCCGCGTTCTCGATGGGAGAACGCATGCGCTCTCGCGTTAGGAATGACGCCAAGTTGGCAGTGTAGGAAGAAATGATGACGAATGAAAAGAACCACCAGACGGCAGCGATGATCCGCGCCGACGTAGACCTAGAAAAGAAGCGAAGAAATAGAGAACAATCCCGAAATTTATTCGAGGCGTGCAGGAATAAAATTTACACTCGCTTATCTCTATGTATTGCAACTGCATGTGTCAACTACCATCTGACCCCACAACAGCGCTACGTAGAAGAGAAATAGGAGAGGTGGTTATACATACCGCACGCGACCGGGAGGGGAACTAACGTTACTCCACAAAATTTACAAAATCCACGAAATTTAACCGAAGTTGTTGAGACCACCGGCATCAGGCTCCCGCAGACAGCGTCGCCAACCACCCGTGGGTAAATTTACCTTTGGTCGAAGAAAAATTAGCCTGATTTAGAGTAGTAGCTCTGCAGTGATTCTTAGCGAACTGGAACGGTATCATTATAATGGGGTTGTTCAGTATCGGCTTACGTATTGTGGGACAACAAAGAAATGTCCGCTTTAAAACACGCCCGTCAGCCGTAGCACGTAGTAAGGTACAAATAGTGTGACGTTCACGTTCTGAGGTCAGTTGCGACGATTTATCAACAGAAGATAGATCAATACCCGGGGGTAGAAAAATATACCATATCCACTGGACATTCAGCTGGGGAATGCCGCTATATTTCGCGCATGGGTACCGAAAGGCTCCAGAGAAGTATGTATGGGGAAAATAAAATCCAAAGAAGCCTTGGGTACGGAAGCGGGGAGAATGGCTACGATGCGTTAAGAGCTGAACATGAATTGAAGTTGAAGATATGAGCGACACACAGTGTAATATCAAAAGAGGATTGCATCGAGCGCATGTTTGCTCCAGTGCAAGGGGATGATAGCACAAAATGGGAGGAGTTACACAATATGTTGACGTTGCAAGTTGTAGCGTTCGCTGCGGGGCGTTCGATGGGTATGTACGTTTCCCATTCCGGTGCGTACTTGTAAAGGAATATACGATGGCAGATTTGTCCGTCTCTGTCTATCCGAAGACTTCTCGATGGTTGGTTACGAAGGAGAGATACGGGGAAAAATAGGATTCTCACAGAATGATATCTGCAACATACATGTCTATTCAGTTAGCGCTATTCATAGCCAGGCGGCTAGAAGAAGACGCAGAACGTATTGGTTTGAATTGAAACGTGTCTAGGCAACGCGGAACAGACGGACATGGATGCGGTTAATTTGCTAAACTGATTAAGAAACGCTCTAAAGACGATTACGCCTGTACACTGCCGATGATGTGGACAACATTGGGTTCGTTAATGCGCGACGAAGATCTCCACCCAGCACGCGGCGCTGGAAGCAACGTTTAATGACAGAATATTCGTTGAATCAAAGATGATTCCCTGCGAACTGAAGATGCTGGAATACGGTTGGTTGGTCCGTAAGACGTAGGTACCCGCCAGACAGACATCGTTCACGAATATTGGTGGCACACTTAAAAAAAAAAAAAATGCAACGGACAAAGTCAACTCTCATCCTATATGCAGTTGTCATTGACTGAAACAAATACTAATCTTGCAACAGTAGTTGGCGGAGGGGGATTTACGTGAAAAAAATGTTACGCCGAGAAGTTAGTCATGAAAAATTAGAAACTGCTACTCTGCATTCCTGTGTTGTTAGGTGGTGTCCGGACAAAAAACGCAGTTGGACTGAAGGTGCGATCGGAATAGTGGGTGCCGGAAATATACATGTAACCGGAATATTTCCTTTTGAAACAGTCGGAAACAGTAGAAAATGAATTTAATCGGATTTTGCAACCGGCTGCGTGCTCCCGGCTGAATTCAGGCGACAGTGTGCTGACCGACGTCACTGGAGTCGGCTATGAAGGCAGGCTGTCCTTCACAAAATGCTGTCTTCCGACTCGCAATCTGCTGCCGAGCAGTCGCTAGAAACATCTGCGTTCATGCTTACGGTGGTATCGGATTGCAACCAGCCTGGCGACGCCGTCAGCTGAGCGTTTGGGAATTTCGCCGGCAATGCCAATTACGTCACCGGAAGAGGCGAAGCAGGGAAGGGCCGCTTCAACCGGAAGCTGGCAGTTGGTTTCGAATTCAATGTCTTTGATGTTTTACGAAAAAACACGAACAAATTCTACGAAAGTTTTTTTTTTGTGTGTGTTTTCTTTTTGGAAGGTATATATCTCCAAGTGGATATCACATTAACTTTGTAGTTCCGGATTCCTTGCGGACACCACCTTTAACAAATGAGCCAGGCACCTACCCTCCAAATAAAAGCAGGGCTGCCCAGTTACTGTGTATTCACACGAGCGACATCATCACGGAAGATTCTAGTTGAAGAAAAAGCAAAACCACTGCTCACAGAGACGAAGTTCCGTCCCGTGTTATGTGAGCATTCACACGGTGCCGAATATCGGGAGTGGCGTACTGCGCACTTAGCAGACGACTCTTCGCAGACGACACCGTCAGCGTCTTTCCCGTCGTCTGCTACAGAATATGTTGTGGCTGTGTCGCAAGATATTCCCCACAGTTAGCAGTGCACGTGAACACTGACGTGGACGTTGAGCGCTTCCGCTTCCGCTTCTGCGAGGAATGTCGCTCGTGTGAATGCACGGTTAGTGTAATAAAATCTATCCCGATCGGAAGAAGCTTGAGAAGAACCTACCTCGGCGATGCATCGCACCCCTGCTGCATGATGGCACTAATGGTGAACCAGAGGCTGTTGAGCAAAGTGAAATGGTTCCTGAGGATCGGCCCGTGAGCCGAGGACTCGATCAGCTCACACGGGGGCGCAGCAGTCCACTCGTAAGGGCTAAACCGAGCGACCAGAAAGAGAAGAACGCTGATTCCGACATATGCCATGGCCATGGACACCCACACGTCTACGGAGAGGGGAGTGAGGAAAAACAGAAGCGTCTGTTCCAGCTCCGGCTTTCGGAACAAGATGCTGATGCCCAAGGTCATGAAGGGCATCGTGAAGTCCACGGCCTCCTCTCGGATGTAAGAGATAGTGAGGTCAGCGATGGCCAGGTCTGCTTCCTGATCCCAGAACATACAAAAGAAGAGAAAAGAAAGAACAGGCAAAGTTGTCGGAAATACGTTCATTAACTTATGATGGGATGTCGTTGGATATGCAGAGGAATTCATCCAATAAGCACTTGGCATTCAAGGTAGACTAACGGATGCGAATCAACAAGAGACGTCGTGCTGCTGTGCGCGTGCGCGCGCGCACGCACGCACGCTATGGTGAGTGTACACACACACAAGGAGTAGACGATGCCGCGATGAGGTTGATGCCAGCCAGCAGGCTGGGCAAAATGCTACTGTAACATGAGTTGTTCGAAGATATCGCAAAATGAAGTAACGGAACGAAATACCGCCGTGCTGGACCACGAAGTCACAAAACGGCAATAGCAAAGACGAAAGAAAAAAAAAAAACAAAAAGAAAAACAGCACAGTAAATTTACTATATTTTAATTGTAGTTTGTTGCATCGTGAATAGCGAACCAGCGCATCATAAGACTACATTTTGAGAGAAAAGGCTAAAAGAGTAGAACAAAAAAAAAAAAAAGAATAAGGAAAGAAAAATTCAGTGGCGATTCAGCGGTAAATGTGAGAGAAATGCGCTAGCATTAAGCACATTTTCTCGGCTTTTACATTGATGATCCAAAGACATTTGTGGAATTTTTTGGAAACTTTTTATTGCATTCCACTTCCGGTTGTTCACTTCCGGTATAAACCCGACTTCCGACTGTCCACATCCGGTCTAATCTGACTTCCGGTTGTACACATCCTGTCTATACTTGACTTTCGGTTGGACACTTTCAATTACTATATGCAAGTCCATTTAATTAACCTTTGATCAGCCTCAATTACTTTCAATGACCCTTTAATTGCCGAAAGTAATCGCAGGTTACCTGAAGTAATCTTTAGGGCTGTGCGAATAGTAATTTTTGGGTTCGAATCGAATACGAATCGAATAGTAAAATCTTCGAATAGTAGCGAATCGAATAATGTCGAATACCACACAAAAATGTGTGCTTATTGCTGAATAGTAAGCAAAAGTTTGCATTGAAACCTGGTGCTCAGTTGTAGTTTGTGAAACCAACTGCGAACTATATACACACATTTCATTGATGAATACGTTTGTGCTAGAATTGTCCTGAAAATTGTAATTCCAGACATAAAGTAGCTGGCTGTGTGATTAAATCCCTCTTTCTATGGTGTCATAGCTGGTCCAGCCAAAGCTCAAAATAATTAAACTAACTTAAACATCCCTGCACAAATTTACAGGTCTGGCACCGTGTACTACCACAGGGATAACAACCCGGCGAGCGCTTCATCATGCATGATGACGTCATCATGCATGATGAAGCGCTCGCCGGGTTGTTATCCCTGTGGTAGTACACGGTGCCAGACCTGTAAATTTATCGCGCCGTCCACCTTTGCCCGTAGCACTTTGGGTGACTTCTGTTTGAAAATTCGTCATTCACTCCACTGTAATTCACCCAATATTTGTTACTTGATATTCTGCTGCAAGTGCAATTCACAATACATCGGTGAAACCTCCAACACAATGAGAAAAAGATTTTATGGCCACAAATTTGATATCCTAAATGCCCGCCAAACTCCTGTCGCCATTCACTTCAATCAACCTAATCACGATTTTGAAACTGATTTGAAAATTATATTGCTAGAATCTGGGTTCCGCACCGACATTAAACGTAAGAATAGAGAGTCCTACTTAATTTCGCAATTCAAGTGTCTCACACCAAATGGTCTGAATCTTAGTCCTGGCTCGTTATATCCGCTTATGTAAATTTAGTAGCTATATATCTACATTTATTTGTGCACAATTCTTGAATCCCCACTGTCAGCCATCGTCTGGTACTCCGTTAGATAATCCGTAACCTTCCCTTTTGTCCATTCTGGGCCACTCGTTTCCCATACTCCTGACCCCCCTTCCGCGAAACTGGGTTGGCGAGCCTTTTTGTTCATAACAACACCTTTTACTGTTCTTAAACGGTTAGAGGTCACCTATCCGTCTGCCCAGCTATTCATTGTACACAGACATGTGGCACCATATCTCCTCTCCTCTTCCCTTTCTTTGTACAGCAGTGTGTTTAGTCGTGTATACTATATATACTTATGTGTGTCACCACTTCACTTTGTACCTGAGGAAGCGTGGACCTCCACGCGAAAGCTTGTACAAATTAAACTTAAACAAAAATCTTCAGTGTCGGCTTCTGTATTTTGTTTACACACACACATTGTATACATACAGCTTTTTCCACTTTGACACTCCTAATGCTAACTCATAAAAAAAGGGCTATTAATGGGACAGCAAAAAAAGAAAAAGGAAAGGAAAAAGAGAAGGATGTTCTCGAGCAATCGACATATTATGCAACAACTTCACATCATCGACGACGTATGAAATGGATGCGCATGGCATTTTTTCTACCTCACGAAATGTAATTTTCTGGATACCAACCTTTCTTTCCTAACGATGGGTACTCAGGACACGAACCAATCGTTTCAACCTCCACCTCAGTATTGTTGCGCAGACAAATGTTCCATGCCTTTACCGCTGGTGGTACGGAGTAGCAAATCAACCCTGTCTTGGGTAACTTCTCCTTAAACCCCTAACCAACAAGAACAAGTGCTACGAAGCCTGACAAGTTCGATGGTCAAGGCTTTTGGAGCAGCTACCTGCCACAATTCGACGTCGGGGCCAACAAATGGATGGACCAGAGGAAGATAAAGCTTTTCTTCTTATGTCTTCACAACGGCGGCTTGCGCTCTCGGTTCCCCAGACGCTACCGCCTTCGGCGTTTTGGCGATTGGTCTTTTTCGTGCTGAACAAAGGAGCCGAGTACAGCACACAAAGGAGTCTCTGAGTGAGCTGGCATACGACGTTGAACAGAATGTGTGGGTGGTCTTTGCTGGTTGCACCCCAGGAAGTGGTAGACATTGTTGCCGTTGAGTACTTCGTCGACGCCATCTCCGGTACTGATGTCCAACAAGGGTTGTAAACACGTATACGGCACGAGCGCCCGCAGTGGAAGTGGACGCAGCCAAGCGTGTCGCAAGGACGATCCAGTTTCTTGCTCGTGCTGCGCCCAGTGAAGTGTACAAGCTGCGGAGGGATCCTCGGGTGATACAGCTATCGGTGCTGTGCGGGTCGCGGAAAATATGGTCCCGGAAAGTATGGTCCCAGAAAACATGGTCCCGGAAAATACGGTCCCGGAAAAATCGGTCCCCAGCGCGGGGTAGGAAAAGATGGTCCCGTGTGTTTTATTAGGGATACTATTATTTCTCATAGTCTCAGGTGAAGGGTGCCTTTTTCTTCTTTTCGTCCTGACCAAAGGCGAACACATGCCTGCAGAAACATGGTACCGTTGCTGGGGGCTGTGGGGGTGGGTGGAGGGGGTATTCTAGGGCAGTAGCCTCCCGTCCGGACAGCTTCTTTTGTTAAGGTTCCAGATTAGAACAGTGCGTCACGTACACTTGGCACACTTTGGACCCCTTTTTTGCGTTGGTTGTCGCCGTGGAAGGTCGAGGCGAAAGGTGCGTGGAGAGCCCAACACAAGTTTGGTAAGTGATACTGATACAGAATCCTTTATACGTTTTGCCTGCACATGGAAAAACGATTTCAGTGTACCCCTACAGTACTGCTATGCCTGCATCTATTTGTGTGTAGTAAAACCTAGGCTGATGACATATTTTTGATACGTATGACTTCGTTGCGCATCCCGCACGGAATAGACCGCACGCCGAATATCGAGAAGACAAGGTGCTGAAAGAGAGTTCAAAATTGACGGTCAAGCGGTTCTCACGCCTCATACGTCGCCTACGTGTTTTATTCATGAATGCTAGAAGCAAGATCCGCTTCTATATGTCTTGTTAGCTCTTTCTTCACGATGATTGGACGGGTTCCCTGACAAAATACGATTTCAGTGTACCCCTACCGTACTGCTCTGCCTGCATCTATTTGTGTGCAGTAAAACCTAGGCTGATGGCATATTTTTTATACGTATGACTTCGTTGCGAACCCCGCACAGTGATGAAAAACTAATATGCAATTTTGCGCTCTAGCTTTTCCGGAGAAGATGGAGAAGATCAAGAACACCAGGGGAAGAGACAACATTTGTTTGGACGGATTTGTATACAGCAGGCACAAAGAAGTGTCAAACGGGACTCGCTGGCGCTGTGTCGAGAGGCCCCGCTGCAACGGTGCTATCATTGTCGACGGAGCTACCGGCCACCCAAATGTGAGCGTAGATCACAACCACCCTGCGAGTGACAGCAAGGTGAATGTTGCGAGGTCGCGCAGCGATATGAAGCAGCTAGCCCTTGTGTCAAACGACAAACCTGGGGCAGTCCTGGCCAGGGCCATCCGCAACCTTGCGCCAGAGGAGAAGTCACTCCTAGTCAGCGAAAGTAGTCTGAAGCGGTGCATTCGATATCAAAGAGCATCGTCGTACCCTCCGCAGCCCCAGTCTCTTCGAGAGCTCCTGATAGAGGACGACTGGACCCTAACACAAGGGCGTGCCCGGGAGAGATTCGTCATATACGACAACGGCCCTGAAGCACATAACAGGCTCGTTGTATTTGCTACCACTTCGGGACTTCGACATCTTTGTGCAAGCCATGTTTTGTATATGGACGGTAACTTTGACCTTGCCCCAAGACTATTCAGGCAGATCTACTTTGTTCTTGCACCCCTCGGTGAAGGCGTCGTGTCCGTCGTGTATGCTTTCATGACGACGAAAACCGAGGAAGGCTACGAGGAATTTCTTCGAGCGGTCGTCTCCGCATGTGAGGAAAACCAGCTCTCACCAACTCCAGATATTGTCATGACGGACTTTGAGAAGGGCGCAATGAATGCAGTGAGAGCTGAGCTCGGGGAAGACGTCCAGACGAAGGCCTGTTTTTTCCACCTCTGCCAAAGCACTTGGCGAAAGATTCAAGACCTGGGTCTTGTTAGTCGTTATAAGGAGAGTGAGCCGTTCCGCACTTTTGTGGGCATGCTCGATGGACTGGCATTTTTGCCTGTTGCGGACGTTCCAAGTGGCATGCAACTACTAAGGGCTCTCGTACCCGAGGAAGCAGTCGCACTAGTCGAGTACTTTGACTCAACGTACGTAAGTGGGACGTCTCGCGCCATCCCATCGGGGGATAACAATGTCCGAATACGTAGGACACCTCCACGGTTCCCTCCCGAGGTCTGGAACGTGCATGACGCCACACTACAGGGCTCATGCAGGACAAACAACCATGCAGAAGCATGGAACAGACGGTACGCCGCCTTTGTTGGCCACTCGCATCCTACAGTGTGGAAGGCCATTGATGCGTTGCGCGACGAACAAGCCACGGTGGAAATGAAGATGGCACAAGCGTCAGCAGGAGCGCCACCTAAGAAACGCAAGAAGGCCGCGTATGTTCAGCTTCAGGTGCGCCTACAAAGAGCCTGCCTGCAATACGTTGAAGGCAACATTACCATAGAAGCTTTTCTTCGTTGCATCGGCCGCAACATTCGTCAATGAATCCTGTGTAAATAAAATGTTTTCCTAGTCTTACCATTGCTTCTCATTTTTCGTTTCTCAACAAGCGTTTCTGTGTGACTAAGCTGAAAACGTTGCTTATTGTCTCAGAATTAGTCCTAAAAAATTAGTCCTCTGTCTAACACATCGCTATAGTTACATCATCCCGGACCGACTGGAATCTATATGGCAGCGTACGGCCCTGTGTTTCCCACCGTCTTAACAAATCTGACGTAGTCCCATATTTTTCGGGACCATATTTTCCTATCCTGCTCTAGGGACCATCTTTTCCGGGACCATAATTTCCGGGACCATGTTTTCCAGGACCAAACTTTCCGGGACCAACTTTTCCGGGACCATCTTTTCCTACAACCGTGCTGTGCAGTCACTTACCTGCTGGAGCTGTGGAGGTCGGAGGCATCTACGCAGCGTTTGCCCTACTGTTCTGGTTCGTGACCCGGACACTACGCGGCGTTCTGGACTCTGAATATCGGTCTGCTTGTGGAAGGTATGTTTGGCGTGGGCCAAGGTCGGGAAGAAAGGCAAATTCGCTGGAGATGGGGGCCGTCGTTCAGCAACTAAGATTATTCAAAAAGCGCCATCGACATTACGATTCTTCATGGACGTAAATGTAAACTGCAGGCCTTGCAGGATTCTTATTGATACAGGTGCCACAATAAGCCTCATCAGCACTCATTTTACCCTACCAGAAGAAGGGTTGACCTTGCAGAAGTCACACCAGGGTGCCCTGTGGTCGATGGCTGGGGACACGATACCGCTGGAGAGCATCGCCACGCTAACCTTTTGTACATACCGGACATAGAGTTTCGACGTGACCTACACGTAGCAAACATAATGGATCAATGCATACTTGGTTTCGATTTCATGGAGGAACATTGATGCGCTGTGCGTCTTGGGGGTGGCACATTACTCTTTGGGGTGCGGTAGTTGGTTCTATATTCACGTGCGGTTACTGAACACGAGTTCAACTGAGAATTCATCTGCCGTCGGACGGTAGCGTTATCAGAAATAGCTATGCTCTGCCACCCTCGAAACGGTTTCTGTCGTCGAACCTTGCCTGGAAGGGCCTCCAAGTCTCGGAATTATGGAAGCTCGTGGTTTCATTCGTCATGGCGATGAACTAGTACGTGTTCGTGTACCAAACGTAACTCAGTCACCAGTCACCAACTCAATCATCCTCCAAATGGGACATCGACTGGCACAGTGTTCACACAACACATAGATACACGGTGCAGACACTGTTGGGGACACGGTTGTTTGGAATCAGCACCCTGTGGTTTATCCCATTTCGAATCCCCGGGTGTTGCAAGACTACTTCTTTTGAGCATATGGTCCATCTTCAAGTACAATATTGGCACAACACTTTCAAGTGCAACAAAGGTAATATGGGCTGAGGAACTACTGACAGGCAATTTCCAGACAATCGTGTCCCCAACAGTACAACTTCCTCCAGTTCAAATGACAATGGCGCAGCTGTAGTCCGTTACGTAGATGAGCTTGTTAACGCTGCAGAGCCGTTCTACTCTCGGAGCAGAAGGAGAAGGCACGTTCCCTTTTCCTGGACTTCAGCGACGTTTTTTTTCGCTCACAGCGACATACCTCAATAGGACTACCACTATCATGCGTCAAGTCGACACCGGCAACGCCTCTCCCATTATGCAGGCGTCCAGACGCCGTGTAACATTATGATACAGCTTGCTCCAGACTAGGCTTGATCGAAACCCAGGAGCGCATGTATATTCTACAGACGGCAGAAAACGGATCGTCTCCCAACTGCGAGGGAGGTGCAAGGGAGGTGCGACTGAGGTCCGCTGACGACCCTCTAAAAGACATGAAGAACGAATTATCCCCGCGCTCTACATTACATTCACAATGCACAACGGCAAAAGCGCTAAGGCTCAGGCAGACAAGAAGGTAAGAAAGACGACACGTTTTCTCGCGTGTCTGTCTTTCTTTCTTCCCTCCCTGTCTCGGATTGTCATCCACTTACAATGCACAAGGTCAACAAGGGACATGAAAGAAACCAGCACATATACACAGAAGACAGACACCACTGGCAGCGAAAGCGATGGTGCCTTCCGCACCTCGCGCTTCCGGTTGAACTTCAGCTCCACCTTCCAGGAAACTCTGGAGTTGCAATCATGAATGGTTACAAACCACGACACCAGATGGTGGTTTTAGTGGCTGTGCATAGGTGTGTTTCTGAGGTCGTAACATTGTCGTAACTTCGCTGCAAATGTTTTGTTTGCGCTACAAGTTCTAGGAGTCGTTGTACGCATAATCCAACGTCTCCAGTGCACAGGTTGTCTGTCATTTAATTGCAGAACGGTCGAAAACGACCATCGGCAGAAGTGCGATTTTTCGTGGTTGGAACAAGCCATTGTAAATTATCCATACCATATATCAAAAATATCGCGTCGTAGCGCCCTCGGCAAATGATAAAGCTACACGGAGCACAAAAATTGACAGTGCGAACTTCTGTTGTTCTCGCTAAATCTTTTGACGAAGAGCAGCAGTTATCGCGAATATTACCTTACTCTTGGCTTCAGTGCACCTTTGCCAAGACATCCATCTAAAAAAGGAGGTCGTAGCACCCTAGCCAAAGAAACCAGCTTTCCAAAGGTGTCGGTTTCGGCAGGAAGACACACGCACCAGCGACGCAATTCCTTGACAAAGTTGCCCGATTTCAGGGGCGGAGTGGGACCGCAGCCCCCGCTAAAGAGCAAAACTTTCTCCTCGCCGAAGGAAAGATGCCGTTACCTTGACAACACTATAAAAGTACCGGGGTTCATTCCTTGCATCGTTCATGATTTAAGCGCTAAAGAAACCGCCATTTACGGATTTCCTCCGCTCTCCTTCTCAAGGGGTCACCGCAAAAGATTTCCCGCGATCATTGGGCACCTTATCCGCACCGCCGCGTTGCACCTTTGAGGAGGAGAGAAGAAGGAAAGCGTAAATTGCGGTTTCCTTCTTGCTTAAATTACGAATGGCGCAACGAATCAATGCAGTTCCTTTTGTATTGTTGTCAGGGTAATGGAATCTTCCATTCATTTGCATTTCATTCATTTTGCACTGTAGTGCTCTTTAAAAGTGGCCTAAAGAAGAAACATGGACTTGAGTATACTGACAGAAAAACTAAACACATACGGACTAACATTTAAAAGCGGCAGGAGAAAGTGCTATTACCCTATCGATGAGCTCCCGTATCATGCCGTTCCACGCACCCTTAGGGTCCCTCGATCCGTAGGCGCCGTCACGCACAAGGCGAAACTCGTAGTTAAAGTGGAGGATGTTGGCAATCTCGCGGATCAGGTCGACACAGAATCCTTCGAACCGATCGTTGCCCTTCAGCATCCCGGCCAAAGGTTTAAGCATCACGTAGGGAGGGTTCTGTAAAGAAGAGGGATTAGCGAAGAGTTAAGCAAAGGCCGACGCTTTCCGTGGTACTAAAGACGACGTCTGACTCTCCTGCATCAACACACTGTAGAAGCACGAAGTATTAATGATATTTGACGATTGACCCTTTTGGGGAGCAGGGCACTAAGGTGCAATCAAGGCAAATCTATACCTGGGTGCAATCTCGGAAGATTTACCTATTCGTTCTATTCTATCTATTCATGCTCTTACGTCCCAATTTCGTCCCAATGGACCTCTCCCTGTTTGTCAACAAATGACGTCATAGTGTTCGACAGAGCCACCAATTCGGTAGAATTGAACTACGCTCGAAGCTAGAGGCGAACAATGTCGTGCCCGAAAGTCACGGTCTTGAGGGGATTACGATGGTCCCTGAAAGGAACGCGACCGTCGGTCCTACTTTTCTTTCAATAGGAGGCAGCGAACAAGTGTCCATTCGTGGAACCCAGCCCTCCCCTTCCGATTTGTTTCGGTTTCAGTCTGTCTATCAACATCATGATGACGTTTCTCGGGCAGAGGTTTATTGCATTCAGCTTTTTGTTTTAAAGAAAATTAAAATTGAAAATCGCTGACAACACTGTGTCGAAGTGGTCACCGACTACGCGTTGTCCGTCAAGTACCGCGGAAAAACTACATTGCATGCGGACGGCAAACGAAACAAAACGAAACGAAATAAGTTGGCTACGTGTCGGCTACGTAGCCATCATGACCAACAAGTCAGTCGGGAACATCGATCACTGTTGCCTGACGAATTAGGGATTATTTGCCACAAGACGTCGCCTCGAGACATTTTACCGCAATTTTTACTAGCAATCAAAAATTATTTAGCGGTCCCTGTCATACGGAAAACTTGTTGTGCTGGGTTTACAAGCAACAATCTGTTAAACTACGCCACCAACATAACATGTCTGTCTGCTGCTTTCTAGGGAGCTGTGAGCACAACAGAAATAATTGGGTATGAAAACGCGCACGTAACTTACAATGAGGGTTGTGATTTTAAGCGTCTTGT